>NC_142589.1:78408095-79888694 GCF_965207765.1 Zootoca vivipara
CCTCGACTTAAAAACCTCCGAGGAAGGAGAGTCCACCGCTTCCTGAGGGAGGCCGTTCCCCTGTCGAACCGCTCTCCCTGTCAGAAAGCTCTTCCTGATGTTTAGTCTGGATCTCCTTCCTTGTATAACAGAGCAGAGTATCGCGGACGCAGCAGAAATCATACAGAATAATTGACAAATCCTCAGCTTAAAAATTGAGCTAAGTTTGGGCCAGCCTTTGCTCTGTGGCAGAAGGGACAGCTCTCATCGGCTGCTTGCGGGTTCCCCCCACAGGAATCTGGTTTGGCCCCTGTGAGAACAGGGACTGGGTGGGCCGCGGGCCTGATCCGGCAGGCCTCTTCTGACGCTCTCCTTCTCCCCCCCCAAAAAACAGCTTTCCATCCGCTGCGGCAACCAGCGCTTCAAGGTGTTTGCCAACGGCCAGCCGCTCTTCAACTACAACCATCGCTACCAGAACTTCCAGCGTATCGACACGCTCGAGATCGAAGGAGATGTGGAGCTTTCGTACATTCAGTACTGAGCCAAGAAGGAGGGGAGCAGCCAGCAGCCACCTGCATTTTCTATGCAACACACCCCTTCTCTCTCCCTCCTTTGGCTTGAGGAAGAAAGGGATTTCTAACTGGCAGCTTCAATAAAGCGTCTTGTTTTGCAGGAGTGTGTTGGGCGCCTGCTTCTTTGCACAAACAGGGCAAGACCTGAATCCCTTTTGGTAAGATGGTACATAATAGCCACATCTTAGGAGCATGGCCAGAAGTTGGAGAGTTTGGGCTCTGGTATTTCTTAGCCACTCATTTCACCCTGAGACCCAAAGGCAAGTGACAGAGACTAAGGGCGCTTGCAGACGACCCGTTTCGTAGAATTGGTCTTGAAAGACCTACATTGGCTCCCAGTATGCTTCCGAGCACAATTCAAAGTGTTGGTGCTGACCTTGAAAGCCCTAAACGGCCTCAAAGGCCCAGTATACCTGAAGGAGCATCTCCACCCCCATCGTTCAGCCCAGACACTGAGGTCCAGCTCCGAGGGCCTTCTGGCGGTTCCCTCACTGCCATAAGCGAAGTTACAGGGAACCAGGCAGAGGGCCTTCTTGGTAGTGGCGCCTGCCCTGTGGAACGCCCTCCCATCAGATGTCAAAAACATAAACAACTATCTGGCTTTTAGAAGACATCTGAAGGCAGCCCTGTTTACGAAAGCTTTTAATGACTGATGTTTTAATGTATTTTTTAATCTTTTGTTGGAAGCCGGCCAGAGTGGCTGTGGAAACCAAGTCATATAAGAATAAGAATAAGAATAAATTATTATTTATACCCCGCCATCTGGCTGAGTCTCCCCAGCCACTCTGGGCGGTTCCCAATCGAGTATTAAAACAACACAGCATTAAATATTAAAAGCTTCCCTAAACAGGGCTGCCTTCAGATGTCTTTTAAAATTAAGATACTGTAGCTGCTTATTTCCTTGACATCTGGTGGAAGGGCGTTCCACAGGGCGGGGGCTGCTACCGAGAAGGCCCTCTGTCTGGTTCCCTGTAACCTCACTCCTTCAGGTATACAGGACCGAGGCTGTTTAGGGCTTTAAAGGTCAACACCAACACTTTAAACTGTGCTCGGAAACGTAATAATAATAATAATAATAATAATAATAATAATAATAATAATATTAATAGGAAGGGACTCCGATGGTCATCTAGTCCAACCCCCTGCAAGGCACAAATTGTTTTGTCCAACATGGAACTCGCACCCATGACCCTGAGATTAAGAGTCTCGTTCTCTGCCAAATGAGTTGAGCATTCACCCAGATTTGTTTACAGCAGCGGTTCGCAAGCTTTTTTCTCTGGGCCGCACTTCCAGAATAAAAATTTGCTCATGCCACACTGAATTTAGGAACACGTGGGGAAATGAAAAGAAACAACTCCTAGCAGTGCTTGATTTATAACATAGAATACATCATAATATTATAATGGGACATCCAGAAAGTATAAAATGATGCTGTTATGTAACAACAGGGAACATTTCCAAAATACAATGACAAACAAGCCTCTTACATACCTACCTTAAGCATTATGCAATCTCAGAGAGAGATGTGTCACACTGAAATGTTTAAATGTTTCTGTGTCCTTGAATCTTCCTGCCACATTTGCTTTCCTCTCCAGCCATGCAAGTGTGGCAACCCCTTTTAGCCCCAGTATTGACCCTCTGCAGGGACGTGGGTGGCGCTGTGGTCTAAACCAGTGTTTCCCAACCAGTGTGCCTCCAGATGTTTTGGGACTACAACTCCCATCATCCCTAGCTAGCAAGACCAGTGGTCAGGAATGATGAGAGTTGTAGTCCCAAAACATCTGGAGGCACACTGGTTGGGAAACACTGGTCTAAACCACAGAGCCTAGGGCTTGCCGATCAGAAGTTCAAATCCCTGCGACGGGGTGAGCTCCCATTGCTCAGTCCCAGCTCCTGCCAACCTAGCAGTTCGAAAGCACGTCAAAGTGCAAGTAGATAAATAGGTACCGCTCTGGCGGGAAGGTAAACGGCGTTTCCGTGCGCTGCTTTGGTTCGCCAGGAGCGGCTTTGTCATGCTGGCCACATGACCCGGAAGCTGTACGCTGGCTCCCTCAGCCAATAATGTGAGATGAGTGCCGCAACCCCAGAGTCGTCCGCAACTGGACCTAATGGTCAGGAGTCCCTTCACCTGTACCTTTACTGACCCTCTGCAACTCCGGATTTCAACCTCTGGAGTCCGGCAAACCTCCTAGAAGTCACTGGAGAGGGTTGTTGTGTTGTTTTCCTTTGAGGAAATGCACTAGGTGAGCATTAGGGGCCCCTGGAGGCTTGTAGAGTATAGCCGTGAAGCTACAGGTGAGGACAGGCAAACAGGTAACATGGATTTGGGGTGGGGTGGGGTGGGGTGGGAAGCTGTAACGAAATAACCCTAGGATGATATATTTGGTCACAGCCTGGATGTATAAGGGTTAATGCATCTCCTACCCTGAGTTACATCACATGCTTGTGGGGTTACGAACATTCTATGAGGAGAAAAAACGGCAGTTAGTGACAGTTGAGTGTTGGGGAGATGAAGCAGGAGAGTGTGAGCGTGGCTGAGGGTGGAATAGGTTTATAGAGTAGTGTTAGGTGAGGAATTGGTGAGGTTTGAAGTTATATGTTTAACAAGAACAGTTCCATTGAAACCACATGCTTGTACACATGAATCTTGAATGCAACCGTTAAGTTCATAAGCCATTAAATGTTAAATTAAAGTTCCATCCATACCATCGTCTGTGTGATCTTTCCAGCAGAGGTATCTATGGCTCATCTGGTGGGGAGACTCATTAAAAGGACAAAACCCCTTATCTAAAGCAGGAAGGAGAGGTTGTTGTCCCTTGAGTGCACCGAGAGGAGGAGGAAGAGGGAGACTGGTTCAAGGGTGACACAGAGTTTCCTCGGGAGGGAGGAAAGCTTTGCAGTGGGGAAAGCTCAAGAGAGGAGAACCCCTTACTGGTGTGTACACTAGGAATAGTCTCATATCCACCTCAGAGCTTAAAAAGATACCGGGCTACGTTTTGGGCTGGAAGAGTGCTTTCATTTAATCTTTAAACCCCAAGCGTTGTGAGGGGGTTTATAAGGAGAATAACTGGGATAGTGTGAGGTGAACTTTACCTCAGGACATCCTCATTAAAGCCTTGCACAATATGAGAAGTAGGTTGTACAATAAAGACAGAAAGTAGAGGACTTTCGTCACAGAAGCTGATTCCAAACAAGCTCAGGCACATGCAGTGAGCATCCCTGGGAGACCAGGGTTCAAATTCCCCGCTCTGGCCATGAAGCTTGCTGGGTGATCATGGGCCAATGCTCTCTCTCTCTCTCTCTCTCTCTCTCTCTCTCTCTCTCAAATTTCAACTTTTTTATTAATAGTGCATAAAAAGAGTACAAAAGCACACAGAGAAAATACATAAGTGCACAAAGACAAACTGCCATTTACACATACAATCGCTGTCTCTCGGCCTACTCCACAGGGTTGTTGTGAGGATAAAGTGGAGAGTGCTGGGGGGCAACCATGTGGAGCTCCTTGGAGCATGATATAAAAGTAAAGAAATGCAATTCTCTGTGGGGAGCAAAAGATAAGTAGAATGGTTGAATCCCAGAATTGGAAGGGACCCTGAGGGTCATCAAGGGCACACACACACACACCCCGCGAAAGGAGGGAATCCCAGCTAAAGAATGGCCACCCAAACTCTGTTTAAAAATCCTTCAAGGGGAGGAGAGGCCGCCGCCACCTTCCAAAGGAGTCTGTTCTGCTGTTAAGCCGCTCTCGCCAGAGCTGTTATTGGGAGGTTCAAATGCAAACAATTCCAAACAGGAAAAATGGAAGGCTGCCTCAAACCGGTTCAAGTTTCTGGTGAAATGCACCAGAGAGTGGGAAAGGAAGAACCTGCTGGTGTCCTCTCTGAACCTCTCTGCCTGTCATCTTTGATGAATTGCAGAGAAGTGGTGAGGTGTTGGAGCCCTGTCAGAAAAGGGCGTAAAGAGAAACATCTAGGAAGCCACAGGTGAATCAGCCTGACGTCTTGATGCAGTAGAAGCTGACGTTTTCCAAGAACAAATCCTGCCCCATTAAAACATATCCCTTTGAAAGGGGCAAACCAAAACAGGGTTCCTTGCTTAGTGCAAACTTTGCCAACCTGGTGCCCTCCAGATGTTCTGGACTATAACTCCCATCAGCACCAGGCAGCAGGCGTGATGGGGACTGTAGCTCCAAACATTCTCCCTCCAGGCCAAGCCTGGCCCATATCAGTCCAGGCAAGTTCGTAGGAGGGAATATGGTCTTTCAGAGAGCTTGGACCTATGCTGTGTAGGGCTTTGTAACAAGGGCTTTGAATTGTGCCTGGAAACAGACTGGTACCGGTAGTTGGTGAAGCTCTTCCAGCAAAGGGAGCCTGCTCTCTCTAACCAGCCTAGGTCAGCAATCTGGCTGCAGGCAGTTGAGGTTTCTGAACATTTCTGAACATTTACTTTATATATATAAGATCTTAAAATTCTTATAGCACAGTTGTTGTTTAGTCGTTTAGTCGTGTCCGACTCTTTGTGACCCCATGGACCAGAGCACGCCAGGCACTCCTGTCTTCCACTGCCTCCTGCAGTTTGGTTACTCAATAGCTTTGAGAACACTGTCCAACCATTTCGTCCTCTGTCGTCCCCTTCTCCATCTTTCCCAACATCAGGGTCTTTTCCAGGGAGTCTTCACTTCTCATGAGGTGGCCAAAGTCTTGGAGCCTCAGCTTCAGGACCTGTCCTTCCAGTGAGCACTCAGGGCTGGTTTCCTTCAGAATGGATAGGTCTGATCTTCCATGGGACTCTCAACAGTCTCCTCCAGCACCACAGAGAGACCCCCCAAAGCCCCCTCCATACTACTTTCTGCTTCTAGAACCCAGCTTTTCTCCTTTGCAAGCTTCAGAGACGGCTCCTTCCCCTCCTCACAAAGGACCAGCCGGAGCTCTAACCCACGGTGGTGTCAGGATGTTGCTGAGAGCCCCCAGGGCCAGGCTGAAAGCGATGGTGCCTGTCTCCCTCTCGGGCACCAGCTCATAGATCAAGCTGTGACTTCGCCCTCTTGGGGAAGTGTGACTAAGCACAAAATCATCAGCTGTGGGAGGAGGCGCCTCTTCAAAATCTGCCCCGAAGGAGATGAGGTTGCCACTGTTAAGAAGAGTTGCTGCTGATTGGAAGCTGGTCCTTTTTGCCTGCGCACGTTTTGTCTCCAGCAAAGAGGCGGCAGGGATGGCAATAGTGCCTGATAATTTTGTGAGTAAAAGCAACAAAGAGCGTTTCCTTTTTCTGGTTTGTGGTGGCGGCGAGAATGTCGAGGAGGTTCCTCGTTGTCTGCACCTTCGGGCGGGGATTCCCTCCCGTTTCCTACCTGCGGGTGCTGCTGGCGATTGAACCCGGCACATTTTGCTATATGGCCCTGGAACAAAAACCAGCAAGGAGAGGCATCCTTATCCACGCCAGCAAAGTAGTGGGCTCTCCTCCGTCAGAGGTGTTTCAGCAGAGGTTCGATGGCCAACCCATCAGGGATCCTTCTTCTGTGACTCCTGGTTTGCAGGGGGTTGGGGCTCGGTGGCCCCAGGGGGTCCCTTGCAACTCAGTGATGCCATGAAAACTGTTCACCAGGAGGAGAAACAGGTTGGGGTGCCATGAAGAACCGTAGGATAATCAGCTGCAAAGGACGGGGCCCTCGTACCACTGAACAGGTATTGTGGAAGATGCTCACCTGAGAAGGTGCATTTGCCCAAATCCCCTCTTCTGCACAATTCTGTAAACTGGGGGGGGGGGGGGCTTGCTGCTGTGCATCCAGCAGCTGTTGTCACAGGAGCCAACTCCTAGGGACTGAGCTCACTTTGGCCTCCCTAATAAAATAATTGAGGGTGCCGCCTGCCAAAGTTAATGGGCATTGCCATTTAAATGGTGTGTGATTGATTATCTGGGGCGGGGCTTATTTGGGACACATACACACCCATTTTTTAAAATTCAAGTTGGCACCCTTGGGTGTGTGGTCTTTAACCTTTCCAGACCTGGAAGCCACCTTCGATCAAGTGCAATGTTTTGACAGTGTTACGCCTGCCTGTCTGCCTGTCTCCCTATCTTATTTTCTTTTAAAACAGACCAAAACATAAGGCCCATCCAGTCCAGCCTTCTGTTCCCACACTGCACGCGGGTAGTGCTGGGGTCCAAACCACCAAGCCTCTTCGGCTTGCCGATCGCAAGGTCGGCGAGTCGAATCCCCACGATGGGGTGAGCACTTGTTCGATGGGGTGAGCCAACATAGCAGTTCGAAAGCACAATAGTGCAAGTATATAAATAGGTACCTCTGCGGCAGGAAGGTAAATGGCATTTCTGTGCACTCTGGTTTCTGTCATGGTGTTCTGTTGCACCAGAAGCGGTTTAGTCCTGCTGGCTACATAACCCGGAAAGCTGTCTGTGGACAAACATGGGCTCCCTTGGCCTGAAAGGGAGATGAGCGCCACAACCCCATAGTCACCTTTGACTGGACTTAACCTTTACCTTTACCTTTTTTTTGTGCTGGGGCACAGTGTCTCTCTTCTGGTGCTGCTCAGTACTTTTTCGGCCAGAGACCTCTTCTCTGGCTTTTTCTCGGGGGAGTCAATGTCACCCTCGTTCTCCCCTTGCCCCTTTTATAGCGATCAAGCGTGCTCTACTGTATCGGATCACTTCCCTTGACCAGTTACAGAGCACACCACAATGGAAGCTCACACCTTTACCTTTTTTTTAAAAAACCAGCCAGATGCCAGCAAACAGGAGCTGAGTTCAAGTGCAATTCTCCCTGTTCCTGATACCCAGCAACTGCACTCCAGAGTTGTACTGGCTCCCACAGCAAGGGCAGAACATTCAGGGCTAGTAGCTGCTGGCGGAGCCTTTTCCTCCCCCAATTTGTGCAACATCTTTGAAAGCCATTCAAGTCGGTGGCCATCACAAAGTCCCGTAGACGTACTTTCTGCACTTCAGCTATGCGCCATGTGCAGAAATGCTTTCTTTTGCCTGGAACGAATCTTCCAACGTTCAGCTCCATTGGAAACATAGAATCACAGAGTTGGAAGGGCCCCCAAGGGTCATCTAGCCCAACCCTGTGCAGCAATTTTTTTTCACCCAAGGTGGGGCTCGAACCCACAACCCTGAGATTAAAAGTCTCATGCTCTACCGGCTGAGCTATTCCACAAGTTTTTGTTTGTTTTTGTTATTAGTTTTTCAGCTAGGTGGACCAGGGGTCTGGCCAGTTACAGAAGCGGCTTCCTTTTATAGAACATAGTTAAACTTTGGAACTCACTGCCACAGGAGGTAGTAATGGCCACAGGTATTGATTGTTAGACAAATTAATTGTTAGACAAATTAATTGTTAGACAAATTGATGTCTACTAGCTAAGATGGCTATCCTCTGCTACCATGGTCAGAGGCAGCAATGTTTTCGAATACCAGTTTCTGCAAACCGGAGGAGGGAAGAGAAATTGAGGCATCTGGTCAGCCCCTGTGAGAACAGGATGCTGGACCAGATGGGCCATTGGCCTGATCCAGCAGGCTTCTTCTTGAATCGCAGAGTTGGAAGGGAACCTGCTGGTCCAACCCCCTGCAATGCAGGAATCTTTTGCCCAACATGGGTCTTGAACCCATGATCATGAGATTTAAGAGTCTCAAGCTCTACCGACTGAGCTATCCCTACCATAGATCCTTGGGCAGAGTGGATGCTTAAAGGCAGCGTGTTTGGCTCACCCACTGCATTTAAATGTCATTTTGTCAGCCTGGGTTTTCCCTCCTTATGTCAGCTGAGGCTGCCACCTTTTCCAACTTCCCCACCCTGCCTGCGCCCTTATGCTGAGCACTTGTTTTACACCTGCACTGCAACAATAAACTAGTTTGGGAACCAGTTTGTCCATGCACCCTCATCAAGGAAGTCTGCATTTTGAGAGAGGATGCAGAGCCAATCCCCACTTGCCTCCCAGAACTACATTTCCCGGAGTTCCGTTGTCAGCAGGGCACATGTGGCCTTGAAATCCATTGCCATGTACACTTATTGCGTGAAAAAGAAAATGAACTTATGATATCTGGGTTTGAGGATTGAAGAAAAAGGAATCGTTGGGTGCTATCTTGGAGTGGGTGTTTGGAACAATTTTCTGTATTGAAATCTACTCGGAGTTGAGTGTTGATTTCATGCGCTTTATTTCAGCTCATGGTAAACAGTGAGTGAGTGTTTTCCCTCAAAACCTTTGGCTATATATATACTGTACATTATTTACACAATGGGTCCCGTGTGATTGGCTGATTCAACTCCCCTCCTGGAGCCTGATTGGGCGGCTCCTACAGACCAATTAGGTTGCTGCCTTCTAGGATCCTACCTGCGTATTGTTCTAGGATCCAAGCTCAGTACATAACATGTATACAGTGGTACCTCTGGATGCGAACGGGATCCGTTCCAGAGCCCTGTTTGCATTCAGAGCAGTACAGAACCTGAAGTGCCGAATCTTCGCTTGCTCGCCATGCGATTCGAAATCTTTGATCAAGATATTGGCCATTTGATACTATCCTGTGTATCCCCCCCCCATTTTAACAAAATCTATTTTTTATTTTTAAAAAAACTTTGCCATAAACAACATGCTGCTTTTAAAATTTTATATATGAATTACAGGTCTCCCTGTTAGACATGTGTGGCTAAAAAACAACAAGGAGTTACATGCAGGGTGAATCCTGCATGAAGGAGACATATTGGAATTTGTGGACATGGCTAGCTTAGGTCCATTAATTTAAATGGGTCTACTTTGAGTAAAACTTCAAGGTCCAGAAAAGGGAAACCGAAATGATCAAGCAGGTAGCCTGACTCCGCTCTGAAGGAGAGCTCAGTTGGTAAAGCATGAGACTCTTAATCTCAGGGTTGGGGTTTCAAGATCTGCATTGGGCAAAAAGATAGCTGCCTCGCAGGGGGTTGGACTAGATGACCCTCAGGGGTCCCTTCCAACTCTACAATTCCATGAAAGTTTTGGGGACTTCTTAGGGAAAAGGCAAGCAACAGGCAACACGATAGGAGTTTATAAAATAATGCCTGGCATTGAGAAAGTGGACCGAGAAACGTTTTTCTCCCTCTCTCCTAACACTGGAATTTGTGGGCATCCCAGGAAGCTGAATGTCAGGGACAGAGAAAAGAATGGGAGAATCTTAAGAGTTGGAAGGGACTCTGGGGGTCATCTAGTCCAACCCCCTGCAAGGCAGGAATCTCAGCTAAAGCATCCATGACAGATGGCCACCTGACACCTGCTTAAAAACCTCCAAGGAAGGAGAGCTCACCACCTCTCATAGGAATCTGTTCCCCTGCCGAACACCTCTTGCTGTCAGAAAGTTCCTGCTGCTGTTTAACCGGAACCTCCTTTCTTGTAACTTGAAGCCATGGGTTCGAGTCCTACCCTCCGGAGCTGGAGAAAACAAGCCTGTTCCCTCTTCCACGTGACAGCCCTTGAGATATTTGAGGATGGCTCCTTCAAGCGCTCCTCGTAAGGCTGAGTTTCCAAACCCTTAATTATCTCGGCGATTAAGCTCTTTCACACGGTGCTCGGTTAATCTTTTGAACTCCCTCCCACAGGAGGGAGCGATGGCTACCAACTCTGATGGCTTTAAAAGAGAATTGAACAAATTCACGGAAGAGAGGACTATCAAAGGCTATTAGCCATGACGGCTATGATCTGCCCTCCACAGCTTGGAGGCAGCAGTGTTTCTGAATCCCAGTTGCTGGAAACCACGAGAGGGGAGAGGGGCTCTTATGCTCAGATCCTGCTTGCGGGTTTCCCACAGGCATCTGATTGGCCACTGGGAGAACAAGATGCTGGTTGGATCCAGCAGGTGCTCTTCTGAGGTTAATGAGTTGGGGAAGGCTGCCGTAGAAAAAGTTGTCAACGCAACACGCTGGCTAATAATTGTTAGTAAATACAGTGGTACCTCAACTTACAAAGACGATCCGTTCTGCGGCGCTCTTCGGAAGTCAAATCCTTCATAAGCCACTTCTGCGCATATGCAGACCGCACGCACGGCAAAAATACTTCCGGGTTAGCTGACTTCGTAAGTCGGGGCATTCGTAAGTCAAGGTACCACTGTATATAATTGGTATGATGTCATTCAAAATATATGAATAAGCCACTTCAAAATTATATATATACATATATACATATACATACAGTGGTACCTCTACTTACTAATGTTTCTACTTACAAACGGAGCTCCATCCGCCATCTTGGATGCGGATTTTTTCTACTTACGAATTTTTAGATAGGGTTGCTTCTACTTACGAATTTTTTCTCCCAATGCATTCTTATTGGATTCGACTTACAATTTTTTTCGACTTACAAATGTGCGTTCGGAACGCATTAAATTTGTAAGTAGAGGTATCACTGTATATATATCATACAACACATCTCACAAAATATACAAGTAACTGCAAGTTGTTGTTATATGTATCAGAGTCAAACAAAGGTTCAAACAACCAATGAATAGCGAGGAACGCCAAACCATCTCTCAAAGGAAGACATCTCACACAAGTTTCAAAGGAAGACGTCTCTCTGAAGTCTCAAAAGGACAGTGCATCCAAATAGTTCAACTGTTTCGGAATAAAGTCTTCATCAGCTAGAAGTGGAACTGCAAACAATGAATGACACCAAAACTGAGCAACTGCAGCTACATTATCCAGTGAGCACTGATCCACTAGTATGATCTTTCTAATATGTATATTTCATTGATAATTATTTGGTATGTACCGGTACCTCTTTATATATTTTGTTCTACTGTATATCTTACATAGAAGTTGCTCACTGTTGGAAAATCTTCTCAAAAGTCAGGGGTCGTCTTATAAGCCAGGTCGTATTTCTTATACGGTGAGTATAACCCAAACTCTACATTTTAACTGGAAAAGTTGGGGGTCGTCTTATACACCCAGTCATCTTATACACCGGAATATACGGTAATTTTCCAACACTGAAGCAAGTGCTTTCTCAAGTTGTCTCCTTTCTTCCTCTGATCATTGGGACAGTTCCTCAATTTCCCCACTGTAGGAAGGAGGAACTGAAACCAGCTTAGGTGTCTCATAATTCACAGGAGTTTTTAAGAGCAAAATAAAACTCATCTGTACCGTGCTAGTATCCTTTGTACGCCACACCTTTCTGCAACCGCAAACTGTCATGTAGCATCATGCAATTTCAAGGGGGCGAAAGCGACAGTTTATGTGTCAATTCTGCATTGCGTGAAAATGGGCTTCCCATCCTGTGACTCACTTTCCCAGGTACCAAACCTCCAACTTTTTCAGTTGAGCTACGGATTAAAGCCTCGGGAAATATTGATTATATCTGCCTGACAGAAGAGGGTGAACAAGGGGCAGGAAGCTCACAGGCTGACAAGCAGTTTTAAGAAAGAAGGAAGTCGGTTATCTGAGGAAACGGGCTTAAGTAGCAAAGAAGGAACTGGGTGGCCGCTGTGAGATTAGGATGCTGGACTAGATGGGACATTGGCCTACGAAGAGGAAGAAGAGGAAGAGGGAAGATGATGATGATGATGAAGAAGAAGAAGAAGAAGAAGAAGAAGAAGAAGAAGAAGAAGAAGAAGAAGAAGAAGAAAAGACTCTATTTTTCTAAATGAAGACGGAATATTCAAAGCGGCATTTTGATCAGACTGAGGAGGCCCGGGTTCAGATTCTGACAGAGTCGCAATTTGTGGGTGACCCTGGCCCAGACTCTTTCTCTCCCTTTTCCCTGCCCGGCTGGGTTGTTGTGCGGTTGTAGAAAGATAAGAGACAATTTGAAAACAAGTTGAAAGCTCTCAGTTACAGTGGTACCTCGGGTTACAAACGCTTCAGGTTACAAACACCGCTAACCCAGAAATAGTACCTCAGGTTAAGAACTTTGCTTCAGGATGAGAACAGAAACCGTGCACTGGCAGGCGCGGTGGCAGCAGGAGGCCCCATTAGCTAAAGTGGTGCTTTAGGTTAAGAACACTTTCAGGTTAAGAACGGACCTCCGGAACGTATTAAGTTCTTAACCAGAGGCACCACTGTATATAATTGGAAAATAGGATAAATAAGAGGGAAAACAAAGTTTGGAGAAATAAAATAAGATGCAAGAAATTAGGGGGGAGAAAATTGGAATCCAAGGCAGGGGGTAGTCTATACTGTATCCTTGGAAAAGTATTGAATTTATAAATTACTAGCTGGCCTTGCCACGCGTTGCTGTGGCTCAGTCTGTTAAATGGAGCCTCAGAGTCCCCCTTCAGACTCCCCTCACCTTCAGAGTTTTACGAGTGTTATGTTTACACAGGCACATCCCTGTGACTCCCCCCACCCTGTTCTGACCCATTACCTATCCCTCCCCCTCCTCCCTCCACCCCGGCTCATCCCTGTGATTGGGCCCACCCTACCCCGCCCCTCCTCCCCCCATCCCCCACCCAGGCAAGCTCCCACCTCCACTCCGCCTAGTCTGGAAAGCAGCCTAGTCTGCAAAGCCAAGCTGACATCCTGTGGAGAGGGAAGCTTTCCTAGGTGCAGTACCAGTGTAGCCGTCGCTAGAGGGCGCTGGTTTGCAACCTCTCCTGTGCAGCCAGCATGCACTTTCATATGATTTGTGAGTTCTGAAACGGGGTTTGGGGGGTTTTACCTGGCAGAGGTGTGATATCTGTTTTGGCAAACTTCCCTATAGCCTTTGGACATTCACATGTGATGCTGTGTCAAAATTTCACCTCAATCGGTCAAGCGGTTTTAGTGAAAAGTGGAAACACACCCACATGCCCAGTTTACATTTTTATTTATATAGTCACTATAAAATTTGAAAATAATATTTAAAAAAAAGACTTGGAGGACGCACCACTTTTTGTGTGAGACAAGGGTTAAGCGCTACCTTCAAGAGAGGACTCTGTGTTTTCTTTTCTCTGTTTGTTTGTTTTTATTTAGTTTCTTTTATCTAATTGTGTTCGGAAAAAGCTTTAATAAAAACTTATTAAAAGGAGAAACCAAGCCAACCATCTCACAGACTGGATGGCAACCTGTTGTGGGGCGTGAGAGACTCTGCTTCCTGCCCCACCATGAAGAGGACTAGAGGCATATTCAGGGATACAAGACTGTGCCTCATCTTCTTCTTTCCTCCCTTGCAGAATATACCATTTTTCCGGGCTATCCCAAAAGGCCTGGAACCAGAGTCATGGGTGCTGCTAGAAGGTATCATTCCACCACAGGGCAAAAGGTAACTCAATACTGATATTATTTTCCTAAGAATGGATTTGGCATCCAGAATTCGTGGTACAGGCAGAGGAGGCAAGGACTCGGTGCTAGGACTTGTGGAATACAGTGGTACCTCACAAGACGAATGCCCTGCAAGACGAATTTTTCGCAAGACGAACACGTCTTGCGATCTGATGGTGACTCGCAAGACGAATTCGTTTTGCAAAAAATCCGTCTTTTGAATCGCGGTTTCCCATAGGAATGCATTGATATTAATGCGTTCCTATGGGCAAAAAAAATATATTCAATGCATTCCTATGGGAAACCGCGATTCGCAAGATGATTTTTTCACAAAACGAATTAAATTCGTCTTGCGAGGCGCCACTGTATTAGAGAGAGAGACTGGGCCTAGGCATATGCATATGCAGAGTGCCTTTCCTTCTGCACTGAGGCACGGCTGCCAAACCTCCCATAACTGACACCAGGGGAAATCTGAGCCACCCGATCCCAGCTTTTTAGTGATTTAACTGTGCAAGTTAGGTGAAGCGATAAGGGATCTCTGTGTCGGAAGATTCCATTCCACCTTTAGTTGCAGGCATGGGATTCTTATGTGCCACATGCCTGTTTACATTCCAGCAGTTTGCTGGTGTAAGCGGAACTTCCGCTGCATTGCTTTTGTTTTGACTCCCTCTCTCCGAGAAGACGGCAAGGAGAGACGTTTCTTTGTCCCAATTTATGTTTAATAAATCCTGGGGAGGAAATATACACGAGCCAGGGAACCTGATCTCTCTCATCTCTTTTCTCAGGTTCTATGTGGACTTTGCTTCCAGACAAGTCGAGGAGGGAAACAAGCCCCTGAGGCTCACCGTCAGCTTTGAGGGACCCCCGTCGTCCCCTGGCCGGGTGACCCTCAACAGCTTTGCAGACCAGCAGTGGGGGGAGGGCCTGACAGTGATGGCCCCTTTCCGGCAAGGCCAGAAGTTCAGGATTCAAATCATCGTCACCCGGATGGGCTACAAGGTCAGGATAGCAACGGAGGGGTCGTCAGCAGGGAAGGCGAATCAGGACACACACACCCCATCCCCGAAAACACGGGGGCTGGGTGAGGGGCGATGGTGGCTGCATGGGGATTAGGAGGGCAGATGGCGGATGGGAGCCCAAAAATAGGTATAGTATAAGACACTGGGGGCAGGTATAGGAAGAGAACAGCGAGATCCTACATCTGCCCAGGAGTCCTATTGAACTCATTGGCACTTGTTTCCAAGTAAGCAGAGCTAAAGGACCGGAAATTCTATGATTCAATATCGTTATTGCTGTAAGAGGACCGCCGATATTCCCAGCCAGATGCACTTGGCAAGGGGGCAGGATGTATTGTCTCCAAAGCCTCCCACAAGCCTGACGTGAGCAGCTTTCTTTACACCAAATGTCAAAAAGAATGTCCTGTGTCCCCGCATTTTACTCCCTAGTCTAGTGGCTGCTCTTAGTCTGCTCTCCTCATCGCTCTCTGTGAACGGATTGCTTTGCTTGCTGACTGACTTGAAACTCAATCCTTCCACTTTTAACTGATCAAGATGTCCCACTAAACAAAAAGCGCTAAACCTAATCAATCAATCAATGTGGACATAGCAGAGAGAACATGGTACTCTTCCTCTTTCAGTTACTAGACCAGGGGTTCCCAAACTAAGGACTGGGGCCCGGATGCCGCCCAATCACCTAAATCCGGCCCGTGGACGGTCTGGGAATCAGCATGTTTTTACATGAGTAGAATGTGTCCTTTTATTTAAAATGCATCTCTGGGTTATTT
Source organism: Zootoca vivipara (assembly GCF_965207765.1). Taxonomy (NCBI): domain Eukaryota; kingdom Metazoa; phylum Chordata; class Lepidosauria; order Squamata; family Lacertidae; genus Zootoca; species Zootoca vivipara. The sequence continues at coordinate 78,423,634 of NC_142589.1, forward strand.
GTGGGGCATAGGAATTCGTTCATATATTTTTTTAGAATATAGTCCGGCCCCCCACAAGGTCTGAGGGACAGTGGACCGGCCCCCTACTGAAAATGTTTGCTGACCCCTGTAATAGATGGTTACCGCAACTCCCCTAAGGTCTGCTTGAGTAGCCTGTAGATTTAGGGCAGGCGAAAAAAGCCACTATTTCTCCAAGCCAAGTGTGAGAAACTCGTGGAATGAATGCCTTTTAAAGGTGGTGAGAAAAATTAGTGGGTTTGTCAATCAAAGGCATGTTTAGAAGACATGGGTGGGGAATCTCTGGCTCTGCTCAGGTTGTTGTAAACCAGAGCGAACAAGCTCCTAAGCCTTTAACAGAAGCCTGTGTAGCTAGCAGAGTACTGAGGTTCCCAAATATCAAAACAGGAGAGCTACCACACATTAAACCATACAGGATTCTCATGTCCGTCGGAGTTGGGAGGTTTATCTTCCAACCCTTCTTGACGTGTCCTTTTCCATTTCTTTGCCAGATCCTGGAGAAAGACATTTCCCTTTGCGAATTCCGCCACCGCCTCCCACCGAAGAGCATCCGCTTCCTGGAGATCAACGGGGATGTCAAGCTCCAGAATGTGGCCGTCAGCTGGGAGGGCAACAGAGCACCAAGGGGCCACATCCTGCCAGCATTGGGCATGGGCCACTATGCACGTTAGGAGGGCACTGAGCCCTCTCCAAAAATAAAGGGGCACACCTTGATGCGAGCAGGAAGATATCCCAGGGCAAGAATAAATTATGCAAACCTAGCAGGGCGTCTGTTGTGTTTTGCAGTTTGCTTTTTCTGCAGGTGCAAAAAAATATGAAATTACTTGAGCAAGGAGCGGAGGAAAGGGAGAACGAAAGAGGAGCCAAAGGCCTATCTAGTCCACCATTGTGTTCTCAGTGTGGCCAACCGGGAGTGGAGAGCAGGCATGCGGCGCATGTTTTAGGGGCGGGGCACCCAGCACGGGGGGGGGGGGCAGCCACGATGGCACCCCTGGGACTGCGCAGCCCGGGGGGGCACGCCCTCACTGCCCCCATCTTCCTACGCTACTGGCCTTTATACTATTGTAAGCCTGCAAGTGAGAACCATAGCTGTTGTCCTCCATTAATTTCTCATCCTCGTTTAAAGTAATCTGCTCTGGTGGCCATCGCTGCCTCCTGAGGGAGCAAAAGTCCACCCTTTAACTTTCTATCTGTGTATCTGAAGAAATGTGTGCATGCACATGAAAGCTCATACCAATGACAAACTTAGTTGGTCTCTAAGGTGCCGCTGGAAGGAATTTTTTTTTATTTTGTTTCGACTACGCCAGACCAACATGCCTACCTACCTGTAACTACAACTCTCTTTTGTCTGTCCCAAATCTTCCAACATTCAGTTCCGTTGCACGTCCCCAAGTTGTATTGTGCAAGAGGGAGGCAAACTTGTCTCTTCTCTGATACCGAGAACAGAATGGAGTTTGTGTGATGCTTTGTTGATTACAGGAAATAGAACCCACGAGATCTTGTGCCATGATATCAATGTCTTGCTAATGCCCAGAGATGTCCTTACCGTGAGGGAGATAAGGTGGGATGCCTGGGAGGTGCCAGATCCTGAGAACCAGGAAGGAATAGCAGCCAAACAAAGAGGCCACAGCATTTCTAGATCACAAAAGCTGCCACAAAACTCTTTTGTCTTTGTGGTCTGTCAAAGATGCTCTTTCTGCACATCCGTTGTACAGCCAATTCTCTGTTACATCTTGGATTTCCACATTGCAGGAATGGTTAGTGTTTGGATTTATTTCTTGCCTCAAATCCCGCTGCCCAAAAAAAGGTAACCATTTTAGGTCAAGTCCTAATCCCCTCTGACTTCTTCACCAATACGTGGGTCGGCAATTCTCCACAACCCAGATTCCCATTGCTCTCCTGCATTGGTTCAGTAACAGAAACCTGCAAGATGCACATTTGAAAAACCCCCGAAATGTTAAGATTACATTGAAACTTCACAAAATCCTCATAGTACCTCTTCTCTCTCTCTCTGCCAGGAAGGGGTTAGAAACGGCTTCCGGCCAGAGATGAACCACACAATGGTTGCAACTTTCTTGTAGGAAAACAACATTAATAAACAGCAAGATTTATCATTATTCTAAGCTGCAAAGCGTGCGTGTGTACACACAAACACACACACACACAAGCATCTAATACTTGCCTTTTTAGTGTTTCAGAGAATGTGTTGGGCTGGAGAGAAAACTTAACAGATCCAATGCTTATCAGCAGAGGGGGAAATGGTTTGTGACATACACAGAGGGCAACAACTGCCTCCTTGACAAGAGTTTATACTAGCCATGGAATTTCTTTTCCAGTCACTGACCTCCAAATGCCTTAATTTGAGGCTAAAACTGGATTATGTGGCAGACACAGTGTAAAGTGATCATTTCCTCCCCTTCCCACACATGCGGACTGATGAGAAGAGTTTTCGGAAACAATTCCCAACCCAGTCCGCAAACCAGCCTTCCCAAATTTGCTGCCTCCCAGATGTTTTTGACCACATTTTCTATGGGCCCCAGCAAGCAGGGACAATGGATGATGGCAGCTGTGGTCTAAAGTGTCTGCTATATATGAACTAGGGAGGGGAAAGGATATACCGGGATGGGCCTGAATATGAGCCACACTCCCCCCCCTCCAGATTCTGACCGTAAAAAGTTAAAGTGCAGCTTAAATTCGTGACCTTACAAAAATGGGAGTTTACAGTATTGCTGCTGAAACATATACAGTAAAACGGAACAAAAAGAACGAGTGTTATTGCCGATTTGTGAGCTTAAGACTGTTCATTTGCCATTTACGTGTGAGTGCCTGTGGAATTGTAGCAATTGAATAGTGATTTGCGATTTTAGCGATTGTACGGTAAATTTTGCGGGCTTGCAAGATCAAAGGCTTAAATTGGCTCGGAGTTACAATTCTACCAACTGCAGTGGATTTTCCACTTATAACCCAATTTTAAGGGAGTGGCTTCTATTCGGGTATTGTTTTTTTCTCCCCCCCCCGAATTTTAAAGGGGTGGCTTATTTGCGGGTGCGGCTTATATTCGGGCGAATACGGTACTGGTAAGAAAAGGACTCATCCTAGCCACTACCACATATGCGAATGGAGCATTCCCTCATTCATTGTTTCTCCAAATAATGGATTTCATTCTGCTTTGGTGAAACAGAATGCCACTGTGCTGTTACACAAAGCCAACTGGGTTTCTAGTGTTGGGACGATCAACTTGTGGCCTGCGAGGTAATCTTAAAAAAAGGAAAAAAGGAAAATCTCCCCCAAGGAAGCGTTATATTCTGAATCCAGCGAACACTTCCAGCATGGATCTGCCATTCACCCTTGCAACCCGTTTTTCCCGAAGATGTTTTCAAGGCTATGCTGGAAATTTTCCCAGCGCAGCTGGCCATTTTAACGGCTCTCCTGCATTGCTTTTAAAGGATTTGCGTGACTCTACCCCGATCTTTTGTGAGAGGACGGCATACAAATGCTAACGCTTGGGCCGGGAGGCGAATGAGTAAAGGAGGGAAGCAGTGGGAAAGAACGACAAGAGAGAAATCATCCTTAAAAATATTACATTTTATTGTCTTGTTCCCAAGTGGGAGGAGGGCTGGTTTTCCCCGGAAAGCTTGGAAGTTTGTAGAACAGAGGCAGACAGAAGCCAGCTACTCCCTATTGGCTGAACTGCCCGCCCCCTGCCAGAGGGCAAGCATTCAGGAGCAAACACAATAAAATAAGCTAGACCTTCTCCGACGACAAAAAGAAAGGAAGAAGAGAACCAAAATGAAAAAGATGGGTGACCAAAAAATAAAAAGGTGTAGGAATGTTACTGGTTCCCCACCCCCACCCCCAGTGCTACGGTCAGCCATAACTTTTAATTACATGATGAAGGAAAAAGACAAAGACAAACAAACAAACAAACAAACAAACCCAAACACACCCTTCTGCAATATACGATGCTAGATGTATATATATATTTAATAATAATAAATCTGGACGTTATTAAATTGCAACAGTTTGCTGTGTTTTTAATTTCTCTCTTTCTTTTTTTAAAAAAAGATCTCTGCATGGTTCTCTTTCGTTTTAGATTTGGTCCTCAGAAAACCCTGCACCATGATGAAGAAATTACAAAAAAATAGATATATATATAATATATATATATATATATATAAGCGTGAAGCAATGGATTTTTTTATTTTTAATATGGGTTGTTTAGAGCGAGGCGAGAGAGAGAGTGAGAGAGGAAGACTGAGTGAGTGAGTTGCTCCTGCCCTGTGGGGGGAGGAGAGGGAGCAGCCAAAGAGTTTGCGAGGGGCCCAGAGAGCTGTTTTCCCTGCAGCGGAGTCTGTTTCGCTACCTTGCAAGGATCACCCCCAGGCTAGAGAGTGCTGGGAAGAATGGTCTTGGCCCCCCCCTTCTCAGACACCCCTCAAAAGTTCCCTCCAAAAGGACCTGTAGTTATTTGCAATTCCCCCCGCCCCCCCCAGCTTTGGTGTCATCTACCCACATTTTCACTTTTCTCACCCCAAAAACCACCCTCAGGTGTGAAAACAAGGGGTGTCAAGAAGGGGGAAACTGCTTTTAAGACTGATGCTCGGCTCCTAGCACCTCTCTCCCCTCCCGGAGAAAGTCAAAGCCCCTCCTTGGGTCGCCTCTGGGCGCACTTCGCGCGAGCAAACAAACCGTTTTTGCATTTCGGCCTCAAAGATGGGCGTCGGTATTGCTGAGATTGTGTTATTTCCAAACTCTGTTACAAAAGCGGCTGGCGGGGGGGGGGGGGTGCCACGACCTGATAGCATGGGGGAGAGAAGGACGGGTGGATTTATAAAACTGGAGATGGGACTAGCGTGGGAGAAAAGAGGAGAAAGGGCTGGGGGTGGGGGTGGGGATCCGTTCCACAAAGGTTTTGCTTCTCCTGCGAGCGTCGGGGAAGACGCTGCAACGGATTTGAGGAGAGAGGCACTGCCTCTTTAACACTCGCGTGCTCAGTTTGCGGAAGGGGAAAAGCCCTCCAACAAACCTAGCCCTGAATGGGAAGGTGACCAATTTCTTTGAGAGCTTGGGTGGCCGTGAAAGAGGGCACCGCTTAAAGGAGCTGCCTAGGAATGGCTGTACAGACCCAGCCCTCCTTCCCAGTCAAAGCTAACAGCCTGGGCAGAAACCACGAGTTTGGTCCTAGACTCCTGAAGAGGGTCCCCCCATCCTCCTCCTCTCACCCCTAACGGGGGGGGGGAGGGAAGAGCCAGTCGGAGGTGCGAAACTGGGGTTGGGGGGCGAGAGGCACAGGCTAGGAACAAAAACTGCCTAGCACAGCGAGTGGAAAGGTCCGGAATGAGGTATCTAGGTTCTGTGTCAGAGAGAGAGAGGAAAGCAAGGAAGCGCGTCTTGGCAGCCGAAGGCGCTGGGTTTCAATGCGCCGTGGACCAAGGGCGGCTTGGGGGCACGCCAGACACATAAATTAAAAGACAGTGCCCGGGAAGAGATGGAGGGAGGAGGGAGGGCCCCAATTATGCCAGTCAACAGTAGAACTCTCCAGCCCACCCCAGGCCCAATTAAGATCAGTAGAGGGAGGGAAACTGGAATGGCATCTCTATCTAACAAAAATAGCCATCTGAACTGCGGTGGATGCTTTTTGGACTCTTTCCCCTTTCCTGGAAAGGCCTCAGGGCTGAGCTTTTCCTCCCTCCCCAGGGAAGCAAGGAGCCACACTGAGCTCCTCCGCTGCTCAGAGTTTTGGGGGAAAGGAAAGACTTGGAACTGTTGCATAGTGTCCGTTGAGTGCGCAATGGGGATGGGGGGATGGGGGGAGGGGAGAGGGTGGCACAGGTCAGCTCCCAGGGTCGCCCAGCGTGGAGGCAGCTTTCTGTCCTCGGAGAGAAAGAGAGAAAGAGAGAGAGAGAGAGAAGGAAAGACAAGGTTCCCATTGCTCTGTGTGTGTGTGTGTGTGTGTGTGTGTGTGTGTGAATGGGGGGAAATCAGAGCGTCACCCCCCCCTCCCCAAAAAGCGCCAGCGCTTGCTGTTGCCGCCGCTGCCTCCAGCTCTACCCTCACAGGTCGCTCTCGCCGTAAAGCGCCGTGGAGAAGGACTTGTAGTCGAGGGCGCCAGGGATGGCGTCGGGGCCCTGGTAAGGTGCCATGCGGGCGATGCAGTACTCGGCCTGGTCTGGGGGAAGCTCTCGCCGCAGCTCCTCTGCCGTGATGTAGTTCTGGGTCAGGGGTGGGGTGGGGTGGGGTGGGGGAGAGAAGAGGAGAGGCCTCCGTGAGGTTGCGCCCACTAGGTGGCGGATCAGGAACATTGGGGTAACACAAAGGGGTTTTGGGGGGGTCCCAAGCCAATTTCGCAGCAAACTCCATAGATTTGCAGCACATTCAGTGCAGTTTTAAAGCACCTGGCTCCCCCGACCCAGAATCCTGGGAACTGTAGTTTAAGGGCGCCGGAAGTTGTAGCTGTGTGAGGGGGAAGCTACAGCTCCCAGGATTCTTTTTTTAAAAAAAGTTTATTATTTTGCATTGCTTTACATTAAGATCATATAACATACAATTTACATCAAAACCTATTTATTTATCTTGGCAACTTCCCATCCTTAATCTGTGATGGTCCAATTCCCTCTTCTCCCTGCTGCCTGTCCAACCTATTAACCTTATCCATTTACCTAAATCCTATATTGCAATCTTTTCTATTTTCTTTCCATTGCTCATAAGGCAAGACCTGTTTGAAATTTTATTTCGCTATATCGTGTTCTTATATAAACTCAAAAGGGTTTCCGTTCTTCCACAGATATTTTGTCTTTCTGACTCCTTATTTTAGCTGTGAGTTCCCAGATTCTTGGGTGGGTGTGGGGGAAGGTCATGTGCTTCAAATGCGGTGTTGAATGTGCTTGAAACGTACGAGCAGATCTGCCCCCAAACTCATCTCAAGGCAAAAAATGTCTTGGAAGACTACTGTACACTCTCAGAACTCACAAAAGGTTTTCTAAATTCCGCACCAAGAGAAGCCCTATTCTGTCCTGAAATCAGGTGAAAGCTTGCACAAATCTGCATGTTCTCCCTTACTTGGCATTTGATAATCAGGGGGAAGGGGGCTAAGGAGTTTTTGAAGCCCCCAGCCCCAAATTGCTAGAAAACTCACTCAGTTCTTCCTCTGGCTTCTGAGATTCAAGCACTTTCAGCAATGTCTTTTCAGCCACAAATGCTAGAAATGTCCCCCCCCCCCCCGTTTCTTTAAAGGCTTTCCCCTTGTTGAACTCACCTTGTCCCCAGCCAGGACCTTGAAGGAGGCAATGACCTGGTCGGCTGTATCTGTGTCTGTGGTCTCCCGGGACATGAAATCGATGAAGGCTTGGAAAGTCACCACTCCGCTGTTGTTGGGGTCCACGACACTCATGATCCGGTTGAATTCTGCATCTCCCTGGCGAGGCAGGGGTGGGGGTGAGAGACAGAAGGTCATTTGATTCTCCTGGCAAAAAGGCAGCAAAACAGCTGAGTCCGTTTTGACGGCTCTGACACTTTTGCTGGAAAACTCAGTTGCGGCCCCAAGGCTTGGCTTTAAAGGAGCCCCCCCCCCAATTCCACCCTGTGTCAAAGTGGCTGTCCGAATTTGGACTGGTGGGAATTCTGCAGGGTTCGGAACTACACCCGGTTGAACTTGGCCCAAACCTTCCTTGCTCCCACCTGCTCCTTCCTAGGCTCAATTTCTGTTTGAATCTCCTGTGATTGCAGCAGAAATATATATATATATATATATTCAGGACAGATCCTGAAGCTGAGGCTCCAAGACTTTGGCCACCTCATGAGAAGACAAGACTCCCTGGAAAAGATCCTGATGTTGGGAAAGATGGAGGGCACAAGGAGAAGGGGACAACAGAGGATGAGATGGTTGGACAATGTTCTCAAAGCTACCAATCTGGGGTTGCAACGCTCATCTCGCTGTATAGGCTGAGGGAGCCGGTGTTTGTCTGCAGACAGCTTCCGGGTCATGTGGCCAGCATGACAAAGCCGCTTCTGGCAAACCAGAGCAGCGCACGGAAACGCTGTTTACCTTCCCGCAGGAGCGGTACCTACTTGCACTTTGATGTGCTTTCAAACTGCTAGGTGGGCAGGAGCTGGAACCGAGCAACGGGAGCGCACCCCGTTGCGGGGATTCGAACCGCCGACTTCCTGATCGGCAAGCCCTAGGCTCAGTGGTTTAGAGAGCAACTAAGTTTGTTCTTGGTATGAGCTTTTGTGTGCATGCACACTTCTTCAGATACACTGTGACTGCAGTGTTATACTAGGGATGAGCCATAGCAAGGCAACAGATCACTCGCTCGGCATGCAGAATGTCTCCAGTCTCTCCCATCTCCAGTTAAAAAGAAAAAAGACCAGATAGCAGGAAATGGGGAAGAGCGTCTCTCTGCCTTAGAGATTGGGAGAACGACTGGCAGCCTCTGCAGGCAATGCTGGGCTCAATCAGTCAACCCCCAAGCTAGCGCCCTCCAGAGGGTCAGCGATGAAGGAGGGCACCGCGTTGGAGAAGGCAGCTAGATGGGTAAACAAGTCAAACCTGGCATAAAAGCAGCTTCCTCTACACTACTTATTAGAAATCTATACCCCGATTTCCACTTTATATGGGTCTCAAAGTGACCATTGGAGAATAAAAATGTACCATATACCGACACTGTAGTTTGTTAAGGGTACTTGGGAGCATGGCTTACTACAATTCTCAGCATCCTTTGGTGGAAGCCACATGCTTCAAATGTACGGCACAGATGTGGGCAAAATTTAAAATGTTGGAGAATAAAACATCGGAACAGCATTTCTGAGGGACAAAGGCCTCCTGGAATAAAACCATCTTAACCAGGCGTCTGAAACTTAGTAGGGGTGGTGCCTGCCTGATTTCTGCCCCCCCCATGTTTATTTTATACAAAGTTGTCCCTCCACAGCCACCCCCACTCAACCCAAGGGAACTCCCCCACCCTGCCGATTCACAGTAGGAAGAGCCTGCAAGATCAGGCAAGGGATTCATCTAATCTAGCAACCTGTCCCATAGCGGCCAAACAAACACCCCCAATGGGAAGCCCACAAGCAACAGCACCCTCTCCCCACCTGTGACTCCCAGCAGCCCTAGCAAATGCCCACCCACCAGTAGCCCTGAATTCCCCACCCTCACCCGCCTTTTCTTGCAAACCACTTGGCCGTAAGCACAGCCCCGACCCTGGACCCGACTTGACATCACGTCCGACTCACACCCTACGCCCGTGTTCTTCAGCCTGGACCACAACTCCCACAATCCCCTGCTAAGTTGGCAGGGGATAATGGGAGCTGGAGTTCAGCAAGGCCTGGGTACCCAAGGCGGAAGGACAATGCGCAAGGCGAGGGTCGGCCACGCAACGGACAGATGCAGCATTTTGGCTGTTGCCAGCTGCTGCCGTCGGCATTGAGGACAGAGCAAGGAAGAGAAGTGGGGGGGGGAAGCAGAGAGCAGAGCGTACCAGGCTGTATCCCGTGGAGATAAGCAGGGCTCGGTAGTCGTCTGTGTCCATGCTGCCCGTGCGCTTCTATTCCCAGAGGCCGACAGGCGAAGGGAGGGAGAGGGAGGAGGCAGAGAACGCAAATGGAGAAGGCATGCAAAGATGGAAAGGGAGGAGAGGGCCACAGAGCCCCATGGAGGAAAAGAGACACAGAAAGAGAGAGAACATCAGTCAAGAGAAGCCATCGAGATGCCACGTAAACAGACGACAGGGGAAGTGGGGGAAGACACAGGCGCACAAATCGGATACATGAAACACGACGACAACAAGGTGGTGGGGAGGAAGAAGAAGAAGAAAAGTGGGTGTTTGGTGGTGGTGGCGGTGGGGAGAAACAAACGTGGTGAAGGAAGAGAGAAAGGAGATCAGGTTAATTGCAACATCGCCGAGCGGCTGCGCGGTTTAACGGGCGTCGGGTACCTGTCTGTCATTCTCCACATCGTATCCCAAGCTGATGAGGCAGGCTTTGAACTCTTCGGGTCCCAGGGAGCCGCCGTGGTCCTGCCGCCAGGCCACGCGCAGGGAGGGGCGGAGGGTGCGGCATGCACATTTGAGGGGGGGGGAGAAGGGCGGGAGAGCCCACGTGCACACGACAAGGGAGGGGGGAGGGGAAAAGACACGGCGTTAGTTCCAACTCTCTCGTGGGTGCTCTCGGGGGGCAGCTCCAGCCCACAGGCCCAGGAAGTGGGCAGAGGAGGAGGGGGAAGAAGAAGAGGAGCCCTTTGGACTGCCTGCTTCAAGGACCTGGTTGGGACGCTCAAAAGAGACAGGACTTTCACACCACCACCTGTTCTGATCAGACGTTTGGTTAACAAGCCGTGAAAAAGAGTACTGGCTTCTATGGGGCTTGTCAACCTGGGAAGGGAGCCCATCTAGGAGAAGGAAAACTTTATCTTAAACCTCCGCTGCTTTGCAGGACATCTTTGGGAGAAGAAAAGGCTCGGGAGTAAACCCTGCACAAATCCGGAGCGGAGTCCTTCTGGCAACTCCTGCAGCCAAGCTGGTGCCAAACGTCTTGCTCTGCTTTCCTTGGGGCCACATCAGCGAAGCCGTGTGTGTGTGTGTGTCCTTGTGGTCCAGGAGCCCAGGACCTCGAGACACACCGCCCAGGCTTGTGCCACTTCAGTGCTGCTAACGCAGTGGTTTGACTTCATCCCTGGAGGCACACTCCATTCTCTCTCAGGACAGACAGGTGCCAACAACAGGCCTGCCCAGTTTCCTCTGGACAAAAAATGAACAGGCCTGATTTGGGCAGCAGAAAAGCGGCTGGAAGCTTGAGCCCCAAACTGTTCAACCCTTTTAAAAATAAAATTCTGCCAAGGGTGAGAAAGCAGGGTCACCCCAAGAGCTGGAAGCTACTGTCTAAGCCGGGCCTACCTCACAGGGTTGGAGAGAGGGGATAAAATGCAGGGAGGGGACTGCAACTACCCCGAGCCCTTTGAAAGAAGGGGCGGAATAAAAATATAAATCATGGGGAATGAGCATAGCCTGGAAATTAAGGTAAACAAAAGCGCTCGTGGCAGCGCTACAATGCTGAGCTCAGAGGACCCCCCAACTGGTGCCAGCCTCCTTGTCATTTTTCAATCTGAGGGCACGAACCCTTTCTTGTGGGGAGGAGTTTCCTCTCTTTCATTCTTTTTATTAGTGGTGATCAGATGCAGTAGAGTCACACACACACACACACACACACACACACACACACACACACACACACAGAGGGCAGACTCTTCTGCATCCAAAAATGACTTTCCGGCTGCTCCACCACGAGGCTCCAGCCCTGCGCCAAACTCAGGTTACCTTATCGAAGTGGTTGAAGGAGGCCCGGAACTCCTGCATCTGCTCCTGGCTGATCCCCTTGGCGTCCCGGGTCAAGATTTGGTTCTCCACTTCGTTGCTGGTCCGGGCTGTGGTGGTGAGGAGTTGCTCCCACCCGACACGGATATGCTGGGAACGAAGAGTTCGGGGCAAGGGAGGAAGAGGCAAGGCTGAATAACTCACCCGCTTTGGTGCACTGCCTTATTGAAAGCTGAATCTGCACCTGGGACCTATCAGTGGCTGAGATCTGGTAGAGAGCAGAGGGTTCCCCCAGCCCAACAAAGGTTGCTTTGTAAAGAACTAGGCAGAACCCCTTGAATCAAAGCCTTCCCCACTCAGCAAAAGGGCCTAGGAAGATGAGCCTGGCTGGTGCATGCCTGAAACCCTAAAACCAGCAGCCAGCCCTGGAAACTCTCCCTGGGCTTGAGACGCTTGTACGGCTGCCTTCCTATACGTTTCCAAATGGCGCTGACTGAAATAATTTATCGTTGCTGTTTGCGCCGTTTATTCTTTGAATAATACTTCTTTGAAAAAAGCAGTTACAGTGGTACCTCGGGTTCTCGAACGTAAATCCATTCTGGAAGACCGTTCGAGTTCCGAAACGTAAAAAAACCGAAGCGCAAAAAGCTGTCTGCAGATTCAATTGAGAAAATTGAAAAACATGCAGTGGAAGTTGTTCGACTTCCGAGGCGCGTTTTGAAAACGGAAGCATTTGCTCCCAGATTTCCGTTGCGCTTGGGTTCCGAAACGTTCGTCAACAGAGACGTTCCGAGAACCGAAGTACCACTGTATCAGTTTTGCAGGCCTGCTCCACGACTCCCGTTTCCCCAGTATGCAAACTGCCAGAAAAAACAACCACCAGAGCGGCCGGTTGTATGGCTAGCTGGCTGAGAGCATGCCCACGCTGCCCTCACCTCCATGGTGAAGTTGGTGTGCTTGTTGTCGAAGATGAGCGCCTCTTGGATAAGCTGGTGCTGCTGCTCCAAGAGGTCAATGTTGGGCTTGTAATCCACGATGCTCTGCTCATACAGCTTCAGGTGGTCCAGCTGGTCTTCTAGGGTCCCGTTCATCTCGATGGAGATGCGGCCGATCTCCTGGCGGAGGGGGGAGAGAAGAAGGTGAAGCCATGTCAGGGCAAACAGGCCGGGTAGACAGAGATCCCGCCCAGAACAAGCTTGACCGCCTGGCTTTTAGACCTGGAAGGCACTGCCCCCAATTCAAGCAGGAGGCATGGCTAGTATTATACTCTAAGTCCGCTACACCAGCCCAAAAGGCTCTCAGAGCAGCAGAGCCCATGGTGAGAGATGGGCAATTCCTGGCTCACATGTCTCATTGTTGGCTCTTAGGCTGCACCGATGCTCCAGGTCTCCAGCTTTTTCCACCTGCCTTGCCCCACCCTCCAGAACCTGAGAGCCTTTCCCAGACCATGACAATGAGAACAGCAGAAGTAGCTGGGAAGAGAGGAGGAGTTCAGGGATATTTTCAAAAAACAATTTCATCATCTGTGCGTCCTTGTTTCTCAATTTGATCCTGGTTTCGTTGTTATTTTATGCATTGTGTCCTGCCGTTATTTTTATTGATTACAGCTTAGTAATTCTTTATTCTAACTGATAAGTGTATACTGTTTAATTATTATTTAAATTAACTGTTTGCTGTTATATTCTAAAGGACTAATGAATATTGCTTTATTTAAGTTGTTTATTTTTAACTTACGCTTTTATTACATATGACTTTTAAAAGAATTGGATAAGATTGCTATTAGGCGTGTGATCTTTGCTGTCTATGTTGCAAGCTTGTAAACTGCCTTGTGTTTACAAGAAAGGCGGTATACGAATTGATAGTGAAAATGAAATGAAACAGAAATCTCTCCTCTCTGCACCTCTCCAAATTATTCTGTGGGGCAAGCAGGGAGCAGCAAGTGGGGAGCAGCGGGCAGAGCCCCCTCACCTCCATTTTGGTCTGGATCCAAGGCCCAACAATGTTGGCCTGGCTAGCAAACTGCCGGCGCAGATGTTCATTGGACTGCTGCTTGCTCTGTTCGTCTTGCAGGGCGTGGTCCCTCTTTGGCACCAGCTGCTGGACCTGCTCCAATGAAAACGAGAACAAAAAGAGTTGGATCGTCAGCCCCCAGCGTCTCCCACCAGCTGAACTGGCTGTGGGCCACTTCAGCTGGGTGCCTTCTCTCTCGCCCCCCCCCAATATCTCCCTCCAGGATTCTGCCTGGATTCATGACACGGTCCGGACATCTCCACGCACCCTTTCCCACTTGGAGTTGATGATCTGCGGAGTGACCGTAGTGTACGGGTTGTTCCCGGAGAGTTTTATGTTATTGTAGTCTGCAATCTTCTGCGCTTCGCTCTGGATACCCAGGATGGCCTCACGCTCCTTGTCTGCGTCGGGAAGGGTGGACTTGAACTGGTCATGGGCTGCAATCAAGCCCTGGGAGAAAAGGGATTTGTTAGCGGCAATTCCTGCCTTGTGTTGGACTAGAATCAGTGGTCAGCAAACCTTTTCTACCATGGGCCGGTCCACTGTCCCTCAAACTATGTGGTGGGCTGGACTATATTTTTTTGGGGGGAAATGAACGGATTCCTATGCCCCACAAATAACCCAGAGATGCATTTTAAATAAAAGCACACGTTCTACTCATGTAGAAACATGCTGATTCCTCAAGCTTGACTGCAATAACCTCTGTTTTGTTTTTCGTTTTTCTTCTCACCACATCCAGAAACAGGCCCAAAAGCTTAAAAACACAACACTGCAATTGTATTGGGTTTCCCCGAGACGACATTATATCACCCACAGGCAATGTTATATTAATTTGACCATTTCTTAATCCAGTGCAGTGGAACCTTGTTTCTCGAACAGCTTAGCTGACAAACAAATCAGCTCCTGAACGCCATAAGTGCGGAGGAGAGGTTGGCTGCATGTAGGCACAGTCTCCAATTGCTTGGGGAAAGCCCTGGTGAGAGGTGGGGGCTTTCCGTCTCGGCAACTGATTTTCATGGAGGAAGAATGAGCTGCTCTGCAGTCAACAAACCTGTGGGGGTCGTGTTTTGCTAACAAGGAGTTAGCTCCCTCTTTGATTACTGAGCAAACTGGGGCAACTGAATTGTGTGTGGTGACCCTTCCACCTCACTCCTCCTACCTCGATCTCCTCGATGGTGTGGACGATGAACATGTCCTGCAGGTCCTCCATGGCGCTCTCCATCCAGTTGTTGAAGGGCGCTGCCCGCTTGGCATACTCCAAGTGGAGCTGGTCAATAGTCTCCAGCTGCTTCTCTGTTTTCTGTGCAGGAGAGAAATGGGTCAGGTGACCGGGTCCCGTGACACAGCACAGACTCTCCCCTGCGCCTCTGGCTGAAGGTCAGGGGAAGCTGCAGGAGCCTCCTGGCTCACCTCCAATGCTTCCCTCCGTGTGTGGGTCAAGGATCCGAGCGAGTCCCACTGGTCACAGATCTTCTGGCACCGGGTGTTTACACTGGGCGAGTCGTAGTAGTCCAACTCACTGCGGGGCAGAGAGATGGGGGGCATTACTTAGGGCCAGGCCAGTGGGGCTAAGCTCTCTTCCCCCTAAGGCCTTCATACAACCACAATGGGCCAAACACCTTGGGCTCAGGGGAGAAAAGAGGAGGGAGAAATAATATTCTTAAGGCTCTCTGTTGTTGCAGAGGCCATGATCTCTGCTTAGAGCACACCTGTGGTCTTTTAATTATTGGAACAAATAGCTCCGTTAGCAGAGCATGAGATTCTCAATCTCAGGGTTGTGGGTTCGAGCCCCATGTTGGGTTGGACTAGGTGGCCCTCAGGGTTCCTTCCAACTCTACGATTTTAGGATTATAGTGGGCTAATGCCTAGAGCAGCCTTTGCTAACCGGGTGCCCTCAAGATGTTTTAAATAACAGCCCTGTGCTGGCTGAGGATAATGGGAGTTGTACTCAAAAACACTTGGCCCTCCCTGATTTTGGACTACAACTCCCACCACCCCTGCTAACAGGACCAGTGGCCAGGGATGATGGGAATTGTAGTCCCAAAACAGCTGGAGGGCCAAGTTTGGCCATCACTGGACTAGAGAGATTCCTGTCTGAGGGCAGGAAGCTGGGTGATAACCACCTGCTCCAAGGAGTTACGCAGTGCTGAGATCACTCCCTCCTGGAGATCTGACTTCTGCAAGTCCTTCTGCATGCAACGGTGAGGGCTAGAATCATAGTTGCAGCTGTGGTTTGCCAGCTAACTCAACTTTAAGCCAAGCGCACTCACACACAATCGTGCAAAGTATTCAGAGTTCCAAACAATGCTAAAAAAAAAAGGCTGGGGGGGTTTCACAGAATCAGAGAATTGTAGAGCTGGAAGGGGCCACAAGGATAAATCTGGCCCAGCCCCCTGCAATGCAGGAATCTTTCTGCCCAAGGAGGGATTCGAACCCGCGACCCCGAGTTTAAGCATCTCCTCCTCTACCAACTGAGCTATCCTCCTCCCCGCCTTTGGGAAAGATGGGGGCCCACAAGCTGGAGAAAAGCCATGGTTAGTAGCTAAGCTACGTCTCCCAGAAAGTCAAAGGAAGAGAGCAGGAAGGAGCCCACACAGACTGGGTTTCCTCTGGCTTCCAATCCCTTCTTCCAACCAGACACATAAGGCCTAAGTTAGGAGATGGGAGCATCCCATAAGGCAGAGCTCTAATGTCTCTGCAGTAGATTTACCGTATTGGACGGAATACAAGACGCACCCGCAAATTAGCCATACCTTTAAAATTCAGCGGCTTGGGGGACGGGAACCGTTGCCCAGCACTCCCAGGCTACTTCCGGGGGGGCGGCGGCGTAAGGTTACGAATATAAGCCACACTTTAACTTTTCACGTTTGGAATTTTGGAAAAAAAAGTGCGGCTTATATTTGGGCCAATACGGTATGACTGAGAGCACCTTGGAACGGAGACTTGCCCTCTTACACTTTGTAAAGCCCCACGTGCACAGAGTTGTTAAGTACTGCCATGAGCCGGACTGGGGAGGCGGATATTCAGGAAAGCAGCAACCGGGTGCGAGAGACGCCAGGCATCTATTTCCTCCTTGAGCCCGGCTGCTGCGCAACCAACACAGTGGCAGCTCTTGGGCACCAGAGGGTGCTGCTTCCCCCTTTCAAGGCTCTCTCTGCCCACCAGACGGACGGGTTGGGAGCTCTCCCCCAAAGCCTCTAGGGGGGGGCGGGGCGAGTCTAGCGCCTAGCCCCAAAAGTGGCACGTTCCCAGCCAACATCTCCCCCCCCCCCCCGGCCCTGAATGCAAAGTTTTTAGCAGAGCTCCTCTGGAAGGCTGCATGTCGCTACATGTTTGGGATGGAGCAAGAGCCGCAGAAAAAAAAAGCCGGGAGGTTTGCCAAGCGAAATACCTTGGGAGGGGGCCAGCGGAGCCGCAGCAACCAGACATGCGGGGAAGCAGGGTGCCTGGTTTCAGGCAGAACACCCCTAACCTGGGATCCGTGTCTAACTCATGACTAGTGGGTGGGAGAGAAGGATATTTATTGCCTAGCGACTCCCAAAGCAACAGATGCAGGGTGAAAAGGCTTCCGCGGCCTTCAAATGGCGCTTTTGCTATTTCAAGGCTTTTTTGCTTGCTTTTTTTTTTTTTGCAAGAGAGGTGTTTTGTGTGTGTGTGTTCTCTCCCCCATGAAGTCACGCTGCAGGCCACACACATCCATGTTTCCAAGTTCCCTGCCATTCCCAGCCACGGGAATAAGAGCTGCTATTCATGGCTCTCGCCTGTGTGTGTACTAATTGTGCCCGAGTTTATCCGGGTTGGGGGGGGGGCAGGGAGAAGGGGTAGGGGGTGGACGAAGAAGTTTGCAGCAAACTCTTACAATAAGCACATTCTGGTGTCACACAAAGGGAGGAGGGAAGGAGAACAATAGGGGCACTGTGTATCGTGTGTGTGTGTGCGCAAGTGGAAGAGAACACTCTTTTAGGAACTCTTTCCAAAAAGAGAGGTGATCCCAGCCGTTTCTGTGCAGGAGCCAAAGACGCATTGGAAAGGGATCTCAGTGACAAACGGAAAGAAAAAGGGGCGGTGCGGTTGCTATTTTGGACCTGCCAAAAATATCACACAGTGTCTCTTTGTGTCGGCCCCCTTGCTGCAAGACGGTTCGAGTCACACACACACACACACAAAATAGTGAGCCTGGGCGGTGTGAAGGAATGGCGGCTGGGAAGCTCTCTAAAGGGCCTGGAGGCTGCTGCGGTTTCCTTTACACAGGATGCAGGAAAATCTTACGGCATAAACACGCACGCTCGCACAAAGACACACGCACACACACCAAGAGTGACTGAAATTGGGATTTTTACTGTCTGGGCTCGAGGGGGCCAGAGGACTGGCTCAGCAGGAAGCCACAGGTGTCCTGGCTTTAGAGCGGCAGTCTGATAGTTTCAGCATGGAGGCTGCTCCGAGCGTCATGGTTTCATTCAACTTTGGGTTCACAGATGTGGGTGGACGGCAACTCCCATCCTCCTTGGTCTCTGATCTAAGATGGCCGTGGATGACGGGAGTTGTAGCCCACCGATGCAGAGCCACAGAGCTGGAAGGGACCCCAAGCATCGTCTAGTCCAACCCCCTGCAGTGCTAAAGAATCCCTGGCAGGTGTCTGTCCAAACTCTTGCGTAATAAACCTCCAATGAAGGACGGTGCCATCTTCCAAAATGGTCCACTCCGCTGCCGAACACCTGCCCTAGAACTGGCTGGAATTCAAGGCCAAGTTCAGAACAGAAGAGCCTGGTGGCTGGACCAGGCCAAGGGCCCATCCAGCCCGGTATTCCTTTTCTCACAGTGGCCGAACAGATGCCCCAATGGGAAGAAGCCCACAAGCCGGTCATGGATGCAATGGCACCCCCCGTCGCAATATTATGTGTGCTCATGGGCATAGCCTGGGTGGCGATGCTCCCAGAAAGAGAGCTGCTTTTGCCAGAAGGAAAAAAAAAGGCCTGGGGAAGAGCGTACTTGAGCTCCTGCGCGATGGCCGCTATCTGCTCCACACGATCCTGGTGAGCCGCCAGGTCGCTCTCAAAAGCCTCGTGCTTCCGGATCAGGGCCTTGATATCCGACAGGGTGGCCGTCTCGTAGTCCTTCTGCCGCAGCATGGTCTCTTTGCCTGGGGTTGTTGGGAGAGAAGGTGGAAGGGGCTGGTCAAAAGCTATCGAGGAGCGCCCCCCCCCGCCGGTTGCAAGACAATAAAAAAGCATTAAGATAAATTCAACAGTGTAAATCAGTTTTGATGGATGCAACAATGGATTACTGAATGGTTTAGTTCAGGGGTCGGCAAGGTTTACCTCGCCTCAGCAGCAGAGATCCCTCCGTGGGCCAGATTGAGCATGTGCAGAGGCGATTTCCGGCACCGCAGAAGTGAGTCCCTGCGCCTTGCTGCACTGGTTTAGCGCAGTGCGTAGGACTTGCCGAGCAGGCGGCTCGGTTCGGGGGCGGCTTGTGGGCTAGTTGAACGACCCCTGTGGGCTGCTTGTGGCCCATGGGCCTTAGGTTGCCTACCCCTGGTTTAGTTCATGTAAAATATGCAGGAATGTATGGTATGTAAAATGAACATACCATACAGGGTATGCTCCACGGAAAGAGAAGAAGAGAAGGCACTGATTTAAGGTTGTTTAAATGAATATTTTGAAATGTAAATTAGAAAAAATTAATAAAAAATTATATATAATTGGGGGGTGGGGGTGGAGAGCAGAGGAATGTCACCAGTCTCCCATGGAGCCCGTCACAAGGACAGCTGTAGCACAAGAAATCCTCAGCCCCACCTACAGGCAATCCATGGGGTCTTGAGACAGGCACCATTTCCCTCCATCTCCCCTCTTCCTCATCTGCTGGACTACCTAACAGGGTTGTTTTACCTCATACCAGAGCCTACCAGCTGAACTTGGCTGGGTGCAAAGACATGCCCAACTTTGCTGCTCCAGCCACTACATACAGGCAACTCGGTAGTGCTTTGGACTACAACTCCCATCAGCCCCAGCCAGCAGCCTGATGGGAGTTGTAGCCCAAAACAGCTGGAGGGCATCGGGCCAAGAAGACGGCTACCCTAAAAGGTGCAAGGTCCCCAAAACAATAACTTGCCCTCCCTGCCACTACAGCCGTTGGCATCTGTCTGCCTAGAGAGACAATGGAGCACACCTCCGGGGGTGAAGTCAAACCATTGCATTAGCAGCTACCCAAGCGACCTCCCTGGGGCGCAAGCCTGGGCAGTGTGCATGGAGATCCTGGGCAGCCCAGAAGACAAGACCCCCCTCTCATCCTCAAATATGTGATCCAAAGGAAAGCAGAGCAAGACGTTTGGCACCAGCTTGGCTGCCGGAGCTGCCAGAAGGTGGCATACAAGGCGCCATCCAACCGCCCTTAGGGACCCCGCTCTGGATTTGTGTAGAGTTTACTCCTTTTCTTCTCCCAATGATATTACGCATGGCAGCGGAGGTTAAGGGTCAGAGTATCACTCGAGATTAATAGCACCCCCTGCTGTCCTGTTTGTCTCACTGGTCAGGGCAGGGGGGGGTATCTGGGGTGGGTGGGTCTTGCTTTCTGGACAAGGATTCCCCCACACCCTTAGCCGAATCCCAAATAACCATCCATGCCCCACGCCTTGCAAACTACCGCTGCCCACTATTACTTTACGCAGACGATGCAGTTCTCCTCTCTTTTTCGAGAATTGGCCTTAGGAGGGCACTCAAAATTTTTGCTTCATATTGTAAATCCAATTTTCTCACCATAAACCAATCTAAATCCAAAGTTCTAATTTTTTCCAAAAGTCGAAAATCATATAAGTGGGAACTAGACGGGAAACCTATCGAACAGGTTTTTAAATTTCAATACCTAGGAGTTTATCTCCAACACAATATGGGCTGGAAAGCACATATTGCATATACCCTAAATAAGGCCAAAGCCCTTTCTTTCGCGCTTTTGCGCTTTTTCTTCTCTGACGGGGCTCTCCACGTTCCATCCGCCTTGAAGGTATTTAACAACAAAGTGATCGCGACAATGACCTATGCCGCCCCACTATGGGGGGCCGCAGTAAATTTAAGGCCTTTGGAGGTAATCCAAAATCAATTCATGAGACGTCTATTAAAACTGCCTCAGTGTGTCAGTAATTCAGCCATTCGCTTAGAATTAAAAATCTCCTCTCTAGAAACTATTTTCTGGAGGCGTATTCTATGCTATTGGCTGTCTCTGTGGTACAGGCTTCCGAATCGTTATTTGATTCAATGTCTTTGGCGAGACGAGTTTCCTAGTCCCTGGGCAAAAACGATCCATACTAAAATTGTGTCCTATGGACTGTCCCCTTCGGACTTGTTGAAACTAGACCTTGCCACAGCTAAAAGAACCCTCAAGCAAAAACTAGAGGAGATGGACCTCCAGCAAAATGTCATAATGGGAAGTGGTACCTGTTCACCATCGAACCTCGGCATAGTGCCCTCCCTGCAGATTCCATCTTATTTGACATCCCTATCAGTCGCGGCCCATAGGTTTGCCTTTATTAAGGCAAGATTTAATGTCTTTCCTTGCAATGTTATGAATAATAGGTTCTCGAAAGGCCAGAGTTCAGTTCTGTGTGCATGTGACAACAGATCCATAGAATCCCTCCATCATATATTATTCTGTTGCCCCTTGCACATGGTCCCTCGGACCAGATTTTTATCCCCCTTAATATCTGAAACTTTGGATAAGACTTCGGAATCCCAGTTAACATATCTGTTACAGGATAATGAGCCAAGTAGATCACTCCTTGTAGCTAGATACCTGATTGCAGTTCTATCCTACAAGAGGAAAAATGGGTTACTTTATGATTATTGATTTTTTTGCCCTAATGTTTGATTTATAGTGGTGACCAGATGATCTAAGTGATATTTTTTACCTTGTAATTGTAATTTTATAATATTTATAGGGATAGGATTTTATGAATGGAATTGATTTTGTTTACTTTTGTTTTGTTTTGTTCTGTTGTACGATGTACATTGTTTTGTGTTGATATCTTGATATGGGCCTATGGCCGTAATAAAGTACTGTTTAAAGGATTCCCCCACACCTGTCAGCAGCACAGGCTAGCTCATGGAATCCCCAAGGTACAGTATCCTCTCCTTGGGATGACATCACCGATCCCTCATTGGCTGAAGGGAATTCAATGCTTGCCCAGGGCCTCCACACCTTGAGGGGGACACAGGTGGTTTTTCAAGACTTTGTGGCTCACAAGTTTAAGGGGAAAAGATGGGGTGAGGTAAAGAGGGGAAGACCTCTGTTCTAAAGCAAAGTCTCTCTGCCTTGGCTGCTTGCACTCAGCCTGCTCAGAAACTGTTCCCCCACCCCATCATCTCTCCTCCTCCACCACCACAACTCCCAGTTTGTCTGGATTTCTGTCTGGCCGGCAGCCAAGGGAGAATTTTCAAAGCTAAGCATGTCCCGGGAAACAGCTGACTGGAACAGAAGAGCGCTTTTCAAAAACTCAAGCCGCTTTTCCGCTCCCGACTCAAATAGCTTTCGAATTAGCGCAGAGAGCTCCGGCTAACGTTGCCAGGTTGAGAGCCTTGGCCCCCAGGCCGGGGCTGGGAAAAAGGGGGAAAGAGAGGATGGCAGCAACCAGAAGGGTGAGCCGAGAGGAATCCGAAGCCTAAGGAAAGGGCTCCAAAGCTCAGGAATGTCAGCGGCACGCAGTTCTATCGTTTCCTGTGCAGCCAAAGGAAGCCCAGAGCTGGCTTCCTGTGTCTGGGACCCTCTTTGAGAGGGTGGGAGGAGCAGGCGGCAGGTTTAGGGTGCTGTGGGCAAGGGTGCTTCAGATTCTGCCTTGGTAGCATCAATGAGAATGTGGGTCAGTGGTCCTGGTGCCTTTACAAACTGGATGCCTTTTGAGTTGAAAGCAAGGCCTCCGCCAGGGCTTTGAGCTAAGGAGGTAGAGGCACACCCACCCACCCCAAAGCCTGGGGGCTGCATTTTGCGAGTGCAGCTGAAGAGTTTATTTAGAAATGTCTGCCCTCCTGTTCTTTCTCTCTTAATAACTTTATATTGGAGGCGATGCTGGATTTAACTACAAATTGTTTCTTACAATGTGCATCAACTGTGGAATGAATGTTTGCTTATTTTCTTTTTGTCTTTGATTTCTATTGATTACTTATGTTACTCAGTTTTAAAACCAATAAAGCATTTAAAAAATAAAAAAAAAATTTTTACATCCCTTTTCCTCCGAGGAGCTCAAGGTGGCGTATGTGGCGGTTCTCCTCCCTTCTCCATTTCATCCTCAAAACAACCCTGGAAGGTAAGCTAGGCTGAGAGGCTGTGACTGGCCTGAGGTCACCCACAGTGAGTTTTGCAGCCGAGTGGAGATTCGAACTCTTGTCTCTTGGGACAGCTCAGTAGGAGGAGCACGAGGCTCCTGGGCCCTGCCTCACGGGGTTGTTCTGCAGATAAAAGGGTGTGGGTGTGTGGGTGTGTGTCAAGGAGAACAACACACCTCACCTTGAGCTCCTTGGGAGAAACTGTGGGATGGAAACGTAATAAAATAGATCATTCATAATAACTGCAAAAGAGAACCAAGCACAGCTAGAACTGCCTCAGGGGATTGCATGTCAACTGGCTGAGAAACAGAGTTTTGGTTACCTTCCTGCTCTGCCTGCTGCCGCCTAGGTGGGACTCTTTGGTGTTTCTTAGCACCAAATGAGTTCCTTCTTCCACTTTCTCCCCTCCCCACATCACCCCCCAAGGAGCAGTCTGGGGCCACACTGGGCTTCCTATAGCAACCGACTGCCCACTTTGATGGATGAAGCCAAGTTGTGGGGGGAGGGAGAAGGAGGAGGAGGAGAGAAGCCTGTGAGGAAATTGGAAGGGGGGGGTGTTGGCAGGGCTCCTCCCCTTTGCTGAAAGGAGAAAGGAATTTGCCATGTGCCTGACCAAGCCCAACAGGAAGCTGCAGGGAGGCTGATAACACTTCCACCCTTCCCAGACTCTGCTAAGAATAGGGCTGGAAACAAAAGGACTGCTGTCCCTAACCCAAGGAGATAAACAACTGATCTTGGGCTTTCAGGAGAAGCAGCAGAGCTCTCTGGGCCTGCAGACTGCTCCTCATTGAAAGGCTGTAGTAGCTTCTTAAATGAAAAACACACACAAAGGAGTGGGCAACTCTTTCTGTAGTCAGGCTGGCACTGCAAAAGTGTTAGGTATGATGCTAAGTTGGTTTGCCGGGACAGTCCCGGGTTTACAGAAGCCGTCCCAGTTTCTGATTTGATCCCGGAATGTCCCGCTTTTCCTTAGGAAGTCCCTCTTTCCAGAGAGAAATGTTGGAAGGTATGGGTTTGATATGCCTTTCCAAGTTATCAAGCAGAGAGGCAGAAAGAGGGGCAAGGGCTAGACACTGGCCAACTCCCCAAACTAAATCTTAAGATTCCCAGGAAGCCCAAGCCCTGCATAGGTCAGTCATGTGCTTCCCTGCTTGCCTTTATTTCACAGAATCCCAGAACTGCAGACCTGGAAGGGACCCTGAAAGTACAGAGAGGAAGCGACCAAGTCCTCTTAGGTTTCATCATACACAGGCAAGAAGGGAAAGTTGAGTGCAGTCAGAAAACACACTCTGGACATTAAGGAGGCTTGTTTCAAAAAGCCCAAAGGAACTACTGGGTAAAAGTCCCAAGGTCAGAAATACTCCCGAGAGGAGTCCAAGATGGATGGGAGCTTCTTGAACGCAAAATATTGAAGGCACAAAGGCAGACCAACAAGAAATATAGGTGGGAGGAACCTGAAGAAACAGGTGCGGCTGCAGAGGAAGAAGAAAAATATTTGTAACCTGTCTTGAGAGCCTGAGTTCATTCTGAGCTTTGGCCCGCCTGACCTTCTCCCTGCAACTGTTGACTACTCGTGTATATTCTTCCTTTGCAGTTTCCCCTTTCTTCCATTTCTTAAATGTGCCCTTCTTAAATCTCAGCTCATCTGTAAGGTCCTTATGCAGCTACCTTGATTCATGTAATGGCTGGATGGTGCTCAAGGTCAAATGGGAATATTTCATTACCTTTAATTAATTAATTAATTTTATTGGTTGCTCATTTTCCATGGCAACTCATAGAGACTTATAATATTTTAAGCAAACAAACATATACATACATCAAAACCAGAAGAAACACCCCATTGCATTAAACCATCCCATTGCAAAAAGAAAAGAGGCCATAGATTAGTTAAAAGTAGGTGGCCTGGTTAAAAAGGAATGTTTTTGCCTTGCCTGGCGCCTACAGATATGCAATGAAGGTGTCAGAAGAGCCTCCCTGGGTAGAGCAAACAGGGAGCCACCACTGAGAAGGCCCAATCTTGTCTTGCTGCCCTCCAGACTTCCCATGGAGGACGCATATGAAGGAGGGCCCCAGATGATGATGGCAGGGTCCGGGTTGGTTCGTACGGGTCCTAAGCAGTTTAAGGCTTTATAGTTCCAAAACCTGCATTTTTAACTGAGCCTTGAAACTAATTGGTAGCCTTTGAAGTCAGGCCAGGATTGGTATCATGTGCCCAGACTTGCACCGGTGAGACAGACAGATAGATCAGCATATGCATACCCCAATGCTCTAAGAGCAGCTATTTAACGGCAGCTACTCTCCCTGAATTCCCTCCAGGCGTGAAAAATAAAATAGGACATGTCATGTTGGATCTGAGTCAACATTGGCCTAACCCAGTGCTCTGTCTCTGGCAGCAGTTAGCCAAGCATCATGAGGAGGATGAGGAGGAGGAAGAAGAGTCTCCATCTCCCTCCCCTTGTTTCCCTTTTTTTCTAATAAAAGCTGTCCTTGCAGGCAGCCACCACCCCTGTGGCAATGAGTCCCTTAGGCTTCACAGGCACCAGGTTAGAAAATAATGCTCTCTGCCCTGTGTCTGAGCTGCTAGCGCATTTAATGTTCAGTCTGTGAGACAAGGTCATGCGTGGAGAAGGGCGCAGTCACTCCCAGGAAGCCCCTCAAGCTATTTTGCAAGCTGCCTTGCGGGGAGAGCCGGGTCCGAATGTGATCCCATTCAGCAGCCTGGGTTAAGGGGGGTACGTACGCAGTGGGAGAGCCCAGACACCCAGGCTGTGTTGCCAAGTGGCTGGCACTCAGAAAACACCCCCCCACACACACACACCCTTTTCTTCTTTCAATTATTTCCGTCGCTCCCAAAACCCAAACAGTTTGCTTCTGCGCAGCTGTAAGCGAACCCAGCCCCCCCCCACAAACTTGTGCAAGCTAAACTATGTTTCCACCCCCCAATCACCACCACCCCCGGCAATGTTCTTTTCCCCAACCCTATGAGAACAACATTCCACCCAGCACATTCCTTCCAGAAGGTGGGATTATGGCATTTTTCTACGGGGCGAGACCCGCAGCTGCCATGTTGGAAGGTTCGGCCCTCGCGCCTTGACATCTGGCCAGACTGGAAGAGGCCGGAGGCTAGGCGTTTAATAAAAAGGCAGCGGTACCCCCAGGGAAGCCAACCTCTCTTCTGGAAGAGGGGAGGAGTGCTGGGCTACCTCCAAAAACACACCGCCACTAGCACCATCATGGGGGAACTTGGGTAGAACGTAGCAGAAGGGGGCATCGCGGGACTCCACTAGTTCACTCCATGCCTTTGACCTGCAGGATTTGAACTTCATGCAGTATCTGTCATGTGGTTGTTTGTTTGTTTTAAGAGTCATTCCCTTTGTGCTTTGGAACTCCCTGCCTACTGACATTAGGCGGGCCCCATTGCTGTACCTGGACAGCAGCAGCAGCGGGAAAGGCTGGCTGTTGCTAGTCGCAGATGCTGCAAAAGGCAGCTTGGGTGTGTTATTTGTGTGCCCTATGTGCACGGGAAAAGCTGTGTTTTGCATTCAGAGAAAACCCCAGGTT
Source organism: Zootoca vivipara (assembly GCF_965207765.1). Classification (NCBI taxonomy): domain Eukaryota; kingdom Metazoa; phylum Chordata; class Lepidosauria; order Squamata; family Lacertidae; genus Zootoca; species Zootoca vivipara. The sequence continues at coordinate 78,449,840 of NC_142589.1, forward strand.
CAAATTCTGGCATCTCTGGGTAGGGCTGGGAGAGAGGATCCTGCCAGTCAGCGTAGACAACAGACGAGCCAATTGCCTCGCTTGGCACAAGGCAGCATCCTGTATCCTTAAGCTCACCTTCAGTCCAGCTTTCATGGATCGATGCCTTCTGCCTGAACTTCTCGGCCAAGTGGTCCAGCCTCTCCATCCTTCGGATCTCATTCAGCAGCCACTCTTCGTAGCCTTTCTCGGCCTGCTCCAAGTGCTGCCAGCCATTATTGATGTCCTGGGGGGGGGGGTTGGGGGGAGAGGGAAACATTCAGCATCGTAACATGGCTGCACTTTCATCCCATGTCTCAGCTTAGGCTAACCCTCCCCCCCCCAAGGTGGCTGTAGACCAGGGGTCAGCAAACTTTTTCAGCAGGGGGCCCGTCCACTGTCCCTCAGACCTTGTGGGGGGCCGCACTATATTTTTTTGGGGGGGGAGATGCAAGAGCACCACGAGCCCAAGTGGCTGCTTACCTGTGTCTTGCGAGTAGCAGGGGCTGGTGGCAGCGGGTGCATTTGCAGCCAAAATGAGATTTGACATTCACTCCAGCTCAACTTCTCTGTTGGCCCAAAGCTGAACCAATTCTGTCTCTGGAGGCGCAGGGCACCCACCAACACCATCTGGAGCTCCGATCCGCCACCCTATCTGCTTTTTTTAAGCAGGCACACTCACCGAGACCATCTTCCCCTCGGAGGGCATGAAGGCCGGCCGGTTGCTTAGCCGCAGCTTGGTCTGCAAGGTGTTGAAGTTGATCTCCAGCTGGCACTTCTCCTGCACCTTGGGGGGCTTGTGAACCCGCCGGTAGTCGCGGAAATCCTCCAGCTTCTGCTGCATCTCCTGGATAGTCTTTTGCGGGACGCGGTTCTCCAGCCAGGGGATGGTGCGCTGAATCCACTCCAGCAGCTGAGGATCGGATTGGCAGGGTGGAGGAAAGAGACGGGGTCAACGACAGCGAGGACAACAGCCCCAGGGATAGAGTGGCTCCCCACCACCCTCCAAAAAGCCCAGGCACCACCTTCTACAGGCCCAGTTCCTGCACTCTGCTCAGCCAGTTACGGCAACCAGAATTCTATCTACGGTGGCCAGAGTGGGACAAGACTGCTCCGTGAAACAGCTCTCACATAAGAACATAAAGGACAGTTGTGTGGTGGGAATGTAAGAAAGTTAAAGGCTTTTGGGAAGTGATATATAATGAAATGAAAAAGATGTTGAAATATACCTACTTTTTTTTAAAAAAAGCAAAACCCAAAGCATTCTTGTTGGGCATTGTAGGTGAAGATATTAATAGACAGGGTAACAAATTGTTTATGTACGCGTTGACAGCAGCAAGAGTATTGATGGCACAGAAATGGAAGCAAGAAGAATTACCGACGAAAGAAGAGTGGCAGAGGAAATTAATGGACTGTGCAGAACTGGTTAAGATGACGGGAAGAATTCGAAACCGATGGGACCAGAGGTTTTTAGAAGACTGGGGGGGGGGCGAATTGTGAACTACTGTATATGAAAGATAGCTGTAAACAACAGATTACGCTAGTAGGACTACAAGTTCTGTAAGGACGAGTATATGAAATATTGCAGGGAAAATTTAGAAAGGACATTGAGTTATGGCGTATTTATAAGTAATAGTGAAGATAATGAAATGTAAGACTAAGTGGTGAAGAGGGTATTAGATATGAATGTATGTAATAGCCTTGGTGCTCACCCCATGGGACCCCCACAGCCACATGCACAGAGAAGGGGGCACTTACGTCGGAAGCCAGCTTCTCGTAGTCTTCCATCAGGTGCTCGTTCTCCTGGTTCACAGCCAACACTTTGCAAATCCGGTTTGCCGCCGTCTCAGCCTGTGGGGTTTTTTTTTGGGGGGGGGGAGAGGAGGGAAAACCAACAGGGAGGAAATGGTGGTACGAGAAACAAGCAGGCAAATAAACACATGAAAACGACAAGAGCAACGGTACGGCCTGGAGTCGAGGCACAGCGTGGAAAGGAGGTAGGTGGTGAGATAGAACAGCCCAGCGGAGCCCACCAAGTGCAGCCACAGGCAGAGCATGGTTTCGAAGAAAAGCCAAGGGGGGGTGGGGTCGACAGACTCTTGTGGCATACCCAAGCATCGCCTGGAGGCTACGCAGGTCTCATCCCCATTCGTAACCCACCCTTCCGTAACCCCCAGGGTAACAACTTGGGAAAGGCAGCTAACACTCTAGCCCTGCAGTTACTGCTGCAAGTTACAAGTTAGGCCTGAGGTTCGCAGACCCGTGCTTTTGAGTACGGTTGAAGTTCCTACGGAAAGGGGTGACCTAGCCAACTCCAAGCACTAGCGGGCTCTTCCATTGCATTCGGTACTCCGCAGATGACGGTGGCCCTGTTTGGATGTACGCATCTCAGCATGCCAAGCCAAGGCAAGGCTATGTCCTTCCCTTCTCCGTTCACTGTGCGTAGCAACGACAGCACATCCTGAGCTAATTAGCTACGGTTTCCCATTAAGTCTGAGCCAAAAAATAATGATTGGAATACAGAGGGGATGGTTTGAACTTGGTTCCAATCCGGGTAACCATGGTTTCCCGGTTCAGGATGAATGGGGAAACCATGGTTAAATTAACCTGGGAAGCAGCAAATTGCAGTGGAGGGAGGGAGGGAAGGAAGGAGAGGACAGAGCACATGGGTGCAAGCGACACACGTACCTCAGCTTAATAAGCCAAGAGAGGTACATCTGAACCAGATCGTCATGTTCTTATCTAGGATTTGGCATCTATGGAAGAGGTTTAGATCTACCGCTTGTCATTTCAGTAAAGTTATGTCTATTATGTTTAGTCCTGGTTTTCCTGTCTTTCATTTCTTTGCGATGTGCTCCACAGATTTTCTGCGGCCTGTTTTGGGGAGCTCTTATCTCCCCAAACATCATCAACATTTCGTTTCAATCGATACTGGACTTTCCTAAACAGCAAAACCCAGTCTATCCTTATCAGTACTATTTAATGTTTTCTATCCTGCCTTTCTGATAAAAGAGAGCGCTCAGACCAGCTTACATCAACCCAAAAAAAAACAAACAACCAGGTAAAAAACAACAACAGAGAGAAGTGACAGTTACAGAAATATTTTTCTTTAAAGAAAAAAAAGCAGAATAGCAGTGGTAAAATATTTTTAGAAAACCAGTCGCACACACACACACAGCCTCTGGAACAAGCAGGGGTGGCCCTATCTTATTAGAAAGCAGGAGGGGGAAAAGAGGTAAAGCACAGAAGCCATGGGATGGGGGAAAGTCAAGAGATCGAGTACCTTGCAAGGAGCAGAGAGAGTCCAAGGGGAGGAGATGGAAGCCAGACATCAACAGAAAGGGTGGAGAGGGTCTACAGAAGGACGGGCAGAGGGAGAGAGCCATGGAAGAAATGAGTTGCCAACAGAATAGGATATTCAGAGGAAAATAAAAAAAAATTTTTTGATCTACTAGGAGAAAGAGAGAGAAAGAAAGAGGATAAGCCGCACATTCGATAGCAAGTGTGGGGAACCTTTGACCCTCCGGATATTGCTCAACTACAATTCCACTGCAATGTATTTTATTTTTAAATGGAAGTTTGAACCAAAATCTCTGTATAGGGGAGAATCCTCTTATTTAACCACACAACAGTTAAGAGGTGGTGCTACCCATTGGTGCTGGGGGAAACAGCATGAATAATAATAATAACAACAACAATTTTATTGTTTAGACCCCGCCTACCTGGCTGGGTTTTCCCAGCCACTCTGGGCAGCTTCCAGCAAAATATAATAAAATGTCAGACATTAAAAACTTCCCTGAACAGGGCTGCCTTCTAAAAGTTGTGTAATTCTTTATCTCCCTGACATCGGATGAGAGGGCGTTCCACAGGGAGGGCGCCACCGCTGAGAAGGCCCTCTGCCTGGTTCCCTGTAACTTTACTCTGGTTCCCTGTAAATTTAAGGCACCCAGGGTCTATAATATTGCACAGAAGCCTTGCCCAGCTCCAGCTGTTTTGGACCACCCTGCCGACGTCAGCCTCAGCCTGCATGACAAATGATCGCAGGTGACGGAGAATTGGGGGGGGGGGAGAGAATGTTGTCTCTTAGGAATCAAGCTCTGGAGGTCACCACGGACCTCAAACACCCCCCCGATGCAGCTGTGCCTGTGTGCGGCAAACAAGGCACAAACTTCAGGCTTGGAAGAAGATCCACTTGGCCTTTTCACCAGATGCTGACCAGCTGGAGGCAAGATTTTAAAAAATGGGGGCGCAGGGTCTGTTTCGTACTGGTGGAACCAGACGCTGGCACAACCTGTGGCACAGTGGCCAGAGCGGAGAGACCTGGGAGACGAGGGTTCAATCCCCCACTCGGCCATCAGGCTCACTGGGTGAAACTGGGCCAGTCACTGCCTAACGTACCTCGCAGGGTTGTTGTGAGATCGGAGAGGGGAAAAGGTGGGATACAAATGCAACAAATAAGTAAATAAGCACATTCTTAAAAATGTGAGTTACTACAGACCAGGAATTCTAGCAGTCTAATTCAGTTGGGGGAGGGTGGAGACACAATGCTTTTCTGCCTCTGCGTTTTGCTATTGGCAGTCAGAAACTCTTGCTAACCGGTGATCTGCGGCAAAGCATCTGGCAATCCTGTCCTACCGTGTGTCTCTCCCCCCCCCCCTAAAATCTGGAAGATGTTGGGATGGGGCAGGGAAAAGGTTGCACAGTAGTGATTTGAGGTGGCTTCTACAGCAGGGCTGACCTGACCCCCACAGTCTGATTTAGAAAAGCGCGGGTTTTTCGTTGGTTTGGTTCAAAAAAATACGGGGTGCAGCGGCTCAGCCTGGGCTTCTTGGTACACTAATTCAGCATGCTCCCGGGCAGGCTTCCCAAACAACTTGGAATCCATGTACACACACACACACACACACACACACACACACACACACACACACACATATTCTGGAGAGAAAGCAGCTACAAGGCGAATAATCAATCCCAGCTGATGGAGAGAACATGCCAGCTGAGCTCCAAAGCCTGGGATCAGACACAAAGGACAATCATAAAATAAAAAAAAGATTGGCAAGGCTATAAATTCACACAGTCCAACTCCCCGCACCCCCGCAAACACACACACACACACACCAAGGGGTGGGCCCGCTTGCAAACGCAGCACCACGGGTGCAATCAAGTTCAGGCTTTTATAGGGGAGGGAAGAGACTGACCCTCCCCTCCAGCTGGAATACGCAGGACGATCTGCTGGCCAGTGAAAGGGGGCTCCGCTTCCTGCCTATAAAGGATTTACACGTTCAGAGCCAATAAATTAACGCCAACCTTTAATGGAAAACACTTGGCTGAAGCTCGGTGGCAGATCTAACATGCTTAAGGTGGGGTGGTGGAGGAGAACCAGCTACAGAAAAACCCACAAATAAGACAAGAATGCCCTTTTAAAAGCATCCATCGGAGTGTTTGGGTGAGGTCATTTCTCTCCCCACGTTAGGCATGGCTCTTTTGCCTTCCATGCTGAGCGGCTGAGCGAAGCTTCCAGGTTTCGCTGGCAGCCAGATGCAGGCAGTGAAAACTTACTTTTTTTCAACATAGAGACGTTTCCTGCAAGCTAGCTCCCTCATGCAACCTGAGTCTGTCCAGAGCCGCCGGCAAACTCCAGTAAAGCCCGATTACTTTTTTGCCGGACGGTCCTTGGAAATGACCAGAAGGTTCCAGCCGTTTTCAGGCGTCTCCCCACCTACCCACCCACCAAAGACGCTCATCTGACGACATCCACGGTCTTCTAGCGTTCTGGCTCTGTGGGTTTTTATTCCTCTGCCCTTTATTTTAAACAGATTTGCCGCTGCAACATTTCCTTTCCTCCGTTTCGAAGTGATCTGCGATTTTAATATTGTGTTACTGGTTGCATCCTTTTGGGGGGGATTAAAAAACAAAACAAAACCCCAGGGAGCTACCCAGACAACATCAGTGATAGGGCAGCCTACAAATTGCATTAATAGAAAATATAAATGAATGTTTGCTGGGGTCTGCAGCCATCAGAGACTGCCAGACTGCCTTACAAACCAGGGGCTTCGCTGACCTGTCACTGATTTGGGGGAATTGGATTACCGTATTTTTCCGTCTATAAGAAGCCCCATGTATATTTTGGGGGACTCAGATTTAAGAAAATGGGGGAGATGTATCTGTGTATAAGACGCCCCCTAATTTTGACATTAATTTTTAGGGGAAAAAACCTAGTCTTATAAATGGTAATTACAAGATTAGGTTAGGTTGCTGATTCCACACAGACTGTTGGGAAAATTCACTTACTGTGGGTGAATTAACCCTAAATGCCTTCAAATCAGTCAGGCAATCAAGTTAGCTGAAGTCTGAACTTCACTTATTTGTTTCAACGAATGTGGGGAGAAAGTAGAAAGCATCTGTGGTTTGTGAGAACAAGGCCGCAGGGGGTCTCCAGGCTATTCCAGATGAACTATTATGGGCTATGAGGGCAGAATCCTGACCGAGGCACTGAAAGGAAGTTTCATGGATTAAGGCCACAACACGGTATGTGCCCATTCGGATCTGCGGTCAATTGTGACACTCAGAAGACAGACGCAGAATATTTAACCCCTTGGGGATTTTGCTTTTACGAAAGCTCTGGGTAGGACACCTTTTAGAGGGCAGGGTGAAGGAAAAGCAAGAACTTTTAAAGGGAGAGGGGGGGAAAACAAGGGGCAGAGTAATATAGTGGCTAGAGCAGGGGTGGGGGACATGGGTCGTTGTGCTCCAACTCGCATCAGCCCCAGACAGTTCAGCCATTGCTTAGGGGTGATGGGGGTTGTAGTCTAGCACCACAGATTCCCCAGACCTGGGTTAGAGTACTGGATTTAGACCAGGGAGACCCAGGTTTATGACCCTGCTAAGCTATGAAAATAACTGGCAGCCGCCACCTCTTAACCTGGCCTACTTCATAGGGTCGCCAATAGGATTTTTTTTAAAAAAAAAAGGGGGGGGAGCCACCGCTGAAGACCGGGAATGCTTTCAGGAAATTAAACATTGGCAGCCTGACACACGAGCCAAAGGCGATGCATCTTGCAGAAATGCAAGAAGGCATTTGATATAGAAGAACGAAGGTTAACCTTCCCATAAAACTACTCTGTTGGTCTCTAAGGTGCTATATTATAATTTTTAAATTCTTTTGGAAGGAGTCTTCTCAAGACTTTCTTAGATCTTTTAACTTTTTCGAAGACTTGATTCTTTTAAAGGAGTTTTTAGGTTTCTAAGAAAAGTCTTTTTTAAAAGAATTGTTTTAATTTATTCTTCCAAGAAGTAAAATGTCAACTGAGAAGCCCAGAAATCTGGCCAGGGGGACTGGAATGAAGGAAGCTAAAAGCCAGAAGCGTAGGTGGGAAGGGCAGGGAGAACTTGTCAATGGTGGGTGGTGCCTAAGGTGAGGAGTTCTGAGTAGCCTGAGAGGCAGGGAGACCCCTGCAGACGCTGGCTTGGAAGACAGACCTGCCATCTTCCCAGCTCTGTCCAATGGTGGCAACAGGCTTGTTTATAATCTAGAGCAGAGGGGAGGGAGGGGAGGGAGGAGAGACGGGAGAGGGGAGGGAGGAGAGACGGGAATGGGTTGGGATGCAGAAGAGGAATACGCACTCACTGCACAAAAAGGGGAAAAGCAAGATCAGAATTCTACACCCGGAAATTGGAACTTCTGCAACCTGCATAAAATATGCAAGCAGGCAAGCTGACATTCCTAAGTATTGCATTTTTCCATATATAAGACTATATTGCCCCCCCTATTTTTTCAAGTTTAAAATTGAGGGTCGTCTTATACACGGATAGTGCATATGGGGGGGATTTCTATATTTGGAGCCCCCAAAAATAGGGCTCGTGTTATACACGGGGTTGTGTTATATACGGGAAAATACAGTATAGTTGTCACCATTTACTCGGCTTCGGTCAGTCAGGAGAAGCGCAGGACTGCAGGTAATGTGGACTTGCAAATCCACCCAGAAGTCGGAGGATGGAAAGGTTTTTTTTGACAGAGCCAAGCCTTCAAAACAATAAGGACTAGGAGCTTGTTTCTGTTAGGATTTTTTTTTAAAAAAAAGCTAAGGCTCTCGGGGGGTTACAGTTTGCACTCAGTTCCCCTATCCTGCCCTTTCAAATTAGGATGGAGACACCAGGAAACGAACTGAACAACTCTTGAGTATCACTGCAGAGGAACGTTGGTCATCGCTGTAGAACAGCCAGTGACCTTTGGATGCTTTTGACTACAACTCCCATCATCCATGACCACACCAGCTGGGGCAGATGGGAGTTGTAGTCCAAAACATCAGGAAAGCATCAGGCTGGGAAAAGGCGGCAGTGGGGCACACAACACATTCGGAGGAGCTGCCTCCCTCGTTCCGAACTCAGCTCAGGGGCCATTCCCAATTCAGTCCCAGAATATGTGAATTATTGAAAGAGTACCTGTGGCTAAACCAGAACCTTCGGTGCAGCCTTTGCCAAACTGCTGCCTGGCACTGGTAAGAGTTGTGGTCCAACAGGGCAGCAGGTTGGCAAAGGGTACTGACGACTGAGGTTCGATCAACCAGGTTTTGCTTCTAGTTACAGAACAAGCCCTGCACAGGGAGGAGACCCAACAGCCAAGCCTGTATGGCCTCCCCCCCCCCCCCAAACCAGAAGGTGATTATTTCAAGGAAGACTTGCTGGCTATGGTCCTGGAAGTCTCTCCAGAAAGCCAATGCCACGTCCTGGAAACTCCACTGCCTGTATCATGCATACAGCGAGGAACAGAGTTGCACAGTATTCTGGCAGAGGTGACGTTTAAAGTAAATCTAGACGTTGCTCCTCGCCTGGAGAATTTTTGAGGGGAGCCAGAAGGGTTTCAGTCTCGCAGGGGGCTTGATGCACCCCTAGTTTATTGCCTGGGTTGAAACAAAAATTCAAAGCCACTCCGCCTTCCGGCCTAGTTGACCATCTGCATGCGTGCCATTTCATGCAAATATAAACCCTGTGCTCCGGAAAGTGGATGAGGAAGGTGTTGGGGGCGGTTTAGACTAGCCAGGTACCATTAAAAGCAGCAGAAGCAGCAGAAGCAGCAGACAGCCCCGCCCAGGCAAAGCTCACCTTCTGAGCCCCAGAGAAAGCGTGATAGAAGCAGGAGACGTAGGTCATGATAGCCTTCTCATCGGGCCTGAGCGTGCCTACAATATCTGTGCAGGAGGAAAGAGAAAAAAAGGGAAGCAGAGTCAAGGGCACAATGCAAGATCCTCCCGGCTCCCCCTCTGGCATGCAGCAGAGGAGGGGTGGGGCAAGCCTTTGCTCCGGACAGGGACCCAAACCTCAGCTGGGACAGGGCTCTGCAGAAATCAATGTTGCCCTTGGTTCGGTCAGCCCTGCAAACTCTCCAAGATACCTCTCTGTTCTGCTCCCAAGAGCTCCTAGGACTGCAAGACAACTGGTTTGTTGTGCAATTCTGTGCCTCTTTACTCAAAAGCAAATGCTGACATGTTCAACGGGGCTTACACCCTAGGGCAGGGGTAGGCAACCTAAGGCCCATGGGCCGGATGCAGCCCAATCGCCTTCTCAACCTGGCCCGTGGACAGTCCGCGAATCAGCGTGGTTTTTACATGAGTAGAATGTGTGCTTTTATTTAAAATGCATCTCTGGGTTATTTGTGGGCCATAGGAATTCGTTCATTCTCCCCCCCCCCAAAAAAAAAACATGGTCTGAGGGACGGTGGACTGGCCCATGGCTGCAAAAGGTTACTGACCCCTGCCCTAGGGAGTGTATTTATGATCAACCAAAGCCTCAGTCGATACACCGGTGGGGCTGCCCAATTTTAACTGGATGAGCTTAGAGTTCATGGCTTCCCTTGCTTATTTTGAGAAGCTATTTTGGTTCCGGCATGTTACTGTAATAACGAAAGGAAGAGCCAAAGGCCGCCCCTCCTCCTCGCAAGACAGCTTCCTTTGATTAAATCACAAGTCCTTGCATTTCCTTCAGCCTCTCAAAAGGGGATCTGAAGTGAGGCTTTGCAAATATATTCCAGAAGTAGAGGAAAACACATATATTTGAATATAATTTGCACATCCACTGGTAAGAAGGTGGATGATTAATCCATGAAAATGCTGGTTGCTTGGCAGTCCTCCCTGAAACTCAGCAGACCAAGTGGCTTCAACTCCATCCGTTGGGAGTCTTCCAAATAATATTTGAAAGTAAAGAGATTTCTGGCTCATTGTGATCTCATGTTGAACCATGGATGTCAGACTGCCTTAAGCACACCCTGAGCTAGCTGAGGTTTGGGTTCCCAATGTTCTGCAAGTAGCTGCCCTCGGCATAAGAAGTCAGGAGAGCAACAGGGCGCTGGAAGGAAGAGGAGCTGTTAACAGTAGAGGCTCAGCCACGTCTGGTACCTTCTGAGCGCCAGAGAAGGCATGGTAGAAGCTGGAAACATAGGTCATAATGGCCTTCTCATCGGGCCGGGCCGTGTTGACAATGTCTGAAAAGCGAACAAGAAGCATTAAAGATACCAGGAGGCAAAACTCTCCCCCGTCCCCCATTCCATGATGATCTGCTGGTTCTAGCAAAATCTGCCACAGCTCTGATGTCCACCTGTAGGGAAAGATTTAGCCCGGGGAAAGTTAACGCCAAGAAGTCAATGTTACAAGTTACCAAGTCAGCCAGAACTGGAAGTTAACTTGTCCAACATGGAACTTAAGCCAAGTGCCTGAGATTTATACTGCACTGTCTGCCAGAGCCCAAAGCTGCGCACACAACTGATGCTAAGGCCTATTAAAGGTTGCAGAGTTTTTATGACTTTGCAGCAGCTCCGCTTGCTTGCCCTTTCTTCCAAAGAAGAACTTTAAATGCAGAGATTGTGCCAGGCATGTCTAATAAAACTCTGCGGACACCCACTGGAATCCAAGCGCTCCTGGTTTGTTTCGGGGTGTGGCTCCCTCGCCGTGGGGCTTTTACCACCCTCATCCCAGGGCATCAGGGAGAAAGGCCTGCATTATATGTCCTTTAGAAAGGAATGCTAAGGAAGCAGAACGAAACAGCAACAACGGGGACTCGCTCCGCTAGCTGTCAGTCACGTGAACTGAAGGCCACACAAGCGTCTGATTGGCCAGGAGCAGACTGATCCTCCCCCTCGGCTCCTTCAAATCACAAGCAAAGTATGAGCTTGGAGGAGCTTGGCAGAACTTCTCCCATGGCTCCTTAAGGAGGCCCATGGCTCGCTTCGGAAACCAGGGGTGGGATTCCCCATCCAGAGCAGGGGTGGGGAAACTTTGGCGTTCCAGAGACTGTTAAACTTCAATTCCTATCATGCCTTGCCATTGACCATGGTTGCTTGAACTGTTGGGAGTCATAGTTCAGCAACAGCCAGAGGGCAGGTTCCCTGGACCTGGAAAATCTGTCTGCAGACAAATACAGGCACATTGGCCAGCCTGGCAGGTGGCGAGCAGACATGAAGCAGAGTCCTGAGCCAAGAGACTGTACCACTCTGTGGGGAGGAGATTCGTTTTTTAATACTCCGTGTAAAAGCAAAACTCTCCACGCACAAACCCTCCACAGTACACCAGGGACGAAGGCAGCTGGATAAAACCCCTCCCCAAGTTTTTGACTTTCAGGAAGTTGCGAAGAAGGGGAATGTTTGAAATGCGACCGTACCGCTTGCACCCTTAAGCAGTACAGTCCCTTCTGCCTCAGGACTCTGCCGCCTACGACCCAGAGGAATTTGGGCTTTGCAATTCAGGTGTGTGTGGAGGGGCTGGGCAGCTAAATGCAAGTCAACCCGATAGAAAGAGCGTCAGTGACTTTGAGCAAGGCAGCGAACCCAAGGCAGTGGTCGACAGCTCTCTTGGGCTTCTGCAGCCCACCCTACTAAGGGAACTGCAGGTGGTGGGGAAGTACTTCAGCACCAAGAACCTCTTCCTCTGGGAATTGGTTGCTTTGCAGATCCCAGACGCTGTTACAAAATTTGCTTCTTGGAACCGAACACCCGAGCCCACGCTCCGAGAGCAGCCTCCAGCTTACCTTCTGCATCCAACATCTTGGGAATGTCGAGGTATTTCTCAGCGACCTCAAAAGCGTTGTTCAGATTCGTGACTGGATCATCCTGGGGAGAAAAGGGAGGGGGGTTGCCAGAGAGGCACAGCTGTTAGAACTGGGGCCGTCCCAAAGCCGAATTGCAACCCTGCCCTGCCCTGCCAGCTGGGAAGGAACATCTAAAGGAGAAAAGTGTTTCTCTGCCTCCCCCCCTCCCCCCCACAAGCAGCTACTAGTGATTTGGTTCAAAACGTTCTGCTTCTCGTGTGGCCACAACGGTCTAGCTAACTGCACAGCTGCGGGAAGGCTTTTATGTTTTTCTTGTGTGGTTAAGGGGAAGGGACCTTCCTCCATGATGCTCGCTATCGCGGCACCAGCTTCCCACACCGCCGTGCAAGCCAGCAGATCCGTGTAGACAGTGCATTTAAATACACGTCACAAATGGAAGAGGTGTATCAGGCCTCGGTTCCCATGAGCTAAAGATTCTTTAACAACTTGCAGGAGTCGGAAGTTTTTTTGCTACATGCACACCTTTAAAGCACCATGGTTCAACTTTAAACAGCTGTGGTTTCTAATAATAATAATAATAATAATAATAATAATAATAATAATAATTTTTTATTTATACCTCACCCATCTGGCTGGGATTCCCCAGCCACTCTGGGCGGCTTCCAACAAAAGATTAAAAATAAATTAACATATCAGTCATTAAAAACTTCCCTAAACAGGGCTGCCATCTAAAAGTCAGATACCGTAGTTGTTTATCTCTTTGACATCTGATGGGAGGGTGTTCCACAGGGCGGGCGCCACCACCAAGAAGGCCCTCTGCCTGGTTCCCTATAACCTCACGTCTTGCAGGGAGGGAACCACCAGAAGGCCCACGGTGCTGGACCTCCGTGTCCGGGCTGGACGATGGGGGTGGAGATGCCCCTTCAGGTATACTGTGCCTTCGAGGCCCTTTAGGGCTTTAAAGGTCAGCACCAACACTTTGAATTGTGCTCAGAAATGTACTGGGAGCCAATGTAGGTCTTGGAGTCCTGGAAGGTGTACTTTAAGGGTGATGGGAGAATTTAGGAGGCTCCTATTCCCCTCCCAGAGTTACAGATCCTGCAGTGCTTTAGCAATCAATTCTTCTTTACATGGAACTCCTGGAACTGTAGCTTGGTGTGGGGGGTGGGGAGAGAAGCAGATTTCCTAACAACACTCAGCACCCTTCGCAAACTACAGTTCCCAGAATTCTTTGGGGGAAGCCAGGACTGTACAAAAGTCATGGCACAGGGTGCTTTTAAATGGATGGTGCGAATGTGGCCTTTAATTCCACAAAAGAGCCCTACAACATGAGTGTTAGAGCATTTCACACACCCTCCTGAATATCACCTTGGCTTTACCTCACTGGCATTTTAGCTCAGAAAAAATACTTTGCGACCTTTAACCCTGAGACCGGTCAATGCCATTCTCACGTTACGGGTGAAGAGATCGTGACTTGCCCCAGATTGCCCAGGGAGATCCTGGCTGAAGTGGGATTTGAAACTGAGATCTAAGGTGGTGCAGTGGCTCAGTGCACCCAGCTGTTAAGCAGAAGGCTGGTGGTTCAAAGCCACTCAGGGATAGCTGCGGGGGAGAATTCCTGCATTGCAGGGGGTTGGACTAAATGACTGTCCTGGGTCCCTTCCAACTTACGATCCTGTGATCTCACTCAACCCAGTGACGCATGCTCATTTCTGGACTGGATTCTGGGGAGATCATGTAGGATACAGCTAACAACACAAATAGCAATGCTACTACTAGCTGTCGCCAACATACCTTTCTGAGCTTGTCATACTCAATGAGTTCTGGTCTGTGTCTGTGGATCAAGGCATTAAAAGCAAGGCCGTCCTTCCAGCTGTAAAAAGAAGCCCAAGGATACAGTTAGATTGCTTGGCTGTCAAAGAGGGGAAACTGCAGCTTCGGGGCAGCATTCTTCAAAATTGCGAGCCTGTTCTCCCCCCCCCCTTTCGGACAGGAGGGTGCTTTTCACAAAAAGGTAGCAAAGCAAGGGCAGAACCACGCAAACGTCAAGAGAGTCACTAAAAAGTAAGAATGTGAGAGCCCTGCGGGGCTGCACTCAGGGTTCGTTCAGTCCAGGGGCCAAGCCACTGGGGAAGCCAGCAAGCAGGGACTGTTCCTGCCTGCTTCCCTTCAGTGTGGGGGTGGCACACAGCCATTGCAACCTCCTCCAAGGATTTGCCTATTTGCCTTCTCAAAGGCATTTAAGTCACTACAACATTATGGGGGTTGCATCCCAAGTGACGCCTCCTGTCAGCACATGGACTATCTCTCTCTCCCGCCCCACCCCGCCCCCGGGTGCTAAACTTGTTCTCCGGAGCAGATTTGGGGGAAAGCATAGGGCATGCAAGGTAAAGGTAAAGGACCCAGTCAAAGGTGACTATGGGGTTGCGGTGCTCATCTCGCTTTCAGGCCGAGAGAGGTGGCGTTTGTCTGCAGACAGCTTTCTGGGTCACGTGGCCAGCAGGACTAAACCGCTTCTGGCGCAACAGAACACCATGACGGAAACCAGAGCGCACGGAAATGCCATTTACCTTCCTGCCACAGCCATACCTGTTTATCTACTTGTGCTGGCGTGCTTTCGAACTGCTAGGTTGGCAGGAGCTGGGACAGAGCAATGGGAGCTCACACCATCGCGGGGATTTGAACTACTGACCTTCTGATCGGCAAGCCCAAGTGGCTCAGTGGTTTAGACCACAGCACCACCTGCATCCTTATAGGGCATGTATGGAGTAGGGGAGAGGGTGTCCCCATTTCACAAGTGGAAATCCTTGCATTGACAAGAAGTGTTGCTTGGGTGCCACCCTTTTGCCAGAGAACTCTCCTGAGTCAGTTCTATGCCCTGGGTGGAAGACTTTCCTTTCCCTGCCCAGAATTTACTGCCCATTTATTTCAGTGGGTGATTCACTTTTCACCCAGCACATATCATTCCATCAGCCTCTGCCCACCACTCTCCTCCCCAAGACCCTAAAATGTCCACCTAGCCCCGGCCTCTTAAAGATTCCCAGCGAGCTACTCCAGAGCCCACACATCCCAGGTCTCTGACTCGAGCAGGAAGCACAAAGGCCTCCACTATTTGATGGGCTGGTCTGCTGGATTTTTCATGGGGACCCATCCTCAAGAAGCCATTTCTTGCAGCAAGGCTTTCTGGCCAGAGAGTGAAAATGCTGCCTCTTTGTTTGGGAAAGGCAAGGCCCGGTGCCTCGCAGGGAGGCTGCGCCTCGACTGGTCAGAATCGTAGAGTTGAAAGGGGTCATCCAGCCCAACCCCCTGAAATACAGGGATAGCAGCTGAAGAACGTCCACTTTTCGAAAGAGTGTGTTCCACTGTCAGAACAGCTTGTGTTTAGTTAGAATCTCCTTTATCGTACTTGGAATCCATTAGTTCTTAGCTGGGATAGCTCAGCTGGTAGAGCACGGGACTCTGAATCTCAGGGTCAGGGGTTCGAGCCCCGCGTTGGGCAAAATATTCCTGCATTGCAGGGGGTTGGACTAGATGCCCCTCGTGGTCCCTCCCAACTCTTTAAGATTCCATCACGGTTTGCATCTTACCCTCCAGAGTAGCAGAAAACAAGCTTTGCTCCCTCTTCCATGGGACCACCTTTTAGATATTGGAAGGTGGCCATCCTATCTCCTCTCACTCTCCTCCTTTCCAGCCTAAACAAGCGCAGCTTCCTCAACTGTCCCTCCTAAAGGTTGGTTTCCAGGCCCTCAATCATCTTGGCTGCCCTCCACAGCACCCCAAGGTTACCTTATGTGGAAGTTCTGTACATTGACGTTCTTGTAGGGCGCAGTCTTCCTCTGGCACCAAAGCAAGAGGCCTTCCTTGGCCGAAGTCTCTGCAGGACGAAGGGAAGAAAGAAGAGAGAGCAGGTGATGGTGCTGTCTTTCACAGGACGGGTCACTGGCGGGGTGGGGTGGGGTGGGGTGGGGCTGAAGCTAAGGCAGCAACAGGAATGGGACGGAGCCAAGACAGTATCTCCAAACCTAAGGGTCGAAGAAGGCCAACGTTGCACAAGGCTCTTGGGCTTCCATTTCAGGCACTTTGTGCACATGGTCTCCCCAAAACAGTGGTAACTGTCATAAACAAAATTCAACACTGCATTTTTATACAGGCATCCTCCCGCTTGTGCGTGGCGCTGGGAAGCAACTCAACAATTCCATTCAAACTGTGAAATGGCAGGAGAGAGCTGGGGAGTCCCCTGTGGCTTGCAAGGAGACCCTCCCTGGAGCCCAAAGAGGACATTTGCAAGGGCAGAGGAAGCCCCAAAGAGACTGGAGGCACAGTGGGGCTTTGTTTATGCTGCTCAGTCTACCCGCCTGGCAGCTGATGCGCAAGGTAGCGCAGCACCAGTCTTTCACGTTCTCCAGCCTCCTGCCAGCCCCAGAGCTTCAGTTCTAGTTGCGGATATTTCTGGATACAGTATTTTTGGTATGGGTTGAAGAAAGAGTGACAGAGAGGGTGTTTAAAGGGTGTTCCATAGAGGGTGCTCCCCACTTTATGCAATGCCACCTATGTGCGTGGGGGCCCATAGCGTAACCCCCACGCAAGTGGGGAGCTGCCTGTTGTTGTGATCTACCCAGGGACAGATCCAACTAGGGCAGTGTTTCTCAACCAGTGTGCCTCCAGATGTTTTGGGACTACAACTCCCATAATCCCTAGCTAGCAAGACCAGTGGTCAGGAATGATGGGAGTTGTAGTCCCAAAACATCTGGAGGCACACTGGTTGAGAAACACTGAACTAGGGAAAGGTCTTGGGGGAAATGACCCTTTCCTATAAAGCAGCCTTCCCCAAGCTGGCACCCTCTGAGTGTTTTGGATGATGGGAGGCACAGTCCAAGACATCCAGAGGGCACCAGCTTGGGGAAGGCTGCAACAAAGTGTTTGCAAAAATAGTACCCTGAAAAGTTACAGGCCCATTTAAGTTTTTGCTAAGAAAAACACTGCCAGGTGCCCCAAATCCTTAACCCGTGTTTGTTGCCACTTGTGCAGAAGGGAAGGGGGTTGTTGTGGGTGGGGCATCTGCAGGGGAGAAGAAGTCGCAAGCAGGATAGGAAGCTGAGCTTACCCACCCACCCACCCCACCCAAAATATGGCATGTGTGGGGGTTTATAAAGCCCTTTTGCTTGTGCTTGAGCTGGGAATAAAGCAGCTGAGGTGCATAAGATTAGGTGGGTGCAAATTTGCGTTCTTAGGATCTGGGGCTGGCACTGGGGCTCAGGTAGAAAGCCATGAGGGGAAGCTTTGGGCTCAAAAGGGGGGGGGAGAGTCGTCTCTGGCTGCCTAATGGCTGCTTGGAGGGCATTCCTAAGGCAGGTATTTGCCAAGGAGCCTGAGCCACACGCTCAATAAAGTCAGCGAGGGTTATTGCAACCGACTTGAGCAGCTGCACAGTGCATGATTAATTGTCGCTGGTCTAGCGGGAAAGAGGAAGCGGTTGAAGGCATGGGCACCGTCGTGGATGACCGCAAGCCCACGGTGCTTTGCCGCACGGGCTTCACCAGCTTCCTCTCCCATCTATTTAAACATGCCAGACGCACAGCCGGTGCCGAGAGGGCAGGCTGGCGCATGGCCTGCGGAAACGTGGGCGCTCACCTTCTACGGAGATGTCCTGAATGGCGAATCTGAGGATGATGGTCCAGATCATGCCAAGGGTCATCTTTGCGTTGCCGTCGACGATTTCTGGAAGCAGATGGGAAGGGCGTTAAGGGAGGGAGGCAGCTTCTATTCTGAATCAGCTCACGCTAAGAAAGCTCAGTTCTGCATAGCTCAGTTGGTCAGAGCATGGTGCTGATCATGCCAAGGTTGCAGGTTTGACCCCCAGGGTCCTTTCCAACTCTACAATTCTATGATTTATGCTGAAAGTTCCCAGACAAACACACGGTGCAGAAAGGGCACACGTGCCAAGGAGCTGAGACAGAGTTGTGGCACTGTGATGCATTCCCACTGCACACCCCTAGGGGTCTGGAGGTGTGTGTGTCCCCTGACGCAACGCCTGCAACTTTGGAACACCCTGCCTGCCGATACCAGGCAGGTACTACCAGTTCATTGTACAGTGATACCTTGGAAGTCGAACGGAATCCGTTCCACTTGCAAAACGTTCGGAAACCAAGGCACGACATCCGATGGGCTGCAGGAAGCTCCTACGACCAATCGGAAGCTGCATCGGACATTCGGGTTCCAAAGAATGTTCGCAAACCAGAACACTCACTACCAGGTTTGCGGTGTTCGGGAGCCAAAACGTTAGACTCGCAAGGCGTTTGGGATCCAAGGTACGACTGCACTCTTTTTGGTGGCTGCCGAAAACATCGGTGCCTGTTCAGATATGTTTCAATGTGTTTTAATCAGATTTTTAGCTTATTGTTTATTTTAATTAAACATTGACTTTAGCTGTTTTTACTGGCAATTTCATTGTTTTATACTTTTAGAGTGGTGTGGTTTTTTTAAAGGTTTTTTTTGGGTTTTTTTACAACCGAGTGGTATATACATTTTATGAAACAAATAAATTTGGGCCTCTATAAAAAATAATAATGGTCGAACACACTTGCCATTTTGAGGGGCAAGTCGGCCTTTCGCTTGGCCTTTAGCTACACATCAGCTTCGAAACCTTACTGACTTGGAGAGGATCTGCAAAGAGGAGTGGGACAAAATACCTCCTGAGATGTGTGCAAACCTGGTGGCCACCTACAAGAAACGCCTGGCCTCTGTAATTGCCAACAAGAGTTTTGCCACCAAGTACTAAATCATCTTTTGCAAAGGGATCAAATACTTATTTCACTCATTACAATGCACATCAATCTCTGTACTTTTGTCTCCTGGGTTTCTGGGGTTTTTCCTGTTGTTATTCTGTCTCTCACAGCTACAATAAACCTACCATTAAAATTATGGACTGGTCATTTCTTCGTCAGAGGGAAAACGGGCAAATTTATCAGGGGATCAAATACTTTCCCCCCCTCACTGTAAAAAGTAAGGAAATAAGTTAGCAGGGGTGTGGAGGAAAGGAAGAAAATGCATCTAATGCCGTACATATGGGCATAGAGATCAGCATTCAGAAGGGCTGTAGCTCAGTGGTGCGTATGCATTGCATTTCCCAGATCTCAATCTCTTGCAAAGACTGCTGCCTGAATCCCTAGACCAGTGTTTCCCAACCAGTGTGCCTCCAGATGTTTTGGGACTACAACTCCCATCATTCCTGACCACTGGTCTTGCTAGCTAGGGATGATGGGAGTTGTAGTCCCAAAACATCTGGAGGCACACTGGTTGGGAAACACTGCCCTAGACTCTCCTCTGATGTTATAGTAGCGCAGCTCCCAACAGCCTCAGGGGTAGGGGTTGGAGCCCAGCTACATATAGGGAAGTATAAACGACTACCAGACTTTGAAAAGCTGGCATCACAGGGTCAATTTCATAAATCTTGTTGAATTAAACTAAATAGCTTTAATTGGATTTTGAACAAATGCACAATTAATTGTTACCATTTTGAATTTTATTGTGCAAACTGCTATTCTGAAGAATGCTTTTCACGGGGGGCGCTGGGGATGAGTTCGTGGAACCAAGGGGGCTTTGAAGAGGAAAAGTCTGGGAACCCCTGACATAGACAACACTGATTTGGAGGGGCTCATTGCTCAACTCTGACGAAGGCACCTCCCCAAGTTCCTCCCTGTTGTGCGAATCTTAGTACAGTGGTACCTCGGTTTTTGAGCGTCTTGGAAGTCCAACATTTCGGCTTCCGAATGCAGAAAACCTGGAAAGTAACTGCTTCAGTTTTCGAACGCTTTTTGGAAGCCAAACATGCCACACGGCTCCCGGATCGAGTTTTCTGGATGTAAAGGCTTCAGAAAATGCATGCTTCGGTTTTTGAACGTTTCGGAAGTCGAACAGTCTTCCGGAACGGATTACGTTCGAAAACAGAGGTTGCACTGTACTGGTCTGCTTTTCAAAAGCAGGTTTCTAGGCCTTATGGTGAGAAATATACATTTGCTACCACAGGGGCAATGTAGCCTGAGTTCTGATTAACGTTTCCGGCGGCTGCACACATGGCCTCGGTGCTCTGTGTAGGTTCTGGCTGCTCCCAAAGGGGAGAAGCAACAGCATAAATTATGCAAAAGAGCAGAAACTGCAGGATTATGCAAACGGAGAACAACTGTGCAAAATCTGCCGAGTTTGCATGATTTAGGCGAGCTGCAGGTTTGCCGGGGCACAGAATTGTTTTGCGTCGTGTTGCTGGAGCACAGGCTACAGACTTTCTTTGTACTCTTGAGCCACCCAGGAAGCCTTTCTGGCTGGTCCTCTGTTGCAATCTGTGCCTTTTTTGCTTTCCGCCAGCAGACACAATGGAAGGGGAGACTGGATCCCCCCCGCCGCCGCCCCTGGCCACTGAGAAGATTAACAAGAGATGCTGCAGGCCAAGCCAAGTGGCCAGCAGGAGTTGCTTGCGGTCCCCGGGAGAAGCAGAGCGCAGAATTCCCGATTCGGATTCCTTTGCCATCAGGTTGCCCGGAAGCAAGAGCTAATTCCTTTGCTCTCTTAACCAGCGCAAATCAAATCATGGCTAAGCTCATAATGGCCTATATATCTGCGACTTGCTGTACTCTGCTTTTGACTGTATTGTGCTTATTTGTTAATTCCATGGAAAAACCCATGAAAATATTCCGCCCCGCCCCCCCCAAAGTGGGAAAAGTGCCATCTTAACATGCTAAAATTGCACAAAAGATGAGCAACATTCTGGATCTCCCTGGCGAGACAGAGCAATCTCCCTCCAGCAGTTGCTGCAGGTGGAAAGCCTGCAGCCCAAGCGCAGAATTTGTAAGCGCTCAGAACCACGAAGGCTCAGAAGTCGAAACAGCAAAGAAGGTGTTGAGCAGAGACGCCCAAGGGTGTTGGATCTGGGGAGGGGTGTGTACAGGAGCAGAGAGAGCGCCAGGCTAGAAGAGCCTCCTTTTCTGTAACCGGAGATGCCACGCCTGATGTGCCAAGAGGGCACTTGTCAGAACATGTGCTGGTTTCAAGGACAGCTCCCTTTCCCAGGTTAGGTCCCCAAAGGTAGAGGCGGTGGTGCTGGAGCCCTGGGGAAGCTCCAGAGAGCTGGATTCAGCTCGCCTGGTCTAGTGTTTCCAGAAAGGACAAGATGGATGGCATCAAAGAGAGATTTGCCACGGGTGCAAATCCTGAAGCAATCATCCCCCTTGGATAAATAACTGGGGGGGGGGGCTTGCATCTACAGCTGGCAAAGAAGAGCCTGAGGACACAAGCTTGCTGGATCAGATCAGGGGTCTCTAACATGGTGCTCACTGATCGCAGCATCCTCATTTAGGAGAAGCTGGGCGCCAAAGGGGCCATTTAAAAAATATATTAAGGGTTTTTGCTTCAGGGAGCTGAATATTTTGGTTGAAAGAGGGTTGCCAGTTTTGGGGAAATTTTCTTTCTCACCATCACCAGTCTTTTTTCTGTAAAATGGGTATGTTGCAGCGCTCAACAGTTTCTTAGAGATGTTTGACAGTGGGTCTCCCCTTGGAGGTTTTTAAGCAGAGGTTGGAGGGCCACCTGTCATAGACGCTTCAGCTGAGATCCCTGCGTTGCAGGGGGTTGGACTGGATGCCCCTCAGGGACCCTTGCAACTCTACAATTCCACAATAAGATTGGGGTAATTGGTCCAGACTGAAGCCAGCTAGGTGCCTTTGGGAAGTTCAGAAAAAGATCAGGAGTATGGATGACCTTTCCAAGTAATCTCCAGCTACCAGAACACTGTCTCCGAACAAGGAGCTTGCATTTAGTTTCAAAACATCGGAAGAGGCTGCTGGATGAGGCCATTGGCCCATCTAGTCCAGCATCCTGATCTCACAATGGCTGACTGCGGGAAACCTGCATCAAGCAGGATTCAAGCATAAGATCCCCCTTCCCCTCCTGATTCTAGCAACTGGGATTCAGAAGCATTACAGGCAGAGAATAGCCATCCTGGCTAGTAGCCACTGACAAGTCTTATCCTCTTCACCAGTATTTCCCAAACTTGGGTCTCCAGCTGTTTTCTTGGACTACAACTCCCTAGCTAGCAAGACCAGTGGTCAGGGATAGGATGATGGGAACTGTAGTCCCAAAACAGCTGGAGAACCAAGTTTGGGAAACTCTGCTCTACACAATAGGAATAGAAATACAGTAGAAGAAATAGAAATACTTTATTGTCACTGTACCACTTGTTTACAGTGAGATTAAATGAGCCCACCCCCCAAAATCTCTCAAGTCCTTGTTACACTCTGTGTGCTGTCATACGACCACCAACCCTGAACGTCAGCTGCACTGTTGCTGTCTTCCATTCAGCAGCCTCATGGTCCATGGGTAGAAACTGTTCTTTAACCTGTTGGTGCAGCTTATCATGCTTCTATATCTCCTGCCTGAGGGCAGGAGATTAAAAAGGTGCTGGCCAGGGTGTGAGTCATCCCTGAGAATGTTCCTCCTCACTCTTCTGAGGCAATAGTCTCCAGCGATAACATCTAGTGGACTCAGGGGACAGCCCAGGATATTGTGTGCTGTCTTCACCACCCTCTGTCCATGGCTGTCAAACCAGCAGACCACACCGTAATGCAGTATGAGAGAACACTTTCTATCGTGGACCGATAGAAGGAAATCATCAGTTGCTGCCCAACCTTGTTCTTTCGCAAGACCCTAAGGAAATGAAGTCTCTGTTGGGCGTTCCTAACCACCTGGGCTGTACTGACCTTCCAAGTTAGGTTTTCACTAAGATGGACTCCCAGGTATTTAAAGGAAGAGACTCTCTCCACACAGCCCCCCCTGATATACAACGGGGCTATCTCCCCTCTCTTCCTCCGAAAGTCCAACACCATCTCCTTTGCCTTGCCAATGTTTAGGTGCAGATTGTTCTCTGAGCACCATGTGAGTACCTTTTGAACCTGCCCCCTGTACGCAGATTCGTCTCCGCCTGTAATTAAACCCATTATGGTGATGTCATCAGCAAACTTAGTAATTGCAGTAAATGAGTCAGATGAAATGCAATCATATGTATACAGGGTACAAAGGAGGGGCACAGAGGGGTGTGGCCAAGGAGGGGTGTGGCCTTGGGAGAGTCCCACGGGCCAGAGGCAGAGGGGTGTTGAGGGCTGCACTCAGACCCCACGCTCAAGATTCCCCATCCCTGATTTAGTTGTAAGAGCTGCTGATAGGTTTGTCGTCTCTCATCCATTTTTAATTTAAAAACTTAAGAAGAGCCTGCTGGATCAGGCCAATGGCCCATCTAGTCTAACATCCTGTTCTCACAGGGGGGCCAGCCAGATGCCTCAATGGGAAAGCAACAAGCAGGATTTGAGCAAAAGAATGCTCCTTCTTTTGTCTAAATCTCGGCTGGGGCGCATGCAGTGTGTGAAAATCCACTAGGGCCTTGTGTTTGTTTGTGATCTGTAAGACACCCTGGCACTGTTTGAGGAGGGGTCTTTTTCCTAGTACAAGCCACATCCAGGGCAGGGAGCCTGTCTGGAAGAAGGAACAGCAGAGCTGGGGGGGGGGGGAATCCAGCAGCAAAGAATTTGGGGGATTTTGTTTGCTTGTTTCAAAGCGTGTAACGTATTTATTGCCAGCGTATAAATCTGGCAAGGCTCAAAGAAATATCAGTCACAGAAGCTCAGAACAATAACGGCAAGTATTTGGGATGGGGGGGGGGTTGCATCACTGGATGCAATTAAGTTCAGAAAAGCCAGCCGTATGCTCCCAGCTGAGCAGCTGCAGGAAAATGAATCTTGCCCTGGGCAAATGGCTCCATGGCTGCCCTGATGCCCCCCCCCATCTCTGTTGCTCTTTCCGGCTCCCAAACTACTTTTCAAATTGCCTTCACTATATCTGCAGACACAGAGAGCAGGGAGATCAGAGGATATTGCGATATTGCTGTCTTTCCAGAGAGCTTGTTCAGGACCTGCGCTGCAGCCAACCAGACTTACATGCACTGTGGAAGATTACACTAAAGCTGCTCTGTTTAGGGTTGCACACACACACACACACACACACACACACACACACACACACACACTAAGGAAATACACTGTGGGCACAGAATTCTACTCTGCGATTTGTCGATTTGTATAAAAGGGGACATTGTCCAGCATCTCTTCGTTTGCATCATGCATTCCGGTTCCGCGAGTCACTGGGGAAGGGCGAGGAGGGCACAGGGCACAGGAAAGATTACTCAGCAGGCCCTCTCAACTTCAAAGATTCCAGCAGGCGTGGCCTGCACATTTTTAAGCGTTTCAAAAGATAAAGAAGACTCAGGCCCCAAAGGCCCACATGGTCCAGCCTCCTATTCCCACGTATGGTCAGCCAGGTGCCTATGGGAAGTCTGCAAGCAGGATCTGGGCGCAACAGCCCTCTCCCAACTTGCAATCCCCCTCCACCTGTATTCTAGCAGATGGGAATCTCTTTCGCAGGAGATCCAGCTGCCCCAGAGCTGGGGAACCTGTGACTCTCCAACTCCCGTCATCATCCCTGATTCTGCAGGATGGATGAGGCAGGAGCTGCAATCCATCAGCATCTGAAGGGCTGCTGCAGGTTTCTCGCCCCCTGATCTGTCAAATGCACGTCCCAGCCTTTCGACCGGCTTTGCCATTCTCTTACTTTGCATTTTATTCTTCACAACCACCGTGTGAAGTGTTGGGAAAGACTGAAATTGTGTGTGTGTGTGTGTGTGTGTGTACGTACATGACTTGGCCCACTCGACCTTTACAAGGATTTGAACTCAGTTCTGTTTGATCCAAATACATTCTCTCTCTTATGCCACACTGGCTCTCCAAACAGATTAACAGAGCGCATTTGACAGGTGAAAGTCAAGCTTCTAATGTTTTATTGTATTTTTAATATTTTGTTGGAAGCTGCCCAGAGTAGGCGGGGTATGTATAAATAAGTATATTATATTATTATTATTATTATTATTATTATTATTATTATTATTATTATTATTATTTCCTTGCAGGAGCGGCTACTGATGCAACAAGTTGCACAGTTCTCAACGTCAGAATTTACATTTCCTCCGTGCAGAATCTGGCTTCTTCTTGGGTCTCTCACACTCGGTCCAGGAGGGGCGTGGTATTCAGTGGCAGAATACTTCCTTTGCATGCACATTTACCCAGACTGATTAAATTTTGACCCAGGAAGTTGCCCAAGGTGCCTTTCCACAAAACAGGTGAATACAACTCTGGGGCTCCTTCTGCCCACTTCTGACACCTGCTGTTGCACTGGGGCAGTGCATTATTCCTTCCCCTAGGATTGCGGGCCCTTTCCTTGTCTCAAGGGCAGAGAGGGAAGGGCCAGAAGCAGCCGCTGGCCGCTAGAGGCACGGAAGAGTAACGGCAGTTTCTAGGTCTGAATCCTCGGCCTCCCTGGCTAGAGGAGATCTGGTAGCAAGGCTGTGAAAGGCCCTCTGAGAGCCAATGCCAGTCTGAATCAATGGCACTGCGCTAGGGAGGGCAGGGGAAGCGAAAGCAAGATTCATCGTGCCATTGTCTTATAGAGCGCCATCAAGGTGCAAGGTGTTTTTAGAAAGTACAAGGGAGGAGGTCTCTGCCCCAAGAGGACTCCAATCACAGACACCCACAATAAATAGCTTGTGGCATTTTGTAAAATGGGCGCAACATTTCAAGCCGGGAGAGGCTTGAAAGAGCAGCACCCCAACCCACATCGTCTCACCTTCAGCTCCTATGGAAACCAGCTTGACTCCTTTGCTTGCGATGAAATCGAGGGCTTTGTTCACGTTGTTGATCTTATGTACCCTCATCTTTCCTCTCTCCGGTTTCGGTAACCGCTCCCCTGGGGGAGTAGAAAGAAGAGAGGGGTTGGTTGGTTGGTTGGTTGAAGGAGGAGATCGGATTGAAAGAGCACAAAAGTTAGCTTCCTTTTAGCATCAGATGCAAGCTCAGCAAGACACAAAGGATGTCTGTGGCTCCTGCAGGACAAACACCTTTCTTGTCCAAAGAGGAACAGATTTTTTATTTATTTATTTTTTTGGTTTCTTAAGTTACTTTGGTTTCTTAAGTTACTCTTTAGCAGTCACCCGTCTCTCCAAATGGAGAAGAAGCTGACATGTGGGTCAGATTTCAGAGTGTGTAAGCCTATTGAAGCACCAGAGTGAGGCAAAAATCTTGAACCAACCTGGGGGGGGGGGGTGTCAAGCCAGTGTGAATGGGTCAAAACGGGGTTAACAAGGCGCCAGGTGGCCCATCAGCCTTCAGCCGCCCCAAAAATCAGTTTAAACCCAAACTGTGAAATTCTTCAGATTAACAAGGTTTGCATGGCTAATTCTGAGTTAAGAACTAGACAGTTTTGGGGGGGGGGGGTAGAAAGAGTACACTGTGCTTTGTCTATTTGTTCTCCCCACCTCCTGCTCTCCATTTCTTTGTGGTATCACAGACACCAGTCGAAAGCCATGTTCTTCCAACCAGCCCCCTGGAAAAGCAACTGACTTGTAAATTACAAGGATTGCAAGCTCCCCAAGGACATGCTCTACAGCAGGCATAGGCAAACTCCGGCCCTCCAGATGTTTTGGGACTACAACTCCCATCATCCCTGACCACTGGGTCCTGTTAGCTAGGGATGATGGGAATTGTAGTCCCAAAACATCTGGAGGGCCGAGTTTGCCTATGCCTGCTCTACGGGGAGCTGCCTTCAGGCGCCAGGCCCCTTGGCAGATCAGCTCTGCGTTGCAAAGATGTCTGCAAACGCGACATGATGGCTGGCAACATCAGCCTTGCCCTGTGGGAATCCCTTGCAGACGACCGCAGTGCCTGGAGACGGGCAAGACAGGTTGTGTATCCACAGCAGTGACCAGAGGAGAAATAACCAGAATGAGCGCAGAGGAAAAAACGTCATTGTGCATCTGCAGCAGCACAACCAGACACCTTCCTCTGCCCCAGCTGCAACAAAACATGTCTCTCCCGCATTGGTCTCTGCAGTGCCAGCAGGCACTGTAATTCTCCAGTGGTTTGACTTCACCCACAAAGGTGCACCAGTCCCTTGTCTCCCAAGACAGATGTGCCAACAACAAACAGGTCGTGGGGCTATTGATATGATCTCAGGGCAGATGCGTCACCTCTCGTTATCTTAGGACACGGGTAGGCAATCTAAGGCCCAGGGGCCGGATGCGGCCCAATCGCCTTCTAAATCCGGCCCACGGACGGTCCAGGAATCAGCGTGTTTTTACATGAGCAGAATGTGTCATTTTATTTAAAATGCATCTCTGGGTTATTTGTGGGGCCTGCCTGGTGTTTTTACATGAGCAGAATGTGTGCTTTTATTTAAAATGCATCTCTGGGTTATTTGTGGGGCATAGGAATTTGTTCACACACACACACACACCCCAATATAGTCCAGCACCCGACAAGGTCTGAGGGACAGTGGACCGGCCCCCTGCTGAAAAAGTTTGCTGACCCCTGTCTTAAGATGTCAAGGATGACTGCTCGAAACTCAAACTTGCCGCAGAGCTAAAAGGCGGTCCTGAAAAGTGCCAATAACAGCCCCTGTAGGTCCTTCTGACCCTCACCTGAAATGACCTCCAGTAGCAACATGAGCTTCAGGCCATCACGGAAATCTTCGTCGATGTTCTCAATCTGCGTGCCGGCTTTCCGCAGGTGAGAATTGCACCATGCTGTGAAAGTCTGGGTGGGAGGAAAAGAGGAAAGGTAAGGCTCTGGAACCCTTATAGACTCAAAAGCACTGCAGACTGGTACTGTGGCAGCCCTCTGGCTCCTTCAAGGCAATACGAGATCAAAAACAAAAACACAGGCTAACTTGTTTTTTGGCTCGGGAGGGAGACACACAGGGAGGTTCAGCTCTCTGTCCTCCGCCCACCCAGGTTCTGATTTCAAATAGCTATGAATTCGTTCCACAATTGAGCGGGGCTGCAGCCTGGCCTCCTATGAATCCTCATCACACAAGGCACAGAATTTGGCCTAAAGCCATGGAGCCTGGTTGCTACTGCGACTCTCTGCTCCACTTTGAAAAGCATCAGGTTTCTAGTCCTCAGGTTCAGAAGCAGCCTGGAAACTTTTTGCCCCTTTAAACACAGCACGAGGCGGTGCCTTCAGATATTTAAGAGGAAATTTTACTTTCCCGGTTCCTGCTCCTGTCCTTTTGGAAACTTTTGAAATAAAAGGTTACGCAGGTGCAAAGTGAGCACCTTCTCTTTCCAGTTTATTCTGGTTACATTTGGAAGTTGAACTTCATTTTAGAACAGAATCCAAAATCTTGCTGGTCCTGAGTGGAAGGGGTGCACAGGGTCTGGCCAACATAATTCTTGACCCCATCTTACATCTGGTGGGCTTCAGTCAAATGCTCCTCACAGTACCAGACCCTCCCTCAAGAAAAGGGTAAGGTGTGGACTGCACCCCCCCCCCGAAGAAGAGCTGATTCCTGCCCTCCACTGCACACAGTCTATTATTGCACTCCCAAAAAGAGTAGCTTTGAGTTAGGAAACTTGTTTCTACAAACTGATAACATCTGGCTTTGGATATGGGCCCTTGGTTGCAGCGGCAAGAAGCAACTGAGCCGCAAAAGGACCAAACCTTGAAGGAGAGAGAAAATTCTGATGGGGAGGGAAACAGTGCTGGTCGATATCTGTCACCAGCTAAACATCACGATATACTGATATATCACAATTTCTGAAATAAGGATGGAGCTATGGAGAGGCATTGGCTGGCTTTGTGGTTTTCCCTACATTGTGATTCTTGTGTGTGTACACACATGATTTGTGATATACCGGTATTGCCAGGTCGAAAAATCATGAAAACGATGTCACACTATGGATTTCAAGCATGCACGCTAAACAGGTGGATGTTTGCACCCAGGCAATCCAAATGCTTCACCCAGAAAAACTGGATTCTGTGATTAGTATGAAGTACGGACGCTGAACTATTTTGTATCACCCAATCCGCCATTTTTAGCTATGGCAAATTATTTATTCTGGTTCTGACAAGGGGGAGGGGGAGGAGAGGCAGAAGACACTGAAAAGCCAAGAGAAGTATTTGCACAGCCATCTCTTCAGGTTCCAGGAGGTATTGCCCACAAATCTTTGCCGCCATGTGGACTAGAAGCCTGTTTTTCAAAAGAAAACAGAGATACATTGGAACAGGCACCCCAAACTTCAGCCCTCCAGATGTTTTGGACTACAGTTCCCAACATCCCTGACCTGTTAGCTAGGGATCATGGGAGTTGTAGGCCAAAACATTTGGAGGGCCGCATTTGGGGAAGGTCACAAAACCCTGTATGTACAACTACACTATATGCTCCTTTGGAGTCACACACATTGCAGACCATAACAAACCCGGGAAGCAAATTATCCCTGCATCTTTCCCTCATTGCCACTTCTCCCACTTCCTCTCTCACATACTTTAGATGTGTGCAACTTTATGGACCAAGAGGGAGCAAATGATTTGTAGGATAAGGGGAAGCTGAACCAGCATTATCGACTGCGGGGAGCTGCTGAGCCAAAGCGATCCCTCGACACTGTGCAGAGACAAGCAACCCCAAAGCACTTGCTAGCTTGCTAATCGGCCCTGCTTTCTAAAAAAAAATCCAGCTTGGATGCGCCATAAAGGAAAGGGAATCTCTGAGGGTGGAAGGCATCAGCGAGGAATTGCAGCTCACCACTAAATGCAAGAGGAATTCCCCCCCCAAAAAAATGTGGTGCAAATGCACTCTCTCCTTCCAATGCCTGCACAAATCATGCATGCTCCAACCAGGTTTGTCAACCAGCCCCCCCCTTCCCAATATCACAGTGCAAAGGTATTGGGAACAAAGCGGGACACGCTTTGAATGATCGCCTCTTCTGGACGCTGCCTGTAGAGTGTGGCAGGGGGGAGACACATTGGTTCACTCAGACTGACACACGCCACCCTCTGAACGCAGCAGCAATCATTTGGAGAGCAGGTGCTCTCCTTGCTGGCATTAGCAGGCGGGGGAAAGGAAATCCCGCTTGCACACAGCTGAGAGGAGGGTGGCAGGTAGGAGAAGCAATTTCTGGGCCACAGAGGGGCTGGTGTGCATGCGTGTGCATATGCATGCGAGGCAAAGCTTCGAAGCAGAGGCTGGGTGTTTGGAAATGCCTGCGCCCGTGTCAATTCAAGGAGAGCGCACTAACCGCAGAAACATGGTCCAGAGGTTTTGTTACCACGGACCCCTCGCTGTTCAGCCCCGCTTAGTCCAGGGGACAAGCACATGGGATTTACAAGGCTTCCTGTACATGCATGCGTGGGGGGGGGCTGGGTTCTGCACATGGCGACACCGGTGTGGTTAACAAGGAAGCTGCGAGGGGGGGTGCCCTGGGCGATTCCGAAATTGCATGCGCAGGTTTGCTCAGGGGCCATCCGTGTCGCCAAGCTCATCTTCCAGAAGGAGACACCCAGCAATAGTTTGGGGGTTGTGGGAGATGACTAAGGAGCATGTCTCATGATGTGGGGAAAGCAGGCGGAAAGCAGAAGTTTCTCTCTTACACACTCTATGCAAGGAAACTTACGGGCTATAGATTTCGGAGAGACCAAAAGGAAGGGCTTCTTCACGCCACAGAATCTGTGGAAATCACCACCAGCTGAGATGTGGCAAATGCCATGGCTGGGATGACACTAAAAGGGGTTTTGAATGAGTCACAGAGGAGAGGTCTAGCAATAGCTACTACCCAAGATGGTTAGACAGAACCTCCTTGTTCAGAGTGTAACCCCCCCCCCCCCGGTGAATATGGGTTGCCAGTGTATGGGTTTTCGCCTTCCACAGTTGTTAATGCTGGGCTTTCTGGAGGCATCTGATTGGCTACTTGTGGGAAAAGGCTGCTCGGCCAGATGGAACTGTGATCTGATCCAATAGGACTGAAGTTCTTATGACAAATGCTCTAGTCTGAGAATATGGATTCTATGGAATTCAAATTTTAATACAATGCAAAAGAAATATAACCAAGCAATAAAAAAAACCATACAGCATCTAGGTGCATTACAATTGCTTCAACCGGCAGAAAAAAAACCATTAAGTCAGTGTTTCTCAAACTTGGGTCTCCACCTGTTGCTGGACTACAGCTTCCATCATCCCTGACCACTGGTCCTGCTAGCTAGGGATGATGGGAGTTGTAGTCCAACAACAGCCGGAGATCCAAGTTTGAGAAACACTGCATTAAGTGGTCCACCAAGACCCCCGGCCATTTTCAAGTGGCCTGCAGTAAATTTTTGCTTGCCACAAATTTGCAGCTGTTTACAAGCCTTGCCTTAAACCAGTGATGGCCAAACTTGGCCCTCCAGCTGTTTTGGGACTACAACTCCCATCATCCCTAGCTAACAGGGCAAGTGGTCAGGGATGGTGGGAACTGTAGTCCCAAAACAGCTGGAGGGCCAAGTCTGGCCATCACTGCCTTAAACCTCCACCCTTCGCAACAAAACATGACAGTGCAGACCTCTCCCTCCACTGCAATGCTCACTCCCTGCGCTGTCACCCAAACAACTGACCCCTCACTACCACCACAGCAAGGCTGAATGCTGTTCCACACAGTTTGATGCTGTCTACAAGGACCAGATCCAAGCCTCACCTGAAGATGCTGCAATACGGTTAAAGCCACCCCCAGCCCTACTTGCCCTTTCAAATTGCGAATAAATCCACACCCGTATAGACCGCAGGTGCGGCTGCTACTATTAATACTTTTTTGGAGCAAGCAACGTTGCATTGCAGTTACTCAGAAGCAGGGAGCTTGGAGCCATGAATAGGGCCTGTCACTCTGCATCAAGCAACATCTGCAACACCCCAGCTCCAAACATCCCCACCCCCACCCCACCCTACACATATCCTGGCTGGGCAAGCTGGGAACAGCAAGCCGGAGAGCTTCCGGCAGCGCAAAGCTTGTTTTGACAACTGTTACTAACCCCATTCATTCAGAAACTCAAGAGGCAGTGGCTGATTAATTGAGCAGCAATGCCACACACAAGCTATCAGAGGGAGCGCCAATATGGCTGGGCTAAGCCAGACAAGGAGCCGGGCATGCTGGCTTTGAGAGCTCCTGGAGATGTAGCCCCCTACTCACCCACCCCCTCACCATCTGACAGATGTATCCTACTTAAAGTGGAAACTGACTCAAGTGCTCTCTGGCAAAGGAGAGACCATAGCCTGGCAGAAGGTCGGTCTCTACTCTGCAAGAGTGGAGGAAGACGAGGGGGCAGTTGAGGTGAAAGCTCAGCTGCAGCGGAAAGGGATGGGCATTGGAAAAAATCTGGAAGGGGCAGTTGGGTGGCGGTGGAAGTGGGGGAAAACGCTCCTCTGCTCTTCTCAAGGACAACAGCGGACCCAATGCATATGGGGCAGAAGAGCAAGAGGGGGAAGCCAGAAGCTGGCAGAGCATCTGCTTTGCATGCAGAAGGTCCCAGGTTCCACTCCTTGGCATCTCCAGGTAGGAGAGAACCTTGCTTGAAAACCCTGGGCAGTTGCTGCCAGTCAGTGCAGGGAATGCTGAACTAGATGGACCCAATGGACTGGCTCAGTGTAAGGGCAGCTCCCTATGAGTCGTGTTGGGCTGGCTCTTTCTGTAGCACCGCAAGGGTTTGGCTGACGTGGCACTGCTTGCTGGCATGGTGCTGCAGAGTCTAAGGCTGTTCCAGTTGTTTATTTAGTTCATTGATGTCGTGCCACCTTTATCTTCCAAGGATCTCAAGATGGCGTACATGGTTCTCCTCCTCCCCATTTCATCCTTGCAACAACCCTGCGACGGAGGCTGAGAGATGGTGATTGGCACAAAGTCACCCAGTGAGCTTCATGGCCGAGTGGGGGATTCGAAACCTGGTCTCCCAGGTCCTAGTCCGACCTTCTAACCATTACACCATGCCGGCTCTCACCAGGTCTAATCGCCTTTGAGTGGTGGGATGGGTGGGCAGCCTGATTCAGGGTGGGTTGCAGGCAAACCTATGGCAAGAGATTAACAGCAGGTCCCCAAAAGCATGTTTGAGTTAGAAGTGGGTCTTGGGTCTGAAAAGGTTGACAATACCTGACCTAAAAGACAGGGGTGATGCTCTCCCCCACCACACAAGGTGCTACTGGGGCAGTCCCCAGGGCCAAGGCAAGCCCCCCCCCACCATACACAACTGGCTGCCCTCCCAGGAGGGGGCACCACTGCAAGTCTGCCACACAGATTCTTGCAAAGGGGTCTGTTGCTTTGGTTGGTTTTCTGGGAATGTGACAGAGGCCATACTGTCCAGCCGTCGTTCTGCTTAACGTATTTGCAAAAGAACGAAGTTCAAGTCACTTCTCTGCCCCGAACCTCCTAGATGACCTCAAGCAAGTCTTCGCCAGTCGCCTGCCGGCAATGTACAGGACGGCACTAGCCTACCCCGCAGGGCCGCTGTGAGGCTGCGTGAAGTGCTTTGAACTTTTGAGAGGCGCTATAAACGCCATGCATTATTATAGTATTGCACAAGCGTAAGAGGTGGCATTGTTGCAAACGGCCCCCAGCTCTTTCAGATGGCAAATAAATTGCAGAATTAAAAATAATTACATCCGTCAAAGAGAACTTTTCTTTTTAATTCCCAGGAGCAGAGGTAGGAAAGAGGAGTTGGCCCAGGGCAGGAGGGCTGGGCCTTTCAGCCTCGCCCTTTACCACTGCGTCATTCCCACGCTCCGAGGAGACCCCACCCTGGTGGCCTGAAAGGGGCTGGGAACCAAAAAACGGCCCACGTCATGCTGCAAGAGCCCCCTTCTCCCTCTGCCGGGTGGCACCAGGAAGCCCAGCTGGGTGAATGAACAGGCCGTATTCTGTGTTGTCTCACTTCCAACCCCCCCCCCAACGAATGGGCCAATCTGGGCAGGCTCTGGTGAGCTAAGCAACCAGGAATGTTGCTTTTGACAGCTTCTAATGAACCATTCATCTGACAAGGAGGGGTGGCGGGGAAAGGCTCTGAAAAACAAGAACAAGGGGATCTGAAGCTGCCTCTTTCTTTTAACAGCTCCTAAAGTAACCTCAGAGATTTTCCCGCTCGGGCTGGCGTCAAAACTTCAGACAATTTTCGGAAGAAATGTGCAATGCCTGCTCATGACCTCCCCTGCCTGACGGGTGTGTTGAAAAGCAACCTTATTGTCAGGAAGCTTAGATTCCACCTCGACAGGAAGAAAAGGAAAAAGAACAAAAGTGGGGGAACCTTTTAGCTGCATTCTTAAATGAAATGTTTGTCATTAAAAGGGCCCAAGTTTGGGACACTTTCTCTCTACGCGTTGAGCTAAATCTGGGTAAATATTTTGCTCAGAAAGGGACTAGAGCAGCATGTTTGGAAAGATTAAAAAGAAGGGGCTTTACTGATCCACACCAGATGTAAAGGAGCAACACACACACCCCAACACCACCGGAACAGAAGCAAAGAGTGTCTGTTGCACCTTGCAGAGTTTCTGCCTCCTTTTACCTTTCAACATCGCCTTCCCCTTGCAAATTCAGCTCACTCAAATATAATCGGTAAGGAGGAGCAAGATCAACAGTGCACCAACATGCTTGACTCTTTGTGACCCTATAAACCAGAGGACGCCAGGCCCTCCTGTCTTCCACTGCCTCCCACAGTTTGGTCAAACTCATGTTGGTAGCTTCGAGCTTCGAGAACACTGTCCAACCATCTTGTCCTCTGTCGTCCCCTTCTCCTAGTCCCCTCAATCTTTCCCAACATCAGGGTCTTTTCCAGAGAGTCTTCTCTTCTCATGAGGTGGCCAAAGTATTGGAGCCTTAGCTTCATGATCTGTCCTTCTAGTGAGCACTCAGGGCTGATTTCCTTCAAAATGGATAGGTTTGATCTTCTTGCAGTCCATGGGACTCTCAAGAGTCTCCTCCAGCACCAGAATTCAAAAGCATCAATTCTTCAGCGATCAGCCTTCTTTATGGTCCAGCTCTCACTTCCATACATCACTACTGGGAAAACCATAGCTTTAACTATACGGACCTTTGTAGGCAAGGTGATGTCTCTGCTTTTAAAGATGCTGTCTAGGTTTGTCATTGCTTTTCTCCCAAGAAGCAGGCGTCTTTTAATTTCGTGACTGCTGTCACCATCTGCAGTGATCAAGGAGCCCAAGAAAGTAAAATCTCTCACTGCCTCCATTTCTTCCCCTTCTATTTGCCAGGAGGTGATGGGACCAGTGGCCATGATCTTGGTTTTTTTGATGTTGAGCTTCAGACCACATTTTGCACTCTCCTTTTTCACCCTCATTAAAAGGTTCTTTAATTCCTCCTCACTTTCTGCCATCAAGGTTGTGTCATCTGCATATCTGAGGTTGTTGATATTTCTTCTGGCAATCTTAATTCCGGTTTGGGATTCATCTAGTCCAGCCTTTCGCATGATGAATTCTGCATATAAGTTAAATAAACAGGGAAACAATATACAACCTTGTCGTACTCCTTTCCCAACTTTGAACCAATCAGTTGTTCCATATCCAGTTCTAACTGTAGCTTCTTGTCCCACATAGAGATTTCTCTATGGGATTGGGATGTAGATTGGTTCAAAATTGGGAAAAGAGTACGACAAGGTTGTATATTGTCTCCCTGCTTATTTAACTCAGGGTAGGTTAACATATGTGCCAGTTTCGGCCAACCTGGTGCCTTCCAGATGTTTTTTGGACTACAACTCCCATCAGCCCCAGCCAGTGGGCACTAGGTTGGCTGAGGCTAACACATCCTGTTTGGGGTGCCAAGTGAAGTGCTACTTCACTCAGGTATTCCTGGTGTGGCCTTGATTCTAAAACAGCAGACAGAGATGCAGGAGGACACAAGACCATATCAAATTGCTTCTGAAAGCCCCTTCAGTTTCCAAGTCATTTGCCACACTGGGGGTTGTTCCAAGAAACCCAAGTCCAAAGCCCCACTAGTTAAATGGAACTCACTGCCTACGGTAATTCTTTAGACCACAGGCAGCGATTATCCTACCCTATCTCCAATCATAAGAAGCCCATTTCAATAAAACTAATTTTGCACCACTTCCAAAGACATACATGATGAAAATTTGGCAAGGCTTGCAGGGAGGAAATTCCTATTCTGGGGCAGGCTCTCAAAATGTATCTCTGCACATGCTTCAGGACCCAATTTGATGCTTAGAGCATTCTCAGCAAACACTGAGCTAGGTTGAAATACAACCTTGTGGAATCCAGCCTGGGAGTAGCAGGAGACAAGGAAAGGATTCAAGGCTCACTGTGACTCCTTCTCCCATATCCTTGTAGTCAAGGTAAAAAGTTAAAGGACCCCTGGACAGTTAAGTCCAGTCAGAGGCAACTATGGGGTTGCGGCGCTCATGGGGAGCCGGCATTTGTCCACTGACAGCTTTCCAAGTCATGTGGCCAGCATGACTAAAGCGCTTCTGGAGCAATGGAACAACATGATGGAAACAAGAGCACACGGAAACAATGTTTAGCTTCCCGCCACCTATTTATCAACTGGCCCTGGCGTGCTTTCAAACTGCTAGGTTGGCAGGAGCTGGGACAGAGCAATGGGAGCTCACCCTGTCGCGGGGATTCGAACCACGGACCTTCTGATCGGCAAGCCCAAAAGGCTCAGTGGTTTAGACCACAACGCCACCTGCTTCCCTTGAAGTATGAGGGGCGGCACAGAGGCAAAGATGCTGACCTGGTAAGTGCTGCGATCCAACACCTAAAAGGAACACAAAGAGCAAACTGTGTTCTAGCTGGAGGTGTCCTTGTACGGTGGCTTGGAGCCAAATCCTACATGTCACCAGCAAGTGGCTATTTACAGGCCCCCAACCAGGAGCATGGGGTGCAAAGGTGCTGCCGTCAGGAGGCTTGTGACAACCAACACCTGCTTGCCCCATTTCACACAAGTACTGGTGCCGGGTGGCTATTCTGAACAGCACAGGTTCGTCAGCAGCAGGGGAAATGGTTTTCTGTCTGAGTCCCTGCACACATTTTAAAGCCATTAACCCACCCCCCTTCCCACCCCGCTCCCATTCCTGGAATGCAGGCATTTCCCTCCGGTCAATGAAAGCCTTGCTACAGTTTCCAGAGTTAATGATAGATCTATGCAGACTCCAGAGGCCCCAGCGCTCGCTCTTCCAACCAGAAACCCGGCTGCTGCCTTGCTCTGATCTGCACATTTGTGCTCATTGCACCGAATGAGCCCAACTTCTCACAATCGAGAGCAAACGCCGACTTTAATTATTCCTCCTTGCAGGACAACCCTCTAAAGCAAAACCCCTTTCTAAACCACACAAGGAGGGATGTGCCGCATTTTGAAAGCTCACGTTGGTCTCGTGCAGAGGTAGCACCGAGCTGTTGGCTCGACATTGCAGGAAGGAGCTCTGTGCTTGCACGAAATCTCCCCGCCCCATCAAGTATATTCAACAGACTAACGGGTTTTGCTTGCTCTCCAAAGCAGACTGCAAACCCCAGTTCAGAGCTGGTTTGCAAGCCTGGTTTGGAAGGGAAACCGTGGTCAAGCAGGAGGCAACAAATGAAGAGGGGTGTGTGAGGGGAGAGATGGCAAAAGCATAGTGCCAAACCATGGTGTTTTGTGTGAACCAGCTCACAAAGCTGCATGCTTACTGCAGAACCAAGCGATCCTGATAACCACTTAAGAACTGAAGACAAGAATTAGCATATGTAATCCATAGCTGTTTGTTCTGCTCAGGTATGCATCAATAGATACAGGAGCCTTAAAACTGTCCAAAGCACTGCAGGTGGATGGAGAAGAACTCCCCAGGTCAAATTTCACTTCAGCCTTCAGCCACAGATGCACTATACAGTATCAGATACATCCAACAGATAGATCATGATCTACCAGTAGATCACTGGCTCCCCCCAAAGAAGCTCAACAACTTTGGCTCCCCTAAAAAAAGCGCAATTTTTTGCCCTGCACCCCCCAAAAATGGGGTTTCCCCCCTCCCTAAAAAAGCTCAACAACTTTGACCTGAACCCCCAAAAATGGGGTAGATCACTGCCAGCTTTTAACTCTATAAGTACCGTAGATCACAGTCTCTTGGGAGTTGGCCACTCCTTCACTATATTATCTCAGCTTCAGACAATTCATGACATGGGGGCAACAGAGGTGGAGCAGGTCTGTAAATAGTTGCTTGCATGGTCACCTTTGGTGAGTAATCACCACCCCAGGGCGAACAGGCAGTGATGTTTTTGGAAACTGAAAGTTTTGGAAACACACACACACCATTTCTGCCTTCAAGTTGTGCATGTGCAAACGAACAACTAATTCAGGTAGGAGTGGGCAGGCAAGCTCTACGACCTAGTAACTTTTGTGGACTCATTTTCCAGGCTGAGACAGGAGGAGGAACAAGGTTTATTTTCAGCTTGGGTGCTCGCTTAGAGCACACTTACTGCTCATTCCAGGTGAGTGGCAAACAGCACCTCTGGCACAAAACCCAGAACTCAGCATTTGCATAGCATTTCAAATGTTCGAAGAAATTTCCCACACACTCTTGGCGATCCCTGCTAAAACCTTTTGGGAAGAGCTGGAGCTCAGGGGCAGGGCATATGTTTGGCATGCAGAATGTCCTAGCTTCAATCCCTGCCATCAATCACAGGAGAGTCACTGCATGTAGACAAGAGTGAGCTAGACAGACCAATAATATGGCAGCCTCTCATGTTCTAACCCTGTGTAAAATAAGCACAGCAAACACTGCAAATAAAGGGGGCAGGCCCCAAGGCCACCTAACGAATCTGCGGCCAAAGTCAGACTGGATTCTTAGCTACAGGTTTTCTAGATCCTGTGATTATTAAAACAGTTTGAGTATATAACACCAATCCTGGCACAACTGTGCTGCCTTCCGATTAGAATCTGGGTCCAATTCAAACTGCTAGTGTTGACCTATAAAGCCTTAACACGGCTCAGGACCTCAATGCCTTATGGACCGCCCCTCCCCATACAAACCACCCCGGACCCTCCACTTGTTATCTGAGCCCCTTCTCTATGACCTGCCTTCCAGAGAGGTTCGAAGGGTGGCAACAAGAGAACGGGTCTTTTCTGTGGTGGCTCCCCGACTGTGGAATGCCCTCCCCAGAGAGGTTCGCCTGGCACTATCATTGCATGTCTTTAGATACCAGGCAAAAAAACAAGGCCTATGGCTATTATATAATCTATGGCCTGTGAAAGTGTGGGGGAGAGAGATGCTATTATGGTGATTATTTTACTATTAGGCTGACAGTGTGCTTTTTACGAAGTTTTCACTATGTTATTATCACTGATGTTTCGTAATGTGTTCCTAATGTTGTACACAGGCCTGAGATATTTTGATAAAGGGTGGGCTTGCCGATTAGAAGGTCAGTGATTCAAATCCTGCCAACCTAGCAGTTCGAAAGCGCGTCAAAGTCCAAGTAGATAAATAGGAACCGCTCTGGCGGGAAGGTAAACGGCGTTTCCGTGCGCTGCTCTGGTTTGCCAGAAGCGGCTTTAGTCATGCTGGCCACACGACCCAGAAAAACTGTCTGCAGACAAACACCAGCTCCCTCAGCCAGTAAAGTGAGATGAGCGCCGTCTGCGACTGGACTTTTATCTTTACTTAGTACCTAAATAGAACTAATAATAATAATACCACCACAAAAGGCATGCACAACGCATGTGGAAATTGTAGAGCTAATGCATGCTCCTGCTGGTGTAGTTAACAAGTCTCATCCGCCCAAGTTAGGCCAACAGTTAGGGATGACAGGAGTCATAGTCCAACACTGGAAATACCTTACTGTGGTATAGGCAAAGCTATGTCCATTACCCAGCATGCATTGCTTGCCATCTGAACCGTACAGGTGACGGTTTGTGGCTCGTGACTGGGGAGGGGCCAGATTAAACATTGCCTAGTTAAGAACTGCCACTTGGACGCAAGTCCTACGTGCAAAAATAAAAATAAAAAATCCCTTTGCAGCAGTTCTTCTGTGCGCTCTCTCTCTCTCTCTCTCATGCCAGCCGTGCCTTAAGGTCAAACTGCAGGTGGCGCTGGAATGTTCCAAAATGACTAAGAATTTAAACACACTATTTTGAAACTGGGTGTGGCATGGCATCGGGGGGGGGGGGTAATGAAGGAGCTCATTAAGCAAGCCTGGTGTCAGCCGGGCCCAGATCTGACAAGTCCCACTCTCACGTACAAACCCTGTCCGGAGCTGGAAAACTCAACTCCTGGGCCTTCACAACTTCTTTACGAGGTGGGACCTCAGGGTGTCTGCAGAAACATGTCCGAAACAGCCACCATCAATGCTCCATCTTCGTATTCTGCTCACAATGCAAGAATTACTTTGCTGCAGGGTGAGGTGGGTGACATGCAGACATGGCAGGCAGGATGTAAGGTAGTGATCAATGACTTGAGGCCCCTGGGCCAAAACCCTTCCACACAAACACACAAACCCTGCCGCCACCTTTGCCCAGAGAATGCCAGCCGGGCCTCCATTGCCAATCTGGAAAAGATTGCAGGGATGACTTTGATCTTGCTGCAGGTCACTTCTTTTATCAGATGAGAGTAAAGATACTGGCGTCCCACATCTCACTTGCTACCCAAAGCGGTTTTTCAGGAAAATTGGCTGTTGACAGGCTTTTGTGTTGAAACAACGTACAAAGGCTATGCAGAATGAGGAAGTCCTTCTCCACTAAAAGTGTGCAACTTCTCACACAGCATATTGTGCTTTCACATTCATGGATTCGTTGGAGTTGTAGAGTTGGAAGGGATCCCAAGGGTCATATAGTTCAACCCCCTTCAATGCAGGAATTTCAACTAAAATATCCATGACAGACGTCCAACCTCTGCTTAAAAACCTCCAAGGAAGGAAAATCCACCACCTCCCGAGGGAGTCTGTTCCACTGCTAAACGACCCTTACTGGCAAAGTTTTTCCTGATGTTGAGTCGGAATCTCCATTCTTGTAACTTGAAGCCATTGGTTCGAGTCCTACCCTCCCACAGCAGGAGAAAACAAGCTTAATCT
This sequence comes from Zootoca vivipara, assembly GCF_965207765.1. Lineage (NCBI taxonomy): Eukaryota > Metazoa > Chordata > Lepidosauria > Squamata > Lacertidae > Zootoca > Zootoca vivipara. The sequence goes on from NC_142589.1 coordinate 78,490,832, forward strand.
TCAAATATCTTCCCCTAAGATATTTGAAGATGGCTGACATATCTCCTCTCAGTCTCCTCTTCTCCAGGCTAAACATACCCAGTTCCTTCAACCATTCCTAATAAGGCTTGATTTCCAGACTCTTGATCATCTGGGTTGCCCTCCTCTGCACACATTCCAGCTTGTCAATATCGTTCTTAAATTGTGGTGCCCAGGATTGGACACAGCACTCCAGGTGTGGTCTGACCAAGGCAGAATAGAGTGGGACTATTACTTCCCTTGATTTGGACACTAGATTTCTGTTGATGCAGCCTAGAATAGCATTAGCTATTTTTGCTGCTGCATCACACTGTTGACTCATGTTAAGCTTGTGGTGCACCAAGACCCCTAGAGCCCTTTCACATGGACTGTTAGTAAGCCAGGTGTCCCCCCATCCTATATTTGTGCATCTGGTTCTTCCTGCCTAAGTGCAGAACCTGGCATTTGTCCCTACAACTGAAATTCATTTGGTAGTTTTGGCCCTGTTCTCCAATCGGTGAAGGCCATCTTGAACCTCAATTCTGTTTTCTGCGGCATTGCCAAGGAAGCTGCAGTTATTGGAAATCTGATAGCTGCAAATTAAGGGTTTGGCCATGGAGTCAAGCTTGCGTACCAGTAGCCATGATTAAGAACCAAACAGCCTGGGCCTTTATATTTTGATCCAAGCTTCTGATTAAACTAAGGTGAGCAATCACTGGCTACAGGTAATTTACAGGGAAGTGTTACTAAAGTTTGGGTGAGGGAGGGCAGACTAAGGTACAAATAACTGGTAGGCTAGCAACTTATCATTGTGGACTTGATAAGTTTATTCCCCAGAATTTGCACTGAATTATCTGAATTACTCCAGGACATTTATCAGGGACAGCCAATGGGTTCGGTATTATTATTATTATTATTATTATTATTATTATTATTATTATTATTATTGGGGTCAGAGGGGGGAGAGATCTGACTTACACCCCTTGTGAAGGTTTTTGAGTGGCAGAGTTCATGTCTAATGTCTATCTTGGAACACACAGCCATACCGTTTCACACACTTCCAAAATTTCAAAGTATAAATACCTTTGTTACAATAATAATTATTTCCATAAACATTACACATGATTTAATGTTGTCTTTTTGCTTTTTAACATCCAGGGAAATGTAGACAGAGGATTCTTTCTGCCAGTTGGAAAAAAATCAGGGGGGGGGTTGTTTAAAAGTCAAAACCGAAATGATCAAACGGTTAAAAAATGGGAAGTTTTTCTTATCTGGGCTTGGAAACAGTCAGCAGAGCTCCACTTTCATCAGAAAAAAGAAGAAACTGCAACTTTCAGATTTTGAAAAAAAAAGCTCAGAAAATTAATAGACCTAAAAGGTAGCTAAAGAGCAGCAATGTGTTTGGCTATACAGTAGAGTTAAATCTTTGCAGGCTCCAAAAAATGTTTCATGGGCTTCAGAAAACGTAAGGTCTGCATGAATGTTGAAGGATTTTTTTGAAACCTTTGCAATGTCATTTGTATGTGTGCTTTGTCAAACATTAATCCGTTTTATTCCCCCAGTGTGGAAGGTGGGTGTATCTTAGGCAATTGAGGGGCCGAAAGATTCAGAGGCTGCAGAGCCGCATAAATCAGGCGTGAAGAGGCTGGCAAAGCTCCCAGATTACACTTCTGGGCCACATACCGGAAGATGTTCCGCAACCTCGGATAGATCACCCTGAACCCACCCCCACCCAGACCCAAGCGCCTAGGAGTGCAACTTGTTTCATAATCCAAACACAGCAGCAGCGCCACTTTTTTATCGGCTACATTCCAACCTTTGAATCTTGGACCTTTGATTTGTAGCTGTGTGAGTTGCCTGCGCTGCTATTAAATTTTTAGCCGCGCTTCACTCACTGCTCTGGAAGAAAATATTTCCTAGAAGATTTCTCCTTCGAGTTCCAATTCTCCATTTCAGACCTGGATCTGTTCGGGGGGGGGGGGGTAGGAAAACCATCAATCTGTGCCCTACACACACACACACACCATTTCCTGCTCCCTGGAATTTTTCATCTATTGGAGGGGCTGAAGAAATAAAAGGAGCTGATAAGGAAACTACAAGCTGAATGTCTTAAGGGGCCCCTCCCTTGCTCAAACTCACCAAGCCGGCTCTGTTATCTTGCCATGCCTGTACCACTCCCTTCCCGCAAGGTGCTTCCTGTCAGTTTACACCAGGGGTGTCCTGTTACATCCCACAGTTACACGGTGAAGCTCGGCAGGATCCATACAGTAATACAGAATGGCGGTACACAAATTAAAAGTGACATGAAATGAAAATGGCGGGGCCTGCTCGGTGGCAGCCCCCCATTTGTGCAATGCATTCTCAGGTGATGGCCGAAATATTAGTTTGTTTGGTTTGCTGCACTGATTTCCCACCTTCTCCTCCCCTCATTTCACCCCCCAAAACTACCTTGTGAGGTAGGTTAGGCCAAGAGGCTGACTGGCTGGCCTGAGGTCACCTAGTGAGCTGATTTATGGCCAAGTGGGGATTTGAACCCTAATTTCAAATCCGACACTGCAGAGACTCTTAACCACTGTACCACACTGCCTCTTCCTGGCAACCCTGAAATTAGCAGCGGTTAGGATATTGCAGGTGTTTTCGAATTCATTTTTTAATTCTATTGCTCGCTGCTTTGTTGCTTGCCAGCCTGGGCTCCATTTAATAAATGTATTATTAAATACATTTAATAATAATAACAACAACAATAAACAAACAACAAATAGTAGAGCAGGCGCTTTGCATGCATGCAGGTCTCAGGTTCAAACAGCGGCAGCTCCAGCTAGGAGTATTTCAACTGGCAGGTGATGGGAGAGACTTCTCACTGCCGGAGACCTTAGAGAGTTGTAGCAAGTCTGAGTAGAGGAGGAGACAGTACCAGGCTATATGGACAAACAGCTACAACGAGGCAGCTTTCCATGTCACCAAAAGCCAAAGCCTGCCCAGTGAGCCTCATGGCTAGGGAGAACTGAACCCAGGGCCTCCTTGTCACGAGAGTCCAGCATATACTGTACTGTCCTCTCACACCTGGGATTGAAAAGATGGTTTACTAAACTGCAGTAGGCTTATGCAGCCCTAAAGATGGCAGGCCCCAAACTGTGTCACCTACTGAACAGAGGGAGATTAAGGAATGGCCACAGCCCAGGGGAAGGAATATCTGCTTTGCATGCTGACAATCCCAGGTTCAATCCCCGGGATCTCCGGGAAGAGCTGGGAATGCCTCGTCTGAAATCCCAGGAAGCCTCTGGAAAGCCAGTGAAGACCAGTGTTTCCCAAACGTGGGCCTCCACCTGTTGCTGGACTACAACTCCCATCATCCCCGACCGCTGGTCCTGCTAGCTAGGAATGGTGGGAGTTGTAGTCCAACATCAGCTGGAGACCCATGTTTGGGAAGCACTGGTGTAGACAAAACTGAATTAGATGGGCCAAATGATCTGAAGTGCTTTAAGGCAGCTTCCTGGGAGGTTTGCTTGGTCAAATTGAGTTATCCGCCTCCAATCTGGACCAAGATGAATGAGCAGAGTCTTGGTGGCAGCCCTTTGAGGGTGGGGTATGAGAGGAGAGGTGGAGCAAAAAGTTCACAAATCCCCATGTACTCTGCAAAAGGCAGCTTTGCGCAAGCATGGCTGTGCCGTTAACCCGGAAAGGTCAGCGAAAGGACCTGCAGATAATCTGCTTGCGTTGCCCGGCAACTTCTGACACTTCCAGGACACGGAGTCCCCGGGGCGGGGACTGCAGAGCCCAGTTCTGCCTCTCTGGGATCTGGGCTCCAAAAAAACCCAGGAAGCAAAACAGGTACCTGGGAAAAGGGCTGGAGCTTCTGACCCAGCTTTCCAAGCCAGATTGCAGAACTATCTTAGGACTGGGAGGGTGGAAATGGCTTTGCAAGCCTTCCCTCCTTTAACCCAGCTTCCTGGCAAGTGCTGGTTTTGAGCAAGAACCCTGGTATTTTAGGAAATAGGTTCAGCAGGAACGGGGGCGTGCAAAGAGGTGGCGGATCTTGTTGCATTTTAAGGGCCGGTTTAAAGTGTGACCTCGGTCACAAGCGCACAGCAAGCGTGGGTTGGCGTTAGGGGGAGACGGCAGCTCAATTTGCTCCATGCTACAGCCAGAAATACCCAGAAATGCTCAGCCACGGCTTGGGTCAGAGCTCCGTGTGGGCAGCAAAGCCAAAGTCGCCCATCAGGAAGGGCCCAAAAAGGAAAGCGGCGGAACCTCGCAGAACACAGAGGGGAAGCAGGAAGCACCTACATTGGAAATAGTCACCAGGGGGGGGGGGGAGCAAACAGCTTCCCGTTTAGAAAGTGCGGCACATCTGGGGAGGCCGCTGGCAGACCTGTAACTAAATTTAGCCCCTGCAGTTTTGCATCTGGGCCCCAGCACTAGTCCTCATCCCAAGGCCGTCCCGTATTCTGCACCTGAGCTCAGCCAGACAAAGGCCCCTTGAGACATCCACCCTCCAGATTCGCAGGAGCAAAATGCAGACTGATGCCTGTCACTCATGTACCTGTATCTCAGAATAAGCAGCTGATCTGCCTTAAAGGGGAAGGAGTCAGGGTCTGCCATAGCCTCCGTTGCTGTTCAAGGGCCAATGTCCAAAGAGCCCACTTGGCTGCAGCTCAGGGAGGTCCAACGGGTGCAGCCAAAGCCATTGCCCCCTCCCCAATTAAAAGAATGGCCCTGCTGAAAGCTGCCAGGTGAGGGTCTCCACTGCACAAAGCAGCCACCTTTTGTAAGCTGCCTTTTTCCCTCTCTGCTTCGCACAACCAAAATCTTACACCATTTTTACACTTCAGTGTTTTATTTGTCATTGTGTATGGCCTATGACTAAAAAAAACAACAACCACAAGATGTACTAAGTCCCTTCAGAATAGAGTCCCACCCAATTCAAAGACTTGCTTCTAGGATTATTACGTCCCCTGAGCACCAGCTCACCTCAGGACACTGGAGCCAGAGATTGGCTTGCTTAGCCACGGAAAACCCAGAAAGTGAGGAAGGGAGAGAACTTCTCCCAAATTGCCCTGATGTGACATATCTGGGTGGAACTCCCTCTGGGTAATGTAATGTTAGGGGTGTGGCACTGTATCGGTGTCAGCCTCTCCCACCCTAATTTGTCCTTCCCCCATCCCAGGCCCCTAACCTTGTATCCCACCCAAATCTTTCCTCTCTTGACAGAAGGATTCTGCATCTGGAGGCACTGGGAGACCTCCCTGTAGGATCACATGCAAAGCCCCCGAGGGAGGGCGGAGGACTAACCAGTAGGTGCTCATTTGAACATGCTGAAACCCAACACCGCTAAGCCCTGTGATTAGCTCCTACCTTCGAAAAGGGCCAGGAAGCAAACTACACCCAAACAGCCTCCTCACCCCGGCATTCCTGCTGCTTTCAAGAGGCTACAGGGGACTGTTTCGAGGGCACACTACTATTTCAGGAGGAGGCAAGCGGTTCCTCACAAGCAGATCTAAAATGGCCAAGGAGGCAGGAGAAGAATACAGCATGAGAAGGGGAGATCAGGCTCGAGGTTGGGAAGCACACAGCAGTTCATATTCGCAGCTCCGCTGGGTGGAATTCAGTGGATCGATCTGGGAGACCAGAGGGTCAGTTCTCACACTGCTTTTCCTTGCAACAAGAGGACTCCTGCTTTTGTGAATTATAATAAAATAATAATAATAATAATTTTTTATTTATACCCCGCCCTCCCCAGTCAAAACCGGGCTCAGGGCGGCTAACACCAATAAAATTACAATAAAACATAAAAAGCAATTAATTAAAATACAGATCAAAATACAAAATTAAAATTTAAAATGCAGCCTCATTTTAAGTAGTCCATAAATCCAAACCATGAGGGAGAAAAAACACAGGGGTCAGACTAAGTCCAGCCCAAAGGCCAGACGGAACAGCTCTGTCTTGCAGGCCCTGCGGAAAGATGACAAATCCCACAGGGCCCTGTTCTCCTGTGAAAGAGCGTTCCACCAAGTTGGGGCCAATACTGAAAAGGCCCTGGCCCTAGTAGCCACCTTGTGGCTTGGGATCTCCAGAATTATGGGGTCAAGCCTGCATTTGGATTATGGGGTCAAGCCTGCATTTGGAAACTCATGCATCTCTCTCTCCTCATCCACACTTCCACTTTGCAAAGGCAAAAATGCTCAGAGTCATGGCTAGAAAGCACAAAACACACACACACACCACAATCATGCATGCTCTAGTTATCTCCCGCTTGGACTACTGCAATGCGCTCTATGTGGGGCTACCTTTGAAGGTGACCCGGAAACTACAACTAATCCAGAATGCGGCAGCTAGACTGGTGACTGGGAGCAGCCGCCGAGACCGCTTAACACCAGTCTTGAAAGACCTACATTGGCTCCCAGTACGTTTCCAAGCACAATTCAAAGTGTTGGTGCTGACATTTGAAGCCCTAAATGGCCTCGGTCCAGTATACCTGAAGGAGCATCTCCACCCCCATCGTTCTGCCCGGACACTGAGGTCCAGTGCCAAGGGCCTTCTGGCAGTTCCCTCGCTGAAAGGGAACCAGACAGAGGGCCTTTTCGGTAGTGGCACCCGCCCTGTGGAACGCCCTCCCACCAGATGCCAAAGAGAAAAACAACTACCAGACTTTTAGAAGACATCTGAAGGCAGCCCTGTTTCGGGAAGCTTTTAATGTTTAATAGATTGTTGTATTTTAATATTCTGTTGGAAGCTGCCCAGAGTGGCTGGGGAAACCCAGCCAGATGGGTGGGGTATAAATTATTATTATTATTACAATCAGAGCTGACTTGGGGTGCTAAAGCGTGTGGAGCGGCAAAAAGCACTCGGAACACAGCTGGTTGCTAATTTTTTTATTACTACCTCTAGACTGTAGTTGTGCAATCACATGACTGGATTATGCACTCTCTGGGCACAAATAAGGGCAGGCAAATGCATTTCAAGGAGCAGTGATGTGTACAGCCTAGAATGCAATTCAAGACAGGGCAGGCTTCTAAACACTGTGATAAGCAAAAAATTCTACCTGGGCATCCAGTCAAGGCGCTGTATGTGTGACTCCCGACCCACTCTTCTTAGATCGCTGACATGGCACAAATGACTTACCAGCCTGCCTACGCACATGAAACTTTTTTGAACTTATTCGGAAGGCTGGGATAAGCACCCCGGGTCCCTGAAAGCAGCCAGCCTTGATCATATGGCCGAAAGAAATTTGGGCATGCCAGCCTGCAGCTAAATGAACGGCACTGCCACACCACAGAGAGGTTGCAAAGGCAATTTGTGGAGCCGGGCAGTGGCGTGGTGGGGAAAAGAATGGTCCACACACCTAAATTTCAATTTCCGAGAGACAACCTGCCTGTACTTGTCCCACTGCCTGGAAAAAGGAGAGGTGAGGGATGAATCATTCCTAACTTGAGAGAGACGGGAAGATCTGTCAAACGCATTTAGGAGGACAAAGCTTTTTAGGTTTAACTTACCAGCCAGTCCAACCGCTCCCTCCCTCCCTCCAGCTTGCAAATCCAGTAACCCTGCTCTGTGGAGATCTACCAACTGCATCATCCGGGAGACTCCTTCCATGAGAGATGGCTGGCTGCCTGGCTGCCATTCAGGCTGTTTTATGTTAGACTAGCTCCCGGTTCCAAGGAACAGTGAGGCTCAGTTGCTATGGGGTGGGGGGAAAGGCCGACTCCTTGCCTGTCCGCACCTCTGGGGCACTGCTTGAATTGCTCTTCCACCCGGGGCTCTCTCCCCCCCCCCCCGAGAACAGCAAAGGCCCCCACCCACTCCCTGCCTGACACGCCTCACCCAGGCCTCACTACATAACAGCCATGGAAACTGCCAGCTTGCCTTCATGAGCATGCATAATCTTTATTGCCATGGCAAAGGGTCAACCATTTTGCTCTGAATTCATCCATGCAAAGCACACTTGGCATTAATCCCGACCAGGTCTTCGGAGAGCTGGTGGGGTGCAAGGCTACGGATCTGAACCACAAGTTTCTGGTTTTCTCCCTTTTTTATGCAGCTTCAGGCAAGTCACGGTTCTCTCAGCCTTCCAAGATCACATGTGCAAAGCTTTCTGGACACTCGCAAAGTGCTGTGTAAATGTTCATCACTGTCATTCCAGACAGTGGAATAATGCCCAGTGTTAAAAACTCAAGATATATAAGCGAGGCAGCAAATGGCTCCTTGAACCAGGGTTAACAGTCGCCAAACCGGAATGTCTAGTTGCAACCTGGCACCTGGCTCATTTTGAACGCTGTCCCTGCCACATTATTCTCTCCATCTACCCCACTCTTAGAGAACTGCATATTCTGCAAAAAGAAAAGCGGGGTCTTGAACTCTCCCCCATGTATTCAGTAGACCAGCATTATGTAGTGAACCAGAGCAAGCTTTCCCAAACTTGGGTCTCTAGCTGTTTTTGGACTACGATTCCCATCATCCCTTACCACTGGGATGATAGGAGTTGTAGTCCAAAATAAACTGGAGACCCAAGTTGGGAAACCCTGGACTAGAGCCAGGGAGCCCCAAGTTTCAGAACCCCACTTAGCCACAAAACTCATTTGACAAGCCTAGGCCGGTCACTCTGAGTCTAACCTAACTCACAGAGCTGTTGAGTTGTTTGTTCGTTCTTTAAAAAAAGATAATGCAAGAAATCTGGATGCCACTTGTTCTGAGCTTCTGGGTGGAAGGGCGGAATGGGGGGGGGGGGAGGTCATAAACCATGCAAGCTCACTTGATTTTCGTTTCCAAAATTTACTCTGCAAATCGACAGGGAAGGAGAACAATGGCTTCCCCTCCTCCAGTTACTGGAAATTTTATTCAGTAACTGCCACCATCTCTGAGCACACAATGAATGGAAAAGAGCCAAGGCAAAGCTGGCTTGACCAGCTGCGGGAGAACAAACATGGAAATCTGAAGGATTCAAAATGCAGAATTTCAAATTTTGAAGTTGCTCGTATGGAACAGCTCGGTGGAAATTTACAGGACTTCCCGGACATACGAAGGAGGGGCAAGGTGGGGACATTTGGCACTACCTGCATGGAAAATAGCGCCTTCCCCTGTGCATGTCGTTCCCCAACCCCAAGTCCAAGCTTCCATTGGCAAGGGTGCCAGTCCCTTTTGTGCTCAGGAACCAGCCAAGATGGTATGTAGAGATCCCTCCACTGTGGAACGAGAAGGAGCTGACAGATGAAATCTCTGAATCCTGGAGGGGAGGCAGGCTGCCAGGGGCATGTGGCAAAGGGCCTGGAATCCCAGCCAGCTAGCAGGAGTGACAAATGCCACACACACCATCTTGTGACAGGTTCCCTGGCCTGGATCAGACAGATAAAAAAGCAGAGAAAGCCGGTGAAGCAGTTACCTTGATAATGGATGGTGACGGGGAAAGAGATAAGGAGCGTGAGCGATGGGGAATGGGGAAGGTAAGCCTGCAGAGTCGATCAGCACCATCACAGATATATTCACATAGCACTTTTGAGAGCATGCAAAGCATTTCACAGGGTTGCACAGTATAATGCCCACCATGTAGGACAGAATTCAACACAGAAAGGGGGGGGGAAGAGAGAAAGATATTTGCCCAAGGCAAGGGGGGGCACTTGTGAGCCTCCAAATGTTCCCGGAGTCCCAGAGTCTAACTCCCATCAGTCACAGCCAGCATGGCCAATAAATGGTCAGGGATGATGGGCAATGAAGACCGGCAGCAGCACCAGTTCCCTACTCCCAAGGCTTAGCTTCGGACTCTGGCAACTCTACTTCGAACGTACGCTCGGCCATGAAGATAACTTGATCCACTTGGGCCGGATGCTCTCTGAAGCCTACTAGCTTTCCCCACCAGGGGGCCCTCCTGACATTTGGGGACTATGATTCCCATCATTCCTGACCCCTGTCCAAGCCAGCTGGGGCTGATGGGAGTTGTAGTCCAAAACAGCCGGAGGCTGGGAGGAACTGGAAGCGACCTCAAAAGGTTGCTGTGATAAAATGAGAGGGGGAGTACTGCGCAAAGGGGGCCCTAGGTAGTTCTGCCACCCTAATAAGTTTTTGGGGAGTGGGCCAGGAAAGGGCATTTTCTGTGGCAGCGCCTAAGTTCTGGAATTCCCTTCCTACAGAGACGCACCTGGCACCTTGACAATACGCAGTGTTTCCAAAACGTGGGTCTCCGGCTGTTTTTGGAAAACAACTCCCATCATCCCTAGCTAGCAGGATCAGCGGTCAGGGATGATGGGAGTTGTAGTCCAAAAACAGCTGGAGACCCACGTTTGAGAAACACGGCAATACAGCTTTCAGCAAATGCTGAAGATGCCCCTTATTTGCCCTGGCTTTTGACACTCGTTTTCACAACCCACCTTTCTTTTGTAATTTGCCTTACCAGCTTTTAATTTCTGAGTTTGAAATCCTTGCACCCCACCCTGGGATGTGCTGGTGGAGGTAATAAATTTGACAGCAACGTATTGCCTCAAGCACCTTGGAGGGAAGGTGGGATATATAAATATAATAACCAAGGAAGCAAGCAGAGGTGTCAAGGTGTTGATCTTTAAAGCCCTAAACGGCCTCAAAGGTCCAGTATACCTGAAGGAGCGTCTCCACCTCCATCGTTCTGCCTGGACACTGAGGTCCAGCTCTGAGGGCCTTCTGGCAGTTCCCTCACTGCAAGAAGTGAGGTTACAGGGAACCAGGCAGAGGGCCTTCTCGGTAGTGGCGCCCGCCCTGTGGAACGTCCTCCCATCAGATGTCAAAGAGATAAGCAACTATCTGATGTTTAGAAGACATCTGAAGGCAGCCCTGTTTAGGAAAGCTTTTAATGACTGATGATTTGATGTATTTTTAATCTTTGTTGGAAGCTGCCCAGTGGCTGGGGAAGGCCAGCCAGATGGGCGGGGTATAATTTATATTATATTATTATTCCCTTGCTGCTCAGGCACCTAGCACCTACTTTAGATCAACTATAAATGTTGCCTCTGCCCTGAACCTCATTAGATGGCCTTTGGCAACCCAGCCTGATCTGCAATATGGTTAGAGGCGTTTCTCCTAGTCAAAGCCTGTTACAAGAAGCTTCCTATGGGTGGGCAGATAATGCGCCCTTGCAAAAGTACTTTGGACTCCCCGCGGTTTGTCCAGCAGGATGTACAAAGATAAAACGAGCCTTCTTCGGCCAAAACAGAGCCCGGAAGCCCTACGTTCGCTGCAGCCTCTTTCATCTTTTGGAGGTGGGGGTGGGGTGAGGAAGCTGCAGTGACCGTGCGACTTCCTCTGAAAGCTTTAAAACCGTACGTCTGCCTACCTGCAGACACGGCAGGCTTGCCAGAGAGGCTAACCGGAAGTCAGAGAACTTCCTCCCGCAGCTGCAAGTGCCGAATGAGCCACTGGAATAAATGGGATCTCTGGGAGCCTGAAGCTGGGGAAGACGGTTGCTCATGCAGCTCTGCTCCACCCCATCCCCCCTTTAAAAGTTAGGCCTTAAGAGATATACATGAAGCTGAGAAGGCGTTCTCCTCTCATCCAAACTGGGGTTGGCAACAATCGTTGGTCCCGGAAGCATATGGCATGACCTACTTGTCTGGACGATTTGTCTATGCTCACAATCTGCCCAAAGGCTACTGCTCCCATTTTACAGACAGGAGAACCAAGACTGCAGGTAGGCCATCTGGAGCAGCACTGCTCAGCCTGTTGCATGCCAAATGCCATTGGACTCCCCAAGTCCCATCAGCCCCGGCCAGAATGGCCAGTGTTTGGGGACTGTGGGAACTGCAGGGATGTTGTGATGGCTGATCAAAACACTGGGGTGGCATTCAACTAACATGACCCATCAAATCAGTGCAAGGGATTCCCGCAAGTGCGATGGGGCTTTCCCCCTCTTTCCTCCACAAGGAGTTAGGGCAACCCCTGGAACAGATCTAGGGGGGGGTGCGCAGGAAGGAGACGGGGGGGGGGGAGCTCCACTGCTGGTCTTCAAATGGTCAGTTGGGACCATGTCCTAAAATGAGTTGCAACAGCAGCGCTTCACCCTACGAATAAACACTACAATCTGGCTCTCCAAAATGTAGGCTTGCTGAGAGGTGGGTCCTCCACTTCTGGAAAGTTTGAAGCCTCATAAGCGACGGGAAGAACACGGTGTTTGAAGCAAGCCCAAGTTCAAAGTCCCGCACTGTGCTGCTCCCTGATCAAGATTGGCACTATTCCAAGTACAGAATGTAGGCTTAGAAGCAAAGGAATTTGGATTTAGGAGGAGGGGTGTATACATTACCCATAATCCTGCTCAATTAACATTGCAGGTTCAGAAGGTGCTTCTTCCACTCACCTTAATGAGTGTGCGTCTGCTGAGTCATGACAATGTGGAGACTGAAACCCCAGAGCTGAATTTTAGACTGAAAGACCGGCCATTCTGGCTACCAGCCGACCATATGGAGGAGGGAGGTCCCTTTATTTTTCTGCAAAGGATGAGATTCACCTCGTCTTTGCCAAACCAGTTTAAAGTCATTTCTGACTAATCTGGTTTAGACATTCTGGACTGTACAAAGGTCTGAGCACAGCTGCAATTTTTTTTTTTTAAAGCAGCAGCAAGGCTATATAAGTTTCATACCACTATAATCCTGAATTAAGAAAGATTCTTATGTGGTGTTTAGCTGCCCTGTTGTCAACAGGAGGAATGAGCAGTGAGAAAAAGGACTCATTCAGAAGTTCAATCTACCTGCTGGCAAGCCCAGCACTGCTGAATCAGACCCAAATATCCATTTTGGCCAACCAGGTGCCTCACAGGAGGTCTGCAAGCAGGAAATGAGGGTGGTATCTCTCCCATCTACCCAGTCTACATCCCCACAACTGGGATTCAGAGGCAAACTACCTCTGAACAGATGTCCCATTCCAGTCCAGATCAAAGGGGTGGGTGGAGAACAGCACCGGCATTCAAATCTGCCCCCAAGCAAACCTGGGGATGGCCAGCCAGCACCCCACAAAAGGAACAGAGACAACGAACCTGTGTAAACTTTTCAGATACATTTTTGTTGCACAGTTCCATCGTGCCCTTCGGAGACACAGAAGTCTAATGATTCTCACTTTACTGGTTGATTCTCACTTTACTGGTTAGGTTTGGACAGCTAAATGTTCCACCCCTCGCTGCAGCTTGTGGGGTCATCTGGTGGCTAGGAGCAGGCCCGTTCAGTGAGCAGGCTATTCCAAACCCCGCAAAGAAAAGGCCATTTTGTACTGCCTTAAAGTAGAGAATGCTGACAATATACTAGCGACACTTTTCTTGGGCCACTGTGTGACCCAATGTCTTGCTCTTCTAGATTTCAAAACGATTTGCAACTTTAGAAAGGTTACTAAAAAATCCACAGCCAGGCATTCAGCTCTCAGATTTCTAGCACTGTTTATTGGCACGCTCTGAAACGCTGCACAGAAGCAAAGAACGGGGCTCTTGACGCGGTTCAGCTTCAGCTTCCTGAGAATTTTTACTTACTTTCTTTTAGCCTCCAGCCCTTACGACAGTCTTCGTCCAGTCAGTCAAAGGCTGAGTGATTTTATTCTCTTGAATTCTCTGTTCAAAATGTTCAGATATTACTTTAAGCCAGAAAAGAAGCGGAGGCAGGGCATTTAACTGGTAAAGGAGCGAGAAATAAGCCTTGCCTATTCAACAATTTAGTAGATAGATGCTTGCCTGGAAGATAATGTAGGAGGCCCCTGCAATGCCCAATTTAATCCATGAATACACATCGAGAACTGGGCCCAAGTACCGGTAGCTGTACAGGTGAGGCACCTGAATCAGAGGGTGGATCTCTGGGTATCAATAACAGAGACAGGATCTGGTCCATGGGCACAGTCCTCTGGGAAGTTCTCTTGCATGCTAGAGTGCCAATGGAGTGCCCCTCGCTCACCCCTATTCATGGACCAGGAGATGCTGAATGAGGTAAGACTTCATTGGTCTGATCCAACTAAGGCACTTCTTAAGTTCTTATGGCAGTCAAGGGAGCAGTTTTGGATTTTTCTCCACCTCAGCATGATGTAGAGCAGGCACGTCCAACAGGTAGATTGTGTTCTACAAGTAGATCACTGGACGTCTGTGGTAAATCACTGGCTTCCCCCAAAGAAGCTCAACAAGTTTGGCTCCCCTAAAAAAAACCATTTTTTGACCTGCACCTTCCCAAAATGGGCCTTTACTCCTCCCTAAGATAAGCTCAACAACTTTGACCTGAACCCCTAAAAAACCGGGAGTAGATCACTGCCAGTTTTTAACTCTGTGAGTAGATCGCAGCCTCTTGGGAGTTGGCCATCCCTGATGTAGAGCAATTCAGTGGAGATTGTCTAGCACAACTACAGTGACCTTCACAGTTTCTACCTAGAGCTGTACTGTGGTCTATACTGGGGGGTGTCTGTGCCAAGGAAACTTAATTCTTGTATACAAAAATAATAAAAGCTGCACCAAACCTTTACATCTGATGCCTTTGCCCAGCTTCCTCAATTTTCACCTCCCTCTTCCCCCCCACAATGGCAACATTTCCTTGGCAAGGAGGAATGTTTTGGGAGGAGGAGACAGACGGCGAGAAGAGAGATGGGAGGTGCAATAAAGGCTGTAGCGTGTGCAGAACAGGACTGTTGCTCCTCCACTTTGCTCTAGTTCTCCTGAGAGCGCTGGGCAAAATCCGGAGAAGCTGCACCCTTAACCACAGATGTGTAAACAGCTCTTCCCCTTGCTGCCTATGGACAATAAAGATCTCTTTGAGGGGACCAAAGGGAAGTCTTTGTCCCCTTTTAATCCACAAGTGACTCACCTTAGCATGGGCGGAAAGGCAGGCTACTGTACTAACAATTTGCAAAAGCAGCCTTAGCAGCCCCACAATGGTTTCCAATAAGCTTCCTTGAAGGTAAGCATCCCTTTCCATTTGGGAGGCATGAAGACACTTGCTTGGAGTTGAAATTAATCTCCAGCAGAGTTGGAATCTAATCAGCATCTTGCCAAGAATTCAAACTTGGTTAGATTTCTCCTACATGCACATGACAAGCTACCTGCCTGAATAGTGAACTGCTGAATAGTGAATTGCATCACAATTTTCACACCCCTATCTTTTTTCTCAAAGGTGGTTGACATTACTTAGGTCTACTGCAAACTCTGCTGAACTGGCAGATAAAGACTACACCCCCCAAAAAAGGTATCCACCCCTCACCATATTCCCATAGCAAGGAATGGGGACCTCTCCTTTTTTGCCAGCTCTCTGACTGTTTTGCTACAAGCATCAATTATCAAGATGGTCAGACACCACAGTGCAGGCACAGTTGCCAATTTTTAAACTCCAGTCTGGAGGATTCCATAAACAGAGACAGATGGTACGGGGCAGACATGGGGTGGGGAATGGAGAGGAGAGAGAATTGTTCTTCCCCATCCCCAAACCTTATTGGAATATTCTAAATATAAAGATGATGCTTCATTTTAATTCAGCTCCGTGGAAATTTAGCTTACTCAATAAAAATACACATGCAGATAGAGTGACAGGGTTAAAATGGGAGCATTTGCCATCATCTTGGCTGGTTAATTTAAGATCACCGTGCACCTCTCCAGACTTGACTGGAGTCCTGAGTCCTAGCCATGGTTGCCTCTCATCTGACCATTTGTTTCCTAGTTTCTCCTCCTTCCAACCTTGATCCCTTCTGTCACAGACCCACTATTCCTTCTTCCTCCTTGCCTAGGTTTCTGCTTCCTCTACTATCAGCATTCAAAATTCGCCAGGCACATTTTGCACCTAGCTACTGACCACTTGCGACCGAGTGAAGATGCTCAGAGGGCTAGGATGGCGCCTGACGAATCCTGGAAGTGCATGCCTAAGGATTATTGGATCTTACCTGCTTTCATACTAACAGCACATCCTTTAGAATTCTATTCAAGATTTTTCATCTGTACAATCAGAATGAATTTCAGGAACCAAAAAGTCATATTGAAAAAGGCTATTTTTACCCTCCTATGCCACCATTAAGAAGCAGAGGTTCTCCTGTCAATTAGAGCTTAATTTGGACTAATGTACAGGCGTGTGCTGGAAATAATGAGATCACAAACTGGCAACTAGGCATTCCGTTTTGTGACTGTAACCCTGGTTTAAGGAGCCATTTGGCACCTAGCTTATATAGGTCTGAGTTTCTAACACTGTCTATTACTGAGGCAGCCAATGGGATGTCATTCAGACTCCAACTCCCATAATCCCCCAAACATACGGAGAGCGCACCATGCTGACTATCCTGTCTCTACCCTTCCTTTCCTTAGGTCCAGTTTCCTTTCCTAGAGTGTCTCAGCAAAGGGCGGATAGTGGCCCTCCTGTCTGGCCCATGCTCTCTGTGATATTGGGGCCACTTAGCCAACCTGCCAAGGCCTTCGTTGCCACTACCAGAGCAATCTTATCCATGGATCTTGGTTCAAAGCCCATTCTCAAATATGGACTCAGCTTCAGTTCTCTGATCTGTATTACAGGGATCCGGACCGACCTCGGGGATGGTGACCTATCTCACAGGATTGTGTGTGGATGAACAAGACTCTCAAGCAATTGTTGGGAACAGCCACTTGTTCAGGTAATTCCAGACAACCAGGAAGTGAAGATCTACAGGAATTTACAGAGGGGAAAACCCACCAGCAGCCTCTATAAAAACTATGGAAATTTACACGTGGACAGGCTGGTGAGCAGGGTGGATAAAAATCAATGATTTTTTTAAAAAAATCAAAAAAATCGGATTTTTTTGATTTAAATCGGATTTTTTTGATTTAAATTGGATTTTTTTTTAATAAAATGCTTTTTGAGGAAAACATATTACCATCCAAAGGTTATTCCATCATGAAATAAAGATTAGTTTTTTTAATTATGTAGAATAAGGTTGTATAAGTTTATTTTTTTGGGTAAATAAATTCCATTAATCCATTCAAAATGTCATGATCTTCCAGAGGTTTTTGTAAGATTATTGGGCAGTTTCTCTGCCTACAAGATATTATCACAGGTGCTTGGTTTACTTTTGCAGTTCTCAAAACTGAATTTGACTCAACAGAGATCACATGCCTCTTCTTCACAGCAAAAATGTTATAACATGAACAGAGTTGAGAAAAAGACCTTAATCCTATTGTTCTACAAACCTATGAATACAGAAGCAACCCCTTCAGTGCTAAGTTTCAAGAAGTTCAGTGAATAGAATAGAAACAATATTTTTCTGATTGTTTGGAGTGGACAGTATTTAAGTTTTCCATGTGTAGGCTGGGCTGACAGTCTAAGTTTCTTAAAATATATATATTTTGTTTTTGTTTAGCCAAATTAGTTAACAAACATGGATGTTTGTTTAAGCAAATAACATATGCTGTAATGTTATTGTTTCAGTTGAATAAATCTATTTAAATTGTTATTATTAAGGTAATGATTATTTTTCTCCTTCCTAAGTACAACAGTAAAGTTGTCCAAATATGAATGATTAACCTATTAAACTGGGGATAAAAAAACTAATATGAAAAGTTGTTATTCTAAAAATCTTCATCTACTTGCATATTAAAGTTATACCAGCAAGAATTAGTCTTTATGGTTTAAATCAACTATGATTTAAATCAAGCCTTACTGACTAGTGATTTAAATCGTGATTTAAATTATGATTTAAATCAGTTTGATTTAAATCAAATCCACCCTGCTGGTGAGCAACTTTTCTGATTTTTTTTTGAAAGGCTCAGTTAATGGTCTATCAGACTAGGCTCAGTTTAACCCCTTTGCTCTAGCGGTGAATTCTTAGCAGGGAGCTAACGTTTGTCTAGATCAGGCTGGGCGTTGCCACCTGCTTGGGAGGTCAAGATGAACTGAGATCTTCCGCTGCCAAATCCACACCACTTGCTTCCTCCTCCCCTCCACACAAAGCCGAAATCATGCATCTTCTGCTATGGTTGCAACCAGGAAGCATGCACCGATTTGGAAATGAGGGGCTTTTGCAGAACACCTTAGGAAATCACATACTGCTGTAGCCAGAATAGGAGTGTCACATTCCTACACTATTTTTCACTTCACCCCAAATGCTAGATTACTGGTTGGCAACTGGCATTTGCCGGCCCCAGCCCCACCTCACCCAGAGCAGTCCACCTGCCTGACACCTCACCTTCCCCAGAGCAGTCCACCTGCCTGACACTTAGAATCTTAGAGCTGGGAGGGACCCCAAGGGTCATCTAGCCCAATCGCCTGCAATGCAGGAATCTCAGCTAACCTCAACTCCTCTTGCTTCTGAGTCGGCAGCTGGGTGGGTTAGCTGGCACTCACCAAAGGGATGCTTTCAGCCTCCAGTGGCTGGCTCCCATGTTAAACATTGCCACTCATAGTGCATCTTGCTACAGTTCTGCTACATAGGGAAGACTAGCTCCACCCCCCCCCCCATAGCATTCTTAATTTTGACGCAGCTATGTACATATTTGCAATGCTATGATCAGAGCAAAAGATAGACAGTGGAAGATCAAGAGGCTCAAGGAAATGCCAATACACAAGGGAATCTTTCCAGAGCAGGCTATTTGGGGGGTTGTGAGTTTTTTTTTCTTTTGCTCCACCATCCTTGCCTGTGAAACATGTCCTTTTGCAACCCCTGGGCTTTAGGTCCTCAGAGAACAGTTATCAAGGGAAATGCAGGACAAACTGAACTTCAAGGCTGGTTGGACCAGCTCTGCCGGGGCAGCACAGGATTCTAGATAAACTTTTTTTGAAACTGGAAGCAAAACACACACACACACAAAACAACAACCACCCACCTACAACCACAACCTGCAAAACTCCTGAGATGACAAAGTGTGTATTTTCTGCTCTTTCTGACTGTTGGAAAACCGCAAGCATGTTGTGCTTCTTTGGGCAAATCCCACAGGTGAGCAGGATAAAAAAAAAAAAACTTCAGACAGAAGCTGGGAGCTCTCTCAATCTAGAGCATCATTTCTTGGTTCGTTCTTAGACAGCGACATAATCCAGGGGACAGAGTTTCATATGTACTTGATGAGCAAAAATGCATGTCGTCGGTATTATAACAGGAGAGGAACCATATATTGCTTGTTATGCACGTGGATATATTCACACACACACACACACACACACACACACACACACACACACACACACACATATATTATGGGCAAATTGTCACCTATCCCCCCCCCCCCTATAGCAAAGAATGGATGAATGGCTCTTCACTTATTAAATAAAAAAATTCCTTCCAGCAGCACTCTTCACTTATTAGTTAATGTATATACAACTTACTTGGCAAAGTGACTTCAAGGCTACTTTTATTTGGGAAAAAGTAAATGTGGATGTGGTTGGGGACATTTTGGTGACCCTAGTGATAGCAGCCGCTATAGAACACCCCTCGCTCCTATCCAAAGTGTTCCATCTTGGGTCACATTTCTTGGTCAGGCCAGAATAGTGGAACCTGATGCATCACAAGGAACACCTTCTCCCACAGAAGCCCCCATCAGCATGTAAGATCATCTGCTTAAGCCCTGCTCCATGCCTTCCTAGGAAGTGGCAAGTCTGCGCTACAAGTAAGATCTTCTCTGTGATGGTCTCAGCCTTGTGAAACTCCATAAACCAGAGACCTTACAGCTTCCCACCTGTTAATTTATTTTCTTGCTGTGCTGTTTGCTTTTGCCTTTGAGAGCTCTTTTGTGGGGGTTTATTTTGCAAAATGCTTTTGAAATGATAATGAAAAAGTTGAATGAAATAAGTGTTAAAAATCGACTGTCATTTGGCTCCCACCCTCCAGGAACCTTATCCAGCCATAGCCATTCTACCAGGAGGTTAATTATTATTTTTATTGTTATAATCTTATTATTTATATGCCACCCATTGGACTGGGTTGCCCCAACCACTCTGGGTGGCTCCAGCATGAAAGGCATAATCAGCATGAAAGTTCAGGAATGTGAACTGGTCCCCCCAGCCCTACAACGGCTTTAGAATCAGAATTGTAGAGTTGGAAGGGCCCACAAGAGTCATCTAGTCCAACCCCCTGCAATGCAGGAATCTTTTGTCCAACATAGGGCTTGAACCCACAACCCTGAGATTAAGAGTCTCATGCTTTGCCAACTGATCTATCCCAGGCTACTAGGCATGAAGGCTCTACTGCCAGACACATGGTGCCCCTGAATATTAGGAGAGGCTGCTTTTTTCAGGCCTGCTCCATAGGTGGCGGTTCGTCAGACTGATCCATCTTGCACCGCACCCTGCGGAACGGGGAGCTTAAGGAAAGGTTTGACTCATTATGCAGTTATCCATGCAGTTATGCAGCCGAGAAGCAGCTGACCTCATGGCACGAGTTATTTACTGTTATTTTTAAACATAGTTGCTTGATGAGAAGGATTCTGCACCGCCCCCCTCCCCCCCGAAAATTCATGACTAAGGCTCATTTGACCACAAACGCTGGATATTTCCCCGATTCAACAAAGACATCGGAACCTGCCACTCAATCTCAGCACAGGTGGAGGCTCTTGACTTCTGCATTTCTAAAAGGCAGCCCAATGGTGAAGTCAACAAGGGGAAAGGGGGGGGGGAGGCGTGCAGAAGATTTGCCTAACAGTAATCAGATTACTGAACAGAGGGCCGGGCAGCATGGTTTCTGCAAACGTTAAGTCGCATGGTGGTGCTTAATTGGAGACGGCGAAGACAAAAAAGGGTGTGGGGTTAAGGTTTGGAGGTATGGATACCGTTACAGATTTGTGAAAAGAAAGTGAGTGCAAAGGTTTAGAATAAGGAGGCTTTAAATCGGTGATTAGCGGCAAAAAAGATGGGCATGAACTGAAAAACGGGGAAAGGTTTCGTTGTTGCCGTTAAAACACGGTGAACCTCTTCTGGCGCGTGCTCAGAGGTGGTCATTCAATCAACAGATTTGGTTTTTCTGCCCCAGGTACCAAAAAGCCCACCTCTGCTCTGCTCCCCTTACTTCCGTTTTACAGGACCATTAAGTTGTCTTTTAGGGAACTTCCTCTGAAGGCCTCCAAAGGCAGGAGGCTGCTCTGGCTGTCCGGTGCCTCAGCAAGCCTAAGAACAAAAGCTTCCATGGAAAAGAGGTGAGGCATTGTCCCAAATGACCCTCAAACTTAACAGGTGTGAGCCATTTTACACATGGATGCGGAACCTCAGACCGAGGGGTAAGGTGTGGCCCTTCCAAGCCTCGCTATCTGGCCCTCGGAAATCTGCCACGCCACATCCCCTGCACAGCTAAGCCCCCTCTTCTCAGTTGAGCCCCCAGTGGTCCTGCTTCGCATTGGCCTTGGGTGTTTTTGTCTGGCTGGAAAGCGTTCTTGAACTCAGACAACGCCTTTGCAGAAAGGGCAGAAAGGGTTGTGCAAGTGAGTGGAGGAACTAGCCTAATGTACGAAGGTAAAAGGTACATTTCTCGCTCCACCCGCTTTTGCCTCTGGACCTGCTTACTGCTGGCAGGTGGCCCAGAAGGAAATGCCGCCCCAGCTGCAAAAAGGTTTCCCACCCCTGTGTTTACAGGCCAGTTGTGGGGCAGCAAAGAGGGCTTGCTAAAGACTGGTGTGGAACGAGGCAGTGACTCCTTTCTCCTGCTCTAAGAGCGACGTAAAAGACTGCTGTCGTATTTCATGGCCTCTCAACTCGCAGGCTATCTTCAGCACAGTGTTAGAAACTCATGTACAGTCATACCTCGGTTTAAGTACGCTTTGGTTTGAGTACTTTCAGTTTAAGTACTCCGCGGACCCGTCTGGAACGGATTAATCCACTTTCCATTACTTTCAATGGGAAAGTTCGCTTCAGGTTAAGTACGCTTCAGGTTAAGTACAGACTTCCAGAACCAATTGTGTACTTAAACCGAGGTACCACTGTATCTAGGTGCCAAACGGCTCCTTAAACCAGGGTTACAGTCGCCCAAACGGAATGCCCAGTTGCCATTTTGGGGGCCAGATGGCTCGGAAGTTGCATTTTTCAAGAGGACCTTTGGGGTTCCTGAAATTCATTCAGATTTGTGCAGATAAAATATAACGGACAGAATTCTACACGATGTTAAGTGTGAGAAAACAGGCAAGATCCAAGGATCCCCAGACACGCACCTCCAGGTGGTGAAGACGTCAGGCGCAAAATGCGCTTGGCACCTGGCAAATTTCGGATGCTGCTTCACCAGTCTGTGGCCGTGCTAAAAGGTGTCAATATACCCCCTCACCTATTTATTTTTCTAGGCAAATGCCCGTCCAAAGCTACAATCAGAATTGACGAAATATTAAAAGAATACTAAAACATTTTAAAGCCTAACACAACCATGCCACAATACTCCTAAGTGGAATTTTATCCCTGATTACAGCCTGCGTGGCTCACTGTGACAGGAAGAAGTCACAGAGAGTTTTGGGCTTCTGCACTACCAAGCTCAGCTTCCTCCAGCGCAGCCACAAAGAGATCAGAAGCTTTTGCTTCCATTTTTGATTAACAGCAGGCTGCTAATTTGTCCGAACCTAACAGATTGTGGTTAACCTTAACTAAAACTTGTTTGAAGCAAGCCAACTCCAAAACTGGGTTATGAAGCTGGCCCGCTTCAAACAAGTCACAGTATATTTACTACCTGTTTGTTTGAAATAAGCCAACTCCAAACCATGGGTTATGAAGCAGACTTGTTATAAGCAAACCACAGTTAAGGGCAGCCACAGCTTAGGATTCGGACAACATGCTGAACTGCAGTCAATCAGGAGTGGCAGTGAAAACTTCTGGCCCTCAGATTATGGCAGAGCAGGGGGAAAGCATGCTAACTTGCTAAGGCTCTCCATTCCCATCACAACAAATCATGGGTGACTGTGATGTCCTCATTGGTCCCAAAAGCTAACAGTTTGACACTGGGAAGTTCACAAGCAGGAAGTGAAATAAATTGCTTTCTTTCATTTGCTCTTGGAATCTGGTACTCAGAGATATAGTGCATTTGTAGCTGCAGGCTCTATTTAGCTGAGCACACAGTAGACTTCCAAATTGCCAAGCCACAGTTAAGCTTTAGATGGTTTAAGTTGAGACCCCTGCAATGCTACAATTCTAAGCAACTGCTCCATTGCCCAGCAAAGCTGTTATAAGATGTTTGCAGCTCATTTGGAAAGAGATGGAAGTGCCAGCTTCACTGGATGCAAACAGAGGCCAGAGAGCCTAGTCTGTGACAGGTTGCCCAGGCTCCATCTCCATCTGAGAGGAGCCTTAATGAGCTCCCTAGCTAAAGAGGCATCCAGACCTCTGGATGTGCTTTGATGAGCAGCATTTGCAGACGACTGATAGAGCTGGGTGGGCGGCAGCAGTGAGATGTTCGTTTCCGCAGCTCATTTCACGCAGGACCTTTGCAGTCAGCCACCCCACTGCATGCATCCAAGCCAGCAGAGCCATGGCACTGCAGAAGCGGAAGTTAATGCCCCGTGAGAAAACACGCTGCCGTTTTGGAATAATACATAGAAGGTCAACTTATGTTTTATATTGAACGTGGGGGGTGGAATAGGAGTAGGCAAGCTTTTCACAGCAGTCCTCTATGAAACACAGTCCAAAACAGCCGCTTGCCCTATGCTACTGGAAAGAGAAGCTGACATAGAGACAGAGAATTGTTGAGTTGGGTGGGGCCCCAGGGGGTCATCAAATCCAATCCCCTGCAATGCAGGAACCGCAACTAGTTCACAGATGACTGACAGCCATTCAACCTCTGTTTACAAACCTCCAAGGAAGGAGTGTCTGCCGCCTCTCAGGGGAGTCTGTTCGACCGAGACATGCAACAGAATGTGGTGGCAGAACAGACTACCGGTACTTACTTATTATACATTGCATTTTTTTCTCAGAACCACAATACCTCAAGGACCGCCTCTTTCCATATGCCCCTACCTGGTCCCTGGGTTCATCAGGCCGTCCTTCGTGTGCCTCCTCCTTGAGGAGTCTGTAGGGTGGCAACACGAGAACGGGGCCTTCTCTGCAGTGGCTCCCCATCTGTGAAATGCTCTCCCCAGGGAAGTTTGCCAGGCGCCTTCATTATACAGTACACCTTTAGGCGCCAGGCAAAAATGTTCCTTTTTAACCAGGCCTTTGGTTGATCTGATTTACATCCTATGCCCTTTTAAAAAATGGGGGGGGCGCTATTGGATTGTTGTTTTTATTTTTATTATGTATATTGTGATTTTATTCTGTGAACTGCCCTAAGACCCTGGGGTATAGGGTGGTATATAAATTCAATTAAAAAAAGTAATAAATAATGTCTCCCTTTTCTTCCAAGGAGCTCAATGTGGCTTACATGGTGGTTCTCCCCCCCCTCCCCCGCTACATAGCTGTGGAGTAGGTTAGGCTGAGAGGCAGTGACTGGCCCAAGGTGACCCAGTGAGCTTCGTGGCCAGCTGAAGATCTGACCTCTGGTCTCCCAGGATCTCATCCAACACTCCAACCACAGCAACACACTGGCGGGAAAGGCGGTCAGGTGCACAGAATTTCTACATACTTCCAAATGGGGGGGGGGGGGTTAGCGTTGAAAAGTGGCACCCCCTGCCCAAGCTCTGGAGTGATACAGCCCATTCTACCCCCTCATTCTGCTCCACATACAGAACCAGACCCTTATCCAAGGATCAAGGCATGTTACAAGCATTGCTCTGTGGGAAGCAGGACAGAAAACGGGAAGCACCTCATGAAAAGGGCACTTCCTGTGGCATGGTGGTAGCTCTGACCTGTCCCTCACCAGCCCGCTTTGGACCGGCAGCAATGGTACCTCTTTAGTACGTGGATTGCAGGTAGCTTCTGAAACGTCCTATAAATGGCTCAACCTTCTCTCTCTATATATATACCGTATATAAAATAAATTGTGGACCCCAGCAGAAAATAAATGCAACAGCTGCCTGAGGTATTATCCTGGGGAGTTTCACTGCAGAAATTTCATTGGCATACTTCTGTTCCCTTTTTAAAAAATGCCCCCATCTCCCCACATTTGAAGCCACAGAGAAGAGTTCAAGGGGAAAGCGAGACACAGAGGATTCCCATCATTCTTTTGCCTTATTAGGCTGTAGCCTGGGTCTAATTTTGCAATATTTAGCCAAGGAACGGCGGCAGGAAACTGCTTTTGTGGGAGACAAAGGGTAGCTGCGAAGGGAGAGGCAGAGAGCGCTGAAACAGAAGCTGCGCTGGGGTGAATCATTTCCCAGCCCCATCTCCGCCACTGTGCTGCAGCGCCAGAGAGTTTGCAACAGGTGTGCTCGCCATTCCCTTTTAAGAGCACATGAGTCTCCGAAGGGAGGCTCCGGCTTTCTGAAGTCGGGCACACCCTTCCCAATGAAAACGAACCTACCTCACCGCTCAAGTGCAAAATGAGCACAGAGAACGTGCAGGGAAACCAGCTACCTTATAGAGCGTGCCGGGATTCGGCTCCGGGAGATTTCAAAATTGTGGCAAGAACGCCTGCGAAGGGCTCTGAACCCTCAAAACACGCTGCAGATGCCAAAGGTTACCCCTAGCCACCATTTCACTGGCAAAGCGTATTTGCTCCCTATGCCACCACCTCCCTGCCACAAGATGGCCAGTCGCCCAGCCTTTGGCCTCGGAGAAATCCAAAACTGCAAGCTTGAAGCCTCCCACACAGTAGCACTTAGCAGTGCCGGCCAAGGCACTTCAGCCAGTTTGCTCTAGCGTCAGGCTCATGTGAAGTGCCACTTGTCGGGAGGCTGCCTCCTCTGCCTTTTCATCATGGAAGAGGGGGAAAGGGGAGATCTGAAAGCATGGAAGGAGCCCAGTTGAACAGACTGGCACTTCTGCCAGGAGAGGCATTTAGGATGCCAAGGATCTGGCAGGAAACAGGAGAATGTTCAGCATTCACTTTCCGAGCAGGGTTTTTACTTAGCACTTTTCTTCATTTTTTAAAAAAAAGGCTTAAAGAGATCCAATTTAAGATTTTTTTCGGGGCGGGGGGCGGGAGGAAGCAGAAAATTCACATTGCATCTGTACTTGCCGATCACCAGGAGGCCCAACCCACTGGGAGGTTCTCTCCTGCACAAGCCTCGCTGAGCTGGGCAGGAGTTCCCATCCATCTCAATGGGGCCTGTGCAGGAGAACCTCCCAGTGGGCTGGGCCTCCTGCAGCAGCCAGACCTGTGAGCCTTTTAATCTGTTGCTGGACAACATCTGCCGCCTGAGGCAAACCACCGCACCTCATGCCAGGGCCGGCTTCAAGAAATCACGCTTGGCTCAGCGGTGCCCCCTTGGTCCAAGACCAGCAGCAGGGCAGCCATGTCAACAAGGCAGCCGGGTTACACCTGAGTAGCTCCTGAAGCTGGCTTGCTTTTGAAGTAAAGGGGGAAACCCCACAACGCACACTAGAGGCATCTCCACACAGGGCAATGTTTTTTCCAGAGTGGCATGCCTGCGGTCGAAGCTTCCTTTGTGCTAGTAGCAAGACCGTGCTCTCTAGCCCAGCCTCATCCTGCACCTCTGCTCCACTTCTGATATTGTTTCCATCAACCTCTGCCTTTCTGGCAGTCCTTGGTGCCCGTTGCAAGGAAGCCAACTCCTTCCTCCAGACGTGTCATTGCTGCTCTGGCAAATCCATCCAGCTTAGCGCTGGCCCAGGAAATTTTGCTGTTTGCTATGGAGCCCAAATGGCACCCCACCCTCACAGCCAGGGTTGCAGAGCCATTCGGGCACCAGTTCCTGTTTCTATCCATTGCTCGCACTCCCACTGTGGTACAGCCTGAAATGGGTTGGTCCATCCTGCTGGGTGGCACTGCTGGTTTTGACCAGCCTTGTGGGTGGTCCTGTCAGGTGTGGGTGTGTTCACCTGCATACACCTATCAGTCCCACATGAAGGAAGGGACCACAGAAATTGTTGCAGGAGACTAAAAAGCTCTGCCTCTATTACCTAAGTGCCTATTGAGTGCCACTGTGCAAAACAAGCTGTTTCAGTTTACCCAGGATGCGGAGCACAATGCTGAGCTTCCTGCTGGATTCAATTTATGTTTCCAGCCCTCATGGGGGCCAGCCCAGGAGGCAATTTCGGTGTCTTTCAAAGGCCCTGCCACTCCCCATGGCTTCCATTTCTGCCGTCCGCTGCATAGGAGGCCAAATCTTTGCCACTACTATTCTAAGTCACTTGGCTACTCATCAGTAGAGAGTAATTTTGGCCCACCGTTTCTGTAAACGAGATTTTGTAAAGAGATTTTTGTGCAAATGTTTTCACCTGCAACTGCTGACGACCGGTGTCAATGCAACCCTTAATCACACACACACCCCAACAAACTCACAAATAACCCTCATGCACAGCTACCGGATCCAACTATACAGATGAGCCTCCCTGCTGAAGATAGCAGATGTAGGAATTTCAATGGGCAGGCATTTTGCAAGTGTGCTGTTTAGCCAAGGGGTAGTCGAGATGGGGAGGATTAAAAACCCTTTCCCCCACCCCCGCCTCTATGGAAACCCTTCCTGCAATGAAGCACCTTACTCATCAAGCAATCCAAAACTGGGGTTGTCTCAGCACAGCACCCGCTCCGCCCCATTGTGGCATCCTGTGCAACACCAAATCTCTCATGATCAGCTTGCCTTGTATACAAAGCCAGGGGAGCCATGTAGGTGGCATTCCTGCTGACATGTCGGTGGGGGGAGGTCTGTGATACGCAATATGTTCAATTAAGGAAGAACCACCAACAGAGCTAATTGCCCTCTTTTCAGCTGGGGTTATATTTTCCTCTGCCACTTTGATGCCTTAACTGCCGGTTGCATTTCAAGAAAGGCAACAGTCACAGCTGGTTTGAGACTGTTGGGATTTTTCTTTTCCTTTCTTCAGTTTGCACTTTCAACATTCTCAGGATTCCTCCTCCACCACCCCAGCAGAACAGGGATCTTTCCTTTCTTCCCAAGCTGCGGATTTCCAGATCTAAATATAATTTAACAATATTTGCAGAGTAACATCATGGGAAATCAAGCGGTAATTCTCTCCACTTGCCAGGGGATTGTGGCGGGAGGTGGAGGGAAGAGAGGAAGCGAAACAGAGTTTTAAAAGGAGCAGAGAGTGACGAGGAAGGGAATGAACACACAACCGGATTTAGGTTACAGAGCCCCGTACAGAAGCAACGCTTTGAATTATACATCCAGCTATGAAAGTTTTAGTAGATAACAGTTCATCCTCTCCTGGCATGTTCTTCTGAAACAAAAAGTAGCAGCAACAGCCAGGAGAACTTGGGGAAAATCGAAACACAACACACACAAAATGTCGTATTCGGCAGAAACTGCCTTGCCATGAGCAGTTTACTCGTCAAGCGGTGCCTGGCGTCTGTTAAGAAGAGATGAAGCCCTGTAGCAGGAAGAAGAAAGGAGGGGGATCTCTGTTGGTTTGCGGCTGGGCAGGGAAAGTGGGGCAGCTGCCATTCTCTCTGTGTGCATGTACTCTGGCGTCGCCTTGCAGTATTTGACAAGCACATGAAACCATCTGAAGCCTGAACAGGAAAGGCCAACAAACTAGAGTTAAGTGACCTTATTTCCACAGGCTGCCAAGGGAAGCCACAGACGCATTGTCTTGCTGGAGGAAAATTAAATCCCAGTGGAATTTGCAACTCAGAATGGGGGGGGGGGAGAGAGAGAGAGAGTAGACAAGAAGGAAATTCCTCCGCTTACTGTTTCACCACTTCATCTGTACCTGACCCTCTTTTATGAAGGACATTTGAGGGAGTATCAGCAGCCAGGTCAAAGAGAAGGGGTGAAATTCCCACTAGGAAACACAAGTCGGGATAACCGTGTGTGCAATCCTTGCAGGGATGACGCCCGTTCCACCACAATCCAAAATATGAGAAGAACCACTTTGCATAAAGAAATTCCCAGGGCCTGGCATCTCGAGGGGAAGCTGTGCTGAAGCCCTGGAGAGCTGCTGCCTGTCGGCACTGGGAATACTGAGCTAGAATACTGACTCAGGATATAAGGCAGCCTGTTCCATGTCCAGAGTGAGGACAAGCCGCCTAACCAGGGGAGTCAGCGCAGACAGAGTCGCTAATGCTCTGTGCTTAAAAATAGCATCGAAACACTGTGCCACAGTAACCCAAATTCTATAAACTGAATTCTGCTACCATTATAAGTTAGGGGTTGCATTCAGTGCGATCCATGCATGAGCAGAACAGGCATATGACACTCACAGAATGCTATTCCACTCTCTTTTCTATTCCGCTGCAGCCCCAACGCACAACAGGAAGCAATTCCTTACGCTTCCTGCAATGATCATATGGCAACGCACAAACTGTGCGCTGGCCCTGGGATGCATTGGGCCACATTCATGCAGGCGCTTGGGCAGACCTCTCCCGTTTCAGCATTGTATGTAAGAGGAGATCAACTCTTAGATCAGGATTGGGCAAGCTTTTTCTTTTCTTTTTTCTGTTGAGGACACTATTCCCTCGGGGGCTGCATGCCAGCAGTGGGCAGAGCCCCCCCCCCCATTTCCCTAACTAACTAACCTAGAACACAAATGACGCTGCTTCAGATTAATAATAATTATTATTATTTATTATTTATACCCCGCCCATCTGGCTGGGTTCCCCCAGCCACTCTGGGCGGCTTCCAACAAAACACTAAAATACAGAAATACATCAAACATTAAAAGCTTCCCTAAACAGGGCTGCCTTGAGATGCCTTCTAAAGGTCTGGTAATTGTTGTTCTCTTTGACCTCTAGTGGGAGGGCATTCCACAGGGTGGGTGCCACTACCGAGAAGGCCCTCTGCCTCGTTCCCTGTAACATTAGAACATGGTTAGGCAAAGTAAGGCCCAGGGGTCGGATCCGGCCCAATCGCCTTCTAAATCCGGCCCGCGGACGGTCCGGGAATCAGCCTGTTTCTACATGAGTAGAATGTGTCCTTTTATTTAAAATGCATCTCTGGGTTATTTGTGAGGCATAGGAATTCGTTCTCTTCCCCCCCCCCTCAAAATATAGTCTGCCCCCCACACAAGGTCTGAGGGACAGTGGACCGGCCCCCTGGTGAAAAGGTTTGCTGACCCCTGGATTAGAGCACCCACTCTGATGCAGGTCTACTCACAAGGGAGGAGTGTTTTAGTGCAATAGACCAAGACAGCTACTTGTTTTGGAAAGCAAGTGGAAGGGATTCCTTTCTGACTTTTGATGCACATATGGTAGAAACCCAATTGGTTCTCAGACAGGTAGTAAAAAAAAGCTTTCCCCCCCTCCCCCGGCCAGGCGGGGGGGGGAACCATGTGTTCGTGTGTATATAATTTTATCAAATAAATGGAATGCACCTCTAAAAGCCAAGAAAAATAATGAAGAAACAAACAGGAACGAACTCCAAAGTGATAGAAGACTGGGGCAGCTTCAGGAGGCATTGGGGACCATGTGTATTATTTATTATTATTATTATAATCATCATCATCATCATTATTATTGGCAGACAGGGATCGCAGGTTGCCTGCCTATGCCCTAGATACAGGTAGGTAGCCGTGTTGGTCTGGTGTAGTCGAAACAAAATAAAAAATTCCTTCCAGTAGCACCTTAGAGAACAACTAAGTTTGTCATTGGTATGAGCTTTCGTGTGCATGCACACTTCTTCAGATACACTGAAACTGAAGTCAATAGATTCCCACATATAGTGAGAGGGGGGGGGCACCACTCAGAAGGGTGGTGCCCTAGACACTCTTTCCCCATCTTCTTCCATGACCACATCAGCCTTCTAAGCCCCATGCTGAAGAAAAGCCAGGGTTGCAAGCCCAAGAGAGCTTCTGCTCAAAGAACCCACTCTTTCCCCATCCCCACAGTCAGAATCCCTCTTTCGCTATGAGTGGGCCACACACAGCAAAGAGCCTGCAAAGTTGCCGTGGGACTGCTCTGCTGCTGACTTATATGAGGCCAAAAACCGTATATCAGGCACCAGCATGAGCCCACCGCTGATTTAATGACATACAGAATGAAGCTTTTAGATTTTATATTATTTTATCTATTTAATTTGTTAAGATTTATATACTGCCCTTCATCGTATTTGATGTGTGTTGGAAGCCGCCCAGAGTGGCAGGGGAGACCCAGCCAGATGGGCGGGGTATAAATAATAAGTTGTTGTTGTAAGATCTCAGGACAATTTACAGGGTAAAATACAGAAGTCGCCAACCGCAACTACTGATTTAGCTGTCCTGGCTGGGAGTTGTAGCCTGAAGCACTTGGAGGGCACACACCAGGGCTGGTGAAGGCTGCCTTCAGGTGTTCTGCAGGAGGCAACCCTCTCTGGAGGGTCTTCCTGGGGTTCAGGATCAGCTTTCGGGGGGTGCAAAGGGCTGCATGCATGGAATAGTAGGCAGGACTCTGGATCCTGGCTTAGCCTGCAATGCACCATGTCAAACTAGAGGCGCGGGGAGCACACAAACCATTTAAAACTGAACACGAGTGCATTTACATCTAGCTATGGAAAATGCAAGGATAACCTGTTTAATCATCTTGGGGAAAGGGGTTAATCTCCCTCACAAGGTCTTAAGTGAGGATAACATGGGAGGAGAGAACGATATACTCCCCAGGGGAAGATCAAGATAAAAAATGTAATAACACAGCGAGCCTCTACTGTCTGGATATTGCCCCAGCCTGATCACCTGCCGTCTGTGTTGTTGCCCCACAGCCCTCATCTCTGAAGCCACCCGGGGGACAAAGGGACGGTTGCCGAGATGCTGCAGGAACACACATCTGGACATGGGGCCAAATACAGGTTCATCTGAGCCTGGGATGAAAGGAGGCAAGTCTGAGGTTGGAATGAGGCAGCTAACACCAAAATGGCAAGCGCAGGCACTTAACGGAACTCGCCTTGTGTCATGACATCACAACACTGCCCCACATCACTGGATAGTGTGGGGAGGGGGGTGCACATCATTAAGACACGGGGCAGGTTGCAATAAATGTTGTGCAGGGGAGAGAGAGGGAAGAACGAGGCACACAAATGCCATTTTCATGGACAGTTGCCTGTTTGGAGTAATGGGTAGCTGCAGTCTTCCACAACTCTTTCAGAAAGCAGTATCCTTCCATCTAACCAAATAAGGCCTAAAGTCCGAGTCTCGCTGGTCCCAGATCCAGCAGATCTTGTACTTCCTGATTCTTCGCATGCTTCCAGGTTGCACCCTTGGCGCAAACAACGGGGTCAAAGTCTGCTTCACAAATTATTTTATTTCCAAGCACTGCTTCCTTCGAATGGGAGACATGGCTGGCTACCAACTTGGATGGCTTTAAAAGAGGATTGGGCAAATTCATGGAGGAGGAGAGGACTATCAATGGCCATTAGCCAGGATGGCTATGATCTGCAGCAATGTTTCTCAGAGTACCAGTTGCTGGAAACCACAGGAGGAGAGAGTTGCACTTGTGCTCGGATCCTGCTTGCTGGTTTCGCACAGGCATCTGGTTGGCCACTGGAAGAAGAGGGTGCTGGACTAGATGGGCCATTGGCCTCATCCAGAAGGATCTTCCTAAGGTTTTAGGGCTGCGAAACTGAACCGTCAAGCCTAGAGAATCAAGTTCCTAATTGTGGGGCTGCGGGAAGAGAAGCAGACTGACTGGGTCACTCTGGTTTGTTGGCATTTGTCCACTTCACACACACACACACACACACACACACACACACACTTTTCAACTTTTGGGTTTTGGCTTTCTTCCCCGCTGCAACAAGATATCTGAATATGAGGCAAAGGAGTAGGGAATGAGAACTTTCAAAAAACAAAACAACAGGCTCTCGGAACAGAGGGAGTATTCAAAAAGCGGAATATTTGATCTTTGTGTAAGAAGTTGCTCTACCTGTCTTGTGAACGAATGTGGCTTTTCATGTTTGCAGCCCTCTCCTTATATGGAGAGGAAGCAGACATCCAACTGAAAGAGCCAAAGAAAAGAAAGAAGTTGAGCAGGAGGGGGGGCACTTTCCACTCCCAATGTATGTGGCAGCTGTACTGTATATCTTTTGGCACCTCTCGAATTACTACAGTGAAGCAGCTCACCAGTATACAGCAAGGAGCTAGGGAGAAACTCAGAGAGAAGGGCTCTTTTGAAGTCACGCTGGAAAGTGCGGAATGCCATTGAAATTAAGGAGATGACTAAAGAGGGCGGCTGGGACAGTCCACTCACAGCAGCCTCCTCCTCAGGGGGAGGCAGGATGGAAAACTTGTGTAATCCTTAAACAATTTCTACTACTTTCTCCGAGGGTGAGCCCTGGTCACAAGTAGCCTTGGGAGTAACCCACTCGCCTGTGGTGGGTTAATCATCTCAGGGAAGGAAGCCTTTTTGTCAAAGGGGGGGGGGGAGCTGGCTCTGGTTTCAGGCCAGAAATTCCTGTAAAAAGGGGAACATCAAGAATATAGGCTAGTCAATTCTGCAGACTTATTTGAAATATTGGTCTAGCCGCGCCATGGATATGCCAGTTTGCAACTTCCAAGAGTTTGGCATGTCACAAGGAATGAGAGGAAGAGTAGCTAGACTTCTCTGCAACAATCCTAAACCAATCCTGATTTTCATAAAATCATACACCGTAGAGTTGGACCAGGGACTCAGGGGTCATCTAGTCCAAACCCCTGCAATGCGGGAATCTCAGCTGAAGCATCCATGACAGATGGCCATCCAACCTCCGCTTTTATTTATTTGTTGTACTTATAGCTCACCTTCTCTTCCAAGGACCTCAAAATGCAACACAGGATTTCCCCCCCTCCACATTTAATCTCCCACAGCAACCCTGTGAGGTAGACCCCAATGCATGGCCCAAGGTCACCCAGTGAGCTTCATGGTTGTGTGGGGATTTGAACCCTGTCTTCCAGATCCTTGTCTGACCGCCTAACCATTACACTGCACTGATCTCATACAACAGGGGTCAGCTAACTTTTTCAGCAGGGGAATGGTCCAATGTCTCTCAAACCTTGTGGGGGGGGGGGCGGACTATATTTTTTGGGAGAGGGAGAACAAATTCCTATGTCCCACAAATAACCCAGAGATGCATTTTATATAAAAGGACACATTCTACTCATGTAAAAACACACTGATTCCCGGACTGTCCGTGGGCCAGACTGAGAAGGCAATTGGGCCGGATCCGGCCCCTGCGCCTTAGTTTGCCTACCCATGTCGTATAACTTTGGAGATGGAGAATATGTGTAACACCCACTGGTACGCAAGTGTTGCCTCCCCCTCCGCATTGACTGGGGTGCAGGACCATTATTAAAGTCAGTAGGTTACTGGAACCAGTCATTTAAGAAATTGCAACAGATTTTGCCAATGAAGGCCTAATTACTCCAAATGCATAGGCATTTCTATTAGACCATTTGGATTAATTGCTTTCTCTCCCGCACCTGCTGAATTTGTTTGTCCTGGCTTGTGAACAGCCTCTGGCCAGCGTGGAGTTAGAATAACCCACAGAAGATCAGGCGAAACTTGATGTGTTGCAATTGAGTCCCACCACAATTTAGCCACCCTTTTCCCATGTGACAGCCCTTGTTGTTTTCCGTGGGTTCATTCCACGGTATGGCTGTAATGTAAAAAGGCCCTCAAAGGAACATGGGTGAAACCAATCATAATGGTGCCAATTCTTGGGGGGGGGGGAGAAGAGACCCACAGCGCAGGCCCCACCCACAGGTTTCCAGACCTTTCAACATTGCATGTGCACAATAAGACGTCGCCAAGGAGAAGCAGGCTCTCCAAAAAGCAAGCCTATGATGTGCAAAGCAGTTCACAGCATATTAAAACATCAAATAAAAACAATCCAGAATAAATAAAAGGGAAAATATTTCAGTTCCTTCTCTAGGTAACATTTTGTGTTCCCCATATTTATTTAACTGCTTAATTTATAGAGCTGCCCCACAGCAGAAGGGCTCAAGGAAGCCAGTGTGGTGTAATGGTTAGAGTGCCGGACTAGGACCTGGGAGATCAGGGTTCGAATGCCCACTCAGTCACAAAGCTCACTGGGTGTTCTCGGAGTCAGTCATAGCCTCCTCACCTACCTTGCAGGGCCGTTGTAGGGATTAACTGAGAAGGGGGGTGAACTTCTTGGAGAAAAAGGTGGGATATAAATGCAATAAATAACCTTTTCTGCTGACCTGCTGAAGAGAGCTGGAAGGGCCAGCCAGATGGAGATGTCTATTGCCAACCTGGCATCCAAAGATCTTCAGAGGTCACAATGGAACCCAATCCAGTCGCAAAACGCACCTGGCTAATTTCTAACACTGCACCTAAGTAACAAGTGATCAAAAAGTCTAGTGATTTTTTTACTGTCAACCAGGCCATAAACTCGTAGTTCCAGTAAGTTCTTTTTGCGCAAGTTTCAGCTTCCTTGGAACAAATTGTTTACATCCCATTAATGTGGCTTGTCAGCATGCAGCAAAGGGGCAAGCGACAAAGAGCTGACTCTCAAACTGTTAGACAAGGCAGCTATTTAACCACAGACCTCTTCGACCGGGCGCTCTAGGGCCAAGTGGGCCCTGTTGTAACTTGGCAGCCCAAGAGACGCTCATATGCAACTCGCCTTAGTCGGGACAACTTGGCTTTCTGGATGTGCTCCAATCGAGTGAAATTTAAAACATGATTTGTTACATAGGCAAGCTAATAAGAGATGATTCATCTGCCTGCCCGTCCAACCAGCTCAGGGAAAAAGAAAAGCTTTTCATGGAGTGCTTGGCTATGGCTTCCAAACCACCAGAAACTTGGAAGCAGATCTTCCGACGTACAAGGACAATTTACGGCCGTTGCCTTGCAAGAGGAAGGGTGGGAGGGAAGGAGAAAGGTTAGTATGCTTGAGAAGCCAGGGTTTTTCCTAGCAAGGTACAACCAGCCAGCAGTCACTTATTTTGTCCGCTTTCCTTACAGAAAAGCTTCCAAGATTGGAAAGTTCGTGAAAACACAAAGCTGGAATGCAAACTGGCTTTTGTTTATTTGCAACAGTCTCGGTAGGACAACACAGGAGATGCAAACAGTCACACAATGCTATTGAAATCGTGCATAGCTCACATTCCAACGCAGACCCCCCCCCCGCACTTTCCCTGAGAAATGGACACGTACCAGCCACACACAACTTGCAAACTTCACAAGTGGACACACAACTTCCCAAAGTGACTTTTCATGGCCGTTTTCAGAACGGCAGCACCTCACTGGCCCCCCTCAGTCCAAAAAATTACCATGAGCAAGTTTAAACCATCCCCTGGGGGAGATCCTGCAAGACATCACACCCTTTTATGTTTTGGAGAAGAGTGAACAATTTAAAAGGGTCACTGGCTTTGCAGAGCTTGCCAGAAGCTGGTTAAGAAGTCCTGGGACCAAGAACTGCTATTTGGGGTTCAGCTCAAAGTTGTTGAGCTTTTTTTAGGGAGAAGAGCCCAGTTTTTAGGGGTTGATAAGCTTTGGGGGGGTTCCATTGGGGGGGTTTAAAGGCAAGGGACATCCTTGGTATACACAGATGTGCTATTTGCTGCCCACCTCTGCCTCGTGGGTGAATGGCAACCGCCCCCAACCAGTGTGTTTGCACCAGGACAAACCCAGAGTGCCTGGCCCACTTAATTCAAATCGGGAATGATGGGGAACCTGTTGTGCAGCCCTCCAAGTGTTCGTGGTTTCCAATAATTCCATGCTGGATGATGGGAGATGGAGTCCAACATCCGGAGGACTTCACCCCCTGAATTGAAACCTGGGGTGGCAACATGGAAGCCAGGAATATCATCGGGCAGGGTTAAACTTGGGTATATAAGCTAGGTGCCAAATGGCACTTTGAATCTAGGTTGCGGTCGGTCGCCACAATGGAATATTTATTCGCCAAGGGGTTGGACTAAAGGACCCTCGGCCTCCCTTGCAATGCTACAATTTTGTGATTCTAATATCTCAACCACATTTCTCGACTGCAGATTGCTCTTAAAACAATTCACTTGTCCCAGTGCAAGAAAGGGCGGCACACACAGTGGAAATGGAAATGGTATGAACGATGGACTAAGGCAGAGGGTTTTTAAATCGCGGTTGCCAACCTAGCACACGTAAATCTCCATGTAGTCGCAACTGGACCCACGCCAGCAGCAAAACGCCAATTTTGAACACTGGCATCAGCAGCACAAGCTCTGCCTTCCTGTGGCCTTGAAAAGCTCAAGCAAATGGATCAGAAGGGTAGGCAAACACCACCACCCCTGGATTGCTCACAAGGCACAACCTGATCGCACGTTTGCCAGATTTCCAAACTGAATTAACGCCCTTTACTTTTGCCAAGTAAACTACAGCGGATTTCCCCGTTGTTTGCCAAAGGAGATACAAACTTGCATTTCTCCTCTCTACAATGTGGCGTGATGCTGCCCCTATACTGCACCAAAAACGTTTCCTATCAACTTGGCAATAATTCAGTGTTGGGAAGTGTTACAATGTCTGCCTGCTGTGATTTGCAATGTCCAAGGCAGAGGGGAGAAGGAATCCTCCATTCTCAAGAACTAACAACCTCTTCAAAAATTAAACACAATAATCAGAAATATCTTAAGCACCTGCTTGGCAGCCACAGGCATGCAGCTGGGCAAGTGGGCTGGCATGGTTGAGTTGCAGCTCAACACAGAAACCAAGCAGGCTGCTAGAGACAGAAAGAGACACACCCAGCATAGCAATGCAGACCTCCTCCATCCCTCCTCTATCAGCCACTAGCAGGCTAGTAAGGGGGGGGGGCATATTTGCAAGGAAAGACCACCAATCACCCTTCAAATTGACTTGCAAGTTTTGAAATCAGCAACAGTTTTTAAACAAATGTTTCTGAACCTTCCTCATCAACAGCCATTCTCTCTCCGTACCTTTTGAGGACAATAAATCCGCAAACCACATTAAGATAGTTTCCGGATCACGTAAAAGGGTTGCAGGCCTTGTCCAACCCTTTCAGACAGTAGCTACATTTGTCAATATGAAGCAATCAACACACAGAAACAGGACTGAATTGTCCAAATCCAGCACACCTTAACTTAAACTAATGACTCCTATACACTTGAAGATATTGCGTGCCTAACCACAAGCAACAGGAAGCCACACGACACAGGAATGTCACCCGCTGTTCAAATATTGGCACTAGTGTTTGACGTACAGAAATTGATAGGGTGGCAGCTCACACTATTCCTTGACCTTCGTGGACTCATGTGCCCTAAGAAAGGTGCCCATTTGTCACTTTAAAAAAGCAATATAACCCAGAATTTGCAGCAGAACGCATCATACACCTTTTGCTTCCAAAATAAGCTCAAAATATCAGAGTAAATATGGCTAAACCTCTAAGTTTGGAACCTGTAAAAAAAAAAGTAAAATTGTCATCTTGTGGGGGTGGGGAAAATAACCAGTTTCCTCATCATTTGGGGTAAAAGTGACCATTACAAGTTTGACGTTCCCCATCCTTCAGCCACTTGAGGAAAGAAAGTCAGATTTTCCACTTCCAAGCACACCACCAGAACAGTTTTGGTTGTTGTTGTTGTTTTAATAGAAGAAATCTGAGCTTTGGTTGAGAATGTGACTTAAAGGATGTTTATCAAAGTGTGATCAGCACAGAAGCAGTAGGAGTCTCTCTGGCCAAACACTTTTGCCATAACAATGTTTGAACAAGAGTTCGGGGCCCCGGAGCAACATGGTGCAGAGCTACAGCCCAGCAGGACTGAAATGGCTATGGACAATCGATTCCAGATGGTTACCTAACTGTGCATCCGGTTCACAAAGGGGAGGCTCAGTTTGTTCACGTCAGGGCAATTCAGGAAGTCGCTGAGGAGCCTCGGCTCTCCAAGTGCAGGGCGGAAAGGCTCAGGAGAGGCGAACGGAAAGCCGCAGAGGGACTAAGAGTCAGGATCTCTCCAGTTCAAAGCCCATCCCAGCTTGTACCTCACTGCAGGGCCTTACACAAACCACCCCCACCCTGCAATATGAAGATAATAAATACAGCCCTCCTTTGAGGACTGTGGCATGGATGACGGAGCACCCGAGAGGTCCTTTGGACGCTCTGAACTTTGGATGCCAAGTTCTGACATTCCAAGCTCTGAGCATGGCCTGAATGTGGCAACAGACTCCACACACCCCTTTTTCTTTAATCTGTCCCAGACAGAGGATGGGAGGGAGAAGGCTATTATTGCTCAGTTGCTTGTTAATAATTTCCTCGGAAAAACAAAGAGAGAAGCAGCTCATATCAGTTTTCCCCTGGTTCATACCTGGTGTCCTGATGTTTTGGACAACAACTGCTACCCACCAGGCAACACAGCTGGTGGGAGTTGTAGTTCAGGGCACCAGCTTATTGGGGGGGGGGGAGAGAGAGAGAGCTCATTTATACAACTAACAGCACGCTGCAGTGCAGCACTTTAGGCAGCAAGTGAGTAAAGCGTAGGGACACATGTCTGAAAGGCCTTGCATGAAGCAAACTAACACATCAAGGGAAGTTTTCATAGCCAAGCCTCCGCACAACACCCCCTACA
This sequence comes from Zootoca vivipara, assembly GCF_965207765.1. Taxonomy (NCBI): domain Eukaryota; kingdom Metazoa; phylum Chordata; class Lepidosauria; order Squamata; family Lacertidae; genus Zootoca; species Zootoca vivipara. The sequence continues at coordinate 78,530,182 of NC_142589.1, forward strand.
TGCATTTTTTATTTAAAAAAATGTGCAAGGGGGGATTTTCTACGAACAAGCATTCCAACATGAAACTCAACCCATCCGATTTTCAGCCTGAAATGGTACTACAGAGGAAAAAATTACAATAAACCTGCAACTGACATGGGGGTTACGTTCCGGGGGTCGCACCTAAAGGCCAGATCCTTTATGATCACAACACATTGGGTTCAATGGTAGGTGGGATTGCAAAAATCTTTTTTCCCCGTCTCCCACCCCCTTTCTGCCTCCATTTTATTTTTAAACTTTCTTTTTCATTTGCCAAGTGTGCACAGCTGAATGTGTGCAAGTTTCAACCTAAGTTTTCCATTCTGGGGGGAAAGAAGGTAGAGAAAGGAATAGATCATCTGTGCAACGACACCTTGAAAGCCCTTCCTCTGGCGTGGAAGCCATATGCTGCCTGGCATGCTTTGCTCTTGGCTGCGCTTGCCCCATAAAAATAGCTCAGGTGCAACGTCACAGTGACAAGGTTGATTCAAAGCCTGTGTCGCCAGGTGTAGTGGGTGGAGCACGATGCTACCGTTCAGCGTTTAAGAGGCTGCACCTTTTCCTTCCCCAGCAACTGTTATGTGAACGAACAGGCTTTCCCTCCAGGCCACAACTATGCCAGAGAACATGGGAAAGTCATTAGCAGCACTGAGCTTGGCTCTCACACAGCAAGCCGTGCCATTAAGTCTAGTGGCTACTATTCTCTAGTATCTTGATTTCAGCCCAGATATTTTTTGGAGGAGGGGAGGCTGAGGAGCGGAGCACACAGGGAGGGTCTTGAAAGCTTGAGGCTTGTTACATCTATTTGAGCAACACATGCTCATTCTATTCAGAAAAAAAATATTCCCGCAAGGACTTTCCTCCTGCCAACTCAGAGCCGGTATAGAGTCCCATGCTTCCTTGAATTTGGCTCCGCTGTTCTTAGCTGAGCCTTAAGACAGCGTGCAATTAAGATAATTAAACTAAATAGCAGATGGCCCACCACCGCTTGCCATACAAATCCAGAGCGCAAATGCTCTGCTGGACAATACAAACGCAACGTCCGCAACAGCCAGGATATTCTTCCAAAGTCTTGGAGTAATTTCGCAGGTGCTGGGGTCTGGCGGGGAAAGAGGGGGGGAGATTTCCCCCTTCTAGCACTCAACAATGTAACTAGGATTTTATAATAGAAATTCTACATGACTTGAGGTTGAAGACAAAAGTGAAAAACGTTGCCCACTGCAGCTTGGAAGGAGGAACGCTGGACCAGAAGCTTGAGGGTTAAGTCCAGTAAAAAAAGAGGTTATTGGAAAATGAAATCGCCACACAGCTGCTATCGATCAGTATAAAGATACAGCTTTTTAGAAAGCACCCTTGTGTATTCCCTCTCAATAATTATAACACTAAATGATATTATATAAAGTGCTTCTGGAGTATTAGCACACATTCGTTCCAGCAATGCTTACAACAACCCTGTAAGGTAGGTTAGTATTATTGTAAAAGGAGGGGGTGCCGGAGCAAGAAGATCGTGGAAACAGCAGAACCAAAAACACCCTAGTTCCCAACTCTTGTCTCCCAAAAGCAGCAGACTTTTTTCTCTAAAACAGGAGCAACTACGCTGAAAGACAACAAACTTCTTTCAACCCCAGCCAGCATGGCCAGTGGTCTGGACACATGTTGGCTACTCCTGCTATGGAAACACACATACAGTACTATGCAACTGACAGAGGTTGTAGACATTGTACAGACACACACACTTCTCAGATCTGAGAGGCACAAGGTGGTGGTGGGGAGGATACCTAAAGCAATAAACGGGGCTGTCTGTTAAAGTAAGCCTTTGCCACACACAAAGCACATGGCTTTAACACTGAGCAAACTGCATAGGGATTTGCTACAGTTAAACAGCGCAGGCAGCTCGGGAATTCAGTCTGCCCCTACAACTATTTCCACATCACAAGCGGCAGATATGAGAGCAGAAACCCTGGCAGCCCAGGATTGGGGGGGGGGGGCAGGCACAATCAATGCAAGTCAGTGCTACTGGACATGACAGCTGACCTCAGGGAGGTGGCTAACAACAGCAGGGGAAACTGAAGGCCTGGCTTTCAAGGGCTGGACTTGTCCAATCAAACCACACAATGATGTGGCTTTTAACTACAGGGGAGCAGGGGAATTAAATTTACCAATCATCTATAAGCAATGCCCAAGGCAGCAAATGTTTGCACTATTGTCATTAATTTATGAAGGCCCTAAAAATGTCTAAATGCTGCACATTTTTTGGAAAATAACAGTCCTTGGCCGCAGGCTTTCAATCTAATAGAGTCCAGACACATTAGGATGGAGGGGGGAGTGGTGGGGGTGAGAGAAAGGGGGCAGTGGGTGGAAAACCCATATACAAGGTAGAACTTCCCCTTCTTTTGCAGCATTTCATGGCCAAGCCACCCCAGTCTGGGGTGTGGGGAGAGAACTGCTACATACACATCACCCATAAAAATGGTCTCCCAGGGGGGGGGTTTCTGTGGTGAGCCAGTTTGTAATTAAAAAACGCTTCCCCAGCAGCTGAGAATGGAAGAGGGATGGGGAGCAGCAGTCATTCCTTCCAGCGGCTCTTCCCCATCCCCCTCTGCAGGATGAATCAATCAAGGGAGAATGCTGGGAGAGGGATGGCTGGCAACACGTGCTCTTCACCAGGCAAGTTAAGCTGCCCCACCCAGCACTGCCTCTCCTCCTCTTCCTTCCACTCCCTTCTCACCCCCCCCACCTCCAGCAACATTTCCATAAGCAAACTCCAGCCACCTTGAACAGTGACTAAGCTGCATCCTGTGCCCTCTTCTCTAGGCCCACACCTGCCCTCCCAACTCTCCATTGCAGACAGCAGCACCTAGAAAACAGCACCCCACAGACCTCACCACCACCCCAGCCAACATTTTGCTCCCTTCTCTCCTCCCAAGAACTCTGCCACTGCCACCCCAACATGAAATAGAAAGGTATCACAACGAAATAACACCCTCCACGTCATCAGAACCAGGATCAGCACGTGCTATTTTCCTCCTTGCCCTATTCATTTCCAGTCCCTAGCCAACTCTTTGCCCCTTCTGCATTTATGCCCCCAAGATGCAGCCCCTGGGTTTCTCCTGTCCAGAACCCACATCACAAAGCACACTGCCAGCCCCCTAAGCCAACAAACCCCACACCCAGAAGTCTCAGTCCTATAACACCTATCTGCCACCCACAATCCTCCACATGTTGCTCGATACAAGGCAACTGCATCTATCTAGGGGGGGGAAGTCTCAATGGGACTGCTTCAGAGTAGACCTGCCACAGAACTACACATCTAAGACTGCCCAGGTCAAAACAAGCCTTCTGATAATCTAGCTTCCCCTTACACCTTGCCTTTGGTGTGCTCTGTCACACTCCTAGATCATGCAATTTCACTTCCACCCCCCAGGATCCACTGAACACCCCCACACAGTGAATACAGATTCAGAACCACTATTTGGCAGACCAGAGCAAGCATGGGCTCTCTGTACCCCGATCACAGTCTACACTGGGGCTCCTATCCCCACCCAAGGCTGCCCTTTGTCCACCATCACCGCATCACCCCACTAGCAAGGTACCCCTGCACCCCAAATGTACCCCTCATTGGGGGGAAAACCCACATGCCCCACCTCTCCCTTAAGGGCACAAGCAGCCAAAAGCTCACACGGGACTCAGAGCTAAGTGCATTTTTTATTATCTGTACAACACCTGGTGCACTTTGGAAAGCGAGATTACAATAAATAACACGCAGACAGCCATTGTCTCCCAAAGCAGCTCAGGGCAATTAAAAAACACACACGAGACAGGCCCTACCACCAGGGCTACACAAACCAAAAAGGAAGACAGGCAGGGGAGGAATAGAAGGGAAAGGTGGAGAAAGGTAAGTTCCTCAAGGCCAGAGCAAAGTGGTAAGCCGCAAATAATTATTATTATTGGCATTGTTTTTATATAGACGCCCTCCAGTGTGTAATCTTGCTGCTGCTGCCTCCACTGCTGATCCCAACACACCCCATCAAAACCCACTGCCCCCCCCCAATCTCTTACCTCGGACTCCCCCCACAAACCTTTCACACTTCTACCTTCTCTATGCCACTGGTCGTCAAGGTGGTCACAACAGAAGCACTGCCACCATGCAAAGGTATGTCAAGGAAGGTTGAGAAATGGCTCCCCAAAATGCACTCTTGGGTTAAAGGCGGATCTCCCGGGTCTGCAAAGGCTGAAGATCGATGCTCCAGGCCAGGCCGTGGAAGCCCTCTTTAGCGATCCCTAATTCCTACCCCACCCTCGGAAACATTTTTTTGCTCGCCCGAGGCAGCTTCCCAACACGAGGAAGAACCCATACGGGAAAAAACCCACTCAGGATCGCGCCACGTTCTCCTAACTCAAGACTTGCAAGCTCCCCCCCTTCGGTCATTTTCTAGCGCTTTAGTTTTCTTCCCTTGAAAAATTTAAACTTGCACGGATTCACATAGACACGCACGCGCGCTCACACACAAGCCCCCGGGAACGACGAGGGAGTGCATGAGACCACCTAAAAATAATAATCCCAGCCCTGAGGTAAGAGAGAAGGGGGCCAAGGGAGCAGCACTTTGCACATGATCAGAGGAACCGTCGCCTCTTTTTTTGTTTTTAAGGTTGTTTCTCTCCCCACCCCAAACCCCTTCCCCGCGCGCGCCGCAGCTGAGGAAAGCGGGAGGAGGAGGGAAGCGGGGAGGCGCCTCCTGGCTCACCTTGCGCTGCTGCTTCTCCCAGGCTGGGTCGAGCAGGAGGTCCCGGTCCCAGTCGTCCTCTTGAGCCATGTAGTCGCCGATGCCCGGTCCGTTGCCGCCGTACTGATAAGAGGGTTGCCCGGCAGCGTGGTAATCCACCATACTACAGTATTCGCTTTGGGGCGGGAGCTTCGGCGCGGAGCGAGCGGCTTCCGTGTGAGGGAGAAGGAGCGCCCAGCTCCGTGCGAGGCGGCGGCACTGACCCAACTGACGACGCGCGGGCACCGCCGCTGCCCAGAGGAGCCGCTGCGCCTGCGCACGACCGCCCTCCCGGACACGCCCCCCTCTCCGCCGGCTCGCGGAGCGGCGGTACCACGGAGCGCATGCGCATCCCTCGAGAGATTAAGCGAGGGAAGGGAGAGGGTGGGGCGGCGGCAAACCCAGCAAGGACCCGCCCACAATAACAACAAAAACAAAAGCGGGACCCGCCCAGTCCTTTCTTATTTAAAAGAGCGGCCGCTCGGGAATGCGAACGGGAGGGCTTTGCGCACGCGCGGGGATGGCCACATCCATCCAGCCGCCCAATTGGCTCTTCTACGCTCCGCCTCTGCTCGTCCCTCGAGGTTCTGTCGCTCAGGGGAGCGGCGAGTTGGGTTTTTATCTCGGTGCGCATGCGCGAGGGCGCCCAGCCCCACCCTCCCTCACCTCGGGGAAATCGCGCCCAAATCAGCCTCTTACGTTCATGGGCGGTTTTAGTATATCATACGTGTTTGTTCTGTATGATTAATATTACTCTTTTTTTCGCAATAGCGGCAGCGCCTCATTAAAAGCATTCTAAATTAAAGACAATAAAAAAATTCCTTCAGTAGCACCTTAAAGACCAACTAAGTTTTTATTTTGGTATGAGCTTTCGTGTGCATGCACACTTCTTCAGATATTAAAGACGTTAATTATAAACAGATAACGTTTAATCACCACGGGATTGTTAATATTCATGAAGTGAGCTTACTTAATATCCCGTGGTGTGGGTATTAAATTAGTACCTATTAATGAGTGTTGTCCAACACAGCAAATAGATAACATGTTATCAGTAAATCTATAATATCCGCGCCTAATCTGCTGGAAAACCATTGCTTACACTCAGATATCAATATAATTGAATTTTAAATGTGTTTTCCCCTGCAAACAGCCGCACCCTGCACAAATAATAGTGATTTATTTTAACATCCTAGTTTGGCCTCTTGAGGAGGCAGGAGGGCACCGTCTTTTCCTGCAGATAAGTTGCTTGGAGACTTGGTTTTCCTGCATCTCAGTTAATGCCAATGCACATTGAAAATAATATACATAAACAACATAAATTGAAACCGCTATGAAAACACTTTTAAGTTGTCTTCCACCAAAAGAATTCTGGGAGCTGTAGTTTGTGGAGGGCGCTGAGAGTTGTTAGGAGGCCCCCTATTCCCCTCAACAAGCTACAATTCCCATAGATCCCTGCAAAGAGGGATTGATGGTTAAACTGCGCTGGGAATTATAGTTCTGTGAAGGGGAATGAGGGGTCTCCTAACAGCCCTTGGGAACCCTTAATGAACTACATCTCCCATCATTCTTTGGGGGAAGCAATGGCTATTTAAAGTGGTATCATAGCGCTTTAAATGTATGATGTGGTGGATGATGACCTCAGAAGGAAGCATAACTGAGGCAGAGCCCGTGCTTTGCATGAGGGAAGGTCCTACATTTAATCCAGCTGCATCCCCAGTTTAAAAACAATCAGGTACAAAGTTGGACAGGGGTTGAACTAGATGACCCTTGGGATCCCTCGCAACTCTACAATCATATGAAAGTGATAGGAAAGACCTGGAGACCCTGGAAAACCATGCCAGTGAGAACAGATAAGGGTCAGGGAGCCTCAGGCCTGGGGGCCTAATGCGGCCCCCATATATCTTTATGTGGCCCTCGGAACTCCTCCTAAAGGACCTGCTTTGCCCCCCAAGTGTTTTTTGCCTGGGTGGAATGTGCCGTTGAACCCTGATCATGCCTCCTGCTTGTCTGGACGTAGAAGAGAAAAGGGCATGTGAGCATTTGCAGAAACTAGCCTACAGTGCAAAAGTAAAATTTATGTTTGTTGCTCTGCTCACTTTTTTAAATAAATAAATAAATATTTTTTATTAGTTTTACAGTAAAACACAACACTTTAAACAAAACAAATGCAAATAAAAATAACAAGAAGAAATAACATTACAAAAATAACAATAAAAACACAAAAATCAAAGTACCATAATCCTTTTCCTTTAACATTGTAAGAAGGGACTTCTTCGAGTTCCCTCTATCTGCGGCTCATTTCTCATTTATCTTTAGCAATTTCCAATTCATTGTTTAAAACTCCTTGCAATTTCAAATCTCTCATGCATCAATTTACTTAAAATAATTCTCCAACCCGCAGTTTCTATAAACTTCTAAATCTAATCTCAATATACAATTTTACCATATTTTTCCAAATAAACTTTAAAGTCTTTCCACTCTTCTTCTGTCGCTTCTTCTTCCCGGTCGGGTATTCTCCCGGTCATCTCAGCCAATTCCATCATTTTCATTTGCCAATCATCCACTGTTGGTAATTCTTGGGTCTTCCAGTTACTCTGCTCACTTTTAACACCGCCCAGCCAATGGGAATGTGGCTCCTAGAAGGTTCCCTAGAAGGAAATGCAGCCCCCAGTCAGGAAAAGGTTTGCCACCCTTGGAATAGTTAAGACAATGCTGAGTTAGACAGTCTGATTTCATAGAAAGGTGCTTCCTTTCTCCAATATGCAGGGCCTGCATTTCTTGAAATAAAAAGGCTACTTGGAGGAAAACCTTCTTGCATCAATGCCATTCTTCTCTTCCAACCACCCGAGTAGATCCTGTGGTCCTGGGTTTGGAAAGAGAAATTAGCTGCCCTTTGCACAAGAAAAGTGTCTCGACTCAACAAGTTCTAGGCAACAGCAGAAGAAGCAACAGGTCACCAGCCGGAAAGAAATCAGGTTGTTTTTAACCACAGGTTCCTTAAACTGTAACCTCAGTATCTGTGTCTATGGTAGGTTCCCTAAACTGTAACCTCAGTTTTGCGCCACGAAAGGAAGTGGTCAATTCTTCCATCCGCCAGCATGACTGATCATCACAATCCAGGATAAGAACCACGGCCAGCTTTCTATCCTGACACCGCTCTTTTACCTATATTATTATAAATATTCTATTAGAAAAATTTCATTTATAAAATGATAGAGTGAGGGGGGAAAGGAAGGCAAAAGTGAGTGAGAATGGGTTACATTACCATACATTAATATACAGTGGTACTTCGGTTCTGAAACTTAATCCGTTCCAGGAGTCTGTTTGACTCCTGAAATGGTTCAAAAACCAAGGCGTGGCTTCCAATTGGCTGCAGGAGCTTCCTGCACTCAAGCGGAAGCCATGTTGGATGTTCGGCTCCCAAAAAACATTCGCAAACCAGAACACTTACTTCCGGGTTTGTGGCGTTCGTGAGCCGATTTGTTCGACAACTAAGCCGTTCAGTAACCAAGGTACCACTGTGTATATTATTGATATCCTAGTACACATATATCAATAACCTAATATATTTTGTGTAAACTCAATCCAAATATCACTGTATTTATCTAAAGAAAGTCTGGGTCTAAAAGCTGTCTGTTTGAATGTTGCCAGCGTTATCACGTTGTCAAGCCATTGATTAAGGCCTCGTTCTCTGACAATGGCACCCACCTGAGAGGTGCCGGAACTGAGTTTCGGCTGGAAGAAAAAAAAACCCTGGTTCAAGAGAATATTCACCTCTGAAAGTCTTAATTTATTCTGTAATGTCTTGTTTATATAGACCAGCACTGTCTCCCAGCGCTCTTTTCCCTTTAACAACTTCATGTAGGGCTGGCTGAGCTTTCTCCTGACATAGCAACGTAGTTTTAGGAGGCACTGTCCCTGTTGAATTACTAGTTCTCATACCATCGGTAAAGGCGCAGGAGCCGTACTAGCAAAAAAAGATGGCAATACAGTACTATATATGTGAAAACCAAGCAAGATGTTACCACAACGTCTCTGAGGAGCTACAGCCCAGATCAACATGTAACCAAGTTAAAAGCATAATTGGCCTACTTCACCAGTGACATGAAGTAGGAGAGGTTACACACATAACTCTCGATTTTTTTTGTCAAACACGAGAACATAAGAAGAGTTTTGCTGAATCGGGCAAAAGGCTAATTTAGTCCAGAACTCTGTTCTCGTTACGGTGGCCAACCAGATGCCCACAAACAGAATCTGAGCACAATAGTACCTCTCCCCACCTGTGAGTTCTAGCAAATGGTATTCAGAGCCAAGGCCCTGTCTGCTCATGGACCTTGGATACAGAGGGGAGAGGGCAAGTTGAATTAGGCCAAAAGCCCACCTAGTCCACCATCCTGTTCCTACAGTGGCCGACTAAGACAGGCAAACTAATGCCCACTTACTGGAAGAAGCAAAGATCACCAGTGTTGAAGCAATGATTCTTCAACATCAACTTCGTTGGACTGGCCATGTTGTACGGAGGCCTGATTATCGTCTTCCAAAGCAACTACTCTATTCCAAACTTTAAATGGAAAGCGTACTGCTGGTGGTCAACAAAATAGGTTTAAAGACTCTCTCATGGCAAATCTTTTTATTTTAAAGTAGTATAAACACTGACAACTGGGAAACACTGAGCTGCGAGCACTCCAGTTGGAGAACAGCCTTTACCAAAGGTGCCATGGGCTTTGAAGACGCTTCAACTCAGGACAAAAGGGAGAAGCGAGCTAAGAGGAAGACATGCTTGGCAAACCCTCGCTGTGATCAACTCCCGCCTGGAAACCTATGTCCCCACTGTGGAAGGACGTATGGATCCAGAATTGGCCTCCACAGTCACTTCCAGACTCACTGTTAAGACCGTGTACATGGAAGACAATCTTACTCGGCCATGAGAGAAGAAGAAGAAGAAGAAGAAGAAGAAGAAGAAGAAGAAGAAGAAGAAGAAGAAGAAGAAGAAGAAGAAGAAGAAGAAGAAGACAGTGGCCAACCAGATGCCATTGCCTATGGGAAGCAACAACACTTTCCGGATTTGTGATTCCCAACATCTGATGGCAGAGGTGAAGGTAAAGGTAAAGGGACCCCTGACCATTAGGTTCAGTCGTGACCGACTCTGGGGTTGTGGCGCTCACCTCGCGTTATTGGCCAAGGGAGCCGGCGTACAGCTTCCAGGTAATGTGGCCAGCATGACAAAGCCACTTCTGGCAAACCAGAGCAGCGCACAGAAACACCGTTTACCTTCCCAATGTAGCTGTACCTATTTATCTACTTGCACTTTGACGTGCTTTTGAACTGCTAGGTTGGCAGGAGCTGGGACCGAGCAACAGGAGCTCACCCCATCTCGGGGATTCGAACCGCCGACCTTCTGATCGACAAGCCCCAGGCTCTGTGGTTTAACCCACAGCGCCACCCGCGTCCCTGACGGCAGAGGTAGAACATTGCTTTTATGGCTAGGAGCCAGACAGCCATGAATCTGTCTAATCCTCTTTTGCTACCATCCAAGTTGGTAGCCATCACCGTACCATGTGGAAGCCAGTTCCATTATTTCGCTACGTGCTATGCAAATAAATGCTTTTTTTCGTTGGCACTGAATCCTTCAACATTCAGCTTCATCGGATAGTCCCAAGTTCCAGTTTTATGAGAGAGGGCAAAAAAGAAAACACACACAAAGCATTTCTCTGCCTGCTTTCTGGAAAAGCCAACTAGCTTTATCCAGAGAACGTTTGCACATGTTCTGTTCTAAATATGTGCGGAAACTATTCTAAACTACCCCTGACACATCCAGCAGTAAGCTGAGTGCCCCCGGGAGACATTCCAAAATAGGAAGCTGGTGCAGAAAGTCCTGCATTAGGAACCAATTAGTTCCGTCCACCTGCACAGAAGTTCAGGCCTTGAGCAGCACATTCCTTCGCCGTGCATTCCATTTTGCGTAGTCACACGATCCCTTGGAAAGGACAGGCCCGCAAGGGAGCACAGGGATAGCTGCCCAGGGACCCAAGTGTCTAGCGGTCATGATCACATCTGCAAGGAGCAGCAAGCAGCTCAGACCTGGACAAATTAAACCTGCATTAGAAACCTTCTTTGCAGCATTCCAGGGTCGGGGGGGGATTGGAGCAGCCTCTTCACGAAAAGGACTTCATCTCAAAACACTGCCTCAGAGTGTGTGCCGAAGTTAAGGTGCGTTACGCAATGTGTGTACAGCATGCAAATAAACCCCACACTGCCCAGGTTTTGCATGATGAATTCAGCAATCTGCAGGGAGCAAGGAGCTCTGCGGGGCCTCAAACTCCTTTCCCACGACAATCTGAAAATCCTGCTCAGTCCTTTAGTCCAGCCCCAGCTTTTGCTATATCAACCACCACCTTGAGGATAGAAATTTGCTCTCATTAGGGCATGAAAGCTGAGTAACCACAACTAATTCCTAATTCCAACTGGGTTGAACCAGTTCAGGTTAGACAAGGTGCTCACATCCCTGGGCATTGGCTATGCCAGCTGGGTCCGATGAGTGGCACTACCTTGCCTCGCACTAGACTAGATGGAAGGGCTTCCTTACAGAAACCAGGCTATCTAGGCAGGACTGAGCTGAGCTCTGATGCCGCCCAGAAATTATACACTGGGTTCTGTGACCTGAATTATTTTTCAAGTCTTGGGGGTGTTTGGGTGGGGGTGGGGGCTGCTGAAGATGAAATGTTGGCATCTTAATGGCCTGGTTTAGTCTGGTCCCATCCCTGTGTGGACAGAGCATCATCTTTGTTTGGGTGGCTGGTTTTGATCGCCTGCATTCCACAGTGCCGTTCCCCTGAGCTTCATCACTCTCCAGGTAACACCCACCCATTCTGCCTGCTGACTGATCAACCCAGGAGCCTCCCTTTTCAAAGAGAGGTTAAGATGGTACGAAATGCCAGCCCAATGACACACCATTGTAGGCAACAACCCCCAGCCCGGCGTCCTTTGTTCCGTTTACATTACCCGCCTTCATTCCGGCATTTCACCCCAAGTAGTGCCAAAGGCAAGAGACGACACAACCAGGTTCGGGTTGTTTCAACCTGAGACAATATAGCACAGGTCACAAGCATCCTGTTCAGAGTTTTGCCTTCGTGAAGGATGCGAGAGATGAGCAGCAGATGAAGGAAGAGAAGCCACAGCCTGCCTGATATGAGCAACCACTTTGGCCAACCCAACCCTTCATCCTCCCTCCCTCTGGATGGGTGTTGAGCGTTTAGGAATTGGGATCCCACGAAACTCAGAATCAGGGCCAACTCCCTGTCTCTTGAAGATGCCGATTTAGGAGTAAAGCCTTGCTGCCTTCTGCTCTGCTCCCAGGTGCTTTTCTCAGACAGGAAGCTGCTCTCCTTCCAGGAAGGTCATGCTTGGGGCAAGCAGTCCCCGAGTTGCTTCTTTGCTGAAGAGCTGGTGTGGGGAATCCTTTGGCCCTCCAGGTGTAGCTGCACTACAGTTCCCATCACCCCCAACCACTACTTGCCGGGGCTGATGGGAGTTGTAGTTCAGCTGCATCTGGCAGGCCAAAGGTTCCTCGCACCTATTCCAAGGGGGACCCTTGGCCGCCTGGCTGTTTTGAGACTCCAGTTGAGCAGTGGCCATGGTGCCTGGGGTGGTGGGAGCTGGGAGTCCAACAGATGGAAGCAACTTTTCTGTCTCTGAAATAAATTATTATTATTATTATTATTATTATTTATTTATTTATTTATTTATACCCCACCCATCTGGCTTCCAACAGAATGTTAAAATACAATAATCTATTAAACATTAAAAGCTTCCCTAAACAGGGCTGCCTTCAGATGTCTCCTAAAAGTCTGGTAGTTGTTTTCTCTTTGACATCTGGTGGGAGGGCGTTCCACAGGGCGGGTGCCATTACCGAGAAGGCCCTCTGCCTGGTTCCCTGCAACTTGGCTTCTCGCAATGAGGGAACCACCAGAAGGCCCTTGGCCCTGGACCTCAGTGTCCAGCCTGGAGAAAGGCTGGAATCACAAGCGGCTACAACTTCCAGTATAAATCCGAAGCCATAATTGACCATGACTCTCTATGGGTGTAGAGGGGACATCACCCAGCAGGAGAGGACACTTGCCATCTGTCTGGGGGCTTCCTGGGGGCATCTGGTTGGCCACTGTGAGATCCAGGATGCTGAACTTGATTGGCTTTTGCTCTGATCCAGCTGGCCCCTTCTTATCTAAAAAAATGTAGTATAAACACCGACAACTGGGAAACACTGGCCTGTGAGCGCTCCAATTGGAGAACAGCCTTTACCAAAGGTGTCGTGGGCTTTGAAGATGCTCAAACTCAGGACGAAAGGGAGAAACGTGCTAAGAGGAAGGCACAGTTTGGCATGATCAAACTCCCACCCGAAAACCTATGTCCCCACTGTGGAAGGACGTGAGGATCCAGAATTGGCCTCCACAGTCAACTTAGGGACTCATTGCTAAGACTGTGTTCATGGAAGACAATCTTACTCAGCTACAAGTGATCGCCAGAAAAGAAGAAGATGTGGTTTCACTCCCTCTCTATGTGGGGCAAAGGTAAGGCTTGGCAGGGCCGATGCCTATCTCACACCTTCGGTGAACAGAACAGAACTCTAGAACAGGGTAGGCAGAAAGGTCGGCCGTGCTGCAGCTGTGGACCACTAGCTACTTTATCCTGTTCCACCCAGTAGCTGCTGGGATTCTTCCAGTGACCCCTGAACTACATCAATGTTGCTTGGTCTAAGAAGGCATTTTTTAAGAGCACAGATTCAGAATCACTTCGCAGAGATGATTTGTCCCTTAACATTTGAGATTTCTGGAGGATGTCCCTTTGCTTTGTGAATTTAAACAAACAAATCAGCAAACAACATACCCGCCAACATTTATCCGATGAAAATATGGGTGTCCTGTTCCATAATAATAATTTTACTGTTTATACCCCACCCATCTGCCTGGGTTGCCCGAGCCACTCTGGGCAGCTCCCATCCAGTATATACAGGTAAAGGTAAAGGGGCCCCTGGCCATCAGGTCCAGTCGTGTCCGACTCTGGGGTTGCGGCGCTCATCTTTTAAAAACATAATACAACATTTAAAAGAATCTTGCCTATACAGAGCTGCCTTCAGATGTCATCTAAAGGTTGAATAGTTACTTATCTTATTGGCTCGGAGGTCACATAACTCCATACCCTCCAACATTTATCCGATGAAAATAGGGACGCCCTAAGGAAAAGAGCAATGTTGCAAGATCAAATCAGAAACCGAGACAGCTTCTGTAAACCCGGGACTGTCCCTGGAAAATAGGAACACTGCAACAGGAATGGTTTTTTTAAAAAAGAAAGAGAATAACAGAAAACCCTAAGTGACCTGCACTCTATAGTATAATCTTCTTATCAGGCTCAGGGGCCACTCTGCAGATTAGATGATGTGGAAAGGGCAAGCAAATCAGTATTTATCAAACTTGCGTCTCCAGCGGTTTTTGGACTACAGCTCCCATCACCCCTGTCCACTGGTCCTGCTAGCTAGGGATGATGGGAGATGTAGTTCAAAAACAGCTGGAAATGCAAGTTTGGGAAACCCTGGAAGCTAGAGGATTTGAAAGCCACTGCTCCAACCACTCAACCGCACTTCTGTAGAAGCTGGCTGCTGCTCCCAGGGGGAGAAATAAAAAGTCTGAGAACCCCCTGCATGGATGGATGGAGAAATCCCAGCCAACATCTAAACACACACACACAAACACATACACATCTCTGGAATGTTCAGCATCTTGGCGGACAGGAAAGGAGAGGGCTTGACCCTGGCTGGACCACTAAGTGGAAAACAAAACGGGGAGGGAGGGGGAGAAGAATAGCAAAGAAAAAATGTTGGAATTGCAAACAGCAAGGATTTGCCGCTGGGGGTGGGGAGGGAGGGAATCCACAGCCAAGTTTGAAACGGACCAAAATGTGTTCATTTGGTCAGCGGCCAAATCCCCAGTCCCTCCTGGAGAATCTCCACATCTGGAGACGGCCTTTATATGGCCGCCTTCTGGAAGCCGCCTTCCCCCTTTTTGCAATCTGCAGAAATCACAGTCGCAGCAGCAGTGCCGACACGCCAGACAGTCTTGGCCTGCGTAAAACAGGCTGTGCAGCGGCGGTGGGGTTGGGGAAACAGCTACGTGTGATCTGCAGCCATCTGGCTGTCAGCAGCAAGAGCCTTTCCAGACAGGCTGCGCTCACGCAGATGCAGGTGGGACCACCTGAGCTTTGGGTTGCAATGGCCTCCAATCCAAGGGCTGGATCCTGCATACAAAGGGATCCCACGGAGGTAGCCTAGTGGGTCTCTCGCATGTCTTTTTACCCCATCAATGCTTGCAAGTCCTCACTGGTGGAACTTTTTGTTTTCACTGCTAAAGGTAAAGGTAAAGGACCACTGAAAAGTCCAGTCGCGGACGACTCTGGGGTTGCGGAGCTCATCTCGCTTTACTGGCCGAGGGAGCTGACATTTGTCCACAAACAGTTTTTCCGGGTCATGTGGCCAGCATGACTAAGCTGCTTCGGGCGAAACCAGAGCAGCACACAGAAACACCGTTTACCTTCCCACCAGAGTGGTGCCTATTTATCTACTTGCACATTGACATCCTTTCAAACTGCTAGGTTGGCAGGAGCTGGGACTGAGCAACAGGAGCTCACCCCGTCAGGGGGATTCAAACCGCCGGCCTTCCGATCGGCAAGCCCTAGGCTCAGTGATTTAGACCACAGCGCCACCCACGTCCCAAAACCATCCCCAAAGGAATAGAGCAGAATACCAGGGGTGCTTCAGTTTTAGCCTCACAACAACAACCCTGTGAGGAAGGTCATCCTGACAGAGAATTACTTGCCGAAAGTCACCCGCTGACTTGCTTTTTTTCTTTTTCTTTTTAATAATTGTTTTATTTGATTTTTAAAAAGTATAAACATGTAACAAAAAACAATTCTGAATCCAAATATCGAGATTACTCTGAATCTCCCAGCTCCCCCCCATCCCTTCCATGGGTCCTAATGATAGTATTTACAACTGCATATCAATACTTATTCAAATTTTTATGCTTCCAAGTACTTTCCGTTGCTTTACAAGTGTGGTTAAAATCCTGCTAAAGTTTTAACCTGCTTACAGTCGTCTCGTAAATAAATTATAAACTTTCCCCATTCTTTTTAAAAGTTCTTGTCTTCTTGATTTCTGAGCTTCCCAGTTAATTTTGCCATTTCGGCATAGTCCATCAAGTTGGTTTGCCATTCCTTCCATCTCTGAGCTAATAGCATCTGCGCGGCTGTTATTGCATACATAAACAATCTTTTCTGGGCCTTTGATATCACAGTACCTATAATTCCTAATAAAAATGCTTCTGATTTTTTAGCAAAAGTTATTTTAAACTTTTTTTCATTATATATCATCTCCCATATTTTTTTTTACTTTACATGTCCATCACATATGATGAAAGGTACCTACCTGCTGATTTTCAAGTATGAGTGGAGATTTGACCTCTGCTCCATGCCCAATTGCCCAACACCAAAATTGACGGGCATTGCCACAGTGTCTTGCAATTGATTGTGCGGGGCTGGGCTAACCTGCCCTCCCCCCAACATTTTATTCAAGTTGGCACCCCTGATTCCATTCTCTAGTACCCCTTTATCAGGAAAAAAATGATGACAACAATGCCAGATTGAAAGAGGCTTGCGGCAAACATAGAGAAATCCGCAGTCTCTCTCTCCCGACAACCACATTACTGAAAAATCAATAGCAGCAACCAGAGCAGGAAGATGACAACTTGTTCAATGCCAGGTGACTTTCCGTGGGGTGAAGATGGCCTGGGCAGGTTCTGGGACACATCATAAAACCGGCATGGGCAATTCTCAGCAAGTCTTGCCGGGGGGTGGAGAAGGGTGGGGGCCTTCATTTTCTCTTCCACATCAACTCAGGTAGAGTCAGCTTACAAGGAACAGTGAGGTCTTTCTTCCCTATTCCTGGAGGGATTCCTGAAGTTCTGGGCCCAGTTCCCAGTAGCGTGGCCGGCCAGAGAGAAGCTTTATTCAGTCGAGTTCCCAGACGGGAATCAAGACAGATTACAAAATGCAATTGACGTTGGTTTTTTTTTTAAAGGGGTGTGTGTGTTAATTTACAGCTATCCAAATGGACTTGGGAGGGAGATGGATAGATGGGACATCAGTTCAACTAGTTCAAAAGGCTTAGAGCATCTTTCAGATCCTCTCTGTGTTCATTCTCCTGCCTTTCCATCCACATTGCTCAAACATTTGAGCTTAGACACCCTTCGAAACTTACTGTAGCTCTGGCAGCCCTCAGCACCCATGTCTCCTCCCCAAGCAAGGTGGAGAATCTGCCTGGCAACAGAGGCATCGGAAAGGCGAGAGCCACCGAGCCTCCCCTTCCCATCGTCTCTCACCTGGCAGCATCCATTGCAGCAGGCTGCCACAGCCAGAGAGACGGGAAGGAGACCTTGTTCCATCAGTCCTGCCAAAAGTCTAGCTGCATCGGTGTCATTGTTGGATGCAAAGGAGTGGTGGGAGGTACCAGCTGGGGGACCCCCAAGGGAAGATGGCTCAGAGCCAGGGGGTTGGCTCCAGGGAACGATGAGTGGTCAGAAGGAAGAGAGGGAGCAGACTGGGAGGAGGATGTGTTGGAAGTGGAAGAAGTAACAGGCTTTAGTGAGCTGGGAGAGTCTGTGGCAGAGAGCAGTTCAGAATCGGAGGCAGAAGCTGGAGAGGAGGGAAGCCAAGAGGCAGAGATGAGGCAGGCTGGTGAGGAAGCCAGGAGGTCCTCTCCTCCTCCTGCAACCAGCTCCCTTCCCCCAGGTCTCCCAGAACCAGAAGAGGTATGAAGAGGGTGGAGGAGAGAGAGAGAAGATGGCAAAGTCTCAGAGTGCTTGGGAAGGAACTGGAGGAGGAGGAGCCTTAGACCATAGCTGTCAAGTTCTCCCTTTTTTAAAGGGAAATTCCCTTATGCTGAATAGGCTTCCTCGCGAGAAAAGGGAAAACTTGACAGCTATGCCTTAGACAGCAGCGGGAAGTTGGGGACCTTCATTCCTCACAACTGTCCCCTTGGGGCAAGAGCTACTAGGAAGAGTTGCTGTGTTCACTAGGCCTGAGCTGATTTCTTTATTTGAATAAAGAGTTCACTGTGAGTTGTTGCTGACCTGTTCCCAACCCCCACCTTCACAAGCAGAGGCTTCCTTTCCCTGAATTATTTTCATTCCAGCTGGTCATTATAGAACCATCATTTAAGAATTGGCACATGTGGTTCTCCTCCACCTCTTCCTGCCCTGTCCGCCTTTCCTTTCATGCTGCGTTATTTTAGATTCCAAGTCTGCAGGCAGGGATTGCTTTGTTCTGATTGTACCTAAGCCACTCTGGGAGCCTTTTGGGTTGACGACAAGGGCACAAATGATCTAAATAAAAACAAACAGGATAAGCACCTCTGATTTCCTTCCGGGGGGAGAGGAATAGAGAATGGAAGGAGAGAAGAAAGTTGCAGCCAGAGGTCAGGAATGACTCTGTAGTTGCAGTCAGGGGATGATTGGGGTTCACCTGCCTTGTCCCCCATCCCCCCCAGTCCAGAGAAACTTTATCATGCAGCTGCTTCCAGAGGAACTCCAACATGGCTTTCTGGACTTTTAGGGTGATACATAAAATATTGCAGATGGGGTAGACATTTTGCTAGTTACTAATGTACCTAGCAAAACTGCTATCTAGCTTGGGGGCTGCTTTTGGAGGTGAAGTTATTGGATATTTTCAGTTTGACCTACTAGTGAACTTTAAGCTCACTTAAAATTCTGATGCAATATTTAGTGAGCTGTTAATTTTTGGTTGTCTTCAGGGTGGTGTTCCAGTGATCTTGGACTTCATTATATATCATTATTGTACTACATACTTGTGTTTAGACTGGGTTGTTATATTATATATATATATATATAATGAGAACCACTTTTAGCCCAGATGCATTTCAGGAAAATGCAGTATATAAATAAATGGAATGCAACAAGCAGCACACTGACAGACTAGGAAAATAGCAGTGCCAATTACCTACTGCACCCTGTGAGTCACACATTGGAAGAACCTGAAATAGTCAGCTGAGTAAGGACAGTTCAGGGGTTCAGCCCAGTTTGAGGAATTGCAGACTTATAGGGTTCGAAGGAACCCAAAGAGCCAACTAGCACAACCCCCTGCAATGCAAGAATCACAGCTAAAGAATCCCTGATAGGTGGCCACCCAACCTCTGCTTGGAAACTTCCCATGAAGAAGAGTCCACCATGTTCTGAATATGTTCCACTGTCAAATGGAACAGGGATGCAGGTGGCACTGTGGTCTAAACCACCGAGCCTCTTGAACTTGCCGATCGTAAGGTCAGTGGTTCAAATCCCCGCGATGGAGTGAGCTCCCGTTGCTCTGTCCCAGCTCCTGCCAACCTAGCAGTTCGAAAGCACACCAGTGCAAGTAGATAAATAGGCACCACTCCGGTGGGAAGGTAAACGGTGTTTCCATGCGCTCTGGCTTCCGTCACGGTGCTCCTTTGCACCAGAAGCAGTTTAGTCCAGCTGGCCACGTGACCCAAAAAGCTGTCTGCAGACAAACGCCGGCTCCCTTGGCCTGAAAAGCGAGATGAGCACTGCACCCCATAGTCACCTTTGACTGGACTTAACCGTCCAGGAGTTCTTTACCTTACCTTTACCTTACTGTCAGAAAGTTCTTCCTAATGTTTAGCCAGAATCTCCTTTCATTTTGTTTAGCTGGAATATCCTTTATTGTCATTTAAATCCATCGTTTCGGAAAACAAGCTTCCTCCATCTTAAACTGTGGAGACCAGAACTGGACACAGGATTCCAGGTGAGCTGTGATGAAGGCAAAATAAAATGAAACTCTTACTTCCCTTCATCTCTGGACAGTATACTGTACTTATGCTGATGCAGCCTAGAATTGCATTAGGGTTTTTGTTCGTTGTTTTGCTGCTGCATCACACTGTTGACTCGTGTCAAGCTTGTGATCCTCTCTTTTAGCTGTTGCTAACATTAAACGAGTTAGGAACATTTCCCATTAACTGTGCTAGGAACATTTTTGTCTCTTGCCTGCCACTCGTCATGCAGCTTATCGTCTGCGCAGCCTCACTCAGAGATTCCTCAACACTTTCCGCCCCCTGGAACTTCACCCTCTGGGGAAGGACTTGAAGCTGTCTAAGGGGGGCATCCCATAATTTTGGGGGGAATCACAGCTTTACATGGAGCAGCACTTCTCTTGCAGCACTTGAGACTTTTTAGTTTAGAGAAAATTTAAGAGGCCACACGATCGTTTATAAAATTACTCCTGGCATGGAAACAGCCGATAAAGTTGTTTTTTCCCCTCCCTCTTTCCTAACACAAGAACTCATGGGCATCCAATGAAATTGAATGCTGGAAGATTTCGGATAAAAGAAAGCCAGGCGGGTCGATTCTTATCTTATCTATGCACCTATTTCCCTACAAAGCCCACTTGCTCCAGTGTTTGAGAACCAAGTTAGCCCCACCTGTGCCTGCTTCACCAATAATATCTCTGGCCCAGGCTGCCCCTACTCACAAGTCTCTGGACCAGAGGGAGCCAAGGATGGAGTCCTCAAGACACTGTTGGACTCCAAAAACCAACTAGAATGGCCAACAGTTGAGGATGATGGGACTGGGACTCCCAGCAGCATCCAAGGACCCGACGATGACGACCGATGCTCTAAACCAGGCATCCCCAAACTGTGGCCCTCCAGATGTTTTGGCCTACAACTCCCATGATCCCTAGCTAACAGGACCAGTAGTCAGGGATGATGGGAATTGTAGTCCAAAACATCTGGAGGGCCGAGGTTTGGGGATGCCTGCTCTAAACACTCCTTTTCTGCTGCTCCCGTTTTCTCAGTTGTTGGGTTAACCGATTATAAGCCCATGCAAAGACCACCACTTGTACCTGTGGCCTGCAGACACTCTCATGAACTGTGCCTGCCACACTGCTGGAAGTGCTGCATGGGGCTTCTGCAACTGCAACGTGCAAAGGCAGAAATTTGTTTCGGAGAATCCAGGAAGCTGCAGTGCTGTTCCAAAATGAACACAAGTTTCTAGTCCTGAAGATTGCAGCAGTAGATTTTGAAAGGTGTGGGCAACATCTGGCCACTCTCCAAACAAAAGGATAAGCAGAAGGTCAGGACAGATGAAACCCACAACAGCTTTTTGCTTCCATTAGCTGCGGAAAGGCCACAACGCCCAAAGGCTCCTTTCTCTATTTTGGGTTTCTAGCACCATCTGATGGCAATAATGCAAACAGCAGGTCAATAGAAGATTGAAGCAAGTTCCAGAAGATTTGACTAAGCCCCAAATGCACACACACACACACACACACACTGGACTCTGACATCGCTTGGCAGGGAAGACGAGGCCACAATGTTCCGTTCAGTTTGGGCAGTGATCCAAGTGAGGGGTTTTGCTCTGTATTTTCAGCACCTCGAGGGAGAGAGGATTTGGCATGATGAATCAGGTCTGCTCCTGAATCAGGTCTGCTCCTGTGCCCATGTGCAACAGGGCAGCTAAAATGTGTACACTTGCCAGCTTGAAGAGCTCGCCCCACCCACCCACTCCAAGCAAAACATTAAGAACCAGCTATGCCCCAGATTTATTTCCACTATTTATGATCAGGGATGAGGAACCTTTTTTTGTCTACACAGGCCAGATCTTCGGCAGGATCTAGCTGCAAGGGCCAGGTTTGGCAGGTGGATAGGATTGACCACCTGCCCATCACCTGACATCACCAGGACACTTTGATTTGGTGCTTTGAAGTCCCAAAGCTGGGCCTGCAAAGCGCCGTGTGCTGCTGACCCAGTAGGCTTTGGTTCCATCAGCCCTCAGCTTCCCCTTGCCACTGCTCTGCTGGAAACATGCTGGAAGCACATATTAAGGCTCCCAATTGTGTGCTGGAAGCCCCAACTCTACCTGCCCTGTCACGTATGACATCAGGTGTGGAGTGGCAGGTGGAGAAAAACTGCCTCGCAGGCTGAGTTTAGCCAGTGGCCCAGAGATTCCCCGCCTCTGGCCTAGAAGAAGTTGTCAGCCCTTGGACCAAACCCAAGCTGCTGCTTTCTATCCTTTATTCTGATCTCAAAGGCAGAAGAAGGGTGGACAGCAGCTAAGTCAATGAGACTTGAAAGCTAGGAATCTGGGAGGATGGCAAGGGGGACCTGGCTCACCCCCTTAAATAAGAATCATAAAACTTGTAGAATTGGAAGGGACCACACGGGTCATGTAGCCCAACCCCCTGCACTGCAGAAATCTTTTGCCCAACATGGGGCTCGAACCCATGACCCTGAGATTAAGAAACTCATGTTCTACCAACTGAGCTATTGCCCCTTTCCAGGAAGTTAGTGACTGACCATTGAAGGGAGAAAGATCAAAGTCCTGCAACTGAATTTAGCCCCTCCTTTGCCTCCATCCACCTTCTCTCCAGATATTCGACACCTTTAGCAAACAGCCCAGTCCAGGAACACACAAAGTCCTTCAGATCTTTCCCTTTCAGCCCCCAGAGACAGAGATAGAGGCTGCATCAACACAAGAGGAAGAGGTTGGACAGAATCATTTATTGGCCACGGTCTTTTTTACAACGGGATGTTAAAATTAAATACGCAACAGGAAACGGGACAGCTGCCGGAAGAGGCCTCCCTCACTGTGAAGAAGCCATGATGCTAGAGACACCTGAAAGGGAAGCAAAAGGAGGAAGACTTAAAAGGTGGAGCTGCCTTTGAGCAAGACAGACCAGCAACCCATCAAGGCTAAGCTTGTCCAAACGGCAGTGGCTTCATCGAGGATTAAACTTGGGGTTTTCTTAATGCAAAGCAATGATCTACAACGGAGTTCTCCCTTATACAGCAGGGGGTACAGTACTCACACTAATTTGTCAACCACAGGCATATGCATGTGCCCCCCAACACCAACCCCCAGGAATATTGTAAAGAAGGTTCAAACACTTAAATGGGATACATGCAGAGGCTGTGCAGACACTGTAATTCTGCAGAAAGACAGAAATTCAAGAAAATTTCATGTTTCCTTTTAAAAATATGTATCCCCCCCCCAAATAGCTATCACACAGGAATGGGTAAACTCTCTTTCTCTGGCCCTTAAGACTCTGTCCAGCCACATCCCCCACTGGCCCTGTGGTGTGTCCTCCCCTGGTGATTTCACATGGCTGGGTTGTGTCTTTGCACTGGGACTCTTGCTTATCCAGACAGAGGATGGAGTGTGTGTGACTGGACACAGCTTCCACTCATATGTAGTCCCTGGGAGATGACCCACAAGGGGACTGACAAAAAGGTCCCTCACCTCTGCTATAAATATGTGCCTGAATATGGGGGGGGGAGGAAGGAAATGCCAGCAGGGCACTTTTAAGAGATTGGGAGCCGGACCTTTCTCGTCTTAAGTCATTAGCAAGATGAGTAGGCAAACCTGCTCGGTTTATCGACAGGCCACTGAACTTAGCTTTGCTTCATGCTAGCAACTTGCAGAGAGCTCACCAGCCCTGCTTGCAACACAGCCCCCGTCTAGCTTAGGAGGTGCTTCAAGAAACAGGAGGACAAGAGCTGCACTGGTTAGAGAAGCTGACAAGATGCTCACTGTCAAAGTCTATCTTCTCCACAATGTTCTTGGGCTTGATGCTCTCCTCTTGGTTGCAGATGAAGATCGTCCCAGGCTCCGTCTCTGTCCAGCCGTATTTGCTCATCCAAGACTTGAGCTGGTTGTCTGCAATAAGCAAGAGAAGCGTCAAGGGGCTGGGTAGAGGACGGACATGCTATAACAAAAGTTTCATCCTGCACCTCAAACAAAACCCAGTGGGGGAGCAGACATGGCCGTTAATAAGAGGGAGATTTCTAAAGAAACTGAATTATTTTTCCTGGCTCATCAAGAAACTCTTCAAGGACAGGGATGGTCAGAGGGCCCCTACTGATGCTATCACTAAACACAGAGGCCGGTTCTCAAGCTCAATAAAGCAGAGCCAGTTCATGGCTGAAATCAAGGCCACTTCTCTCCAACATCTGCTAGTCATCAAAAAAGGGATAGCAAGACCCTGGCCATCTTCACACATCCCTGCAAACCATGTCTTGCTGCACAAAAGCAAATCCTGTCTGCTTTGCTCCTCCCTGCTAGTGTACAGCTAGAATAAACCATGTACCCTGGCTCACCATTACACCCAAAACAATGTTCGGCAAACTAATAATCACTGTAGTTTGTTTGGAGTGGGAAGCGGAGAGCCTATATCCCTGGTTTGTAACAGTAAACCAGGGATCGCAATACATTTCCTCAACATGAAAGTGAGGAAGAGCGACGCGCACGCAAATCACTTGTGCACGGCAAACCCTGGTTGATGGCTCACTGTGATATGTGAGCATGACTGATGTTATATGTTCCTGAGCTTCTGAAAATGTGCGCAGCATACACACCCAAATAGTTACTCACCTGTGAGGTCGCCCAGCATCTTGGCCAGAAGCCAGCGGTCAATGTGCTGGTACGTGATCCCCACCACATGACAGATAACTGCAGAGAGACAGGACAAGTGGCTTAGAATTGTGGTTCAACATGGGTTCTGAATGAACACAGGTTGCCGTTCCTTAGTTAAGGGAAATCATGGTTAATGCTAGCCAAGGTTTCCTTTAAGCAAGGAACTAAATATCAAACTGCATCACCTGCACTTTAAGTTAGGGCAGGATTTACTCTGGGAAGGGGCTGTGGAAAGACAGATAGTACCATTGATAAAACCGTAGTCTTGTAACGACTGCTCCTCTTAAGGAGGCTGGGGAGAGCACATAAACACACATGGAGCTCAGAAAAGTGCTCAGCTCCTCAGGGAAAGGGAAGAATGAGCAAGATGGTAGGCAAAGTAAGCACACTTCTTCCTTTAATCATTCTGGCATTATTTATTTGAAGTGCAGATTTTCTGCACAACCAACAACTTTTCAGTTTAACCAAAAGGAGTTACGTATCGTCAAGGGCTATATTCAGAGCTGCAGTGGCAGAATCCTGCTGGCATAACAGGCCTTCCTTTTCCGGTACTTACGGGACCGTCTCTCCTGGTATGCCCCGCGGAGGACCTTAAGGTCCATAAACAGTAATACCCGGGCCCGAAGGAAATCAGATTAGCCTCTACTAGAACCAGGGCCTTCTCAACACTGGCCCCGAGGCTGCATTTTAAATTTAATTTTGATGTATTTAGTATTGTTGTTGTGTTGTATTTTAACCAGTTGTTTTGTATTTGGTGTTAGCTGCTTTGAGCCCGACTTTGGCTGGGGAGGGCAGGGTATAAAATATATTATTATTATTATTATTATTATTATTATTATTATTATTATTATTATTATTATTCCACTCTTCCCTGCCCCCAGAATCTGCTCTGGGAGCACCCCCAACTCCAATTTTGAGGGTGTGCAGGAGGCAGAGGTGCAACATTGAACACAGTCCTAAAAATATATATACAGTGGTGCCTCGCTTAACAAACGCCCCGCAAGACAAAATTTTTGCTTAACGGAAGGATTTTTCTAGTGGAGGTTGCCTCACTAGACGAATTCGTTTTGCGAAAAATTCGTCTAGCGAATCACGGTTTCCCATAGGAATGCATTGAAATTCAATTAATGCATTCCTATGGGCAAAAAAAAATTCAAAAAAATTCAATGCATTCCTATGGGATTCGCTAGACAAATTTTCCGTTATAAGAATAGACCCGTGGAACGAATTAAATTCGTCTAGCCAGGCACCACTGTAGTAGACTGGATTTTAGCGTCTAAAGGGGCAAGGAAGGAGAGTTCAGGAGCAGAGAGAAACACACTTACATTTCCTAACAGAGTCCTCAAAACCAGTGATTCCATCCAGGAGATCCATATTCTCATCTAAGGCTTGCTAGGAAGGAAACACACAACGATATCGCTTTGAATCAAAGCAGCTGAGCCATATGCCCTGACAACCCACCCCGATATTAGCAAGGAGAAGCTGAACTTGTTTATGAATTTTAATGAAGCTAAAAATACACCAAAACAGCACAAAAGTACATCAAAAGAGCTGCAAAGGAAAAAAGGAATTGCAGAACATCAGAAATAAAAAATTTAAGGCAGCCACATCAGTAAACTTATCAAATGCAGCACACTTAAAAAAGCTCTGTGTATGCTCTGCAATATTAATGGATATGCTTATGTTTCTTTTCTTTTTAATTTCAATTCCTATCTAAAAGATCTCACAGCTGTTTACATACATGATAAGTTAAAGAAAAACCACTTCAAATGACTTGCGCAACAAATACACAAACAATATTTATATCCATAAATTTTATACAAATTGAATAAAATCAGAGAGGCGGGATAATTGATAATACAATATTTCAAACAACACAATATGCATGCACTTATTCATCCAATCTCACTCACCATCCATTTCACACAATCACTATAACTATTCCCTAGGTGCAAGCATTACCTTGATCAGCCAAATAAAAAAATTCTTTCAGTAGCACCTTAAAGACCAACTAAGTTTATATTTTGGTATGAGCTTTCGTGTGCATGCACACTTCTTCAGTATCTGAAGAAGTGTGCATGCACATGAAAGCTCATACCAAAATATAAACTTAGTTGGTCTTTAAGGTGCTACTGGAAGAATTTTTTTATTTTGCTTCGACTCAGACCAACACGGCTACCTACCTGTAACTTGATCAGCCAGTCATAAATAAACCACTCAAATTCACCAATATTACCACCCATATGCAAAGGGTCACTGCCAAGCATACACAGATGCCTGAGCCCCACCGGACTATCTAATACTCCTCTTCCATCTCTCACCGGACAGGGGCCCAGATCTATACTAGGGAAGGCTCTCGCCCTGGAGAGTATCTAACTCGTTCCATCCACTCACTCCAAACGACAGAATCATAGCTTACATGCTATACAGCCTCAACATCTGATAAGGAATCAACCAACTCTGGGAAGCCGACACAAAGACCAGCCTCACCCTCAAGGTGACCCTGAAGATCACCACACACTCAAGGTGTTTTGCTTCCATGCTCCTGTTGGCATGTCATTGTTCTGATTGTTTTTGAAACAAACAGCACTTTAAAAAGAAAAGTGAAGACAAGGCAAGTTTGAGGCAGGCAATCATCTCTTGGGCTCGTATGTCATTCAAAAGCAAAACTTTTTTCTTTTTTCTTTGCAAATCACAAAGGATTGTTGAGTAAGATATGAGCTTGGCTTACCCAGAAAGCCTGGAAGTGGCAGGTCTCCAGCAGCTCACCCAGGTATAAGATCTGACGGATGGGTCTCTCCTCTTGCTGGGAGATATGGCATTAAGGTGGCAAATGGAACAGGGGGGAAGGTGTGAGGTTTCTTGCCCCAAGTCTTAGGCAGGCTAAGAAATATTAACAGCTCATTGTATAGTCCAGGCTTCCTCAACCTCAGCCCTCCTACAACTCCCATGATCCCTAGCTAGCAGGACCAGTGGTCAGGGATAATGGGAACTGTAGTCTCAAAACATCTGGAGGGCTGAGGTTGAGGAAGCCTGGTATAGTCAGAACAGAGGTCTTTCCGCAGCTACAGGAAAGACAGTTACCCATTAACGGAAGCAGAACAGTATCTTTTTGTAAATACTGTTGCAGGGTCATCACATGGACGGTAATTCCACAAATTAGTTCACTCCTCCCACTATTAGCACTAACTTTATTTCTTGCTGGAGAGAATCAAATAACCGTTTGCTTTTATATTTAAAAGGGAGAGCAGTTGCAGACTCTCTCCCCAGTATTCTTTGGTGAAACCCAGTATCTTTTTATGCAGCCAGCACAATCATAACACCTCTCTCCATTCTGCCAGGTATGCATTATACATCATGCCAGCTGCTTGCGCTCCAGTCCTGCTTGAGGGTTTCTCCTGTGAGAACAGGATGCTGGACTAGATGGGCCATCAGCCTAACCCAGCAGGCTCCTATTTTGTTTTTGTGATACCTCCTCCTTACAAAGTGCAGACAGCAGGGAAACATCTTCCCCGCCCCCAATACCTGGTCCTTCTTTCCATTTTTTCCTCACTTAACACTCAGTCCCAAGAAGAGCTTCAAGGATCCTGAAAACTTGCTCACTACTTTGTGGCATCTTAGTTGCTGTCAAAGTTTGGATTTAAAAAAAAGAAAATGGACCAGCATGGTTCTTGCAACTGTCATATGTTGGGTGAGATAAAGTACATTTTATGTCCTGACGATTTCAGTGGGAAAGAAACACATCTTTAGCCTAGCTGGCAGGGGTTGCAATGCAGCTTGGGGCTACAGGTGGCACTGAGGTCCAAACAACTGAAGGTTTACTGCCTTAGGATGGTAATATTTCTCATTTTCGTATCAATTTTAGAGCACCCATTGCACTTCACACACATTCTCTCAGGAACTCAACAACTTTGTTAAGAAAAGAACAATAGTGTTGCCCCCATGTTGTAAGTGGAGGTGCAAGGCTTGCCTAAGGGCATGTGAGTTGGAATGGAAGTTGAACCTGAGAACTCTTGGTTCATAGCTCAAGTCTTTGCCCATGTGCAGCACACCCTTCCCCTCGGGAAAAGGATACATGAGCCTGGTCAATCATACACTTGCAGAGTGTGAAATCTGTGTGGGGCAGGTTGGTCAGAGCTTTCAGAAGGATCTGAGCAGTGACTGTGGTTTGGAAGAAGGCAGGGTTAAACTGATACCTGGATATGAGATAAAAAGAAAGAATATATTGGGACTCCAGACAGAAAGGAGATCAGCATGTATTTATCGGTACTAGAAATTAATGGTCAAGACTGAATTAGGTCTAACCGGTGTGTGCAAAGTTGAACACAACCCTATGGGTCCAAGTGCTTCACTGTCCTCCAAAAACTTGCACCCACCTTGAGAGGCACTTGGTTCACAAACCCATTTACAGATTTAGCCCCATGGCTCTTCACCAAATCAGTGCCTAGGTCAAGCTGGGCACCGGCCCCCAAGCGCACCTAGTTTGGCCCTCACTTCTTGGAACTGTTTTCAATAGCAGACTCACCCCACCCCCAAAAAAGGGCAAGCAAGAAGCCACTCACAGTTTGAGCACAGCCAGGTTGGCCTCCAGGTCATAGGCATTCTCCTTGGCTTGCGTCTCCACGTAGCGCTCTAGCGTGGCCAGATTCTCCGGGTTATACCTGAAACACAGAAAAGGTTGGGGTGAGGACCGCTAGGCTAAGGCCGCATCCACACCATACACGGGCAACACTGTGGTGCTACATTTAGCACTTGTGGCTTACCGCCCACCCCCCACCAATCTTGGGAGTTGCAGTTTGTTCAGGGCGCTGAAAGTGGTTGGGAGACCTCCTCCCACCATTTCACAGAACTACAATTCCCAGAGTGGTTTGACAGCCGATGCCTGCTTCACAGAGGAACTTTGGAAATCATTGCTCTGGGAAGCAGGGGAGACAAGGGAAGCCTCCCAACTTCCCTACAGTTTCAACACATTGCCTAGGTGTACATCTCGAGGCAAAGTCGCTCGGGGACCGTTTGGGTGGCAAAAACGACTAGTAAAAGCTTAGTTCATAAGTAAAGGCTGTAAATCACGTAACGCAGGCGTGCCTCTGAGCACGTGCAGAGGAAACAAGGGAAGCCCCCAACCCGCGTCGCTTGGTTTCTGAAGTCGCCCCCGAAGGATGGGAAGGTGGGTGGTGGTGGCTGCCTTGGTAACCGCACCCAGGTCCCTCCCACCCCACCCCTCTATCAATCGCCCACCCCCCTCCGGATCAGCACCTGTCGATGCCCTTCAGCAGCTTCCCCACGTTCGCCCGCATCTGCTCGAAGAGCGCCATGGCACGCGGAACCGTGAGCGGAGAAGGAGGCAGCGGCGGCGGAAAAGGAAGGGAAAGGACCGCGTCCTCAGCACAGGAAGCGGAAGGAGCAGGAAGTGAAGGAACTTCCTGCCGGGCAGCCTCCGACTTCCGCTTCCGCCGATGCACGCCGGAGGCAGCGCCGCAGGCTAGAGGTTCGTTCCGCGCATGCGTTGCGGAAAAAAGGCCCGAGGAGAGGCGGACGACACTCTTGGTCCCGCCCCCTTCGGGGTGGAGCTTCGGCTTCGACTCCTCCCCCTCCCTTCTCCCTTGGAAGATTCTATGCAGATCTTTTGCGCGAGGACTAGAAACTTATGCTTGGTTTTTGAAACCGGAACTTCTCTGGAGCGGAGATTTAAACTGCACCGGACTTAAATTGCACCAAGCAGAGATCCTGCCGACTGGGACCAGCCAGCGCCTGAGCGACAGCCATGCATGCAATTCAAATGGCGGTGCCATTGGATTTACGTGGTGCATGATTCTGGCCACACACACCCCCGCCCAATCTCCTTTAGGATGCAGCTGGGCCATTTTTAGCTCTCCCCCTCCCCCCGTAACTTTTTGTACGCGATAAGGATCCCGCGATCTACCAGGATCAGCCAGGTTAAACATCCCTGCAATAGGATATACCAGTTCGCTGAGCTCTGGCTTCTTCAGGGAGGGAACCTTAACTCGGTGGCAGAGCACCTGCGGGAAGGCACCTGGTTCACTTCGCATCTGGCTGAGACCCTGGAGAGCCGACGTCAGGCAGACGAGGCCTGCGTCGTGGGCATAGAGTCTGACCTGGTGGTAGCAAGGAATAGTAGCGTAGTGGCAAAATCAGAAGCGAAGTGATAGTCACAGCCATGGCCCATTCTAAAATTGCACAATTACACAATGTTTTGTAATTATGGATGTACAAGTGAAACTCGGAAAATTAGAATACAGTATCATCGAAAAGTGCATTTATTTCAGTAACACAATTTAAAAGGTGAAACCAATATATGAGATAGATGCATGACATGCAAACCAAGATATGGCAAGCCTTTATTTGTTGTAATTGTAATTATTTGTCGTTAGACGGGTCAATTATAAACGGAATGTAATTAATGAAATGTAATAGCGATGTTTATTTTTGTATTATTGTAACTATTTGTTTTATTACTGTGGAATTTCCAAAAGAAAGCATTTGTAAAAATAAAAATAAAAAATAAAAAGTTGCATTACTGAAATAAATGCACTTTTTGGCGATATTCTAATTTTCCGAGTTTCACCTGTATTGCAGCAATCCGTGCAAATCTCCAGCTGTTGCCTTTCTGCTAGATCTACTCTGTTCTGTGCACATACATAAGTAAATGATTTGGAGTGCTCCAATATCATTTTTCGGAGCGGTCCCCCCCCCCCCGAGTACTTGGCGCCTCTTTTTTGTTATTAAAAAGTGTGGCACTTACTGTAACAACTTCATTGTGAGTACAGGCACCTATTTTTCTAGTGACAGCATAGTTTTGCAGTGACTCAAGCTGTGCTTTCCTTGAAGTTGTATCATACTTAACAGAACTTGCACATCCTTCTATTGAAACAGACGCACTTTGCGTTTTCAGTATTCCTGAATGCTTAGTTTTGGAGCATACAATGGACAGAAAGCTCCCCTTTCATGCTGGTCGGGCGGCTCTAGGATGCTGGAGACTGAGACCCAGCTGCAGAAATACAGTAGTAAGGGGTCTTTGACTTCCAGTGACCCCGGACTATACCACTGACGAGGGAGCTTCCTTTGACCTTTGCACTCCTGCAGGCATCATAAGCACATAGTTAAACAATGGAACTCACTTGCACAATAAGCTTTTGGCTGCCTACTTGGATGGTTTAAAAAGAAGATTGGACAAATTCACGGACAGTTCTCTGTGGCTGTGAGCTGTCCATGGATGCCCACGTCAATTCTGTGTCCAGGGCAGCTGTCTACCATGTGGTACGCAGGCTGACACCCTACCTGCCCGCAGACTGTCTCACCAGAGTGGTGCATGCTCTAGTTATCTCCTGCTTGGACTACTGCAATGTGCTCTACGTGAGGCTACCTTTGAAGGTGACTCGGAAACTGCAGGTTATCCAGAATATGGCAGCTAGATTGGTGACTGGGATTGGCCGCCGCGACCATATAACACCGGTCCTGAGAGACTTGCATTGGCTCCCAGTACATTTCCGAGCACAATTCAAAGTGTTGGTGCTGACCTTGAAAGCCTTAAACGGCCTCAAAGGCCCAGTATACCTGAAGGAGCGTCTCCACCCCCATCGTTCAGCCAAGACACTGAGGTCCAGCGGCAAGGGTCTTCTGGCAGTTCCCTTGCTGCGAGAAGTGAGGTTACAGGGAAACAGGCAGAGGGCCTTCTCAGTGGTGGCGCCCGTCCTGTGGAACACCCTCCCATCAGATGTCAAGGAAATAAGCAACTATCTGACTTTTAGAAGACATCTGAAGGCAGCCCTGTGTAGGGAAGTTTTTAATGTTTGATGCTGTATTGTGCTTTTAATATTCTGTTGGGAGCCACCCAGAGTAGCTAGGGAAACCCAGCCAGATAAGCGGGGTGTAAATAAATGATGATGATGATGATGATGATGATGATGATGAAGGCACAAAGGTAGGAAGCAGCATGCTTTTGAATTCAAGTGGCTGTTGTGCTTCAGATCTTGCTTGCGGGCTTTCTATTGACGCACTGAGAACAGGATACTGGACTAGCTGAGCCAATGGCAGTCTCGTCTTACAAGTCTCTAGCATAGGGGTGGGCAAGTTTGTTTAAAGTCCAGGGGCCACATTCCTTTCTGGGTAGCCATCTGAGGGCCACATGTCAGTAGTGGATGGGGCCAGGGACAAAAGTGGGCGGAGCAATGAATGTAAATTTTACCTTTGTACAGTAGGCCAGTTCCTGCAAACACTCACACAGCCTTCTCTCTCCTTCATCACCAAGAAGCATTATCAGAGTTCTAGACACATTGTGGGCATGCAAAAGCACTCAAGGAAGATTTGCAGCCAGGCCAGTGCAGGGTGTGACCAGTGAGAGTCCCAAGGGCTGCATTTTGGCCCCTGGGGCAGAGGTTTCCGGCCGGTGCTTCAGCCCCAGCCCCTTCCCCAAGGGAAACCGGGCCAGCGAATAGGAGGCGATAGAGGAACTGATGTGATATCTGTATCCCCGCCACAGGGCTTTAAAGGCCACGGTGGAGCTCGCGCAAACCAATCATGCTTCAAATCAGGAAGCAGAACCCTGAGAAATTTATAAAGTGCCCTGACCACATTGCTGTTCTGACGCCCACGCGCAGTGAGAGAGTCACAGACTTTGCAAACCTCTGCCTTGGGGTGGCAGGGGGTGGGGAAGCACTGAACAATGGATGCCCAGGAAAGAGCTGCCCTAGACATTTCCACCCGAAACCCCCAAGAGGACTTTGAACTTCTGCTGAGAGTTGGTGGAGGGACCTATGGAGAAGTTTATAAGGTAAGCGACCAAACCGCTGCTCCTTCCTGGAGAGAGTGAGTGGCTGAGGGCATCACCCTTTGGGGGCTGCGACTTCCACAGCTGCACACGAATTGACCAGCAAAAGAAGGATTCCTCATAATATAATCTTAGATCTGGCAGGGAAAACCCACCTCTTCCTTTTGCATCCATTAAAATGCTATATTTTATGCTTGGTTTCTTCCCCTGCCAGGTCTATTTTGTAATATCTCTCTGTCACTCTTTGAAACATCCTGCATTGCCAATCACATGTTTGAAATAGGAAAAACATCTTCGGCAATACAGCTGCATGCTAATTGAACTGGGTTTGAGGACAAAACAAATATCAAGTAGGGTTCGCCTGTGGAACTCATAGCTGCATGATATTGGAAAAGCTGAGAAGTGGGTTGTCGGCCACATTTCTATCCCACAATTCCCCTAAAGACCTTGGGGAAACATGGATCACTCCCTTCTTTTATCTTCACAGCAACACACTGCTCAATTCTCTTATGCGTTCCTCCCAGTATGTGTACCACTGCTGTCCTAGTGTGTGTCATAGTTGAGTATTGTATGAATTTGGTGCTCTGTTGAGCACTTCATCCACCGCACATTGCTAGTCTCTGTGCCCAAGGCACTGCCTGTTTTTTAAAGCTGCAAGGCAGGCTGTTCTTCAACGGGTTCAGCTTTCTGCCTCACTACTATGTTGGGAAATGCTGCACCCGCCATATTTCCACCTGCCGTGTTGTACTTAAAGGCACAGGAACCCTTACTGGGAGAGAAAGCGCGTGGCAACTGTCCTGTCTGTCTGCCTTGGCAATTCTCTCCATGGGACATAAGAGAGGTAAATGCGAGGGCATTTATGGGATGGCCGCTTTAAGTAAGAGATGGAGGCTCATGAAACAGGCACCTTCTCCCCTGACAATGTGAAATCAGAAAAAGCCAGGCAGGGGGTAGAGCAGCTCCCCTATGAGGCAAGGCTACAACATTTGGGACTTTATAGTTTAGAAAAAGAAAAAGACAAGCAGGCGGCGATGCGATAGGAGTGTATAAAACTGTGCAGCATGGAGAAAGTGGACGGAGGTACTTCCCCCCCCTCCTGTTGTCACACTAGAATTTGTGGATGTTCAGTGAAGCTGAATGTCATAAGATTTGGGACACGACAAGAGAAAATACTTATTCGCACAGCTCATAGTTAAGCTACGGAACTCCCTCCCACAGGAAGCAGCGATGGCCGCCAACTTGGGTGGCTTCGAAAGAGGGTTAGACAAATTCCTGGAGGAGGAGAAATCTGTTGGTGGTTACTAGCCACGATGGCTGTGTTCTGTGGCCGGAGGCAGCATGCTCCTGGGCTTGGGTCCGGCTTGTTGGCATCTGGGTCGGCCACTGTGATAACAGGATGCTGGAGTAAATGGGCCATTGCAATTTGGCAGGCTCCAAATGAAGGACCATCTGATCCTCTCAAGAGGCCAGATTTGGCTCCTGGGGACTCTAGTTCCTGACCTCTCCTGCTCACCTTTCCCTCCCCATTTCCAGTTCAAGGCTCAGCCTTAAAAGCTATTTTCAGCGGTTGGAAAACATGATGGGTACCTTTATTTCTTGGGCCATAAGCCGCCATGACAAGTATCAACGCAGAATAAGCACCTGGGACGCTTGTATAATTATCTATTTCTATTGCTGGCAAATGGAAATTGAATTTTGGTTGGCTTTGACTGCAATAGACTGTTCAAGACACCTTGCAACTTATCTCCTTGTAGGCATCATGCACACAAAAGGTTAAAATTAACAGCTTTAGCAGAAGAACAAAGTATTGCTGTTGAAGAGAATGCTTTGGAACACATACTTTCCCTACCCTGTCCTGACACAGGTTTCCCCTGCACATCTGGTTTTAGTGGGTTGTTATTTTTAAAAATATCTGCATTCATATACTTGTTCCAAGTTGGGATTCAAGGAGGCTTAGAGCATTTAAAGGCAACATCATAAAATACAAAGTAATAGAAACAAACTAGTTAAAAAAATTGAGATTCTTCAGAACACATTTAGTACCAGCAATTAAAATCCAATTTGACCCAGTGATCAGTACCACCTGCGCCTTAGTTTCCAAAGGCCTGCCTGAGCATGAAGGCTCAGCCTGTTGGGGGAAGGATAACAAAGAGGGAGCCAATCTAACCTCTCTTGGGAGGGAATTTCACAATATGGGAGCCACCACAGAAAAGTCTCTCTCGTGTCACCACGAACCACGGTTTTGGTGTTGATGGGAGCCAAAGAAAGTGCTCACCCCAGGATCTTAGCATGTCGGCAGGTTTGTATAGGAAGGTATGATATTCCAGGTAGCCTGGGCCTGATCCTCATCTAAGCCCTACCATCCACTCCTCCTTAAAAGGAGCTTGGCTGCCTTCTGATGCTACGGTACTAGTCCGAGAAGAATTATAATGGGGAGTGAATAACTGGGGTGTGTTTGTACGTGGATGAACCCCATAGCTTTTCTGTAGCATCTACAAAAGCTGTTATTCCTGGGAGGTGTTCCCAGGGAATGCTCAGAATGGCAGCAACTTCTGAAAATTGTACAGGGATAGGGGAGAAATTGGTTTCGGGTCACATTTCCTGGTTCAGTTCCCGAAACAATATGCAAACTGAAACTCAGCTATCCTTCAAAATTTGCATTTCACAAAAACTTGCACGCATCGGGGGAAAGTGTGCCAAGAATCGAAGACATTAGTGAAAACAACATAGGAAAAGACATTGTGTTAGGGAGAAAAAAACAACTGATGGCAATAATAATAATAATAATAATAATAATAATAATAATAATAATAATAAATATTATTTGTACCGCCGCCCTCCCCGGTCGGAGCTGGGCTCAGAGCGGCTAACATCATATGTGTTTATTAGGAGAAATTTGCACTAAAGAGCTGATGGATTTTTCATGGGGGCTCTTGATTAAAATTTGGAAACTGATGCAGATTGAGATGAATGTAAGATTAGGAAAAAAAATAGAAACTGGAAAAAAATGAAATGGACAGAAATCACTTTGTACTTACTTTTGTCCTGAACAGTATTGTTTGTTAATAAATTTGTGAGTAAGAATGGCTGCATGTACATAAAGGTAAAGGGACCCCTGACCATTAGGTCCAGTCGTGACCGACACTGGGGCACACCCCCTCAAAAAAGGAATTCAAGGAATTGTCGGTTACTACAGCTCCCAGCATCCGTACCAAACTAATCATTTATGTATTTACTAGCTGGCCCTGCCACGCGTTGCTGTGGGTTATTTGTGTGATTTCCCTTACCCTGTGCCAATCCATGACATATCCCTGTGATTCCCCCCCTTATCCCCCTCCCTCATCCCTGTGAATCCCCCAACTCTGTCCTGATCCATGACCTATTATGCCCCCTCTTCCCCCCACCCCGGCTTATCCCTGTGATTTCCCCTCTCTCCTCCCCCTAATCCCCCCACTTACCCCTGTGATTTTCCTCCTCTCCTCCGTCCAACCCCCCCCCCCGGGTTATTCCTGTGACCCATTCATTTTGCACACAATCATTCCCCCAATGCACATGTTCTGTAAAATTTTGCCCTGTCCCAACCCTGACTCCCCTACCCACGTGTGTTATGTGAAATAACATTTATTCTACCCAAAGGCACGGCCCTGTAAAAGGCCCATATTCAGTTGATTTTATGCTGTGGCCTATTCGCCCCCCCCATCCCCCCCAGACAGGCCCCTAAATCCACTCAGCCTAGTCTGCAAAGCCGAGGCGAGATACTGTGGAGAGGGCAGGTTTCATCCCTGTGTCTCTCCCCCCCACCCTGTTCTGACCCATTACCTATCCCTGTCCCCTATTCAGCCCCCCACCCCACCCCAGGCAGGCCCCTACCTCCACTTGGCAATGTTGGGCCTTGTTGCTGCAAAAGGCCTGTTTTCAGTTGGTTGCTGTGGAATTTTGTGATGTCATCTGGTGGCGCGGCTTTCAAGGCAGCAGTGGACGATCTGCCTTTCTATTGGATGCTGCTGGAGTCTTCAGAGCTTCTGCTGGTGATGTCTAATTTGGGCGCCACTTTTTTGTGTTTAATCATTAGTTTAGGTATGAAAGGTTTGCTTTTTTGGGGAAAAATGCCAGATCCCTCACTGATGGGTATGGAACGCTGTAGCCAAATTTGTTACATTACAGTTCAGCGGTTACGGAGAAAGGCTGTGACTTCTGCGCACGCAATGCCTACATTTTTATATACTATATATAGGTTACAGTTACTTACTGCAGTTCCCAAGTTTCTTTGAGGAGGGGAAAGGGCGAATCTGGCTTTAAACTTAAATTTAGCTTTAAGTTTCCCTACAACAGGGGTAGAAAACTTCCAAGAGACTGCGATCTACTCTCAGAGTTAAAAACTGGCAGTGATCTACCCCCTTTTGGGGGGTTCAAGTCAAAGTTGTTGAAGTTCTTTAGGGAGGAGGAAAGCGACGCTGAGCTTTTTTTAGGAAGGAAAACCCTGTTTTTGGTGGTTAGGGAGGAAAGCCCAGTTTTTTAGGGGTGCAGGGCAAAGATGCTTTTTTAGGGGAGCCAAAGTTTTTTAGCTTCTTGGGGGGGGGAGCCAGTGATTTACTGGTGATCTACCACAGACATCCAGTGATCTTCTGGTAGATTACTATTTAGCTGTTGGACATGCCTGCCCTGCAACATGTCTTGCTTGTTTCAATAATAAATAATAATAATAAAATTTTATTTATACCCTGCCCTTCCCGGTTCAGAAACCCGGGCTCAGGGTGGCTAACAACAAATTTAAAACACTTAATTGTAATACAACATAAAAGCAGCATAAAATACAGTATAAAAGCATGAATAACAATAAAAGTCAAAAATCAAAAATCAATTTGGGGAAAATTCATCCAATAAACATTAGATAGTCACCAGGGCTAGCTGGTTAAATTAGTCCTACTTGGGCCAGCAAGGAGGCCAGGGGAGAATTAGCTGTGGGGTCCCACAGCGGGTAACCTTCATAAAAGGGGGGGGAGAAGGGAAATAAAGGCATAGAGGCACCCCTTTCTTCTCTGGTTTGCCAGTTTCTCTCTCCCAGGCCTCTTGGAGGAACGGCAGCCTGTCTTGAAAGACCACCCATCCACTTAGCGTAACGGCTCACATCCTGCTTGATACTATCAAAGGAGCCAAGGGCTGCAGCTGCATCCTCTGCCCAAATTTTTCAGCTTGCATTCTCCTTCCTCGAACCAGTCTCCCGCTTTGAGCGGTGGGATGCAGGGGCCAAGCAAGGTGAGGCCACAGGAATTCACAATCGAATCTCCCGCCTGTTTATAACTGTGTTTACATTGCACTTCTCCTCCAGAGGGTTTGAGGTGGCATGCAGGCCTCTATCCCAGGTGATGTCATGCGCGTGCCTTTGTCGCGCCCTGTTGGCGCCTCCTGCGACTGCGCTGAGTCCCGGCGGGCCCTGCGAAAAGCCTGACGGGTCCTGTTGGGCCTCGGCGCACCATGTGTGTCATGCACAGTCCACGTTAGGTCAACTGGTCAGGTACCCACAGTAATAATATTGTGGGTGCCTCGGCACCCAGGCCATACCTGCCAAGTCTCCCTCTGAAAAATGCGGGATCAGCAGCGGCGCGGCACCGGAAGTTGCGGCCACCACCAAAATGGCCACCAGGCATGCGTAGAAGTGACTTCCGGTGCCACTCTGCCCGATTTCCGGTGCTCACACATGGGAAGAGTGGCATCCAAAATAGAGGCTCCCTGGTAGGTAGGTAATCCGGGGGATTTCTGGAATTTTTCTCCATTTGGGAGAACAGCGGGAAACGGATTAAAATCCGGGGGTTTCCCGCGAAAAGCGGGATACTTGGCAGCTAAGACCCAGGCCCCCCTTCCTGAGTTGGTGCCTTTACCCTGGAGGCCGCCATTCCTTTGTTTGTAATTGCTATGCTTTGTTTGCTTACTTTTGATTGCGCATCTGGATGATACCATTGCCGAACCATTGTATTCCAAATATGCCCACCTAGCCACCCTTCTTGTGTTTTTCCAGACCTGATTTGTGGCAACAATTTTGGTAGTAGAAGAAGAAGAGGAAGGAAAGGAAAACAGCACATCAATAGTTGTCAATATAAGCTGACTAATTGAGGGGGCAATCAAGGGGCAATTCACCCTCCAGCCACCCTGAACAGGAAGCAATAAAAGTGGCTGGAACTTTTCAAGGAGGAAACTTGTAATCAACGCTGCTGGGTCTGCCCAAAAAATAGAGTTCTTATTATTTGCTTGTTATAGGCTTGACATCGTTCCTGGCAGCCATTTCCCCTCCTGACATGATACAAATCAGTGGTGTGGTGAGCAGCTATACCCAGTAACAAGTTTGTTGTCCTGATAATTTCAGAACTGCTACTTGGTTGAACACATTATTTTTATCTTTTTTTTTTATTAAAGAAAACCATTTATATCTTTCGCAGATATAGATCAGAATGGCGTGAAATAAAAAACCCCACAATAAAATTCAGCAGACACTATAACAAATACAGGAGATAATAGGGCCACTAAAATATCTAGGAAGGCTCAAAACTGATTTTTAACAACAACAACTACTACTATAACCAGGTGCACTCCTATGGGAAATCACGTTTCCAATGGCGCTTTTCGACTTACAAATTTTTCGACCTACGAAGGTGCCTTCGGGATGGATTAAATTTGTAAGTCGAGGCACCACTGTAAATATTTTAGTGTTGCAACACCAAGACTCTGGAACAATAATAATAATAATAATAATTTATTTATACTCCGCCCATCTGGCTGGGTTTCCCCAGCCACTCTAGGCGGATTCCAACAAAACAGTAAAATACAATAATCTATTAAACATTAAAAGCTTCCCTAAACAGGGCTGCCTTCAGATGTCTCCTAAAAGTCTGGTAGTTGTTATTCTCTTTGACATCTGGTGGGAGGGCATTCCACAGGGCGGGTGCCACTACCGAGAAGGCCCTCTGCCTGGTTCCCTGTAACTTCACTTCTTGCAGGGAGGGAACTGCCAGAAGGCCCTCGGCGCTGGACCTCAGTGTCTGGGCAGAATGATGGGGGGTGGAGATGCTCCTTCAGGTACCGTATACTGGGCCTTTGAGGCCTTTTAGGGCTTTAAAGGTCAGCACCAACACTTTGAATTGTGCTCGGAAACGTACTGGGAGCCAATGTATGGTAGGTCTTTCAAGACTCCTTGCTTATTGACATCAGGCATATGTCTTCATTGCACCCTTTTCGGCTCCTGCTTAAAAATATTTTGTTTAGGTATGTATGTAGCGTGTTGATATGTGGTTTCAGCATATTGTTGATTTTAATTGGTTTTTTAAAACCTTCAAATAGCCGTTTAGTACTTGTCATTGAAAATTTTGTGCCATTCTTTTTGCAAACTGCCTCTCCCCCAAAGAGAAGTCACAGGAAAAAGCCCGGCTTGTCTGTTTGCTGCTGTTTCACGAATTTCAAGGTAGAAAACCAATCCTCCATTCTTCAAATTGAGGAAATCTTTCTTATTCTTTGGCTATTCCTCGTATCCGAGTAAGATTGTCTTCCATAAGCACATTATGGAGGCCAATTCTGGATCCACATGTCCTTCCACAGGGGGACATACCTTGTTTTCCCGAAAATAATACATACCCATAAAATAAGCCGTAGCAGGATTTCTATGCATTTGCGCAATATAAGCCATACCCCGAAAATAAGCCATAGTGATAGGCGCAGTTCTGGAGGGCCCAAGGAAGAGGCGAGGCTGGATGCGTAATAAAAATAATACACTCCCTGAAAATAAGCCATAGTGTGTCTTCTTGAGGAAAAATAAATTTAAGACAGTGTCTTATTTTCGGGAAAACATGGTAGGTTTCCGGGCGGGAGCTGATCATGGAGAGGTTTTGCCAAACGTGCCTTCCTCTTAGCGTGTTTCTCCCTTTCGCCCTGAGTTCGAGCATCTTCAAAACCTGTGACACCTTTGGTAAAGGCTGTTCTCCAATTGGAGCTCTCTCAGGCCAGTGTTTCCCACTTGTTGCATGTACTGGTAAAAGAACACTGTGAAAATGCTTTTTAAAAAAGAAAAGTTTTGAAAAACACATCAAATTTGGCATAGCTCACTTTCACCATCTGGTGGCACGTTTGCATATTGCACTTTGCAACACATTAAAAACGTTTTGTTTGCAACTGTATAGCTGAGACCCTGGTCTCCAGCCACGTTGAAGCCTTTGCCCATCTTTTAAACACATTCTCCTTTCTGTATCTCCTCAGGCAAGGAACAAGGAGACAGGGAAACTGGCTGCTATCAAAATTGTAAAGATGGAAGCAGGTGAGCGAGGAAAATGACCAGCTACTTTTTGGTGCACCACTGTATCGTAAACCGAATGAGCCCTGAAATCTATTCTCACTTTTCTCACTGAGGAGTGCCAGAACTAAGAGGAAGAGCCGTTGTATGCATTTAAAGCAGTATTCAAGTTTTCCAGACCCAGGAGATGCGTTTTTAACCCAAACATGCCTTTGGGTTAAATTTCTTAATTTCTTGCCTTTTTAAAACACACACACACACACACACACACACACACACACAAATTTTTATTAAAAGTTTTCAGATTTTACATTTCCTCATTAACATATTTCATTACACCCATACATTCAACGACTTCCCTCCTTCCCCTTCCAAGGTTCTTTTAATTTACCCATAATTCCTCCATATTCTTATATATCCCTCTGAATCAATTCCCCTCCCCCCCCATTTTACATTCCTTTTAAATAGGTTACACTGTTGAATTTACTTTAACACAGTCAGCATTTTTCAGCTGTGTACAATTCTTTTGCCATATACTTTGCATGGCGGTTGTGCTCCGGCTGCGACTGACCGTGGATCAGGCCAACTTGCGGGGAACGACCCGTCACAATAATTGCTATTTATTTACATGGCAACCCCGCAGCTGAAGACCGGCTATTTAAAGCACGTTCAGCGCAACGTTTGAAGCACATTCTTCCCCTACAAATAATCCTGGGAACCGTAGTTCTGCCCCCCCAACAGAGCTACAATTCCCAGCACCCTAAAAAATACTGTTCCCAGGATGCTTTGGGAGAAGTCAGGTATAATAATAATAATAATAATAATAATAATAATAATAATAATAATAATGTCGTCCATCTGACTGGGTTACCCAATCACTCTGTGCGGCTCCCAACAAAATATTCAAAAAACAATAAAACATCCAACATCAAGTTTTTTAAAGGCGCTTTAAATGTATATTGTGGTTCGAGACACCTTTTGATGGGCGGAAAGTCAGTCTGTAAAATAAAGCTGGCTTGGAAAAAACCTACAGCCTGACCAGAAGCATGAGTGCTCTTTCATTCACTGTGTATTTATGCTCAGAAACCAAATATTTTTAATTATCGTGGGGAGGGGGAAACACCAAATTTGATGAACTCAGGTTCGTATGAAGCTTTTTGGCCCAGCTCCATCGGGTAGGCCCAAGAATGCCCAGGTGAGCCTTCCTGAGGAGATTGTGTTGAGAAGCCTGGCCGGCTCCCTCAGGGGAGATTCGAATCTCCTTTCTGGAATGTTCCGCTTCCTTCTTTTTTTATAAAAATGGTTAAATAAGTCTCTAGTCCTGTTACTTGCGGAGAAGCAAGCAGGCTGTATTCTGCAAAATGGCTCCCCCCAGGCCTTCCTTGTGCTAAACACGTTGCATGATGTTGCCTCTTTAATTCCTAATTCTTAATATTATTATGTCATAATAATTGTGAGGAGAAGCTAAACCCTTTTGTCCCTCACTGTAATCCTAACCCTCCTTGAGAGAAAATTCTTGTTAATTTCCCCACGTCAAGACGAACCATGTTCCTTTTATGTAGCCTATGGGATATGCATTTCCTTAGGGAAGCTTTTAATGTTTAACAGACCATTGTATTTTAATATTTTGTTGGAAGCCGCCCAGAGTGGCTGGGGAAACCCAGCCAGATGGGTGGGGTATAAATAATAAATTATTGTTGTTGTTATTATTATTATTGTTGTTGTTGTTGTTGTTGTTGTTGTTGTTTTCTTTTGAATAGCCTCTGTATCAGTTCTTGTTGGGGAACGCTTAACTTCCTTTCTGGTTCTGTAACACCCGTAAAAGATGGAAATGGTTCTAAAAAAATAAAAAATCCCCACCATGTATGCTATCAGAAACTCACTGGATTAAAGGCCGGATATATTTTGGAATAAGAAGTTGCAAGGTCATGTCCGCCTTTATGTATTCTTTCTTTTTCTTTTCTTTTCCTGTGATGAAAATTTCTATTTCTGTTTTTGTTTTTGTGTCCTCTGTGCATGCACGCTTTGCAACGATTTCCTCCTTTTTATTCTTTTTTTAAAAATTAATAAAAACAAGAACATCCTTCTTTTGGAGAGAACACTCCAGAAGTGTGAGGCAAATTGGATCACTTCTGTAAATAAGTGCTTTCCCGGCACTTTCTCAACTCCTTCAATGCTGAGGTTTGATTTTCTTGGAAATTTTGAAGCCACGTGGCAGCAGAAGAGAGGAGGGGGCATATTTAAGGCAAGAGGCTGCCAGTTGCCGATTTTTTTGTTTCCATTGGCAGCTCACACCCACATTTCTTTGGGAAACGCTGCAAAAGAGCGAATTTATTTTGTTGCAGCTGCCGTGCCAGTGGCGGATTTACGGTATGTATAAGCTAAACAAGCTATAGCTTAGGGCCCCACTCTCTTGGGGGCCCCAAAAAATTTTAAAGGAAAAAAACCACCCTGGATGTACATTTCCGAAATATAAGATAAAAAACCAAATAAAATAAAACCTACATACAGCAACAGTGTTTGGTGTTGTGTAGGCTCCTATGATGTAAGTCATAGGCCCTGCCTGCTAGCCTGATCCCTAAAATATCACTGGTTTGCTCCTTTCTATATATAGGGTGCCTACATTCTGCATGAACTGGTTGTATGGCAACATGCGCAAATGGCTTTAGATACCTATCGGGTCTATAAATTACCATATAGCATATATTCAACACAAGAAAACAGCGACAATTTGTTGTTGACGAAGCCAGGAGACTCCGTTTAGCCGTACTCTTGGGGCGCCGTGGTTGGGGAGCCCAAGCGCACCCAGCCATTTGCAGGGGGGATCCCCTTCCCCGACTGTCCCTGGAGTTCTGGCCTAACTGGGATCCTTAGCGGGACCACACAGGGAAAACAAACAGGATCCAGACGGCCGTGGGGGTTGTTTTCCAAGATTTTCTTCTCCTGTTGTCGCGAGGTGATCAAGCTTCAGGAAAAGA
The DNA here is from genome assembly GCF_965207765.1 of Zootoca vivipara. Taxonomy (NCBI): domain Eukaryota; kingdom Metazoa; phylum Chordata; class Lepidosauria; order Squamata; family Lacertidae; genus Zootoca; species Zootoca vivipara. The sequence goes on from NC_142589.1 coordinate 78,574,530, forward strand.
AGGCAGCGCGCTGCGACGTGAGTATCAATAGGGAAATTGGCTTTTCGGGGTGGGAATTGTCACAGCAATCAAACTCTTTCCTATTTTTCATAGCCAAAAAGCCCAAAGCCCGTCGGAGTCTGCCCAGGCTGGAAGTTTTGCGGCTGCCCTTTCCCTCCCCAAGGCTTGTTGTCCGTCGGAGTTTGCCCAGATAGCGAGCCTTGGGTGACTTTACCTTCTCTCGCCTGCTAGCTATCCCGGGTGAAGACGCCCCTCTGCCATGGTGACCTTGTTAGGTATGACCCATGACCAGAGATTGCAAGTGCGCCCGTTCCCCCTTCCTACTTTGCATTTCCTCAGGTCCGATCTGGCATTGCGTAGGCAAGCGTTCAGTAGGATCTGAGTCTAGAGAGCAAGAGGCAGGGAGATTGCTGTGGCACTATTAAATTGTGGGTGGGAATAAGAGTCCTCCTCGGAGTGTGCCCACTTTCCTAGAACGTTTTCCTAAGGAGACTTTCCAAACCCCATTTTCCCTTAGAGAGCCCTTTAGCAAACCTTCCCAAGCCCACTTTCCTATCGGAGTCGGTCCACTTTCCTATCGGAGTCTGTCCACTTTCCTTAGACGTGCCCCAGGTTCCCAAGGAGTCCCCAGAACCCCGAGAGACCCCACAGCCCCGTCGGAGACTGCCCAGGGCTAGAACTTGCGCAAGTGCCCCTTCGGAGACTGACCAGGGCAAAAATGGGTGCACCCCTGTCCAAAGAGACAACTCTGCAGGCTTCAGGGGAGAAATAAGCCCAAGGAGAGCTTACTTCCCGTCTGAACTCTGATAGACGCCTCCAATTGTATTTAAGAAATGTTTCAAGGTCTAAAAAAACAAAAGAAAAAAACAAAACAAAATGCAAGCTTGCTTTGATCCCTTTATTGCAGAATGCAAAGCTACAGCTGTAGGGTCCCTGCCTCTGGAAAGAAGGAAGGAACCCCGGGAAATGGTGAAGTCCCCCTATATACCCTCCTGTTCATGCATGGAAATCTCTGGACTAGGAGGGAGGGGGAGACAAGGGCGACGGGTGGGAGATCGGATTAGCTGGGTGCGGAGATGACTTTTCCTTTCAGATGGAGAGATGTCAATCTCTCTTCTCCTGTCGTTGATGGTGCTCCCTGTTGTTTGGCAGGAAGGGCAATCAGTCGAGATGGGTGCAGAGGTGGGGCAGTTCCTGGCGATTTCCATGGGGTGGAAGTCCGCCCGGCAGTGTTTTCCTCCAGGCCATGGAAGGGTGGGCTACGTTGAGGATGGCAATTTATTTGAATAAAGTTGTTCCAGCTAATCCCTCTATTGTCCGTGTGTCCTTGAATGGGTATAGGGTGGTAGTAGGGCAAGGTTCAGGTGGGTTGGGATCATACAGGGTTCATACAGAAAATATACCTGGAAAACATACCTAATGCAGGGATTTCTAATTAAAAGGTAGCAGTCCTGACATATACAGTTCTAAGATATAAAACAGCAATTCTAATACAGAGGCAGCGGATAGAGATTTCATGGTAAGAGAACATATAATAGGCTGTATTATTAACTTGAGTAGAAAAGTTTAATTTTGGATTTGGGCGGTTTCCCCCCCCTTCTTCTGGAAACATTGTTTTGTTCTGGGCGGAGGGGAGGTGGAGAGGGGAAATGTGTGAGTTTATGCTAACTGTTGTGCATATGCAGATCCTTAAGCCTTCCTTCAGGCAGGGTCGCGTCCTAGCTGGAGGGGTGGGGAGACAGGGAAGATGGCATTGAACAGGATTCTGGGTATTGCAGCTGTCAAATTCTGTCACCCCTCTCTGTTCATTAATAATGGTGTCCTGCAACCCCCCCCCCCCATATGATTTTATAACAAAGGACAGCTGGACATATAAAGGGCCCCATTACCTTCAGTAGCTTAGGGCCTCATCAAAATTAATTCCAGCCCTGGCTATGACGTTAATTGTGTGGCTGAAATCAACATGCAGGGCTCGACGAAATGGAAAAAACAAAACAAAACCCAACAGCCATAAGAGGAGCGCAATGCGAGGGTGAAGAATGTAACCTTTCCTCTCTCGGTTTGCAGACTCAACGAAAATCCCACCCAAGCTGTGACAATCGCCCACAGCAGTCGTGTTCTTTGGGGGCGGAGGTGGGGAGCTGTGGCTTCTATTTACCATAAAACAACAACAGCCCTGCCTGTCACATGCATTCATTCAATTAAGCTGCATGTGCACCATCTGTTTCATAGAATAGAACTGTAAAGTTGGAAGGGCACCCCAAGGCTCATCTAGTCCAACCCCAAACTTGGCCCTACAGATGTTTTGGGACTACAACTCTCATCGTCCCTAGCTAGCAGGACCAGTGGTCAGGGATGATGGGAATTGTAGTCCCAAAACAGCTGGAGGGCCGAGTTTGGCCGTCACTGACGCCAATACACCAAAGGGCCAGTTGGAAAGGTTTACGCCATTATAGCTCTCATATAACAAGAGGTCATTTTTAGTTAATAGTTGGTATATCGTATGATGCTCCTGTTGTAAGGAGATAATTGATGATATGCAAAAAGTCAGGGTGTCTCTGGGAAATAAGGTCAGGGGAGTTTTGTTGAGGTTAAATAGCTACTGTTGGTGTATTTTCGATGTATCTCACAGGGCAATTCGTTTTGACAAGCTGAAAAACAATGATAAAGACTGTTTTTTAAATATTAATTTTCAATTACAATCCAACGATAGCCTCGTTATAATAATACCAAATTATAATACCCGTTGTTCAAATACCGAATTATATAATTTAGGTGGCCCCTCCTCCACATGTTAGAATTAATGGTTTGATGATTTTATTTATTTCTGCGTTCCAAAATCTTATTAATTTCAATTACATTCCGGTCACAATAATAATCCCTTATACAACAACAGCAATATGAGTAAGTTCTATTCGTGTCGACACATCAAATGATTTATAGAACTACGAGTGAGGCACTCTAAACTATATCCTTGTTCTTCCTGTGTGTGGCAATCATTCTCTCCGTGGTGTTGCTTCCTGTCCTTGATAAAATGTTATGTGTATCTTTTCCTGGTTGTTGCTGTTCTCCACCATGCCTCTTTCAATAAAGACTATTGAAAGAGAAAATAAATAAAAAGGCGAAAAATTACCCCCTCCATTTTTATTTTTATTTTTTTTCAACTGTAGGTTATCTTTCACAGAGCCTAGTTTGGCCCTAAAAGCACCTCTTGAATTTACTGAACATTTTAAATGCCCTTCTTTCCAGATGATGACTGTGCCACTATCCAGCAAGAGATTCTGATGGTGAAGACCTGCAGCCATCACAACATTGTAGCCTATTATGGGAGTTACATACGGTGAGAAAGCCCCCTGCCCTTATAGTTGGGAAAGATCCGCCATGAGCCCCAGCCAGGCCCAGCCCACGTCATTTCGTTGCTCTAAGCCAGGCTTCCTCAACCTCGGCCCTCCAGATCTTTTGAGACTACAATTCCCATCATCCCTGACCACCGGTCCTGCTAGCTAGGGATCATGGGAGTTGTAGGCCCAAAACATCTATGGCTACTGGTCCTGATAGCGCCGCCACCCCATAGTTGCCTTTGACTGGGCTTAGCAGTCCAGGGGTCCTTTACCTGCACTGTCACCGGGATCAGAGGTGGCCCACCTCCGAACACCTTTCACCAGCAGTCACAAGTGGGGAGTGTGCTGTTGCCCTCAGCTCCACCTTGTGGACAAGGGACATGGGTGGCGCTGTGGTCTAAACCACTGAGCTTAGGGCTTGCCGTTCTGAAGGTCAGCGGTTTGAATCCCCGCGACGGGGCGAGCTCCTGTTGTTCTGTCCCAGCTCCTGCCAACCTAGCAGCTCGAAAGCATGCCAGTGCAAGTAGTAAGTACTGCTGCGGTGGGAAAGTAAACAGTGTTTCTGTGCGCTCTGGTTTCTGTCACGGTGTTCCGTTGCACCAGAAGTGGTTTAGTCCTGCTGGCCACATGACCCGGAAAGCTGGCTGCAGACAAACGCCGGCTCCCTCGGCCTGAAAAGCGAGATGAGCGCCGCAACTCCATAGTCGCCTTTGACTGGACACAACCGTACAGGGGTCCTTTACCTTTTTACCTTTTACCTTGTGGACATCCCATACAGTCATCTGGTTGGCCACTGGGAGAACAGGATGCTGGGGTAGATAGTTATTTAGCCTGATCCAGCAGAGTTATTTTTATGCGCTTACGGTGGTACCAGGTTCGTGAAAGCTGTGTGTGTGTGTGTGCGCGCGCGCGCACGCACGCTGTGGGGAAGACAGCTTCAAGATTGCTGAGGTGCAGTTGAGATGGCCCTGATCCCCATCCCAGTCCTCCCCTGTGTACCTCATTTCACGAACATTTTCACCTCTGCTTTCTCACTAGGTTCAACAAGTTGTGGATCTGCATGGAGTTCTGTGGAGGAGGTTCTCTTCAGGATGTCTACCAAGGTAACACTGATTCCTTGCCCCACCAGTGGCCAGAGGGAATTGGGCCTTTAGGCCTTCCTACTTGCCCCCATGGGATGCGGGTGGCGCTGTGGGTTACACCACAGAGCCTAGGACTTGCTGATCAGAAGCTTGGCGGTTTGAATCCCCGTGACGGGATGAGGTCCCATTGCTCGGTCCCAGCTCCTGCCAACATAGCAGTTCGAAAGCACGTCAAAGTGCAAGTAGATAAATAGGTACCGGTCCGATGGGAAGGTAAACGGCGTTTCCGTGCGCTGCTCTGATTCACCAGAAGCGGCTTAGTCTTGCTGGCCATATGACCCGGAAGCTGTACGCTGGCTCCCTTGGCCAGGAAAGCGAGATGAGCGCCGCAACCCCAGAGTCGTCCACGACTGGATCTAATGGTCAGGGGTCCCTTTTCCTTTACCTTACCCCCATATTAACAACCTATTAACAACAAATATTGTTATGGACATGGAAGCAGATATTTCACAGAATCATAGAATCTTAGAGTTGAAAGGGGCCCCACGGGTCCTCTAGTCCAACCCCCCGCAACGCAGGAATCTCAGCTAAGGCATCCATGACAGATGGCCGTCCAACCTCTGCTTAAAAACCTCCAAGGAAGGAAAGTTCATCATCTCTCATGGGAGTCTGTTCCACTGCTGAACGGCTCTTACTGTCAGAAAGTTTCCCCAAATGTTTAGTCGGAATTTCCTTTGTTGCAACTTGAAGCCATTGCCCCAACTCCTACCCTCAAGAGTAGGGGAAAACAAGCATTTCTTCTAGGCCAGAGATGGGGGACCTGTGGCTCTCCGTACATTGTTGGACTCCAACTCCCATCAGCTTCAAACAGCCAGGCCAATGGGCAGGGATGATGGGAGTTGTAGTTCAACAGCACCAGAAGGGCCACAGGTTCCCCCTTCCTTGCTATAGGTTTAAGTTGTGTCCTCTCAATGGCTGCACTTTTATATGGCTATTCTATTTTATACTTTCTGGGGGGGGGGAAATAGGCGAATAGAAACACAGCCACCCTTCAAAATTTGCGCTTTTCCTAAATTTGCAGGGCAGCTCTCCAACCATAGACGTGTACAAGAACAGATAGGGTAAAATGTGCACAAAATGCATTTGCTGCTGGAAGTAACATATAAAAATGCAATACATTAAGGGAAACCACTTTGCAAAGAAGCATGTGCATACTAGGAGAAATTTGCACTAAAATGCTGGTGAATTTTCACAAAGACTTGTAAAGAAAATTGCAAACTGATGTGGAAATGTGAAGAACTGAATTTAAGGTTGGGGGGGGGAGAGAAACGGAAAGAAATTGAAACTGACAGAGTCCCTCATCCCTAGTGTCATGGACTGGCTGGAGGCAGAGGAGTGGTACCAGCTGGGAAGCCTCCAAGGGAAGAAGGCTCAGGGCCAGGGGGTTGGTGTTAGGGCAACAATGAGGGAGAAGACGGAGAAGACTGGGTGGAGGAGGTGCTGGAAGCGGAAGACGTAACAGGATTTAGTGAGCCGGGCGAGTCTGTGGCAGAGAGCAGTCCAGAATCAGAGGCAGGAGAGGAGGCTAGAGAGGAGGGGGCCAAGAAGCAGAGATGAGGCAGGCTGGTGAGGAAGCCAGGGAATCTCCCCCTCCTTCTGCAACCAGCTCCCTGGTTTCTCAGGACCAGAAGAGGCGTGAAGAGGGTGGAGCAAAGGCTGGCAAGACAAAGGAGCCTCAAATTGCTTGGGAAGGAACAAGGGGAGGAGGAGATTTAGTGTCCATTTAGGGTTTCTTAATTTCCAATTTTCTTAAATTCGGTTCTCTAGATTCCCGTCGCAACTGGCGAATTATTATTTTAATCCTCATGAAAATTCATCAGCATTTGGGTGCAAACAGCCCCTTTGTATGCAGTTTTGACTTTACACGTTTTTGCAAGCACTTTCCCCTCATATAATGCATTTTTGTGTGTGTTATCTTCATGGATGTGTTGATTTTTATGTACACCTTCCTCCAATATTTGCAATTTGGCCGGCTGGAGAACTACATTGCAAAATTCAGGTAAGTGTAAATTTCAGAGTATGGTTGCATTTCGGTTCATATCTTGATTCCGGAAGTATGAATAAGGAACAGATCCTCCCTTAAAATGAAAAAAATTAAACACTTGCTCTTGGCAGCCATTGCAGGTTAGTGCAGAAGATTGAATTCGCACAAGGCAGCTTCCCATTTTCTGAGCGGATCACCAAACATTTGCATTCGAAAGCAGCTGCAGGAGGTAGCTGAGGGGGCGGCAGAGAGGTCCAGTCACAGATCTCCCACATCTTGTCTCTTTTGACCCTGTGGAACTCTTGACAATACTGCCAGGACAAAAACAGTGACCCTGTACTGCCCCTGCCACCCGCTGCCCTCCCATTTCTGTATTCTTGCATGAATGCACTCCTTGGGAGGGGAGATGGGGCAGGCAGGGAGTAAGACTTGATAGCAGGCAGCCTCAATCCTGAACTGCAGAAGTGAAACTGAGTGTGGTCAAGTCACTCTCTTTACCGTTTGAAACGGCACCTGTCTCAAAGGAAGAATGGGCACCCTTCCACCCCCCCCCACCCCGATTCTGCTTATATTGCTTTGCATCCTTGTATCTGCTTCCGTTACTCACAAGGAGGGGCAAGACACTATGGCTGTGTGCAAAACACACACTTAAAGCACCCAAACACACAATAACATTGGGAATTGTCTGTTAAGGGCGCTGGGAATTGGAGTTCTGGGAGGGGGTAAAACACAGGATTTCTTTTGCTTTTTGGGGTGGGTGGGAAAGCACTTTAAATGTTTGGTTTTATGAAGATTACCCGTTCTGGGACCCCACAGCTAATTCTCCCCTGGCCTCCTTGCTTGCCCAAGAGACTTACTTTAGCCAGCTAGCCCTGGTGACTATCTAATGTTTATTGGATGCAATTTTGAATTTTATTGTATTTTATGCTGCTTTTATGTTGTATTACAATTAAGTTTTTAAAATTTGTTGTTAGCCCCCCTGAGCCTGGGTTTTTGAACCGAGAAGGGCGGGGTATAAATAAAAAATTATGATGATGATGTACACAACCCGATACTCCCTGCTCACCTGCTCTCCCCAGCTCTCTCTCAAATACAGCTTCTGATACGTTACCCAGGCATTGCCCTAAGGAGTAGAAACTTAAATGTCTGTTTTAAAAGGAAGGCTGAGGCTGAAAGTCCTCAGAACCCACTAAGGAAGATAATAACACAATAAAATTCGAAACAGTAACAGTTAATTGCACATTTATTTGGAATCCAATTAGAAGCATTCAGTTTAATTAATCCAACAAAATTAAAGAACTTTGTGCAGCGATACCAGATAGTCCTTTACATCTCTATTGCCCTCCTGCCGCCCTCTTGCCTCTTAGCGCCCCCTAGGGGGGGCAACACCACCCACTTTGGGAACCCCTGGTTTAACTCTTAGGCGTTTTCTTATTTTCTGCCTAATATGTGTTGTGGTGGGTGGGTTTGGTCCTTGGCAATTTGAGATGCCTCCCCCCCCTGCATTTTAGCCCAGTAGGCACAGCACAATCATTACAGCACATTAGTCGATCAACAGCTGTCACCTCTTGACTTCCTCTCCCCCTTGCAAGTGTCCTCCTGGGTTGCTGGCGGAGAGATCAAAAGATTATATTGACTGAGGCTCCTCGATGCGGGGCTCTCGGCTCCGCCCATGAGCGGATAAGCCAGCTCTGTGCATCTTCTGCAAAGGGGGAGGCAACAGCCCTGACCACAAGGCATTCAGATTTCGGCACCCTGGGCAGTTGCTTTGTGCAACTCTGTGACTGGGCCAGGCTTTGCAGCAAAAGTGGTGTGGGGATCTGAAGAAAGAAAGAGATGGGTTTCTGCACGCTAGTGGCACCTGAAACAAACAAACAAACAGACAGACAGACAAACAAACGGTTTGGCGACAAAAGAGGCAAAGTGAATTTTACAGAGGGGGTGTTTCCCCCCCGCATGTTAAATGTCTGATAGCTAAATAATGGTATAAGGTAAAGGTAAAGGGACCCCTGACCATCAGGTCCAGTCGTGACCGACTCTGGGGTTGCGTGCTCAGCTCACATTATTGGCCGAGGGAGCCGGCGTACAGCTTCCAGGTCATGTGGCCAGCATGACAAAGCCGCTTCTGGCAAACCAGAGCAGCACATGGAAATGCCGTTTACCTTCCCGCTGTAGCGGTTCCTATTTATCTACTTGCATTTTGACGTGCTTTCGAACTGCTAGGTTGGCAGGAGCTAGGACCAAGCAACGGGAGCTCACCCCGTCACAGGGATTCGAACCGCCGACCTTCTGATCAGCAAGCCCTAGTCTCAGTGGTTTAACCCACAGCGCCACCTGGGTCCCTAAATAATGGTATAGAAAGCATTAATGTTCCCAGCATAAATTCATTTGGTAGAGCCGCAGCTCATGGTAGATTATCTGCTCTGCATAATAATAATAATAATAATAATAATAATAATAATAAATTTATAACCCGCCCACCTGGCTGGTTTCCCCAGCCACTCTGGGTGGTTCCCAACCGAATATTAAAAACACAGTACAGCATTAAACATTAAAAACTTCCTTAAACAGGGCTGCCTTCAGATGTCTTCTAAAAGTAAGATAGAGTAGTTGTTTATTTCCTTGACATCTGGTGGGAGGGCGTTCCACAGGGCAGGCGCCACTACATGCAGAACGTCCCAGGTGTAATCCTTGGTAACATCTCCAGAGGTAAGGCTGGAAGGGCTCCCTGTGTAAGATCACGGAGAGCCACTGCTGGTCAAATGTAGACACAATTATAATTGTACATATATTTATTTATACCCCACCTTTCCCTTCATGACAGGACTCAAGGTGGCTTACAGATAAAAAGACTACTAAGCTAGTTGCAACATTCCTGTATTTTCTCATATTAGTTTGAGTCTGACTTTCAGCCCAGCATGTCTAGTGTTGCAGCGTCATCTTAATTTCCAGTTCGTGATTCAATTGTAATTTGTGTGTGTGAAGAAACGGCTTTCCTCGGTCCTGTATACCTGAAGGAGCGTCTCCACCCCCACGATTCAGCCCGGACACCGAGATCCAGCACCAAGGGCCTTTTGGCGGTTCCCTCGTTGTGAGAAGCCAAGTTGCAGGGAACCAGACAGAGGGCCTTCTCGGTAGTGGCACCCGCCCTGTGGAACGCCCTCCCAGCAGATGTCAAGGCAATAAGTAACTACGGTATTTTACTTTTAGAAGACAACTGAAGGCGGCCCTGTTTAGGAAAGTTTTTAATGTTTGATGCTGTACTGTTTTTAATATTCAGTAGGAAGCCGCCCAGAGTGGCTGGGGAATAAATAATAAATAATAATAATAATAATATTATTATTATTATATTATTTCCTTCGAGTAACCACAGGGGTCTAGCAATGAGGGGTGCCCGCCCCATTCCCTGCAACGCCGCCTGCGTGAGGCGCATGACAGAAATGACCCCAGCTGGAGTGAGAATCATTTGCTCTTACTTGCCTTTGCGCATTGCTCTGATCTTCTCCCGCCCTCAACTTTGAAGGCAGGGGAAATGCCTGAGGACCCTCTGGATGCCAGGGATGGGCAAAGCATCTCGATGACTGCAGACCCTCCTCGGGTCTTTCAGAATGCTACCAGCTCTATGGTTTCGGTCCTCCACTTCGGGATTAAAGATGGCGCTCACCACCTCCCCTTCCCTTTGCAGTCACCGGGCCCCTGACAGAGCCGCAGATTGCCTACGTGTGCCGAGAAACACTGCAAGTGAGTATGAACGTATGGATGAGTCTTACACTCAATGACTCCTGAGTGGTTTAACAGTCAGTCCCTCTCCCAAGGGAATGCTTGGGAGCTACTCCTCCATAGGGAGAATAAGAGTCTCCTAACCATTTTTAGCTGTTTCACCAGTGTTTAAGAGTGCTATGGTGCTGCTTTGAATGTATGGTGCAGATAGGGCCTTTCTCAAAAATCCAGGAGTGTCGACTGGTCCGAAAAGGTTGGCAAACCATGGTGTACTATGTGCTTCAGAAACCATGGACAGCTGGGGGAGGGGGCTGAGAGTCTCCTGGTTCATGGGTCAAAATTTTATTGCCCCTGCCAATAAGGGTGGCTGGTACAATAATGTGGGTCTTTAATTTCACCCTCTAGGGTCTGTCTTATCTTCACAACCAGGGGAAGATCCATAGAGACATCAAGGTAATAGCAAATTAAAACTTGGGGCAGGGCCGAGACAAAGTAAAACACTTATTTGTGCAATGCTCATAGGCTAAGATTCTTTGCTTCTGCAGTTTTCCCCCCCTCTCTCACTCCTTGCCGGGAAATATGTGAGACAGCGAAGGCTGCTTCAAACACAGAAAGGGTGCCATTTCCCTCCTGAAAGTGAAACGGACTGTAAGCAAGATCTGTGAGTGGCCCTGGGATGCCCACACTTGTTCATGCTTTAAATCATCACAGCTGTGTTTACTGAACCGCCACCTTCCTATTTGCATTCTCAAAGCATGTAATGTTAATTGCGAAAAGAACCCCACTGCGACGGAACATGGATTAAGTCAGTGACTGGTAGTCGTGGCAGGTCTCTGGCAGTGATGTCAGAGAGGCTCTCGGGAGAGGCAGAAAGTCCCCTGGCTGTCATTGGCTGGGCTGCTGTGATGCTGCAGAGGGGGCAGGGCGGTTGGAAGGTCCTAAGGCAGGCAAGGCCAAACTTGACCCTTCAGATGTTTTGGGGACTACAACAACTCCCACCATCCCTAGCTAACAGCACTAGTGGTCAGGGATGATGGGAATTGTCGTCCCAAAACATCAGGAGGGCCAAGTTTGTCCTAAGGAAACAAGGGGGCAGGATCTAGGGAAAGAAGGGAGAAGCAGCCAGCAAGTAACGGGGGGTTGACAAGGAGGAAGTAGCTCAGAGGAACAAGGAGAAACTCTGATATAGGAAGGAAAACCAGGACATAAAATGTGCATGCAAGTTCACCTGGTGGTTGTTAGGGAAATAAAAAACTTAACATGTGGAATAAAAAAATTCCTTCAGTAGCACCTTAAAGACCAACTAAGTTTTTATTTTGGTATGAGCTTTCGTGTGCATGCACACTTCTTCAGATACCAGATGTGGAGAATGCCTACCCTTAAAGTGTGGGGAAGAGCACTGCGTGGAACTCCACTTCAACTGACTGCCTCTAAAGGCAGTGTGGTGCAGTGGTTAGTGTCAGGCTAGGACTTGGGAGAGACCTGGGCTCAAATCACCCCACTCGGCTATGAATCTCAGAGGGTGACCTTGGGCTGTGTCCCTCACTCTCAGCTTAGCCTACCTCACAGGGTTCTTGTGGGGGTGAAATGAGGAGGGGGAGAGAACCATTTACCCCCACCTTAAGCTCTTTGGATTAAAAAGGTGGGATATAAATAAATTATTCCCCCCCTGTCGCTTCACATTTCAGGGAGCCAATGTTCTCCTCAACGACCACGGGGAAGTCAAGCTGGGTATGTCTCACCATGTGTTTTAGAATTATCAGATCCGCCCCAGGGTCAGCCTGAAGCCTCTAGGTTTCCCAGGGTGTAGTGTGTTAAAAAGGATGGGAATTGTAGGTCTGCAAGGGGTAAACTATAGTCCCCAAGATTCCTGGGGTGCTTTAAATGTACTATAATAATATGAAAATAAAGGGGTTGCATCTCCAATACTGTTCCAACTCAGAGTAGACCCATGGAATTAATTGGCACAATTCACTTAGGTGCAGACATTGCAGTGGGTTTACTCTGAGTAAAATTTAGTGGGACAGACTCCTAACGTATTAAAATCAGTTAAAGCTATTTATGACCAGAAGGAGATTGGGAGGTGGGGCTTGTGGGTTCCCCCAGAATTTGAGCACTGCCCACATTAGTTGGCACATGTTGTTCCACATTCTTCCATTTCTGTTTCTTCCATCCTGCATTCCAGCGGATTTCGGAATCTCAGCTCAGCTCAGCGCCACTTTTGCCCGGAGAATGTCTTTCATAGGGACCCCTTACTGGTAAAAAGGACCAGCTGTTTGGTGGTAGTGGTGGGTGTCGGGTGTGTGTGTGTTGCCAACTGGCTTTTCGAAATGGGTGGTGTCTGTAGATTTGAAGGCAATGGGATTCAGGGAGAGGGGAGTATTACTCAACCAGCCCACCAGCGCTTCCCTCTGTTGACACATCAGTATTTCTAAACCTGGGCTACAGCCTCCATCAATCCCAGATATCCTGGTCAATCAAAGAATAATAGAGTTGGAAGACACCCCCTGCAATGCCAGAATCTCAACTCAAGCATCCATGACAGATAGCCATCCAACCTCTGCTTAAAAACCTCCAAGGAAGGAGAGTCCACAACCTCCCGAGGGAGTCCGTTTCCCTGTCGAACGGCTCTTGCTGTCAGATAGTTCTTTCTGATGTTTAGTCTAGGGTTACGAGACGACCCCGGTTTCCGGGGACAGTCCCCAGATTTGCAAATCTGTCCCCGGGAAACATGGCAGCGGCAGCCTCAGCAGCCCGGAGCCAGCCTGGTAGCGCAGTTGGCTCTGGCTGGCTTCAGGAGCTGCTCTCTGCCGTGGCTGGCGCCCACCATTTTTCCTCGCCAGAAGTCCCCATATGATGTGTCTTGTGCGCATATGATGTGTCTTGTGCAATCTCCTGCCCCCTTCCCCCTTTGTTTTGACTGATCGAGGGAGTCTCGGGAATCGCGGCCGGCCAGCTGTTGCCCAATTTTTAAAAAACTCTGCGCACTTATGCTTCACAGGGTGCAAAAGAAGGGCTTTGCACCTTTATGCAATATGCACGTGTGCTTGGGCCCAGGGTCTTTTGCCTCACCAACCCCACTACTGACTCCCTGTTGCTACTCAGCTTTTTTTTTTTTTTAAAGTGTCCCCGGATTCATTGAAAAAAAAAATCTGGTAACCATAGTTTAGTCAGAATCTCCTTCCTGGTAATTTGAATCCATAGGTTTAAGTCCTACCCTCCAGAGCAGGAGAAAACAAGCTTTCTCCCTCTTCCATCTGACAGCCCTTTAGATAACTGAAGATGGCTGACCTATCACCTCTCAGTCTCCTCTTTTCCAGGCTAAACATACCCAGCTCCTTCAACCGTTCCTCATCAGGCTTGGTTTCCAGACCCTTGATCATCTTGGTCGCCCTCCTCTGCACACCTTCCAGCTTGTTGATTTCCTTCTTAAAGGGACGGTGGGAGTTGTAGTCCAAAAAGCAGCTAGAGGGCACCAAGTCAGGGAGGGCTGTGGGTGGCATGCAGCCTTTAATTGAAGTTGTGATGAGTCCCGCCTTGCACATGGGTCTCTGTTCCAGGATGGCCCCAGAGGTGGCAGCAGTGGAACTCAAGGGCGGGTACAATGAACTGTGTGACGTTTGGTCAGTGGGGATCACCGCTATTGAGCTGGCGGAGCTTCAGCCCCCCCTTTTCGACGTGCACCCATTGCGGTGAGTTGCACATCCCCTTCCTTCTCTCTCTGGGCCGTGGGAGGTGGCAGAAGGCAACTGCTTTGGTGCCAATGATTTAATTGGGGGTTGTCTGAACATGAAGTGAGATCTCCAAAACCGGGGCGGGGGGCACGGAGATGCTGCTGAATAAGAATTGGTGGTTGACAATGTTGGACAGGCAGGGCTTCAATCTAGGTCCTTGCCTCTCCCTGTGACTAGCAGGATAAATTATGGCAAAATAAAGGGTGGTTGTGTAGCATTCATGCCAGCTTTTTGTGGGTGCAGAATTAAAAAAAAGGAAGCACGCAAGGGGGAGAGAAGCCTGCTCATGAGCAGAGAAGGGTGTGCTTACCTCCTTGTCCCACCCCGCAGGGTCCTGGTGCTGATGACGAAGAGTGGCTACCAGCCCCCAAAGCTCAAGGAGAAAGCCCGGTGGTAAGTCCAATTACGTGTTCAACAATCGCAGGATTGCGGCGAGGGCGGACGACCTGAGGAGTGCAGCACGTTTTGTGTTATGATTAAGATATTTTATTCAGTTTATCAGCTGCTTGTCACCCAAAGTTCTCCAAGTGACTTATAGCACAATGAAAGCATAAATATAAATATTCCACGCCACCCCAATCTCCACAGTTGTGTGAGATTTCAGGTGCTCACATGGGGCCTGCGTTTCCTCCGGAAAGGAGGCACAGCAGAGACTGTGGTGTCCTTATGATATATGGTTTTATTTACACATATATACAACCTTGGTCTACAGCAGGCATCCCCAAACTTCGGCCCTCCAGATGTTTTGGACTACAATTCCCATCATCCCTGACCACTGGTCCTGTTAGCTAGGGATCATGGGAGTTGTAGGCCAAAACATCTGGAGGGCCGTGGTTTGGGGATGCCTGGTCTAGAGGGAGGGGCTGCAGAGCATTCACATCCCAAGAGGGCCCGGAATCTCCCATCACTCAGTTTCCAAGAGACCTCAAACATCACGTCAGACCCTCTCTGCAGCATAAAACTGACTGCCCTTCTTGTGCTTTGCACCCCTCACTTTCCAGCTTGCAAAAGGGACACCTTTTCCTGTTTGCTTACCTCACCACATACTGCAATTCTGGAAGCTTCCCACTACCACTTCTGATATTCACTTTCGCTAATTGCCCAGAGCGCAGGGCGGGGTCTCCCCGCTCTGTCAAAGGCTTTCACTGATGGGTTAATGACGGGGGCATCACCTTCTTTTGTCCTCCTAATGAGCCACTGTTCGTTAGCATAAGCAGAGCCCAGGGATTTTCCATGCTTGGTAGAGTTTAGTCAGCCCTTGATTCATTCTAACTTTTCCTTGACTCCCAAGAATTATGGGTGGCTTGCACCCACAAACTCTGGCACCCGGAGGCCTTTAGCAATATATTATACCATAACGATCACAGGAAACTTTGGCAGCAGACTAGTGAAAAACAACAACAACATCTTCTTAGTCTGTCAGAAGTCTGGGAAAAACAGACTACACGGCACTGAAAAGAAAGCAGGGAAGGTTCTAGGGGCAGACCGTCAGCTGAGACAACCCCTCAGAGAGCTACAATTCCTAGTGTTCCCTGAAGAAAGGGATTGATTATCAAACCGTTCTGGGAACTGTAGCTCTCTTGAGGGGAATAGGGAATCCATAACAACTCTCAGCGCTCTTAACAAACTACACTTCCCAGGATTCTTTGCAGGAAGTGGTATGACATTGCTTTAAATGCATAGTGCAAATGGGGGACCTAAGTCGGCGCTTACAGCCATAAACTTCCCTTGTCCATGGGTGCTCCTGTCCCCACAGGAGTCAGGCCTTTCACCACTTTGTCAAGGTGACGCTAACCAAGAATCCGAAGAAACGGCCCACTGCCTCTAAGATGCTGACCGTAAGTATCCCAATCCCCTCCCCTCCCTTCTCTGCTCATGAGTCCCAGGGAGGGGCGGGTTTTGTAATCAGTTTCCTGCTAAAACAACACATACGAGGTGGCTTAAAAGCCTTCCAAATGCGCACGCGCGCGGGGGGAGGGAGAGTTCGCCGCCATATAACCACACCAGGTACAGTCTTCGTTTCAACTTTCTCTTGCGGAAGAGGCAAGCTGTACTTTGCAAAACCTAAGCGGCTTGCCTCTTCGGCATAATGTTGGAAGCTGTAAATATGGCTATCTCCCTCTCCACCTGCCGTGGCTCTGTCCCTAGGATGGATTCCAGTTATCTCCAACTGACCCCTTCCTTTCACCAGCACCAGCTAGTTTCCCAGGAAAGTCTCAGCCGCAGCTTGACCCTTGAGCTCCTGGAGAAACTGCGGAACCCTGACAAACTTTCCAGCTGCAGAGGTGAGCTGGATGAAGAGGAACAAGAGGTGAGAGCGGATGGGATGAGGTTGGAGAAGGGCAAAGAAATGAACATTGTGGGGTTGCACTTACTCCTTTGATTTTTTTTTTTTGGTGTGGTGCCAAAAGCCTCTTCTATTGCCCAGTCTGTGCCCATGACATGACCCCTGTTTCCTCCACATGTAAATCGCACTTTCACTATAAAGCCAATCGACACCAGTCTGTATTATGGATGCTACGAACAGCTGAGGGTTTTAGTTCTGAAGCAAAACATCTGTATTTGCAACTGTGGAAAAGTGTCCTAAAAGCAAATGTGTTTTCTGAACAATTTGTTGCAGTGTTAAGACACTTAATGCAGGAAGATTGAACTTGGTGCAATAGTCTGCTGGCCAGCATTGAGATTGGGAACAAAGACGGGCTGTCAAAGGGAAACATCTCCCAAGGCCAAAAATGGCCCCAGGTGATGACCCCCGCTCTTGGGGTTATAAAGCAGAAAATACACACTAACTCCCCCCCATTAAAATCTGTTTTTTCGACCACAGACACCCCCACCTCCGGTGCCCCGAAGAATTCACTCCAGCCAACGGCAGGGCGTGACTTTACCGGGATGCACCAACTCCAGGGGTATGTTTGCCCCATTGCGCTCCTGCACAGGGGGCCCCTTGCTTCTCTCCTTGCCCCTCTCACCCCTTTGCATGCTGGGCTTGCACCCCCCTCCTCTCCGGAGGGCCCTGCCGCAAGCTCCGCCCCGCTTTCTGTCTCCACCCACCATGGAGTGACTCTTCTAAATAACCCCCTTCTTCTCATCTCATTGCAGCCCATGATTGCAGCCCCACGCTCAGAAGCAGGCAGAGTCCGGAGTCCCCGAACTTCACGGTACCTCCTCACCCCTCCGCCCCGTCCCTTCCTGTTCCAATTGATACACAGCTATTGTCCCCTTTGCCCCTCCAAAAGAAAGAAACAGTTCCTTTATTTAACCCAGGGGTCAGCAACCTTTTCCAGCCGTGGGCCGGTCCACCGTCCCTCAGACCATGTGATGGGCAGGATTATATTTTGGAAAAAAATATGAACAAATTCCTATGCCCCACAAATAACCCAGAGATGCGTTTTAAATTAAAGCACACATTCTACTCATGTAAAAACACGCTGATTCCTGGACCATCACCACCATCCAAGCGACCTTTTACCTTTACTATACGCCCCTTTCAGATGAGCCAGGTTTTCACCTGCCTTCACCTGTCGCTGTAAATAGGATGTCAGGTATGGGAACAGGTGGGCTTCAACTGCGTCTGTGTGACCGCTCTGGAGAAATGCCATGCTCCTAGTCCATTCCCAAATAATGATGATGATGATGTTGTTATTTATATGCTGCCCATATGACTAGGTTACCCCAGTCACTGTGGGCAGCTTCCAACAAAATATTGAAACCACAACACTGCTGCCCCCCCCTGCCCCCACCATGGGCCCTCTTTGAAGACTGGTTCCTCCAGTTTTTGCTTTCTGCTTGCAGGAAATCTCTGCAGACTCTGGATATGGTACTGGCAGCCACCTCTATGGCGCTGCATTTGCCAGCAGGTAAGGGTGCTACTGCAATTATTATTATTTCCATTGCTTTATGAGTTGCCTTCTAAACTACCGTCTCGAGGCGATTCCCACCTTAAAATAATTTAGAAGAGCTAAAAATGCGAAAACAACAAATACATTTAAAAACGGGGCTGAAACCCTTGCAAGTGGACACTCGTGGTCTAGACCCTTTTATCCAGCTGGGACAAAAATGTCTTTGACTGTTTCAGGAAAGCGCAGACAGCCTGTTGTATCTCAATGCGGATGCTATTCCAACAGGGCATAGGCAGCCACACTAAAAGCCCCGCTCCAAATGACTGCAGAGGGAACTTCTAAGATCTTTGGAACATGCAAAAGAGACTCTTGTGCAGATTGCAGTGATCTGCTAGATGTATAAAGGACAAGGGGGTATCACAAGTAACCTGGTGCAGAGATGTATAGGGACTTATTGGCCTGAATATAAGCCACACTTCCCCCCCCCCCCCAAAAAAAATTCTGACCGTGACCGCGGCTTAAATTCGTGACCTTACAAAAGTAGGTTTTTACGATATCGCTGCTGAAACAGACATATGGTAAAACGGAACAAAAAAATGTTTTATTGATTTGCGAGCTTGAGTGCCTGCGGAATTGTAGCAATGGAATGGCGATTTGCGATTTTAGCGATTGAACGGTAACTTTTGCAGGCTTGCAAGATTAAAGGCTTAAATTGGCTCAGAGTTACAATTCTACCAACCGCAGCGATTTCCCGCCTGTAACCCAATTTTAAGGGAGCGGTTTATATTCTGGTATTGTCTTCCCCCCCCAAAAAATGTGAGGTTTATTTGTGCGTGCGGCTTATATTCAGGCCAATACGATATGTTGGGCACCAACACCTTGAACTTGGTCAAGTAGCAGATTGGCACAAGCAGGATGCTAAATGCTGGAGGCAGTTTGCGCCCACGAGCATCCCAGCCCCCACGTTCTGCACCAGCCTCCGGACAGACCCCAAGGGCAGCCCCACATACAGTGCATTGCAGTAATCCAGCCATGAGGTTAGGAATGCATGGACAACTGTGGTCAAGCTAGAAGGGGGCTTGACTGGGGCAGCTGACCTGGACAGGTACGGGCCCCTGCTTGAGTCAGGCAGAAGGTGATGCTACCGGCAACGTTATTAATTCACCATTCCATAGGATGTATGCAACATGCTCATAATTCCCATGTGTGTGTATGAAGCCTTGTCTGTGACACACTGAAATTATAAAACAGCTTTTGACAACCTGGTGCCCTCCAGGTGTTTTGGGCTATAACTCCCACCATCTGCTGGTTGTGGGGGATGGGAGTTATAGCCCAGAAACATCTTGAAGGAAGGAACCAGGTTGGCCAAGGTTGTAATAACATATCTGTAATATTTAAAAGGTTAGAAGTTGCTGTATTTCTTCTTTGCTGTTTGTGAAACTGTGTGGGAATCCACGAGTGCCAACAATTACAGATATTGTTGGACAACAGCTCCTCTTACCCCTCCTGGCCAGTTCTTATGCTGGATGGAGGCTGAGGGAATTGTATTCCAACAACATCTGGAGGGCCAAAAGGCCCCCATCCATTTCCTAAGCTTGGAGTGGGGGAGAGGTTTTGCCCAAGTTATTATCTACATTCTCTCTCTCTTTTTACATTTTATTTAGTTTTTCAGATTTTAAAAATTTACAAAACAATTTACAAACAAAAATTTACAAATAATGATCAAACAGAAAGAGCATTCTGAAGAATCGCCTGGACTTCCCCCCTCCTCTTTGTAGGTCCTTATATTATTAACCTTTTCCTCCTGCATCTTATCCATTAATCCAAATCTATTAAATCTCCATTATATCTGAAATTCAACATTAAAGGGTTATTCCAATCCTGCTAACAATTTTAATTGTTTACAATGGTTTTTAAGGTAAATTATATATTTTCCCCATTCCTTGTTAAAGATTTTGGTCTTCCTGATTTCTCTCCCCCCCCCCTTCAAGTTTTTATTCTGCCGGGCTCATAAATTGCACCCAGTTATGGACTGCAACCGTTTGCCGGTTTGTTCCTCGCTAATCACTAGGCCTCACCACCCCACCACGCTCTAGCCAGTCACATTCTACAGCCTTATATCTTGTTTCCCTTTCCTTTATAGGGAGGATTCAGCAGACTCAGACCCTGATTACGACGACGTGGATGTGTAAGTGGCAGAGTCTCCCTGTCTCCCCTTGAGGGTACAACCAGTAGCAGCCAGAACACACCTCTCTCCCCCCCAACCCCCCCCCCCCGGCCATCACTCTGCACTGGCTGGGGGCTGATTGGAGTTGTACTACAAAGCGTTAGGAGCACGTCGGGTTGGCAAAAGTTTCAGCAGGGTTTAGGAAGCAGGGGATCGAGGCAAGTGCTTCCCAAAAGTGTTGGATAGATGAGCTCCAAGCATTGCTTAACCTACCAGTAGCAAAACCCTTAACCTACCATTAACAAAGTACCCCTTTGCAGCTGCGGAGGAAGCCACTTGGGCGCCTGGGGCAGCGCGCCCAGGGGCGGGGCGAGACGCTCATAGGGGCGGGGCGCACCACTGGGGCTCTGGAGTCTGCCTGCCTCCTCCCACTTAGCCACCCTACAGCTGGGGAGGGAGGTAGCAGGCAGACCGTTTGGGCAGCGCGGAGCCCAAGCCACTGCGTCTCTCCCAGGAAAGATGCGTGACTCAGGCACGCTGCAGGCCACGCGGTGACTGCCGCCCGGCATTTTGTCACCCCCCCCAGTGTTGACACCCGGGGCGGACCGCACCCACCGCACCCCTTCCTCCACCCCTGCCCCTTTGTGACTGTTGCTCACCCAAGCCTGTCCTCTAACTCTTTTCTCTGTTTTCCTTCATTCCCGGGTCACCTCTTAATTTTGGTGCTCCAGACCCAGCAGATACGATGCAAGCAGGTAACTCATTCCCCCCATGCGTTGTAAAATATTATATAATGGCAGGGCAGGCATTGGCAGGATTGCTACGATGCCGTAAAATATTTGTGACTTACAGTTTGGAGGAAAAGGGAGCACTAGCTCCAGCTGTTAGCCGTTTTGCCGCTTTCTTCTTGGAGATGGCAGCCTGCCTTGGCTTCGCACATGTCATGGCAGTGATGGATCTTGCTAGCAGAACTTTGGCTGGGTTGGAGGGGAATGAAAGCAGGCGGCAGAATCTCAAAACCCCGCCCTTAAAATGGACCCTTCCTTTTTTAATTGTGTGTATAATTTTTATTAAGTTTTCTGTTTTCCAATTTAAAATACAGTGGTACCTCCAGTCACGCACGGGATCCGTTCCGGAGCTCCGGTTGGATCCTGAGGTGTGCGTATCCGGAGGTGCTGCTTCTGCGCATGTGCGTGCGACGAAACCCGGAAAAATATTTCTGGGTTTGCCATGCACGTATCCCGAAGGATATGTAACTGGAAGTGAACGTAAATAGACGTACCACTGTATTCATTTAAACAACCTTGAAATGTCAATGACTTCCCTTCTTCTCTTTCCATGGTTCAATTTGCATCTCATAAATCCCTGCATATTTTACATAAACTAAACTATTAAGTATTCCATTAATATATCCATCAAAACTTGTTTACACTGTTGAATTTATCTCAATGCTGCCATCATTTTCAATATATTTCCCATATATTCAATAAACGTTTTCCAATCATCTTTAAACTTATGTTCTTCTTGTTCTCTTATTCTATAAGTTAGATCTGCAATCTGTGCATATTCCATCAGTTTAAATTGCCATTCTTCTTTAGTTGGGACCTCGCTCGTTTTCCATTTGGGGGCTAACAAAACACGGGCGCAGTAGAGGCATACATAAATAGCCTTTTTTTAACACCTGGGAATTTCCATCTGGATTATCCCAAACAAAAAGGACTCTGTGGTTTTTTGGGGGGTGGGTGGGAAGTACTTTTAAACTCCCCCCCCCATTCATTATAAATTATTATTTCCTTTTTCCTTTCAGTGACATCTCAGCTGTCAATCTCCCACCTCCACTGCCCCCCAAGGTAAGTCACAGGAGTAAGCCAAAGGAGCGATCCTTTCCCCTGTCTTGCACGTGTTAAGCAAAATCCAGCACGGAGCTCTATTCTGAGAAGGAAGCGGGCAGTGTTACATCAAGACAATGTGCCCTTCCCCCCCAAAAAAATTTGCTTCTACTCATTGCCATTCCTTGGAAGAAAACCAAACGCCCAGTTGACAGACGCAAACATCATCCTAGCTTTCTAAAGCTGCCCCTGCTAAGGTCCAGAGGATATAAGAGGAGGATGCTGGGTTAGGCCAATGGCCCACCTGGTCCAGCATCTTGCTCTCACCGTGGCCAACCAGGTGCCAGTGGGGAAACCTGCAAGCAGGACCTGAATGCAAGAGGAGCCTCCCTTCCTGTGGTTTCCAATAACTGGGGGAGCAAAGTCTATTGGCACCCAGAGAGATCCTTTCCCTCAAAAGCTCCTGTTCTCCCTCTTGGGCCGAGCAGTGGCTTGGCTGGCTGAGAGAGGCATGGTTTATGTGGGGAAAGAAGGAAGGCGCATGGAGATGAGCTGAACTGAACTCTGCCCCCTCTCTCTCCCCCCTCGGCAGCCCAAGCTCCAGGTCTCGCCAGGCGAGACGGTGGTGGAACGATCCATACCGAGGTGCCCCCTCAAGCCCATACTCCGAGGACGGTGCTCCAGTGGGCCTGTGACGGGACGGGCTCCTCACCTGGCTATTCCAGTGGGGGCCCAAGCCTGCCACCTCAGCGCCAGATCAGGTACGAGTTCCCCAAGGAAATGCAAGAGTAGGTATGCAAAGAAACAGGAGCCCCAACATTTGGGCACGCAAACCACAACCGTTGTCGTTTTTATTGTTATTTGTATACTGCCCTTCATCCATAGCTCTCAGGGCAGTCCACAAGTAAAGATACAAGATAACAAAACCACAAAATTTATAATAAAAATAAGAACGAAAACAAACCAATCACCCCCACTCCCACAAACACATTTTTGTTAATCAGCAAAAGTCCTGGTCAAAGAGGAATGTTTTTGCCTGGCACCTAAAGGTTTCTTCTTTGGCGATCACTCGTAGCTGATTAAGATGGTCTTCCATAAACACAGTTTTTACAATGAGTCCGTAAGTTGACTGTGGAGGCCAATTCTGGATCCACACGTCCTTCCGCAGTTGGGACATAAATTTCCGGGGGATGGGGGTGGGAGTTGATCATGGTGAGGTTTGCCAAACTGTGCCTTCCTCTTAGCGCGTTTCTCTCTTTTGTCCTGAGTTTGAGCATCTTCAAAGCCCATGCCAGCTTTGGTAAAGGCTGTTCTTCAATCAGAGCGCTTGCAGACCAGTGTTTCCCAGCTGTTGGTGTTGATACTACATTTTTTCTAAAGGTGTATCATGAAGGCGCCTGGAGAGAGTATTCCTCAAATGGGAATCGCAATGCCTGTAGGAGCACAAAAGGGGAACACATTTTTTTTAATTAAAAAAATACCTTGGAGTTAAGAACCAGAATAGCACAGCAATGGACACCAAAGACAATGGGCTCACACAATGCATCACGAGGGAAAGTGTGTGTGTTTTTCATTCAGGAGACGCAAAAAAGGATTGGATCAGAAGTGGGGGGAAATCTGTTGAGGTTTTAAGAGTTTTGCTACTGACCCAATGCAAATTCTAAGAAAGTGCAGGACCCAAAGGAAGTGTGGACAGGCCCCCCTAACCTACAACGTGAGGCAAAATAATACCCTCACCGCCTTTGGCAGCAGCTCCTTAAAGAGCAACTTGTCCCGTTTCGGAGATCTGACCAGCACCTATGATTTAAATACATCAAGCATCAAAACAGATGTATCCCCTGATAGATCAAGAGACAGCACACTCAAACGAGGCAATGAATTCTCAATTGAGCTGTCTTCCACAGACGCAAAACCACAAATGACCTGGGATCATTTCACTACCTGCTTTGCAGTACAGAAACAGACCATTAGCTGAAATCTGAGCATAATAAAGGCTTCCCTTGGGGCGGCGGAGGGATTTATCCTTTTTCATCAAGTCATCCACTGGTTCATGTTCACATATTTGATAGTTGGGGGCGAATTTGATTCTAATGAAGGAAATCAAAGCGTACTGGTAGAACACATGTTTGAGGCTAGAGTTACACAAAGACTATGGATGTGCAGTTACCTGAGCCCTCAAAAGAGCTACATGAATTGTATTATTTCGCCATGAAGCCTTTGGTGTACGTGTCCACAAAGCAGTCCCAAACCCTAATTTAGCTTAAGTATGTCACTGAAAGAATCACATATTCTTTTTTTAAAAAAATATTCATTAAGTTTTCCATTTTAATAATCCAATAAAAACCACATTAAAACATTCCAAATCACAATACAATCAAAAAAGTCAAATAGAAATGCCAAATTATAAACCTTTGGGTGACTTCCCATGCTCTGAATTTTGCAAAGTGCTGATCATCTAATATCACATTGCATGTCTTAGTTAGTCAATAAACCATTTCGATGTTAATCTTTCATTTAATTTTCATTTGTTTTTGCAACCACTAGTCTGTTCAACTTTTGCCTTCGTAGTTCTGTATGAAATATTTTTCCTTGTTGTTATCCGCACTCCGACAATTCCATTTTCAGTTTCTGCTCACAGGAGCCATAATACACCACATCCCAAACAAAGAGACGCCATTAGCAGACATCCGGAATTCCCCTCTGTGATCTCACTCCATCTCCCAACATGCTGGTTCCTCTGCAAAAACACAATAACTCCAGTCCAGAATTCTTTCTATCCTTCTGCTGAGGGTAGCTAGCAGGGTCCTCACCCAGTTAATATTATAATTAAACCACAATGACAGCAGAATGCTCTTTCAGGCTTGCTTGCGTATTTCAAACAGTTGCTTTTCAGGGGAGATTTACCAGGTAAAACTGTAAGTACAAATATATCAAAGGAGAATAATAAAGGCTCACCTCCCCCTGGGGCTATACAATTAATCCATCAATTAATTCAACAAGCAGGTCAGTCCTTTGTGCTGTTAAGAATCACATATTCTTACCTGTTTACTGCCTGCCTCCATTCCTGTGCAGATCCTGGGAGCTTGCGGACAGACCTCGCAAACAGGGGTGTTTGCCAGGGCGTTTGGCGGGGGAGTTTAAGGGGGAGGCCCAGAGTTCAGTCTCTTGATGTGCATAGGACCAGAGACACGGAGAGCGAGGGAGCTGCTGCAGTGACCTGTAACACCTGTGCCATGTTTGTCATTCTGCCAGAGAACAAGCAGCAGTACACTTGTAGCGGGTGCAAACTGGTTGTCTTGTATCTGAAGAAGTGTGCATGCACACGAAAGCTCATACCAATGACAAACTTAGTTGGTCTCTAAGGTGCTACTGGAAGGAATTTTTTTATTTGGTTGTCTTGCCCACCCAGCCACTTGAACTAAGAACAACAGATCTCATTCTTTGGACATGCAGATGGTGGTACTTAACTTGCCAGCTTTAGGCCATTACCTATGTCTGACGTACATACAGCAGCCACATAAAATGCAATCTCCTCTCTTGGATGCAAGATCACAGGCCTGGATGGGACCCACAGATACCATCCAGACTCGCCCCACAAAACCCGATAGATGATGTACAGGGAAGGTTTTAATGGTTGATGTTTTATTGCGCTTTTGATATTTTGTTGGGAGCCTCCCAGAGTGGCTGGGGAAACCCAGCCCAATGGGCAGCATATAAATAATAAAATTATTATGATTATAATTATTGAATACCCACAGCCCTGACTATAAAGTAAGGCTGCATACCGAACCCTACGTACCTGGGGAAAAGCCCCGCTGAATTCAGCGGGTCTTACTTCTGAGTAAGGGATAGTTCAGATTGCAGCCTAAGACATTCTGGCACCTCCCATCCTGTTGCAAGTGGGGAATGCTCCATCTTCCCAGCCAAACATTGCTGGAAGCAGCCACCTGGGGTCATGCAGTGGTATAGTTGGCCGCTGCTGCTTTCGGAACCTGTGGAGTCGGGGCTGATCCTCACCTTGTTCTCTTGCAGTTCCTGAACTGTGGCTGACTCCCCAGACCAACGGACCTCCCATCCTTCCCCGCAAGCCAGAGAAGAAGCAGAAACCCGTGAGTGCCTTGACCATCCATTCCCCAAATACCTGTCTTCCTAGTGCTTTGGACCACAGATCCCAGCCAGCGCAGCCTAGGGCTGACAGGAGTTATAATCCAGGACATCTGGAGCCAAAGGCGGATCTGAAACTAGTGAAGCTTAAGCTTCCTTTCCTCTAATCCCGGAGGGGCCCCAGAAGTATTGCTTACATTTTTTTAGGTCTAGTAGACCCAATCTGAATCGCGTGACTCCAACTGATTAAATTTTGTCACATATATTTCAACAATCCCAAAGTTTGAGAGTCAGTAGCACAGACGTAAAGATGTGGCGGAACAACCCCATTGAAGAAGATAACAGTGGTTTCCCAGACCTCGCTGCTGGCTCCGAAGGGGCCCCCCCATGGCAGTTCAAGCTTCAGGGCCCCCCAAATGTAGGTCTGCCACTGTCTGGAAGGGTACCAGGTTAGCAGAGGCTGCTGTATAGAGCGAGACAAAAGGGGTTGGGGGCAGTTATTCCCCTGGAAGGGGTGGGAGAGGGAGGCGGGTGGCGCTGTGGTCTAAACCACAGAGCCTAGGGCTTGCCGATCGGAAGGTCGGCGGTTCGAATCCCCGCGATGGGGTGAGCTCCTGTTGCTCGGTCCCAGCTTCTGCCAACCTAGCAGTTTGAAAGCACATCAAGAGCAAGTAGGCAAATAGGTACAACTCCAACGGGAAGGTAAACTGTGTTTCCGTGCGCTGTTCTGGTTCGTCAGAAGCGGCTTAGTCATGCTGGCCACATGAACCGGAAGCTGTATGCTGGCTCCCTCGGCCAATAACGCGAGATGAGCGCCGCAACCCCAGAGTCGTTCGCGACTGGACCTAATGGTCAGGAGTCCCTTTACCTTTAGGGGTGGGAGTGCATAGGATGGTTACGGCTGGGCTAGGCCTGTGTTCTCATACTGGGTGGCCTCCTGCTATGGATAACTGTTGCCTCCCTCTCTCCCCAGGAGAGGGTGCTCTTCAAGAAGGTTTTCAATGAGTGCCCCTTACACATCACCTCGGCTACTGCGTGGACCCACCCAAATAGCAACGGTAGGGCATGGAGGGGCGAGGTCTGTGTTGGGGCCATTTACTCGGGGAGGGAAACGGGAAGGCTGAACGAAGCTCAAACAATCACGCCCGTCTCATAGAGTGACTTTACGCCGGTCTGCTCACCAGTGCTCCACATTGGCTCCAAGGTTCTAGTCCTCACTATTGTGCACTATACCATCACCCCACCTGCCCTCTCGCACTTCCTTTTGTGCTTGTGCCAATCCGCTTACTGCCAAAGTACCCCTTTAGGTAGGGTTGCGATATGTCCTCTTTTTCCAGGACACGTCTTCTTTTTCCCAGGATTAAAATTGCTGTCCGGGCGGATTTTTTTTAAAAAAAATTGGCAAGCTGTCCAGCAGAGTCATGTGGGCTGGGGTTGGTGGGAGTTGTAGTCTGAAAATCTAGAGGACACAAGGTTGGGGGAAGGCTGTTCTAGTGCATTAGACTCAGAACTGAGGCACCTGGCTAAGCTAGTCAGCTGAGAGACTAGCAGAGAATCACAACAGAGCAGCATCTTAAACCAGCTACATGCTGTATAAATCCCTTCTCTTGTGGCTGAACTAAAAGGATGCTGGCTTGGAGGAGGAGTCTGGGAGGGCAAGCGTTAACACCCCACTGCCCATAGAGTCAATATGTACATGCTAGACCATGGGTAGGCAAACTAAGACCCATGGGCCGGATGTGGCCCAATTGCCTTCTCAATCCGGCTCATGGACGGGTCCGGGAATCAGTGTGTTTTTACATGAGAAGAATGTGTGCTTTTATTTAAAATGCATCTCTGGGTTATTTGTGGGGCATAGGAATTCGTTCATTTTTTCCCCCTTCAAAATATAGTCCAGCGCCCCACAAGGTCTGAGGGACAGTGCCCCTGCTGAAAAAGTTTGCTGACCCCTGTGCTAGACAGTTTAATGAATAGTTTTGTGCACACTTATGTTCACAAAGATGTGAATGTGAGCTCCAATACTTTCATGTGGCGAGTGAGGGAGCAATATGTATTATTATTATTATTATTATTATTATTATTATTTTGTTGAAAGTGTTATAAGAAAAAAACAACTGTTCCTTTTCCCCTATGGGGTACCCAAGAGCCCGTATAGAGCCCTTAAGTGGGTTCCCTATTGGTAGGAGAAAATAACAGTGGCCAACCAGAGAATATTGAGAAGCAAAGCAGCTAGTAAGCCTGATCTTTATTAAAACTGTTGCATCAGGGTCCTCACTCACCAAATGCAGGAGGGAGGAGGAGGAACCCAGAACATTGGTGTGAAAGCCCTTATATAGACTTGTGAAATTACCCACCCTGTAGCTCAAGACCCCCCCCCCAAAAAAAACATCATACATACATCACAGAAGGAGGCGGTCTACAGCAGAAATCTTGTTTGCCAGGATATCTGTTAATGGTCACTGATTGCTTTACCTGGGCAAATACTTTAATTCCTGAATCCAGGTCACAGCCTCACCCTATTCATACACAAATACGTCCTTAAGACAGGTAAGCAAAAGACAATGGAGAGGCTTTCCACATTTTCTCCCTCCTTGCAGAGAAATATATGGGGTCAATTTGGGAAAGTCAAAATAGTTTAGGAGAGTCAAAATGGCTTCAGGATTGTACTGTTTCAGGCACGTGGTTTATATACTTACATATGTGTTTGCCTTGTACATTTATGAACATTAATTTTATATTTGGGACCTTAGAATTCTTATAACAAAAGTTAAGAACATTGCTACTAGCAATATAACACAGAGGGGCTGTGGCCTAAACCACTGAGCCTCTTGGGCTTGTTGATCAGAAGGTCGGCGGTTTGAATCCCCACGACGGAGTGAGCTCCCGTTGCTCTGTCCCAGTTCCTGCCAACCTAGCAGTTTGAAAGCATGCCAATGCAAGTAGATTAATAGGTACCGCTCCGGCGGGAAGGTAAACGGTGTTCCTGTGCGCTCTGGTTTCCGTTGTGGTGTTCCGTTGCGCCAGAAGCGATTTAGTCCTGCTGGCCACATGATGCAGAAAGCTATCTGTGGACAAACGCCAGCTCCCTTGGCCTGAAAGCGAGATGAGCGCCACAACCCCATAGTCGCCTTTGACTGGACTTAACCGCCCAGGAATCTTTTACCTTTTACCTTTACCTTATCACAGCTTCTATAGCCTTACATATAGTAGGGGTACATTTAAAATGAAACTCACCGCCGCGATCCATAGTTAAAAGTAGAAGTTGGCAGATGTGTCCTCTCTTTCACTCTTCAAACTATGGCAACCCTACTTTGGCAACCGCTCTTTCACATGTGCTTTTTGTAGCAGCTTCGCCTATTCCACACTATGGCGGCTTGTACCCCCCCATGTGATTTATTGGGGATACAGAGATATGGCCTTCTCCAAGCCATACCTGCTCCTGTCCCTCCAGTTCTGGATTCAGATTCTGCCGAGCCCTTCTGCAGAGTAACCGAGGGAGGACTGCCAGTGAGATTAGAAGAATCTGGGATGGATTGGTGGCCTGGCTCAGTACTAGGCTGCATTCTCCGTTCCCGAATTAGTTATGAACTTGCACTGCAAAAGGTAAAAAGGTAAAGGACCCCTGGATGGTTAAGTCCAGTCAAAGGTGACTGTGGGGTTGCGGCGCTCATCTCGCTTTCAGGCCGAGGGAGCTGGTGTTTGTCCACAGACAGCTTTCTGGGTCACATGGCCAGCAGGACCAAACCGCTTCTGGTGCAACGGGACACTGTGACGGAAACCAAAGTCCATGGAAATGCCGTTTACCTTCCCGCCACAGCAGTACCTATTTATCTACTTGCCCTGGTGTGCTTTCAAACTGCTAGGTTGGCAGGAGCTGGGACTGAGCAATGGGAGCTCACTCCTTCGTGGGGATTCGAACTGCCGACTTTCTGATCGGTAAGCCCCAGAGGCTCACCCCCCATTTAACTCCTGGCTGCATTTCCTTCCCCATTTTTGCAGAGCTGCACTTAATTCTGGGGGCTGAAGAAGGGATATTTGCCTTGAACCGGAGTGAGGCAGAGCCCACCCTTGAACTGGTAAGACAGAGGAGGTGCTGTGGGGGGTGGGGTCTGAGGGACAGGAAGTTTTTTTGTGTGGAGGGATGCAAAATGGAAGGGAAAAAAAGGACAACTGAGCTTTGATAGCATGCAAGCCAAATTCTGAGCCAATATCCCTTAGTGTGGATCGGTTATCCCCCAAAACACATCATAATCACCACCACTTTCTGGAAACAATTGAAGTCTATTATTATTATTACTAGTGGTTTTCAGCCCGTTCAATAACGGGCGCTAGAATCCTGGGGTTCGGAGAAGCGCTTGCGCAGCGCTTCTCCGAACCCTGGGACCTGTCCTTGCTGTCGGCGGCAGGGGGACAGGAACGGAGGAGGAGAAAGCGCTGCTTTTTCCTTCTCCGTTCCTCTCCCGCAGCCGCCGACAGGAAGCAGATATCCCAGGGTTCGGAGAAGCGCTTGCGCAGCGCTTCTCCGAACCCTGGGACCCGTCCTTGCTGTCGGCGGCAGGGGGACAGGAACGGAGGAGGAGAAAGCGCTGCTTTTTCCTTCTCCGTTCCTCTCCCGCAGCCGCCGACAGGAAGCAGACATCCCAGGGTTCGGAGAAGCGCTTGCGCAGCGCTTCTCCGAACCCTGGGACCCGTCCTTGCTGTCGGCGGCAGGGGGACAGGAACGGAGGAGGAGAAAGCGCTGCTTTCTCCTTCTCCGTTCCTCTCCCGCAGCCGCCGACAGGAAGCAGACATCCCAGGGTTCGGAGAAGCGCTTGCGCAGCGCTTCTCCGAACCCTGGGACCCGTCCTTGCTGTCGGCGGCAGGGGGACAGGAACGGAGGAGGAGAAAGCGCTGCTTTTTCCTTCTCCGTTCCTCTCCCGCAGCCGCCGACAGGAAGCAGACATCCCAGGGTTCGGAGAAGCGCTTGCGCAGCGCTTCTCCGAACCCTGGGACCCGTCCTTGCTGTCGGCGGCAGGGGGACAGGAACGGAGGAGGAGAAAGCGCTGCTTTCTCCTCCTCCGTTCCTCTCCCGCAGCCGCCGACAGGAAGAAGACATCCCAGGGTTCGGAGAAGCGCTTGCGCAGCGCTTCTCCGAACCCTGGGACCTGTCATTGCTGTCGGCGGCAGGGGGACAGGAACGGAGGAGGAGAAAGCGCTGCTTTCTCCTTCTCCGTTCCTCTCCCGCAGCCGCCGACAGGAAGCAGACATCCCAGGGTTCGGAGAAGCGCTTGCGCAGCGCTTCTCCGAACCCTGGGACCCGTCCTTGCTGTCGGCGGCAGGGGGACAGGAACGGAGGAGGAGAAAGCGGCGCTTTCTCCTCCTTCCTTCCTCTCCCCCAGCCGCCGACAGGAAGGACGCGCGCACTCTTCCCCCCCCCCGCCTCCTCCAACCGCCGCTCCGGCGGGAGCGGCGGTTGGAGGAGGCAGAGTGGGGGGAGAGTGCGCGCGCGCAGTCTCTGCTGTCCAATCCCTGTATCCCTGGGGCACATGCGCAGTGACCCAGGGACACACGGGACATCTGGACGCAGGGACAACATGGACATTATTATATAGGATTATTATTATTATTATTATTATTATTATTATTATTATTTAGAATTGATATACCGCCCTATACCCGGGGTCTCAGGGCAGTTAACAAAATAAAAGCAAGATACAAAACCACAAAATACATAATAAAAATAAAAAACAACAACCCAATAGCATCCCCCCAAGCATTTTAAAGGGCATAGGATGTAAATCAGACCAACCAAAGGCCTGGTTAAAAAGGAACATTTTTGCCTGGCAGCTAATGGTGTATAATGAAGGTGCTTGGCGAA
Organism: Zootoca vivipara; assembly: GCF_965207765.1. Classification (NCBI taxonomy): domain Eukaryota; kingdom Metazoa; phylum Chordata; class Lepidosauria; order Squamata; family Lacertidae; genus Zootoca; species Zootoca vivipara. Next base: position 78,606,247 of record NC_142589.1, read on the forward strand.
CTTCGCTGGGGAGAGCATTCCACAGATGGGGAGCCACTGCAGAGAAGGCGCCGTTCTTGTGTTGCCACCCTCTGGACCTCTGAGGAGGAGGCACACGAAGAAGATGCTTTTGTTCTGATAGAGTCTCCCAGCTGGATAATTGGTCTTTACCATGAGCTGTCATTTCATAGAATTCTGTAGGGACCCAAGGGTCATCTAGTCCAACCCACTGCAATGCAGGAATTTTGCCCACAGTAATCCTTGGGTTGGTTCGAACCACCAACTTTCTGGTTAACAGCCAGATGCACTGACTTATTCCTAGGGCTTTAGATTTTTTTTAATGTATCTGTTGTTTTTGTGTTTTTAACTGTTTTTAACTATTTTATGTGTAAATCACCTTGAAGTGGTGGTTTAGAAGGCAATTAATAGATCAGTAATAAAAGTCATGTTGGCCACATGACCCGGAAGCTGTCTGCGGACAAACGCTGGCTCCCTCAGCCAGTAAAGTGAGATGAGCGCCGCAACCCCAGAGACGTCCGCGACTGGACTTAATGGTCAGGGGTCCCTTTACCTTTTTAATAAAAATAACAATTAAAAAAAATATAATAATCCAGGTGTTAAAATTGTGGATTTGCATATTTCAGTTGAGGCAAGCACAGACCTGCTCTGTCGGCCTTCAGAAGCAGTGCTTGGCCTCCGTTTGCTCCATCTGTAAAATGGACACAATAGGAAGCCAGTTGCCATGAGGTTGGTTGTTGAATGGATCAAGTGAAAGCCTTGGAATTTAAGAATAAATGTGGGTTGAGGCACACTCACAGAACAACAAAACAGTGAGAACTCGGAGAATCATCCTGCCAGCTTCACCCTCAGCACTTAGATGGGGTTTTCTGACTGTTTGAAGTGCTTGATGTACATTTCATTAAAACAGCCTTGTACTTTTACCCCATAAAACCATAGAAATGCATTGAGAATAAATTATAATACAACTATAATCTCTTTAAGATGATCGCCGAAACAGACACTAAGAATAAATTACACTTAAAAATCAGCCATGCAGTTATTGACTTGGCAGTGTGGGATAAAAATTGTATCGCTGCACAAACCTACCCAAGGTCACTCTGCAGGCTTGAAAATGCCTAAATCAGAGATCTAAAAACCACCAGCAAACGAGCCTTGCAAACTTCCCTTGGGAGAGGGTACCAGGTAAGAGGAGCCACCACTGAAAAGGCCCCACTAGTTTTCATGTTCTATTTCCCATATCCTGACTCCTGTTTCTTCTCTCCCTCTCCCATCCCTGCCACAGCTCTATCACAGCCGCACAACTTGGGTTTACTGCATTGGAAACGTCCTCATGTCGCTTTCTGGTGAGTTGATCCCACCAGGATAAGGAGGGGGGTGAATAATGTAGAAAGCCAAGTCTGAGCAGAATGGAGAGGGATAAGGGAAGAGCTTTGGGTGTGCGGAGAGGAAGGCTTTGCAGGGCAGAGGGCTGGATGAGCAAGACCAGTTTTGATGCCTGCAAGTGTTAGGATAAAACTGTGGGGGGGGGGGGGCTAGGAAACAGTGTGGTCCATGCCTGGCTGAATTCTGTTAAAACATCCTCAGCACCATTAATAACTGAAGAACTGGATCAGACAAAAGTTTTCTCATAGTGGCTACCCAGATGCCCCGATAGGAAGCCCCGCCATCAAGGCTTGGGAGCAGCAAATAATCGTTTTTTATTTATTTGCTTATTTTGCAAATGAAAAAAACTGCATTACAACCTGAGACCACCAACACAGTGTGCACAGGATAAAAATTAAGCACGCGAACACCCATGGAATAAGAATTCAAAAGACAACAAAGTCATCCCTGCAGGTGCCCAGTTAAACATTTCACAAATGGCTAACGGATGCCTCTGTGGATGCAGTCTTAAAACAAAACAAAAATAAATAAATCATCAGTCGGTTGCCTAAACTTCATGATTCAGGGCACCTACCTGATTTCTTCTTGCCAACCTAGCAGTTCGAAAGCACGTCAAAGTGCAAGTAGATAAATGGTACCGTGGTACCGCTACAGCGGGAAGGTAAACGGCGTTTCCGTGTGCTGCTCTGGTTCGCCAGAAGCGGCTTTGTCATGCTGGCCACATGACCCAGAAGCTGTACGCCGGCTCCCTTGGCCAATAACGTGAGATGAGCGCCATAACCCCAGAGTCGGTCACGACTGGACCTAATGGTCAGGGGTCCCTTTACCTTTACCTGATTTCTAGGGATGTGGGTGGTGCTGTGGGTTAAACCACAGAGCCTAGGGCTTGCCAATCAGAAGATCGGCGGTTCGAATCCCCGTGATGGGGTGAGCTCCTGTTGCTCGGTCCCAGCTCCTGCCAACCTAGCAGTTCGAAAGCGCCCCCAAAAGTGCAAGTAGATAAATAAGTACTGCTCTGGCGGGAAGGCAAATGGTGTTTCCATGCACTGCTCTGGTTCGCCAGAAGCGGTTTAGTAATGCTGGCCACATGACCCGGAAGCTATACGCCAGCTCCCTCGGCCAATAAAGCGAGATGAGCGCCACAACCCCAGAGTCATCCGCGACTGGACCTAATGTACAGGGGTCCCTTTTACCTTTACCTGATTTCTAATCCTTTCCTGCTCAGATACACTGCCTCTGAGCTTGGAGGCTCTGTTGGGCCACCTGGACTGAAAGCTGCAGACAGGCCACCCCTAGTTAGCTTGCTCTTGGGAATACCATCTGTGGGGCCTGAAAGGAATAACTATCCACATCCTTGGCGGATTATGCCCGCTTGAAGCAGCAACGACACTGACCCTTTCTTCTTTCCTTGCCCTCCTCCTTCCCCCTCTAACCAGGCAAGGCCCCCCAACTCTTCTCCCACAACTTGCCGGGCCTGTATGAGCAGAGCCGTCGAGACCAGCGCCCCGGGATCTACATTTCCCCCCACCGGCTACTCCCCAGGTAACCCATGCCAAGAACTGTGGGACAAGGGCAAGTAGGAGTGCGAGTGCATGTGAGAATGGTTCTCCTTTTGCTCCGGCTCCCTCAGTGCCGTATGGGGGTGCCAAGTTCTTTTTCTGGCAGTGCTCCTCTTCATCTCAATAGAGTGCCGGCAGGCAGAAGTATATTGGGGTTAAAAAATAATAATTAAATTGGGTATATAATTTGGGGGCGCGGGTGGCGCAGGGGGCGCGGGTGGCATTGTGGGTTAAACCACAGAGCCTAGGGCTTGCCGTTCAGAAGGTCGGCGGTTCGGATCCCTGCAATGGGGTGAGCTCCCGTTGCTCGGTCCCAGCTCCTGCCCACCTAGCAGTTCGAAAGCACATCAAAGTGCAAGTAGATAAATGGTACCACTACAGCGGGAAGGTAAACGGCGTTTCCGTGTGATGCTCTGGTTTGCCAGAAGCGGATTGTCATGCTGGCCACATGACCCGGAAGCATGCTCTAGTTATCTCCCTCTTGGACTACTGCAACTCGCTCTACATGGGGCTACCTTTGAAGGTGACCCAGAAACTGCAATTAATCCAGAATGTGACAGCTAGACTGGTAACTGGGAGTGACCGCCGGGACCATATAACATTGGAACCTGCATTGGCTCCCAGTACATTTCCAAGCACAATTCAAAGTGTTGGTGCTGACCTTTAAAGCCCTAAACAGCCTTACTCCAGTATATCTGAAGGAGCGTCTCCACCCCCATCGTTCTGCCCGGACACTGAGATCCAGCTCTGAGGGCCTTCTGGCAGTTCCCTCACTGCGTGAAGTGAAGTTACAGGGAACCAGGCAGAGGGCTTTCTCAGTGGTGGCATCCACCCTGTGAAACACCCTCCCATCAGATGTCAAGGAAATAAACAACTATCTGACTTTTAGAAGACATCTGAAGGCAGCCCTGTTTAGGGAAGTTTTTAATGTTTAATTCTGTATTGTGTTTTTAATATTCGATTGGGAGCCGCTCAGAGTGGCTGGGGAAACCCAGCCAGATGGGCGGGGTATAAGCATATTATTATTATTATTATTATTATTATTATTATTATTAATTGAAATATACTCGGAGTCGAGAGTGAATTTCATGCTCTTTATTCAGCTCATATTCATCAAGGAGAAGAAGAGAAGACGAATGGCTCTTTTCCCAAAACCATCTGCTTATATACATTATTTACACAATGGGCCTTGCATGATTGGCTACTTCAGGGCTACACCTGTGGGCCAATTATATTGTGGATTGACTTCTGCCTGCAGCCTGATTGGCTGCTCCTACAGGCCAATCAGGTAGCAGATTCACTTCTGCCAGCCGCCTGATTGGCTGCTCCAGCAGGCCAATCAGGTTGCGGATTCACTTCCACCTGGAGTTGGATTGGGTAGCTCCCGCTGATTCTGAATCCTATTGTTCTAGGATTCAGCTCAGTACATAACACCCCTCCCCTCTAAGTTCCAGTCCTGCCCGGAAAGTTGCATTCGTAGTCCCCAAGGTCTGCTGGCCGCCTCCGTGTGCGTTGTGGCCTGGGGTGTTCCTTGGTCAGGGGTTCTGGTTCTGGCTCGTGTTCTGAGGCTGCTGGCTGTGCCGGGGCTGTCTGGTCTGGCGCCACTGAACCACTAGGTTGTGACTCTGGTTCCGGTGTCCTTCCAGCCTCGGGGCGCCCCTCTGTGCCTACTGCTTCTGCTTCCCCTGCCCACCCCTCTCGCTCTACAGGCCTCACTGCCCTGCTGTCCCCTTGGGACCCCTTTGTCCCGCTCTCCTCCCGGGTTCCTCCTGGGAATCGTCGCCGTAGCTGGTCGCAGTGGCGGCGCCAACATTGCCCCCCTTCCGTTAGTACCTCGTACGACACGGGACCGGTCACCTTGGTGACTGTGGCGGGTACCCATGCTGGGCCTGCCCCAAAATTCTTTGCATACACTGGGTCCTGGGCCACAAATGTCCGGGGGTTCCTGCCTTTCCCCACCACTACCTCATCCTGAGCTCTGTCGGGGTGAAGTCGGTCCAGTCTAGTTGCAAGGCGCCGGCCCATGAGTAGTTCAGCTGGGCTCCGGCCCGTCGTTGTGCTTGGGGTGCTGTGCTGTGCTAGAAGAAATGCGGCAAGGCGGTATTCCCAGTCCCCTTGTGTTATGCGGCGGAGGCTGTCCTTGGTGGTCCGCACCATGCGCTCCGCTTGGCCATTGGTGGCAGGGTGGAATGGTGCTGAGCGGATGTGGCGGATGGCGTTCTGCGCTGTGAAGGTCTGGAACTCCTCTGACGTGAATGCGGTTCCATTGTCCGAGACGAGGGTGTCAGGGAGCCCGTGGGTTGCAAACAGCTTACGTAGTACCCGGATGGCTGCCGCCGTAGAAGTGGACGGTACCAGTGCGACCTCCAGCCATTTGGTGTAGGAATCCACCACTATGAAGAATGTTTTTCCCTGGAAGGGGCCAGCGAAGTCCACGTGCAAGCGTGACCATGGATGTCGGGCGGACTCCCAGGGCTGGACTGGGGCCCTTGGGGGATCCGGGCGGGATTCTTGGCAGGTCTGGCAGTGTTGGACCCAGGCCTCTATCTCTCTGTCAATCCCCGGCCACCACACATAACTCCTGGCAAGGGCCTTCATCCTCACTACCCCTGGGTGTGTCTCGTGTAGGGCTGTGAGGACCCTTTTGCGGAGGGGCTGGGGAACAACAACCCTGCTTCCCCATAACAGGCACCCCTTGTGGGCCGACAGTTCATGTTTGCAGTTTGTGTAGCCAGCGAATTCTGGCCCGGGGCTGCTGCTGGGCCATCCTCGCCACACCCAGTCCAGGACCCGGGAGATGACCCTATCTTTTGTGGAATGGTGCGCAACTTCTTGTGCCTGAATGGGTCGGTCGGGAAGCAGCTCCAGGGTCATAACCTCTTGCGCAGGCGCTGGGTCGGGGCCTGTTTCTGGTAGTGGTAGCCTGCTGAGTGCGTCTGCGTGGCCCATCGCCTTCCCAGGGCGGTGGATTAGTGCATACTGGTAGCCGGCAAGGAAAATTGACCACCTGAGGACACGTGGAGACAACACTTGGGGGGTCTGCTTCTCGGGGGCAAACAGGCCAAGCAACGGCTTGTGGTCAGTCACTATGGTAAAGGGCCGCCCGTACAAGAAATCATGGAATTTTTTTACGCCCTTCACGATTGCCAGACCCTCCTTGTCAATCTGTGAGTAGTTTCGTTCGGCTGCAGCAAGCGTCTGGGAGAAGTATGCCACCGGCACCTCTCTTCCATCCGGGAGTTGGTGTCCCAGGACAGCGCCGATGCCATAGGGAGAGGCGTCACATGCCAGCACCACTGGCAGCCTCTCGTCGAAGTGTGCCAAGACCGAGTTCGAGACGAGCAAGTCCTTGACTGCCTGGAATGCGGCCCTTTGTCGCTGGCCCCACACCCAAGGGGCCCTTTTATCTAGGAGTCTGTGTAGGGGCTCCGCTACCGCTGCCTTATGGGGAAGGAAGGCATGGTAAAAGTTCAATAGTCCCAAGAATGACTGAAGTTCGGGCTTGCTCTTGGGCGCTGGGGCCTCACAAATGGCCCGTACCTTGTCACCGGTTGGATGGACCCCTTCTGCGTCCACCTTAAATCCCAGAAAGTCCACCTGCGGCACTCCCAGTAAACACTTTTCCCGCTTCACCTTGAGGCCCGCCGTCTGGAAACGGTGCAGGACGGAGCGGAGGCGGTCCTCAAATTCCTCTGGTGTGGGCCCGGCGATCAGTACATCATCGAAGAAGGGGGTGACGCCAGGAATCCCTTTAAGGAGAGAATCCATTAGATTCTGGAATATGCCTGGTGCCACTCTAACGCCAAATTGCAGCCGCTTTACTCTGAATGCCCCTCTGTGCGTCACAATCGTCTGAGCCTCTGCTGTGGCTTCGTCCACAGGCAACTGTTGATACGCTTGGGCCAAGTCCAGTTTGCCAAAGATTTTTGACCCAGCCAGGGTGGCGAGGACATGGCTGACCACTGGCACTGGGTATGCATGGGCCGTGAGAGCCTTGTTTATGGTGCATTTGTAGTCTGCACAGATGCGGACCGAACCGTTAGGCTTGACGGGTGTGACAATTGGAGTTTCCCAGGGGGCGTTGGGCACCGGCTCCAGCACTCCTTGCTCCACGAGCCGGTCCAATTCCTCGTCTATGCGGGGTTTCAGGGCGAACGGGACCCGGCGGGCCTTGTGCCTGATGGGTCGTACAGCGGGGTCTAGCTGTAGGGCAATGGGGGGTCCTGTATATCGTCCCAATGCCCCATCGAAAACCCCTGGAAACTCTTTGCATATGGCGTCCACGTCCACTTGTAAGCTAGTGCGGTTCACCCCGGTAACGGCTAGCCCCAGAGGTCCAAACCATGCCAGTCCCAGTAAGCTAACGTAGGGGCCCTTAACTACCAGCAAGTCCAATTGTTGCTTTCGCCCTCGATATTGCACCCTGAAGGTCCCCACCCCCATTGTAGGGACCTTACGTTTCTGGAAGTCCCGGAGGGTGAATGGGGCCGGCCTTAGTTTGGGACCCCCATTAGGGCACAGTTCCCTTAATGTTCGGGCCGAGATTATGGATAGAGTTGAACCCGTGTCCAGCTCCATGCGGCATGGGGCTCCCTCTATCTGTACCTCTATATAAATTTTCTCTGTGCTGGGATGGGGCAACTGGAATACCTGGTAGTCCGTGATCTCCGTCGAGTTGCCTTGGTGCATGGTGCCGTGTGACCTGGGGCTCCTGGGTCGGTCATCTGATGCTTGTCGACGGGTGAGTCGAGCCCGACACACCCGGGCGATGTGTCCCAATTTTCTGCACTGCCTGCACTCTGCGTTGCGGAAACGACAGGTCCTCCTCTCGTGGTTCTCCCCGCAGCTTGCACAGTTCCCTCCTTCTCGTCGAGGCTGCTGTGGTGTGTGTGCTGCTTGAGTGCGCCGCTGTACTCGGTGTACTTCCTCCCTGTCAGATTCGGATTCATCAGTGAGGTCTTCGTGGTAGACCCTCGGTTGGGATGGCGGGGCCGGTCGTGCCTCTTGCGTTGACCTCTCGGCGGCTTCGGTTGCCAGGGCTTCCTCCAGAGCAATCTGGAACGTGAGGTCTTTTTTGGCGTAGAGGCGTCGTTGCAACATCTCGTCCCTCAGGCCACCGACGAGGCGGTCACGAAGCATGTTCTCCAACTCTGAGAAGTTGCATAACCGGGCGGCTTGGCGGAGGGAGGTCACAAACCCAGTTATGGTTTCCCCCGGGGCTTGCCGCTTTGCGTAGAAGGCATTTCGGCAAGCTACCACCGAGGGCTGTGGTGAAAAGTGCTCCTTCAGCCGTTCCATTATTGTTTTGTAAGAGACGGTAGCGATATCTCTAGGTGCAAGGAGAGCCCGGGCGATTTCAAACGTCTCCTCTCCACAGACGCTGAAGAATGTCGCCCTCTTCATGGCATCGTTGGTGACTTCTTTCGCTTGCAGGAGGAAGTTGAAACGGGCGGCGTACCCTTCCCAGTCTCCTGATGCTGGTTTGAATGGCAAGAAGCTGCTGTCGGTTGCCATTCTGGGTTCCTTGGGTCCTGGAGCTGAAGCCTGGATGCACGGTGCGATGCAGCGGTGCAGCAGGTGGCGGTGCTGCGGTGCAGTGCGTGGTGGCGGTCAGCTCAGCAGGATCCCATCCTCGTCGCCAGTGAAATATACTCGGAGTCGAGAGTGAATTTCATGCTCTTTATTCAGCTCATATTCATCAAGGAGAAGAAGAGAAGACGAATGGCTCTTTTCCCAAAACCATCTGCTTATATACATTATTTACACAATGGGCCTTGCATGATTGGCTACTTCAGGGCTACACCTGTGGGCCAATTATATTGTGGATTGACTTCTGCCTGCAGCCTGATTGGCTGCTCCTACAGGCCAATCAGGTAGCAGATTCACTTCTGCCAGCCGCCTGATTGGCTGCTCCAGCAGGCCAATCAGGTTGCGGATTCACTTCCACCTGGAGTTGGATTGGGTAGCTCCCGCTGATTCTGAATCCTATTGTTCTAGGATTCAGCTCAGTACATAACATTAATATTATTATATGGATGGCTTTGGATTCTAAACCTACATGGTGGGTGCATGGTTGCGCCATGCAGGAGAGAATGAGAGAGAGGGGAATGTGCAGAGCTTGGAGGGGTTTAGCAGGAAACCACAAAGTGCGTTTCCCCTATCTGTTCATCTCAACGCTGCCCTCTGCTGGCGGGAGGCTTACAAGGTTGCTTATGTCCAACAGAAAATTCAGGTGTATTCTGCAGCATGTTCTCAACGCATTAATTTGTGCATTAGCAGTGGATTCCCCCACGCTTTCTCTGTAGTGAGCTCTCAGGCGGTGGTATCCAGATTTTCAGCCAGCCCCTGCAGCTGTGCCTTTAACGGTGGCTTGGTAATGATACCAATTGCATGGCAATTGTAATATGGCAGTGTAGAGAAGGTCATAAGCAGCATAGATGGGTCCTTGCCCTCGTGAAACTTATGGTCTAAAACTGGCTGCGCTACAGGCAAGAGGAAGGGGAGATGTATACCGTCTCGCATTGTACCTCCTACTGAGCCCTGGCAGGGTCAGAGTTTGCAGCTAACCCTAAAAATACAACAAGCCTGTTGTCATCTCTGGCTCACCATTTGCCACTTCCCACATCTGCCCATCATGGCCAGCCGACCATCAATCCTTCTTTCCTCCTTCCTCAGGAAAAACATCGTCTCCACCAAGATCCCAGATACAAAGGGGTGCCAAAGATGTTGCACAGGTGAGTGCCATTCCAGACCTGACCTGCAGGGGGAAGCAGTGATCCCATTCTCACATCCCAACCCTTCATGGTCAGGTTCATTGTCTGTGCTCACACCTATGGGAATTTCGACCGAATCCAGAATAAGCTTGGAGGTAGAGAGTGAAAAATCCAGACACAAAATTGGTTGGTGGGCAGGGGTCCAAGTTGTTGAGTATGCTGGTCAGTAATCACACAGTTCCAAGTTGGAGCTAATTCTTTATTAGCAAAAACATGATCTCCACGGACTTGTTTGAGTGTCAGGCCTAACAAGGAGAGCTGCTCATGCCTGGTGGACTTGCTCCATGAAAATCAGTTGCCGAGACTGAAAGCCCCTGCCTCCCCACAGCCGTCTAAGCCCCCTTCTTTCCAGTGTGGTGTAGTAGTTAAGGGCAGTGGACTCGTAATCTGGTGAACTGGCTTCGCTTCCCCGCTCCTCCACATGCAGCTGCTGGGTGACCTTGGGCTAGTCACACTTCTCTGAAGTCTCTTGGCCTCACCTCACAGAGTGTTTGTTGTGGGGGAGGAAGGGAAAGGAGAATGTTAGCCACTTTGAGACTCCTTAGGGTAGTGATAAAGCGGGATATCAAATCCAAACTACTACTACTACTACGTGCCTAAATGCAGCCAACCTATCCTCTGCCCTTTTTAGGCCTTTCATGGTTCTGGGAGACAGGCGGGGAGGGGAGCTTGGCACAGCAGGACAGGGAGACACCCGTGACTCTTCACCAGCCTGACTCATCTCTGCTTCTCGGCCTCCCTCCTCCCCACTTCATCTTCTGCCTCCGATTCTGAACTCCTCTCTGCCACAGACTCTCCCTGCCTACTAAGCCCACACACTCTCCCTGCCCGCTAAGCCCACTAAGTCCCGTCTTCAGCTTCCAACACTTCCTCCTCCCAGTCTTCTCCCTCTGACCACTCATTGTCACCCCCTGGCACTGAGCCTTCTTCACTTGGGGGTTCCTCAGCTGGTTCCTCCCACTATTCCTCTGCTTCCCACCAATCCCAGACAGCCTGTTCCTCTTTTCTTGCAGCCAGGAACGCACAGACCGGCTGCTACTACCTCTGTGGGGCGCTGGAGGCAGGTGTGGTGCTGTTGCAATGGTATGAGCCCATGCAGAAGTTCATGCTAGTCAAGGTAAGGGCCTTTGCCTCTGCGAGAAGGAAGAGAAGGCACTGTGGATGCTTTATGGCACCGGCAGAAGCCATGCCAGCATCTAACTGGATCCCAGAATGTCCTGTTCTTTTGGTCTTGAGCTCTCATGCGAATCAGCTGCCTCCTACGAGAGCTTGGGACCAAAAACCAAGTGTCCTGATTATGATCAGCAGGATGGTGGAGGGCATGTTATTTTGGCTTCTACAATGGCACTCTTCATGCAGGGCTACTTCTGCAGGCTTGTCCAAGTACCCTTCCCTTCCTTTGCCAGTATTTCGACTTCCCGCTGCCCTCGCCACTTCCGGTCTTTGAGATGCTGATGTCCCCTAATGAGGAGTACCCGGTGGTCTGTATTGGGGTGGCCAAGGGCCCCCAGGACAGGCAGTCCAGTTCCAGATCATCAACCTCAATTCCCTCACTTCCTGGTTCATCGATGATGGCAGCGGTAAGAGCACTTGGAAGTGTGTGTGTGTGTTCGCAAAAGCATCAGGCTGCGGGGAGATCCAGAGCTGGAGGGGCTGTATTCTAATCCAGCATGGGTGTAGCCAGGATTTTTGTTGGGGGCGGGGTGGGCAGTCAAAGTTGTGGAGCTTTCCTTGGGAAATCTGGGGGGAAATACCCTGTAAATAGGAAATTGCAGGAGGCAGGCTTTTGCTGGGCAGAGTGGGTGGGGTGTGGAACCCCAGATAATTGAGTATTTTCAATGCTTTTCAATAATATTTGTGGATCTAGGGGGGTGGATCTGCCCCCCCTCTGGCTTTGCCCATGCCCAGAGAACAAGAACTGGGAGTGGGGTGTGTGCCTTGCTGACCAAGCAAGAGCAGGTCTGGCTGCCTTGAAACAGGGGGAAACCTTAGCACCTGATGATTTAGAGGAGGTAGAAATGAACACCAAACTCAAAATGCCCTATATATTTTTGTTATAAACACATTTCTCAACAGAACCTTTGTGTACTGGCCCGGTCCAGGTGACGCAGCTGGACAGCAAGACAGTGATGGTTCTGATGAATAGTAAGTACAGAGAGAGGAGGCAGTTGGTGGGTCGACAGTGTGTCACCTTTGTGCTTTCTTGCAGGCACCAAAACGATCTGCTTTGTTTCCCCAGGGAGCGTCCGGTTTGTCAACCTCGAAGGCGCGCTGCTTCCGTGCCCCCCAGAACTCGCCTTTGACGTGGCGGTGGAGTCAGTCGGTGGGTCCCTTCCGCCTGCCTTCTCCAGCCCCCCCTCCCCGCTTGTTTTGCTACACCTGGAGCCTGTGTTCTCCTCTCCTTCTCTTCCAAGTTGTTTCTGAGTGGGTCCCAGTGAAAGTTGCGTTTCGGGGTCCTGATAACCAACAGCTTTGGTTCTCCAGAGCGTCTTGGTGGCAGCTGTTAACTGGAGGGCTGCACGATTTATTTCCTCCCAACCTGCTGCCCCTTCATTTCTGCTCTCTGTTTGGGGTGGTGTGTGCTCTGGGCCGCACGGTGGCTTGATCGCTGTGCAAGATATTGCACTAGGTTAAGATTTGGGGGGCCCTTTTAGCTAGAGGATGTTAGTACCACTTTGGAAGGATTTCCTCCTGACTCCAGAGAAAGCTGCATCTCCAAGCCCAGTGAAATTGGGGAAGGCGACTGCAGCAGACTCTGAATTCCCTTTTGCGTCTTTCTCTTCACAGCGCTGGTGCGGAACTGCGTGCACGCCTTTTGGCGCCATGGTGTGCAGATGTGGCCCTTTGGATCAGGACAGGTACAGAGGGAGCCCTCCTTCCAGCATTGTGTCAGAGCAGGGCTTCTTGGGAGACCATGCCAAAGGCCAGAGGGAGGGAGAATTCCTCATTTCCCAATCTCAAACCCCTTCTTCCCCTGTTTTCTTGTGGACGTTCTGTCAGCCCAAGGTGCTAAGTGGGTTCTTATTTCCTCTTTCTGGAATCCTCCATCTTCTGCCCTCCCCTGTTGTCGCTCCCTCTACATTTTTCTTTTCTTTTCTGCAGAAATGGGAGTAAATCAAGCAACTGCCAATCTTGCAGGGTATGCTTGCAGAACAGTTTCCAGCTCAGTAGCTGCTCTTCCCGTTTCTCCCAGCCCCTTTACCCTGCTTGTTGCAGCAGAATAGTCCTCCTATCTGCATCCAGGGTGTGCCCCCGTTCCCCTACACTTGATCCCAGAGGTATAAGATCAGGGGTGGGCAACCTAAGGCCCAGGGGCCAGATACGGCCCAATCGCCTTCTAAATCCAGCCTGCAGATGGTCCGGGAATCAGCGTGTTTTTACATGAGTAGAATGTGTGCTTTTATTTAAAATGCATCTCTGGGTTATTTGTGGGGCATAGGAATTCGTTCATTATTTTTTTCAAAATATAGTCCGGCCCACCACATGGTCTGAGGGATGGTGAACCGGCCCACGGCTGAAAAAGGTTGCTGACCCCTGTATAAGATTCTTGGCACGAGGCTAAAGGGGTTGGGGGCTGGTTGCTGCTTCCCAAGCGAACTTAGACTGGCTCCCTTTGTTATCTTTCTGCTGGCAGGCTGAGACCTTTCTGCTCATACAGGCCTTTGGAAAACCAAGGAGCAGAATGCCGACCACTGGGCTGCCGTCAGGGCACACTAGATTTTAATTGCTGGTTCTAAATGTGTTCTGATGAATTTTAGTTATTGTTTTTAAACTGGTTTTTCTTTTATTACATTTTAAATTTTGCAATGATGTTTTTGAATGGTGCACGTCACCTTGAATCCCAGCTTGGGAGAAAGGTGGGAAACAAATACATTAAATAATAATAATAATAATAATAATAATAATAATAATAATAATAATAAATCCTGACACAACCTCACTACTTCTCAGTTACAACAGGAGGTACAGGATCACCGGTGGACTTTCCGTTCAATAGGAACCTCCAGGTAGGTTTCAGGATTCAATTTTATCTGTATACAGCAGACATGTTTGGGACCCCAATGTATCTCTGGGCATCTTGGCACATTTTGATACCCTGCTTGGCCCCCATCAAAGCCCCCGTGCCCCTTCCAGTTGTATTTCATTTTTTATTAAAAAATATGGCTTGTTTTGTGGTTGGGAGTATTGCACCTTTGTTGGGGCTGTCACATTTTTTTACACCCGTGCTTTATTTGTGTTGTGGGCTGGGGTAGGGAGTCCATTGAATCTGAGCACCCCCAGTTTTTATTCTGTGCCATGGGTATTCTGGACTCTTTAGCCAGGTCTGCCCTGATTCAGAAAACCTTCAAGACTTACTGGGCTCCCTGAGCAGCTGCGCCAGCCCATCTGGGAGGGTGTACCCCACGATCTTGGGCGGGCTCACGCAAGGAGTCTCAGTCTGCAGCCCCATGTGACGGCAGAAGCCTCCTGCCCCCTCAAAAAGACCACCATCCCAAGCAGCCACTCACCTGTGCCCTGCTAATGTTTTCTTTTTCCACCCTCTGACAGCACCGTCGTGTTAGAGACACGGCCTGTGGACAATCCGAACTCAGCAACCAGCAACCTCTATGTGCCAGAATGACACTCACCCCCCCCCCCCGCCGCCTAGAAGTGGAGCATGTGTGCCAAAATGCCCCCTGCCACCCTCTCCCTGTCTCCAACCCTTGCAGGCATGGAGAGCCTTAAAGGAGGAGATGGGGGGGGGTGAGTGGGTGAGTAGCCAGCCTGCCTCAGCACTGGTCCTCAAGGGCCGCTTAGCGTTGTGTCGTTCAGGGCCACTGGGCCTGCCTTGTGGCCCCCTTCCCAACAGGCACAGAGCGACACACCAACCTCCTGGTTTCATGGGTCTTCCTTTTACGTATCACGCCACGCCAGTAAAAAAGTAAAAATTTAAATAAGTGTTTGGTTTTTGCTTTCCTCGGAGCCAGCACAGAGCAAGGAAAACAACTTGGAAGCCCCAGAGTATCATGAAATATGAGCCAACCATGTCGGGAGGCCCTTCGTTTGAGGGTGGGTGAGGGGGCTGGGAGGGCCAGTGCAAGGAGTCTCCAGTGGATGGGCTGTGAGTCGGGCTGATCGGTGACAGGTGGTGCCCTTCAAGGGCCGATTCAGGCTGCACCTCTGAAACAGATCAGGAACTGGGAATGCCAATTGGGAAGTGAGAAGCAGGAAGCCTTGTGCAGCTCAGAAAGACAGGGAGGGGTTACATGCGTGTTTGTGGCAGTCTGTCCTGGGGTTGCCAGACCTCCAGGTCTGACCTGACGTCTCCAGGTTTGCCTAACCCTCTCCAGGCGGAGGACTTGACTCTCCAGGTTGGTGAGAGTGCCAATAATAATAACGTAATAATTAAGAAGACTGTGTGTGCAGTTGCAAGAGTCAGACCGGCAGGAGCTGGCTGCAAATTATAGCATAGACCCTCGGGGTGGGGGTGTCTTTCCTCCTCCACTTCCCTCTCCGAATTCACCTCTATCTCCAGGGCCACCCCCCACCCCATGGCATCATCAGGGGCTATCCCTTAGATCTCGGTGTGAGATGCTCCTGACCTGGCAACCCAGGTGTTAGAAACCAGGTGTATATGGATGTTGTTGGAAAGGCATTTCATTGGCTGCACGCAAGGAAGACACGCACTCGTTGGCCAGTTGCAGCAATCTATGGTTTTATTGGCAGGGAACCAAACTGGCCTGGTGAGGGGAGGGGGGGAGACAGAGTGGCCTGTACTCCTAGGCACCCCCCCTCCCAGTAACAGGCCTGGCTTGTTTTGGCACTGGCAGTAGACATGGAGTGTAACGGGATGGATCCAGGCAGGAGGGGAAAGGGGCCACCGCTTTCAGGAGAGGAGTGCCATGCACAATCAAACCCTGGTGCCCCCCCCGGCTCCCCTCCATGCCCACACAACACACACACACTGGGGTAGAGTTTCTAAGGGTGCCTCCCCCAGCTCCATTGGCACAGAGGAGCCCACCACCACACAAACCATAAATAGCACGAGTCCCACAAATGAGACACAGATTTAAGGGGAGGGCAACACAGCAAGGGGCACTGAAGCAGGAGGGGACTGCGTTGCTGGCAATCCCAACCCCAACCATCTCCCATGTTTGGGAACCTGGACCAGGGTGCCGACACCTCCCTTCCTTCCTCCTGCACTCACAAGCTTGCAGCTCCCCCGCCTGATTGCTAGACAACTGACAGACAGCAACAAAATAACCTCCTCCTCCTCCTCGTTAATCTAAAATAGCATTTGGCTCTCCCCCCCCCCCCGGCCAAAAGGCCCTCTCCTGTTGCTTGGGGAAAGAGTCCATAAAAGGCACTTGAAAGTGGGGGAGCCCTTTGACCCTAGAAGGGAAGTATTGCATGGACACCCCCACAGGATGGGAAATGGGTGGGAAGAGTTACTGGCCGGGTGTGAAACTGTTCACGACCCCCGGGTGCAAGCCGGCACACGCAGCCCTGAGCCAGCGGATTGCTTTCTTTCTCCAAAGGGCAGGAATACTCGCCGCTACGGCCCGGGTATTGAGAGAGCCAGGCCTGGCTGCGGAAGGTGGGGTTGGGGAGGAGGGGGATATAAAGGTGGTGGCCGGGCGGGCGGGCAGGGCAGCCCCTGCACAACACTTTTGGAAAAGGAAAAAGGTCAGATCAGGTGTGCCACTGCCCCCCCCCACTCTGCGGCACCATCGCTGCTGCCTCCCTCCCCCTCACCACAGGCAAGGGGGAAGAGGGTGAGGGAAGGCGGGTGGGCCCACAGCAAATGCCTCCTCTGGGGCACAGGCCGTGGAAAGAGGCCTTTAGCCAAGCTGGTCTTCATATTGCTTGCGGAAGCAGTCGCCAGCCGGGAAGAAGTCCCAGCTCCGTTCCTGGTACATCTTCCAGACGTAGGACTCCTGTGGGAGGAGAGGAAGAGGCCACTGAGATGGACTAAGAGAAAGGGCAGCAACCCTGCTGGGGTAACGGCCAAAAACCAATGGGGAGGAGGGCTATTGCCCACCTCCCACTCCTGTTTTGAAAGACGTTTTCAGATGCATGTGGCCTGCAGTGGTAGGGCGGTTTAGGATGTGAAACTTCCATTTTTTTGCAAATTTATTCAGGTCTTAAAAATATGTTTCTGGGTGTGAGGAATTCAAACCTGCCGTTATTTTTGTGATTGGACCATTTTTCGGTTGGAAAGTCTTATGTTTGAAAAGCATCACATAAAATGGTTTCGGAAAAACCAAAGAATTTTAATTTTACCTTCTGAAAATGTCAGGTAATGCTAAATATAATAATAATAATATGCAAGTACTTGGCAATCATTTTTTAATGATTTCAGCGCAATTTCACACACATTTAACCTACCATGCAAAAGTAAATTATATTAATTTAACCAAATTTATCTTTTGAATTTCCAAGCCATGTCACAGCTTTTTAGAACCCCTTGGTTTTGGAATGTGAAAAGCTGAAAAATTCAACATGCCCGACTGCAGCTGCTTTTATAGTTTTTTGGTGCTGCCCCTGACATGTGACTAGGTGGAGGCAAGACTCTGCCCCCTTTCCCCACATCTTGCCTCCAAGATGACCAGTTCTCCATCCCAAACCTTTTGCCTCTGGAACAGGGAACTGAGCTGCCTTAAGGAATGAATCAGGAGGTGTTTGGGTGAGTGGGCGTAGCACACACTGGCCCAGAACTGCAGAGAGGGCCGCATTCCCTTCTGGGCAACTTTCTGAAGGCCACATGCCAACAGTGGGTGGGGCCAAGGGCAAAAGTGAGCAGAGGGACAAATGTAAAACTCTGTCTCTCATACACAACGGTTTTCTACACACGCTCACACTCCTCCCTGTTCTCTGCGGCATGGTCAGAGTTCAAGGACACAGTCCAGCAAGGCAGAAACACTTGGGGTCCAAATAGGGTCCTGAGGGCCAGACAGAGAGGGCCTGGGTTCCCCCACCAACCCTTCCTTAAAGTGACAAGTGCCTGTCACTTCTCCCCTACCTCCACTTCTGGTAAGATTAGGGCATCCCCCTCACCTGGCCTGTGTGCTCCGTTTCATCCTTGTTGATGAGATACATGAGGAAGAACCTGTAGAGGGAAGAGAAGCAGAAAGCAATGAAGTCAGAGGCTGGGCTACAAGTGGTCTTCATTCATGGAGAAAGGCTGCCTTTAGTCCATTGCTTTGGGGAAGAGGCAGGCCCTGTGCTAGGAAAAGAGCCCCCCCTCCCAATCTCTCTCTCCTTCTGTGCCAGGAATGCAGGTTGAGGAAATCTTGGCTCCCAGCGAAGAGATCAGCAGCCCCTTCGCCACGCTTGCAGCTGCAGCACCCGGGGAATGGGAAGCGTTTCTGGAGAGGCTGCTTCGTGGCTGATAAGGGTTGCTGTCTGCATGCAAGACTTTTCTTGACCAGCACAGAGAATGGGATGTTGGGGCGGGGGGAGAGATAATTTGTCAGTACACTCTCTCTCTCTCTCTCTCTCTCTCTCTCGTGTGTGTGTGTGTGTGTGTGTGTGGCATTCCATGAGACACATCTGCATGTGTGAATTTGCCCTTTACAACAGCCCCCAGCCTTATCACATTACAGTATGCCTGTCAAGGAGAACCAGAACTCTAGCTGCTGAGCTTGGAGGGTCCTCTGTATCTGACTAGGGAGTTAAGAAGGCTTCATTCTCCATTGCACCCTGTGCTTGTCAGCTGTAGCAAAATGTCCACCGCAGTTTATCTTCTGCCAAAAATGTTATTTATCTTGTGGTCTGCTATGGTGAAATTAGGTAATTTGTGTAACGGAAATAATATATTGGGTTGTAACTGTGGAAGATAGCTATCCATAACTGCTAGTTTGTGCACAAAGGGGTAAAGGACCATAGAACTGTATCGCTAGATAGAATCAGCTAGGTCACGTCCCTTCACCTCCAGAGAGGGAGGAAGTGAAGCCTTTCTACTTCCTTTCTCTCTCTCTGCATTATGTAATCCACTGAGAAGGATGTATGTGAGCTTGCTACCCAAGAATATTCTGCCTGTGTTTCTCCTTGCAGCTGCATGGAATGATGCATGTATCAGACCTATGAATCTGTAAGTAAAGCATTTAAAACTTACTTAGCAGTATGTGGTCTGTTCCATGTGAAAGGGATAGAAAGAGGGGAGTGTTGTAAATGGGATAAGAAAGGTCTAACAACTTACATTCCTACCACTTCTCTGTGCTGCTTATATTTGTGAGTTTAATACTCTGCTCCTGGGGCTCCCTGCATTTTTAATCCAGGCCCCCAGCCATTTCTTTTAGTTGTTCACTCACACTTGGGTCCACAGGGATTTATAGTTTCTTCACAGTTATTCTACCCCATTAATTACAATGCGTAGGATACTCAATGTAAACAGGGCATGGGAAATGCAACCGATTGTACAATGTTTGTGGATCATGAGCAACAACAACTAGCTCAATGTCTGTTCTGGACATGGGATGAATCAGTGAACATTGACGAGAATTTCCCCTCCCACTTCCAGTTTGGTTGGAATCCCCGCTTCCCCAGCCAGCTGCTCACATGTAATTTGCCAAGTTGTGCTCCTCCAGCGTGTGGGTCTCAAAGCCGTGCGGCGTCGTGTCAAAATAGTCACTGCCAATTCCACAGATGAAACATTTGGTCTGCCAGGATGGAAGCAACAGTGTGAGAAGACAGGGAAAAGAGGGAGCTAGGGTCCTGTCTCTCCACAATGGGTTAAGCCAACCCCAACCCCAACTGCAGCCATAGAATCACAGAATCCGAGAGATGGAAGGGAGCCTGAGGATCCTCTAGCCCAGGCATCCCCAAACTTTGGCCCTCCAGATGTTTTGGACTACAATTCCCATCATCCCTGACCACTGGTCCTTTTAGCTAGGGATCATGGGAGTTGTAGGCCAAAACATCTGGAGGGCCGCAGTTTGGGGATGCCTGCTCTAGCCCAACACCCTGCAATCCAGGAATGTGCAACTGTCCCTTACGGGGATCAAACCTGTGACCTTGGTTCTATCAGCACCATGCTCTAACCCGGGGTGGCCAACTCTCAAGAGACTGCAATCTAATTTCAGAATTAAAAACTGGCAGTAATCTACCCCCAGTTTTTTTGGGGTTCAGCTCAAAGTTGTTGAGCTTTTTTAGGGAGAAGAAAAGCCACTTTTTTTTTTACAAAGGCAAGGGACAAAGGGGTAAAGTCACTCAGCACAGAGGAAGCTCCGTCCACAGGTGGATCGTAAATCGCGATCCACCTGTTGGATATCCCTGCTCTAACCCATGGGTAGGCAAACTAAGGCCCGGGGACCGGATCCAGCCCAATTGCCTTCTAAATCCGGCCCGCGGACGGTCAGCGTGTTTTCACATGGGCACATGAGTAGAATGTGTTCTTTTATTTAAAATGCATCTCTGGGTTATTTGTGGGGCCTGCCTGGTGTTTTTACATGAATACAGTGGTACCTCGGTTTATGAACACAATTGGTTCCGGAAGTCTGTTCATAAACTGAAGCGTTCATAAACTGAAGCGAACTTTCCCATTGAAAGTAATGGAAAGTGGATTAATCCGTTCCAGACGGTCCGTGGAGTAACCGTTCATAAACTGAAGCGAACTTTTCCATTGAAAGTAATGGAAAGTGGATTAATCCGTTCCAGACGGGTCCACGAAGTACTTAAACTGAAGCGTTCATAAACTGAAACATGGGTGTAATTGGTTCGGGAAGTCTGTTCATAAACTGAAGCGTTCATAAACTGAAGCGAACTTTCCCATTAAAAGTAATGGAAAGTGAATTAATCCGTTCCAGATGGGTCCGCGGTGTTCATAAACCGAAAATTCATAAACCGAGGTGTTCATAAACCGAGGTTCCACTGTAGAATGTTGCTTTTATTCAAAATGCATCTCTGGGTTATTTGTGTGGCATAGCAGTTCGTTCACCCCCCCAATACAGTCTGGCCCCCCACAAGGTCTGAGGGACAGTGGACCGGCCCCCTGCTGAAAAAGTTTGCTGACCCCTGCTCTAACCAGCTGTCCTATGTTTCCATGTATCAAATCCCTCCCTCCTGCACTGTGAAGATTATCAGGAGTCCCCAGAGTTGACTATGTCTGTGTTCCCTCCCAGGGGATGCCTCATGCCCCTCCTTTTCACCTTTTGCTAAAAAAGAAAAGGCATTTTACTTTTGGAGATATATGCAGTTTATATACTTATGTATATTTATGTCATGGCTGTTTTGCGTGGATTCCCCAGTCCCTCCCCACAAAATACCTGGTCATGGGCCAGGAAGCCTCCCCGACAGACAACCTTGTCTGTGATAACTTTCTGATTGATGCCACTGGCTTGCCCCCACCCTCCTATGGCTGGGAATGGAGGCGAGGAAGAAGGAGGCCTGAGCTAGCTTACCTCCATGTCTTCTTTCACTTGCTCCTGCTGGTCTCTCAGCTCCCCAAAGGCATCAATGATTAAACCTGGTGGACAGGAGGTCAGAAAGGTTGGAAGACAGAGTTCAGGAGCCCTGGCACAGACACTGCCCCCCCCATGGGACATAATAACCATGACCCGCACGGGACCTACCTTGGATGATGGCCAGCAGGATGACAATGACAAAGAAGAAGAAAGTGATGTCGAAGATGACGCGGTAAAGCTCGTACTCGTCACCTGCCGGGTCCTCAATCTCGTCACCGATGCCCCCGCCAGCACGCACCCCGACATACATGTGAAACAGGTAACACTGTGGAGGAGAGGAGGAAAGGGAGGGAGAGGCTCAGGGGGCGTTGCATACACAAGGCTTCTTCGGCATCATTTCTTTCACATATATTTTATAAAATTTTCTGTTTTGCAATTTAAAGTACTCATTTAAACATCCTTAAAACACCCTTCTTCTCTTTCCATGGTTCATTTTACATACCATAAATCCCTGCATATTTTACAGAAACTATATCATTCAGCACTCCATTATTACATCCATCATAACTTATTCACATGGTTGAATTTATCTTAACACTGCCAGCGTTTTCAGTTGTACACTGTTATTTCCCATATATTCAATAAATGTTTTCCAATCTTCTCTAAACCTATGTTCTTCTTGTTCTCTTATTCTATATGTTAAGTCTGCAAGCTGCGTATATTCTGTCAAGCTGCCACACTTCTTTGGTTGGGACCTTGCTCATTTTCCATTTTGGGGCTAACAGAAAATGGGCCACAATAGTGGCATACATAAATAACCTTTTTTTGACACCTGGGGATTTCAGTCTGAATTATCTCCAACAGAAAGGACTCTGTTGTTGTTGTTGTTGTTGTTGTTGTTGTGAGAAACTACTTTTAAACATTTCCCCTCCCACCAATTCATTGTGGATCATTTCCCAATACCCTTTACCCTTTTACAAGTCCAACACATATGAAAGAACGTTCCCTAAGAGGCATCATTTCTGACCGTGTCACCTTGGCAAGGTGGAAGCTGGGCAGACCACTCTGGCAACTTGGAAAACTACCATACATTTTCCTCTCTGCTGAGTACCGATGGAGGAGTCATCTTATATGAATCTGCCCCCCTCCCAATCCGTGCGTGGTATTTCCAGAAAGACTTGAACCCCAGGATCTGTTTCTTAAACATTTAGAACTAGCCCCTCCCCACTTGGGGACAGTGGCAGTCTGATGTTGTAACAAGAGATGCATGGACACCGAGATGCTCTTCACACCCTTCGCTTGAGCTTCCCTGCACATTCCTGCCCTCCCAAATTTCGCCGGCTTTAGGAAAAAGTCAGTGACATCTGTTGGGAGCTGTAGTCCAAAACAGTCAAAATGGTTCTCCTGTTGAATCAGCAGCCTGCCGCACCAGCAAAACTGCTTTCAAACAGATTTAAGCCCGGGGGGGGGGGGGAGAACAAAGCCAAAAAAGCACGGGGAGGCCTCTGTCCTTGTCTTACCGTCATCATGTCATCACATTTCATGTCAGGCTCATCTTCGTCCTCGCTCTTGTTGTAGAACTTGCGGAAAAAGTTGAAGGCGACCACGGTGTAGAGGTAGACGACCACTGCCAGGAGCCCCACTGTCATTAGCAGCTGGGGGGGGGGGAAGAGGTCACACGTGCAAGAGGAGGTCCATTATCATGTAGCAAATGCTGCCCCGGATGTCATACTGGTTCGACACAAAGGAGTGGTGGGAGGAACCAGCTGGGGAACCCCCAAGGGAAGAAGGCTCAGAGCCTGGGGAGTGGTGGTGGGGCAAGGATGTGTGGTCAGAGGGAGAAGAGGGAGCAGACTGGGAGGAGGTGTCGGAAGCGGAAGAGGTAACAGGGCTAAGTGAGCGGGAAGAGGTGGTGGCAGAGAGCAGTCCAGAAGCAGAGAAAGAAGCAGAGGCTGGAGAGGAGGGAGGGGCAAGAAGCAGAGATGAGTCAGGCTGGTGAAGAAGCCAGAGAGTCTCCCCCTCCTGCTTCTCTCCCCGCCCCCTAGTCTCCCAGAACCAGGAGAGGCATGAAGTGCGAGGAGCAAAGGCAGGCACACAGGTGCATAGAATCATAGAGTTGGAAGAGACCACAAGGGGTGCAGTCTCAGATTGCTTGGGAAGGACTCAGGGGAGGAGAAAACTTAGGCAGCTGTGGGGAGGGTGGGGACTTTCAGTCTTAATGGTTGTGTAACCGGCTTTTCCAGATTTGAAACCCTAATTTTGGCATTACCCAGTATATAAATAAATGATAGTGAGGAAGGCGAAGGTGTGGGAGGGGTGCATACCATGAGCCAGGGTGCCCCCCATTTGATCTGAGCGCTTCACAGCCCCGCTACCTGTTTGCCGTTGTGGGTGACGGATGAGAGGATGGTCCTTAGGGTCTTGACGCCCATGGCGATGTCCAGGAGGTGGGAGGCGAAGAAGAAGTTGTTGTAGTGGCCGAGAACGGACATCACCATGTACCAGAAGAGGTACAGGAAGGACTGCAGGGGAGAGAGAAATGGATGGGTTACGGAGTTCGTAACTCAAAAAGTACGCAACCCGAAGCATACGTAACCCGAGGTACGACTGTATGAGTTGGTTCAGTAGTTGAACCTCCTGCCCCCAGCCCTCTAACTGCATCTTCTCACTCACGTTATCAGTGAAGATCACTCCGAATTTCCAGACCTTGTACTTGATGTCAATAGAGGTAATCCTAGCAGGAGAGAAAGGGAGGAGGAGGATAAGGAGGAAGCTCTATGCAAGTGCACATGTAAATTCATATGTTCTGTTTTGTTACGTGCACCCCAAAGGGCCCATCCACACTTCTTGTTCCCACACTTAGGAAGCATAGGCCCAAGCAGTTTCGTCTTTGCCCCACCCACCCCACTGCCAGCTCTGCCCATCCTCCTCACCATGTTATGAAAGACGTGTCTGGCTCAGTTTTTTTCTCGTTCTGCGCTGTGATTTCCAGACTGGCCAGATCTATTCCCAGCAGTTCTGCAATTCTTTCCCGCCCATAGATGTCACCGTATTTGTTTAGCACCTGGAAGGGGGGGGATGTGGTTAAGAAAAGATGGGCTCTCCATCTTGTTAACCACCCCTGCCTTAGATCAGGAGAGCTGGAGGCCTTTGTTTCCCTAGCCTAGACAATGGTGGAAAATCTCACCTTTCTCTTGATGAATTTGTCCCAGTAGTTGCTTGGGAATGACCTGGCAAGGGGAAAGAAGAGGGGGACAAAACCCATTAAGAATGCCATTTGTTCCTCCTGCTTGATGAAGGCTCCTCGACCTGCCAGGGCCGTTTCTCTCCCTCCCTCCCTCTGCAAAACCCACTTCTCCCCCAAAGCCCTTCCACCTGATCCTCTTCACTCAGCCAGTCTTCTCCCCTTCCCCACTGTTTAATTGGCAACCCTGGACCTTCTTCCTCACTCATCAGCATCACATCTGTTTAGTATAGACTCTCAGCCTTCCAACCCACTGCATCTGATCAAAGGCCTGCTCAGCCCAGCTTTCTGTTTCTGTGAGTGGCCAGCTTAAGTAGGAAGCTCTCAAGCATGGGTGCAAGGACTGGCCTGCCCCTGCACTTATCCACAGTGCCCTGGGCATGGCCTCTCCAAACACGGAGGCTTCCTTTTAGCTATCATGGCATAAGAGCCAACAACCGGCAATATCCCTCCATGAGTTTGCCTGGCCCCTTTTCTCCTCTGCAAACTTGTTTGGCCACCATTGTATATAGTGATGGCGAATGAATAAATAAATAAATAAATAAATAAATAAAATTTATACCCCGCCCATCTGGTTGGGTTTCCTCAGCCACTCTGGGAATCTCCCAACAGAATATTAAAAGCACAATAAACCATCAAACATTAAACACTTCCCTAAACAGGGCTGCCTTCAGATGTCTTCTAAAAGCCAGATAGTTGTTTATTTCCTTGACGTCTGACGGGAGGGCGTTCCACAGGGTAGGTGCCACTACTGAGAAGGCCCTCTGCCTGGTTCCCTGTAGCTTCACTTCTTGCAGGGAGGGAACTGCCAGGAGGCCCTTGGAGCTGGACCTCAGTACCTGAGCTGAAGGACACATGCACCATGCCAAGGGGTGCTGGCTTGCCCTGAACCTCCTTGCCAGTTGGTTTTCCCATATTGCCACAAGGAGGGTTTAGCCCAGCTGCACTCTGAAAAGCCCTCTCCCCTCTTTCTGAACCTTTAGGAGGTGGGCTGTTGCCCAGAGGGGGAGGAGCTACCGCTTAGCTCCTCCCCTCCCCACAGATGGACTCACGGAGCATTGAGCACCAGCCGGTCCCACTGTCCCTTGATGTCGTCGTCCTCCGGCTGCTCTGTGATGTAGAGACCGTCAAACTCCAGCTTCCGCGCCAACTCCTTCTCGCGCTTGAAGATGACCAGCGGCACCTTCAGGCAGTTGTAGCCGATGATGCAGAGGAAGGCCACCAGCGTGTGGAAGATGGAAAGGAACTGCAAGGCTGGCTGCATGTAGCCCGTGCTCTCCTCCAGGAAGAAGTAGACCACGCTGTCTTCATCATCCTCATCCCCATTGCCGTTCCCGTTGCCGTCCCCGCCGTCATCGTCCCCGCCACCAAAGCCAGAGCCACCTCCAGAGCCAGCCTCCAGCTCCCCTTCGAAACCGGAGCCCTCAAACTCCTCCTCGCCGGGAGGGGTGTCGGAAACCTGGGAATGGCAAGAGAGGAGGAGGAGGAGGAGGTTGGGATGGAAAGCTGCAACCCTTGAGCCAGGAAGATCTGAGTCTCCGTCTTACAGCTTAGCCACCGGGTCAGGGCTGGGGAACCTTTCTTCAGTCTGAGGGTCACGTTCCCTTCTGGGTCCACCTTCCAGTGGTGGGCGGGGTCAGAGGCAAAAGTTGGTGGAGCAAGGGATGCGAGCTTTGCCTTCATACAACAGGCTAGTTTCTGCACACATTGTCAAATGCCCCTCTCTGCCACCCAGGCAAGCGAGAGGCACAAGCTGAGTCCAAGGACACGTTCCAGCCAGGGGGGAAGCACTTGGGGTGCAAAGCAGGACCAGAGAGGGGTGTGGGATGGGGAATGTGCCAAGGGCCAGAGAGAGAGAGGCCTGTGGGGGGCACATTTGCCCTGCAGGTCTGAGGGTCCCTACCCTGGCAAGAGTTCTTGGCTCCAACCATTTGCCCTCCCACAAGTGGGCCCAGTTGTTTTGGCTCCCAGGATGCTTTGTTACCATTGTGGTGGCTACTAAAATTTATTATGCACCATTCACCCTTGGGGAAGGTTGTAACTATTTAAAATACGGCATAAAAAACTTACAGTGGAAAAAAATATGTCATCCTCTGGCCTGCATTAACTTGCCAGATTTCATTCCATGCTTCTCCTCTTGAATCTTTCCTCTTCCCCACTCCCCCGACACCATCCCTACTCCAGGGTGCCCCATCTCTCCTTTGGCAGATCTACAGGCCTACTTACCTTATAGAAGAGCAAAATGAAGTTGATAGCAAAGGCCAAGAAGAGAGCGAGGAAGCGGAGATTGTAGAAATTCCTGGACAGGTAATTCTGCAAAGATAAGAGGAGAAGAACCATGTGGGGGTGCATGTCCTTAGGAACATCGGGAAAGCCCTGCTGGACCAGGCCAAAGGGCTGCAAAGACCCCTCCCCCAGCAGCTGGTATTGACTGCGGAAGCAGAAGAAAGTTGCTGTGCCTAGCAGCCATGGACAGTCTCCATTAATTGGCCCAATCCCCCTTTAAAATCATCCAAGTTGATGGTCCTTGGCATATGGTTGCGGGAAGAGATTCCACAGTTCAACTCTGCAGTGGGTGAAAAAGTGCCTCCTTTTGTCTGTCTCCCATAGTTCAGCTCCAATGGATGGTCCCATCGGGTTCTAGCATTATGACACAGGGAGGAAAACGCCCATGCCCCCATCTACTTTCTCTACACAACACATAATTCGGAAATGTGAAGCCCAATGTCTCCAGTCATCTCCCTTACCAGGAACTTTGTCCTCTGGATCTCCAGCTCATTCCAAAACTCCGAGCATCCCTCCTCTGCCTGCTTCTTGTCCCTCTGGGCCGCCTTCTTCTTCTGCTTAGCTGGTGGCTCTTTCTCCTCCTTGGGCTTCTCTTCCTCCTCTTCCTTCTCCTCCTTCTCCTCTTCCTCCTCCTTTGTTGCCTTCTCCCCATTTTCAGCACTGGGAGGGACAAGGGGGGAGGTGGAGAGAAAACTTGAAAGACACACCACCCTTGCCACCCTGGGATAATCAGCAGGGCCCCTTTCTCTCTTTCCTCCTGAGAGCAGGGTGGGGCAGGGCCCCCAGGCACCTCCTTTCCATTAGGCTCCAGGTGAAAACTTTTCTTATTCTCCTGGGGTTCTTCGTTTTTTAAAACAGTTTAAGCAAGGGGGGGTGGAGAACTCCAGAGGCAACTCCCATCAGCCCCAGCCATTGGTCATGCTTTCTGGGGCTGATGGGTGATGGGTTTTTGTCAGTCA
The DNA here is from genome assembly GCF_965207765.1 of Zootoca vivipara. Taxonomy (NCBI): domain Eukaryota; kingdom Metazoa; phylum Chordata; class Lepidosauria; order Squamata; family Lacertidae; genus Zootoca; species Zootoca vivipara. Next base: position 78,633,835 of record NC_142589.1, read on the forward strand.
ATCAGGGTATTAATCTAAAGCAAAGCTGATTGGTAGAGAAGGCAGCTATAGTCTGGGGGCTGGTGATGGAGTCCAACAGCCTTTGAAGGGCCACAAATTTCCCACCCCCGTTTGGGGCATTTTGTTCTATTCTGCACGGCTTTAAAAAAAAATCGTGGTTTTATTGCTTTGGTATTTTAATGGTGCAAAGCGGGCTAGAACCAACCCTGTTGGAGGATGGCATATGGCGATTTCAAATAAATAAAAGAAGCAAATGGGCATCTGAGACTCTCTAGAACTCATTGAGGAAGTTCAAGCCGTCTCTCCTTCCTTCCCACCCAGCAGTGCAGGGAAGGCTTCTGAAGAAACTTAGATATCTATGAGATAAGAAGTTCAAATCCACCCATCTCCCCTGCTTAGGGTCGCCACCTGTCTCTTGTATAATACAGGATTGTCCCGTATTTCAATGTAAAATGCTACATCCTGTATTGATGCAGTTTTGTCCCGTATTTCAGGATGTTACGGATCGTCTCCAAATGCATGTGTTTAAAAAGGTGCATGAAATGTCATGTATAGCCAAGCACAGACTGATTTACAAATTCATGTGTGTGTGTGTGTGTGTGTGTGTGTGTGTGTGAGAGAGAGAGAGAGAGAGAGAGAGAGAGAGAGAGAGAGAGAGAGAGAGAGAGAGAGAGAGAAATTCCAGAGGGGCCGTCCTGTTAGGCTGTAAGATTGTAATGGATTGCAAATGAAATAAGAAATTGCCACCAACCACCCAGTACTGTATTTTGCCAGAACAAAGGTGGCAACCCTACTTAAGGTGAAGGGAGGAGCCAACTCTGTGAATTCCACCCACTAAGAAAGAAGATAAAATTGCAGAACCCCCTTTTATTTTACATACTGCGTCTTGTTCCGGAAGTTTTTAATGGCTGATGTTTCAATGTATTTTTATTCTTTTGTTGGAAGCTGCCCAGAGTGGCTGGGGAAACCCAGCCAGATGGGCGGGGTATAAATAAATTATTATTATTATTATTATTACTACTACTACTACTACTACTACTACTATTATTTTGCTAGCCATGGGAGCACAAGGATATCGAAGCTTCGCCCCACCCAGGCAATAGAACATTGTACTTGAACCCCTCTGCAGCTGAAATGGCCCACACCATGGGAAGCCAATGTGTTGCCCCCCCATGTTGTTGGAGTTCAGCTCCCATCAGCCCCACCCACATGGCCAGCAGCAAAGGATGATGGGAGCTGGAGTCCAGCAGCATCTGGAGTGCACTGTGCTGGTTCCCGTATTTTTGAGACCTGGTTGCTTTTAAAAGTAAACATAAAAGGCTAAGGTTCTCAGGAGCACCCTGCCCCCAGTATCACCCCTCTGCCCCCCCTGCAAGTCCCAGCTTAATCCAGAGTGTGCAATCCACTTTCACCAAGCACAACACTCACTCAGCTTTCTCTGGTTCCACGGGAGGCTCCTCAATCTTCTCTGGCTCTTCCTCCCCTTCCTCTCCTTCCACCCCTTCCACCTGGAGAGTCACAAGAAGATGGGTGGGTGAGCGAGTTGGTGTCACAAGATGGCTGGGAGCAAAATGAGTTTGTGGGCATCATGGCTGCTACATGGGGGGGGGGATTTATTGCATGCCAGTGAGCGGCAGGGACCAAGGGCTATCTCTAGCTAAATCCTACTTGGAGAAAACCCATTGATAGTAATGGACCTAATTGAGTCAGGGCCATTAATTGCAGTGGCGCTGGAATGCTTCAACAGTTTGACTTCCCCCCACAAAAGTGCAGTCCTCCATCGCCTCCCAGGACAGATGGATGTCAACTCAGTTCAACTCCAAGTAACACTAACTTCGGATGGAACGCCACGCTTGGCACTGAGAAAGAATTCTGCACCTGAATGCAGAGAAGGGAGCTAAAGCAAAATAACTTGCAATGCAACCCGGACAAAGATGCACAAGTTTGTGAGCAGGGTTGGATTTTTGTCTTTTCTTTAAAAAGTTGCTACTAACAGCATCTAGCTGCTAAGGCACAGCAATACCAACACTAACAGATACTGTAATACAAGGTGACCCAAACACCCCCTTTTGTTTAAACAAAGAAATGTGGATGGAACTCAGGAGTCCTGAATCCCAGCCTGCCCTCCCATCCCCTCCAGACCTGGAGAAAGAACAAAATAACTGAACCGCAGAGCTAAAATCCCCACACGGCAATGCAAGTTGGTTGGAGAACTGCATCTCAAAATTCAGGCACGTCCAAATTTCAAAGGATGGCTGAGTTTCAGTTCTCGGATGCAAACTTGTTAGAATTTCTCCTCCAAACATGGGGCTTAACCACACTTTCACTTGCTCCACTGCCTGCTCCCAGGGAAAACTGCTCTTTAATGCTCAATCGATTTAAATGGCAATTCAGTTGTTCTGATTTATCACTAAAGAGCGGGTTTTCTCTTGAAAGGGAGTGAAGCAAGGGGAAAAACCGGGGTGGGTGGGTGTGTTATTGGCTTGTTTTGTTTTTGTAATGTATTTTGTGTTTTCATTTTGAATCTTTGTTTTAAACCACCCTGAGATTACAGATGAAGAGCGGTATACAAATTTTAAAAATAATGATCATCCTGTGGTGCTTCTCCTATACTTAATTGCTGACATTAGCCCAGTGGTGTTAGACTCCAAATCCCATCACTCACGGATCCAATTCCTCCAGGCAATGTACCTCAACACTCTCTGTACCCTACCCACCCCCTAAGCCTCATTTCCTCCTAGAGAGACCCTAGGAATGCCCACCACTATTCAGCCACTGCCTGAAGCCCTATACATACTCCCAGTTTCCTCTTGAGGATGGGTGATCCTTCGGGTGTAGGGGGCTCCACCGGGGTCGTGTCCCCCATATCGCCAAGCCCGCCAGGCGCATCAGGAGCTGTGGATCGGAAATGCTCTTTCTTCATGTCAAAGCCCTCCCCGCCTTCGGCAGGCGCGTCCTCCTTGCCAGGCTCCACTATCTCTGCTTCCTCCCCTTCCTCAGCCTCCTGTTCGACTTCCTCGGAAGGGGCCATGTCTCCATGCACCTCGTCCTGCGTTGGGTCGGGCATGCTGGCCAACAGCTCCGTCACCGTGATCTTCTTGGCTTCCTCCACCAGACCGCCCCCGAAGAGCGTGTTCCAGATGAGGAGGAAGATGCCCCTGGAGATGTTGTAGAAGAAGAGGAGGATGCTCATCAGAATGGTGTAGATGAAGGTGGCCACAGCCACGGCCATCTCCTTGACCGTCATCTGCTTGATCTTGCGGAGCTTCCGGCGGATGTTGCGGTAGGTGAACATGCGGAAGAAGTTAAACATACTGTCCAAAAACTCCCCAAAGACCGAGGACGACTCAGATGGTGCCGACACCTTCTCGGCTTCCCCACCTTCTGCCCCTTCTCCTTCCTCCTCCTCCTCTTCCTGCTCCTGGCCCTCCTCCTCTGAAATCTGTGCTGCGATCTGCATCTCAAAAATAGTGTCCTCACAGAAGTTGATGAAGAGCTCCATCTTCTCTGACTCGCCCCCCTCGTTGACCACGTCAAAAATGAACTGCCGCTTGGACTCTTTGACCTGGGGCATCTCCCACTGGGCCTTGTTGGTCTCGCTGATCTCGAAGTAGATCCGCTCAATGCGCTTGCTGGCGCCCATGATCTCAATGCGGCCCAAGTAGGGGCTGAAGTAGTTGAGGATGCATTCCGCCAACTCCAGGAAAGTCTTCAGGCGATGGTCGTGTGGCATGTGCTCCGAGAGGTTGGTCAGCAGCACGGCGATGTTGAAGCCGATATCTTTGGCGGGCTCTTGGAATCGATCGGCAAACTCCTCGTAGTCGATCATCTCATTCTCATCAGCCTCTGAGCAAGAGAGCAGGAACTGGATCTCGGACGGCGTGTACTGCTTTTGGCTATCCATGGCCTTCTGGAAATCCTTCTTGGAGATGAGACCCCGCGGATCTGTGATGTAGTCTCGGAAGGCGTCTGATGCTACAATGTCCTTCAGCTTCAAGAACATATCGAAGAACTTGAGAATCATCTCCACATTACTGGAAGACTCCACCAACATGTCCACCATCTGCCGAGCGATGGTGCCATTCACCACGTTCCCTGGGTAGGCACATAAAAAGTAAGGTTAGACGTGGGAATGAGAAGTGTGTTGGGCATGGATACACAAGTGATGAGTGGGTGGGTGTTGCATTCATGTAAGCACTGTCAGGTGGATTCAGGGTGATTGAGATATGTGCAACTTATCTCAATGGGTTGTAGCTCTTTTGCACGCACACACACAGGGTCCTAGGTTCAACCCCTGCCATCTCCAGGTAGAGCCAGGAAACACTCCTGTCTGTTCAGGGGAGCTGTCATGGAGCCCTGACAGGCTTTCCCCGCCCTGGCCAAGGGGTCTTACCTTCCAGAAGGGACAGCAACATCACCACCATGTCTTTCTGCAGATCCAGCAGCTCCTTCAGAAGCCCAATTTGGCTTGAATCCTGGGTGGGAGGGAGACATGGCAGATATTAAGTGCTGCGGAACCAGAGACATCTCTTCCCATGTCTGGGAGGCCTCCAGACGCAGATCCCCTTCACCCCCACACCCCATGTTCCACTTGTATTCTTAAGGCCCGACCTTCCCTGGTCCTGTCACACCTGTTGGCTTCTAACTGGGCAATGGAAACCCAGCCACAACTAGGTGTGGGACAGGAAGGAGGGAGAGGTGGTGGTAGCCCACAGAGACCAAGGAGCAGGTCTCAACTTGGGCCGTAAGCACTGTGGCCCATTCTTCAGGCCCCTCAGATGGTGCCTCCCCAGGATGACCCCCTGAGGTCCCACCGCACCTGGAACCGGAGACTTAGAGGAGAGACTCAGATATCTGAAGTCAGCTTAGGTACGCAGCTGGCCACAGGGCACTGCCGTCACACTGTGACATGTGAGGGGAACACCTTACTCTAACGTGAGCATGCTGAGAAGGCCCCAGCCTCTCCTCCTCCTCCTCTGACTGAAGGACCACCCAAGAGCTGTGCCTCTGGAGTGGCAGGGACGCCCTTCTTACCTCAGGGTAGGATTCGCTCCGAAATTGGTCCTCGTGGGCAGCGCAACAAAGAGATAGTTTTGGTGAGGGGTGGAAATATCCCCCAGTGCTCTCTCCCTGCCCACCCCAGCTGCTGAACCCCCATTTCCTAGCCTCTCCCCCTTGGGAAGAGGATGCTGGGAGGAAAACACCCTTCATGAACGTCTTCCCTGCCACACCCTCCAGCGACTGGCATCATGGGCATATCTACACAGCAAACATAAAGCAGAGGCTTTCCCCAAGGAGTCCTGGTGACGAGGCCTCTCAGGATTATGTTTGGTATCTGCAGCCTCTCTGGCAGAACTGCAGTTCTCTGGGAGAGGGAAGGACTGTGAAACCAGCTTAGGGCTGGGAATCTAGAATCGGGGAGGTGGTTTCGGTTCAGAGGCCACGGGGCTCTAGAGGCACTTCGCCTCTTCGCCCGCAACTCCCAGCTGGTGTCAAATGGAGAGAAGAGGGCTGGCTGCCAGATTCAGTCAACGCCAACGCAAACCCTCCCTTTCGCCCTCAACGCCCGCGGCATGACAACATGAGCTAGGATGGGGCGTGAGCCAGCAAGCCAAAGCGGTGGCAAACCATGGAGCTTCTGACTACCCCATTTAATGATGGTGGCTGGAGGGGAGTCTGGAGAAGCATGGAGAAGCAGAAAAGACAGGAGGAGAGAAAGGAGGGCTGGGGTGATGAGCAAGGGCCAGCCGCTGCAGACTGAGAGAGGAAAGCAGACTAGGCCAGACCACCACATTCCCCTGCACTGAGGCATGCTGGGAAAGAGCAACAGACATGTTTCTGGCCCTCCTGCATGGCTCTACCAGCAAGGGCCGAGGGTTTTCTTAAAGTGTGTGTGTGTGTGTGTGTGTGTGTGTGTGTGTGTGTGTGTGTACGGAATGGGGAAAGTGAGGTTTCCCAGGCAGAGAAGTGGGCAGGTACAGGGTGAACTGGGGGGATTCTGAAGTCTTATTTTATTTTCAAAAAAAGGCTTTTGTCAGGCACGTTCCCCTCTGCTCTGGGTGTGCATGTTGGGCCTCGCAAGTTAGTGCAATGGTAAGGTGCCAGGGTTCTCAAACGATGAAGGTGTCACGGTTCTGGCAACGATACCAGCTGCCTTGCAGCGCACCCACCGTAACACCTTGCTAAGGTGTCTTCTCTGAAACCACGGGAATGTCTGTGTGCATGTACATATGCGGAGATGAGATTTTCAGTGGTGGGGGCATGGGAGGCAGCAGAGGTCCATTTCTTTGTGTAGCCTCCCCGCTCCCTGACCAGCAAAACCATATGCCCTTTAAAAATGTGTTTTTGGGGAGGGGGTTATTGGGTTGTTTTTGTTTAGATTATGTATTTTGTGGTTTTTATATTCTAATTTTATCCTGTGAACTGCCCTCCCTGAGACCTTACAGACATTTGCATAAATGTATGAGATAAAAGTATTCAAATATGTTGGATGGAATTACCATATTTTTCTGTCTATAAGATGCCCCCATTTATAAGATGCCCCCTATTTGGGGGGGCCTCCGATTTAAGAAAATGGGGGGAACCTATCCCGGTATAAGATGCCCCCCAATTTTGGACATTATTTTTAAGGGAAAAACCCTAGTCTTATACATGGAAAAATATGGTAATTTTCACAGGCTGAAATATCTATGGCAAGGTATGGATTGCCTGGCTGCAGAACCTTAATTTCATTTAGCACAATGGCCGCAGAGTCTTATCCTAGACCATTGCACACACCTCCTTCCTCATGTGTTCAAAGGAAGGAAAGTTTGAGAAGGCCTGGCTGCTTGACCTTGACAGCAGCTGGAGGGAGCAGATGAGGACTTATCTAAAGGCCTCAGGATCCTTTTGGGTGTGTTTCCTTTGTGTGTGTGTGTGTCTGTGAAATTGGTCTGGCCTGTTGAAAGGAGGAGTAGAGAAAAGGAGCCTAGGGAAAGGAGAAAAAAGAGAGAGAAAGAAGTGATAAGAGGACAGAAAGAAGGAAAGGAAGGAACCAAGAAGGATGGGTGGGAGGGAAGGAAGCAAGGAAGGAAGGAGCAGGCGGAGTGAGCAGGGCATGAGATGGCCACATACTACTACATAAAAGGTTCTTACGCCATTTCGAAGTCCTGGGGGTTGGGTCATCTGTCACACATCAGAATAAAAATGTTATTCAGAAACATTTTTAAGAACATTTTTGTATTTTGCCAGGTTTACCATCTAGCACGTTCCTTTGTTGCTTGGGGGTCAGAACAGCCTTGCCCTCCCTTCTCTGGGGAAAGGTGGGCGTGTGGGGTGGAGGAGAGGGGCAGGGGCAGGGAGGAAAAGGGACACCTGCGCATATCTTCATTCTCCCAGTGTGGTGGGGGCGGAATCTGCCGTGGGGATGGACACTGAGCCTCGGCTTCAACCACTAGATTTCACAACCTCCGCAGCTCCAGGCTCTGGGTTGTACCAGATGCCCTTTCCATTGTGCATTCATGATTATTTCTGCTCTTGGTGGTATCAAGGGTGGCTGTATGCAGCCCCGCCTTCAGCATAGCTTGCACCTGTTTCCACATTGTTCCAGGAAGTGCAGATTTGATAGAATTGCCTTCTAAATGCAAACTTGAATTGCTCCCCCATCCCTAAATGGGACTGGCTGCTGGAAATAGATCTGGACAACCCCCCCCCCCAAAAAAAAGGTCCTAGGTGGATTCCAGTTCAGTGGCAAGGAAAGGCATTCACAACACAGGGCAGGAAAATGTGTGCATCTGTCTGCAAAGGGTGCAAAGGTGTCATCATGGTATAAAGGAAGGCCAGATGGTGAAATACAAAAATGGTCCTTTTCAGGAGGAGGAATGCCCAAAGCTGTTGCTGAGAGATCAGGAGTGGAAGGGGTGGGGGTGGGGGGAGGCACAGAGCAGGGGAGCCTGGGGTTAGTGCAGAGATTAAAAGGGAGATCGCACCACACGAAACCTCATCTCATCTCACCTCCCCTACCCCTCAACCTATACTCATACTTCCTGACAAGGCTTTTCCCTCCTGCTCCAACTTTCCATCCACCTCAAAGGTATGTTGCCAAAAGATGGGGGCACATCCAGATCCCAATGTGGCAGGGAGCCAACCCTGCAGAGGCACTGGTAGTCCCATTTGAAGTAAGCAGAGTCTAGCTAGATTTCTTTTTTAGGAGTTTTATTGCAACGGTGATGGCAGGTGGGGAGATAAACTACCTTTCTCAGAAAATGCACCAGACAGCGACCCAAACGCAGCCACTTTGCATTCACAGCTTGACTTCCAATTCCCCAAGCCTGGCTATAAAATGTAGAAAGAGTTGGCTTTGTACACCTAAGCTTGAGCTTGGGGTAGGATCAAGCTGGCAAACTTTTGCTACCAGTTAAGAAAGATGGGATGCAAAAGCCTGGTTCCTTGATTCAAGAATAGGCTACCGATTTGAGAGATTGGCACCCAAATCCAAAAGCCAGGCTCCTCTGCTGCCTTTGTGTGGCTTCCAAAGTCAACAGTTTGGCAAGACAATGTGCAGAATCTTAGGTTTTCCCTGCTTAGCCATTGATGTCTGGGGCTTTGGGGATTGCTCTTTCTTCGAAGCTGGCCAAGAAAGGCTGGTTCACAGTTGCGGGGCTTGGCTGTGAGGTGGGCCACATGGCCTTGCATATCTTCCATGCACTAAGACCTTGCTCACTCTACCATATCTGCTCAGGATACTCCTGCTCCTGAACAGCCTCCAAGATATTCCCTACCCTCTGCCTCTTGCCAGGGTTCAGACAAAAACTTGCATTTGCTCGTTTTCGCTTTTACCTGAGCCAACTTCATCATCATGTGAGCAAAGACATGGAGGAAGCCAATGACAGCGTCCCACAACCTGCTGTGTGCCAAGCTCTGCTGGTTCCCAGTGCACGGTCCCTGGCGAGGAAAGGGAAAATAATGGAGTGAAGATATCCGATTTATACATAGTTGTCTGAACATAGGGCTGCTGAAAATGATCTTGTGTGCGGGGCATTCGTCCTGCTCAGCTTATACACAGCTCAGTATGGGGTAAATTGTCACATGGGAGCCTAAAGAAAGGAGGGGCTGTGCACTCCAGAAAAGGATGGAGAGGTGAGGGAGCTGGATAGATGCAGGGCACCACCTGGGATAGAGGATCTCCCTTTGTTGGCATCCATCTTTCTCAAGAGACAATGGAGTGAGCTTCCAGGGGTGTAGTCAAACTGCTGCATTAGCATCACCAAAGTGATCTCCCCAGGACACAAGCCTGGGCAGTCTGGATGGAGGTCCTGGGCTGCCCAGACAACAAGACCCCCTCTCTCAGCCTCAAATATTTGATCCAAAGGAAAGCAGAGCAAGACGTTTGGCACCAGCTTGGCTGCAGGAGTTGCTGGAAGGAGGAGTACAAGGCGCCATCCAACCATCTTAGGGACTCCACTCTGCATTTGTGTAGGATCAGAGATTTCCATCTCCTAGATGGGCTACCTTCCCAGGTAGATGAGCCTTCTACCTTCCTTCTACAGCACGTGCAGGAACCACCTTCTTGACCGTTGTACTATCGGTCTTGTCCATTCAATCCACTAGAGCCTGTCTTCGCATGCAGGGGAAGTCCCTGACTCATTGTGGACTTGAGACCCATTGGCTGCCCTCACCTGATTTAGCTGGCTGGTCATAGCCGTTTCCCGGGATGTGGCCACTATCACCTGCTGACAGCTTCTAGGAGCCACAGGTTAGAGCTGAGTGCAGGGTGTGGAGGACCAAAGGTGGGCAAAGGGTCCCCTCCCAGAGGTACTACCTCTTCCCCTAACACCCCATACCTCCAAAACACAACTCACTCTCTTCTTCTGGTTGCAATTTTTAAAACTGACTACAGACAACAACAGTGGCAATAATAATACCTGGATGTACTCAGTGAGGCTGTTGAAGACCTGCTTGGCTACAGCCATGGCTTTAGAGAAGTTTCGCTTGCCCTGTTCATCAATGACATCCTTGCCCGAGTAATACCAGTAGAAATCACTAATCGACTCCTGGTGATTTCCATGGGTGGGAAAGAAATCGAAAGGTTACTTGGCCTGCCCCATTTTCCACTACCCCACTGGGTCCAAGGAACGCTGCCTGAGGCCAGAATACTAAGATGCTAAATCCGAGATGAAGTGTGTGATTCTACTGACAGACTTGATTGTCAATACTTCCTATTTTATGATGTGATCCAGCTTTCCCCAACCTGGTGCCCTCCAGATGTTTTGGACTGCAACTCCCACCAGCCCCACCTAGGACTTCCAACTCTCAAGGGCTGCCCTTTAGTGGAGGGCTTTTCGTTCAGGCCTCACTAAGCAGACCTCACTCGTTACAAGCTGTGCTGGTTTCAAGTACAGTACGATCACATCTCACGGGGGGTTCGGTGCTAAGGGTTCTGTGTATATGCAAAAACATGTATACTCAAAACCTTGGAACAGCCCCCACAGGAGCACCTCAGGGCTTCTGCAGCTGATGCACCAAGGTCACAGGAGGCTCTCGATCTCACCGGGCAGTCTGAGTTCCTGCGAGATCTTGTGAGAAGCATCCCAGACCTGGCACAAAGACAGCTCTTTTTGCACTGAGTTTTGCCAGCACGGAAAGCACTTTTAAGCTCTCCACCCTGCTAGCCATTTAAACTTGTGGGATTTCAACCAGCAGCCTTCAACCACGTGTAGCTGAAACCCCACAAGTCAAATGGGCATAAGATGTGGTCATACCATATTCTGGTGCCAAGGGAAAAGTGCCTCTGGGTGCAAGAAGACCCCCCCCCCTGATGATGGGAAATTATTTTGATTATTTTGAAATAATAAAAAGGTAAGGGCCTTGCAGGAGATGAACCAAATTCTCAGACTTGTAAGATTTGCAAAAGCAGGCTGAAATTCTGGTCAGCTCAAGAGCTGAAGTGCAGCTGTATTTGGGTCTTATGCTTTGACAGAACTGTCACTTCCTGAGCCAGATTTGGCCTGGGATGAAAACACCCACCTGCAGACGCAGAAGGTAGTCAACAGTGCAGATGATAATGTTGATAGTGGTTGTGTTCCCCGTCTGTGTCCGCAGGTAGTTCTGGAAGTCTGGAGTAAAAAGGGAGCAGGGTGAGAATGGGACACTTCCTTCCACTGATAATATGTTGGTTCTCCCACCCCCCACCCCAAAATCCCACCTTTATATTTGCAACAACCCTTAGCGGTAAACCAATGCATCGTATGTGATGTCAAGTGCTGGACAGGTAGCAACACAGCAGCAGAAAGCAGGATTTAACTTCCCATGCTTTAGATAACGCATGGGGAGTTCAGTCCTGCCCTGTTAAGACTTGTTAGAAGGTTCTTTTTTGGGGACGACGACAACTGGCTGGTGCACAGGAACCTTGCAGAAAGCAGGATTGAGCCCCCTGCATTTCAACTGGTGTGCTGGGAGTTCAATTCTGCTTGGTTCAGATGTGCTAGTGGGATGGGAGAATTGGCTGGCGCGCCCAAACCCTGCAGATGCGCAAGGAGTTTAATCCTGCTTGGGAAGTACCTCTTCCCAACCTCCAAGGATCAACTTTGACAGGTGAGTGGGACAACCCACCTGTTGATCAGTCAATATGGTGTCAATATGATTGACAGGGTGCTGCTGCTCTTACTCACCTGTCAAAGTCGGTCCGCCAAGCGGAAAAAATTCCCTGCCCCTGACACTCCATATACCCTTTTACATTAGGCTCCAACCATCCTGCCCTCCCCTGCCTTGTGTATTCTCCCATTCCCCTCCCTCAATCGACTCCAACAGCACCAGTTTTGGAAGCCCTCTAGGTGGTGGCATCCTCCAACATGCAGAACCTACCATTGTTGTGTCCTTCACAGAGGAGCTGCAGGAACCGGAAGAGGTCCTGTGTAAACAGATCGTCCGCCATCACCTTCTCTCCTAGAGCAGGGAAGGGGTCAAGGGAAGAGAGAGAACTGGCCAACGTTAGCAGGAGCAAAAAGGAGAGAGGAGGAAAACAATGGAGTTGGGAATGGCGGCAGGGTGAGGGTGGGGGTTGGGGTGAACAGGGCAAGGGAGAAATGTGCGGTTAGTACAAAAGGGGGTTCTCCAACGCTGGGCTTGAGCAAGGGGGATGGTTTTCAGGCAAGGCAATCCACACGGCAAAAAAAGGATGCTGCACACAGATCAAGGGGCAGCTCTGCAGGCCTCACTCTGGATGTATTATTATTATTATTATTATTATTATTATTATTATTACTACAAATTATATACCATCCTTCATCAAGAGCTCCCAGGGCACAGCATTACAGAATGCATTACAGAATGCCAATGATAAAAACATAATAAAAAAGCATACCGACAGGCAGCCTAATAATAGAAATTAGTCGTACCTTGGAAGTCAAACGGAATCCGTTCCAGAAGTCTGTTTGACTTCCAAAACATTTGGAAAGCAAAGCGCGGCTTCTGATTGGCTGCAAGAAGCTACTGCAGCCAATCGGAAGCCACGGAAGCCCCGTCGGACGTTCGGCTTCCAAAAAAAGCTCACAAACCGGAACAGTCACTTCTGGGTTTGCAGCGTTCGGGAGCCAAAACATTCAAGAACTAAGCTGTTTGAAAACCAAGGTACGACTGTAGTCATCATAATAAAAAAGACATCATAATAACTACTTATGAATACCTAGTTAGGGGTTAGACCCTCACTGAAGATGGTCAGTAATGAGCGGCTGAGCCTGAATTAAGGCACTGGGCCACTGATTCCTTGTTTCAAGGGATGGTTGTTGGAATATAAAAAACCCTGCATGTTGCCTACCCTGGATGTTTGCACTCCCCTTGAAGGAGCAGGTTCACAGTTCAGGACTGCTTCTGGATCCAGCTCTGTCCATGGAGGTGCAGGCAGCCTCCATAGCTAGAAGTGCCTTTTATCAACTGCAATTTGTTCGACAGCTACATCTGCTCCCGGACCAGGAAAGCCTTGCCACAGGGGTTTATGCGTTGGGTACTTCAAGGCTGGATTGCTGCAACATGCTCTTTGTGGGACTTCCCTTGTGCTTTATCTGGAAGCTGCAGTTAGTGTGGAATGCTGCAGCACGATTGCTGACAAGAACGAGGCCATGTCGGCCTAGAACACCCGTGCCAAAGATCTGCACCAGTTTCCGATTTGCTACTGGGCCAAGTTCAATGTGTTGCCACCAGTGTACGAAAACCCATAGCAACTTGGCTCCAGTTTACCCATGAGATTGTCTTATCCCGTATGGGCCCACTTCAATCGGTGGAATTGGCTCTACTGCAGGTGCCACATAAGACCAGTTCCACATTTGCAAGAACTTGCTAAGTTTTGCGTGGCCTTTAGAACTCCCTGCTTATTGAGATCAAGCAGGAGCCTTCCCGGTACTATTTCTGGCGCATGCAAAAACATTCTTGTTTAGACAAGTCAAGGATGCTTAGAAACTGAGGTAATTTTAACGTTAGCATTTAAACTTCCGTACGTTTTAAATTTTGCTTTTTTAAATTCTTTCATCTTTTTGCAAACCGCTTTGAGGTTGGTTTTTTTTTTATTACCATCCAGCGGGGTATACATTCTATGAAATAAACAAATAAGCACAAGAGAGCTGATCTACCCAGGATGCGGAATGAACAGAGGTAGTAGGATTCTATTATTAATTAATTAATTAATTGCATTTGTATACCGCCCTATATACCCGTAGGTCTCAGGGTGATTTGCAGGATATTAAAAAAAAATCACAATTTAAAAAACACAAAATACATGATCAAAATTAAAACAAAAACAAAAACCCAATAGCTCTCCCCTCCAACACATTTTAAGGGCATTGAGTGTCAATCAGCCAACGGCCTGGTTAAAGAGGAACTTTTCTCCCTAGTGCCCAAAGGTATATAATTCTCGGCTTAATCTTCCACATGGGCTGGAAGAGGGCAGTGCTCTTTTTGAAAGCTCCCCCATTATTGGTGGGGAGCTGGACCAGAGTGAGGACTGCAGCGGCCGACCAAAGGTTAGTAGGATCACAAGTGCCATGCATTTGGTTAGGGGATCTCGTGGCTCCATTGTGTAGGGAGGGTAGGGTTTGTGTCTGGGATATTGCTTCCAGAGGAAAGGGTTATTTTAGGCCATCTGTGACATTCCAGCTAAGGCTCAATGTCAACAGATAAAGTCCTTTGCAAAATCCCTGCATGCCTATTGCTGGAGGTTACATATTTTAGTGGGGAGCAGGTGTTGAGACTGGGAGTGCCAGAGTGTATGCAGGCAGATGAGAATAGTTCGGTTCAACGCAATTAGCATAAATGACCGGTTTATTCTATCCGGGTTTGTTTGTTTGTTTGTTTGTTTGTTGTTGTTTAAAAAACCTGTGCACCCAGGGCCAAATTTTGAAGTGTAGTTTTGGGACAAGCCCTTTTTGCGGAAAATACAACCTGAGTAAAACATAAAGTAAGGACTTGGCATGGTGCAAAGGTGAAATAAATTCCAATGGACCAGAATAATGTGAAAGCAGTGGACAGACACGGAACTGCGATGACAAAGAATTAAGAATAAAAGTTGGAGGAAAGTGAGTGTAAGAGACCCAGGATGTGGCCCCCATCCTTGTGGGTTAATAGAATTAGTTGCAGAGGGTCAGCGACCAGTTCACACCACCCGTTCTGTGGCATTGGTCATTAATGAAGATATGAATCCAACGGCATGGGGAGGGCAAGAATGGTGGATGGGTCTTCCATTCACAAGAAACGCCCCCTTCCCCTTCCATTCCTCCGGGTGGATTCATATTAGCCCACCTGGCATTAATGACCAGCCCCTTTTCCATTTTCTTCTTCTTCATGAAGTTGCCTCCTCCACTTCATGGATGAAGCCAAGTAAAACACCTGATATCTTCCCCCTCTGGCATTGTCTTCCCTTTTTGATGGGGCAATCATGGCGCTTGGGACAGGGCTGTGGTTGGGCGTGGGGGTATTGGAAGGACAGGAAAAGATGTCGCCCAAAGTCATCCCGATATGGCTTGTTTTATCTGAGCTTTACAATGAGAATCAAAAAGGCTCCAAGGCACCCTTCCCCAAAGCTGGCGCCCTCTGGACGTTTTGGAGAACAATTCACACCAGCTGGCATGGGCTGATGGGAGTTTTAACCCAAAACATCTGGAAGGCACCAGGTCAGAGTGCACTAGAGCACTAAAAGGAGATAAACAGGACAACATAGTTACTACAAGGAAGCTACAAGGACAGCAGAGACACCGTGACTCTAGAGCACAGAACAAGAGTAAGGCAAATGTACTAAAGTAAGTGCTCATCTACACTTCCTTTTGTGCTGCCGTCTGCTCCAATTTGGCAGTAAGATACTGGGAAAGATTCCTGGGGAAAGCAGTGGGGCAAAAAAGAAAACATGTAAATCTCATACCTGTGCCTAGAAATGTGGCACAAAAGGAAGTGTGGCTGCGTCCTAAGTTACTATAGGGAGGCTTACAAACAGCAGCACGTACAACACAGAGGGTTTTGTGTTGAGAGAGATCACAAAGAGATCACAAAGCGTTAAGTGAGAAAGGAACAGAAATGTTACACAGGCAGCCAAAAAAAGAAACAGGTTACGTCCACATCATACAATTAAATGATTCTTATTCCACTTTAACCACCATAGAAAATCATGGGAACCATAGTCTGTTAAGAGTGCTGGTAATTGTAGGCTTGTGAGGTCAGCACCCTCTGCAAACTACAGTTCCCAGGATTCTCCATGGCTGTTAAAGTGCTATAAGAGTGCTTCAAATGTATGGTGTTGATGTGACCACAACTGCTACAAGGATATCACAGACTTATCCACACATACCTTTCCTCTCCTCTTTCCAGGCAAGGTCTGTGTGTTAAAGCTCCGTGTCCGAGCGCCCCCTTCCCGACCTCCAGAGCTTTCCCTGTGAAAGCCCGCTCTTTAAAGCTCAATCGGAGCAAATGGCAATCTGCTGAAGACTCACGTTGATGTTTGCTCTTATTGAGCGCTCAAGAGTGGGGATTTGCAAGGAAAGCTGGGGCAAACAAAAAACTTTCAGACATGGAGCTTTTAAGCAGGGCCATCTTTACCTGGGGGTGCAAGGGGTGTGGGGCACTGAGTCGCCAAATTCTGGGGGGCGTGCCACTGAAGCCGCCTAAGTGTATTATATTGAGCTGCTATCCAGCAGCAAGGTCAGTATCACCTTTGACACGACTGATCTTGCACCGCCTACCTCAGGCGGCACGAGATCAGTCCTGTCAAAGGTGATACTGACCCCAAATGAAACATTGCAAATTGCGTTTTAATTTCATCCCTTACAGTTTAAATTCGTTTAGAGAAATTGTTAAAAAAATAATGTTTATTTTCGCTAATTGTTAGCATTTTCTTTAACTACTTAGTACTCAAGGCTCTACTACACATGTGTTTCAGCACACGATTTTAGTTTTCCATTTCCGCAAAAATCTGCCTAGAGAACGCACTATGAATTCCGCAAGCTGCATTTTTTATTCCTTTTACGATGAATGCTAAGTGAGAAACACATTTTGGAGTAATTAGAAATGCATTCCAAAATAGATTGTAACAAGTCTGTGTGCTTTGTAGCAGTAATTTAGAAAAATGGTCGCTCCCAAAATGAAAGGCTGCCCGAGATGGCTCTCCCACACATGTGCACAATGCTCGCCTGTCTCAAATTCCAGACACCTCCCTACGACCATAAGCGCATGTGTGGAGTCTTTACACCGACTCCCAATGTGTTCTTTGTCTTCTTTAGAAAAACTGGTTTTAAACAAAACACACACACACAAACTCCTTTTGGAGCCGCGTAGGCGTGAGCGCTATTTATCAAATGATAATAGTGACATAAGCATAATAAAAGTTAATTTGGGGGCTAAACTAAATTTGGGGGCGCTGGGCGAATCTTTGCACCCCGGCAGCACATATGCCAAAGACGGCCCTGTTTTTAAGCACGGACCTGTACCTGGAAAGAGCGGAGCAAAAGGTAAGTGTGGATAAGCCCTATAAAGAGAAAGGGTTTACTGCGGAGGACATGACACGGCAGCCCCTAGAGCAGGCACCCCCAACCTGCGGCCCTCCAGATGTTTTGGCCTACAACTCCCATAATCCCTAGCTAACAGGACCAGTGGTCAGGGATGATGGGAATTGTAGCTGTAGTCCAAAACATCTGGAGGGCTGAAGGTTGGGGATGCCTGCCCTACAGCGTTGTTTTTTTGAAAGAGTGAAACAAATAAATACAAGGATCACTTACAGAAGAATGAAAAGAACAGTATAGTCATTAGGAGACTACTACTAGGACAGCACTTTCACCAAAGAAAAACGGTCAAGACAGACCTTACAACATTAAACAGGAGTTTAATATACTGTATAAACAGAGGGCCTAGTCACACTTCCTCTCGTCTCGCTGGGCGGAAAACCGCTCTTTAGCACTCAATCGGAGAAAATGGCAATTCTGCCCCCCCCCATATTTGACTTTTGCTCCCCATCTTGTACTAAATCAGGGGTCTCCAAACTAAGGCCCGGGGGCCGGATGTGGCCCAATTGCTTTCTCAATCCGGCCCATGGGCAATCAGCATGTTTTTACATGAGTAGAATGTGTCCTTTTATTTAAAATGCATCTCTGGGTTATTTGTGGGGCCTGCCTGGTGTTTTTACATGAGCAGAATGTGCCCTTTTATTCAAAATGCATCTCTGGGTTATTTGTGGGGCATAGGAATTCATTCATAGTTTTCCTTTCAAAATACAGTTCGGCCCCCCACAAGGTCAGAGGGACAGTGGAGCGGCCCCCTGCTGAAAAAGTTTGTGGACCCCTGTACTAAATAGTGGGTTTTCCCTTGGAAAGGAGAGGGGCAAGGAGAAAACGGCTTGGACCCATGCTTTCTAGGCGAGGGACAAGTGGACACGTGGTTGAGGCCAGACTTACTAAAAGGACAATTCAGCTCCATCTTAGCATACCCAAAGGCTGCATGTGGTTATTGGGAGTGAAGTACATCATCCCTACAAATATTTTATGATTTTATCGCACACGTATTCTGCAGCATCTTATGAGCAAAAATCACCAAAGCAGTCATTACAAAATTGCCACACTGCTAATAAAGAGGTTGATGTTACTATGGTGCTACTAGCTGGTTATTCTATAGTGCACTTTGAAGTATATGACTCTGAAGATGCTCCACCATTACAATATAGCTTGGTTACATTATTATTATTATTATTATTATTATTATTACAGTCGTATCTTTGAAGTTGAACAGAATCTGTTCCGGAAGTCCGTTCAACTTCCAAAATGATCGGAGAAACCAAGGTGCGGCTTCCGATTGGCTGCAGGAAGCTCCTGGCTGGAGCCAATCAGAAACCATGGAAGCTGTGTCAGACGTCCGGGTTCCAAAGAACATTCACAAACCAGAATGCCACTTCTGGGTTTGTGGTGTTTGGGAGCCAAAATGGCAAGGTGTTCGTCAACCGAGGTACGACTGTATTCATTAATCACCTTCTAAACCACTGTCTCAAGGTGTACATATGAGATAATTTTAAAAAGTTTACACTCCCCAAACTATAAAGATTATACGTAGCCATCACAAACACTACAGGTTTAATTTTTAAAAGTATCATTAGCACCTTGTCATTGTTGTAGACCCCAGGATGCTCATTCTAAAACTATATTTACTGGGATAATGAAGATGTTACAACGTTGTTACCAAAGAAGGCACCACAACAAATATATCACACTTCCACGCCACAGGGCTACTGCTCAGTTATTATGTCTTCATGACACTCACACATACCCCACAGATATAAAGCACAGTGCACACAACCCTTTTCAATATATGAAACTACAGGACATACCTACATAGATAAAAACCATGTTTCTGCAGCAAATTATTACACAGATGCCACATTC
Organism: Zootoca vivipara; assembly: GCF_965207765.1. Taxonomy (NCBI): domain Eukaryota; kingdom Metazoa; phylum Chordata; class Lepidosauria; order Squamata; family Lacertidae; genus Zootoca; species Zootoca vivipara. Next base: position 78,652,713 of record NC_142589.1, read on the forward strand.
CCTACTGAAGAACTTCTTGCAACAACACAACTAGACAGTTATGTTTACACCTTGAATTGTTACTATTCCATGTAGTTTACTGCACAGATAACACAGACTGAGGTCACATTTGCTGAATAACTAGGCCAGGGTTTCCTAAACATGGGTCTCCAGCTGTTGTTGGACTACAACTGCCATCATCCTTGGGTAGCAGGACTAGCGATGATGGGAACTGCAGTCCAAAAAACAGTTGGAGACCCAAGTTTGGGAAACCCTAAACTAGGCTCTTGCTACAAGCAGAGTGGAGCCCAGGAGAAGGGTCAGAAACCAAAAACTGGTTGAGAGGGCAATGTTTTCAGGGGCGGAGATGGTGGATCCTGACCAACAACTTATTGGCTACTCCAGATTGACAGAAGCCTAGCAGGGTCGCTTCCTGGTGACCTTTACAAGGTCAAATACTTTTCTTTTTGGGGTGGGGTGAGGTGGGAGGAGAGTGTTGGTATTTATAAGAGCACAAGCCTGGAGACCACGATGAAAGCGTCTGAGTGGGGGAAGGGTGTGCAGTTAGTGTGTGCTCGGCACCAGTGGTGCGTGTGTGGGAGAAACAGGTGGCCTTGGGAAAGGTTGGGGTTTCTTTTGCAGTTGGAGGGCATGCGCCAGATAAGAGCTGAGAGACAGAGACTTTCCGTGGCTGGCCCCACCCCACCCAAGACTGATCAGAACCCCCTCCAGCCAGCCAGGCAATGAGGGGTGGGAGAAAAGGCTGACATGGGGTTTAATGGAGGGCATGCTTACTCTGGTCCTGGCGGCATGTGGATTCCAGGGAACTCTCCAAGGTATTGGAGATTTCCCCACCCTCCCACAACGGGAGACAAAGAGAACAAAAAACACAACTTGTTTCCGACGCAGCGCTGATTTAACGTGTCCTGTCAGTGCAAGGGTTCCTGCATGTGCCCCAGGACGGCCTTGTCCCCCATAAGCACCCCTAGATCTGTCCTTGGGTTTTCCCCAACCCTCTGAAGCAGGATTGGTGAGGGCATGGAGCCCGCAGGTGGGAGAGGGGGAGGAGACACATTGCACCTCCCTGCACTGATAGGATGAGGGAGTTGGATACTGCCCCGTCCTTCCTCTGTTTAGCCAGCAAAAGTTTCTCTGATGCCACCACTCTCCAAAGTTCATCTAATGTCTCAGGCCTCCGTGTCTGACGTCTCAACCTAGGACAAAACAATGCCAGCCTGCCCAATCCTAGAGATATAAATTCCTAGAATTTTGGAGCTGGAAGGGATCCTGACGATCAGCTGGTCCTATCCCTTGCAATGCAGGAATATGCAGCTGTCTCATACCGGAATTGAACCTGCAACCTTGGTGTTATCAGCACCACACTCTACCCAGCTGAGCTATCCTGGCTATATATCCAGGCATTCTGCTCTTGCTTAGTCAACAGACAACATACCTCCTGCTTGCTATGCTTCAAACCCCTGGGCCTTGCAACAAAGAATGTGTTGGACATCCCTTAAGAACGAAAGTAGAGCCTTGCTGCGGGACCAGGCCAATGACCTAGCTATTCTAGCATGTTGATATTGCAGTGGCCATCCAGATCCTTGTGGGGAACCCACAAGCAGGACCTGAGCACAAGAGCCCTCTCCCCTACCGAGCTTTCCACCAACAGGCCTTTCAGAAATATTAGTGCCTCTGAACGTGGAGGCAGAGCATAGCCAACACCTTCCAGATGCCCAGGACCTAACGGAGCAGCGGACACTAAGCCAGGGCAGCAGGGGGTGGGGGTTCTGATCAGTTTTCAGCCTTGAACCCATCAGGTTAGAAAGAGAAACTGGCAAAACTAAACAAATAAACCAGACCAAGAAACTGACCATTAAAAGGGAAGGGGGGAAAAGTTAAAACTTAACCCAAAGCAAAAGGATTATTTACCATTTTCACGAATGATGACTGAGGGAGGGGCATCAGTGACACCAGGAGAGGGGAGGGGGAGGGAAGAGAAGGAGGGAGGGGGAGAGAGGAGGTGAGTGCAACACATCACAGCAAAGAAGGAAAAGGAGATGATTAAAAAAAGAAAAAGTTAAAAAAAACCCAGCGTGTATTAAAACGACATTAATGTGGAATGAGACCAGAGAACCCGAGGTGAAGGGAGTCGGGTGGGTTGTCAGGGAGGTGAGAGTCCATTATTGATTTGTGAAATCTCAATTAATCCACGTCTCACCAGGAGGAAGCTGTGAACACAAAAAGAAGATGCGCAGAGCACTGGGAAGAAGGAGGCTACCGGGGTGGGGGTGAGGGAGAGGAAACCAACCCTGGGCTAGGATCGTGCCCAGTCAAATCCTGGCACCCAGCATTCCTGTGGCACTGAAACCTTTAACTTGCACCCCCTCCAAGGGACGGGGAGAGAACCCAGAGTGTATAGTTGGCTAGCCCAGCTAGAAAGCCCCCCTTGTGCAGAGGCATGAATTAGCCATGCCTAGGAGGCCAGGCTTTCAAATCAGCCCCCAGGCTCCCTCCCCGCCTCCCCACAGTAACCCGTAGGCCATTCTGCTTCAGGGGCCAAGAGGAGGAAAAGGGTTTCCCAGCAAATGAACCGGAAGCTGGAGGCAGGTTTCCGAAAAGGAGTATTTTATGGCCATTGTAAAAAAAAGTTTGCAGATGGCACCAGGGTGTCAGCAGCCATTGTGAGCAGCAAACACTGACAAGGGGCTGCCTTTTGGAGGTGGCAGGAGTTTGCCCTGCCAAACCGCCCTGTGGGGCAGGAGAGCTGATAGGAATAGGATGGCCTAGTCCTCTGGAAACCTTGCTGCAGAGCCTCCAAGAGGGGGGGGGCAGGAGGGGACTTACTCGTTCCATCCTCCGTCACCATTCCCAAGCCTTCAGCTTTGTTTTGCCTCTCAAAGGCATTGAGGTCCAGCACACTGTGGAAAAAGAGGAGAGAGGGAGAAGGTGAGCAGAGTCAGCCAATGAGAGATGTCAGGAAGCAGGTCAGCAATAACTCACATGGCTTCAGTGAAGCTAATTCTTTATTCAAAGAAACAAGGCAGCCCAGGAGGCCAGACCTAGAGAGCACAGCAAGCCTTCCTGGCAGAACCTGTCCCTATGACGCAGTTATGGGGACTGAAGGGCCCTGCCTTCCCACAACTCCCTAAGTCACCTCCTCTGATTCCTTCCGAAATAATCTGAGGCTTCATTGTCTTGCCTGTCTTTGCTCCGCCCTCTTCATCCCTCTTTTGGTCCTGGGAGACTAAACCCCGTTACACCTCCTCCTCCCGGTCTTCTCCCTCTGACTACTCATTGTCAAACCCCCCCCCCCGCTCCCTGGGCTCTGAGCCTTCTTCCCTTCGGGGTTCCCCAGCTGGTGCCTCCTTCTACTTCCTAGTCCATGCCTAGAGAGCAGAAGAAGTCGGAGGGCCAAAGATAGTAACTGCAGCAACAGCTGCAACGGCATCATCACAGGATTCTGGCTACAGCGCAAATGTATCGCAGTTTCAAAGTTGTTTTCTCTGGGCCAGACTAAATGTGGTGCAACAGCTACCAGCAAGCCTGTCACGTTCAGCACCGTATGTGCATGGTGTCTCATTATTTTTAAACTATTTATTTAGCTAAGAAACAAATGAAATCATTCTCATATTCCTTTAGTTTCTTTGCAACTCAGGCTTGCAGATTAAAGGTTCTGAAAGGCAAAAAACACATGACTTTGATAATATATGGTACTGCTAATGATTACCTCTTATGAGAATAAATTTAGCCACACAGTAACTGTTCCATTGACCCATGGCAATTTTCAGAGAGACTTTTTAAGTTAATATACTTTACCTTACATTGTACACTATCACAACACTTGTGCTGTGAATCTGTTTTCTGTTAATGTTGTTACTATGGGTGTTACCTGTGTGTTTTGAAAACCCTCAGGCGTGTAGGCTAGTTCCAGACAGTACTTTGAAACACGGTTCCATTCGTTGGACACTGACACATACAATTCTAACATTTTGCCATCTGCTGAAAATGTTCCAGTTTTGCCAAGCATTTTTTAAGAAAATTAATTTGATCCAGTGTTAGCCATTTCTTCTGGGTTTTATAACCTCCTGCTGTTTTAATGTATTTACAGGGCCATGGTATTTTCTCACAGGGTTTTACAGTTTGGAAGCACTCAAATAAATTAAATAAGCAGAAGCATAAAAAAGGTAAAAAGAAGAACAAAATGCTTCTACACACCTGCATGTCTGCATCAGGGCCTGGAGGCTCAGGAAGAATCCCACCTCGTGTTTCTCCTTCAGATAATCCAGCATTTTCTGAGGACAGGGAAAAAGTCAGCATCGGGAGGGGAAGAGAAGGCCCGTTTCTGACTCTTCTGAGCACAAAACTACATGTTGCATTAGATGCGTATTCACAACATTTTGTGTGTTTTTAATGGCAGCCATAACGAGAGCCAAATCCAGACCAGGAACCCTTTCCATCCACACCATGATCCCAACAACAACAACCTTTCCCAAAATGGGAGCAACTCAATTCTTACCAAACTAAACCTCCCAGGAGTGCCAGTTTGGCCCTGCGACTATGGGTGTCCAGGGCTGTGGGTGTCATGGTGCATGCATGGCCCTGGCACTGAAATTTGTGGCTGCCTGGCCCCTTCATGGGGAATTTTGTGGATGCCCAGGCACCCAGAGCCCCAGGGAGTTGGCACCTAAGAAACCTCCAGATGTATATTGTGATCTTGGAGGCTTTAGTTTGGCCAAAATTTGAGTATGTATTTTCAGAGTTAATGCTAAATACATTACTGCTGGTAAATGAGCCACTGCAGCCACTGGAGGGCTGTGAAAATTTGTGTCCCGGCGTTTTAGACTCATCGACCTATGAACTATCTGAAACCAAAGGGGTGCTTGGGTTTCCAGCTATGAAAACGGCAATGTTTTCAGTTCTCCTGCCTCACTATTTAGTGCAAAATCAGGACAAACAACAACCCGCAGAAAAACCCGATTGACATTTGCCCCGATTCAGTGGTAAAGGGTGGGTTTGCCAGGGAGGGAAAGTGGTGGGGCAAGTGGATGTGTGGATGGGCCCTCAGTTCAAAGAATGTTTCTATATGGAGTAAGAAATGGGAAATGAGTAAAGGAGGAGTAAGTAATGAGTAAGCTTTACAAGAAGTTAAAAAGTACTATCAACTTAAAACAATAAAAATGGCTAAAAAATGCAGCTTCATAAAAGAGATCTACCTTTAATTACCAAAGCCACGTGGTCATGGTTAAATATACAACTTAGCACAATGCACCAATATGAAGCAATTTAAACTCAAATCAGCGGTAAAGTTCATAGGCAGGGAATGAATCAGTTGCCAAAAAGCCTTGCATCTCCCTCCCCTGGTCCCCCTACCTGCTGCACTTCCTCATTGCCGCCATTCAAGATGGAGATGCCCAGCTTCAGGGTAGAAGATACCATAGCACCAGGCTCCCCTGCAGAGACAGGGAAATGATTTATGACACTGGCATCTGTGCAGCAAGGATAGGGAACCCCAATGCCTTCCGGAGGAGCTACAACTCCCATCCTCCTCTCTGACTACTGGAGGTTCCCCATCCCTGCTATGTAGCTTGTGGCCCAGGTGCATGAGGGAGCACCTTCTCTCCTTGTCTGTGCCAGCTCTAAGATCTATGTTCTGAGCTATTTGATATGGCAGCCTAGGACTCCAAATGTTCCCCTAGCCCCGTGCAGGGGCTCCGTACTGTCTGTGTCCACAGGATTGCCAGCATGGAATCTGACCAGGATCCTAGGATCCAAAGCAGGTTTCTAGCTGGGCCTTGTAGCTGAAGAATGGAGGGAAAGCTTCCTCTTCCCCCCCCCCAACCTCACCCAAGGTTTCCCAACATGGGAAAGCTGAACCCTGCCAGGGGGAGGGTGGAGAGAAAGAAGGGCCGCTTCTGACCTTTGCAGGCGCTAATCATCTGCAGAACCATCTCGGCTGCCCCGCGGTTGTGCAGGCGGGACTGCTGATACAGGAGTCTCTGCTTCTCCATCTCCTTTTCCTGCAAGGAGGCAAGACAGTGTGGACTGAGGGCTGGAGGTCAGTGTCAATCCTACACTTCTCCCTCTTAGGACAGCTGCTTCTTGTACCACCAGGGCTGCTGTGCAAGGGAGGGCAGGCTGGAGGGCATGTCACAGCTCCGGGCCCATGAGGTGACCTCCAGCTGATATAAAGCTTTCAAAGTGGCTGCTTTCCTTCCCCAAGCAAGGTCACTGGTGTTCACCTGGGTCCTCCTAGGCCTAAATGCCCATCACACCCAGCCTTGTTTGGAATCCAATGAGTGTTGGCGCACTGGCCAGTTTTTGGAACAGTATGCACAACTGCTGAGTTGATCCCCAGATTAACAACTTGGTCCCGACCGCAGCCTTCAATTTCAGTACTATTTCGCTGCATCCTTTCTCAAGCTACCTCACCCACTCCAGGTGGACCAGGAAGGTCTACATTGGAACAGTGAACATACAATTGTCCCACTAACCCAAGATGGCAACTGCAGGTATACGTTTGCCCACTCAAGTCTGCCTTGGTACCTGCAGCATCTCCTCCTCGTCGCTCCTTCCCCCACCCCCACCCCACCCCACATTGTATTTAGGCCGAAATAACAAAGCACACTGTGATTTTGTAAATGAAACAATCTTTTAAAGGCCAATAGATCATAGGAGAATGGTCGACTGATGGGAAGTTGTATAACCTCCCTGCAAACAAATTATGAAAGGTGCTCAAAGAAGAGCAGGCATTGCATAACCTCTGCACAAGCTTTTCGTGCAAACAAATTGGGGTGAATGATGGTCAATCAACAAGTTGCCTGGAAGTTGCCCAAGACTTTACAAACATACACCCGAGTTTCTGGAGGTTTGAGAACAAGCAGGCAAATGTTTGCTGAAAGTTCAGAAACCTTTCGGAGCAGCTGGGCGCAGGAGGGTCCTTTACCTCGAAGGGAACCTCAGCCTCTTCCCCTTCTTCGCCATTTTCTTCACCTTCTTCTCCTTCATTGATGTGGCAACTCTGGAGTCCAGGGGACCAAAGGATAAGAGGGATGAGCACATAAACACAAAACCATGTCCCACATCGGAACTAGTGACAGAACCTCAGAGCTCTTTGCGGCTTACTCTAGAATCAGCTCTTGATTCAATAAACCTGTTGCCCCCCCCCCCAGCCAGCTGCTGTGAGCCTCTTAAGAGAGGCAAACATAGCTCACTAACTTGCATTTGTCCACAGGGGGACTTGGCAAAAGTCATCTCTGAGTAACTTGTCGGCTTTTCTGATACTAGCACAGCAACCTTCCCCAACCCAGTGCCCTCCAAATGTTTTGGGCCACAACTCACATCAGTCCTAGCCAGCAAGTGCTCTTACATTTTCTCCCACATTTTCTGCATGCCAGATTACATGTTAAAGGCACAGGAGTAGGATCAATAAAAAGGAGTGGCAAGAGCACGGCAAGCTTCAGTCATCCTTCTGAGGCCACTAATGTGCCATACAATTAAAGCATACCATTTTCGACAGTCATGGCTTCCCCCCAAAGAATCCTGGGAATTGTAGTTTATTAAGGGTGTTGGAAACTCCTATTCCCCTTACAGAGGTACAATTCCCAGGCAGATTTAACCATCAACCTCTTTCCAGGGAACTATGGGAATTGCAGTTCTGTGACCCTCGGCAAACCACAGCTCCCAGAATTCTTCCAGGAATTTTGGCTGTTTAAAGTGGTGTAATAGTGCTTTAACTGAATGGTGTGGCTGTGGTCTGGGAACGATCATGCATTACATCTTCCTTCCTTCCTTCCTTCCTTCCTTCCTTCCTTCCTTCCTTCCTTCCTTCCTTCCTTCCTTCCTTCCTTCCTTCCTTCCTTTTTTCTTTTGGAGAAAAAACAAATTAAAATGGCTGAAAATGGTGACCCAGGGCATAGTGGCCTGTCTCTCACCTTTGCCATGATGTCAGCATACGCCATATACAGATAGTCTTCGTCCAGTTTGCTGAAACAAAACAGAGGAGGCTCAGGTTCTATGTGCTGAAACCGGCCTCTCCATAACTATGCTCTTGTTCCCTGTATTTTTGTTTATTTTATTGTGCTTTTTAACAACAACAACAACAACAAAATTGCAGACAGAGAAGAGCACCTCACAGTTACAAATCCAAAATCATAATTCAAAGATTTGACTCACATGATAAACTAAGGAAAATAATGAACATGGCCCCCACAGCATAATTAAACTGTCCACCTTTCGACAAACTTGTTTCCATGCAACATATTTGCTCTTGTTCGGACAGAGGCATTATTTCTGTAATTCCAAATTCTAAAGAACCATTCTGACTGGGTATGGTGGAGAGAGAGCCGGTTTCGTGTGTGTGTGGAGGGAGGTATCAATGACTCCTAGCTACGATAGCTATGCTCTGCATCCACAGATGGGGGCAGTAATGCTTCTGAATACCAGTTGCTGGAAGCCACAGAAAAGGAGAGGGCTGCTGTCTTGGGTCCTGTTTGCCAGCTGCTGACAGGCATTTAGTTGGCCGCTATGAGAACAGGATGCTGGACTAGATGGGCCATTGGCCTGATCCAGCAGGCTCTTCTGATGTTCTTAATGTTCTGGCTCAATCCAAGGTGGCTTCCAATGTCCCTAGCCTCTTTATCCCGTGCCCAGCTAAAAAGTCCAACCTGGCTCCGATCCCACACTTGCACCCTGCCTGCAACTCACCTCTTCTCGGTCAGCGCTGTCCTGCTAAAATGCAGGATGAGCTGATGCAAAGGATCCGGTTTCTTTTCTGCCTCCTCCTCTTCTTCTTCCTCCTCCTCCCCTGGTTTCTACATCCCATCCCCCAGCAAGAACAAAAGGAAAACAGTGTTAGAGGTTAGCATGGGGCAGCTGTCCAGAAAAGCCTCTTCCTGGGAGACGACAGAAAAGGGAAGCCCCCAGGGCATAGCACCTGGTGTGCTTTATATATACATCGGTTGGAAATATGGGAGGACTAGAAAACTCAGTGGCTCATTCCACACCCAGCTCAGCAACTCTCTTATTCTCCCTCCCAGGAAGGGGATTCTAGACCCAATGTGATGTCTCTTCTTGTCATTCCTGCTATTAAACCGAAGCCAGACCACTGCTCTTTGCTGCCAATGAGTCAGGCGTATAGAGGACTTCCACCACAGCAAAGTGGTACATGCCCCCTGCGTGTGTGTGCACGCGCGCACGCGCGCGCACACACACACGGCATCCAGCTTTCCATTTAGTGCTAGAACTTTAGGCTGTACATAGCATTTGGTTCCCATTCTTTCCCCAGGACTCACAGACAGATCGTCAATCATCCTGTCTTCAAAGGGGTGCTCTTCGGTAAGGATCCAGGACAGCTTGTAGCTCTCCAAGTACATGTTGCAAGCCCGGTGCCTGGAAAGCAGATGGGGCAGGTCAGCCATTAGCCCAGCTCTGCCCTGCCTGCTTCACGTAGTGAAGAGGTGCACAGGAGTGGGGTACCATGCTTGCAAGATCATTTTACCGCATATATGCCCCCTTGACTACTTTAATCTGGGGAACAGGTGCTGCTACAGGTGCCTCGTAACACCGCTCCCACATTTGTAAGAAATCGATCTTTTGATGTGGCAGTCCCCACACTTTAGAACTCCCTGCCTATTGACGTCAGGCAGGAACTTTCACTGTACTCCTTTCAGTGCCCGCTAAAAACATTTTTTGTTTAGGCAAGCCTATCCAGGCATGTAGAATGCTGACATGGGATAGCTCAGTCAGTAGAGAATGAGACTCTCAACCTTGGGGCCATGGGTTCGAGCCCCACATTGACCCTTGTGATCTTTTCCAACTCTATGATTCTATGTGGGTTTTCAGCTTATCGTTGATTATAATAATTATTTTTTAATGTTTCAAAGGGCTGTTTTCAATTGTTTTTCTTTTACTGGTGATGTCATCGTCCTCCTCTTTTTGCAAACCACTTTAAGGTTTTATTGCAATGCAGCGGCATATAAATCTTAAGGAATGAATAAATATTTCCCTCCCCACCCCGTGGCAGAGCCAGCTAGCGGTCCCAGCAATTAAGTGCAATTAAGTGCCTGCGTGGTCACAGAAACCTCCTGGACCCACAGCTGGGATGCCAGAGGGTTTGCACGGATCAAGCCAAATACAACTCAACAAGCTGGAGCTCAAAACCTCCCCTGATCACCTCAACTCACCTGGGCAGGTTGTAGAGGGGCGTCATGCGGAAGCAGGCCACCACGGCACGCCGCCGTTGCTTGGAAAGCAGCTTGTGCCACACGGCCTTCTTTGACTTGTAAGGATGCTCTGTCTGGGGGCGGGGGGTACAAATCTCACTGGGGTTGGAGGGCTGGGAGACTCTTCCAATCATTTCCCACCTACTTTTCCCGACCTGGCTTCCTCTCCCCTTTTCCAGCATGCTTCCTCCCTCTGATCCCTTGTCTCTGAGGGATCTCATGAAGGTGACTAGAGGCTTCAGGACAGAAAATCGTTTGAAGGTGTCTACCAGGGCACAGGAGCTGTAGCTCAGCGGCGGAACACCTACACTGCCTGCAGAAGGTCCCAGCTTCAATCTCTGGGCATCTCCAGGTAAGGCTCGGGAGGTCCCATGCTTGAAACCTGGGACAGCCACTGCAGGTCAGTGTAGATGTTTCCCCGAGCTGGATAGATTCAGAGTGAGGCAGCTATCTATACTCCTGTTCCACCCATGTCAGATCTGAGGAGGCAATTCCAAGTGCACTAGAGTTAACTAGAGAGCCCCAAAGGGAACTGAACTGTTTTGTGCAGCTATTCTTTCAAGCTGTAGATGTTTTATGAATTCCTCTGTAGGGAGCTCTCTGTCTAACAGAACAGCAGAAGTGATGGCAACCCGTTAAAAGTTGAAGGCCCTTACCAAGGTGAGCCACTTAACAGTTGCTCAGATTCTTCTGCCTGCTAAACCCAGCTTGCCAGATTTATCTGCCTGTACCTGCTCCAAGTGGTAGAGCACAGCCGAAACCTCCTGAACCCGTTTGACAATCTTCTCCGGATTGTTGCTGTCCTCGGCTTTGCCAGACATCTCCTTGTAAAGGGCCATCTGCCAGCGCATGGAAGAGGAGTTCTCACACTGCAAGGGGAAGAAAAAGATGGGAGTCACTGCAGTTGAGAAAGACAGGTGCCCCTCATTCAGGGTAAGGAGGCCTGACTAGCTCCCTCACTAGTCTGGGAGGTGTACTTTGAACTTGCAAAGATCTCATTCCTCAAGCATCCTTGTGACACTCACCTTGCCCTGGAGGTGCAGGTTGTTGTTGAGGAATTCACGTACCTCCTCATCAGTGTCTTTCTGTAGATAGATTGAAAGAACGAAAGAGGAGCAAACGAGAGTGGCAACAGTCATGCCTGATATTATTTGGCAACAAGTACCAATGGTCTGTACTGTGCACACATGCTTATGGTACTATATTATTGTACTACTACTACTACTACTACTACTATTATTATTAATGACTACATTTATATCCAACCTTTCATCCAAATAAGAGGGTTATTCTTGCCTGCTGCCTGGTTGGCACTGACCCGAGACAGAGCCTTCTCGGTGGTGGCTCCGTGTCTGTGGAAAGCTGCCCAAGGTGAAATGCACCTGCCTCCCTCAATACAGAAGGAAGTTAAAAACATTCCTGCTTACCCAGGCATTTAATGGCTGAGAAATACTGGCCACGGCAACCATGAAATTAATACCTGTGAGGGTATGTGATTGTTTTTAAATGTTCCTTGATGTTCTAAATGTGTCTGAATGTTTTTTGATGTTTTCAAGTACAGTGGTACCTCTGGTTACGGACTTAATTCGTTCCGGATTTCCGTTCGCATCCTGGGGCAAAAGTTCGCAACCAGGACCAGCTGCTTCTGGGTTAGTGGAGCTCGTAACTGAAGCATTCGTAACTAGAAGCGTTCATAACCAGAGGTACCACTGTATGTTTTTATTCAATTTTAAATTGTACTTTAAAAAATATTTTTGCTGTTTGCCACCCTGGGTTCCTTTGGGATGAAGGGCGGGATGCAATTTGGAAACTAATATACTCGTATTTTATTATTATTATTATTTAGTATTCTAACTCCCCTTCCCCCAGCAGTGGCAAGAAAGCTGACCATTGGCCCCATTAGTGTTGGGAGATCTGGAACCCCCACTTCCAAACCTCCCTGTGTGAAAGAGGCAGAGAATTATTCCCGCTCCCCCCAACCTTCTCACCAGGGCATAGCGTATCTTGGCCAAGTTTATCAGCTCCTGGTCTGTGGGGGAGCACATGTTCAGGCCGATGGGGAGCATCTTCTTGAGGGTGGCCACAATGAGCGATGTCTGCACAGAATAGCGGTCCCCTCGCCTCTTCTTCTTGGTCCGCTCCTGGTCCGAGCCACCCGACTGGGAGGAAGGTTAGGAGAGGGAGACAAGGGGAGTTATTACTGTGCAGGGAGTTGTGGCAGGGGGACCGGCCACTCGGGCTATCCTACGGCATGCCAAGAGATCAGCTGGGCAAAAGCTTAACGGCCAAGCGCCGCTCTGAGGATTCAGTGAGGTTTGGGGCGCGGGGTGGGAGGTGGGGTCTTTCGTGGATGGCAGTCTAAAGGCTCCTCCCGTGGGAGAATGACGGGCAAGTGTTTTCCTTCACAAGAAGAGAAGAGGAAGAAGAACCTTTAGCAATAGCCAACGTTGTTCCTCGCACAAAGGCACTCCACGGGGGTAGACGTCCTTTGAGGTCTGCTCCAAATGTAGGAAGGTCTTTATTACATGGAATCTTCAAACACGGGGGGGGGGGTTAAGAAAAATACGTCCATTGATACTACTTCTGAGGTGTTCTGCCAGGAGTGCATGGATCAAAAACCCGCAAGCATGCACCGGCTTCTTGATCCATAAACTGGAGACGAAATAAAAGAAAATGCTCACACCGGGTGACTTCAGAAGCAGCAATGCACATGGTTTTCACCCTACATGAGAGCCATCCTCATGTACGGAAAACGTCCTGTACGAATCAGCCTTATGGGGATGAGAAGGAGGCGCACAGGAGGGAGAAGAGGCTCGGTGGGAGGGCTTTGAAGGGATCTAAGCAGTACCAGAAGAGAACTGTGCAAGCGACTGGGTCACACACAACTTTCCCAAACCTCGTGCCCTTCAGATGTTTTGGACTACAACTCCCATCAGCCCCAGAACAGGGATGATGGGAGCTGCAGTCCAAAAGGCTGGGGAAGGCTGGTCTCAGGTGTATAAGGCAAAGATGGCCTAGAAAGCAGGAGACAGATTTTGGAATCTCACTGATGAAGGCAGGCAGGGCTGGAGATGAGGGGGGAGAAGGATTGAACTTGCATGAAATGGAGCAGCCGCCATCCCCACCCCTGGAAAGGTAAAGTGAACCGAGACACCCTTGTCTCCTTCCCCACCGTGCCTTTGCCCTCCTACATTCCGCTGTGCAAAAGAGCCTTTCTAACCTCTACACATAACTGCACACAGAGACACACAGCACCATTGGCAGCCAAGACACATAATCTGCCACGTGTGGCGTCGCGGGCACCCCCTCGCTCCTTCCCTCCCTCCCACGTGGTTGCAAAGGATGTCACAACAACTGGTTTATGGGATCCAGGATCCAGAAGGTAGGGGAGGGGAAGAGAGATGGCAAATAGGGGAAACCTCGGAGTACATGGGTCCAGGTTAGGGGACGGGGATCTGTGCATGACCCAATGCATGCTGGGAGAGGAAGAAGGAAGAAGAGCAAATGGAGTTTTTTTTTTTTTTTTAGCAAGGTGCCACTTGAGGTCAGAGGCTTTAGGACAGTCTGGCCAGGGAGACGAATGATGTGACTCCGGAAGCAGGGGTGCCCCCCCCCCCCCGGAAATATGGTGCCTTGTCCAAGGGCATGATGGGACCTTGGTTCCGCCAACGGAGGGCACTTGGTGGCTCGTCAGTGCCAACCCATCGGATGCATGATGCGTTGCTGCCACAGCCACAGAAAGCCACTGCGTTCTTGCCATCCTCCATGCAGCCGCAAGCCCTTCCCTCTCTCCCGGCACCCCTGTTTATATCGAGATGGCTCTCTCCCAGGAGGAGGGAGGGGAGGGTTGCGGCAGAGATGCGCACTGCACCATGCTGGCTCCACAGGATCCCAACACCACCCAACCCCCCCCCCCCCGACGACGACAACAACAAAAGGGGTGGCGGAACGTCCGTTATTTCGCTAACCTGGCCTTCTCCAGACTAAACACAACACAGGCGAGGGGAGAAGAGGGAGACAAGACAGAAGAGGAGAAAGAGAAGGTTAGACGAAGTGGGAAACTCCCCTCCCTCTCACACAAATACCCGGCAAAGAATTCAGGGAGCAATCTGAAGAGTGAGAAAGCTGCTGTGTACAGGAAGAGGCCCAGGACCGAGCCTTGGGCAGAATTTGGCTGTCATGGAATCTTCCCACTCTTTTGTGTTTTTGTTTTCCCCCAAAAGAAGAGAACCAGGTTTCTAGTTTTCCCTGTTCACAAGAGGAAGGAAAGCATGCAGGCAGGTCTGACGCCCCCCCCCCCACAATACCACGATGTCCTTCATCAACCCATGGTGTCCTCTCTCCCCCTCCCCACTTTACCCCAGCCTACCCCGCCCTCCTAGATCTCCACCACAAAAGCTGCTCCTTTGGCCCAGGCTTCCTGCATGCTGCAAAGAGATAAGAACTGAATTGTGCAAGCGTGGGGTGGGCGAGGAAGCACATGACTGATGGTTCAAAGAGCAAGATCTTAGGTGGCAGCCAAGTTTAAAGGGTGGGGGGCAGGCATGGGCGTACCCAGGATCAAAACTAGTGGGGGGCAAGGGGAGGGGCCAAGGCACGGAAGGGGAGGGGCCACAAAGTGGGCGGGAACGGCGAACTCGCGCTCCGCCGGGCTGTGCCCCTCCCTAGAAGCAGGGCTGGTGTTCGGAGGCGGAGCCCAGCCCAGCGGGGCGCGAGTTCAGCGTTCCCACCCGCCGCGCCGCGCTCTCTGGTTCCCCGCCGCGCTTGGCCTTGCCAGAGGGCGCGACGGGGAGCTGGAGGGATGGCGCAGCGCGGCGGGCGGGAACGGCGAACTCGCGCTCCGCCGGGCTGTGCCCCTCCCTAGAAGCAGGGCTGGTGGGCGGAGGCAGAGCCCAGCCCAGCGGAGCGCGAGTTCAGCGTTCCCGCCCGCCGCGCTCTCTGGTTCCCCGCCGCGCTTGGCCTTGCCAGAGGGCGCGCCGGGGAGCTGGAGGGAGGGTGCGGCGCGGCGCGGCGGGAATGGCGAACTCGCGCTCCGTCGGGCTGTGCTCCGCCTCTGCCCACCAGCCCTGCTTCTAGAGTAGGGCAGCTGCCCTAACTTGCCCCGTGGTGGGTACGCCCTTGGGGGCAGGCCCTCTCAGAGGCAGCTTGTGGCAGCTTGTGGCGCAGCTGGAGATGGGGTGGTGATGGTGATGGTGATGAGATGCATCTGGCTGAGGAGTGTGTGTGTGGGGAGGTCCACTTCAACATGCAGTAGGTACCCCACAAAGGAAAAGAAAAGACAGTTTTAATAATGTTGTTCAACTATTATCACCATTATTTATTAAATTTGTATACTGCCCTTCATCCGAAGATCACAGGGCAGTTCACAACATAAAAATCATTTGCACAGGTCTTTTTCGTCCTAACTGGCTCACACAGATTACCCCACAAATCCACACAAAGAGCCCTGCAAGGCAGGCAGGCATGATTACTGGCATGTTAGGGGGAGGTGGGACTGGGACTGAGCAATAAGGGTTTGCCTAAGGGCATCTAATAATCTCATGGCTGTGATGGGGACTTCCCTTGTCGACTACACTAGGGCAGCCAATCAGGGACATTCGGTCGAAACAGAACCCAAAGGTTGTTGGTTCAAAGGTTTGTCTAGACTCCCCTTTCGGGGTGATAGCCTGGTTCCAGGCAGGGGGAGACCCTCCATCCCTGGTGGCAAGCACCCCTCTTCCACACCCCGGCCCTCCTCTCACCTTGGACATTTTGCTCTTGCTGTCGGCTGTCAGGAAGGACATGTTGTTAATTTCGTTCTGCACTACGAAGTTCTGCTCTTCCCGTTTGAAGTTCTGGGGCATGGGAAGGAAGAACAGATGAGCCACATTTTGTGGGAGATGCTCTCACGCGTCTCCATCAGCACCCACGCAACCACCACCCCCTCTGCCGAAAAGGCGACTCACGTGTGACTTGGACCAGTAAATGAACACCTCCCCGACCATCCGGAACAGCTCCTCGGCATCCGAGTTCGGTTCTGTCAACCAGTTGGCCCTGCATAATTTAAGGTATGCTATTAGATTATCTCCCCCTTTTCTCCCATCCCTGTAACTGGACAATCGGCAATGCAAGTCATCGCTAGATGGTGCAGTTATCTAGAGATAAACATTTGGAAGGGAAGTCTGCTTGCAGCTTGCAAGTGTGGTATTTGAAAGAGGGACTCTGGCAGAAACACCAGGCATCTTACTCCTTGCACCACTGGAGCGCTTCTCAGACAGACCAAGACATTATTCGCTCAATCTCTGTTGTGCTGCAGTGCCACCCCCTGTGGTGGCCAGAGCTGGAACTGTGATTGGAGGAACCAACAGGAGACTTGCCAACTCGCTTGCTCCAAGCCATGCTGTTCAGTCTGAGTAACAACTGTGATATGGAGCAACAGCACAGGCTGCTTGCCCTGGTGCCCATCTTTGACTACGTTCCTGCCTGTGAACTTGTGGTTCTCATCTACCCAACCTGGTACCTGACCGTTGGTGTGACAATTGATGGCCTCCTTCTACCTATCCACAATAGAAAGTGTCCTCTCATATTGTATCACAGTGTGGTACATTGGCATGACAGTCACAGACAGAAAGTCTTTACAGAGGGTGGTGAACACAGCACATGATGCCATGGGCTGTCCCCTGAGCTCGCTAGATGACATCGCAAGAGATTGATGCCTTAGGAGAGCGAGAAAAATTCTCAGGGATGATTCACACCCCGGCCAACACCTCTTTAATCTTCTACCCTCGGGCAGGAGATATAGAAGTATAATCAGTCATACCAACAGGCTAAAAACAGTTTCTATCCGTGGGCTATTAGGCTGTTAGTGCAACTGACTTTTGGGGTTGGTGTGTTGTGCGACAAGCACACAGAGTGCAATGAGATTGAGTGTTGGGGGGGGGGGCTCGGTTAATTTCATTGTACACAGGTTGTACATTGACAATAAAGGTATTATTATTATTATTATTATTATTATTATTATTATTATTATTATTATTATTTAACCTAGCGGAATTTATGTGAGGACTAGACTGATGTTCAAACAACACAGCAGTAAATTTCAAGGACCCAGGGATGTGTGGAGCAGGGTGGTGAGGGGTGAAGCCCGGGAAGAGGGAGTGTGGCCTGGGGAGAAGGCTAGAGGGAGAGGGAAAGGGAAAGGGAGAGGGAGAGGGAGGGAGACCTGGAGGCCACATTTTGCCCCTAGGCCCAAGGTTCCCCACCTCTGTTGTAAACCTGTGTTGCATGCAAGCGTTAACACCCTGTGCAAAATCCGAAGTACCTGCTGTTGTCAACGTAGCGGATGAGCAGCGGGTATAGGGCATAGAGATCGCGGCAGAGCACAGAGAACTCGTCCCTGATCAGCAGCTCGGCATCCTCTGACTCAGTCTTCGCCTCCAGCCGCAGCTGGTCCTCCTCGGCCACCACTTTCCCGGAGCGCTTCTTCAGCTTCTCCATGGTTGGAATGAAATGGGAGCGGAGCAGCTCCGGCTTGGCCTTGCTGACGATGGGCTGAGCGAAGACTATGTGGGAAAGAATTAGGAAGAGGGGGCTTCAGAAGAGAAAAGGTGCCTCAAATCCCACATCCTCCCTGTTCTCTGACCCTCTGTACCTGCCAACCGCTTCATCCAGGAAGCTTCATCGATGCCCAGGTTGTTGACAATTATCTTCAGGATGTTGCCCAGCAAGGTGTTGAGTTGGTCGGAGGTCACATCCGTGCACCAGGGCCCCTGGGGGTTGGTTTCAGGGCCCCGCTCCCACCAGCGGGGCAAGTAGTTGCAGAGCATCGGCAGGGTGACCTCAATCACATGGGGCATCTCGGTGTAGCGGGCCCCTGACTCCGCCAGCCCGCTGATATCCTTCATCAGCTTGTCCAGGACAGGGATGTCTGGGCACATCTCCTCCACGCGGTTTGGAAGGCCTAGGACTGGGGATGCAAAGGAGAGGGCATGAAACCCCTGGATTGGGAACAGAGGAGGTGCAAAACGACCCACACATTCAACAAAAGACAGGTGGAAAGAGCCACTCACTTGCTCGCTCCCTGGGTGATTTGGTAGTGTAAACGGAGAAGGGGTTGTATTCGTTGATATGAGGCTCCAGGAAGGCCACGGGCATTGCTGCTGCCAGCCGTGCCAAGCATTCACCAAGTTGCGGACGCTGCCTGCAGAGTTGGAGGAGACAGACAAGGAGAAGTGAGAGGCACTGAAAGTGAAAGGTGCTCTTTGTTTCCACTGCAAAGCCATGTTCATCCCACAATGGGTGATTTGGGTTCCAAATTATGTTCCCCCCACCCACCTACCCAGATTGTGTGAACTTTGGTGGTGAGCTCTACCTCCTCTTGGCATAAGTAGCGCCCCCACTCCCCCAATTGCGCACAGACCCCTTGCTTCAAGATTCCCATGACAATGCACTCACCTCTCCACATAAGGGTTTTTGGTAGTGCCCAAGGAATAGATGCTGCATAGAGTTCGGTAGCAGGACACCTGCACGTCATCCACTGTGAGGACACACAGAAAAATGGGTGTTGGTTTCAGGACCAGATTCATACGGCTTCTCCTTCATACAGTTCTCTGTTGTCAGAGATATGAAGCTCTTGTTTCTCCAACATCATCGCTTCGGATGTATCCTGGGGTTCGGCCAAGACCACCAGGCCCCTTTTCATGTATTTTTGGGTGTGTTCTTTTTATTTTATTTTGTTTTCTCTTTTATGAAATTTGTTATTTTTCTTTTTTTGCTTGTGATATTGTTTGGTTTTTGTTACTGCAATTCAATAAAGTATTTTTTTAAAAAAACAACAACAACTAGGCTTCATTTGCACTAGGGATGGTCAAACCTGACCTTTTCAATTTCTCAGTTTTCAATGAAGCACATTTCCCCAACAGTTTGCAACTATTGTTATTTCCCCAAGTCTTTATTACTGCTGGTTTCTCCTAATATATGCAGTTTTCTATGCCATTCGGCTCTGTGCATTCTTTTTTCTAAAACTTCCCCGCTAATAAAATGCTTCTTCTTTTGTATGTTATTTCCACCAATACATGGATCTTTGTGCGTGCTTTCCCCTCATATACGTATTTGGGCACATGATAATTGGTTGGGAAGCCGCTTCACAAAATTTGAAGCAGTGCAAATTTCAAAGGATAGTCATGTTTTGGTTTCGTGTATTGTTTTGAGGAGCGCAAAACAGCTAGGTTTCCGTTGAACTGCAGAGCGAACCAAATTTATTCCTCATCCCTAATTACAGGTAGGTAGCTGTGTTGGTCTGACGTACCGGTAGTTGAAACAAAATTTAAAAATTCCTTCCAGTAGCACTTTAGAGACCAACTAAGCTTGTCATTGGTATGAGCTTTCATGTGAAGAAGTGTGCATGCACACGAAAGCTCATACCAATGACAAACTTAGTTGATCTCTAAGGTGCTACTGGAAGGAATTTTGTTATTTTGTCCTCATCCCTAATTCACCATCCTTGCCCTGGTGCGATCAGTGTAGCCTACGCAGCTCATTCAAGGCCTGGTTGCATTGCTAACAGCAGCAAACCTATTCATGCCTATTCATGACTCGAAGCCCAGCTCCACCCACTCATCCCCCCTGCTGCCTCAAACGTTTGCTCACAGATGACGTCATCCCCAAACTGGTGCTGGGCGATGTGCTCGAAGATGGAGGTGAGCACCGGCAGCAGGACCACGGTGGTGTAGGTGATGTTCTGGCCCACGCCCTTGACCTGGGTGCGGGACTGCGACACTTTGCCCAGCTTGAGGTTCTCCACCATCTTCTCAATGTCGTCCGAGGCCCCTTCAAAGAAAGAGCGCAGGCCGGCCTTCACAATCTCAGGCCCAGATTTCATCACTGTCCTGCAGGGACAAGGTGCCCAGATCAGATTTGCACAGAGTTACGAGCGAGGAGGCCCTACATACTGCCTCATTAGAATGTCAACGTTTAATTGGGTTTATTATTAAATAATAATAATACGATAAGTAAATAACAAAAAAAACCACACAAATGTGTCCCCAGCTGTAACCAGGCAGTGTAGTCAACACTTCCAAACTGCCAGACAATCGCAGGAAGAAGCACTTGAACTTACTGGCACACAAAAATGTATAGTTAGATCATACGCTAAAAGAACCATTTGCCCCTCAACGCAGTACGTCCTCCCAAAGATGCCCATATTCACTGGGTGACCTGCATGATGCTCTCTTTGTGTGACATATGTATCAAAGCAAGGCCAAACGTCAATAAAGCCATCAGCCTCTGTCCTCAGTTTATCCATCAACACTGTTTGCCGCACTTATTACTTTTTACATTTACTGTATTATCATTATTGTTTATCCTGCCTTCCCTCCCAAGGAAGCCCAGGGCAGCAAACACATCCTTCACAAGCAATTTTTAAAAGCTTTCTTAAAAAAAACACTCAAAACATTCTAAAAACAGGTATAGTTAAAAACATCTAAAGCAGCTGCAGTTTTAAAAAATCTTTATATATATACGGTATATATAAATACTTTTAAATTATGTTCTTATGTTACATAAGAAACATAACCAATCAAACATTTAACAGGAGAGGAAAGAATATCACAAAATAGACCATAAACAACTGAACGTAATTGGAAACAAAAATAACAAGAGGAATCTATGCGCAAACTCTGCCGAAAACATTTTGGTGAATGCAGATACACAGTATTTAAATTCATTCATTCATTCACACAAAACAGAGAGGGGAGGCAACCTTCTGTGAGCCACACATCTGCATAGGTCTTCTCTGCAGGTGTGTACGTGAGGGATTATCTGGGATTATTACTCACCTAGCATCCAGAGAGCGGGCAAGGATGTGCAGGCAGTTAACCACAGCAGCAGCATCCGTCCCTGGATAGAGACAGAAGACCCAGATTTAGGGTCTGGGTTCAGGAATATGGACTAGATGCACAGGCAAGAGAAGTACAGCATCACAGGTGGTGGGAGAAGCAGAAGGGCAGCAGCTTTGTTCATGGCTAAGGTAGCACATGGTGAGGGAAGTCAGAATGCAGGAGGGAGAGCAGACTCGTGGGTGCAAAAAAACCCACTGAGCCAACAAGAGGGAGGAGAAATGAAGAGGAGAGGAGGCTGAGACCCCCTGCCCACCCCAGGACAGGAGCAGAGGAAGGATGTAGCTTACCAAAGAGAGAGACCCGGTGCCTGACTAGGGCTGCCAGTTTGCAGAAAAGGCTGAAGGGCGGAAAAGACAGAGGTAGAAGGAGAGAATGAAAGAGATTGTTGGAAAGAGGAGTACACATTGATGGGGAAGAGGGGTGGGCGGATGGGGCCTTGGAGCCTTGGTGAGGCAGCTTGGAGAGGATGGTGAACATGCCCCCCCTCTACCTTCCTACATTCATGCACATAAAACCCATATGCCCGGCCTGCAGAAGAATGCAAGAGGCAGAATTCAGAGCTAAGCATCTGTTCACAAAACCATAACCATTTGTTGCAGATTGCAAAGAGTTGGTTTTCCCTGGGAAAGTGACGGAGCAAATGGAAAACCGCTTGCACCCCTGCTTCCTAGGCATGGGACAAGTGCAAACGAGCTCTCCGAGTTGCTTCACACGGAACCTTTCCCCCCAAAACAGGTGTTCCCAAGTCTCAAGAAAAATATATGACATACATGTGCACAAAGAAATGTGGCCTGAAATTAATTTTGGGAGGGATGGGCTTAGGAGTTTGATTTGCAAAAAATGTTACTTCATATCCTCTCAGTTTGATGGTTCCTCTCCCTTTCCCTCAACAAAATTCCCAGTCATGGATGCCGTTGGATCCAGGCTGTTGAGGGTTAATGGGTAAATACAATGTTCAAATTTAGAAATTCTATTTGTAAATTATTATTGCCTTATAGTTAGTAGACTAGGCTTCCTCTCTCCTCAAAACAAAACAGAACAAAAAAAACCCTCCAAAGTGTTATATTTCAAAGCTGAAATCTGCAAATATTTAAAATTTAAAAAGGAGTCCAATTCTGGCAAACTTTGCATTTGCAAAAAGTTTAATCTCAGCTCTAACAAGAGTCATTTTTCACACATTACTGGCTAGCAAACCTTGGTTTGAACGTCTTCTCACAGCGAACCACTGCATATCTGTATAACAAGCATATTTGCAAACACAAGTTTGTCCCCACTTGTCGTTTGCACCTTGTGCTTCTTCAGGGTCACACCTAAGACATCCAACTTGAAAGTGTAACCCAGACTTCCTCAACTTCAGCCCTCCAGATGTTTTGAGACTACAATTCCCGTCATCCTTGACCACTGGTCCTGCTAGCTAGGGATCATGGGAGTTGTAGGCCAAAAACATCTGGAAGGCTAAGGTTGAGGAAGCCTGGTGTAACCCTTCGTGCACACTCTCTCACACAGACAAGCATCCAGTCCTTTCTGGCGTTTCCTAGGTACTCACCTGGTTATCATCTCCTTCTCCTTGTTGGAGGCATGGCCCCCACTGCCTAGGACTTTGGCCGGTGTGGACAAGAAGTAGAGGCAGTGATTGGTGAAGTACTGGTTGATGAGGGGCAGCAGGATCTGAAAGTGGAGCATAAATATTAAATAAGATGACGTGCAGGTTTGTGATGTATTTTGGGCCAGGTTTAAACTCATGAACGTCTGCTAGGAGGACAAAGAGGCATTCACCTCTCTCCTCCCCACTGGTTTGGGGTGGTGGTGGTGGTTGGAATTACCCCCAAAACAGCATGGGGCAGAGGGAGAGATGGGAATTGTTCAATCGGGCAAGCAGAAACACTTGTGCTGATGAGACCACTTCAAACAAACTCCTGAGAGATGTCCATCCACTTGCTTTACAAAGGTCATTTCATTGTTGGTTTTTATACCATTCACTGCCACGATATGAAGAGGGAAACGTTAAAACGACGTAGTGAATAAATGTGATTATTTATGTGACTTTTGCAGGTTTAAATTGAAACAATAGTGGACACAATTTGTATTCGCTTTTGTGCTTTCCGTTCCTGACCTCTGGCGTGTGGGATGTAAAAACATATTGCAGTCAAATACAACATTCCTACAATGCACATGCTGGGGAATGCTTTGTATCACTCAGGAGAAAAGTTGCTAGTTCCTCCTGAGCTGGGAGACTTCCTTTGCATGTGACTGAATGTGGGTGTGGCCTGTTCTTGGACAGAGGAGCACACGGCTTCCATGTTCTGCTCTTCTTGTTCCATTTTGTGTTCCTAAGAGTTAGGAGAAGTGACTGTTGAGTCGCAGTCACTTGAGACTATTTCCCTTATGGGATAGTTCACATAGTTATATGTTGTTCTGTAAATTAAGTCTGCCTTCAGGGATCTTATTGTGAACTGGATGATTGTAAGTAAACTAGTTTTCTGCTAACTTTAACCAGCAGGTCGTGTCTATTCTTTTAGGAGGGATATAAAAAGGGATCGTACCAGGAATCCTAAATAGTGAGGCTCAGACGAGCCTGCAACTAGCTAACCGCTGTTTAATTTAAAATGGGGATTGTTTAACCACTCTGCTAAGTTATAGAACTTGCTGACGCAAGTTAGGAAGGATATGATATAATATATCCTCTCCTGCCTCCCTAAACATCCCCACAAAGGGTTATGGGCCCAGAACGCTTCCATTGTGTAATTTAAAAGGGGGATTGTTTAACAACTCTGCTAAGTTATAGAACTTGCTGATGCAAGTTAGGAAGGATATCATAAAATAATATATCCTCTCCTGCTTCCCTAAACATCCCCACATGGCAAACATGCAAATCACAAAAAAATTCTGCTCCTGTTTTCAGTTCCAATGGAATTCACCAACATCGCTAAGTACAGCTGATGCTCCGTTTAGGGAGGGAAAACCTCCCCAGTCATAGCGCTTCCCATCCCAACCATCACCAAGGCAAAGAGGAAGAGAGAAAGGTTGACTTACTTTGGCAAAGAACTTGATCTCTTGTTCATGAGGGGATTTCTCCACCCGGCCACTGCTTACCACGGCGTCTGAAGCAGGAAGAATCCCAGTGAGTTCCACCAAGGTTTGAGAAGCAGGAGGGACAAGGCACACTCAGATGCAACAAATACACACACATGTCCCTGCCCCTGAGCAATTGAGAAAGGAGCTGGCTTCCAGGCAGCTGACTTACTGAGCATTCATCCTGCCTGGTTAGCACAAAGTTCGCAGGGTAGTTTGACGCTGCTGGCTATTTATTGAGTATTAATCCCGATTCCTTTGCAGCAAGGTTAGGTGACATCCTATTCTGGATGTGAGAGAGTGAGCTTGCTGCGCAAGGGCAACTGGTCGTCTTAATTGTGCAGCCCGAATTCAGTGGTATGTTGCTGAATCCCAGCCAAAAACAAGGACAGGTTGGAAGCATTCCAAAACAGTTTGGTCTTTGCCCAGGGATCAGCAAAGGGCTCATCCAGACTTCAGTCTGTGCCATGTTTCTAGGGGCGGGTCCAAGTGCTTTATGTTTTTTGCCCTGGTGCTCTTTATCTCTGAGTCAGAGCAAATGGCAATCCGTAGAAGACCTGATTTGCCATTTGTTGCAATTCAGCATTAAAGAGTGTTTTTTCCCCCTGGGGAAAGCAGTCAGTGTGTAGCTCCTCATGGGTTCTGGAGGAAGCTACCGGGGGGGGGGGGAGAGACATATTCACAGCTCCTTTACCCAGGTGAGCGACAAACTCCTGAGAGATGTCCATCCACTTCAGTAGCTGCTGCAGGAACCCATAGGCAAACCGCTTCTCAATGGATGATGTGTCCAGTTCCATGTCCTTCAACCCCCTGTGAGAAATAAACAGAATGCGGAGATAGTGAGACAGGTTTTTGCTGGTACTCTTGAGCAGCCTCTCTCCTCCTTGGTTCCCCAGATGTGTTGGATTACTATTCCCATCATCTCTGACTGCTGGCCCTTCTCACTACAGATGATAGGAGTTGTAGCACAACAACATCCTGGGTCCCTAGAGAAGCCAGGTTTTCAAAAGACGCAAAGCAGAATGTGTTTGTGTGTGCGTGCATGCATGCATGCATGCATGCATATATTTCTGCTTTCTTTTTTAAAAATGTTGGCACTGTTCCATCACTATTTTCTTAATGGATATTTTAGACCATTTTATGTAAACTACTTAAGGGTTTTTTTTTAAAAAAACAAAAAATTACAAAGCAGCATATAAATTTTGCTAAATAAAGCAGATATTGCTAGGGGTGCTGTGAAATCCTTCCTAACCCTCCTCCCCTATGATGAGTTGCAAAAAGGGACTGTCTGCAGTGAAATCCTAAACTGGTTAAATGGTTTTATTATTGTTGTTATTTAATAATTTCAACCAGATAATACATTGGTAAGTATAGGATTTAAATGTTACCACCAATACCTTGAACTTGACCTAGTAGCAGATTGGCAGCTAGCGCAAATCCCACAAGCAGGGTGGTTATCCCTAGAGCAGGCATCCCCAAACTCGGCCCTCCAGCTGTTTTGGGACTACAACTCCCATCATCCCTAGCTAACAGGACCAGTGGTCAGGGATGGTGGGAATTGTAGTCCCAAAAAAGCTGGAGGGCCGAGTTTGGGGATGCCTGCCCTACAGCATGTAGCGTACGTTCCCCCATCTCTTTCCTTTTTTATACAGAACATGTCATCAGTGTTCATGTTTGTGTGTGCGTGAGTTCGCACACCCACCCACCCCACCCCACCCCACCCCACCCCACCGCATCTCCTTCCAGGGTTACCTTGTCACTGCATAGCCATTAAGCTGGAGGAATTTGAGCAACTCCTGGGCCTTTTCTCGGTCTCGGGCCTTCTCCTTGGCCGTCAGCGTATCATAAGGCACCAGCAGGGGATGTGTGCCACCCCCTTGGAGGGAAAAAGAGAGAAAGAGGAGGCATGAAGCCTGCTGGGACAGGGGAAAGGGGACAAAAAAGCACCCAATAAAAGGAAAGGCAAAAAGAAGAAGAAGATGCAGAGGCTCACCTTTGGCTTCCAGTTCCAGCTTCTTCTTGCGCCCCCAGGTGTTGTGGTAGTTCTCAGCCAGCTGCTCTGCCATGGCCTGTGAAGAGAGACCAGCGGTGGGGAGAGGAGAAGAAGTGGTCCGAAGTGGCAGAAATAATATATTTGGGTAAGTTGTGATGATTGAGGAATTTTTCTATTCTGCTTTTTGCTTACTCACCTGCAGTTCCCTGGAAAGGGTCACTCCAGACAGCTCAACGGGCTGGGGGTTGTAGCCATGGCTGGGGTCATAGGTCTAAGGAAGAACACATTAAAGCAAAGACCACTGACATTCACTGGATGCCATTGTCTCCCCCACACCACCATTGCCTCCACCCCTGACTCCTTTCTCTTACGCTAGGTCAAATTTTCTGGATGCCCCTCTCCCACATGAATGCTGGAAGCTGCCTTAGATGGCTGGTCCATCTAGCTCAGCATTGTCAACACAGACTTACAGCAGTTCTCTGGGGCTTCAGCTGGAGATCCCTCCTAGCTTTACGTGGATATGTTGCTGGGGATTGAATCTATCTGGGATGTTCTACATGCAAAGCAAGTGGGGGGAACAGGGCCCAGGAGAAGCTACTACCAATCTTCCTGCTTTTAATGCACAAGCATGAAATCCCTTCCTAGAGCTGGATAAAGAAACCAAGTTTACTGGCTTCAAGCTTCTCCTTACTCTGCTCTACCAGGGAATGCTCTCCATGTGGGGAACTGGGGCGGAGAAAGGAAGAACCCTGAAGCTCCCACTTCTATTCCCTCCCTGACCACACATCATACACAAAGGCACATAACAAATCCCTGTTAGCTGGGTTTTGCAATAGCAAAAGGACAAGAAACCTCCTGGTGAACCTCTCAGGATCAAAAATAGTAGAGAAGGAGGAGATTTTGACTAGGGAAATAGGAAAGGGGGTTAAGAACCCACACAACCCTCTCAAAATTGTGGCCTCCCAATGGACTTTTCATTTTTTTAAAAAAGCATTCTGGGCAAGAAACATGTAGTATTTCCCCTTAGTTCCAACCCCCAGATGTTCTTTCTCCTCCTAAGACACATCGGGACAAACCTGAGTTGTTTGTGAGATCTTGCGGCTCTTTTTCTTCTCGGTCTTCTCCTCTTCACCCTCCCGGGCCTTCTCAACAGTCCACTCCCAAGCAATCATGGCCTTCAGAGACTCCTTGATGGGCCAGCGGTAAATTTCCTTATCCTACAGAAAGGGAAATGTGGTTTTAAATTTTGGACAGAGATGGAGAGAAAGGACTATGGCGGAGAATTACTGCATTTACTCAAATCTAATGCTCACCTTTTTTTTGGCCAAATTAGGTTGCAAAAATTAAGGTGCGCGTTAGATTCGATGGCGCATTAGACTCAAGTAAATATGGTAAGCTGTGGTGCCCCATTACATCCTGAGAAGACTATTATGGTCCAATCTGGCTGCATAACAGGAGAGCTCTCTACCAAGGTGATTGATAGCCAACTGAATATTTCTAAGTCAAATCTCCACCCGCACTCACCATTCCCCTTTCCCCCTTTTCTTCCTAATGTAACACCAATGTCTCAACAAATGAAACTGATCTGTAAAAAAAAATGTAACTTTGGAAAAAAAGAAACATTGCACATACTTTTGTAAACCAAGAAAATCTTTAATACAAATACGTTAAAAAATATATCTGCAAACAAGAAATCCAATTTTCATCTCTTCATTTGAAAGTGTTGCAACATTCCTAATCTTGTAACCAGCAGGATTCCTGACATTTTAATGATACAAAATATTCATCTGCTACCTGAATAATTATTTCTGCTTTAAAATGCTTCCCACCCCCCCACCCCCCAAGAAGGTTTAGTCTGATGGACAGTGCCAAAATCCTATTTTTAAGATGCATTTTCTTTTGGTCTGAAATTCTGTCAAGCGTCAGAATTCTGCGACATTTGCCTTTAGCTTGCAACTGGACTTGGGAGTCAAATGGTTCTTCCCGGCTTCTACTGGGTACAATATTTACCTTTTCCGAGAAAGTTTTGTAAGGGCGCAGCATGGGGTTGGTCTTGGCCTCTTCATCGACCACCTCCCCAAACGACCAGTTATTCTGAATCTGCAAGTGGGAGATCCAATGGTGTCATATCCATTTCTTTCCAAGCAGAGGGAGGCAGAGAGCCTCATCTTACTGGAACTTGGAAGGTGTGTGTGGGGGGGATCACTTGGAGGCTCCTTACCTTGTCAAAGGCCCACTTCTCGTGGGTATACTCAGCATACTTGTTGATAAAAGAGTCCAACCTCTCAGGAACGATGACACTGCAAGAAAGAACGTTTTCATCAGATGCGAGGCTTGGCAGTTACAGGGGAGAAGTGACAGGCAGGAGCAGTGCCCATACCTGGCCCTGCAATGTTTAATCATTCCCGCCCACTCTCAGCGCTGGATTCTGCAGCCTGGAATAAATCCAGGGGAGGAAGGAAATACTGAAAGAGTTAGAGGGCGTTTTTAGCAGGGAGCAGAAAAGCTAAATCCTTCTCTCCCCCCCCCTCAATCTTTCCCTAAAAGTGCCTCGTCTATCCCCACACTGGCATTACAGCAGCAGGCCTGCTAACGTTTACATTTATCTTTATTATGCCACAGATCTCCTGCCTTTCCTTCAAGGAGCTACAAGTGGTGTGCACATCCTCCCCATTTTGCTCCTCACAACAGCCCTGTGAGGTAGGTTAGACTTGAGAGATGATGACTAGCATGAGCTTCGCGGCCAAACAGGGATTTGAATCAGCAACCCAACCACTACGCCACATGTGCCCTTCTGCACTGAGAAGGAGAGGCTCTTAAACGTCACTCACTTGAGGGTCTCCACAGGCTTGGGGTCAAAGTTTCCCTCAGCATCCACAGACGCCTTCTTCTCTGTCTTGGATGAGTAGCTGGCATCCACGTAGTCAGGGGGGAGGGCCCCCGCAATGGCACACAGGCAGGGCATGGCAAGCTTGTACAGGTCAGGGTCAAATTTCTGGGCACCGTGAAGGAGAGGAGCAGCGTAAGGGTGAAGTGGCAGACAGAAAAGAAGAAGACCCACATTCCTGGCCATTTCCCACCCCCAACTGAGTTGCCCTTGGCAGTAACCCCTGCTGACAGACACTCATAGCCAAGGGCAGCCAGGAAAGAGGGAGACAGATCAGCTGGAAGCCAAAGGTCAGAGGCCAACTCAAGCAGGCTAAATGCTTGAGCCAGTCAGTCTGAAGGCTGGTGACATAGTAGGGCATGGGAAGACACTTTAAATATTTTATTATTGGTATATAAGGCCTTATACAGCTTGAGGCCTGGCTCCCCCTGTCATTTTATGGAATAATCATTGTAAGGTAAAAAAGGTAAAGGACCCCTGGACGGTTAAGTCCAGGCAAAGGCGACTATGGGGTGGCTGCGCTCATCTCGCTTTCAGGCCGAGGGAGCCAGCGTTTGTCCACAGACAGCTTTCTAAGTTGTGGCCAGCATGACTAAACAGCTTCTGGCGCAACAGAACACAGTGGCGGAAACCAGAGCGCACAGGAACACCGTTTACCTTTCTGCCGCAGCGGTACCTATTTATCTACTTGCACTGGTGTGCTTTCGAACTGCTAGGTAGGCAGGCGCTGGGACAGAGCAACAGGAGCTCACCCCGTTGTGTGGATTCGCACCACTGACCTTCTGATCGGCAAGCCCAAAAGGCTCAGTGGTTTAGATCACAGCACCACCTGCATTGCCTTTAATAATCATTGTACCATCATAGAAATGGCTTTGCTTGGTGTGGCGTGCAATTTTCTGCATTTTATATTGTGTCTTATTTTACTGCAAAACACTTCACACATCACTCTATTCCCAGGCTGACCCAATGGATCCTACTTAAGATCAAAAGTAGGTACAACTGCTTACCTTGTGGGACAGAGACTCAAAAATGCCCCAGAAGAGCTTCCGGGTCAGGTGTAGCTCTTCCTCAGAGGTGACCCCATAGTTGGCCCAGCCAGTGGGAAGGCAGTAGTACTTCCAGCAACGCTCATAATGATTGGTCAGGAGCTGGGCAGGGTGGAGAAAAGGAGTCAGCAGGGAGAGGAGCTTCCCATCATGAACACAATTTCCTTCATCCTCCAGACCAGCCTTTGCCAACCTGGTGCCCTCCCAAAGTTTTAGACTACAAGTCCCATTGGTTCAAACCAGCACAGCCATGCTAGCTGGGGCTGATGGGAGTTGTAGTCCAAAACACCTGGAGGACACCAGGTGACAAAAGCTGCTGCAGACAGCCTGGTGTGTTCCATATGACAACACCTCCCCCACACATGCATTGCTCACCTTCAGAGACATCTTTGCAAACTCATTGAGGATGGGCACATCAAATACCAGCCGGCGCAGGAGGTGCTGGAGCATGGAGGGCCTAATATACCTGGAAAAGTAACCCTCAATGAAATTCTGTGTTTGGGGGACCAAAAATATTAAGGAGCAGGGGTAGGGAGGTTTATAGGAATGATGGTTCTGACACTTGGTCAACCTCTTAAGTGTATTTGTATGGAGGGACCAAGCTTCCTCAGAAGGAACATCGGCTGTGGCTAGCCAAATAGATACAACGGCCATATAGATCCAGATGCTGTTAGAGCATATATAGAGACAGAACTATAGCACGCGAAGAGAGAGAGAAATAGTCACAGCAGGTCCTGATGTGAGCGTTGACCTCAGCAGAGGCAAATCAGGACAAAAGTACCTTGGACAGCTCCATACAGGGCTCACCTTGAAAAATGAGTGAGAGTGAAGCTTAGATGTTGCTTCAGCAACAGTCACTCTCAGACCAAGCTTTATATACCAGCTCTGTCTCAATTGCTAGCTCTGCCTTCACTGAGAGGTGCCTCTCTTTTTTAAAGGGGCACAGCTTTTTCCAGCCGTTGTTTACTCCAGTGCAACGAGGAAGGCTCCGGTTGCATTGGCGCAACACAACGGGCCGGAGGGGTACTGGCTCTGTGAGCTCCTCTTGTGCAAGTGCTTCCTCATCTGAATTCCTCCTCCCAATCTGAACCCCCAGCCTCATTCCCCAAAGAAGGGGAGTCTAACCCCAGGGTCGTGCGAGAACAGAACAGATGTGTGCAGATTAATATGAGAAGCAGCCATGACGAAGAAGGAATTCAAGGCCTGCCCAACTTCCAGAGTCGGAAAGGCAAGTTGTTCACACTGTTGGAATGGTTTTCCATAGTTTTGGGGGCACCCCGAGAAGTCCCCGCCATCATTTGCACTTACTTACCTAACTGATCTTAAGGGCGGGCATTCAAGAAGGACCCCCAGGGATGTGAAGGTGGTGCTTCCAGTAACCCAGGGCATCAAAGGTCTACCCCGAAATTAGGGCCCCTCCTCAATACCTGCACAGTGCCATGAGACACTCCTCAATGACATCCCGCTGCGCTTTGGTGAGGGAGCGCCCCCGTGACAGCCGGTAGATGGTGTGGAGCATCGAGTCCACCATGATGGCCCGGTGCTCAGTTCCAGCGAAAAGGGGGGCACACTTGGTGATGAGCGGCAGCACTGCCAGGCACAGGTAGCGATTCATGGCCAGCGCCATCTCCGTGGTGCTGAAGGCAGCCTGTGGTGGGAGAAAGGAAAAGGTCAGAAGCGTGGGAGAGGAGAAGGCCCTGTCCGTTTGCATTTCTTAGTGCAGAAAGTATTGATATGATTTGTAGAGATCTTTCCTATTCTAATTAATTCAGGAAGGTCCTAGGAGCTGGATGAAATATAATTGCCTCTGGTCTATTGTTTGGGAATCCTGCGACGTGTTTAAGTTTTTACTCTGCTAACTATACATTGGAGTTCTACTCTGGATCAATATTGAGTAGAATTTCAATGACAGGGCCATCAGAAGGGAAGGCCAAGGAACATGAGAAGGACCCTGCTGAGGAAGATATTTGGACAAAGTGGACTCTGCAGTTAAAGAAGTAAAAGGAAAACATGCAGCAAAAGTGAACTATTAAGTTTTCATACACGCAGAAAGAAGGAAAGGAAATATTTTAATGTATGTTGGTAATTGTTGGAAGCCGCCTAGAGTGGCGGGTGAAACCCAGCCAGATGGGCGGGGTATAAATAAAATAATAATAATAATAATAATAATAATAATAATAATATACTTTAGGAACAACCATTATTGTTTTATTGCAGACTGACAACTGGATCACCTCACTTCTAGATATCAGAAATGCTAGAATATTGTATGTGCAGGATTTGGCAAGTGGGTAGCTGATATTAAAGGATAATAAAATTAACAAAGAAATTATTGTGAAATAGGGAATGGAATGTGAATTAGAAATGATTGGGGAAACAATGTAGAAACAAAAGGAAATTATGGGCACATCAAAAACGGAGCATGGGAAGCCAATTTTTGGAAAAATTGTACTAAATTTGTTTTAATCTGTGGTGGATTTGATAAAATTTGCTAAAAACATTTTTCTTTAGGCAAGCCAACCCAGACATGTGGAATACTGACATACGTTTTAAACCTGGTTTTTATCTTGTCATGGGTGGGAATTATTTTTTGAATGTTTTAAATTCCTTTTGTTCCATTTGGTTTATTTATTAAGTTTGTATACCACTGCCCTTCAAGGAGCTCCATAGCATGAAAATACAAAATAAGAACACAAAATATACAATAAAAGCAATAACAAAACCAACCAGCCAACCTATAACCCTCCCCCCATGGTTGCTTTTAAGTTTTACTTTACTGATAATTCCACTGTTTCATTCTTTTCATAAGGCTCTTTGAGGTTGTTGCTTTTGGACAATCAAGTGGTATATTAATTTATAAACAAACAAAGTCCAGCATCCTGACTTCATAGTGGCCAGCCAGATGCCCCAATGGGAAGCCCCCAAGCAGCAGTCTCCCCCTCATGTGGTTTCCAGCCAATAGTATTCATCCCTTCCTATCCCAACACTCACCGTGTCCAATGAGGCAGCAGCTCTCATGTCAGGCAAGAAGCCCACCTCCAGCACGCTGAGAAGGAAGTCCTGGTTGTCGATGCCGTAGACCCGGTCCAGGAACAACACCATGGGTGCCTTGTGGTCAGGCACAAAGCTCGCAGACATCTTGGGCTCGATAACACTGCCATCTAAGCACGGGCAAGAAAAGAACATTAGCAGGTGGAGGAGAGAGAGCAAGCTGGTTGGGGTGGGGAAAGCAAGGCAGGCAGAGGAAGGAGCAGCAAGTGCACATGGAAAGTTTTGGAAAGGCCTGGAAGGTTCTCGGGACAGGAGAGGTCCTGCCCGGCCACCGTACCTTTGCCAAATGATGGGATCTGCAGAGGTAGACTGATGACCCCGACAAGATCCTCGAGGGGCACCAAGGAGCGCAAGATGGCCCTGATTCTGAGGGCTTCACCTTTTCCGGCCTGGATGAGCTGTTCGGATAGAAGGAGGCAAGGCGTGAGGAGGAGCCAATTGGTTAGGAATCTGATCCAATGCCCACTTTGGAAGAAAGGATGCTTGGGGGGGGGGGTTGAGACCCAACAGAGGACTGTGCTGGAGGGCAGGTGGGATCAGTGCAGTGAAGGGAGTGGAGCAGTGCTGCTTACATGCATCTCAGGGGCACAGCGCCCCAGCAAATCGATGAGGGCGGCATAGAAGGACATGATTGCATTGCCCAAATGCACCCGGTTCTCCTCGTGGGATTCCTCTCCCCCAAATCTGGTAGAGAGAAAAAGAGAGAGAGAGAGGGTAGGAAAAGGGGAGAGGGAGGATCAGCCATTCATGCAGTGAAGGTGGAGAGCATGGGGGGAGGGGCAAAATAAGGAAGCCTTATCCCCAAACAAACAAACAAATGTGATAGTAGGGGAAAGGAATGAATACTTGTCATGAAGTGTGTGTGAAAATGAAGCTGCAGCCAGAGAGCTCGGACAACTGGTCACCATGTCAGCAGAGTGCAGAATATGGCCATCAGCTTAGAACAGGGGTCAGCAATATCAAAAGCAACACGATGGCCAAAAACAATTACAATGTGAAACTTTATGGAATAATTCAAAACATAAAGATTAACAGACTAAAGTCTCTGAAAGTCTCTGAGAGTACTGAATGAATCACGGTGCCAGAGCCGTTGAATTCTTCATCAGCCAATTGGAACTACATATTCACTGGAGCACTGTTCCAGAGTATTTTCCATTCTCCTGTATATTACATTTGAAAAAAAGATTGGTTTATGAAGAAAGTATATATCTTTCCAATTGGCTGATGAAGAATTAAATGAAACAGTAGTTGCTATCCGGAAACACTGTCCAGCAGAGTTCAGAGTTGGACATAAGAATTGGACATTGCCGATTACAAAGCTTCACAGCTTGTTCTCTGCCAGGTAAAGTCTGGCACCGTGATTCATTCAGTACTCTCAGAGACTTTCAGAGACTTCAGTTTGTATATTGAATTATTCCATAAATTTTTGCATTGTAATTGTTTTTGGCCATTGTGTTGCTCTTGATATTGCTGAGTCATATTTTAGAACAGGGGTTGGCAAGGTTTACCTTGCCTGGGCCAGTTCACTCCAGTGGAGATCCCTCAGTGGGCCGGATTGCACGTGCGCGATTTCCGGCATCGGCATCTGCACAGACGTGATTTCCGGCACCGCGGAAGCAAGTTCCCGTGCCACACTGCGCCGTTTTAGCGCAGTGCGTGGGGACTCGCCAAGCGGGCAGCTCGGTTTGGGGGCGGCTCATGGGCCGGTTAAACAACTCCTGTGGGCTGCTTGTGGCCCATGCACATAAGGTTGACTACCCCGGCTTAGAATATTGCATCAACAACCTGAATTCTTAGCTTTTACATTGAAAAAAACCCACACACACAAGCATATCAAGGCTCCAGTCCTCCTGAAGGTGGAGGGGAAGTGAAGTGGAGAGGGAAACAGAGAAGGGAATTTTTGATTTGAGCTAAGAAACCGGGTGGGTCTGACTCTTGAGACTAGTCCTATTTTGGTAATGCTCGGAGCATGCGAGGCAATGCGTCAGACTCATAGAATTGTAGAGTTGGGAGGGACCACAAGGTCCATCTAGTCCAACCCCCTACAATGTAGGAATCTTTTGCCCAGCGGGGGGCTCGAACCCACGACTCTGAGATTAAGAGCCTCATGCTCTACTGACTGAACTACCAAGGCGGATATTTGTCAAGGAAGTATTTGACTTGTGTGCTACGAGCTGATCCGTGAAGCTAGCAAGGCACCTTTTCAACAAGAGAGATAAGCTGGAGCAGGTCATATGCTGCTGCTCTGCTCAATGCACTGAGCAGCAAGGGAGCCTCTGCTCCTCTTGCTGTTCCTGGAGAAACAGAACAATTTTGCCTCCACCTTCACCATCTTTTCCAGCCCGTCCCAGTTTAACAGGAGCTGTTAAGTTGGAAAGGGATGCAGCTCAGTGGTGCTGCCACCTGTTTGCAGGCAGAACGTTCCTGGTATCTTCAATCCCTGGGAATGTCCTGGAGAAGCACTGCCAGTCAGTGTAGACAACACAGAGCCAGATGGACCAGGCATCGGACTTGGCATAAGGCTGCTTCGTATATACCTCCAGGCTATGAACTTTAGTTCCGTGGCTGCGCATCTACTGTGCATGAAGAGGGTACTATGCTCAATCTCCAGGCAGGCTAGGAATGTTCCCAGGCCAAACCGCTGCTGCCAGTCAGTGTAGGCAGTACTGAGCTAGACGCAAAAATGGTCTGATTCAGTATAGGGCCTGCTTCTATGTTCCTATGAACTGGGTTGCATACCCTCTGGTTCAAGGATGGGGTCTGCTTCCCTGGAATGTGTCTGTTAATTCTATGCCCTGCCCACCCAAATTACTCAATAAGTCTGCCCTCCCCGTCAGCATGCACAGTGCCCTCGCGCCTCCCTTCACGCACAGCTCCCGGCGGCGATCTTTCTTGACTGTTGGCCCATCGCGGGCAGGATCCTGCGAGATCTGGATGGCCTCCTCAATGGCGGCCAACAGCCCATTGCCACCTTCACCTCGTAGGGCGGGGCCAAAACACTCAGGGCGCCGGATCAACAAGCGAACCACCACATTGGCATTCTCTTCCACACTCTCACCTGCGGGAAAGAAGGGGGAACGTTGCATGAACGGGGACAGGAAGCATGGGGGTGGGAGGAAGGTTTCTGCATATACACATAAAATTGTAACACTATTGTCATGTTGCAATTCACATTGCCACCTAGAGAGATAAGCTGAAGGGGAGGGAGTTGGGGAGAGCTGGGAGGGGAGGTTTGGACAAACTGGAAGGGAGGTGTAAAGGGATGGGGGTGGGGTTGGTCAGTCATAAGGGAAGGGGGGTTGGCAAAGGGGTTGGTGCACAGGTAGGCTTGGTAAGTGAAGCAAGCAGGCATCAGCCCCTAGTTCTGCATATTTTTGCCACAGAAGCACCTGGTGGAAACTCTGCTGTCTTCATTATTTCTGCTTTAACTTGTTTCCACAAAGTAAGGATTATATTTCTTATGGTTGTGGCACAAGTTTAAACATATGTGGAATGTGCCCAGTGCCAGCTCAGAATCTGGTTGAAGTCTTGGAAGGGATATTAGAAGGGGAAAGAAAGGCTGGTCTGTGACATCTGTTGGGGCTGATATGGCCCACTAGCTAGCCAGGGTTCTAAGCATTATAAACATGCCTCGTCTCTTTTGTCAATCACTTGTTTCCCCCCAAAATTAACCCCCGGGTCCACCTAATGAAATCTGCAGCAACCTACCTCCTGTGCAGGTTTTGCCAACCTGGTGCCTTCCAGAAGTTTTGGAGGACAACTGCCATCAGTTTAAAACATCGGGGGGGGGGGGAGGTTGCCAGATGCCGCTCCAATGCAACACCAACACAATGATACCTATATCCAAATTTAGCAGCAACTGCTCCATTCTGGGAACCCGCCATTTTGAAGACACTGGTGCCAGAGGAAGGCAGACCCCCCCCCCCAGAGTGAGCGAAATAAGACAGCCAGCTGTGTTCTCTGAGTCGGCGAGTGATAAAGAGTCAACTTGCCTTTCTGAACCCTGAATTATCTGTGTAACTGCCAGTGGTAAGAGCCCCCCCACCGCCAAGCTCACCGTTGACAAAGACAGTGAAGCGCAGGAAGTCGAGGTAACGCTCGCCTCCACAGGGGTTCCAGCCAATGTCGGGGTATCCCTTGGAGAGAAGCATGGGGCAGCTCTGGAGGCCAGCCCCAGCTAGGTACGTCACCACCTGGGGAAGCAAGGGAGAGCGCAAGACTTGATGGCAAAGCCCCAATCCTTCCATGCCTTTATCCATAGGGCAGGCATGTCCAAAGTCCGTCCCGCCATTCAGTACTTCAATCCTAATGGTGGAGGACCAGATTCATGACTGGGATAATCCACCCTCATTTCCCTGGACTTAAAAAAAGGCTATGCTCATAACTAACTGACAAGACTCACAAACCACAGAATAAGTGACTTCACATGAGCAATAGGTCTGCATTCATGAAATCAATAGGCAAGAAGAATGGAAGAGGAGTCCTTTAGCTGGATCCCATCTAGTCCAGCATCCTATTCTCACAGTGGCAAACCAGAAGCTCATATAAGCAGAATCAACACTCCATACTTCTGCCATTTCCAGCAGTCAGCATTCAGAGGCATACTGCATTCGACAGTGAGCAGGATGTGTATTGATCCTGGCATCATTTATGACCTTTAGATAACTAGCTCCAGCGTCGCTGCCCAGGAAAGGAAGAGAGGTGGGATGCAGTTGCTAAGCAACCGCAGAGGAATTTACTCTCTCACAACTGGACAAAAAGGCTGCCAAGGAAGCCGGTGATGTTTTTAGGCCCCATTTGGATTTCTGCACCACTGCCATGGGTGCCACCACCTCTCATCTCTTCTCTCCCCTATCTCCCTGAGAAACAGAAAGAAGGAACACACACACACTTCACTTTTCTACGTGGTCTGGGGAAAAAGAATTCATATGGACCTTGTAAAGCACATAGAGGGGAAAGAGGAAGTGGTAAAGAGTGCCACTCTTGCCATTTCAGCTCTATGATATTGTCACAGGAGAAAAGGTGACCACCCTCACCACCTCATGTGGACAGGGTTGAAAACCTTTGTGGGCAGCAGAAGAAGACCTCAAGGATGCTGGCGGTCCCTGAGATAAAGGAAATGGGCAGGAGGGCAGCAATATCATGGTTTGGGGGAGGGAGAAAGGAGAGGGGGGAACTTGTGGAAGGAGTCTTCTTGTAGGAGGAGGAGTCTTCTTGTAGCCAGTATGCTGTTAATACCCAAAGCTGACCCTTAGCCACACTTTACACCCACCCACTCCTGTTTGGTACTTTCTGGCCATGCCTGTTACCTTCTCCAGGTCCTGCTCTTGCAAGGCCAGAGCCAGCTCGTTGTTGTCGATGACAGAAGCAGCTGCCACGTCCAAGGGTGTGGATCCACGCATGCCTAGAGGAGCAAAGCAAGCAGTAAGAACAGGCAGAACTCAAGGCTCAAGGGGCAGAGCATGGCCTGACAAAAGGGGACAGAGGAGTCACTGCCCCTCAGAAGTTGTAGCTGGAATGACACAACTTGGGTAGGTCTGTGTTAGAGGCAAAAATAAAAAAATCCAACTTTAAAAAAATTCAACTGTTTAATTTTCCAAAATGGGATTTAATCCTCCCCTGCTAAAGAGGCATGGATAAATTTGCATGGCGACATCTTATGCTTTCTCAATTTGTTTTAAATCAGAATTTCACAGAATAGTGGAAGCGGACAAAAAAAAAGGTTTGCCCTTCAATTTTGACACCAGACACACATGGAAATGGAGGACCAAATTTCACCTGTGTGAGAATATTTCTAATTTATTTTCATCAGCCAAACACCTGGTTAAAGAGAAACATTTCTGCTGGGGACCTAAAGATATATAATGAAGGGGCCAGGCAAGAGTCCTTGAGGAAAGCATTCCACAAATGGGGAGCCACCGCAGAAAAAGCCCGTTCCCACCATCTTTGGACAGCTGATATCTGCTGTGATCCTCCACACCCCAACACCCCACTGCACTCCCCCAACCCTGCTCCAAAGCGCCCTTGCTCACCTAGCCCAATGCCACTGTTCTCCAGTAGGTAGCTGAGGTGGTCGAACATGGAGCGCTGGTTCTGGCGGCTGATGCGGCAGAAGTAGCACAGGAAACGGCAGCAATTGGTCACCATCTTGGGGAAGCGGATCTCCTGCTCAGCAAGGGACAGGGCGGCTTCCTTTAACAGCTTTGCTAAACACCCACTTTACCATCTCACCCACCCCACCCCTCTCCTGAAATATGGGGTAACGTTTTGATGAGGATGGATTGCATGGCTGTTGCACGCACTTGCAGTGCACCAAGTCCAGAATAAACACTCTGAGTGTGCGTGTATTCACTTGGAGGGAGCTTTTTTTTAAAAAAAAAAAGGGGGGTGCCTTCCTGTCAATAATGAAGCAGTTCATAGCCCCACTGTATGGCCTGAAGGAGGAGAGATGCATCACTTCAAACTGCTATTGGTGCTTCTCCTTTCTGTGGGAACTGATCAAATAAGAGCTCTGAGTTCCTCAAAAGCTCCAGTGCTGGAAAAGAATTGAAGCAGTGAGTTCTTCCACTCCACTTCTTGAAGTATTATATATGTACTAGTGTATTTCGGCCCGTTCAATAACGGGCGCTAGAACATCCTGGGGTTCGGAGAAGCGCTTGCGCAGCGCTTCTCCGAACCCTGGGACCTGTCCTTGCTGTCAGCGGCACGGGGACAGGAACGGAGGAGGAGAAAGCAGCGCTTCCTTCCTCTCCCCCAGCCGCCGACAGGAAGGACGCGGGACACAAACGCCTACCTCGCCGCCGCTGCTTCGCGGCCTCCCGCCGCTCCTCTCACGGGCCAGGGAGGGTTGTGAGGAGGCCTCCGCCGGCCTCCACCCTCGCTTCCCTGACGTGCCCTGCAGTGAGGCGGTGTCCTGCCGGGAGCGGCGGTTGGAGGAGGCAGAGGGGGGGGAGAGTACACGCGTGCAGTGTCTGCTGTCCAATCCCTGTGTCCCTGGGGCACATGCGCAGTAACCCAGGGACACACGGGACAACTGGACGCAGAGACACTTGCACTTTATTATATAGGATGTGTATATATATATATCACATTGATTTTATGAAATCAAAATGGGTGTCAAGAGCAGGAAACAGCAGTGGCCGTGATGGAGGCTGTCTCTCCACATGTTAAAAAGCTCCATGCCTCCCTCCTCGCAGAATGGCAGAAAGCATTTGATCCAGTTATGGACCCCCTCGCTCTCCTGCACTGAAGACCGCACCTCCTCCTCCCCCTCCTGTTCCATCAATTTGTTGGGTGTGTGTGTAGCCATGAGCAGCCTTGAAAAGATGGGTTGGTGCTAGCCAAGAACAAGCTTCCTTACCTTCGAATCTCCTCCACCGAGCACATTCACCATCACCTCCATGACGGTCTCATGCATGCCCAGAGCCCTCATCAGGTTGGGGTGCTGGTAGAAGACCTTGTTGTTCATAATGTTGCTGCCAGGGGAAGACACAAGGGTGCAAGATGCTGAGTACAGGAGAATGCAAGCCCATGATGCAAGAGACAGAGCAAGTGGGAATAGAGGGGAGTCGTGAGTGTTTAAGAGGAAGAGCTTCAGACTGAGAGAATGGCCACCAACCTGGAAGGCTTTAAAAGAGGACAGGACAAATACATGGAGGAGGGTAAGACTATCAATGGCTAGTAGCCATGATAGTGATGCTCTGCCTCCACGGTCGGAGGCAGCAATGCTTCTGAATATAGTAGTACCTCGGTTTAAGAACAGCTCTGTTTATGAACTATTCAGTATATGAACTCTGCAAAACCGAAAGTAGTGTTCTGGTTAGCAAACTTTACCTCGATTTACGAAGGGTAACCGAACGGTGGAAGGGCACCGGCGGCGGGAGGCCTCATTAGCGAAAGCAGCCTCGGTTTAAGAATGGCTTTGGTTTAAGAACGAACTTCCGGGATGGATTATGTACGTAAACCAAGGTACCACTGCACCGGTTGCCGGAAACCACAGGAGGAAAGAGGGCTTGGATTCCGCTTGGTGGCTTCCCACAGGAATCTGACTGGCCATTGTGAGAACAGGATGCTGGACTAGATGAACCCTTGACCCGATCCAGCAGGGCTCTGCTTATACTCTTATGGAGGTGGGCTGGAGTTGTTGCACTTTGGAAGCTAATTTTGAAGAATATGACCGAGAAGACAACACCCAGCCCAAAGCTACCCATCGTACCGCCTGACTCTGATCTCCCCAAAGAGACAGTACAGCAAATGCATTGTCGATGGTGCTGTGGTAGTTCACACAACTCCAGGGTGATGTTGCAGAAATGGAATTGTATTGAATGTATGGTATAAATTGCAAATAAAATATAAAAATAAGAATAAAACAGGCATAGGCAAACTCAGCCCTCCAGATGTTTTGGGACTACAACACCCATCAT
Source organism: Zootoca vivipara (assembly GCF_965207765.1). NCBI lineage: Eukaryota > Metazoa > Chordata > Lepidosauria > Squamata > Lacertidae > Zootoca > Zootoca vivipara. The sequence continues at coordinate 78,694,261 of NC_142589.1, forward strand.
CCCTAGCTAACAGGACCAGTGGTCAGGGATGATGGGAGTTGTAGTCCCAAAACATCTGGAGGGCCAAGTTTGCCTATGCCTGGACTAAAACAAAGCAAAATTCAGAGGGCTGCCAAGACTTAGGCATTCACCATCTCAGGTCACAACAGCACTATACATTTAAAGCAAATTTGATTCTGCTTTAACAATTATGGCTTCTCCCAAAGATTTCTGGCAGCTGTAGTTTGTTAAGTGTGCTGAAAGTTGTTAGCAGATCCCTATTCTCTCTCACAGAGCTACAATTCCCAGATGAGCTTAATCAATCAATCTCTCTGCACTGGGAATTCTGGGAATTTCAGCTCTGTGAGGGGGACAACTCTTGGCATGCTTAACAATCTACAGCTCCCAGGATCCTTTGGAAGCCATGACTGTTTAAATTGGTATCGTAGTGCTTTAAATGTATGAAGTGGACTTAGCCTCGGAGAGAGATGCTGTCCCCGCAAATGGGAAGGAGTCAAAAGTCAGCAGAGTGGGGTCATAGATCATGGACAGAGCGGATGTTACGTCTCAAGCGAGAAGGGCTTCAGGGCAAAGATCCTTGCCTCAGACCTCGTAGAGCTCAGTACCAGATAAGATGAACCAAGATGGCTGAGTAATATGGAAATGTATTTCTGCACTAGGCACAGGCAGCTAATTGGAGCGAACAATTCCGTTTGAGCAGGAGCCAGGAACCCAGAGAGCAGGGAGGGACTGCTTCAGGGTGGGATAAAGGAGGAGGCTACAGGAAGGGATGGAGGCACATACCCAATACTCTGTATCATCAAGTTCTCCTCCTCAGGTCCCATCTGGACGATGAGCAGTGAACGTATCTGGCCCAGGCACTCCAGCAGGCTCATAGTGTCTTCCACAGAGTTGGCGTTGATGGTGTAGGCCTTGGGGAGGGCACGGATTAGCTCCCCAAGGCCATCGTATTGCCGATGGAGAAGGCTGAACATGACCCGCACCAGCTCCGGGCTCTGGATGAAAGACTCTTGGGCCCAGTGAACCATGGTGTGTGAGATCAGCTCCTGCAGGGTGCCTGCATGGTTGGGGAGAGGGAGAATTGAGGTCTACTAGACAGCCTACAAGAGAGAGCGAAATACTGAGCTGTAGTGCAAAACATCTGGAGGTGCCCAAGCAGGCAAAGGACACTTCTTAAGAACATTAAAGAAATCTGCCTCCTCCTGACTCATGGCCATGCTCCTCAACTCTCAGCAAAGTAGCCCCTTAATCACCCCCTTCCTTCCCCAACTCCTCTCTTGCACCTACTGGGTTTTGGCTCCTCTTCTGCAGGCTGCTCTTCCTCCGTTTTCTCCTCCTTCTTGCGGAAGCTCGCTACCTTATCCACTAAGCCCATCAGCCGCCGGTAGAAGGACGTGTCTTCCTCCTCCTCTTCTTCTTCACCCTCCGATTGGATACCTGTTGGGGAATGTGCAGAGCCAATAAGTGCACGCGTCAAAAAATGAGGGAAACCGGCCTGGTGCCCAAGCCAGCCAGGGTGTGTGGACAAGAACACACTGTGCAAGTGTGGAACTTGGCATCTGCAGCATCTTCACAACCCACACTTGCCATTTGGATTTTCACTGCAAGCTTCTAGCTGTCATTCACCACAGGGATAAGCTGGGGGAGGTGTGGCTTGCATCTACAAAATGGAATTCTCAGCACCCCTAAGAAACTACAACTCCCAGGATTCCTTGGGGGAAGCCATGACTGTTTAAAGTGGTATCACAGCGCTTTAAATGTATCCTGATGTTAGGGCAGGTGTTGGGAGCAGGTCAGCAATAACTCACAAACTGTCAGTGAAGTCAACTCTTTATTCCAAGAAACAAAACAGCTCAGGCCTAGTGAGCACAGCAACTCTTTCCAGTTGTGAGGACTGAAGGTCCACGCCTTCCCACAGCTCCCTAAGTCTCTTCCTCGCCCAGGTCCTTCCCAAGCAATCTGAGACTCTGATGCCCTGTCTGTTTTTGCTCTGCCCTCTTCACACCTCATCTGGTTCTGTGAGACCAGGGTTCCCTTGGGGGCTCCACAGCTGGTGCTTCCAGCACTCCTCTGCATCAAGTAGAGCACAGAGTGGCTTTCAGTGTGCTTAGGGCTGGTAGGGGCAATGAAGATGTGCTCCTTACCACAGTGAGACAGCAAATCAGCGTGGAATTCTAGCAGTTCGTCCCGGATGTCTTCCGGTACTGGGCACTCCTCCTCGTCAGCCCCATTCTTGAAGTGCAGCAGCATGTTGATCTGCAGAGGAAAGAAGGCACAGGTTGCACTGGATGTGAGTTGCAAGCCTGGGCAGCTTTTGTTCCATGCTCTGTACTGCACCTAGCATCATGCTGGAGTTAAGTGATGGATGCTGCTAAGCAGAGAATCTGGGCCTTTCCTGTTGAATGTACTATGCCAGTCTTCCCCAACCTGGTGCCCTCCAGATGTTTTGCACTACAACTGCCTGGAGCTGATAGGAGTTATAGCTTGTCACATCTGGAGGGCATCAGGTTGGGAAAGGCTATGCATTAGAAGAGTCTTTCCCTTGCTCTCAGTAAACCAATAGTTGCTCAGGATACAAATTAGAAGAACAGCAAAACATCAAGTGCTGCACTGTAGGCCACTGACAGTGAGAACTTCATTCATCCACCATTCATCATTTTATTTGTATGCCGCCTTTCCATAGTAAAAACAATGCTCAAGGCAGCTTACAACATGACAAGATTTACATAATTACCAACCTAACAAAAATCATAAACAATAAACAAAACAAATAAAAAAGTACCAACCAAATGGAAAACAATTTGCACATAAATCAAATTTGCACATAAATCATAAAATCTAAATCTAATACAGCATTAATATCAACCACAATTTAAAATGATATAGATAAAAAATAAAAACAATGGTTTTTAAAAAGCAAAAACGGAGCCCTCTCTGCCCAGCAGCAGCAGCAGCACTCCTTTATGGAGCCTGCCAGGCCCCGACCCAAGCCAGGTGGAGAGAAGCAGGGCAGGGCCCTTCAGGCTCCCAGCTTATCTTGTGAATCCCAAAATGAAACTTAATTTGCTTCTGTTATATCAATTTGCTTCTGCTATATCAATCAGAGGCCAGCACCAGGGCTTTCAAACTTACCCGAGATTTGCTCAGCGAGGTGGTCAGTAATAATATTATACAATAAATAATGAATAATAATATTCTGGAGTGCTGTGTGATAATATTATTGGCTTTTGACATAGGGGAATTACAGGAAGTTGTACCTCTTCACTGGCTGAAGCCCTGCCTAGCCACCCCCTTTAGCTCTCCCCATTGCCCCACCATTGCCCCCTCCCCAATACCTGCTCCTGAGGAGGGGAGCGGAACTCTCGGGTGCGCCGGGCCGTTTCAGCGGCGGACATGGTGAAGGCCTGCATGAGGGTGTTGTAGCGCTGGCGCTGGTTGGTCTGCAGGTTGTCCACATAGCGCTCCGAGAAAGCGATGATGGCTTCCACACGGTGCTGCAGCTCGCGGTCGCAGAAGAACTGCAGCAGGTTGCACATCTATGGGAAGAGGGAGGGAGGGAGGGGGAGAGAGGAGTCGGCACAATGGGGAGAGGAGCCACAGTCACCAGGGCCGGGTGGAAAGGACTGAGAAGGAGGGAAGAGGTTTGGGGCTTAGCATCTTAAAAAGCAGAGACATCACCTTGCCAACAAAGGTCTGTATAGTTAAAGCTATAGTGTTCCCAGTAGTGATGTATGGAGGTGAGAGCTGGACCATAAAGAAGGCTGATTGCCGAAGAATTGATGCTTTTGAATTATGGTGCTGGGAGACTCTTGAGAGTCCCATGGACTGCAAGAAGATCAAACCTATCCATTCTGAAGGAAATCAGCCCTGAGTGCTCACTGGAAGGACAGGTCCTGAAGCGGAGGCTCCAATACTTTGGCCACCTCATGAGAAGAGAAGACTCCCTGGAAAAGACCCAGATGTTGGGAAAGATGGTGTGTGGGGATGTGGAGAAGGGGATGACAGAGGACGAGATGGTTGGACAGTGTTCTCGAAGCTATGAACATGAGTTTGACCAAACTGCGGGAGGTAGTGGAAGACAGGAGTGCCTGGCGTGCTCTGGTCCATAGGGTTATGAAGAGTCAGACATGACTAAACGACTAAACAAGAACAAATGTACTTACCAACTGGAGATGGGACATGGAGTGGGCTCAAAGGAGGTGGACTACACAGAGATGGGTCTTTCAGGGTGACCCGGTAGCTGAATGGTGCTTACAGAGCTGGCTCAGGATGTTACATAACAAGAGCCCAATGGCCAATGGCCAATGGCCATCAGGTCCAGCATCCTGTTCTCACAGTGGCCAAGTGGACAAGATGTCCCTTCCCCCATTAAAAGTGGGCAGCCCATGGGTGGGGCCAGAGCCAACCCACTGAGGGTTGTCTCCAACTGAGCTTAGACCCAGTGGAATGAAATAACATGTTCATTAATTTCAGCGCATCCGCTCAGAGTTGAAACTCAGCTGGGTACAACCCAAAACACACTCTTGCTTTCTCACATGGTCACAGAAGCACAACCGCTACAGCCACCATCCATTCAATCTCACACATGCAGACCTTACACCCATCCACACATAAGCGTTCACCTCATGCTCCTTTTGTGCTTCCTTAGAACGTAAGTACAGCGTCCTGTTCTTAAAGTGGCCAGCCAAGATGGGAAGAACAAGATGCCCTCAATCCCGTTAAAAGTGTGTGGTCCATTGTTTGGGCAGGGAACGGAGCTAACAGACTGACAGTGGGAATAAGATGGCTGGGAAGCCACTGATGAAGGACCACAGAGGCTGGGTGATCTGGAAAGAGTGGGGGGGGGGGAGAAGGAAACACCAAAGCCACACCCTTTACCTGCAGCTTGACAGATTCAGGAAGCTTCATCTGCAGCAAGCCTTCCTCCAACCCCTCCTCATCCTCCTTGGCTTCCGCTTCCCCGGCCTCGATGGCTTTCAGCTCCCTCTTCTCGCCTCCCTCCACTTCTTCCTTCTTCCCCCCTCCGGCCTCTTTCTCCGCCCCCTCTTCATCTTCTTCCGCCGCTGCTGCCATCTCCTCCTCTTCCTCTGCGGGCACTTGCTCTTCCCCTCCTTCAGCATCTGCCGGTGCCTCCTCCTCCTCCTTGGGCTCCACAAAGACATTCGGCTCGATCATCTTGAGGATGTGGCGCACGTCCTCGTCCTCGAAGACGCCCATGATGAGGAGGGTGCAGATCAGCTTGAGGACCGGCACAAACTGGAACTCCACGCTGCCCCCGACGGGGTCGCGGGTGTGCTGCCCGCCGTCCTGGACGGCCTCGGTCAGCATGTTGATAGCCTTCACCTTCAGTACATCCAAGGGGATGGACGGGCTCAACTGGTACAGCTCCTTGCTGTTGCTGACGAAGCAGGTGTCCACAAAGTGCAGCGGCGGGCGCAGGCAAGTGCTCATGCCCACCCCAGGCAGGCCAGGCTTCTTGGTACCGGCTGGGAAGAGCGTGATGCTCTTGGTCTCATCCGTCATGGGGACAATGAACTCGCTGTTCATCATGAGGCGGGAGCGCTTGGCGGACTCCAGGTGCATGCCGATAAGCAGGTCGTAGTAGCCGCTGCGCAGAAGGCCAGGCAGGTGGTTGCTCTCGATAGTGTACAGCAGCTGAGACTCGTCCACATGGCTGCACAGGGCATGGGCCACTCGGTTGTTGCCCAAGGCGCAGACGGCACAGTACAGTTTCAGGGTATGCGAGTGGAATTTCAGCAGGTCCAGGCGCTCTGAAAGCTCCAGGATGTCTATGCACCTGCAAAGGGGAGTCAGAAGAGGGGGACATGAGGGGACTGTGTGGCAGGAAGTGCCCTGTCTTCCAGGCCTGGGCACCCTCTTTTTGAAAAAGCTCTATTTCTCCACAAGGCAACTGAGCCTAGGGCTGCATCTACACCTTACATTTAAAGCACATGGCTTCTCCCAAAGAGTCATGGGAAGTGTAGTTTACCCCTCATGGAGCTACAATTCCCAGCATTACTACTACTACTACGGTACTACTACTACTACTACTACTAAATACCTCCCTACGATTTTTAAGGGAAGTACAAGTTAAAAACAAAATAGAGCAAAATAGATGCAAAGAGTGAATTATTAATATAATAAGCTTAACACAGGTCTGTAACTATGCATGTTGATAATCTTAACACTTTCTTTCCTCTTTCTATTTTCTTAACAGGGCATCTCTTCACAGGCTTTTCGGATGAGGAAATAACTCAGAGTGCTCGTAGCTTAGTGTACACGTTACCATCATTTTATATCATTATTGTTGTTTCCTGCTTTTCACCAGCAGGACCCAGGGCCGGTTGCAACCACTTAAAAGTCAGTATTAAAAACAGTATTAAAATAAATTACATTAACAGGAATAGGTAGGTCCTGAAAACTCACACTTCAGGTGGCCAATGCCAGTGTAATGAGATGCATCTTTAGCATTGGCTGAAAGCTCTAAGATCCTAGACACACCTTTGCAGGGAATGAATTCTGTGACTTAGGGCTGCCACAGAAAATGTCCTCTCCGGGGTCACCACTACCCCAAATTTCTGAAGGTGGTGGAACTATCAAGAGAGCCCCCTGCTTCAAATGAATGGTGTTCATGTGACCTTGGAGAGGTGAGCTGGAGGAGAGATGCTCAAAAGGCCTCCGTTTTCTTCCAGCCCTTTGTGGGAGCAAGTGGCTCATTAGGAGCTCTCCACAGTGCTGAAATGGCTAATCTGCCTTAGAATTTGGTAGAGCTCAGCTGTAATTCCTACAGGGGCTTATAGGAGACTCACCGGCTTTCCTCTGGAATGTGGAGGGCCATCATGATGTTAGGCTCTGTACACTCAACCATCCACCCATGCCGGTCGCTGAAACGGGCAACGTCTACCCGCAGGAACTCATTGGGCATACGGCTCCAGGTCATCGGGGTCAGCATCTGAATGGCAAGCCGGGGTGGGCACTGGGGTTCGGGGTTCTTCCGCTCACTGCGGAACATGGCAGCTGAGATGGGCATGATGTTCTGCCAGGGGAGGAGAAGGGAGACAGAAGAATGTAGTCACTGAATATCACAACTGCAAGCTTCCCTCTGTTCTAAAATACTGTTATAGTTTTGAGGGAGGTCAGTCTGGATATCTGTGGGTCCCTTCCAAGCCTGTGACCCAGTATGCAGTGTGGTTTAGAATCTAGAAGAAGAAGCAACTGAACCAGTCAGACTTGTTTCTTTGTTAAGGTGGCCAGCTAAGTACTTCCGTTTATATGTCCAAATAAGTTGCCCTGTAGAGACAAAAGGATGGGCCTTCTCCCACCTCATCTGGCTGGATGCCATGTGATGCTAGGATGGAGAACAGCAGGTTAAAGGGAGGCTGTTTGTGAGAAGGTTTGGGCTGATGCTGGAAGCTGGAGACACAAAGGCTTGCCTTATTCTGTGCTGTACCCAGAACTATGGTCTGGGAACTTAATGTGGAGGCAAGATCTGTTGGAGTGTTAATGCTGTGAGGCCCTCCATTCTATGCTAAGGTTGTATTTATGTGCAGATGTAACCATATATCCTGAAGACACCACAGTCTCCATTCACCTTCATTTCAAGGAAACCGAAACCTGGATAAAGGCTGGAACCCCTAGAGTCCCTCACGGCTCAGCGATTGGGATGTGTGCAAAAACACTACTATTTGGCGGCTTGGGCCTTACCTTCAGCTTGCCCAGTTCAAACTGGATTACGTTCTGGCTTGTTGGGAGGACAACAACAGCAGGAAACAGCTTCGTGTTTGGCTCCACCTGCAGTGCGACAGGTATGTAAGATGACGCAGTAAGACACATAGGAAAAAGGTTTCAACTTGTAACCTTTTCTCCCAATGAATGCTGGGAATTGTAGCATTATAAGGATTCCCAATACCCTTTTGTCAGGATGCTGAGTCAGGTCAATATTTTGTTTATTTTTAATGTATTTAAAACAATTATATATACCGGCTTTTATCAATTATTTCAGGGCAGTTTATTTTTTATTTTTTGTAAATAAAAGGTAAAGAGTAAAGGGACCCCTGACCATTAGGTCCAGTCATGACCGACTCTGGGGTTGTGGTGCTCATCTCGCGTTATTGGTGAGGGAGCAGGCGTACAGCTTCCAGGTCATGTGGCCAGCATGACAAAGCCACTTTTGGCGAACCAGAGCAGCACACAGAAACGCCGTTTACCTTCCCACTGTAGCGGTACCTATTTATCTACTTGAACTTTGACGTTCTTTCGAACTGCTAGGTTGACAGGAGCAGGGATCAAGCAATGGGAGCTCACCCCATTGCGGGGATTCAAACCGCCAACCTTCTGATCGGCAAGCCCTAGGCTCTGTGGCTTAACCCACAGCGCCACCCACGTCCCTTTTTTGTAAATACATTCAAGCAAATCAGAGCAGGCATCCCCAAACTTTGGCCCTCCAGATGTTTTGGACTACAATCCCCATCTTCCCCGACCACTGGTCCTGTTAGCTAGGGATCATGGGAGTTGTAGGCCAAAACATCTGGAGGGCCACAGTTTGGGGATGCCTGAATCAGAGAGTATTGGTGAATTCAGTCCTGCAGTCTCTGACATGCACATACACCTGACATTTTTGGCCGCTACACTAAATCAAACACACCAGGTAAAGTAGTTTAAGTCTGTGGTGTAGGAGAGTCTTTACATGGGTGGTTTCACGACCCCTGAATCTAGCAGTGATCCAGACACAAGGTAGAAACCTGGAAGGGAGTTAGGGAACCAGGTCAAGTTTAGGGCTCAGAGCTGACTGTGGAAGAAAGGGAGCCCATTGTGCCTCAGGCTGAGGGACAGGAGCCCGCAGAGAACTCTCTAAGAGCATCACAGTCTATTGGGCCAGAGCCTGAACCCTCACGGGCACCTTCCCAGAACCAGATGCTTCCAACTGCACACCACCAGTCTGGTGGTGCAGGGAACACACCAGGAGGCAGGGTATGGGACAGAGGAGACTTGCCCGCCTTTAGAGCAGAGAGTTGGCCCATAAAGGCTCTGTAGTTCTCCACAAGCCTGGAGGATGTAGTCCGGAGAAAGAGGATTATCTTGTCCACTCACAACCTTTGCTGGAGCAAGTTGTTCACTTGGAGCTATATCCAGGCAACTTTCAACCTGGCTGAAAGCTTGCATCAGTCCAGAACATGGCAGGTGCATATAACAGGCATCCTCTCAAAAAAGAGGACTGTTTTCTGAAAGCCACACAGAAGAACATAAGCTCCAGCTAGCAATTCCCCTCTTGTGTGTCTCCAATGTTGGTGGTTGGAGGCCGTTTGGAAAATGGAGGTTGCATTAAGTTATCACTTATCAACCGTTCCGCATCTATTTTAAAATCCCATTTAAAGACTATCTAAAGCCCGCATCCATCCCCACACCTTGTGGTGGCAAGTTCCTTAAATTAAATATGCACTGTATGATGACCATCTCTCTGTACTCCACAGTGTCCTGAAAAATGTGTTATGCCCTTCCACCCAGAAGGTGCCCCACTCACCTGGAAGAAAGTGTTGACCTCTTTCCCGTTGGCTGTAAAGGTCATGAGGCCTGTTGCCAGGTCAACGAGGCAGCCAATCACCAGGTCCACGGTGCTGACCCGAGTCTGCTGGGTACTGGAGACGAAGTCCCCTCCCCACACCATGTAGCAACTGCTTCGCTTGATGCTACGAAAGGGAGAAAAGGTTGAAGAGTCCTCCTGACCAAGACCTTCTTGAGGTACCACTAAGCCCTGAAAAGCAAGGCTTCCCCAACCTGGTGCCCTCCACATGTTGCTGAACTACAATTCCCATCACCCCTCTTGTCTGTAGCCTGTTTTTGTGCTCATCCTTTTGGTGGAGTGGATCAGTCCTTTCATAAACATTCATGGGTGAGCATTTGAGGTCCTTGTTTTATCTTTGTCAGGCCTCCTTTCAACCTTCACCCCCAATCAACTAAGACATGGGCCTCAGGAAATGTTTATGACAGACCCACAAGGCAAAGGGAACCCGGCTAGCTCTCACCTGTCATGGATGTTTCCCTTGTCGTCACCCATGGTGACAGTGACGTTGCGCACCTTCGTGAGGTCAAAGTTCATGTCGTGCTGGTGGTAGTCAGGTGTAATCCAGCCTACCCAGACACAGGTAGGCTCCTGGCCCGCAAATATCCGAACTGAGTAGTAATACTGTAAGAAGAAAGGGTTAATGACAAACTGTGGTTTGCTTAAGCTAGGAAGCAGTTCCTCCTGTAGTGCAAGTTGGAGAAAGAGAGGAGCTATCCGCAGGATTTTTGAACTCAAAACATTTCCCCAGGCATCCCAAGTCCATCTCTGGGAGAAGGCCACATGCTCTGAAACTGGTCTGTGAATTGTGCTCTCGACATGTGAATACATGCCCTCGACATGTAGCAAAGCACACCTGAGCACCCCAAAGTAAAGGAGGAATCCCCACTTCTATCAAGAGATTGCATGCCAAGCCCCACAAAGAGCCAAGTCCTTGTTACCGTTGTGGTGTTCATGATGATCTCGGGGTCATCTCGATTATCTGGAACCACCTCCTCTTCCAGCCGAGGTACGGTGGAGACGACTGGAGGAGGGTGGATGAAAGTGGTGGCTTTCTTGGCTTTGAACAGGAAGCTGGAGAAGTGGGAGAGAGGGAGCATGGTCAGAAACGGAAGCTGGCGCTGCATCCAAATATCAGGCCTCATTCTCTTCAAGGCTGCCATCTTCGGCATGCTTTTCTTGGATTAAAGTGCATTACTGACCTGAATGGGACTTACTTCCGAATCAATCCGCATTGGACCACATTGTTAAACACACAAGGGGCACTTTCACATGGCAGTGCACTGGGGCCTTGTCACCGCTTATGCATGAATGTTTTGCACAGTACCACCCACATGCCATCATGCTCATACATCCAGTAGTTTCTCCTAAAAGTTCCTAACTTTAATAAATAAACTGAACTCCACAGTAACTCAGAACAGGGCTTTTAGCATGGCTGCCCCCTGTTCTGTGGAATAGCATTCCTGTTCAGACACGACAAGCACTCACTAACAGCTGAAGACATGCTTGCTCAAACAGGATTTCCTAGTAGGACAAATGGGTCTTAAACACCAATGTCCACCTGTTAGGGTTTTAGTCTTCTTTTAAATGTGGTGAGGGGGTCGGCGACTCTGTGCTGGACACCTGGCGATGGCTTTCTCCCCCTGGCTTGCCCCACCCTCCAGCCCTAGGAGCCTTCAGAAAGGAGCTGCAGCCCGAAGAACAACGGCTGCTTCAAGGAAATGTTGACTTGCTCTATTAGTGAGCTGTACTGTTTAGTCACATGTTTTCATATGTCAAATGAACCGTTAATTAATCATTATTAATTTTCTAGCGTTGTGTTGCAGCGACATTATATGGCTCACAATGTAAAATTATTGCATCACTGCATTTAGTTTTTGAACTGCTTTGAGCACAGATTTGCTTGCAGAAAATGTGGTTTAAAAGTAAAACAATGACATGTGGTTTTGTGCTTCTAACTGTTTTTAAAATCGCTTTAAGCAGTTGGTTTGGAAGGTCACCCTATATTATCTTCCCATTTGATAGAGATTTGTCATTTCTGCAGAAAATCCGATATATAAAACAAACAAACATGCCACATAAAGGGTAAATCTGAATTAAATGGGGAAGGGAGGGGTGAGATGGCAATCTCATGGGAAGCCATGCACACTGCTGCGTGCTCTTTGGAACAAAGTTGGGATATAAACGCAATACCATAGGCAGGAAGGTGCTGAAGGGAAGCCTTCTGAGGTCAGTGGGGCGCTTCCCCACTCACCCCAGGTGAGCACCTGCAATGGGCAAGAAGCCTTTTCTCCCCATGCCGCAACCCAGCCCTCACCCTCGCTTGGTCTTGCCCTTTTCCGTTGAAGCATCCTTTTCGTTCTCAGCCTTGGATGCCTCCTTGGGGGGCTCCTTAGGAGTGGCTGGCAGAGCAGAGCCTTGCTTCTCCTTCTCGGCCTCTTCGGCCTCCTTGGGGCTGGCGGTTTTCTTCAGCTGCTCATATTCCGAGTCGAGGTCGACGTCCTTGACCTCGTCCTCGGGGATGGTGAGGGCGTGCGTGAGGGGAGTGGTGCCCGCTGTGACCTTGAACTTCTCGTCGAACTCCACGGGCATGCTGAGCCGAAGGAAGAGGAGCTCCACCACGGCGTTCTGCGAGCCGAACGTCCGGTGCGTCAACTTCAAGCACGGAGGGTTGTCCACGGTGCCGTCAATCCGAGACACCTGAAAATGGAGCATAGGGCGGCACGGGTTCACCTTACGGTTTCTCTTTCACACCTGCAACCATATCCACACCCTTACCTGGTCCTATGCCTAGAAACGCAGCACAAAAGGAAGTCTAGATGAGCCCTCAGAAAGTACCAACAGTAAGGGAATGGCAGAGTAAGATATTAGACTATGCATAAATGGCTCCATTGACAAATAGATTAAGGGGAAATACAAAAACAATCTTTTACACAAAAGTGGGATATGTTTAAGAAATACCTATAAAAATATAATAACGATATAACATCTATGGCCGCGTTTGAATAACCCTTGTGTAAATTGAATATTATTAAATAAGGGGAAATGGTATGATATGTTATAAGAAAGGATTAGAAAATATAGTAAGAGTAAGGTAAGACTGATCAGAAAGTCGGCGGTTCAAATCCCTGCGACGGGGTGAGCTCCCGTTGCTTGGTCCCAGCTCCTGCCAACCTAGCAGTTCGAAAGCACGTCAAAGTGCAAGTAGATAAATAGGAACCGCTACAGCGGGAAGGTAAACGGCGTTTCCATGTGCTGCTCTGGTTTGCCAAAAGCGGCTTTGTCATGCTGGCCACATGACCTGGAAGCTATACGCCGGCTCCCTCGGCCAATAACGTGAGATGAGCGCGCAACCCCAGAGTCGGTCACGACTGGACCTAATGGTCAGGGGTCCCTTTACCTTTACCTTTAAGGTAAGAAGTATAAGTACATATCAGTGTTGTAAATGTAACTTGCATCAGGAAATGACAGGAAGTCTATTTTGACATCATTTAGTTTATTGGATCTTTACTTTGGTTTATTTTTGTTTAGTTAGAAAGTATAAGAAAAGAGCATGTATAAGTACAAGTTTAAATCAACATTTAACGGTTTATTATTTAAGGTTGTTATTATTATTATTACTTTTACCTTTTCTTTGTACATGTATTTAAGATAGTGTATGATATCATTAGATGTCGTTGTTGTTGTTGTTAACAACAACAATAATAAAAATTATATATATATGAGAGCCCTCAGACATGGGTCTCTTCATCCCCTCGGTAGCTCTTGCCCAGTGCTCCTCTTGTCAAGCAGGCATGGCTGCTGCCCTCAGACACAGCCCAGGCTTCCCTCTCTCCCCTGACTCCTCACATAACAATGCCAATTCCTTTATTCTCCAAGGTGCTGATCCCTTTTCACCAACATGGCTTTGTCGTATACCTTAAGGGCCTTCTCCCTCACGTTGTCTCTCCATGGCGAGGCCACAGGCCTGGGATCTTTCTCTGTCTCTCCTTACATTTACCTCAGAAACCTCCCTCCCTCCTATCTTCCTCACAGGGCTCAAATTTTGAAGCGGACTGGCCTCCATTTTTTTTTATTACCGTATATATAATAGGGACAGCCATATAAGCACTCCTCCTGTGACTCACTCTTTTTTATTATTTTATTTTATTTATGATTTTCAGATTTATACATTTCAATGATTTCACAGTCATTTTAACATTTCAAAACCTGACTTCCTTCCCCCTCTTTCTGCGGTTCCTTAAATTTATTTTTAATATCTTCTGCATATCCAAATTAATTTGTTTCATTTATTCAGCTACTTTAAATATATACTCTTATAAAACTGCAGGTTATTACAACAATCCTGCTGGTGTCCTTATCTGTTTGCAGTTTGTTTGTAAATATTCAACGAACCATTTCCATTCTTTTATAAAAAGTTTGTTATCTTGATTTCTTATTTTTCCAGTAAGTTTCGCCATCCCATGAACTCACTCTTCGTCGTGGCTGGGCTATATAGGCTCCCCTTATAATTTTGGTTCTATGTTACCACATCTCTGCAATTTGCTTTTTTTAAAAACTGAATATTTTCCGTGTGTGGTTCTGCTATTGCTTTGTATGGTTATGTGTTTGGTACATAGAATCATAGAATCATAGAGTTGGAAGAGACCACAAGGGCCATCCAGTCCAACCCCCTGCCAAGCAGGAAACACCATCAAAGCATTTTTGACATATGCCTGTCAAGCCTCTGCTTAAAGACCTCCAAAGAAGGAGACTCCACCACACTCCTTGGTAGCAAATTCCACTGCCGAACAGCTCTTACTGTCAGGAAGTTCTTCCTAATGTTTAGGTGGAATCTTCTTTCTTGAAGTTTGAATCCATTGCTCCGTGTCCGCTTCTCTGGAGCAGCAGAAAACAATCTTTCTCCCTCCTCCATATGACATCCTTTCATATATTTGAACATGGCTATCATATCACCCCTTAACATTAGGTTGATGATAAATCAATTAAAAAGAAATATTTAAAAAATACATTCCTGGAGTTCTCTCACATTCCCACCCTCCAAGCTTTCATTCTGCCAAAGTATGCCCTCTGAAGTGAGGTGAAGGAGATTTCGCTCATGGGTGTGTTCCCTCCCAAACCTGGCTTCTAGAATGTTCTCTACAGGCATCGCTCCAGAAATCCAGTCTCTCTGGGGTGCCCTCAGTTCTAATAATAATAATAATAATAATAATAATAATAATAATAATAATAATTATTATTTATACCCTGCCCATCTGGCTGGGTTTCCCCAGCCACTCTGGGCAGCTTCCAACAAAATATTAAAATACAATGGTCTGTTAAACATTAAAAGCCTCCCTAAACAGGGCTGCCTTCAGATGTCTTCTAAAGGTCTAGTAGATGTTTTTCTCTTTGACATCTGGTGGGAGGGCGTTCCACAGGGTGGGTGCCACTACCGAGAAGGCCCTCTGCCTGTTCCCTGTAACTTGGCTTCTCGCAGTGAGGGAACCGCCAGATGGCCCTTGGCGCTGGACAAGCGTGGCAAAGCTCACCTCATAATGAGGGTGCTCTGTGGGCACCGTGGAGAACTGGGGCAAGCTCTTGCTGAACCACATGGTGATGTCCCGCTTCATGTTGATGGCGAACGGCTCAAAGCCTTCTTGCAGACCGCAGATGGTGAAGTAGCGGAGGCTGCTGACATCCTGGCCCAGGTTGAGGCGCCCGACCTGGGACAAGCCCAAGCTGCACACTGGGATGAAACCTGCAAAGCCACATAGGTGGAGGGAATTAAAAACCCAGTTTTCTTGGTAACCATCACTAGAGCCCATACGGTAGGTCTGTCCAGAGCTGCTTTGGATTAATGTTAATTATCGCATGGCTCAAGGAAAGTCACAAGCACAGAATTTGGTACCGGGCTGGGTGCTGAGTTCTGTATCCTAAGAATCTGAAGTTTAATCAAGTTTCTAGTTCTCAGGATTGAGGAATGCTTGGTGATTTTTATTTTTTTTAGCTTATTAGAATTTCAGATAGCAAACAAACAAGAATATAATAAGAATCATAGCAGTAAGAAAACTTGTACGATCCAAATGGCAATGACACAAGCCAGTTTAAATTGTTATGATAATCTGATTATTTTGTCAGAAAGTGGGATGTAGTTGTTTGAAACGGAAGGAAGGAAAAACATTTCATCATCATCATCATCATCATTATTTAATTATTTATTAAAATTATATTGCTGCCCTTCGTCTAAAAATCTCAGGGCAGTTCACAGAATAAAATACAAGTAAATAATTCAACCAAAAGAACAAAACAATACCTCCCCTCCCCACAGACACGTTTAAAAGGCTGTGAGATATTACTCAGCCGAAGGTGCAAGACCCCAGGAAGAGACAACAGCCACCTTCCACCTCTGACATTAGCCCATTAGATATTCCTGAACCCCTAATATTTGGCCCCTAATATTTTATTTATTTTCATTTATTCAATTTATATACCACCCTTTATCAAAAGATCCCAGGGCGGCGACATACAACATTAAAAACACATTACAGAATATCAATAATAAAAAAACATAACAAAAAGCATACTGGCAGACAAATAATAAAACAGTTAATAACAGTCCTCTCCTTTAAACAGTGAATGATGAAATACAGCACATGGGAGTGCTACCCATACCAGGCAAATTTTGCTAATTAAAAAGAAATAAATTGAGATGACTCAGGTGCACTGGTGAATGCTGACACCCCCCCCCATTTTATTTTTATAAAATCTAATAGCTAGAGAGACATCCCAGAAGCCTTAGTTCAAGCATAGGCAAACTCGGCCCTCCAGCTGTTTTGGGACTACAACTCCCATCACCCCTAGCTAACAGGACCAGTGGTCAGGTATGATGGGAGTTGCAGTCCCAAAACATCTGGAGAGCCAAGTTTGCCTATGCCTGCCTTAGTTCCTTGATCCTGGATTCCACCCAGTAGAGTGTTTTATTCTTCTTGTAGCTGACAAAGAAACCCTGCAAGTTCCTCATAAGCAAAAGAGAGAGAGAGAGAACCCGAGTCTTCTGCTTACCATTCTCAATCTCAATATCTTTGAAGGCCAACTCCGACCCCGAATCGCTGATCAGCATCTCCCCATTGAGCGTGAACATGATATTGTTGTCGATGAGGTCTATCATGCAACCAACCACGTCCCCCGGTTGCCACGAGCGGCCAAAAGGTTCGCTGCCCACGTGCCAGCGCTGGCCCTGAAGGATAGGAGGTTGGAAAAGGGAGGAAGGATCAGGTAACAGGTAGCAGGAAGATGAGACACAAAGCAGGACTCAGCTAGTGGGGTCCACCTCTCAGGATTAGGGGGGGGCACATGTGCAGCATACATTTAAAGAGCTCTGACAGCACTTTAAAACAGTTGTCACGGCTTCCCCCAAGGAATTCTGGGACCTGCCATTTGTTAAGACCTTGAACAGCAACTTACGGCAGTGTTTGGGAGAGACCCCTGCTTGAAATCCTGGACAGCTGCTGCCTGTCAGTGTGGACAACACTGAACTAAATGGAGGAGAAGTCTTACTTGGGCCACCTCCGACACACATTTTAAACCACGTGATACAACTTTAAACAGTTATGGCTTCCCCCAAAGAATTATGGGGGCTAAGGGTGTGGAGAGTTGTTGGAAGACCCCATTCACCCCAAAGAACCACAATTCCCAGAGGGTTTTAACTGTCAGTCACTCTTCCAAGGAACTCAAGAAAATGTAGCTCTGAGAGAACAGGGAGCCTCCTAATAACTCTCAGTGCCTGTAACAAACTACAGCTCCCAGAATTCTTTTGGGGGAGCCGCAACTGTTTAAAGCACCACAGGGGTTGGACTAGAGGACCCTTGGGGTCCCGCTAAACTTTACGATCCTATGATTCTATTCTAAAGTGGCATCACAGAGCTTTAAACATACGGTGCAAATGGGGCCGTAGTTCATCCCCTCTGACTCACCCGGTGTCCGTTGAAAACGTAGGCAAGCTCATCCGCTCCCAGTTCCATGTCAGGCCGCACATTGGGTCGTGCCCATCCTACCCGCATCTCTCCCGTTGTGACGGCCTCAAATTCAAAGTACCATTTGCCTGATTTCACTGCATAGAACTGCTCGGCGCGGAAAATGCGGACCTTCTCTGATCGGCCCTTGGTCAGCTCCTGACCTGTTGAAGAGGCCCAGGAAGAAATGAGGAGATAGAATGGTAACGTTGCCTACTTTCAGATCTACAGGCTCTGGCACCCTGTTCTGTTCACTCTCCTCTAGGCAGAGAGCCCAGTCACACATTCAGGTCGATCACATAGCCCTGAATATCTGGGATTGTACAACTCCAGGCTGCAGATGGGAGTCCAGATTGTTCTCCCTGACATCAGAACTTCCCTATATTTGGAACACAAGCATGTCAGGGACAAGATTTTAGCTTATACTTGTTTTTGCATGCCAGTTTTCTGCAAGCAGAAAGGTAATGCACATAGAAAACTAGCAGGCCAGGGAGAAAGCTGAGTTGGAATTCATCCTCTTTAAATCTGAGAGGTTTGTGCATAAGGAGGTTTAAAAAGAAATACAGGAAAAGCAAACCTGCAATTCCACGCTTCTGCAGTCTCAGGTAGCACAATCTGCTAGATTTATTTATTTGAAATATGAATGTAAAACATTCTAAACCTTTGCCTTTCCATCTCAAATGCGCCTCCCTCAAAGGTTGCTTTTAATAGCCCTGCAATTGTAAAGCAGCAATAAATAAACAGAAGCAGCTTCATATTAGTTCATCAAAGGCCCAGGCGTCTAAAATCGTCTAAAGCTGCCATTGAAAAGAGAGGAGAGGTGGCGTCAAACAAATATTTCTGGAAGGGTTTTCTGTAAATGAGGCACCACCACCCCAAAGGCTCTGTCCCCAGTCACCAACCACCTAGGCTCCAAAGGTACTGACAGCACAGCTTTTGATAACTGTCTCATTAGGCAGACAGGCCTGTGTGCCTCTCCTAGCTGTACTGCCTTGCTCTTATCAGCTCTCTCACTAAGACTGGCAGTGGAGCAAACTTGGGGGAGCAGAAAGATCCTCACTGGCTTCCTGGTCTGGTGGTTCGATGTTGTATCCATAGCCGATTAGGGTGCGGACGGCTTCGCGCAGGCTGTCCCGGTTCGTTTTCTTAGTCCGCTCATCTAGCAGGATGTAGGGCACCAGGCGGGGGTTGCGTTTGTTTTTGATGTCCTAAGAAGAGTGCAGCAGAAAACACACACATAAGACTGTCCCATTTCCCAAAACCACACCCACCTGTCAATCAGCTGGCATCCTCAGGTGATGTCAACTGATGGGTGGGTAAAGGCAGGGCTCAATCCTGCCGGGTGCTGCTTCACCAGTGCAAGGAACATGCTGGCGAAGCAGACCCATTTACCACCCCACAGCTCAACTTTGATGGGTGGACTGGATCGCACACCTATTAGTCACCTGACGTCATCATGACATCAGAGGACAGGCAGGAAAGTTGGATGGGTGGAGATAACCATCTGGCCCACTGAGCCAAGAAGGTTCCCCATCCCTGACTTGTATGCCTGACTAGAAAGATGGAAGGAGCATAAGAGAGGACTCAGGAGTCCTGGCTCACCACTTCTCTTTCTGGCTTAAGTCAAAACATCTGACTCCTGTGACACAATGGCCATTACATTGGCTACCTCTGGTCTAACTTTAAGCTTTCCTTTCCTCCCCTGTCACCTAGAACCCTGCCAGGTTCTGGGTTGTAGCCTTTGCTAAGCATCGCTCTCATGCCAAGTGTTATACCGTACCTGCACAACACTATAGGTCCACCCCTGCTGGACACGATCTCTTGCCCAGACATTGTGCCCATTCTCTGCCAGTTTGTCCACCAGGGTGTTCTGGGCCGGAGTTAACTTGATGTGGTTGAGATCCAACGGTGCTGGTTTGTAGCCATTGGACATCATGTACCTGTCAAGAGGATCAAAGCAGGGCTTTAGAGCAAGGCGAACACCCCCTAAAGCCTTTCTTTCCACCTGTTCGCAGCCACTGAGCTATTTGGGACAGCATTCCCCTCACCTTCATCAGCTCTCTTGCTCGTCCAGACATATAAACAATTCTGTATCTGCTCAGTGGGAAAACAGACCAGCAAATCAACTGTCCCATCTCCAGTGATAAGCCAACATTGCATAATTCATAATTCTGCACCAAGCACACCAAAGCCAGTTCTGAAATTCCAACAAACGTGCAAATCAGGCAGCTTTGCACATTTGTGTTCTTCATCAGCCTGGATGGTAAACAGAGCAAAGGGATGGGCAGCTGGCAAAAGCCGCAAGTCTGCATTTTGTAACACTTTTAAGGCAGAACAGACTCTGTCTGTAGGGATCAGGTAGCACCAAGAACTAGTCTTTCATATATTTTATGTGTTTGGATTATTAATGTATCTGGATGACTTTGTATTGTTTAAACTTATGCCAATAAAAGGCAATAACACAGTACTGGGAAGAAGTCTCTTAGAAATTTTTAACTGCCAGGGATCGAAATTGTACGTAGCTTGACCCTCTAAAGATGGGGTGGTGGCCACCAGGTTGGATGGCTTTAAAAAAGGAATGGATAAATTCATGGAGGGTAAGTGGCATCTAAGCACAATGGCTATCTTCTACAGCCACTGTTGGAGGCAGCAATGTCTGAATACAAGTTTCCGGGAATCACAGGAGGGGATGTTGCTCTTGTGCTTGGATTCTGCTTGTGGGCTTCCCATGGACAACTGGTCGGCCACTGTGGGAACAGGCCACTAAACTAAATGGGTGCCTGGCCCAATCCAGCAGTGGTCTTCTCCAGTCAATGGGCGGGGTACGAATGATAAAATAATAATAATAATAATAATAATAATAATAATAATAATAATAATAATGTAAGCAGAGCATGTGCTCATCACTGAGCTACAAACCCTTCCAAAATGTCAGAGGGGTGATCGAAGGTAACCTTGCCAGCAAACCAACACACACACACACACACACACACATTCAGAGCTATACTTTGGCCTCTGCCTGGAGGCAGCGACCAGCCCACCTACGTTTTGGGAAGCTTTGTTTTCTTGAGGTTCTCTTCAGCCTTCTCATCTGCCATCCCCACATGGCAGCCCAGAGCAAGCAAGGTCCTGCAGGGGACAGAGCAAGGGTTAAATAAATTCTGCTGTGTCCTTACGAGCCACCCCCCCCCCCCAATCTCAGTGAGCAACCATGAATCAGTGATGGCTGAGAAGGTTTCACATTTTCAGTTTCAACGGGGAAGACTATTGAATCAAAGTTCAATTTACCGGCAGTACCATCTGTCAAATATGAAGCTGGTATGTGTATGTGTATAGAAAGCTGGGTTCGTGATAGGGACAGAATGATCTGTCAGCTTTTGTTCTCTCAGTTTCTCATTTTCCCAGTCTTACATTCCATTCCCCACATTTCCATTTCTTTCTTTTTTAAAAACAACAACAACCACAGTCATGGAAATTCATCAGCACTCCAGTGTAAATTTCACCCAATAAACACGCTTTTATATGCAGTCTTGACTAAGGTGCACATTTTTGCAAGCCATTTTCCTGTAATGAAATGCAGTTTTGTATGTCATTTTCACCAACACCTTTGTTTTTATGCATGCTCTAATGCACACATTTTTGTAACTGCAGGCTTCTACAGAGAACCTGTGCTCTAAGACATATTCTCTTGTGTTTTTCTCAGATCTCTCCGTTTCCTCTTCTGGACCCTGGCACTGCCAGGACCTTTTCTCCATTGCCTACCATCTTATCCTGCCCCCTGACCTACACATGTAGAATGGATACCTACCCCTCACCCCACCCCAAAAGCTGACCCACTTAAATTGAGCTTGCTTCTTGACTTAGGAGCTTGCTCCTTCAACTCACTTGAGTGTCTCTCCCGACATCTGCAGGTTGTAATTGCGTTCTGGCTCGGGCAGGCTGTGGAAATCTAGCAAACATGGGTGCAAGCGCTTGTTGTCATCCCGGATCTGAAAAGGGGGCAGAGGCACGGGATGTGATTTATGTACCCCTGTCCGAGTCCTCCCTCACTTGTCACGACTAAAGGTTCAGAGGCCCAACTCAAGCTTGTTTTAGGAAACGGCACCTTCCCAACCTATATATTAATTGGGGTTGGGAACAAGAGCACCAAACACTCACGGGGCCATAAGTCCACCCTTGCTCGATGCGGGTCAAAGCCCAAAGTTCGTGGATGTTCTCTGCCAGTTTCTCCCGAATCCGCTCAAGATGGGGAGGCAGTACAATCTTCAGAGAAGGAAAAGAGGAAAGTTAGCAGGGAGATGAGGCAGAGGGGTGACCGCAATAAAAGATTCCTAACTACCTGTATATAGCCCAGCCTTTGGCAAACCTGGCAACTGCTTGCCCCAGAAACCCCTCGGCCTTTTGGCTGGCCAATTTCAACCTGACCCCACCACCTCCCCACACTTTGCTCCCCTGATCCTCTTTACCTGGATGGTATCCACGGGGTATGGCGTGAAGGAAGTGTGGGACAAGGACTGTGTGGGCCCCAGAAGGTTCCGGAACCCGTTGAAGTCATGTTTATATTCCTTGATGGGCTCCACACGCATCTTGTCACGTGGCAGGAGGCCCTCATAGCAGGGGGCGTAACCCGGTGGGGGCAGGAACTTGAAGTCCCCATGGCGTCCCCCCAGGAGGAACCTCACCCTGGCAGGGGGAGGGCAAAAGAGAGAGAGAGTTGGACACCATCCCCCTTAAGGAAAGAACCTACTGCTTAAATGTCTTTGGGTAGAAAAGCAGGCTAGAAATATAATGGCCGTGATGGGCTTTTCGACAAAGAAACTTCCAGGGACCATATGCGAGTGGTGGAGGGGCCAGAGGCAACAATTGGGTAGAGCTCCTGGTTCTAAACAGAATATGAAGTAGCAATATGGACAGTACTAACTACTACAATCTGCTATGATAACCAGGGGCCAGTCCAAACACTCGCTCCTCTGGCTCCTGCTACCCACAAATTTTCTCCTCTCTAGATCTAAAGCAATATTCGGATTTTCAAAGCATAGGGAAACTTCAGATTTAGGGAGGAGAAAGTGTGGGGTGACAGGAGTTGGAGAAGAATACCACAGGGATGAGGGGGAAATTAAAAGGGAGGCACGCAGGGTTTGCAATCTGCATCAAGGCAAGGTGTGGACAGGCCCTAAAATGAATTCTCCTCCTAACACGACGTTGACTCAATGGGGATTATTCCTCTTCCTTAGTAGGTGAGCACAGGTCTGGCCCTTACTTGATGCTTTGAGCTTACTTGATGCCAGCAGAGAAGCTGACCACAGGGAAGAAGAGGCCGTCCAGGTTGAAGTTCTCAAACATGCCCTGGACGGGGAAACCATTGATGCGGAAGGAGATGCTTGGCACGCTCAGATCGAGGCAGCAGCTCACCACGTCATCTGCCCCCAAGGTGTGCTGGCCGGGGGATGTCACGGCCCGAGCCACACGGCCTGTGCCAAGGAGAGAGGGATCATAGAACGGCAGGATTCTCAACTAGATCATACAGGACAGGCGTCCCTGAGACAACATACAATGAATTCATAACACGTGGGCCTTCATCCCAAGACTCCTCTTCACATTGAACCCCATGGATTCAGTGGAATTAATGAGGACTAGCATTCTCCTGCTATGTTTTACCCTCTTGGCCGTGTAACATTTCTCCTAAGACAAACCACAGAAGCTCGTCCCTTGCTTGGCAACCACCTGCACCTCCTATGAGAAGCTCCCCTTGCTATTCATGTGCCGCCTCCGACTTACGAGTGCTGCAGTGCAAGAAATTCTTTATTGCGCTTATATCCCACCTCCACTCTAAGGAGCTCAAGATGGCACGCATCCTTCTCCCCATTTTTCACCCTCACAACAACCTTGTGATGTAGGTTAGGGTGAGAGAGGGTGCCGGATGGACCAAGGTCATCCAGGGATCTCCATGGCTGAGTGGCGGTTTGAACCCCGGTCGCCCAGGTCCTAGTATAGCACTCTAACCATCGCACCATCCAGGATTAAAAAATGGACCATGTGGAGAGAAGTGAATAGACCTCTGTGCATGCAAACGCCCAGAGTGCATGCAAGCAGGACTGTGTGTCTTCTGAACCTATTTTTTAAAATATTTAAGATCAGCAGACCTATATTTCTGGCCAGGATTATGGGTTAGTTGAATGTTATTATTGTTAATGGCATTATTCAATGCTATCGATTAATGATATAATTATTAATATTATTGTTATTGGTTACTTGAGCTGATGGGGCGATGTGGAATAGATGGGTAGTTGTCTGCTTAGATTTGTTTTGTGTTATGTGTGTGTATTTTTCAAGTATTTTGGTGACTGCATTATATGTGTTCTTATTTGCTTGTTTTTTGTTTTTGTTTTTGTAATGTTTGGTAATATTTATGAGATTTTCTAGACAATACGTAAGCTCCCTGTTGAAATTTAAGAGGCCCTTTCTGGTTCTTTAAAGCACACCTAATTCTTCCCCTCTTCCCTCTCAAGCCTCCCTCTTTCAATTACTGTGTTGCTTTAATGGGATTGTTTTCTTGCATATTTTAATTACGGGTGTTTACATTTCAGCGTTTTAATGGGACTGCTTTGCCACTAATTATAACCGTGTGTTTTAATTATGTGTGTTTATATTTTAATTGCTCGGCTTTCATACTTGTAATTTCATACTTAGAAGCCCATCTTGACAATAGTAATGACATCTGGAAGACCACCTCCTTCCCTATAAACCATCCTGGGTGTTAAGTTAAAACCAGCAGAGGGAACCTGTTTGGTAGTTCCACCTCCCTCAGAGTTTTAGGGGGTATGGCCTAGGGAGAGGGCCTTCTCTGTGGCAGCCCCTAAGTTGTGGAACTCCCCACAGAGGTACAACTGCCGTGTTTGCTATACAGCTTTCGGCAAATGCCAAAGACACACCTCTTTATCCTGGCCATTGACACCTGAGACGTCTGTTCTCAGGACCAACCCTATTCTTGTGACTGTACTCCATTTTAACTGTTTAAAATTTTATATCGTTGTGATTTGCTGTGGGACCTGCTGTAAGGGCAGGTGATAGATATAATAATAGCAATAGTAATAAATAACAGCAATAACATTTCCTCCCTTTGCTTAGAGTTTCCCAAACTTGGGTCTCGAGCTGTTTTGGAATACAACTCCCATCATCCTAGCTAGCAGGACCAGTGATCGAGAAAGATGGGAATTGTAGTTCAAAAACAGCTGGAGACCCAGGTTTGGGGAAACTCTGCCTTAGATGCTGCATTTGTCAATGTAATCCATTCAGGCCTCAAGCAGCAGCAACCACCACCACCACCACCACCATTTATTTCCATGCCACCCATCTAACTGGGTTGCCCCAGCACCACTGGGCAGCTTCCAACAATTATAAAACCACAGTAAAAGCATCAAACATTAAAAACTTCCCCATACAGGGCTGCCTCTAGCTGTCTTCTAAATGTCAGACAGTCATTTATTTCCTTGACATCTGAATCCTGAATGGTGTGTGCAAGGCATGTGGACCACCCCACGCAGGTGCCCTACCTGACCACAGGTGCAGGCCGTCGAAGCCAAAGGAGAAGAGGTCATCCCCAACGCCGTTGCCTCCCCAACCTTCCCCACCTCCGGGGTAAGGGCTGTATCCTTCTACCATGGCCCAGCCAACCCGCAAATGGGTGGCCTGAGAGGTCACGAAGGGTTCCACGTAATCCACAATCATCTCGTAGTACCATTTCTTGTACTGTGTGGAGCCATCGTGCGTGCCCAGGAAGATGTTGGGGCGCATGCTGTTTAAGAGGGAGGAAGAGCAGAGGAACAGAGGGAGGGTGAAGAAAGGAGGGAGAAAAAGGACAGACCACCCAGACCCAAAGGGAAGAGAAAACCAAAGGACGTGATTGGGCTCCTGTATTTGGGGTCTCTCTGATGGCCTTCCTCTGAGTTTAAATTCTACGATCCCAGTTGAATTCCAAGATCCTAGGTTACATTAAACTAAAAATTAAACTTCCATAAGGCAGATTCTCTGCCAAGGGAAGCTTGATTCTGCTATAACAAACTAGCTAAAGTTACACAATTTCTCTTCTATGCACCATTTATTATGAAACATTTGCTATCATGTCGAAGTCAGATTATGCAGAAGGGCAAGGAATCTGAAGCTCTGCTGCCCTCGTGTCTGGGGAAATCTTATTCCACCGCCCATCTAGCTTCTGAGGGTGATGTCAAACTGACTCAAAACTCAAAACAGATCCCCTGAAATCGTTGGTCCTGATTTACTTAAGTGCACCAATTTCAGTGGGTCTACTCCGTGATATGGCTAATAGTGGATATCATCCTGATATTTCAGCAACCATTGTCTGCACACCTTTGGAACTCATAAGGACTAGAAACGTAAAGGAAAGTCTAGTTACATTTCCAAATTTGCATTCTGCGCTAATACCCCCACCCCACCCCAGCAGAATTGCGACATGCATGGTGCCACATTAAAACGGGGAAAGCACCAACCTGGTGACATAGTTGATGAGCTTTGTCTGCAAGAGTAGGTCCCTTCCCGGGAGCAAGTTTTCAGTGATGAGGTTTTGGTTAGAGCGGACGGCCACACCGTTGCAGACACACAGAGAGCAGAGGACGTCCAGGACCTGCCAAGGGGGCACCAAAAGTTATTTATTTCATAAAACTTACATACTGCTTGATTGCAAAAAATAATAATCAAAACCCTTAAAGTGGTTTACAAGCAGAATAAAACAACGGAATTATCAGAAAGAAAGAAAGAAAGAAAGAAAGAAAGAAAGAAAGAAAGAAAGAAAGAAAGAAAGAAAGAAAGAAACCAAGCACACAGTTACAACTATTTAAAACATTCAAAAAAATAATTAACATTGATGATAAGGTTAAAAACTGGATTAATGAGCCAGGACCATCAATTTCAATGGGTCTACTCTGAATAGGAGTTAACACTGGACACGATCCAAGAGTGCTACATGTGCCCTGTTTAGGGAAGCTTTTAATGCTTGACAGACTATTGTATTTTAATATTTCGTTGGAAGCTGCCCAGAGTGGCTGGGGAAACCCAGCCAGATGGGTGGGGTATAAACAAACAAACAAACAAACAAACAAACAAATAATAATAATTATTCCCCTGGCCTGTGCCCAACACAAAAAAGCTTCCTGCCGCCTGATGCCTGTTTGCTGGAAGAGGAGTCAGTGGCGCATGTGTGGCTCTACTTACCTTGTGGTTGCGCCCGTGTTTGTCCAAGAGCGAAATGATGGACTTGATGTGGTTCTCCTGGATGATGTTCAGAACTTCAGGGCTTTCAATGAGCACACAGTATAAAACCTCCAAGATGCCTGCCAGACAAGACCAGGATGGGAGAGAGAGAGAGTGCACATGTTATTCTCACAACCACCCTGTCTGGTAGGCTAGACTGAGAGCGAGTGACTCATCAAAAATCACCCAGCGAGTTTCATGGCCAAGTGGTGATTTGAACCCTAGTCTCCAGGTTGCAGTCCAACACTCTGGCCATTACACCACACTGGCCCACAAGCTAATGGATAATGGTTGATTCCCCATAATTTTAGGTGGGAAGTTGAATGGGGGACCAACCACTGCATGTTTCTTTTTACCTGCAGTCCTAGGTGCATCCCAAAACTTGTGCAGCACTTAGCCGAGCCTAATCTCATGGTCTGCTACCCATCTCCCACATTCCATTTCAAGACTATAGCTATACACAAGACTCCATGCTTTCAACACTGGGTTATGTTTCCTCTCCAACCGTATCTTTGTTTTAACATAGATTAGATAGATGAT
This sequence comes from Zootoca vivipara, assembly GCF_965207765.1. NCBI lineage: Eukaryota > Metazoa > Chordata > Lepidosauria > Squamata > Lacertidae > Zootoca > Zootoca vivipara. The sequence goes on from NC_142589.1 coordinate 78,721,621, forward strand.
AGATAGATAGATAGATAGATAGATAGATAGATAGATAGATAGATAGATAGATAGATGATAGACAGATAGGTATAGACAGACAGACAGACAGACAGACAGACAGACACAGACAGACAGACAGACAGACAGACAGACAGACAGACAGACAGACAGACACTAGCCTTCCTCAGCCTGGAGTTTTGGATTACAAATGTTTTGGACTACAACTCCCATCATCCCTGCCAACTACCCGAGGATGACGGGTATTGTAGTCCAAAACTTCAGTAGTGCTCGGGTGGCTTGAAGAAGACTTTAAGATCATGCATAGCTGCCAAGTTTTCCCTTTTCTCGTGAGGAAACCTATTCAGCATAAGGGAAAATCCCTTAAAAAAAGGGATAATTTGGCAGCTATGGATCATGGTATAGGGCAGCCCAGACCACCCCACCTGCTCACCAGAGGAGGCCTCCAGTCGATCCAACTTGCTGACCAGCCAGTCCAGGTTGTTGGAGAAAAGGGCGCAGTTGGCCCGGTTCCCACGGATCAGTGAAGCTGCGTGGAGGGACACCAAGGGAAAAAGCATGCATGTTACTATCCGGCTAGTTACTGCCACAATATTATTGTCAGGCAATTTACTTTTGCAAGCGCGAGATCAGACCAAAGGCCTATTATATCATCCAGCATTGTGTCCTAACCAGAAGCCCACAAGCAGATATGATGGATGGAGCAGTCGTCTCTCACTCGCTCACGGTCCTTTTAGTTTAAATTATGGTTTAGAAGTGACATGCAAACCTGGCCACTGAGGCCCCATCTGCAATGATACATTTCAATCAGGGTTATACCCTTTTAAATAGTCATGCCTTGCCCCGAAGAATCCTGGGAACGGTGGTTTCGTAAGGGTGCCGAGAGTTGTTAGGAGACCACCCCACTATTCCCCTTGCAGAGCTACAGTTTCCAGAGTGGTTTAATGATTGATCCCATTTCTTAAGCAACTGGTTCCTTAAGAAAAGGGATGAACGGTTAAATCACTCTGGAAACTGTAGCTCTGTAAAGGGAATAGTGGGGTGATCTCCTAACAACTCGGCACCCTTAACAAATCACACTTCCCAGGATTCTCTAGGAGCAAGGCATGACTATTTAAAGGGGTATAACTCTGATTAAAATGTATCATGCAGATCTCATAGATTCAGGAGGCGGGAAGGGTTGCTTGTGAAATCTGCAACCCAATCCAGACCGAATCAGAACTGGAAATCGATGCTAACCTCCTTGAGCCCTCCCAAAACTCGCTAGCCATTCGATAGCACCCTGCAAGCTCCAGAGCTCTGTCATTTTCGACATGGCCCCAGGCAGCTCTTATCCCAGAGCTCTGCCCTTGGTCTTCATACCGAGCAGTTCGTACAGCAGGTTGACAATCTCCTTCCAGGACTCAGCGGCATCCTCGCCAGCGTATTCAGCAAAGTGTGCGGCAGTGGTGTACACGTTGAGGCGGTCTATGCAGTTCAGAACAATCGTGATCATTCCCTGCAAAAGAAGAAGAAGTGCCCTCAGGGCCTGGAGTCCTACCTTAGCAAGCCCCACAAGCCCCTGCTGTCTTCACCAGAGGTGGAGAAGCTATGAGCCTCTCCCAATGCTGTTGGGACTACGGCATGGGTAGGCAAACTAAGGCCCGTGGGCCGGATCTCAATCCCCTTCTTAATCCGGCCTGTGGATGGTCCGGGAATCAGCGTGTTTTTACATGAGTAGAATGTGTCCTGTTATTTTAAATGCATCTCTGGGTTATTTGTGGGGCATAGGAATTCGTTCATTTTTTTTTCCTTTTCAAAATATAGTCCGGCCCCCCACAAGGTCTGAAGGACTGTGGACCGGCCCCCTGCTGAAAAGGTTTGCTGACCCCTGGACTACAGCTTCCATCATTCCTATTGGCCATGTTGGCTGGAGCTGCTGGGAACTGGGAATCCAACATATTGAGGGCACCGGTTTGGCGATGGCTTTAATCAGGCCACCCTTCTAGATTGAGCCCCCGATGGCTCACCTCCTCTTGGAAGAGGTTTTGCCTGTTTTTGAGGGAACGCAGCTTGGTCTGCTTCTCCTCGTGCTGCAGCTCTTCCTCGGGGTGCTGGAAGTAGTTGATCAGGTCCTGCAAGCTGAGAATCATCCCATCGATGGGAAGGGTCACTGGGGTTCCCGACTTGACCTTTCCACTCAGTGTGTCCAGGCCCCTGGAGAAGGAACGGCCAGAGCTGAGATTAGCATTGGATATGGATGGGACAGAGAAGGAGGAATCACACCCCTAAGATGGCTGCAAGTTAATATACAGTGGTACCTCTAGTTGCAGACTTAATCCATTTTGGGGTGCCGTTCGCACCCCAAAAAGCCCGCAACTAGAGCGCCTCTTCCTTGCATGGGCACAGTGCGATTGAGCGATTCTGCGCATGTGTGAAGTGTGCAGGTCGCTTTTGCACATGCGCAAAGGGCATAGATTGTTTTTGCGCATGCGCAAAGTGTGCAGATCGCTTCTGCGCATGCTCATGTGGCGAACCCAGAAGTAAACACTTCCGGCTTTGCTGCGTTCGTAAGCTGAAAGTCCGTAACAAGAGCGGAATGCAACTAGAGGTACCACTGTATTTACTTTGTGGAATGCTCCCCTTAGCGCCATACCTCTTCAGCTCTGGGCCTTGAAACATGGCAAGCTGCTAGACCTCATGGCTGCTTAATCAAAGGGAGGAATTACAGGATAGAAATTCAATGAATAAACCCAGTACCGCAGCTCCTCCTGTTACTAGGGGTTGCTTCTCTTCTCGCCAAACTGACCTCTCTCTTCCCTCCTATGAGCAGTTCAGTTTCGTTTTGCATTGCGACAAATTAATCTTAGTCTTGCACATCTATTGGAATGCTTGCTAACATTCCATGGCACCACAATGTATGAGTCAATGGGGATGACAGAGGGGAGCATGGAACCACAAAAAAGATGCCAGTCAGGCAGGTGACAGTCAGGCACAGAACATAACTCCAGCGGTCAATTTCTTGGTTTCCACACGAGCAGAATCTGCCTGGCACCTACTTGATGAACTGGTTGTAAAGGCCAGAAGTGCTGTAGATCATCCGGGCGGCTTGTGACTCCTCGCGCTGGCAGCGGGTCAGGGAGAGAGCATCGTCCATGTGACCTTCCTGGTGCAAGATGGCCTGTAGGGTGAGCGAAGAAAGCAGGTATATATGATGGACGCTCAGAGAATTCTCGAACCAGTGACTCTTGACAGTGGGACCTAGGAAACTTTACTCTTTGTGCCACTATGACAGCTGGCCAACAGAGGGCACTGTGCTGCGGTGCCACTGCCATAGATAGCCAGAGGATGGTGGTGCTGCAGCGACCAATCCAAAAGAGGCCAGCTGACACGGGGAGCCAATCAGATTCCACCTGGCCCTATAAAGCTGCAGACTTAGGCTGGGCTCTCCAGTCTGAGGAACTTGCATGCTTTAGATGCTGAATGGGCACCTTATAGGCTCACCCTCCCCAGCGCGACTCCTTGGCTCAAGGCCACCAACCCTGATAGAAAGCCAGGGAGGCCAGCCAGTTAAGCCTCACCTTTCTCTTGAGCAGCCCCAAGCGGAGAGCCTTGGCATCAGCCGCCGCGTACGTCACCCAGAGGCCGCTGTCGACATGCTGCACGAAACACATGGACTCTCCGTACTTGATCTCAGGGGCTCCCATCCCCTCCACGTCTCGCTTCGGAGCCACATCCAGCTTTTCCTAAAAGGGCAAGGGGGAAAACAGAGGGTGCCATATGCTCAGGGACGGCAGGGCAGGGGCACATTGAGGCAACAGGCTGGCGAAGGGACTCACCCACAATGTTTATTTTATTCAAAAGCAAACCAATAAGACAAAACATCAGTACATGTATGCCATAGTAGCAATCTTTACATTCAGACACATATTTTTGGGCTTTTCTTTTAAATATATATGGTAAAGGTAAAGGACCCCTGACAGTTATGTCCAGTCGCAGATGACTCTGGGGTTGCAGCACTCATCTCCTTTCAGGCCGAGGGAGCCAGCGTTTGTCCACAGACAGCTTTCCGGGTCATGTGGCCAGCAGGACTAAACTGCTTGTGGGGCAACGGAACACCGTGATGGAAACGCTGTTTACCTTCCCGCCGGAGTGGTACCTCTTTATCTACTTGCACTTTGACATGCTTTCAAACTGCTAGGTTGGCAGGAGCTGGCCAGGACTGAGCAACGGGAGCTCACCCCGCCGCGGGGATTCGAACCGCCGACCTTCTGATCGGCAAGCCCAAGAGGCTCAGTGGTTTAGACCACAGTGCCGCCCGCATTCCCCATATATATATACTGTATATATAGCACCCTATTTGCCATACATCCATGTTTTCTCAGACATTTTGCCGATTCTGAGAAATTCCGCCCGAAATGAATGTTCAGTTCTGCTGTTCAGTTGGACCTGATTCAGTTTTATATCTTGCTGTTGCTAAAAGTGCTTGGATTCTCTCTATTTCAATGCCACTTTCAACATTTAGTATTTTTAAATGGCTGTAATCCACCCTGGGACAGGTGAGAAAATGAATTAATAATAATGATAAATAATAAAAATAAAAATAATAGTAAATAATAACCGAAAATCCGCACGGGTGCCATTTTCAAGCCCATTTCCTCGCTGTGTCCAGGAAAATCCAGGCAGTCCTATCTTATGTGTAATTCACCTTAGGACGGTGGTGGGAACAAACATCCCCAAACTCGGCCCTCCAGATGTTTTAGGACTACAGTTCCCACCATCCCTGACCACTGGTCCTGTTAGCTAGGGATGATGGGAGTTGTAGTCCCAAAACATCTGGAGGGCCGAGTTTGGAGATGCCTGTATTAGAAGGATAAATCAACAGTCATAACAACAACGGCCCTCCTTGGCTGTTTGCCTCTGAATCCCAGCTGCCGTGGAATCACAAGTGGGGAGAGTTCTGTTGCACTTAGGCTTCCCATTGGGGCATCTGGATATTGGACTAGATGGGCCTTTGGCCCGAACCAGCACAGCTCTTCTTGGGTACTTACAGTGGTGGCTTGGTGTAAGAACAGCTTAGTTAATGAACCACTTGGATTAAGAATGCTGCAAACCCGGAAGTAGGTGTTTTGGTTTGTGAACTTTCCTTGGAAGCAGAACATGTTCCTGTTGAGTGTGTTCCATTTGTAAATTGAGTCCCCCGCTGCTATGGGAAAGCACGCCTTGGTTTAAGAACGCTTTGGTTTAAGAATGGACTTCCGTAACGGATTAAGTTCGTAAACCAAGGTACCACTGTATATTCTTAAAGGCAGAGAATCTAAATTGTTGCTCAGACTGCCCCGCTTCCGACGAGGGCAATCATGGAGGACTCCTCTCACCTTAGAGATCCGGAAGCAGAAAGCCGTGGCTTTGGTGTGAGCTTTCTCAGCGTCGACCACAACCAGCCCCTTCTCGTCGGTCTGCGCCAGGTAGCGGCCCGTGGTCACGTGGCGGACACGGAAGGGCTGCCCCCACTTCATATGGCTGCCGCTCCAGCTGTTGGGGTGGAATAAATACTGTATGTTCCCTCTCAGGCAACTAGGACACATCAGGGGTAGCCAATGTGCTGCCCTTCGGATGCTGTTGGACTCAAACTCCCATCAGCCCCTGCAGCCAGCAAGGCCAATAGGTAAGGATGCCAGGAGCCGTGGTCCAACAGCATCAGGGAAACAGCCCAGCGGCTGCCTCTGCAATACATAAACAACATTATAAAGTAGTCCCACCATTTACACATGGAAGAAGGATGTGTTGTGAGCAATTCCCCTTAGTGGTTTTTATTGTTGTTGGCCTTTATTGGCATGAGTTCAAACAATAAAATCATACAAAGTCATCCAAATACATTAGTAATCCGAACACATACAATATATAAAAAGACTAGATAGTCACCATTGAGTAAATCAGGCAACTTTAGATTTAGCTTTAAAAATCTCGGCTGAATACCCCGAAACAATCTTGGTAGTTTCAGGACTTCCACCCCTCGACAACTACTGGATTACAGACTCTTTGTAAAGTAAGCTGTAAGGGAGTCACTAGGAGACAGTGCCCCCTAGGGTCCTGGCTTCCTTACAGGCAGTGGCATTGCAAGGGTGCCATGTCTGGGGGGGGCGACAAGAAGGCACCCCGCGGGGTGCTCGCCCCCCAGGCTCGGCGGTGCGAGCAGCCATCGTGCCACCGCAGCCGCATGTGGAGGATCCTCCGTTCGCTGCTGCAGGGTCAAGAAATAAAGCCATAGAGGTGGAAGGGTTGTATACCAATATGAGAGGTAGCCAAACTGTATTTTTCACTTTATTGTGTCATTTCATGGCATCACATTTTTATTAAATTTTGTTTTACAATTTAGAATATACATTTGTTGTTGTTGTTGTTTAGTCATTCAGTTGTGTCCGACTCTTCGTGACCCCATGGACCATAGCACGCCAGGCACTCCTGTCTTCCACTGCCTCCCGCAGTTATACATTTATACAACCTTAAAATATTAATGACTTCCCCTCTTCTCTTTCCATAACATAAATCCTTGCATATTTTATATAAGCTAAACCATTCAGTATTCCGTTATTACTTCCATTAAAACTTATTTACACTGTTGAATTTATCTTAAAGCTGCCAACGTTTTCAAGTGTACACAATTCCCCCCCATAAATTCAGCAAACATTTTCCAGTCTTCTTTGAACGAATGTTCTTCTTGTTCTCTAATTCTCTTGATTTTTAACCCAGTCCTTGGGTTCAAAACACTGTCTGTACTTATATTTATTTTTGGCCAGGACACGTGTGACAAATTGAAGCACTTTTAAAATGTTTATTTCTGCCCGGCTGGCAAAGAGTTAACCCACCTCCAGCCTGACTGACTGAGAACTCTGATGGGGGCGGGACTGTGCCCGGTTTGAAAGGAGGGAGTGTCGGTTTGGTCAGTGAGGAGGGAGAGGGAGGAAGGTGTGGTGTGGTGTTATGTGGTGGCTTGTATGAAGACAGTGAAGAGGCTAGGAAAACTTAAAGTTAAATGTTTGACTGAGTTTATTTTGTACAACTGGAACAAAGCTAATTAATAAATGACACATTAAAGAAACCCTTATGTTTTTAACACAATAAAACTTCATCTCTGTTTTGCCAAAAAGAGGTCCGTCTTTATTTTTCCAGCGAGGTACCAGGACTCACAACCGTGGTGGCTCAAGAGAGGGCAAAACTCACCTCAGGCAGGGAGGTGGCGGTTTGTGTCCTGAAGTTACACGGAGGAGGCTTAGAAGGGTAACCTGAGGTGCCAAGGAGTTGCCAGAGTGCATAGGGCAAACTTCTACAGTGGGGAATCCAACTGAGGGAGACCCTTTTCTGGAGGCAAGAGGTTATTCCGTGGGACAGCCTAGAGTTCCTTAAGGTACCAGGTCACGCAGGCTGGAAGGCTCTCCTTACTTAGAAACCCATTAGGAAAAGGGGTTTATTTTTGAGGCGGCAGGACCAGAGGGTGGGTGTTTTCCCCTCTGGATTCCTGTGTCGCAGTGATAGTAAGAGAGAGTGGGACCCTGGTCGTCACAACACGTTTAAAAGGAACAGTCCTAAAATAAAATTTTATACCTCGTTGGCTCAAAAGCCAGTGAAAACTGACTCTGCACTCTCAAACACAACCCAGAATCCTTTGCATCATCATTCATGGCTTTGGAGGCAGACAAATCCACAAGGGAGCCTCTGCTCTTGGGAGGCAAGCAACCCCAACAGCATTGCTATTATTTGTTATTATGATTAATACCTGATGCGCAGAGGCTCCAGGCGCCACAGTGAGCGAGCCTGGGAACAGACAGCTCCGCCTTCGTAGTTCACCACCCTGCGGAAAAGGAAGATAATCTGTGTAACTCTTACACAAGCCGGGTTCCAAACCATCCAGTTCAATTACCAGACATGGCAATAATGCCTCTTATTTGCTACAGCAGCCTTCGCCAACCTGATGCTGTCCAGATGTTTCCAGCTGCAATTCCAATCTTCCCCCAGTAAGTACAGCTGTAGGACACTGAGGTTGATGGGAATCGTAGTCCGGAGGACACCAGTTTGCCACTGCCTTGCTTGAACCCACCTGTGCTGGTCTTGCAATGATAGGATTTTTTAACCCTTTCAGGGATAAAGGGCCTGAGTAAGAACTCAGTATCGCACTGACCCTAAACAAAGTTCTCCGTGGATAGGAGGGGCATTCTCCCCCACAGCCCTTGCAGCAGGGCACCTTTGGGTCAGAGGGACTTCTGGGTGTAGAAGCATGAAGGGGGAGTAGATAAGAAAGGGAATGTTTTCCTTTCCTTTTCCTTCACCTCAAACATGTTCCACAAACATGTTGGCCCCCTCACTCCTCTCTGTCTCTCCTCACCCCCCTAGCAAATCAAATCTTAAATATATGCAACTTCCTTCCTGCCAAGACCTGGATATGCTCAATTGGTAAAGCATGAGACTCTTAATCTCAGAGTCATGGGTTCAAGCCCCAAGTTGGGCTAAAAGGCTGCTGTGTTGCAGGGGATTGGGCCAGATAACCCTCGTGTTCCCTTCCAAGTCTACAATTCTCTGAGTCTATAACAGCACTGGGATGCTTTGCAGGGCTGATGTTACTCAGGATCCCACAACCACAAGTGGCTCTATGGCTATGCCAACGACAGCCCTCCATTTCATTAGCAAAGTGGCTTTTAAAAATGTTTACATACACAGCGGGGGAAGGAGGGGAATAACAAAATGCTTGCATTGAATCAAAATCTGAGTTAGAGAGAGCATGAGCTGTCTTTGGTGCAATATTTTACTTTTTGGTAGACACTTCTTGTTGTTTAGTCATTTAGTTGTGTCTGACTCTTCGTGACCCCCTGGACCAGAGCACACCAGGCACTCCTCTCTTCCACTGCCTCCCGCAGTTTGGTCAGACTCATGTTCGTAGCTTTGAGAACACTGTCCAACCATCTCGTCCTCTGTCATTCCCTTCTCCTTCTACCCTCAAGCTTTCCCAACATCAGGGTCTTTTCCAGGGAGTCTTCTCTTCTCATGAGGTGGCCAAAGTATTGGAGCCTCAGCTTCACGATCTGTCCTTCCAGTGAGCACTCAGGGCTGATTTCCTTCAGAATGGATAGGTTTGATCTTCTTGCAGTCCATGGGACTCTCAAGAGTCTCCTCCAGCACCACAATTCAAAAGCATCAATTCTTCGGCGATCAGCCTTCTTTATGGTCCAGCTCTCACTTCCATACATCACTACTGGGGAAACCATAGCTTTAACTATACAGACCTTTGTCGGCAAGGTGATATATCTGCTTTTTAAGATGCTGTCTAGGTTTGTCATTGCTTTTCTCCCAAGAAGCCGGCGTCTTTTAATTTTGTGACTGCTGTCACCATCTGCAGTGATCATGGAGCCCAAGAAAGTAACATCTCTCACTGCCTCCATTTCTTCCCCTTCTATTTGCCAGGAGGTGATGGGACCAGTGGCCATGATCTTTTTTGATGTTGAGCTTCAGACCATATTTTGCGCTCTCCCCTTTCACCCTCATTAAAAGGTTCTTTCATTCCTCCTCACTTTGCTCCCCCAGTAACAGCTGCGCTCAAAGTCTGCATGTTCTTCCCCTCTGTTATCCCCTCCTGCATTCTGTTCACTATTTGGGGGGCGAGGCTTCTCTCTCTTCCCCCCTTTCTTCCCCCCCCCCCCGCCTCTTTAAATCGCCACTTTTAAGCTGACAGTCCCCGCACGGTATGCCCACCTGCGTTGCTCTTCATTCTGGTCCGTGGTGGAGATGGTGAGGCATTCATCCATATGGCCATGGAAGAGGCGCATAACATGCCCTCCGGTCACATATCCTACATGGACCACCCAAAAAATAGGGATTAGAGAGCGTGGGATCACAAGCAGAGCCGGGGGGGGGGGGAGTAGTACACCAGAGTGCACATTGCAAATGCATGGTTCGCATTGTTTTTGCTTGCATCATCTCAAGCTACATTCACGCCATACATTTGAAGAGCTACGGTGCCACTTTAAACCGTCGTGGATTCCTGAAAGTAATTCTGGGAGCTGTAGTTGGTTAAGGGTACCCAGAGTTGTTAGGAGGCCCCTGTTCCTCTGCCAGAGCTACAATTCCCAGAGTTCCCTCAGAAGAGGGATTGTTAAACCACTCTGTGCTTATAGCTCTATGGGGGGGATAGGGGTCTCCTAAGAGCTCTCAGTGGTGATAAACACAATACAGCTCCCATAATTCTTTGCGGGGAGCCCCAAATGGTGCGAATGTGGCCCGAGTAAGCCTTATCATAGTCCGGTAACATAGGCAGAGACTGGATAAATCCTGTTCTTTCCATTTCTCAATTTTCCAGTGCTGTGCTTAGTTCTCCGCATTTCCACATCAGTTTACAATTTATTTATTTTTCAAAAGCCCTCGTGAAAATTCATCAGCATTCCAGTATGCAATTTCTACTAATATGCATTATTTTTGTAAGCCATCTTCCCTAATGTAACATAACTTTTTGTGTGCTGTTTTCACTAATACAGTGGTACCTCGGGTTACAAATGCTTCAGGTTACAAACCCTTCAGGTTACAAACTCTGCTAACCCAGAAATAGTACCTCAGGTTAAGAACTTTGCTTTGGGCTTTAAAAGTCAGCACCAACACTTTGAATTGTGCTTGGAAACGTAGTGGGAGCCAATGTAGGTCTTTCAAGGTCTTTCAATGTAGGTCTTTCAAGGCCTAAACGGCCTCGGTGCAGTATACCTGAAGGAGCGTCTCCACCTCCATCATTCTGTCCGGACACTGAGGTCCAGTGCCAAGGGCCTTCTGGTGGTTCCCTCACTACGAGAAGCCAAGTTACAGGGAACCAGGCAGAGGGCCTTCTCGATAGTGGCACCCGCCCTGTGGAACGCCCTCCCATCAGATGTCAAAGAGAAAAACAACTACCAGACTTTTAGAGGACATCTGAAGGCAGCCCTGTTTAGGGAAGCTTTCAATGTTTAATAAATTATTGTATTTTAATACTTCTGTTGGAAGCCGCCTAGAGTGGCTGGGGAAACCCAGCCAGATGGGCGGGGTATAAATAATAAAATATTATTATTATTAGGCCTGGGGTTCCTGGGTGGTCTGCCATCTAGGCACTGACCAGACCAGGACCTGCTTAGCTTCAGCAAGGTGACTGCATCATGTGACCTCAAACCACACCCTAAGAATTCAAATACCTTCCTCGCAGCCTGAGCAGATGGGGTTCATGTTCCAAAGTGTTTGCATGAAGGAGGCATCTGCCTGGAGCTCTCCACTGGCTGTAGACAGGTGCTGGAGGAGAACAAGGACATTGTTGAGACATAGAAGAGTAGAAGAAACAAAGCGGGCGGGGAGTGAGATCAGGCGCTTAATATTCCCCACGGATTCATGGAATCATAGAATTGTAGAGTTGGAGGTGACCCCAAGGGTCCTCTAGTCCAGGCTTCCTCAACCTTGGCCCTCCAGATGTTTTTGGCCTACAACTCCCATGATCCCTAGCTAGCAGGATCAGTGGTCAGGGATGATGGGAATTGTAGTCTCAAAACATCTGAAGGGCCAAGGTTGAAGAAGCCTGCTCTAGACCAACCCCTGCAATGCAGGAATCTCAGCTAAAGCATCCATGACAGATGACCATCTAACCTCAGCTGGGTGTCATCTGCAAATTTTCTGAGCATCCCCTCAATTCCTTCATCCAAGTCGTTAAGAAAGATGTTGGACAACAATGGGAACCAGGACAGAACCCTGGGGCAGCCCACTTGTCACTTTTTTCCAGGATGGCGAGGAACCATTCATGAGTACTCTTTGAGTTCGGTCAGTCAACCAGCTACAAATCCACCTAACAGTTACCTCGTTCAACCCACATTCAATCAAGGCTTCATCTGGAATCAGAATTGCAGCCCATGTTTTCATTGGCAGGGCTCAGCCCTGGGTCTGCTGAAGTGGCAATAAATATGAGAGTATTCCTGAGCATGAGAGGGTTTTAGCTCCCTGTTGAGTAGCCATGACATGCCCACACCAAACTAAGGCAAGGTGAAACAGGTGAAGCAGCACAACTTCAAGGCATCTGTTGCCCCACCAATTTGCCTCTGGCTCTGCCCACCACTGGTAAGTGGCCCCTGGAAGGTTGCCCAGTAGGAAATATGCCCCTCAGGTTGGAAAAATTCTACACCCCTGATTGATGGGCATGACACTCGAGGTGTCATTGCATCTAACATGTGTGTTTCGAAAAGGGGCAAGTAGCAGTTGCTGGGGGAGTTCCTCTCAGAGCAAACAGTAACCTCAGAGGAGCAATTTCAATCAAGGTAAAGGAAAGGGTGAAACTCTCTTGCCCCACCCCCTGGACACAGCAACCTGATGCAGTCATAGTAGTTAACAACTCCCCCAGCGGCTGCTACTTGCACCCTCCAAAAAGTACATGTTAAATGTAAAATGTGAGGCTGGCCCTCACATAGACTTTGGAAATTTATAGGGTGGGGGTAAACTTTAATGGGTCCCATAAGCAGAAGCCCTGGGCAAGAACTTCCACTTGAGCAACAGGGCTTTCCTCCCTCCTACAACACTGCATGTCCTCCCCAAAAGGGGAGGGGGTCAGAAGAACCCCCATAACAGGTAAAGGTAAACCCCTGGATGGTTAAGTCCAGTCAAAGGTGACTATGGGGTTGCATCGCTCATCTCACTTTCAGGCCGAGGGAACCGGCATTTGTCCGCAGACAGCTTTCTGGGTCACGTGGCCAGCATGACTAAACCACTTCTGTGCAATGGGATATCGTGATGGAAACCAGAGCGCACGAAAATGCCGTTTACCTTCCTGCTGCAGCGGTACTTATTTATCTACTTGCATTGGCATGCTTTCGAACTGCTAGGTTGGCAGAAGCTGGGACAGAGCAACAGGAGCTCACTCCGTCGTGGGGATTCGAACCGCCAAGCTTCCGATTGGCAAGCCCAAGAGGCTCAGTGGTTTAGAGAGGGGAGAAGGCAAGTCCTCCCACAGACAGACAGACAGACACACACTCACCAGGTACCGCTCAGAGGAGACGCTGACAAGGATGAGGTCATCACCCACGCGCACCTTCTCCCCTTCCGATCGCTGCTTGGAGGCAGGATGGATGGTCCACCAACAGGCTTCCCCTAATGGTGAGAGAGATTGTGGGCAGATGTCTACGAGACACTAGCCATGTTCCTTTATTGCTCAGGGGTTACAATATCGGCATTTAAGTGGGCTGCTTCAGACTCATCTGTTCACCTGGGAGGCGGTGGCATTACCTAAAGGTAAAGGTAAAGGTACCCCTGACCGTTAGGTCCAGTCACGGACGACTCTGGGGTTGCACGCTCATCTCGCTCTATAGGCTGAGGGAGCCGGAGTTTGTCCGCAGACAGCTTCAAAGTCATGTGGCCAGCATGACTAAGCCACTTCTGGCAAACCAGAGCAGCACACGGAAACGCTGTTTACTTTCCTGCCGGAGCGGTACCTAATTATCTACTTGCACTTTGACATGCTTTCGAACTGCTTGGTGGGCAGGAGCTGGGACCAAGCAACAGGAGCTCACTCCATCGCGGGGATTTGAACCGCCGGCCTTCTGATCGGCAAGCCCTAGGCTCTGTGGTTTAGACCACAGCGCCACCCGTGTTCCTTTACCCTTGGTCCCCCATTTAGAAGGCATCTCAAGGCAGACCTGTTTAGGGAAGCTTTTAATGTTTGATGGATTTCTGTATTTTAATATTTTGTTTGAAGCCTCCCAAAATTATTATTATTACCTAAGGGGGTACTAAGAGGCAAGGGGGCGGCAGGGAGGCGCTGGAGGGGGGAATTACTATGAACAGCTGGCAACCGTGGATCAAGTTCATCAATTAAACTGAACAGTTTTAACTGGATTTTGAATAAATGTGCAATTAATTGTTACGGCTTTGAATTTTATTGTGTTATTATCTACCTAAGTGGGTCATGCAAACTGCTATTCCGAATGTTTTTATAGGCTAGGGTAAGGGGCATAGGGAATGAGTTTATGGGAAAAGGGTGGGGTGGCCAGAAAAAGTTTGGGAACCACTTACCTAGGTTTTCCTTGAGGGGGCAATCCAGCTATATTTAATGTATTAAGCTGATTTGCTGATTTGTACTCGTTTTATTGATGAGATTTCATTGGGCAAAAGTGCAACATAAATTACGCAAATTGAGCAGCTTGCATAATTTATGTTTCACTTTGACCCAATAACATTTCATTAAAGGCTGCTCAATTTGCATCATGTAGCCAGGTCACAAAATTATTCCCACCCACCCACCCATCAGTGCAGAATTTCAGTTGTCTGCGTGCAGATTTGTTTTGTTCTGTGTTGGCACTGAGTGGGACTTTACCCCTCTGAGACTCAACACAGCCCCATTGCCACTGAACGGTGCCTGGAATGTAGAATGAGCTAGGAATATTCTCCTCCTCTTCCTTCCTGCAAACAAAAACACCCACGAGGTGCCAATTCCTTGGGGTGCAAAATCACATACCTGTTGCATCCTCCTGAAGGCCCACATCAAAGGCAAGTTTATCCGTCAGGGAGCGGGATGTGGTTAGGCAGCTCAAATACTACAAATGGGAAGGAAAGAAGATCAAGAAACGTTCTCTGAAGTTCTTAACCTCAAGTGTGTGTGTGTGCATGTGTGTGTGTGTGTGCGTGTGCTGGGGAGATCAACCACTCTGGTTTATGCACCTTAAATTGCAGCTTTAAAATGTAACTTTATAAATGCATATAGATAGATGTGTGGCCATAATCTTTTGCACCAAAGGAGGTACAGGCAACTTCTGACTCGTGTGAGATCAGCACATGCATAGCAACCAGAAACACAACCCCCGTGCAAGTTGCCTGTAGTGCAGAGAGCATGGGCTGCTGAAAACAAAGGAGGAGGAGGAGGAGGAGGAGGAGGAGGAGGAGGAGGAGGAGGAGGAGGAGGAGGAGGAGGAGTTTGTATTTGATATCCCGCTTTATCACTACCCAAAGGAGTCTCAAAGCAGCTAACAATCTCCTTTCCCTTCCTCTCCCACAACAAACACTCTGTGAGGTGAGTGAGGCTGAGAGACTTCAGAGAAGTGTGACTAGCCCAAGGTCACCCAGCAGCTGCATGTGGAGAAGCGGGGAATCGAAACCGGTTCACCAGATTACAAGTCCACCGCTCTTAACCACTACACCAATGCAATGGGGTGCTGCTTGCTGCTGACCAACACAAGGCAAATATGGCCTCCTTGTGTATTTTAATTAAGGATGCTCTAAGGTCATTGTGTTTTTTAATTGTGGGTTAGTTCTATGGTTGCAAACAGCTTAGAAGTCGTTTTGGCACCTCATGACTCTATATTAATTCATTAATTAATAACAACCATAGCAATAACAAAGCGGGAATGGGGAACTGCAACCATCATTCCCCGATCATTAATGACCGCGCTGGCTGGAGATGATGGGAGCTGGAGTCCAACAAGATCTTCCCCTCCCCTCAAGCATGTAACGTCACTTCAAGGAATAATTCCAGCAGTAAATCAGCAGTGGCAAGCGAATACACACTCGATTTCAAGGATGACCATTCAAGGACCAGCTCTACACACACACACACACACACAAGGAATGTTGACACAGAAGGAAATTGCAACCGGCACCACCACACCCTGGATGACCTCAGCTTCTTGACTTAGAACTTATATTTGTCCTTCAGAACGCCGCTCAGCCTTTTCAACGTTTGACACCGTCTTGGCCAAGAAATGTGCTCACCTCCTAAAACCCCTTTTGGGATTCCTTGCGATTTCTGCATCCCGGGAGGGGAACACATGACACACACTTGAAAATAAATCTGCTTGGCTCAGGGACAGGGACGTGGAACACAAAATGGCTGGGGAGCAGCTGCTTCTTCCCTGTCCCATCGGCCTTTGGAGTCGGCAGGCACTGGTTTTCCCCTCCTGCTTCTTCAAGACACACAACTTCCCCCAATTCCTCCTCCCCCTTACCATGCTGCTGTGGGAATGCCGGAGAAGAATAGCATGTCCGTACAGGAGTGTCCGATGTCCGCCACCTTGAGAAGACTGAGGGGGTGACAGGGCAAAAGAGAAAGCCAACTCAGTCTGTGAAGTGGACAATCCCACCCAGAGCACCCTCATCCCCACCCCTCGGCAAATACAAGTGGCTGACACCTTTCCTTAAGGCAGCCTTGACCAACCTGGGGCTTACCAGGTGTTTTGGACTACAATTCCCATCAGCCCCAGCTGGCGCCCCAGGTTGGCCAAAGATTCCTGAAGGGCCTACTGGAATGCACTCTGAAGTGGCTCACTGGGTCCCAGGCCTTGGCAAAACAGAAACCAAGAAATGGAAGTCTGGCCTAAGGCCTAACTCCTGAAAATGGCGTTGTGAAAACAACTCCCATTTGATCCAAGCAAACATGCTCCATGTCTCAGCTTTTACACCCAGATGGGTGGGGTATCAATATAACAATAACAACAACAACAACAACAACAACAACAAACAAACAAACAAACAAACAAACAAACAACAAACAACCTGTTGTGCAATAAAATTATTATTATTATTATTATTATTATTATTATTATTATTAAACATAGAAGATGGCAAAAAGCAGGCCAAGAAAATTATGGAATGACCTGGAGAATGGGTGGACACAAAGGACCTGTTTGAACCAGGAATTTTACTGCACAACTATTATTCTTATTCTTAAAAACACACACATAGAAGACAGCAAAAAGAAGACCAGGAAATTTATGGGATGACCTGGAGAATGGGTGGACACAGAGACCTGTCTGAACCAGGAATTTTACCATGCAACTGCACTTGACGTGAGGTAAAATTCTCCTCAGCAGGGCAGTGCGGCAATCAGCTTACCACACAACTCTGTCCACACAATAGTAAAACACGGCTTCATTCCCCACAATCTATCCCCACATAAAGAACCCGTTTTATCTCCTGAAGAGATTTCCACCAGCACTGAATAATTTCTTTTTCAGAGCCATTTCTTCCAAAGGGACCCAGCAGGGAACAAGGCAGAGTCACATCCACTGTCCATAGGATTTGCTTATGGGCCTCAAAAGTGTTCAGCAAAGAACAGCTTCCTGGTTCTCTTGCACATGTGTACAGCCATACTTGCCAAGCCCAAAGGTGGTGGCTGCCATTTGCAAAGACTCTTCTCATACTATATATATACTATATATATACTATATATATAGGGAGGGGCACGGCCAACATATATATATATATATATATATATATATATATATATATGCGCAACTGAGCCAAGGAAAAGGCTTGCGTCCACCATACATGCGTCAACATCACCGTTACGAGGCATTACAATGGATCTGGCATTTCACTGGCATCTGTTTTTGTCATGATTAAAAAAAAATAGCCGTTCTTACTGCAGTTCATACCTATATATCTATATAGGGTTGTATCCTGTTAAGTTTTCTTTGGAGTAGACCCATTGAGAGGAATTAATCTAAGTTAGGCATGGGGACCCACTTCAACAAGTCAGCTCTTAACGTTGGATGCAGCCAATAGTTGATATATAATGGGCCATACCACAACAAAATATACAGTCATCCCTTCTGCTCTAAATATGGGAATAATGACATAGACCCCTTTGCTATGTTATTTATAGCCATAGTTGCCAGTGTATACATCTGCAGTATAAATGACCCTAGGTTCACAGGTCATATTATTATTGCACATATATTGTACATGTGTAACTATTTAAGGTCATTATTGCATGACTCGCATTGCTGCAATAAATATTGTCAGGATGCATTTATACAGTACTTTTTCCTAAAACAAAATGTTTAGGGGTACTCTCATTTTGACTCCATAAAATCACCATTTTATAGTTCAAATCGGGGAAAATAAACACAGTAAATGGACAAAACAAAGATTCACAAAATGTTTAGGGGTATGCAGGGAACCCCCAGAAAAAAGCACTGCATTTATTTGTTACCATCAGGGCAAAGGTCATATTGCAGCAGCACAAGGGGTCGTGAATAATTGGACCATGTTACTCCATGACATTCGGGATGGCACTGTCTGCCATGTTTCTGATGGCCAGAGCGCACCGTTTTCCCATTCGGAATTAAAATCGGAGGCACACTTTCTCTTGCAGAAGAAAAGACTGACTCTTGGGTTTATAAGAAGAGTGAATGCCTTCAGTTTTACGTCATACTCAAATACAGTTAAAGCTTGGTTTTCCAGGAGAGGGGCTGTGATGCTCCGGTCTTGCCTCCCTAAGAGCAAACTTCAGGATGCAGCAAAACGGGCAACTCTCAGAGGAGGGTCATTCCCTGCGCCCCATATATAGATGGACACACCAGGTGACAGCCTCCGAAGGCGGACCGTGCTGGTGTCTCTCAACAACGGGTGTGGACTGAACCATTTACTCACCCCTAATGAAGACACACACTCACGCATAGAATGATTTAAAGAGAGGCATGCCCAGGACCTTACAGGAAACGCTTATTATTTCATCAATTTACTTCTTGCAGGGATCTGAAATCATGCACAATTTGGGAACGACTGCTGTGCGATCATTACAGCAGGTCTGTATTACTCTGTGGTACGGACTTTAACAACCTGGGCCTTAAAAACCATGTGATTACAGCACATGCGATGGTTACTGAGCAGTTTTAATTACTGCAGTTCACACGTCTATCGCGCTTCGTTTGGACTGTATACCCAACCCCAGAAGAGAAGGAGCCCAACTTCTTGTTAAATCTAGCTCAAAGCAGCATACTGGGTATTATCCCATTTTAACCCAATATATCAGGCAGGCAGCATGCCCCATGGTTTGGCATGACAGCCAATGCCTCATGGGTTTTCCCCATGGGTTTTCCCCTGCGGAGGTCACATGATCATTGTCAGGCAGGCTGCATTCTGAGATCATGGGAACCTAGTTGCTGATAGAAGAATGTTGCAATGCACTGTGGTGCCAGTCACTGTTTCCCAAGCAGCGCCCTCACCAGGGAGGGAGGGGCACGGCCAACATTTTGCAGAGCGGGGGGGGGGCAAAGAATACAAAGCATCACAGAAGGGTGGGATGGAGAGTAGGCCCACTGCCCACCGTGGCTCCATCTTGTCTTGTAAGATCAAACACAACAAGATCCCGGCAACTTGCTCCATCTCACAGTGCAAACCATCTCGGCCGCTTCCAGACTGTCGCTATTCTGTGGGTGGGATTCAACAGCGCACAGGCAAAATTCAGGTTGCACGATTAAAGTGGATTTGGCACCCCTGTGCAACAAAGCCACTTCTAAAAGCAAATAAATAAGGAATCAGGGTTGGTTGGTATGCAGTAAGGGAAGTGGCAGGGAAACACACCGGGAAGTGTAGGACAACCATTGCTTGATGTGATTAGGGAAACTGGTAAATGTGTCGGTTTTCGTTTCTCTTGGTTTCTCATTTTTCCAGTTGCATGTTCACCACTCCACATTTCTACATCAGTTTTTGAAATGGTTTTTACCGTCCACATGAAAATTCACCATAATTTAGTGTGCCTTTCCCTTAACACACACACAATTTCGTATGCAATTTTGCCTAACTTAACACATTTTATGTCAAAACTACTTCCCCTAGTATACAGTGAATTTTTGCACGCTATTTTCAGCAATATATGTACGCTTTATGCACACTCTAGCATGGAGTATGCATTTTTGTACACATTACTTAAATCAGGGGTAGTCAACCTTTTTGTACCTACCACCCACTAATGCATCTTTTTCGATGGTAAAATTTCCTTACTGCCCAACAGTGCTTGATGGAAGGAGGATTCAGCTTGTGCCATAGAACCCCCTACCGCCCACCTAGAATCCTGAAACACCCACTAGTGGGTGGTAGGGACCAGGTTGACAAACCCTGACCTAAATAGCCGCATTGCAAAATTCAGAGAAGTGTGAATTTCCAAGGACACCTGTGTTTCATGTCAAATATTGTTTCAGAAAGTGTGAATTAAGTAGGTCCGCCTTCAAGGGAGAACAGAATTTCGCCCCATTCCCTAGACATGATGCTCTCTAACCTCCCTCCAAACAATTTGGAAAAAAACACCCAATAAACAGTGTAAGCCGCACAACCTTCCCACAAACATCGTACACACTAATCAAGATGAGTGCTTGAAGGAAGAGGTCTTCTGGAAGCGAACCACGCTAGTTTTGACATACTGTGCTCCATCACCAGCTTGCAACATATGCCCCAGTGTGCAAGCCTCTCCCTGCTCACATGTAGGAACCATGCAATGAAGTGAGAAGAGGGAAAAGATGGAGGAGTTTGGGTTGAGGAAGGAGTAACCACAGCCAAGGATGGAAAAGTCTAGTGGAAGAGGAAGTGTGTTGGAGAGATGGATCAAGGGATGAGGAGTTCGAAGGAGAGAGGGAGAGGGCAATTATTTAGAGGGAAAGGGGGTTCCACCTGGTTTCAATCATGGGAGAAAGACAAGATACCCCCGCTTGCCTCTCATTGCGCTCTCGCCTAGAAGGAGATTCCCAAAACTGAGCTATCCAACCTTCCACAACACTATAGACTTTAACAGGAACAGAACTAAAGCCTGATAGATCAGGTCAATGGTCCTCTTAGCCCAGGCATCCCCAAACTGTGGCCCTCCAGATGTTTTGGCCTACAACTCCCATGATCCCAAGCTAACAGGACCAGTGGTCGGGGAAGATGGGAATTGTAGTCCAAAACATCTGAAGGGCCAAAGTTTGGGGATGTCTGTCCTAGCCCAGCATCCTGTTCTCAACCAGATGCGTTTTTGGGGAAACCTAGAAGCAAGACCCCAGGCACAAGAGCCCTCTCCCCTCCTGTGGTTTCCAGCAACTGGTATTCAGAAGCATTGCTGCCACCATTGTTATGGAGGCAGAGTGCAGCCACCATGGCTAGCAGCCATCAATAGCCCGTGACTTTTGCCTAATCCTCTTTCAAAGCCATCGGAGTCGGTGGCCACCACTGCCTCCTATGGGAGCAAGTTCCACAGTTTAGCTAGGGAACGCCACCCTCTTTGGACTGGAAATACAATACAGTTCCTTTGGAGGAGGAGAGAAGCTTGTTCATGCAAGGAGACATCGCTTGCTGCTCAAACGCAGAGGTACCTGAGCTCTATCGAATGGGAAAGGGTGCAACATAGGAACACAGGGAGCTGCCTTCTACCGAGTCAGACTGTTGGTCCAACCTGGCTCAGTGGTGTCTACACTGACTGGCAGCGTCTCTCTCTGGGCTTTCAGGCAAGGACCTCCAGCCCTACCTGGAGACCCCGGGCATTGAACTTGGGACTTTCTGCATGCAAAGCTCTACCACTGAGCTACAGCCTTTCTCCATACAGCAGAAATCCATGGACTTGGGGAACAGGTGCTTAATGGTTTTGAAGCCCCTTGAAGTGGATTGTTCATGCAAGAAACCCTTTCTGGCTAGAGGCCTCCACCTTCATACTCTACGAAAGGATTTACTGATCCCACTTCTGTGCCTTTTGCAGCAGCCTGACCCACAGAAATTAAGCAACGAATCCCTTTTCCCTTCACATGATAGCCATGTTGGAAAAAGCTTCGCCTGTTGAATTTCTGTACATCAAGACTGTTGCTAGAGATACAGGTTTGAAGCTAGTAAAAGAAGATGCAAGCTCGCTCATCACCCACCCTATTCCATGGATAGAGGCATATCC
Organism: Zootoca vivipara; assembly: GCF_965207765.1. NCBI lineage: Eukaryota > Metazoa > Chordata > Lepidosauria > Squamata > Lacertidae > Zootoca > Zootoca vivipara. Next base: position 78,743,264 of record NC_142589.1, read on the forward strand.
GTTTGCTTTGTTTTTTTTAAGGGTACCCATTTACTTTGGGGAGAGGGAAGGAGAGCTGGGGGTTTATTGCATGTGGTCAAAATGACGAAGATTCTGGTCTTTGTCCTGGGAGCCTGCTAGAGGGCTGTGAAGTGGGATTTGTGGGACCCTGCAACCCCAACCCCAGATGGCTTGTTTTTCCCCTAAGTCCTGCCACACACACACCTGCTTCTGGCTAAGCATGGGGAGGTGGGACCCCCCCCCCCCGGAAGAGGAGAGGAGACGGGTGCGCACACAGCAAAACAGGGTCAGGGAGAAAAAGGCAGAGAAGGGGTTTAGAAAGGATAGGACATGGGTGGGTGGGATCACGGCAGCGAAGTCGGCACCTACCCACTTGTCCAAGTCAACACCCTAGAGGGTCAGCCAGCAGAATTGAGAAGCCAAAGGAAAGAAGAGGGAGAAAAGATAAACCACGCTTGATACTCAGACCACATGCCAAGGCGAGCACAGGACGACACCTGGAGACCCTTGGTCGCCTCGGCGAGCATCAGAGACGCCGCCACCCACCCGCTGCAACCACACATACCTGCTCTAGATGTTCCCATTGCGGATGGGGCTCAGGCTGGCTCTCACCGCATCTCCAAACATGCATGGAGCGATCTTCTTAACCATACCCTCAGAGCACATAACCAGGTAATATTTTAAACCAGTTGGAGGCTGTTGTGGGGTGAACTGGGAAGCCAGGCATCTGGACGGCACCATAGTCCTGTTTAGGCCTCTTGCCCTGAGTGTTACCCATTGAGTAATGGGGTGGGTGGGAAATGAGGGCACATGTAACAGCCCCTCATTTCATTGCATTGCTAGTGGCCTGGCTCCTGCCACCCTTTGCAAGTTGGGGCTGGACACCTGCATAACTCTGCGGAATCCTAAAATGTGTGCGGAGTTTCTAGGACAAAGCTGCGCCGGCCTCTGGGGAATCATACGTGGCCCTCCAGGTCTCTCCACTTGGACCCTGTGACTCTCTCCAAACCACACACACACCCTGCCAGCCTTGCTTTTCAGTCCTTCCCTGAATGGGATGTGTCCTTGTGACTCCTGCATGGACAAGAGGGTGTGTGAGCGCATTCAGAAGCTCCTTTACTGTACAGAGGCCGAGTTTACTTTCATTGCTCCACCCCCTTTTGCCCCTGGCCCCACCGACCCACAGGCATGTGGTGGACCCTGGAAGGTTGTCCTGGAAGGAGGCAATGTGGCTCTCAGGTTGAAAAAAGTTCCTTGCCCCAGCATTGATGACGTGGTGGGGAAGAAGGAACGTTAGCTGTACTTACATCAGAACCCACCTCCACAGTGTTGGCCAGCATTTCCTGAAGAGCTCGTACGGACAAGGACTGTTCCAGGCTGAAGCAGCATATGGCCAGATCTGGGGGGACTTTCTGTGTGTGTAGAAAACACAGGTTTGCTTGGTTTATTATTATTTTTTTAAAAAAAAAACACATTGCGTGGTTAGTGTTCCCATATCATCATAATGGATTTATTATTTCAATCATATACCAGTTCCAGCTCACATACAGTATCAGGGAAGTCACAAAACACAATAGGGATACATTTAAATTTGCAATCGGGTATAACAGGGACAATACAGATATAACAGCAGTTAAAAATATGTAAGTTAAATCTTAATCACTAAAATATAACCTAAAATGGCCATTTAAGGCCTTAGTCACTGTGGTAGCACAGCTTGTTCCCGAAGTTTTATGGCAGACGCACAGAAATTGACCACCCTTAGCGTGATCTCTGGATCCTTGGTTCCCATAGACCAGGGACTTTGATAAGGTTGCCAGATTATAGGCAGGTCTCGCCCCCATAGCAGCTCTCACAGGCCCTTCCAGTCTCCCCCCCCCCCCCGCTATAATTTCCCCACCCTCACATCCCAGTGACCATGATTAACTGGAACCACGCAAACCCATGGACATCAGATTCTGGGGCAGTCTTCAAAGCACAAGAGTTTTGCGCCAAGGTTTTCTTGTCTCTTCTAGTTTATTACCAGCCAGTAGATAAGTTTGCACATAATGGTATGCCCCTAGTTCATTCTGATCATGGTTTATTCAACAAATCACGAATAATCTAACAAGCAAGCGAGTTGTGGCTTGTTTCTCCAAAGTCTCTGCAAGCATCTGGAGTGACCAAACTAGCAAGTTTGCTGAGTTTGGGCATGATTCCAGAGGACAGTGAAAAAAGCCATGGTTTATAAGCCTTCAACAGACCATGGCTTCACATTACAGTTTGTTGCTGGAAAACAATCCGTGGTTATGGTAATTATTTGTTTTCTAATCATTTCCAGTGAGGTATTCTGAAGCCATTTGTTTCAACACTCAAACAAATCATATCAGGCCACTGTCATAAAGTCTGACATAACAATTTCCCTGACCCTGACTGCAGCCACCAAACTCCGGTCCGATCATCTTATTGACCGTTCCAACCACGGGATAAACTAGTTTCCTGCCCAGCTGCCCTTTCCTCAGAATGTACCTGAGCATTGGAGGTAGGTTCTAGAAAACACAGCCGGTTGCCGAAACCTTCTGCAGACAGACATAACTTCAGCTGTTCCTTCAAGATGGTGGCAGAGCACTGAAGGACGACCTCATCATCCTGCGGGAGAAAAGAAATGGGTCTCAGAAATGCACACACAGAAGGCCGAGAACCTGGGGGTGCCAAGTCTAAGTCCTTGATCAGCGACAACAGAATATTATCTATGCGGAAGGCATTCCTAAAAAATGCCTAGCCATGATTGGAAACCTCAGAAGAAGATTCTGGACTCTCCAGGGCGAGCATAGCAAAGTGGTTTTCTAATTATAGTTTCCCCAATTTTCACCCTGCATCTGATTTTCCGATTAAGAAAGTCTTACTGATTCCGCTCTGTATCTATCTCCCACTCACCTAAAAACCACTCCCCATGCCTCGCTTTTATATTCTCTAGGATACACCCAACCAGATCGTTTAAAATTGCCTCATGTTATGGTTTTCTAATCGAGATCTACGCAGAAGTAACATCCACTGAGGAGATGCCCACTGATGTTGGCTACTGACCTGTTTCAATTGCTTGCAGTTTCACAACCTCTGCACGCTACTCGCCCACTGAGAAAATGAGTGTACAGAAAGGAACCTATCTAAATGAACATATATTTTTTTATCAAGTATTATTGTGAGACACAGGCACTTTTCCTGCCTGCATTTCCTGCCTGCAATGTATTGTGCGATTCTGGCAGAAACATAAATTAGCCATTCGCAGAATTGCCTGCGGCGAGTTAATAATTGCTTCCAGGAAACTACACCAGGAACTTTTCTGATGCTTCCAACGCACCCTCCCTGTTGTACACCACGAATGCCCAAAACAGAGACATGTGGACAGGTGGGCTGGCAATTTACGTGGACAAGGCTGGGCAAAGCTACAGGGTTTGCTTAGTGATGCCTGGACCCCTGAGCTACAGAACACTTGGGAAGCAAGGTTTTAAGAGCTGGATGTGATTTAGGAAAGGCCTCGCCTCTCCTGCTCTGCATGCACATTTCTTTGGTCCTCCTATTGCCTCTTGCCAAACATGTTTGGGAAATAAGCAAAAGTTGGGGCGAGTGTCTGCAATGCAAGGACTACCTTTAACTCTCAGGAGGTGGCAGTGGGGACAGCTACAAAATCCTAGGAACTGCTCTCGATTCAAAGGGCACCAAGCAACGCAGCTTTCTTAATGCCTCCCACAGAGAAAACGGTTGCTGGAACATGCTCCCCCCACCCCAGCCCCAGCCAGTGAGAGACTCGGGCAGGACACAACAGATCCTTTCCCATAATGAACAGAAGCAGGTGGCCCAGCAGCCTGTTTATGTCCTAGCCAGGGTGGAGAAGGGGAAAGGGAGATAGCCTGTCCAGGCACTTAGGGAACGTGGGCTAAGGGAAGAACACCGCCTTGATGTTTTTTTTGGGGGGGGGGCACTGCTGCCCGTGTCCTTTTTTTTTGTAAATATCCTGGGAAGCTCTTTCTCCGAAGCTTTCCCTATCTTCTGTGTTTTGTCTTGCAATTCAATTATTTTTTAAAAAACCCGCAGTCTTTAAACGACAAGGATAAAATACATGACTGCACTCGAGAGCTGGTTCAGTCGGAAGGGCACAAGGTTCTTAATCTCAGGGCCGTGGGTTTGAGCCCCACGTCGGGCAAAAGATTCCTGCATTGCTAGAGTTTGGACTAAATCATGCTTGTGGTCTCTTCCAGCTCTACAATTCTTTGTTGTTTAGTTGTTTAGTTGTGTCTAACTCTTCATGACCCCGTGGACCAGAGCACGCCAGGCACTCCTGTCTTGCACTGCCTCCCGCAGTTTGGTCAAACTCATGTTCGTAGCTTCGAGAACACTGTCCAACCATCTCGTCCTCTGTCATCCCCTTCTCCTAGTGCCCTCCATCTTTCCCAACATCAGGGTCTTTTCCAGGGAGTCTTCTCTTCTCATGAGGTGGCCAAAGTATTGGAGCCTCAGCTTCAGGATCTGTCCTTCCAGTGAGCACTCAGGGCTGATTTCCTTCAGCATGGTTAGGTTTGATCTTCTTGCAGTCCATGGGACTCTCAAGAGTCTCCTCCAGCACCATAATTCAAAAGTATCCATTCTTTGGCAATCAGCCTTCTTTATGGTCCAGCTCTGACCAGATCTTCTTTATGGTCCAGATCAGTTATCAAACATGGGTACATATTCTATAATGTTATTGTTTTAGTTAAATAAATTGTTTAATATTTCTAATAGTATAACCAAATCAGTAATAATTTTTATATAACTGTAAAAACTACTCTGAAAATTTATTATTCCAAAAATGAAACCTTCATATGGTTGTAAATATTAAGATTATGCCAGCAAGAATTAGTTGTTCTGTAAAATAAAATAAAAAATCAAGTCTCACTGACTAGTTATTTAAATCATTATTTAAATCAATTTGGTTTAAACCAAATCCACCCTGCCACAACGGAATGCCTAGGTGCCAATTTTATTTTTTTTGGCAGCGAAATTTAATAATAATAATAATAGTAATAGTAATAATTTCATTTCCATACGGCTTTATATTTTAAGGAACAAATCTCCAAGCTGTTTACAACACATTAAAGCATCAAACAAAACAATCCGGAATAAAACTAATTCAAGCTTCAAGGAAAATATTTCAGATCCTTCTCTAAGTGACATTTTGTTTTCCCGAGTCGCCAATCTAGTGCCCAGAGATCTCCATGTGGTCGCAACTGGACCTGCGCGGGGCGCAAAACACGCCCGGCGCCTTGCTAATTTCAAACACTCTTCAGAAGCACAGAGCATAGCTACTACGGCGAGTAACTATTGGCAGCCTTTTCCCCCATGAAGGAGGAGTCTTTATCCTTGACCCTTTTTTACTCCTTAGCAACCCCGAGCGGCCAAGTCTCACTCCACCTCCAGGGTGGCAAAATAATGCACCTTTCCCACCCTTGTGCAAAGGGTGAAGCGGGAATCCACTATTAATTAGCAACTAATGAGCTGCTTCTTTCAAACCCACACAGTCAGACTAGGGGGAAATAGGTCGATCTTCTTCCCGGAGTCATGCTCTGGAGCTAAGAAGCCGTGTATATATCATAAAACTAAGCTCAGTTTAAGTGTCGAAGGAAGAGAAAAGAAATCCCTGTAAATCGCCCATAGTCCTTTAAATTCAGCTCGCACGGTCGGGAGGAGAAGGGCACCCATGGGGGTAAAAAGGCTTTAATGCTTTAAATTTATCCCATGGCTGTACCTCCTCAGCGTGTCATGGGGGACTCGTTTATAATAGGGTTGCCATACGTCCAGAATTTCCCGGACATGGCCGGTATTCAGCTCTGGTCGTTTCAACGGGCCCTTGCCAGAGGTTGAGCCCAAGACTTTTCTTCATGCAGGGCACATCTTCTGCCACTGAGCCTCACGCTCTTGAGAGAGGAAGAAAGAGAGCGAGAGAGACGGAGAGACAGAAAGCGAGGAGGATAGATTGAGCAGGCTGATCGGTTGTGAGCGGAGGAAGACGGCCCTTATTTTAGAGTGACGCACCCACAGCAGGGCTGCCGCTCCAGTTACACATCAGCACACAGAAACGGATCTGGCCTAGTCTCCAGTGTCCTAAGATGGTTCGTCTGTCAGAGAGATGTCAAGGAACAGGATGCCAGCTGCCCTGCTCTAGGGAAAGAGAGGGATTTTTGTTTACGCGTGGTCTTTTCTCTCTCTTTTTTTCCTACTTAGGTTTTCAACGGAGAAGTCTGGAACTCTCTTTGGTGGTTGATGTCCCTATAAATTAGGGTTGCCATATTTCAAAAGCTTTTTCTCTTTTTTTGGTCTTTCAAATATTTTTAACGAAAACCGCCAAAATCTACATGGCATGCCATACGTCTGAATTTCCCCGGACATTTTGGCGATTTCCGCATTCTGCGGGTTCACGTTAAACCATAGTTTGATGTTCTTAATGATGGTTTGACTCGCGTGGAAACCAGGATAGAGAAACGTCTTCCTTTTTCTTTTTTTGGGGGGAGGGGGGCAGTGTGTAGGGTTGCCATACTGCAAAAAGTGAAAATAATCCGGACACAAAAGTTGTTGAGCTTTTTTTTGGAGACGCCAGAGATTGAACCTGGGACATGCAGAATCCAAAATGTGTTGCCATATTTCAAAAACTGGAAAGGAAAAAAAACCAAAGTCCTTGAGCTTTTGGGGGCAAAGCTGTTGAGCTTCTTTTGCAAAATTTTCAAAAAATTTTTTAAAGTTTTTGAGCTATTTTAAAGGAAATTCGCCAAAAGAGCAACACTTGCGACATGAGTTGCAATACGTCCGGACATTACAGCAATTTCCACCCAGACACTGTTTCCGACAGCGAAATCCTGGCTATGTCCATGAAATTCCGGATGTATGGCAATCCTAGCAGTGTGTGTGTGTTTCACAGTGATACAATTCCCAGAGTACCATACCCGTCAACATTTCTCCAATGAAAACAGCAGCATTCTAAATTAGTAACAATAATTTTATTATTTGTACCCCGCCCATCTGACTGGTTTGCCCCAGCTGCTCTGGGCAGCTTCCAACGTATATAAAAACGTAATCAAACAGCAAACAGCTTCCCTATAGAGGGTTGCCTTCAGACGTCTTCTAAAGGTTGTATATAATTACTTATCTCCTTTACTTGGGGGTCACATAGTTTAATGATCAATCTCTCTTTACAGGGAATTCCCACATCAAAAAAACCAAGATCATGGCCACTGGTCCCATCACTTCCTGGCAAATAGAAGGGGAAGAAATGGAGGCAGTGAGAGATTTTACTTTCTTGGGCTCCTTGATCACTGCAGATGGTGACAGCAGTCACGAAATTAAAAGACGCCTGCTTCTTGGGAGAAAAGCAATGACAAACCTAGACAACATCTTAAAAAGCAGAGACATCACCTTGCCTACAAAGGTCTGTATAGTTAAAGCTATGGTTTTCCCAGTAGTGATGTATGGAAGTAAGAGCTGGACCATAAAGAAGGCTGATCGCCGAAGAATTGATGCTTTTTAATTATGGTGCTGGAGGAGACTCTTGAGAGTCCCATGGACTGCAAGAAGATCAAACCTATCCATTCTGAAGGAAATCAGCCCTGAGTGCTCACTGGAAGGACAGATCGTGAAGCTGAGGCTCCAATACTTTGGCCACCTCATGAGAAGAGAAGACTCCTTGGAAAAGACCCTGATGTTGGGAAAGATTGAGGGCACTAGGATAAGGGGACGACAGAGGACAAGATGGTTGGACAGTGTTCTCAAAGCTACGAACATGAGTTTGACCAAACTGCAGGAGGCAGTGCAAGACAGGAGTGCCTGGCGTGCTATGGTCCATGGGGTCACGAAGAGTCGGACACGACTAAACAACAACAAAATTCCCACATTTATTCAGCATCTTTCCTGTCCACCTCCTCTTCAGTGGAGGTCTGCTCACCCAGGGTTGCCATATTTTGAAGAGTAAAAAAGGGGACACATTCGCCAACTCCTACTTTTAACTATGGATCGCTATGACGACTCTATAGATGGGATTTGCATTTACTGCCTCAGAGGCTAACATATCAGAGATTGGCCCTGCAACCTCAGGTTCATGATCCACTGTCCCTCCAGGGTTTGCAGTGTTGAGACCTGAAACGATATCCATTTCTGTGCTCCAATGCACCACCTCGCTCAAATTCATGTTCCCTCAGCGACATGCACTTGTCCTTAGCTCACACCCCTGTCCTCTGGCCAGGGGCCGATTGCGCCAGACCTTGAGGACTGGCACACTGCGATTTTCCTGGAATGGGGAAATCTCAAGCTTTTATTTATATTGCACAAAGATAATGCAATTATCTGCTTCTCTGCGATATAGCACTGCTCTCTTAAAACTTCCACACAACTAAGAGCAAGGTCGATGTCCACCGTGTTTATAACTCAGCTCTATTCCTGTGTCTTGCATGTAGAAACATAACAGGTAAAGCATTTTCCATCGCTTCCTGCTTATGTTCTGGCTTCTTTCAGTATGTTTCCGAGCACAATTCAAAATGTTTGTGCTGACCATTAAAGCCCTAAACAGCCTCAAAGGCCCAGTATACCTGAAGGAGCGTCTCCACTCCCCATCGTTCAGCCCAGACACTGAGGCCCAGCACCGAGGGCCTTCTGGCAGTTCCCTCACTGGGAGAAGCGAAGTTATAGGGAACCAGGTAGAGGGCCTTCTCGGTGGTGGTGCCCGCCCTGTGGAACACCCTCCCATCAGATGGTCATAGAAATAAACTTTTCGAAGACATCTGTAGGCAGCCCTGTTTAGGGAAGTTTTTAATGATTGATGTTTTAATGTATTTTTAATCTTTTGTTGGAAGTCCCCAGAGTGGCTGGGGAAACCCAGCCAGATGGGCAGGGTAGAAATAAATAAATAAATAAATAAATAAATAAATAAATAAATAAATAAATAAATAAATAATAATTAGAGCTGGACCATAAAGAAGGCTGATCGCCGAAGAATTGATGCTTTTGAATTATGGTGCTGGAGGAGACTCTTGAGAGTCCCATGGACTGCAAGAAGACCAAACCTATCCATTCTGAAGGAAATCAGCCCTGAGTGCTCACTGGAAGGACAGATCCTGGAGCTGAGGCTCCAATACTTTGGCCACCTCATGAGAAGAGAAGACTCCCTGGAAAAGACCCTGATGTTGGGAAAGATTGAGGGCACTAGGAGAAGGGGACGACAGAGGACAAGATGGTTGGACAGTGTTCTCGAAGCTACGAACATGAGTTTGACCAAACTGTGGGAGGCAGTGGAAGACAGGAGTGCCTGGCGTGCTCTGGTCCATGGGGTCACGAAGAGTCGGACACGACTAAACAACTAAACAGCAACCATTATTATTATTTCAATTGGGGCATGGGAGCTTTTGACTTGCTCACATTAAACCGCCGCTTGCATTAAACTACGGTTCGTTATGACATGCAAACTGGGATCATGGCGCATTTTTGGGTGCCAAGCAGCCTGAGTTAGCGAATGATAATAAACCGAGTCACGAGAAGCACAGGCCAGCGGGGATTATATCATCACAAGGCTGCCATTTCCTGCAGCCGCCATCGATCAAGGGCATGGAAGCATGACGGAGAAGGGCCAGTGCCGGAAATCTGCACGAGAAAGGGCACATTGGCCACAGAACAGGGAGGAGCAACAGCGGTGGAGGCTTTGGAGGGCTGCCAAATGTGGGGAATGTGAGTCAGAAATCATCCAGGAAAGAGAGAGCAGTATCCGTGAACTGCCTGTCAGCTGCTTCTTGGCAAAAGGCAGCATCAACGCTGGCAGAACGGGACACAAATTGGACCTGGGGATTCAGCGAACCTAGGCTCCATCTATAGAACAGATGGAGGAGAGAAGGTGACAATGGCTGGGGCATTGGGCCTTTGGCTTTCGCCTCCCTTTCACTAACAAGCTCTCTCTTATCTACATTTTGCTTAGATGTCCATTCGTTGTTCTCATCCCTAAGCCCAGAAGAAGAAGAAGAAGAAGAAGAAGAAGAAGAAGAAGAAGAAGAAGAAGAAGAAGAAGAAGAAGAAGAAGAAGAAGAAGAAGAAGAAGAAGAAGAAGAAGAGTTTGGATTTGATATCCCGCTTTATCACTACCCAAAGGAGTCTCAAAGCGGCTAACAATCTCCTTTCCCTTCCTCTCCCACAACAAACACCCTGTGAGGTGGGTGGGGCTGAGAGACTTCAGAGAAGTGTGACTAGCCCAAGGTCACCCAGCAGCTGCATGTGGAGGAGAGGAGACGCGAACCCGGTCCCCCAGATTACGAGTCTGCCGCTCTTAACCACTACACCACACTGGCTCTCAAAGTTGGGCCATGGATTTCCAAATTAAATCTAAAACGGGCATGGTGATTTAAGAATGGCTGAGACTGGGGCGCCAGAACACCTAGTTCAGGGGAATCTTCAGCTCTCCAGTTGTTTTGGACTACAACTCCCATCAGCCCTGTTACAGAAATGACGGGGGGGGCACATCTTTAAAGTTGTTACAATGTTATAAATATTATGCCTGAATGTATCCTCTTGACTTGACAGTCGAAACTGTCAAGTTGACAGTTTCAACTTGACAGGGTGCGGGTGGCGCTGTGGGTTAAACCACAGAGCCTAGGGCTTGCCAATCAGAAGGTTGGCGGTTCGAATCCCCGTGACGGGGTGAGCTCCCGTTGCTCGGTCCCAGCTCCTGCCACCTAGCAGTTCGAAAGCACGTCAAAGTGCAAGTAGATAAATAGAATTGTCCGTGACTGGACCTAACGGTCAGGGATCCCTTTACCTTTATCCTTTCGACTTGACAGCTCAGGAAAGATATCTAGCTTTATAAATTCATAGAAAATTCATCCTTTAACTGACTCTCCTCATTCCAGCGTTGTTTTAACCCTTAAAGAAAAGTGAATTTGGGCTCCACCTCCCTCCATGAACCAAGAAGCAGGAAGTCACGTAGGGCATCCCGCCATAATTCCCCAAGCGTGAGAGCACATACATGGCCCCCTACCCAGGGAGTGACCAGGGGGGCAACACTAGACATCCGCAGAGGCAGTTGAGTAAGTCAGGTGTTTTGAAAGCCCATCTCCAGACAAGTCCTGAGGGCAAGGAGATGTAAAGAGTTTTATTGTTCTTCCGGTGATGGCGACTTAAGAGGTGTTGGGAAAGGTGCCTGATCAAGTGACCTAATATTGAACTTGTCTAACCCTTGTAGAAAGGTAAAGGTAAAGGGACCCCTGATAATTAGGTCCAGTCGTGACAGACTCTGGGGTTGTGATGCTCATCTCGCGTTATTGGCCGAGGAAGCTGGCGTACAGCTTCCAGGTCATGTGACCAGCATGACAAAGCCGCTTCTGGTGAACCAGAGCAGCGCACGGAAACGCCGTTTACTTTCCCGCTGTAGCGGTACCTATTTATCTACTTGCACTTTGACGTGCTTTCGAACTGCTAGGTTGGCAGGAGCTGGGACCGAGCAACGGGAGCTCACCCTGTCACGGGGATTCGAACCGCCAACCTTCTAATTGGCAAGCCCTAGGTTTTGTGGTTTAACCCACGGCGGCACCTGTGTCCCATGCAACCCTTGTATACCCCTCCCCATTTGTGAGATGCTGGTGATGTAGTGATAATGTATCAGTGATGCTGCTCGAAGTGTATTCTGGGGGAAAGAGGGAAGTTTTAAAAGTCAGTGTCACCCCATGCTTGCGGTTCTTACTCCTGTGGGGACCTGTTGCGCAACAATAAAGATTGTGGTCTACTGACCGCTGTTTTGCTCCAAATTACTTGGCTGGAACTTCCTTATTTTACTGACCACATAGACTCGCAGGGGACTTGCACCCCGACGAGCTGGGCTGTTGGGTAGTCTCTCACCCTGGAATTTTTCCTTAACAGCCTCCAAAGAAATCATGATGTATGCAAGATCAGGCAGATCCACACCATTTATAGCACGGAACTGTAGTTTGCCCCCCACAAGCTACCGATGCCCTTGGAAAACTACAGTTCCCAATATTCTCGGGGGTGGGGGAGCAATGTGCTTTAAGTGTGCCTTGGGCATCCGTTCAAGATACGGTGCAGACCTGCTCCTCGCTGCCCTATTACCACCTGGCAAACAAATTGGAATGAATGCTCAATAAAGACTTACGTAGTCTAATCACTGCAAGCAGGACAAATGCTCAATGAACAGGTCGCCTGGAGGAACCCTTAATCCTTAAGTCTCTCCATATGCAACATGGGCTGGTAATGACATGGGCCAACTGGCTCTAATGGATTGCTGTCAATGGATTACAGCGGGCGCATGGATTCAAAAGTGCTTCGGAGAACACTAAAAGCCATTGCCAAAAAAATGCTATTACGACGTTTTTTTGTTCCCACTATATTCACCTATCCAACGCTTTTGCAAATCTTGTGCAGAAATGAACCCGCTCTCTTAGCCCTTTAGGCAGGCAGGCGGGCAGGCCTCTGCCAGGCTCCTTGCATTCACCTCCCACCTAATCCTTTCTTCGATCGCAGCAGGAAAAATAAACTAAGAGGTGAAAAAGCTGCAAGTCTGCCCCCGCAACCCTTTCCCGGTCCATTTGGGAGGAGAAAGCAGCAAATTCTAAGGATTCCCCCCCCCCCAGTTGCTTCACAACCCAACTGGTGGCCTTTGCTGGAAGAACAGCTGCTCTCCTCCAGAACTTTCTCTGCGCTAATGAGCTTCCTTCTTAGCTATGGGGATGGAGGGAGGAGACGAGAAGCACTGGGACTCGATGGGGCATGGAAATATAAGTTTCTGCGTCCTCCTGATTTCACGCATTCCTGGCCAATTGCCATGTGGAGGATTGCAGCTGGCTCTGGGGAAGAGACAGCTGTTTGGAACAGGGAATCCTGTGCTGATAATGCGGCTATCTCTGGGGCGGAAGCAAGTACATTTTATGTGTACTGGAAAAGCAAGGTCCCAGCTCACTGTGTGTTTCCCCTGATGCAGAATGCCTGCAAAGTGAGAGCCCAGCTAGCCAATTAAGAAGCTGTTTGCCTTATACAGAGCCAGCCCACTGTTTCAGCAAGCTTAGTGTTATCTACACTGACCGGCTATGGTTTTCCAGGGCATTTGGTTCTCTACAATATGTATTGACAAGCTGGAATGTGTGCATAGGTGGGCGACCGAGATGATCAAGGACCTGAAAACCAGGCCTTATGAGGAACGGTTGAAGGAGCTGGGCATGTTTAGCCTGGAGGAGAGGAGACCGAGAGGAGATATGAAAGCAATCTTCAAATATCTCAAGGGCTGCCACATGGAAGGCTTGTTTTCTCCTGCTCCGGAGGGAGGACTCGAACCCATGGCTTCAAATTACAAGAAAAGAGATTCTGACTAAACATCAGGAGGAATTTTCTGACAGTAAGAGCCATTTGACAGTGGAACGAACTCCCTTGGGAGGTGGTGGGCTCTCCTTCCTTGGAGGTTTTTAAGCAGAGGTTGGATGGCCATCTGTCATGGATGCTTTAGCTGAGATTCCTGCATTGCATTGGACAGGAGTCTCTCTGAGCGTCACTTGGAGATGCCGAGGGCTGAACTTGGAGCCTTCACCAGAGTACTGCTGTTGCCAACACGTAAGTCGACCAGCGGCCCAACAACATAGCACAGAGAGCACCCTCAGCCCCGGAGCCTGCCTTCCTCCTCACAGACAACTCATGCAGAGACACAACAGGCAACCTCTTCTGTGGGCAGGTTACTCTGCTGCATCTCTGACCAAATCCTACCTGATGCAGAGATGTGCCCACTCTGCAGTAAAGGCTAGCTGGAAAATTGCCAGGCCAGAAGGGGAGGGGGGAAGCATGCAGGGACACGACAAGCAGACTCCTTTGTGAGCAGAGCCCCTCGGTCACCTGAGAACTTTGCAATTTTTGAAATTAATTTATTTCTCGTGCAACGTTAGCATGCTCCAGCCCCCAGTTAGGGAGTTACCTTCAAGAGAGAGTAATTAAACAAGGTCTGGGAGAAGACTAAAATAGCAAGAAACTGACAGCTTGTAAAATTATTCGGGAAGATTCCAGGAGCATTGTCTGCCCCTCTGAGATCTGGCATCCAATAGCTGAAGAAGGTAATAGGCAATATTTACGTTTCATTTAGCTAATGAGCTGGCGTATGTCATTCCCACTTAAATTAAGCCTAGATGTGAATCAATATGCGGGTGGCATTCAGTCACATCGTGGCAACTGCAGGCGGTGCTTTATTTATCTCTTGCAGAATAAACCTGGTCCTTCCCCCCTCCCCCCCAAAAAAACCCAACCCCACTCCAGGTCAATTGTGTTTTTGAGATATGGAAAGCGATGGGATAATGGCACTGGAAAGTACGGCATGATACTTGCTTTGGCTCAACATCATCTACCAAGTCAGAGTGAGGGCTCATTAAGTATAAAATGCCATGTAATCTCCCTGCAAACAAATCAAAGAATCATAGAGTTGGAAGGGATCCCGCCTCCCCCAGGGTCATCTAGTCCAACCCCCTGCATTGTAAGAATATGTAGCTTTTCCATTGGGAGATCAGCACCATGCTCAGTCTAACCAACTGAGCTTTCCTTTAAAAAATTTTTTTTTAAAAATTTGCTTTCATTATTGCTTTTAGCTAGTTTGTATTACAGTGGTTCCTCGGTTTATGAACTTAATCTGTCCAGAAGTCCGTTCTTAAACCAAAACTGTTCTTAAACCGAGGCTGCTTTCCCTAATGACGCCTCCCGCCACCAGTTCCCTTCCACCGTTCAGATTCCGTTCTTAGACCGAGGTAAAGTTCCCAAACCAGGACACTACTTCCGGTTTTGCAGAGTTTGTAAACCAAATCGTTCTTAAGCTGGACTGTTCTTAAACCGAGGTACCACTGTACTTCCTATGTTATATTGTTATTTTTAAATGTCGTAAAAGCCACCTTGAATCCCTTTGGACACTTTGATTTGACACCTTGAATCCCATCTTGGGAGAAAGACAGGATACAAATACAGTCACAACTCGGAAGTCGACCGAAATCCATTCCGGAAGTCCGTTCGACTTCCAAAAAGTTTAGAAACCAAGGTGTGGCTTCCAATTGGCTACAGGAAGCTCCTGCAGCCAATTGGAACCCACGGAACCCACGCCAGACGTTCCAAAGAACGTTCACAAACCAGAGCACTCATTTCCGGGTTTGCGGCGTCCAGGAGCCAAAACCTTTGGCGTGCAAGGCATTCGACTTCCGAGGTACGACTGTACATGTAACAACAACAACCAAGGCCACCCTCAATCTCTCTCTGCCTCTCCAACCCCCCTCTTGCTGCTTCCATCCCACCTAACGGGGCTCTCAGGCCAAGCCATCTCTCACCACCAGCTCTGCTTGAATTCCTCCCCAGAGATCGCGTTTCACGGCAGTCCTATTTCTGCCCAAGGAATGTGCAGCATCAGCCCGGGGCTATGCTCTGTTTGCAAAGAGATCAGCCCCTCCGCTGCCTCTCTAACCCAGCCAGTCCCACTAACCCACAACCACGCAGGCAAGCGACTGATGCATTCCCAAAAACCAGCCCCGACCTGGGAAGGAAAGGGGCTGCCAAGGAGGAGGAAATAAAAGTGGGCTGAGTCCCATTTCGAATCCATGCTGTTCCTATCCAGTGCATATTTAACACACATCTCCCCCACAAAAGAACCCTGGGAATTGTAGTTCCCCTCCCCTCACGGAGCTGCCATTTGCAGCAGCCTTCACTAACAACAGTTCCCAAGGTTCTTTGGAGGAAGTCGTGTGCCTTTAAACTGGCCTTGAATAGGCTTTAAATGTATATGTAATTGTGGCTCTGTGCAGAAGCATGCTGCCATTCAGGGGCGTAGCCAGGATGAAAATCTGGGGGGCAAGGGGCGGGGGAGGGGCCACAGCGGGGCAAGGAAAGCTCCCTTCTCCCTTGCCAGTTTTCCCTCCTCCCGCCCTGGCGATCGCGGAGGGGGAGGAGGGGATTGGAGCAGCCCGATTTCGGGCTGCTCCTACTCCCTCCTCCCCCTCCGCGATCGGCAGGGGCAAGGGGGCGCCAGGATCAGCCTGAAATCGGGCTGCTCCGACTCCCTTCTCCCCCTCCGCGGTCGGCAGGGGCGAGGGGGAGCCAGGATCAGCCCGAAATCGGGCTGCTCCGATCCCCTCCTTCCCCTCTGCAATCGCCGGGGCAGGTAGAGGGAAAGCCCCAGAGCCGCGCAAAGCGATTGCCTGGCTTTCCCTCCGCCTGCCCCACAGCCAGCCGGCTAGAAGGGACGTCTCCCTTCTCCCTTGCTGGCTGTGGGGCGGGCGGAGGGAAAGCCAGCCAAACGCTTTGCGCGGCTCTGGGGCTTTCCCTCCGCCCGCCCCACAGCCAGCCAAGGAGAAGGGAGACGGCACCGGGCGGGCAGCGGGGCAGGCTGGCCAGCGGCCCTGCTTCTAGGGGGGGCAATTGCCCCCTCCTGCCCCCCTGCCTACACCCATGCTGCCATTCCTCTTTTTATTAGTCATAGAATCATAGAGTTGGAAGAGACCACAAGGGCCATCCAGTCCAACCCCCTGCCAAGCAGGAAACACCACCAAAGCATTCTTGACATATGTCAAGCCTCTGCTTAAAGACCTCCAAAGAAGGAGACTCCACCACACTTCGTTCTTTCCTGGCACTCTAAATAACTTTTCTTTGGCCAGGAGAACTTGGGACGATCAACGGCAGGCCAGACCATCTCGCTCAAGAGACCGGTTTGGCCAATGCTACGCCAGGCGTGAGAATTATGTTCTTGACTCGCATCCGGCGGCCCCATGAAGAATGAGATCTGCACACAGCGAGAGCCAGAACCTCACTTTCCCAAGACAGATGCAAACAGAATCTCAAGGACATCAGAAAGCTCCCTGCACCTGAACGCAGAATCAGAACACAGATCTTGGCTCAGAAACGCCGCCACCCTCCGCCTTTTCATTTCTTTTGCAAGAGAGAGGCCATCAGAGGGTTTTGACACACCTCTCTGTACTGGCCTCTTGGCAAAGATGCAGAAACAAAGGAAGCTTACCCAAGCTGCGGTTTAGGTAAAGCGTGGCTGAGGAACCTAGAAGAGCAGGAATTAGCAGCATGGCCAACCAAGCAGGAAAAGACAATTTAGCATAGAGATGAATCTATAAGGCAGAGATGGGGGAACCCATTCCAACCCTCTAGAGCAGGCACCCCCAAACTCGGCCCTCCAGATGTTCTGGGACTACAACTCCCATCACCCCTAGCTAGCAGGACCAGTGTTCAGGGATGATGGGAATTGTAGTCCCAAAACCATCTGGAGGGCCGGGTTTGGGGGTGCCTGCTCTAGATATTGTTGGGACTACAACACCCATCAGCCTCACCTAGCATGGCGGTCGGTGGGGATGATGGGAAATGAAGTCCAACGACATCCATAGGTACACAGCCTCTGCACCCCATATCCATCAGAGTCCAGTCAATGGGGTTGATTCTGCACTGTGGGTCAGTTTATCACCCATTTGCATGAAGAGGAAACCCCGTCCATACAACCTTCGTTCATCACAGAGATGGATGAGCGTGCAAACGTGTCGCGGCGGCACAGCTGGTTGGTACCCCCTAAGCTCCAGTTCTCACATACATGTGAGCCCCTTGGTTTCTCAACCCTGGAGTTGCAGTTGAACGTGTGAACCAAACTCGCTGAAAAAAAGCCACAGGAATATTTTTAAAAAAATGAAAAGCAGAGTCGAAAGGATAATGAAAGGAATAGACAAGATTAAAGTAAGCAGTTTTAGGGAGCTCGAACTAAAATTCTTTCTTAAATGGTATAGAACTCCGGCCCAGCTAGCTAATATGATACTA
This sequence comes from Zootoca vivipara, assembly GCF_965207765.1. Taxonomy (NCBI): domain Eukaryota; kingdom Metazoa; phylum Chordata; class Lepidosauria; order Squamata; family Lacertidae; genus Zootoca; species Zootoca vivipara. The sequence goes on from NC_142589.1 coordinate 78,761,072, forward strand.
GGATTGAACCCTAACTGCTAGCATTGTGAACAAGCCAAGGGATGGTTCTCCCCTATGTATTGGGAATGCCCAGAGGTAAGGGGATTTTGGAATAAAATCCTTAAGGTTATTAATCCTTAAGGTTTTTAAAGTGAAGTTACCTATAGACTTCAATCTCATGACAATGGGTATACTAGGAAACACAGCCATAGAGAAAGGTGACCAGCACACCTTCAAAGCAATGATACTAGCAGGAAAGGCAACAATAGCTTTAGGTTGGAAAGATAGAGAAAAATTATTTGGACTAATTATTTGTCTGAATTTATTCAGTCAGACATCGTGGCAGTAACGTCACAGGAAATAACATGGAGGGCCAAGTCTACTATTATAAGGACCAGATGGAACCCCTAACTTCAATGGATAACAACTACTGGATCAGAAGACATGCAGTGGAAATTAAAGACATTGTGCCCATGGCTGAGGACAACTGTTTGAACCCTTCCAATGGATTATGGGTGGGGGAGGGGGTGGGAAGGGAAAGGAAAAACTGGTACAGGAAATTAAAAATTTGAAGGAGAGAATATAATGCATGAAAAATTCTCGTACTTTAATAAAAATCTTTAATTAAAAAGAAAGAAAAGCAGAACCCAGTGACGGTACATTTCGCCCGGAACATGCGCATGTGTGAAGCAGCGTGCAGAGAACAGTTTGGCACACAAGTCCCCAATCTGGTGCCCTCTAGATGCCGCCAGGTCGGGAATGGGGGCTGGCATAAGTTGTCTTCTCGAGTTCTCCCCCTCCTCTGGTTCTCTCCCCCTTAAGCCTGGCTCTCTCTCCCCATCTGCTGACAGCACAGGCTTGCCATGAGCCAAAAGAACAGGAGATTGTGCGAAACCCTTAAAACTTTGTCAAAAGGCTTTTCTGAAAGAGAGAGGGAGATTTGGAAGAGGGCCGGCTAGGACCAAAGCCCCACTTTCACACACTGTACATGAAGAAAATCCCCACCCCACCCCGGATTATTGAGCTTTAAGGGGGTTGAGGGGAAGCTAACATCCCCGCCTCCGTCTCTCTGTACAACTTTGCTTGCTAAGGGCACACAGATGGTTTAAAATAGGAAACTGCTCTCCAGGAGGAATAGCCAGCTATTCGTGGTTCTAAAAAAGCAATTAGGTAGGCAATGGCTTTTTTTGTTCCAGCGCTCCCCACCCTAGGGGAAGCACCCTCAAAGAATGGGTTTTCAGGACAAAAAGAGGCAGAAGGCTTGGAAGAGGGGGAAAGGCCTCCTTTGACAGTGACCTTGAGGAAAGGAGCAAGGCAATCTTGGGAAAGAAAGAACGAACATTTGCCGGGGGGGGGAGCAATTTCCCAGCTGGGCTTTGTGCTGGAAACAGAGGGACTTCCCTCCCCACTTCCCTGTCTCCCTACCATCCTGGGTCAACCCCACCCCATGTCACCCTCGTCCTCCGACCACCAGTCCCACAGGCTTAGGCAGGGTGGGGGATGAGTATTTTTGGAGGCTGCACCTGTTCAAAGCATTCCTGCAAACTCTGGGTAAGCACATAGCTTGGAGACAGGCAAACTTGCTGACACACAGACACACATGCCTCGAGGACGCTTCGGGAATACCTTTTAGGCAAAACACGCACAGAGAGAGAGAGAGAGGGGGGGGGGCTGCCCCGGAGGACCCAGTGGGAAAGAAGTTTGTCCACAAACTTAGCACCCACATATAGGGGTACGGGGTGCTGGGGTTATTGTGCTCTTCTGAGCTGCACAGAGGAGAGGATTTTGGCCAGTGCAACTTGTCACAGCTGCGCTACCTAAAAATCCCCCTCTTCCACTCAGCTAGCCTGGTGCCTTCCAGATGTTTCAGAATACAACTCCCATCAGCGCCAGCATGGTTGGAGTTGGAGTCCTAGCACCTGGAGAGCACCCAGGCTGCTTGAGATGAACCATTTTCAGGGAGGTTATCAGCCGATGGAACCAAAACCAAATAAAATCTCGTGGCACCTTAAGAAGAGTGCGGCTCCTGGATGAGGACAGCATCTTCAGATTCTCAGATTTTCAAACCTTATTGGCAAATGCAGCCCAGCATCTTGTTCTCACAGTGGCACAACAGTGTTTTCCCTACCCTACTTGAGATTCCCAGCAAGAGCAACAGATTTATTATGGTATATATGGGGAAATTTTTTTTCGAGGGGGGGAGTAAAACACTGATAGGGAGCAGCAGGCTAACTTCGAACAAAGAAAAGAAAAATAGCCTCTGTGCATTTTGTCTCACATCTCAGGTTCTACAAATGCTAGACACTTCCTTTTTAAAAAAAACGGAAGCTGGAAATTTGGGAATTACGCTTTTATCAACTGCGGGGAGGCTGCTTGCACCTCCTTGGACGCCCACCATAGCATATGGCTAAGGGCGATAAGAGCTGCAGTCCAAAACATCTGGTCCAGGTTGGCAAAGAACCATTTAAATGAACTGCCAGGTGCCAACTTTGCCCCTCTTCCGGTGCCAGGTGAATATGCAAACAGCACTTGCCGACTGGCTTTTGGCAGTTATTCATTCTTTTGCTGGTGAGGTGCTTATTTTGGCTCAGCGGGTGATTTTCTTTTTAGCGGATCACATTCAGCATGTATCTTTTACCCGTCTGAAGGGATTTTTGTTATCAGCCATGACATTTTGTATGTTATCATCCCTATAAATTGCTTCAGGAACCTTGGCCGTATGAAGTGATTGAACTGGTTAGGTGTTGCAGTGAATATTATAAGGTTATAGTTCTACTCAAGCGTAGGCCTGTTGAAATCAATGGACTCCAGTTAGCCATAGCCATTGATTCCAAACAGCTGAGCTACAGCTATGGTTAATGTGGGCTACGATGCATAATAATATTTTATTACATATTACGGCTACCGTACTACGGAATACAGGTTGTTTCTTTTCTTTTAGCAGGCCTCAGTTCCTAGACCTCACTTATGGAAGAAGTATTGTATTTCTGTTTAAGCCATAGTTATTATTTCTAAGATTGCATCTCTGCCTATGAATTGTTGTTGTTTAGTCGTTTAGTCGTGTCCGACTCTTCGTGACCCCATGGACCATAGCACGCCAGGCACTCCTGTCTTGCACTGCCTCCCGTAGTTTGGTCAAACTCATGTTCGTAGCTTCGAGAACACTGTCCAACCATCTTGTCCTCTGTCGTCCCCTTCTCCTAGTGCCCTCAATCTTTCCCAACATCAGGGTCTTTTCCAAGGATTCTTCTCTTCTCATGAGGTGGCCAAAGTATTGGAGCCTCAGCTTCACGATCTGTCCTTCCAGGGAGCACTCAGGGCTGATTTCCTTAAGAATGGATAGGTTTGATCTTCTAGCAGTCCATGGGACTCTCAAGAGTCTCCTCCAGCACCATAATTCAAAAGCATCAATTCTTCGGCGATCAGCCTTCTTTATGGTCCAGCTCTCACTTCCATACATCACTACTGGGAAAACCATAGCTTTAACTATACGGACCTTTGTCGGCAAGGTGATGTCTCTGCTTTTTAAGATGCTGTCTAGGTTTGCCATTGCTTTTCTCCCAAGAAGCAGGCGTCTTTTAATTTCGTGACTGCTGTCACCATCTGCAGTGATCAAGGAGCCCAAGAAAGTAAAATCTCTCACTGCCTCCATTTCTTCCCCTTCTATTTGCCAGGAGGTGATGGGACCAGTGGCCATGATCTTGGTTTTTTTGATGTTGAGCTTCAGACCATATTTTGCGCTCTCCTCTTTCACCCTCATTAAAAGGTTCTTTAATTCCTCCTCACTTTCTGCCATCAAGGTTGTGTCATCTGCATATCTGAGGTTGTTGATATTTCTTCCGGCAATCTTAATTCCTGCTTGGGATTCATCTAGTCCAGCCTTTCGCATGATGAATTCTGCATATAAATTAAATAAGCAGGGAGACAATATACAACCTTGTCGTACTCCTTTCCCAATTTTGAACCAATCAGTTGTTCCATATCCAGTTCTAACTGTAGCTTCTTGTCCCACATAGAGATTTCTCAGGAGACAGATGAGGTGATCAGGCACTCCCATTTCTTTAAGAACTTGCCATAGTTTGCTGTGGTCGACACAGTCAAAGGCTTTTGCATAGTCAATGAAGCAGAAGTAGACGTTTTTCTGGAACTCTCTAGCTTTCTCCATAATCCAGCGCATGTTTGCTATTTGGTCTCTGGTTCCTCTGCCCTTTCGAAATCCAGCTTGCACTTCTGGGAGTTCTCGGTCCACATACTGCCTAAGCCTGCCTTGTAGAATTTTAAGCATAACCTTGCTAGCGTGTGAAATGAGCGCAATTGTGCGGTAGTTGGAGCATTCTTTGGCACTGCCCTTCTTTGGAATTGGGATGTAGACTGATCTTCTCCAATCCTCTGGCCATTGCTGAGTTTTCCAAACTTGCTGGCATATTGGGTGTAGCACCTTAACAGCATCATCTTTTAAAATTTTAAATAGTTCAGCTGGAATATCATCACTTCCACTGGCTTTGTTATTAGCAGTGCTTTCTAAGGCCCATTTGACTTCACTCTCCAAGATGTCTGGCTCAAGGTCAGCAAACACACTACCTGGGGTGTACGAGACCTCCATATCTTTCTGGTATAATTCCTCTGTGTATTCTTGCCACCTCTTCTTGATGTCTTCTGCTTCTGTTAGGTCCTTACCACTTTTGTCCTTGATTATGGTAATCTTTGTACGAAATGTTCCTTTCATATCTCCAATTTTCTTGAACAGATCTCTGGTTTTCCCCATTCTATTGTTTTCCTCTATTTCTTTGCATTGCTCATTTAAGAAGACCCTCTTATCTCTCCTTGCTGTTTTTTGGAAATCTGCATTCAGTTTCCTGTATCTTTCCCTATCTCCCTTGCATTTTGCTTGCCTCCTCTCCTCCGCTATTCGTAAGGCCTCGTTGGACAGCCATTTTGCCTTCTTGCATTTCCTTTTCCTTGGGATGGTTTTCGTTGCTGCCTCCTGTATAATGTTACGAGCCTCCATCCATAGTTCTTCAGGCACTCTGTCCACCAAATCTAAATCCTTAAACCTGTTCCTCACTTCCACTGTGTATTCATAAGGGATTTGATTCAGATTGTATCTTACTGGCCCAGTGGTTTTTCCTACTTTCTTCAGTTTAAACTGGAATTTTGCTATAAGAAGCTGATGATCTGAGTTACAGTCAGCTCCAGGTCTTGTTTTTGCTGATTGTATAGAGCTTCTCCATCTTTGGCTGCAGAGAATATAATCAATCTGATTTCGATGCTGCCCATTTGGTGATATCCATGTGTAGAGTCGTCTCTTGTGTTGTTGGAAGAGAGTGTTTGTGATGACCAGCTTGTTCTCTTGACAGAACTCTATTAGCCTTTGCCCTGCTTCATTTTGAACTCCAAGGCCAAACTTGTCAGTTGTTCCTTTTATCTCTTGATTCCCTACTTTAGCATTCCAATCCCCTGTAATGAGAAGAACATCCTTCTTTGGTGTCATTTCTAGAAGGTGTTGTAGGTCTTCATGGAATTGGTCAATTTCACTTTCTTCAGCACCGGTAGTTGGTGCATAAACTTGGATTACTGTGATGTTAAAAGGTCTGCCTTGGATTCGTATCGAGATCATTCTGTCATTTTTGAGATTGCATCCCATTACAGCTTTTGCCACTCTTTTGTTGACTATGAGGGCCACTCCATTTCTTCTACAGGATTCTTGCCCACAGTAGTAGATATGATAGTCACCCGAACTGAATTCACCCATTCCCTTCCATTTTAGTTCACTGATGCCCAGGATGTCGATATTTATTCTTGTCATCTCATTTTTGACCACATCCAGCTTACCTCTATTCATGGTTCTTACATTCCAGGTTCCTATGCAATATTTTTCTTTACAGCATCGGACTTTCCTTTCGCTTCCAGGCATATCCGCAACTGAGCGTCCTTTCGGCTTTGGCCCAGCCGCTTCATCAGCTCTGAATCTACTTGTACTTGTCCTCCGCTCTTCCTCAGTAGCATGTTGGACGCCTTCCGACCTGAGGGGCTCATCTTCCAGCGTCATAACTTTTATATGCCTGTTGTCTTTGTCCATGGAGTTTTCTTGGCAGGGATACTGGAGTGGCTTGCCAGTTCCTTCTCCAGGTGGATCACGTTTAGTCAAAACTCTCCACTATGACCTGTCCATCTTGGGTGGCCCTGCATGGCATAGCTCATAGCTTCTCTGAGTTATTCAAGCCCCTTCGCCACGACAAGGCATTGATCCATGAAGGGCTTGAATTAGCATTCTGCCTATGAATTAGCACGTTCAATTCTCTGTCTTCTCTTTAGCTGGGCATTGCTTTTTGAGGTAATGTATAAGCAGCCACTCTGCCTGTTTCATGATAGTGGAGATGAAATGGGGAGGAGCAGCTTCATCTTTTTATTTAGGGGGGCTCAGGCTACTTTTAACACAGAAGACAGAGCTAGTTTCAAGAAGGTGGCTACTCTAAATATGTCAGCATTTGTTTTTCTTGTTGTTGCTTAGTCATTTAGTTGTGTCCGGCTCTTCGTAACCCCATGGACCAGAGCAGGCCAGGCACCAGGGCTGTCTTAAGCATAGCTGGCGCCCTGGCACGAACTATCCCTCTGGCGCCCCCCCTCCCGTTTATGAGCGCGGCTGCCGCACAGGCGGAACAGCACAGCAGCCCCCTGGCGGCCCGGTGCCCTGCGCCACCCAGCCTTGCCTTAAGGCCGGCCCTGCCAGGCACTCCTGTCTTCCACTGCCTCCCACAGTTTGGTCAAACTCATGTTGGTAGCGTTGAGAAAACTGTCCAACCATCTCGTCCTCTGTCGTCCCCTTCTCCTTGTGCCCTTCATCTTTCCCAACATCAGGGTCTTTTCCAGGGAGTCTTCTCTTCTCATGAGGTGGCCAAAGTATTGGAGCCTCAGCTTCACGATCTGTCCTTCCAGTGAGCACTCAGGGCTGATTTCCTTCAGAATGGATAGGTTTAATCTTCTTGCAGTCCATGGGACTCTCAAGAGTCTCCTCCAACACCATAATTCAAAAGCATCAATTCTTCGGTGATCAGCCTTCTTTAGAGTCCAGCTCTCACTTCCATACATCACTACTGGGAAAACCATAGCTTTAACTATGCGGACCTTTGTCAGCAAGGTGATGTCTGTGCTTTTTAAGATGCTGTCTAGGTTTGTCATTGCTTTTCTCCCAAGAAGCAGGCATCTTTTAATTTCGTGACTGCTGTCACCATCTGCAGTGATCATGGAACCCAAGAAAGTAAAATCTCTCACTGCCTCCATTTCTTCCCCTTCTATTTGCCAGGAGGTGATGGGACCAGTGGCCATGATCTTAGGTTTTTTTATGTTGAGCTTCAGACCATATTTTGCGCTCTCTTCTTTCACCCTCATTTAAAGGTTCTTTAATTCCTCCTCACTTTCTGCTATCATTGTTTTTCTTAGCTCACTACTATTTCCGTTTTACGGGAAGGTATCTGAGACGGGGCTTTAAAAAAATAAATAAAAGCACCGTACCTTCAAGAAGACATGAGACAAATGAAAAAGGATAGAGCTGTCGTGCTGGGAGACACCTCGCCTGTTGAATTTCTACCTGCCATCATGCGGCTTCTGAAAGGCTCAGGGTGGCATTTACCCCATTTAAAAAATAAGGCAACCTCAGGAAATGAGTCATTCACGTAATTGAGTGGGGAATGAGGCAGAGAGAGAGAGAGAGAGAGAAGAGAGAGAGAGAGCCAAGAGAAACTGATGCACTAGGTGAAATTGGATTTTCCCAGTGAAAACATATTGTTGGTTGTGTCTTGGGAGAAAGGAAATATCTTCTTTCCCTGAGACAAAAGCAGAGTCTCACGACCTGCACCCATGGCAAAACAATACTAACAAAAAAAAAACCCACCAAAATCACATCCTGTGTTTTGATTTTGAGGTGGGCCCCAAAGGATTGTTCAGGAAAAATTCTGGATGTTGTTTCCTTCCTAAGGATGGTGCTGGGCGGATTAAAAGTGGAGATCCCCATCAAACATTGCCAGCGGCTAATTTCACGTGCAAACCTATAATGAAGACACAGGCTCCCGTGTTTTGGAAGGAGCCTGAGTAAGACGATTTCAGCAGCTTCACCTCATCCCTCATCCCTGATCACACTGACCATTTGCTGGCCCCCTCTGGTCCCCAATCCACACAGCCGCAGAATGTGCAAGGCAAGTGGAGGGAGCTTCTCCATCTCCCCTCTCTCTCAGCACAAAGAGGGCTATTGAACAGGCCACAGGAGCAAGGAAAAGGAGCGGCAGGGGGGCGGGGGCTGAGCAAATGCGCCATCCTGCTGACCCTGCAGGCGCCACCCAAATCCCAGCTGACATGTTGGATCACAGGTGCAGACTCCTCAAAAGCAAACAGCCTCTTGGAATAAAGCATTCTTGTTTGCAATTTAATGCAGAACACAAACAAGGGGAGACCTGTGCGTCCTGCTGTCTGAAGGACCTCATTCTCCCATTCATAAACCTGCCCGGGCTCTGAGATCTTCTGGCGAGGCTCTTCTCTGAGTCCCGTCACCCTCACTGGCAAGCTTGGTGGGGACGTGGGACAGGGCCTTCTCGGTGGCTGCTCCCAGAATTTGGAACTCCCTGCCTAGAGAAGCTAAACTGGTTCCTTCCTTGCTGTCCAACAGGCTGGGGGGGGGGCTGTTTGTTTGTAAACAACTGTCTGGGTTTAACAAAAAAAAGGGCTCTTAAACAATGCTGTACTGTTTTTTCCAAACTGCATAGATCTGTTTTTAATTCTGCTATAGTTTAAATTACTTTTTAACTATTTTCTTTTCTACGTTTTTGACCTTCTGTACATGATTTGTGTTGTTTTCCTTTGTGTAAGCTGCCTTGAGTCAAGCGAAAAGGTGGGATATAAGTATAATAATAATCACCCACCTCCTTATGAAACGTCTTGATCCTAAACTTCCCCTGCCTTGTGGCTAATAATAATAATAATTTATTATTTATACCCCGCCCATCCGGCTGGGTTTCCCCAGCCATTCTGGGTGCCTCCCAACAAAATATTAAAAATACAATAATTCGTGAGAAAGGCTTTGGGAGGAAGCCCTGAGGAAAAATTCATACCCGATGCCTTGCAGGACATCTTTGGGGAAAGAAAAGGCATAACCCGTACACAAATCCAGAGGGGAGTCCCTAAGGCAGTTGGATGGTGCCTTGTACGCCTCCTTCTGCCAACTCCTGCAGCCAAGCTGGTGCCAAATGTCTTGCTCTGCTTTCCTTTGGGAGCATCAGTGAGGCCGATAAGAGGTATTGTCTAGGAAGCCCAGGACCCCCATACACTGCCCAGGCTTGCCCCCCAGAGAGATCACTTCGGTGCTGTAAACAGCAAAAACAACGCAGGAGGCAGCAGTTATGGGTTACCAGTCTCCGCAGCCACAGCAGGCGCTACGATTCTCCAGCCGTTTGGCTTCTCAAGACACATGGGTGCCAGCAACCTCTGCCATGGCTCACCTCAAACCAGGAAGTGTTCTCCGGAAGACAACGGCTACTGGGGGCCTCTTCATCTAAAGGCATAGCTGCCAAGTTTTCCCTTTTCTCGCGAGGAAGCCTATTCAGCATAAGGGAAAATCCCTTTAAAAAAGGGATAACTTGGCAGCTATGTAAAGGTAAAGGGACCCCTGACCATTAGGTCCAGTCGCGGAAGACTCTGGGGTTGCGGCACTCATCTCGCTTTACAGCTTCTGGGTCATGTGGCCAGCCACTTCTGGCGAACCGGAGCAGCGCATGGAAACTCTGTTTACCTTCCCGCCGGAGTGGTACCTATTTATCTACTTGCACTTTGACGTGCTTTCGAACTGCTAGGTTGGCAGGAGCAGGGACCAAGCAATGGGAGCTCACGCCGTCGCGGGGATTCGAACCGCCGACCTTCTGATCAGCAAGCCCTAGGTTCAGTGGTTTAGCGCCACCCACTACTACAAGGCATCAAATAATATGAGGAGGAGAAGCAAGATGGCTGGGGAGAGGAAATGAAGAACCACGTTTCATTCCCCCTCCCCGCCACTCGTACAGTCCTGCAGTGCTTGAAGTGCTCAGGTATCTCTGAGTGCATGCAGAATGCCTCCATTGTTCTCAGCAACCAGCAACCAGCCTCCACAAACATCTGGCGTTAGAGAGATGGCTTTGCGGGGAATAGGAAGGTTTGGCTCTGGAAATGTCCCTTCAAGGAAGAAGCATTTGAGGTGGAGAGGGAAGAAGAGACCAGGTCTTTTGTGTTTTAATATTTTGTTGGAAGCCTCCCAGAGTGGCTGGGGAAACCCAGCCAGATGGGCGGGGTATAAATAAATATATTATTATTATTATTATTATTATTATTATTATTATTATTATGGCTGGGGCAATCCAATCAGATAGGTGGCATATAAATATTACAATCAATTGGGCCTGTCCCACATACTCACTGATGGAAAGTATTCATGCCATTTAGATTAGCTCCACTGCATTTATATGGTGGTGTGGGGGGGAGAGATTTATTTATATATTTTAAACAAGTTTCTTTGTTTGGTTTTTCAGATGAAAATTTTACAGTCAAATATCCAACATACAACATAGAAATAAGATTCTGAAGAATCTCCTGGACGTCTCCCCCCCCCCCTTATGGGTCCTACTGTTAATCATTTCCTCCTGCATCTTTTATAATAGTCCAAAATTCACCATTAAACTGCAAATGTTTTTCCAATCCTACTAACGGTTTTAACTGTTTACAATGGTTTTTAAGATCAATTATAAATTTTCCCCGTTCCTTATTTATTTTAAACAAGTTTCTAGTCCCTTTCAATCTGGAATGTCAGCTTGAAATTGCAGAAGCGAGTTGGGAGCCAAAACTCAGAACTGATGACCTCTTCCTCTGCTATGTCTCGTGGCAACCCACATGTGGTGGAAGGAATAATAATTATTATTTATTATTCATACCCCGCCCATCTGGCTGGGTTTCCCCAGCCACTCTGGACGGCTTCCAACAGAACATTAAAATACAATAATCTATTAAACATTAAAAGCTTCCCTAAACAGATGTCTCCTAAAAGTCTGGTACTGTGGTTGTTTTTCTCTTTGACATCTGGTGAGAGGGTGTTCCACAGGGCGGGTCCCACTACCGAGAAGGCCCTCTGCCTGGTTCCCTGTAACATGGCTTCTTGCAACGAGGGAACCGCCAGAAGGCCCTTGGCACTGGACCTCAGTGTCCGGGCAAAATGATGGGGGTGGAGACACTCCTTCATGTATACTGGACCGAGGCCGTTTAGGGCTTTAAAGGTCAGCACCAACACTTTGAATTGTGCTCAGAAACGTACTGGGAGCCAATGGCTGCCCCATGTGGACTTAGAAACAGAGGACACTGCCTTACCCCAAACCAGGTCACTCGTCCATCTACTGTCTACACCAGCGATGGGAAACGTGTGGCTCTTTGGATGCTGCTGGACTCCAACCCCCATCATCCCTGTCCACAAGCCATGTTGGCTGGGGCTGATGGGACCTGGAGTATAACGATGTTTGGAGGACCAGAGGCTCCCCATCTCTGGTCTACACCAATCAGTCTTTCACCTTTTCCAGCCCAGGGTCCACCCAAACCTACACCTGGGAAGTCACTCCTTCTTCTTCTTCTTCTCCCTATATTTATATAGTGGTTATGGTGCCACCACCAATCAGGGCATGACCCCGTAGTGGCTCCCAACACAATAGTCCTTGAAGACCAACGGTGCCATCTCCAACTCACTTCTACACAAAGTAGACTCTTTGAAAGTAATTGACCTAAGCAGGGCATGGTGGGACCGACACATGTCCTTTAATTTTAGTGGGTCTACTCTGAGGAGGACTAACACTGGCAACTGTCACTAGCTGCAGCTCTTCAAGCAGGTGAGACTCCGAGCCCTACCTGGAGATGCCACCAATCGAACACGCGACCTTCACTGAGGTCCAACACTGAGCTACAGTTCTTCCATATCTATCCTAGCCCTCACCCCTCTCCCCACCTTACCAATAGTCCCAGTCCTCCAGAGCCATCATTTCTTCATTATAAATGCATTTTAAATGGCACCAGTTACCCTTTGGAACTCCCTGCGACTACTGACATCAGGGAGCCACCTTCGCCCTGTTCCTTTTGGCGTCTGCTGAAAACATTTTTGTTTAGGCAAGCCCGTCCAGACACATAGGACGCTGGCATGTGTTTTGATCTGGCTTCTTTCTTTTAAAATCTTGTCAATGATTTGAATTATTTTTGAAGGCTTTTAACCAATAATTTCATTGTATTATTCTTCTTGTAAACCGCTCTGAAGTTGTGGCTGTTGTTGTGGTTTTACAATCAAGAGGTGTGTGTGTGTGTATATACATACATACATACATACATACATACATACATACATACATACATACATATGTTTTATGAAATAAATAACTAAGCAATAAAACTGCTAGCACATCTACAAAGCTAAGCAGGGTCTGGTCTGTTTTCAAATTTCAGGATTATAGACTACCTCCGAGGACTAAAACCTCACAAGGCGATTTATAGAATAAAAGTATGGTGCATAAACAACCACAATGGGTTAAGAAAAAGAAAAAGAAAACTTGTAATAAAACAGCCACAGAATCATAGAATCGTAGAGTTGGAAGGGAACCTGAGGATCATCTAGTCCAACCCCCTGTAATGCAGGAATTTGCAGATGGAACAAGATGGGTGGGGTATAAATTATTATTATTAGCTGTCCCATATGGGGAATCAAATCTGCAACCTTGGCATTATCAACACCACGCTTTAACCAACTGACATCTTCTAATGAAGGGTGGTATATGAATCTAATAAAAAATATATAAATAAAGTAAATAAATAAAGTTTCCCATCTGTCTTCAAAGGCAGCCCCACAAACCAGGCATTACAGCAGTCCAGCCTGGATGTTCCAAGTGTGTGGATAACGGAAGCAAGGTCAGACCTCTCTAGGAAGGCTGGTAGACCAGCTGTGGCCATCAGCTGGCAAAAAAAAAGCTCTATGGTATCAGGTTGAGAAGGAAGCAGGGAGCTCCATGCCAAAAAATAAGAAAAGAAAAAAGCAGGCAACATGACAAAGAGAAAGGGCTTTTTCCAGCCTTTTTTTTTTTTTTTTTTGAATTTGCATTATTAAATCCTGCAAGTGCTGACTTTGGATTTCTCGGGAGGAGAATCTGCAGTTTCTGTCTCTGGGTGAAGAATCTGAACTGCCACCATAGTAGGATAACAAATTGAGTATGAGTCAACAATGCGAAGCCCGCCAAGGACGGTGACTGTTTCCAGGCTGCATTAAGAAAAAGCTTTTCCCCAGGTTCGGGAACTAAACAGCCCTGGTCTAACCCCACACTGTAAAAAATACCGAGAGTATGGCTTTTACAATCCTTGTGGCATGTACAGAATTTTCTCTTAAAAAGAAAAAGTATGCATATTATTATAGACTGTCTAGGTCCACAGTTGCATCATACGTTTAAATCAATAGGATACAACAGTGGTACCTCGGTTTAAGTACACAATTGGTTCCGGAAGTCTGTACTTAACCTGAAGCGAATTTTCCCATTGAAAGTAATGGAAAGTGGATTAATCCGTTCCAGATGGTCCGCGGAGTATTTAACCTGAAGCGGATTTTCCCATTGAAAGTACAGTGGTACCTCTACTTACATTGTTAGGGGACCTCTCTATTCCCCTCCCAGGATCCTCTGTGAAGAGGGATTGATTGTGAAAGCACTCGCAGAACTGTGAGCTCTGTGAGGGGAAGAAGGGGGCTTTCCTAGCAACTCTCAGCACCCTTAACAAACCACAGTTCCACTGTTCCCCCGTTGGGAGAGGGGGAACAAGACTCAAGTTTGATTCAAGGAGTCCTCAAAGAAGAACCAGCATGGAATAATGTCCTCCCAGTGAGAGAAGGAGGGCAGGATCCATGCTGGGGCCTGAGTTTAACTGGGGGGATTGCGATAGGGCTGGAAAGTGGAAACATAGCTGGATGGTACTGTGCTACAGTTAGAAAATTGGGGGGTCAGAAAGAAGAGTGGTGGATAGGTGGCGATAGAATGGGAATAGGGTGAGGAGTAACAATGGGTTATTTTCTGACTGATTAAGATGGTCCGAAACTGGAATGTTTTATGGAGCTGGTTGATACATCTGGGAGATCTGGAGTCCAGGGGTATAATTAGATAAATGTGGTTAAAGGTATGGTAGAAGAAATATCATTTGAATATATGGAAAAAATTGGGGGTATAAATGTGAGGCTAAAGGAAGAATAAGAGATGGTAGATTTGGATTAATTAATGAATTATAAATTGAGGGTATTCGATGGTGGTTTTCTTTTTTTTAGTAGATTAGAATTGGTTAGGAAATAATGGAAAAATTGTGCTAGAATGATTTAAGATGATAAAAGAAAATTGCTTAATTTAGATTTAACAAATGGACCCAGTGTGTGGGGAATCGAGGAAGTCCACAATGTTAATGTAATGAATAGGTATGTTTTTGCTTTTGTTTTCTTTTCTTTTTTGACTATGTTTTGTTTTTGCTTTTTTGCTTTTCTTTTTGTGTTAAAATGTCTGAAAACCAATAAATATTATTTTAAAAAACAAACAAAAAACAAACCACAGTTCCCAGAATTCTCTGGGGCAAGCCATGACTGCTTAAAGTGGTGTCACAATGCATAAAATGTGAATGTGGGCTAAGTGCAGTCCTGGGCATCGTGGTTCGAGAGAGAGGTCAGGAAATCCCAGCCTTGTATAGGGTTGCTAGACTCAATAGAGGACAGGACTTCTGTGCCTTTAATTGCCTTGCTCTCTTTTGAGTCTGGAAACCTTAAAGAGAAACCAGCAGACCCTTTGTTTAATTTACAAGCAAAGGGTCTGCTGTTTTTCTCTTTAAGGTTTCCAGGCTCAAAAGAGAGCAGGGCAATTAAAGGCACAGAAGTCCTGTCCACTATTGAGTCTGGCAACCCTAGCCTTGTAACGGGGACAGGCAATTGGACACACAAGGGCTCAATCCAGCCTCATGAGTCTTCATCTAATTCCCACAGCATAACTGTACATCTCCCCCCCCCCCCCCCGCAGTCAAGTAAAGAACTCTTTGACTCCCTTCTTCCTGGCACAAACAACAGAGGTTTGGACCATTCTCTCGCTGCCCCCCATTCACCATACGCCACACACCCACACCATCAATCTAAAGCCCTGTGATACCACTTGAAACAACCACAGCTCCCGCCAAATAATTCTGGGAGCTGTAGTTTGTTAAGGGTGCTGAGAGTTGTTAGGAGGACCCCCCCCCCACACACACACACTATTCTCCTTACAGAGCTACAGTTCCCAGAGTGGTTTAACAACTAATCCCTCTTCCCAGGGAAATCTGGGAGTTGTAGTTCTGCAAGGGGAATAAGGGGTCCGCCATCAATTCTCAGCTCCCTTAACAAACTACAGATCCCAGGATTCTTATGGGGAAACCATGACTGTTTAAAGTGGCAACCTAACACTTTAACTGTGTCGGGTGAATGTACCCAAGGGACAGGGCCTTGTGATGTGCAGTTCTGGGATGCCCTCCTAGGGGAAAGCCAGCAGATTCTTCGTTTGATCGGCTGTGGAGATCTTTTGGTTTTGCAAAGGTTTCTTTGAATAATTCTTACTGTCTCTCACATAGCTATGCTGTTTTGAAATCGTTTCTGCTGCTGTGCTCCTGGAAGATCATTTTAGAAATCTGCCAGGTCTTCTGCTGGTGGTACGGAGGGAGAATGAAAGATTTTTGTCTCAGTTCATGTGGGAACTGGACTGGATGAGGCCAGGCAAACGTTGGAGAGCCTCAAAGACTTTAGGCACCATACATTAAAAACAACAACACTCAACGCACCTTTAAAGCACATGACTTCTCCCAAAGAATTCTGGTAACTGTAGTTTGTTCTGTGTACAAACCGTAGTTTAATGGTTGGCTGCTGGATTCGATGGGCTTTTGGCCTGATTCAGAGACAGGGCTTTTCTTCGCATCTTATATTAAAAATGCCTTTGACCTCCTCCTACTTCCATGCTCCCTAGACAAATACCCAGATCCATGCCTGCACCCTTAAGAACATAATAACAGCCTTGCTGGATCAGGCCAATGGCCGATCCAGTAGTACCCAGTGGCCGACCAGATGCCTGTGGCAAACCTGCAAGCAGGACCCGTCCACAAGACCCCTTTCCTCTCTTGTGGTTTCCAGCAACTGGGATTCAGAAGCATTGTTGGTTCCAACTATGGAGGCAGAACATTGCTACCCTGGCTAGGAGCTATCAATAGCCGCCTCCCTCCACGAACTTGTCCAATCCAAGTTGACATCCATCACTGCCTCAAGTGGGAGTGAGTTCCATAGTTTATGCTATCCTTCAGTCTGTGTTCGAAATTAGCCAGTTGCCAGGCGCATTTGGCACCTGGCTTTCGACCACTTGTGACCAAGATGATTGGATCATGACTGTTTTCACACACAAATACCCCCATCCTGTAGACTTTTATCAGTTATTAATTTATCTGCACCCTGAATGAATTTGGGCAGCCTGAGCAGGAGAAGTCACTGTTCAGAAAAAGAGGTCAGAATTGGCTGATATATACTGTATATTCTGGCATATAAAACGACTGGGCGTATAAGATGACACCCAACTTTTCCAATTAAAATATAGAGTTTGGGATATACTCGTCATATAAGAAAAATGACCCAGCGTATAAGACGACCCCCGATTTTTGAGAATATTTTCCTGGGTTTAAAAGTAGTCTTATACGCAGGAATATACAGTATGTGGAAGGTCCTTGGATCGAGTAACTTTTCTTCTTGTAAGTTCTCAAAACTCTCAAACCTAGCTCAAGGTAGTCCTCTCAACTAGCCAGATGTTTAACTGAGAATCTATCCAAGTCAGTCCATCATTTGAAAAATGAGACTTTTGAGACATCTTGCCCCAAAATGGCAAATGGGCATTCCATTCTGGCGACTGCAACCTTGGTTTTGAGAATCCATGTGGCGCCGAGGTTAGATATCTGAGTTTCCGCTGAGGACCTGCTGTGCCCATCAAAGCAACATCCATTTGCACCCTACAAATGAATCTCAGGAAACATCCACACTGTGCATCTAAAACACATGGTTTGTCCCAAAGAATCCTTGGAACAGGGATTGACCCCCTCAGAGAACTACAACTGATAGCACTCTTAAACTACAATTCCCAGGATTCATTGGGGGGGGTGGAGTGGGAAGCAGTGTGGTTTCAATACATGGGACTCAACTACCAGATCAAAGAGAAAGGAGGTCTCCTGCCCCCCCCCCCCCACCATGTGCTCAGTCTATGACCAAAGGATCATCTTGCATTCCAGACCCGGATTAACCCTTTGAGAGATCAACCCTCCCGAGCAAGCACCTTTCCCCTGACCCCCACAGCTAGAGAAGCCCAACCACTCCCTCCCTAAACCTGAGATGCCATCCAGTGATGAATGGCGCCCAGCTGTCAGCCCAGGATAAATAAAGGTTAGTAACTGGAGAGGCTAGGAAAGGATCGGGCGTTAACCCCACGCCACCCAGAGCGTAAGGACACAGGACACAGACGCCCATTGGCGGCAGCCACAGTTCCCTGCTGCAACAGGGAATTCCCCCTTTTGCACATGTAAAATGCACAGCCTTGCATCCTCCATCCTAAGCCATCATTTTCTCATATGTGCATGTCATCAAGACCTCTGAGGGCCACACAGAGATATTAAGCAAATATGGAGGGTCTGGCTGTCAGATCAGGCCAGTAGCCCGTCTACTCCAGAATCCTGTTCACACAGGGACTGACCAGATGCCTAAGGGGATGCACCGGAGCCTAAGAGCCCTCTCCCCTCCTGTGGCTTCCAGCAGCTGGGATTCAGAAGCATTGCTGCCCCTGGCCGTGGAGGCAGAGCATAGCCAGTAAAGGTAAAGGGATCCCTGGCCGTTAGGTCCAGTCGCGGACGACTCTGGGGTTGCGGCACTCATCTCGCGTTATTGGCTGAGGGAGTTGGCATACAGCTTCTGAGTCATGTGGCCAGCACGACTAAGCTGCTTCTGGCGAACCAGAGCAGCGCACGGAAACGCCGTTTACCTTCCCGCCGGAGTGGTGCCTATTTATCTACTTGCACTTTGACGTGCTTTCGAACTGTTGGTTGGCAGGAGCTGGGACCGAGCAATGGGAGCTCACCCCATTACGGGGATTCGAACCGCCGAGCTTCTGATCAGCAAGCCCTAGGCTCTGTGGTATAACCCACAGTGCCACCCGCGTCCCAGCATAGCCAGTAGCCATCAATAAATGGCTCTGCCCCAAGGAAACGGCAGCAATCAGAACCTCTTGGGCTTAAGGGAAGGGGGACAGACAGGCTGAGCTTGAGCAAAACAGATCCGCAGCTCAACAGGTCGATCCTTCCTCCCTATCCAAAGGGAGAAGGACTCCGGGGCGGGAGGGGAGGGGGGAGAAAGGAATAGGAAGATT
This sequence comes from Zootoca vivipara, assembly GCF_965207765.1. Classification (NCBI taxonomy): domain Eukaryota; kingdom Metazoa; phylum Chordata; class Lepidosauria; order Squamata; family Lacertidae; genus Zootoca; species Zootoca vivipara. The sequence continues at coordinate 78,779,521 of NC_142589.1, forward strand.
GGGCAGGATCTGCGGCCTTCCTGCCCCGCTTCCGAACATCCCATCGGCCAGATGTTGGGCCAGATGGACCTTTAAGCAACAACAGGGCTCTCTTAGTGCGCTGTCTTGGGTTCATACATGGAAGTGGGCAGAGGAGGTGGCATTGAGGAACTGGGTCGAATCCAGCCCCACTGTGGATACCACCTGTTCCAAGGCAGATTGGTGGCTGACGTCCCACGGACAACAGGGCTGTTTCTAAATTTAGCCCCTGCTTGGGGGGGGAGAGGGAGAAGGGAGGGAGATCAAGGCCCCTAACCTGCTCAGTGAGGTCCTCCATAAAGAGGGTGAGGGTCCAGGAGAGAGGATCCCCTGACCCAAATTGCTCAGGACGGTGCCTGAATATTGCTCGGCGATATTCATTTATCTCTGCCGTTTCGCCTGCCTGCCAATCACACTGACGCCCTCCCAAGCTCCAAATTCATGCTTGACAAAAGGCCCCTGTTTTATTTTATTTTTAAGGAAAGAATACCAACACTCCGAAGACTTTTCTGAAGCATGCATGATTCCCCAGCTCCCTCCCACCCACCGCCTCACCCCAAAATAAGTATTATTCTCTCTTTTTGTAAAGTGCCACGCAAGGGTTGGTTGCCTGAACCCACAAGCAACAGAGCAGGAAGGTGTCCCCAACCTGGTGCCCTCCAGATGTTGCGTGGTCCAAAAACACCTGGCGGGCACCAGGTTGGAAAGGCTGGCACAGAAGATCAGACCGTAGGAAGGTCACAGAACATGTTGGAAAGAGCCAGAGCTCCCTAGGCACATCGAGAAGTCACCCCCAGATGCAACCGAGCCCCCCCCCCAGCCAAAGGGCTTGCTCTCCCCTTCAAACTCCACCCCCGTCTTTAACACCAAACTTTGCACTTCAACCCCCCTCAATACAGGGCCCTCCTTGCCTCCACCCCCAAACTTGTCCTTCAGCCCTCTCCACCCCAACCTGCCCCTGCCCCACAGCGCAATCCTAACGCCTCCCCAAGGAAAGCAAGTCTCCTTGAATTCCGTGGGGCTCAGTGCCTGGGAAGTGGGGTTTGGGCGCGCCCCCCACCCCAACTTCCCACCTTGACTAGCATTACACTGCCTTTTTCCTGCAGCCCTAATTTCACGCCGGCCCCTCTCCTCTCCCCCTTTCCCTTTCTTCCTCCCGTGTTCCCCCCCCCCCAAAAAAAATCTTCCTCCTCCTTCTTCTCCTCCACCCCCCTCCAAAAATTAAGGACTCACCGTCCGGAGAAACTGGACGTCGTCCTCTCCTTCGCCGCCTCCTTCGGCCATGGCTGGGCTGGGGGGCTGGGCTGGGGGGCAGCTGGAAGGAGTGGGGCGCCCGCCCTGCTCGGCTGGCTCGTTCGCAGCTGCCGGGAGCCGCGGAGACACTAGCGGAGCGTCCCGGCTCCAGCAGCGCCAGCCAGCCAGCCGGCCGGCTCCCCGCCCCCCGGACCGCCCCTAGGAGGGGATGGAGAAGGGGCGGAGGAGGGCGGAGAGAAGGACATGGGAAGGAGGGAGGGATGGGGCGAGGAAGCCGCAGCGGATCTCTCGCCACCCGATCGCTCCCCTCCTTCTTCACCAGGGAGCTTTTTCTCGCCACTGCGGTCGCCAGGGTTCGGTGAAACCTCCACGGGCCAGGAGCAGTCTACCTGTTCGCTGCCCAGCCGCGGAACTGGCTCCCCGCAACCCACGAGAGGTGGCGGGCTCTCCTTCCTTGGTGGAGGAGGGCCACCTGTCAGTGATGCTTCAGTGGAGATTCCTGCATCGCAGGGGGTTGGACTAGATGACCCCCGGGGGGACACGCTTCCGACTCTGCAATTCTGCGATTCGAAGGAGAGGCGCCTGGCCCAGCTTCTACCTGTTGCCAACTTCCCTGGAGCATCGGATATTAGGCCAGCTCACATAGGAGGGAGGGAGGCACCAGGCTCAGCGCACCTCAAGTGGGATTCATCCAGCACGTTGAACGCATACTCCCTCAATGGCTTTGAAAGAGGAATTCGGGGGGGGGGGGTCCTGCCAGCAGCTACTAGCCAGGATATGCTCCCCTTCCACAGTCGGAGCCAGCAAAGCTTCTGAATACCAGTTCCTGGAAATTGCAGAAGGGAGTTGCTCTGGGGCTCAGATCCTGCTTGCAGGCTTCTGGTTGGCTGCTGTGAGAACAGGATGCTAGCCTTTGGCCAGATTCAGAAGGGTTCTTCTTATATCTCATAGTCTCATAGTCTGTAATGGTTAACTGGTGTCTGTTATTAACTGTTTAGTAGTGGTTTTTTGTGTTTTTTAAATTATCAATTAGTCTTTTTTCGAGATGATTTTTTGATTTTACAAGTGTAGGATTATACCAATACAGTACAAAATACATATCCATTTTTCAAGATTTATCTGAATCTCCAGACTTCCCACCCTCCCCTCCATGGGTCCTATTGTCAACCTTTTCAACTGCATATTATTTCATGGTCCATATTTTATATGTCTCCATATTGTCCATGATATTTGCTACATTACAAGTGTTTTTTTTTTAAAATCCTCCTAATGTTTTCATTTGCTTACAGTGGTCTCCTAGATAAATTAAAAATGTTCCCTATTCTTTATTGAAGTTTTTGTCTTCTTGGTTCCTGAGCTTTCCGGTCAATTTTGCCATCAGCTTAGCTTGTCATTCCTCTCTGGTAGGAGCTTTTTATTCTTTCCATCTGTGGGCTACTAACATCTGAGCGGTTGTTGTCCCATACATAAAAGTATTTTCTGCTCCTTTGATGTTGGTACCTATAATTCCTAATAATAACGCTCCTGGTGTGTGTGTGTGGTGTTTTTTTTAAAGGTTATTTTAAACATTTTTTTCATTTCAGTATATATCATTTCCCATAATGGTTTTTTCCCCCTTATTATGGTTCTATGCTTTTATTGCTGCAAACCACTTTGAGATATGGCACAGCAGGATGCAAATATTTCTATAAATAAACCATAAACACCATTGGGTATTCTCTTTTGGGGGGGTTGTTGTTGTTGTTTAGTCGTGTCCGACACTTCATGACCCCATGGACCAGAGCACGCCAGTCTTGCACTGCCTCCCGCAGTTTGGTCAAACTCATGTTCGTAGCTTCGAGAACACTGTCCAACCATCTCGTCCTCTGTCGTCCCCTTCTCCTAGTGCCCTCAATCTTTCCCAACATCAGGGTCTTTTCCAGGGAGTCTTCTCATGAGGTGGCCAAAGTATTGGAGCCTCAGCTTCACAATCTGTCCTTCCAGTGAGCGCTCAGGGCTGATTTCCTTCAGAATGGATAGGTTTGATCTTCTTACAGTCCATGGGACTCTCAAGAGTCTCCTCCAGCACCATAATTCAAAAGCATCAATTATTCGGTGATCAGCCTTCTTTATGGTCCAGCTCTCACTTCCACTGGTTATGTGTGATAAATTAAATTTACTGTAGCCAGCCTGTTTTTACAAAACAACAACCCTAAATCTGAATCTAAAACGAACCTCCATTGAGCTTTGCAAAGTATTGTTATCATTTATCGGGTTTCTTGCACACCCTTTGCCCTAAAGTCCCCAAGGCAGGTTATAATACTATATATCACCAGTTGCTGGAAGGATCAGGAGGGGAGAGTTGCTCTTGTGCCCAGATCCTGCTTATGAGTTTCCCATAATGGGCATCAGGGCGGCCACTGTGAGAACAGGATCCTGGACTAGACTGGCCATAGGCCTGATCCTGCAGGGGTCTTCTTTATGTTCTTAGTGTTAGGTAAAGGTAAAGGTGCCCCTGACCATCAGGTCCAGTCGTGTCCGACTCTGGGGTTGCGGCGCTCATCTCGCTCTATAGGCCGAGGGAGCCGGCGTTTGTCCGCAGACAGCTTCCGGGTCATGTGGCCAGCATGACAAAGCTGCTTCTGGCGAACCAGAGCAGCACACGGAAACGCCGTTTACCTTCCCGCCGGAGCGGTCCCTATTTATCTACTTGCACTTTGATGTGCTTTCGAACTGCTAGGTGGGCAGGAGCTGGGACCGAGGAACAGGAGCTCACCCCGTTGCAGGGATTCGAACCGCCGACCTTCTGATCAGCAAGCCCTAGACTCTGTGGTTTAACCCACAGCGCCACCTGGGCTTACGAGTTTCCCATAATGGGCATCAGGGCGGCCACTGTGAGAACAGGATCCTGGACTAGACTGGCCATAGGCCTGATCCTGCAGGGGTCTTCTTTATGTTCTTAGTGTTAGGTAAAGGTAAAGGTGCCCCTGACCATCAGGTCCAGTCGTGTCCGACTCTGGGGTTGCGGCGCTCATCTCGCTCTATAGGCCGAGGGAGCCGGCGTTTGTCCGCAGACAGCTTCCGGGTCATGTGGCCAGCATGACAAAGCTGCTTCTGGCGAACCAGAGCAGCACACGGAAACGCCGTTTACCTTCCCGCCGGAGCGGTCCCTATTTATCTACTTGCACTTTGATGTGCTTTCGAACTGCTAGGTGGGCAGGAGCTGGGACCGAGGAACAGGAGCTCACCCCGTTGCAGGGATTCGAACCGCCGACCTTCTGATCAGCAAGCCCTAGACTCTGTGGTTTAACCCACAGCGCCACCTGGGCTTACGAGTTTCCCATAATGGGCATCAGGGCGGCCACTGTGAGAACAGGATCCTGGACTAGACTGGCCATAGGCCTGATCCTGCAGGGGTCTTCTTTATGTTCTTAGTGTTACACTACTAGTATAACCTTTTGGTATTCAATACAGCACTATAGTTCACGTGCAGTCGTGGGATAATCCTTACAGCAGGCTCTGAAAGTACTATAATCTGCCTGAATTATTCCCATGGGTCAATGCGAGCGCCATGCATACTTTTAAGGAGGAAAATAGGGTCCCACTTGCATCTTGGGGAGGAGAGGAGGGTGTCCCCTGGCTGGAACAGCCTGGACACCTGGGTTCTCACCTGTGACACTCCCCGGGAAAGAAGGGAGGCTAGGATACATCACTATTTATGTAACTACTTTGAAGGAGCCAGGGAGACACTGTGTATGTATATTTCTTACAAGCAAGCTGAAACAGCCTCTTTGGAAGGCGGACAGAGTCTCTCCAGTCCTTGGGGAGGTGAAATTCTCTCAGCCTCTCTACTACAATTCAAAGACACACTTGGGTCTGTATTAGTAGGTAATAAAACGATTTATCATTTCAGTGGCTCATTTGCAAAATAAACTGAGAATCTGATGCTGGAGGTTGTCTAATACTGATCTGAGCCGATATCCAGTTTCTGACAGCAAGAGCTGTTTGATGGTGGAATGGACCACCTCCTCGGAGGGTGGTGCACGCTCCTTAAACAGCAGTTGGGGCTGGCCATCTGTCAGGGATCATTTAGCCATGAATCTTGCTTTGCAGGGGGGTTGGGCTAGATGACCCTCGGGGTACCTTCCAGCTCTACAGTTCTGTGATTCTTCATTCTGTGGTCTGTAAAATGTATGCATTTCTCATACTGTTAGCCTTGCTTTCTTTCCAGGAAAGAGGATAGAATCCCCCCTCCCTTCCTCAAATAATTAACTTAAGGACACACTGCCTTGATCATTGTAGAGAGGGTGGGGGAACACACAATACTTTTATTTTTGAAGCCCTTACCTGTCTGCATCTTTCAGAGAGTAAGGAGATAAAAACTGACCACGCATTTTCTAAGCTGGCTGGTTTTTATATGCTCCTGGTTCCTGGCTCGGGGCCAGGAAGAGAAAATTCCAGACAGGCTGCTAAAATTCCAAGCAGCCGGCAGTCCTTCATTCCTCACCTCTGAAGAAGGTGTTTGTGGGGAAGCAGGGAAAAGGCTGAAGGTGAAACCAGTTTTGGAGGTGAAAAAAGCAGAGGAGAGGCAGAGAAAGAGAGAGAGAGATGTTTGCAAAGACTAGTAACAAACGCCGCTTAGCCAAGCCAGATGAGACAGAAAGACAAGCAGAAGAAAAATGTTCCATTTCTGCACAGTCATGCAGGTGGTAGGAAAAGATATAAACACAGACCAAAGCAACACGCCATTGTTTTGGGGGAAGCGATCTGGAATGGAGAACTCAGTTTAAAAGTAGGATTCATGCTAGGCAATCATAGAATCGTAGAGTTGGAAGGGAGCACAAGGGCCAGCTACTAGTCTACTCCTCTGCAATGCAGGGACCTTTTTGCCCCATGTGGGGCTCAAACCCACAGCCCTGAGATCAAGAGTCTTGTGCTCTACCGGCTGAGCTATTTAGTCACAGCAGCAACTAGGATGGGGAGAGAGGAGGGTCTTGGCTCGGTGGTAAAGTATATAAGCTTTGCATGTAACTAGCACAAGATGTGGCTGCTGGGTTGGTAAAGGACCAACATTGCCCAGATCAGGCGTCCCCAAACTCGGCCCTCCAGATGTCTTGGGACTACAACTCCCACCATCTCTAGCTAACAGGACCGGTGGTCAGGGATTATGGGAATGGTAGTCCTAAAACATCTGAAGAGCAGAGTTTGGGGGTGCCTGGCCCAGATCCTTGAAAGCCTTGCACAGGCTGCCAGGGAGCTACTGGGCCCAATTCAAAGTGTTAGTACTAGCATACTCAGGACCCAAGTACCTAAAAGAGCGCCTTCCACAGTACCAATATTTCAGACCCTACATTTGGTAGGCAGCTCCTTGGTGCTGGTGGTGCCGTCGCCAGGAGCTGCCCAGCTGGCGTTTACCATAGCAGGGCCTTTTCAGTGGTGGCTCCCTGGTTGCGGAATGCCCTCCTTAGCAAGGTGCACCTGTCTCCGTCATTCCAGCTTTTAGGAGGAATCTGAAAGCACTCCTGTTTGCATTTGGTGGCTGAGGAATACAGTCCCTTGCAACCTCGAGATCGCTGGGTGGAAAATGTTTTTAATTGCAGTTTTTAAGAACAGGCTAATCGGTTTTGGGAGTGTTTTGCGTTTAAATTGCTTAACTGTTTGCTTATCAGTAAAGGTAAAGGGACCCCTAACCATTAGGTCCAGTCACTAACGACTCTGGGGTTGCGGTGTTCATCTCGCTTTACTGGCCGAGGGAGCCGGCGTACAGCTTCTGAGTCATGTGGCAAGCATGACTAAGCTGCTTCTGGCGAACCAGAGCAGTGCACGGAAATGCCATTTACCTTCCCGTCGGAGCAGTACCTATTTATCTACTTGCACTTTGATGTGCTTTTGAACTGCTAGGTTGGCAGGAGCAGGGACCAAGCGACGGGAGCTCACCCCATTGCGGGGATTCGAACCGCCAACCTTCTGACTGGCAAGCCCAAGAGGCTCAGTGGTTTAGACCACAGCGCCACTCGCGTCCCTTTTATTTCCTTATCAGTAAATAAGTTCAATAATAATAATAATAATAATAATAATAATAATAATAATAATAATAATTTATTTATACCCCACCAAACTGGCTGGGTTTCCCCAGCCACTCTGGACGGCTTACAACAGAAAAATGAAATAAAATAATCTATTAAACATTAAAAGCCTCCCTAAACAGGGCTGCCTTCAGATGTCTTCTAAAAATCTGGTAGCTGTTTTTTTCTTTGACATCTGATGGGAGGGCGTTCCACAGGGCGGGCGCCACCACCGAGAAGGCCGTCTGCCTGGTTCCCTGCAACTTTGCTTCTCGCAGTGAAGGAACCACCAGAAGGCCCTTGGCACTGTACCTCAGTGTCCGGGCAGAACGATGGGGGTGGAGACGCTCCTTCAGGTATACTGGACTGAGGCCATTTAGGGCTTTAAAGGTCAGCACCAACACTTTGAACTGTGCTCGGAAATAAGAATGCCCCAGGTTCAATCCCTGATTTACTCTGGCCGAGCTGCAGAAGGTGGGCACCCCAATGAGGTGCTTTAATCCTCTTGGCTGAAGCCTCAGCCCCACAGCTCCTGTTAGGAATTCTGAGATGATGCACATAAACCACTTCTGAATGCACAGAAATCACCGCTATTACATATAGAAATATAGAGCTAATAGCCTTGGCAATTGCGGGATGAAGTAGAGAAATTAACCGCCGCCCCTGTGCTGTCAACCACAGGGGTTGCTTTGCCCTACTGCAAACTAAAAAGCAAATAACCTTTTTAGTTAAAAAAGAAGCAGCAGCATGCTTTCTTTGGCTTAACAAAACAAAAAATAGCTTTGCAAATACTGTAAACAGCAAATAAATTACAGGTAGGTAGCCGCGTTGGTCCGACGTGGTCGAAACAAAAAATAAATAAATTCCTTCCAGTAGCACCTTAGAGACCAACTAAGTTTGTCATAGATAGGTATGAGCTTTCGTGTGCATGCACACTTCTTCAGAAACAAATAAATAAATTGCCGCTGATGTTAACTGGCCAGTGGGGGGGGAGGGGAGGTGGAAGTTTTTGTAAACAAGTTTTCCAGCTGAAAACAAGCTTGTTTCCACTCTGGCTGCTGAAGCATTCTGTGGAAGTACAAACCTTGCATCAACAGGCACAGACCTAAAAGGAGGAAGCCAGCTATTTTGGATTTCTCTTTGCCACTTTGGCACCAAATTATTCATTGAGAATAGCTACGGTTTCACCTTCTCTGCCACCCTGGCAGAATTTGCGTGAAAAAGCCAAAGTTCCAGGGTTGCTATTTGCCATCCTCCCCAAATATTTTTTGGGTTGATATTAAAAACACTTTCAATCGTCGGCAGGAGTGCTAGTTATGTAAGTACCTAAAAAAAAAAGCCACATTCCTTTGTCTCAAGGCAAAAACAAACAAATTGGAACAAAGCACGAGAAAGTTACAGTACCAAGCTGTGTACGTACCACACATTAAAAACATCCTCCCATCAGAAAAAAAAAATCCTGGGAATTGTAGTTTACCCCCAGAGAACTACAATTCCCTGCACCTTTAACAATCTACAGTTCCCATGAATATTGTTTTTTTTGGGGGGGTGATTTAAATGTATGGTGCAGATACAGTCCCACACTCAAGCCTTGTATAGATCCAGAATGTTAAATGGATTTCTTTGGAGAAGCAACAGATTCCCCATCTCTGCTCTATCATCATCTCTCCTGAAATCAACCTAAATTAACCTCCACCGCTTTCTGCTTCCAGATGCTTAGGAAGTACTGAATTTAGATTCTCATCTCCTTCTGCCTTGTCGTCCCCCCCCCCCCCCGCAAACACCACCAGAGGGCATCCCTCAAATTAACCTCCCTTTTCATTCTGACAGTGAAGTTGATGAGCAAAGGGAGTCTGGATCTTTAATGTTGCATCGAGGAAGGCTGGATTTTAAGACACTGGGCCAAGAGAGATGCCGGCAAAACTGCTAAAAAGAAAAAGGAGTGGTTGTCTTTCTTTCTTTCTTTCTTTCTTTCTTTCTTTCTTTCTTTCTTTCTTTCTTTCTTTCTTTCTTTCTTTCAATATTTAGAGACTGCAGCAGCCAAGATACTCAGCGCCTTGCTTCAAATAATGATGATGGGGCTGAAACAACCATGAACAGAATCAGAATTTTCTGTATCTTGTTGGTTTTTTTGGGGGGGGGGGGTTTACCCAAAAAATTTGCAGGTTCCCATTCCCCAAATGCTTGGATTAGACCCTCAATATATATTTTTAAAAAGACTAATGAAAAGCACAGGACAATTAAAAGGGCAAGTCAGTAAGTTAAAAGCAAAAACAAAAAACCATGTTACGGAGGAAGAAGTCATTTAGGAGAAACAGCCACCGTGGTATTTCTTGCTTTTAATTATTTCGTGTTTGTTAGAATTAAGAAAAAAAAAGCACACAAGGCATTGCGGACACACCCATCAGAAAAGATTTTCTTTAAAATAATAAGAGTATATTTGGAAAGAAGGGAAGCACCTGACTGCCCCCTGATGGGCGACTGGAGAACCTGCACACGCAAACATCCGAGAGCAAAACTGAACTAATACAATATGTGACTGAGGAATTTTCTTTCTTTTTTTAGTCTTATTCCCTTTTCCAGCTACCACTAATTTTGAGGGAAGCGAAAACGGACCAAACCCAACTCTCCCTTTTACCTTCACTTATAAGCTGCAGGAGAAAAGCCCTTCCGATTCCAAACGGTGATTTTTAACAAGCATAATTCTACGACTCTAAACGGTGATTTTTTGAAGCTCCGGTTTGCTGTGCCAAGACCACTCCTCCAGATATTCGGATTCCCCACGGGCGGGGGGGGGGGAGAGAAATAATATGAAATACAGGTATAAAATACAACTTCAGAGCTGCTAGTGGGTAGATGATTGGGGGGACACAGGGTGTGGCTTTGGGGGGGTTACTAAACAGATACTCTTCCAACACTCACAACCAATAGGTTTTATACAAAACTTTGCACAAGGTTAGCCAGTGAAAAGGCAACAACAAAACACAGAGACAGTGAAGGCGGGGGGCGGGGGAGTTAGTTTGGGACATCAGAATGGGCCGTGTGAGAAAAGGGGATTGGTGTTAAAACCAGGATCTTGTTAAAGGCAGGAATAGGAAGCCTCTTTGACCTCCAGATGTTGTTGGACTACACCTCCCATCAGCCACAGCCAGCAGCGGCAGGGATGATGGGAGTCATAGTCCGACAACATCTGGAGGGCCACAGTGTCCCCATACTGAGCAAAAGAAAATAGTTTCTGGTGGGGATAGCCCACCTTCAGGGTTGTTTGCCGTAGATCCAGACAGAAGAGGATTAACCCCACCAGGCCGAAAAACTAGCTGTTGTTGGGTCACCAGCTGCAGCCAAGTCCAGGGAGTTTGGGTCAGCCACGAGCTGCCTATTCCTGCCACCACCCAAATGAAGTTTGGGAGAGACACCATAGGTCCAACTCCTCTTTCCTTCTAGCAGGTGCTCCAGTTGGCGCTTGGGGGATCCTCACTCGGCAGGCCGGAGTTTGGAGGCATCGGCACCTCCCTTTTGCCACGCAGCCCAGCCAGGGACGCCATGATGTTCTTTCGGGTTATGCAGATTTGCCGCCCGTAGGCCTTGAAGGACTGCAAAGGGCTCCTGGCGGGCAGCCCGGGGGCTCCCCTTGTCGCCCCGTGCCCAGCCTGCACCTCCTGTCCGGCCTGCAAGGGCAGGCCACTCTCGTGGCTCACGGACCGGCCAAAGCGACGCCCCGCCTTGCGCTTCGGGACGCTGAGCTTCTCAGCCTCTGATCCTTTGTCGGTCTGGAGCGATGCCCGCTGGAAGCTGAGGGTCAGGCGCTTGAGGCCGGTTTTGGGAGCCTCGTGGAGGTGGCGGAAGCGGTCGGCCAGAGTGATGGGGGAGCCAGCATCCGAGGGAAGCATCCTTTGGGGCAGGCCGCTGGGCCCGTTCTCTGGGCAGCCGGCTGGGGAGCTGTCTGCTAGGGTGACACAAACAGTGGGGATTCCCAGTTGCCTCATGCCTGCCACTAATACTTCCATGCCAGGCTGCTCTGGCTCAGCTAGGCTGAAGCTCTGGGCATGATGTGCTGCTGCGCCGACAGCAGCCTCGTCCGGAGAGAAATCCATTTCGCTTTCTTCTGCGGCAGCCCTCGCCAAAAGCTCTTCAGGCCAGCTCACCGACCGCCGTAGAACTCTGCGGTGTCTGGGTAGAGAGTCTGGCAGCTCAGCCTCCGCTACCAAGGCCTCCAAATCTGGCTCCTGATGTGCATAGCTGACAGCATCCAAACAGGGATTTCGCCCAGCCCTGTGTTTACATCTCACCGCAGCATGTCCGGCCTCTGGATTTGTGCAGCTAGGGCTGCAAGCATTTTCGTTGGATGGGTGGCTTGTAGATCCTAAAAAATAAGACATCCCAAGAGAAGAGGAAGCCATGTTTAATGTCATGCAGCCGTACGGAGTCCTGTGGCACCTGGTAAATATGGGGTGAGCTTCTGCACGCTCATCTGAACACGTCTTCAAGTGCCCAAGATCTCACGCTGAATGATTTGGTTGTCTTTACCTGCGGGACTTTCATAGAATGGTAGAGTTGGAAAGGACCACCAAGGATCCTCTAGTCCAGCCCCCTGCAATGCGGGAATCTCAGCTAAAGCATCCATGGCAGATGTCCGTCCAACCTCTGCTTAAAAACTCCCAAGAAGGAGGTTGTTTGCAGTTGTTTCAAATGGCAAAAAGCACTGGCTGGGCTTCAGCAACCTTGGCCAACCTGGCGCCCTCTGGGTGTTTTGGACTACAATTCCGTGCCGGACTGGTGCTGATGGGAGTTGTAGTCCAAAAGCTGGAGAGCACCGGGTTGGCAAAGGCTGGGAGTTGTCAGTGGCCCAGCTGAGGTAGCCTCACCACCACCGCCATCACCTCCCAAGGCCATATTGCCCCAACACACACACACACACACACGTCTTGGTGGTTTTCTTTTGCCTGTCTAGTAAGAACAGATTAGGGTTGGGATTCCCATGGTAGAACCGTCAATCCCTCTTCCCTGGAACTCTGGGAAGTGTAGTTCTGTGTAACCATCTTCAAATATCTCAAGGGCTTGTCACATCGATGAGGGAACAAGCTTGTTTTCTCCTGCTCTGGAGGGTAGGACTCGAACGAATGGCTTCCGACTAAACATCAGGAAGAACTTTCCAACAGCAAGAGCGGTTAATGAAAAAAACGGTGCAAAAACGAAATATCTTGGGGAAATCACTTTGGATTTTTCAATTAGAGATGGGGGAGAATTTGCCCGAGTTCTTATTTAAAGGCAAACCCAACATCAGGAAGAACTTCTGGTGGACTCTCCTTCCTTGGAGGCTTTTAAGCAGAGAAGAAGAGTTTGGATTTGATATCCCGCTTTATCACTACCCGAAGGAGTCTCAAAGCAGCTCACAATCTCCTTTCCCTTCCTCCCCCACAACAGACACCCTGTGAGGTAGGTGGGGCTGAGAGACTTCAGAGAAGTGTGACTAGCCCAAGGTCACCCAGCAGCTGCATGTGGAGGAGCGGAGACGCGAACCCGGTTCCCCAGATTACGAGTCTACCGCTCTTAACCACTACACCACACTGGCACAGAGGCTGGATGGCCATCTGTCATGGATGCTTTAGCTGAGATTCCTGCTTTGCAGGGGGTTGGGCTGGATGACCCTTGGGGTGTCTTGCAACTCAGCAATTCTAACTCCCATCTCCCTTAATTTACAGTTCCCAGAATCAGCTGACTGTCTAAAGTGGCACTATAGTGCTTTAAAATTATGGTGCAAACACAATCTAAATATTAGCCCACCCATTTCTGGTCCAGATCAGGTAGCCAGTCCAGGACTTACAACCACCATGCCTGACCTTGCAGAGGGAGAGCCCCATAGCTCAGTCTGCAGTTGCTGTCTTGCTATGTGCCCTGTCCTGAAATCAGGGGCACCAACTATAGGGGACTCTGGGTGCCCGAGCACCCACAGAAAAATTGTTGTGGGTGCTCGGCACCCACACTGCATGGCCCCCATACAACTTCCTATGTCTGGCAAGGTTTCGGAACCAGACTTTGGCTGGTACTGAAAGTCAGAGTCCGAGGGCACATGTAACATCACACACACTGGGCTTCCCTGCCTGAAACCCTGGGCAGACATGGCTGCCAGTCAGTGCAGACAACACTAAATTAGTTGGGCCAATGGTCTGGGGCAGGATAAGACTGCTTCCTATAGGTTTTCTCTTGTAAGGGTGACCTTTCCTAGGTCAGGAGAAATGGGCATTCACCTCTGATACTTGCTGAACCTCTCCTTTGCCCCATTAGGTATTGGACATGCAGGAAAAAAATCTACGGGCCAAGGATTAGCTCAAGACCCTACCTAGCTCACTTTCTCTGAGCTTGTGTGAATGCAGCCAAGCCCATCTATGCTGGGATGTTGGGACTTCCAAGGCCTCGGTCGCCATCTTCTTTGTCAGAAGCCCGCTGTTTGGTTGTGCTGCTTTGGCGGAGGCAGGAAGCGGTTGCTAGGAGAGAAAAGAATAGATCCAATCAGAGGCAGGGGTGGGGAAACTTCCCCGGGGCTACATTCCCTTGCAAGCAACCTGTTGGGGGCCACATGCCAAAGGCAGAAAGGTCCAGAGGCGAAAGTAGGTGAAACAACTACAGTCGTACCTTGGAAGTCAAACAGAATCCGTTCCAAAAGTCCATTCGACTTCCAAAACGTTCGAAAACCAAAGCGCGGCTTCTGATTGGCTGCAGGAAGCTCCTGCAACCAATCGGAAGCCCCGTCGGACATTCAGCTTCCAAAAGAACATTTGAAAACCGGAAAAGTCACTTCCAGGTTTCAATTGTTCGGGAGCTGATTTGTTTGGGAGCCAAGGCATTCGAGATCCAATGTACAGCTGTAATGGTATATTTTTATCCTCATACAGCAGACTCCTTTCTACATGGACTCAAGCATCTCTCTCCGTCCTATATCCAGGTGAGCAGGAATGATTACCAGAGACTGAGGATGCAATCGAGCCAGCCAAAGACACCCAAGGAGGTGCAAAGCAAGGCTGGTTATCTGGGGAGAGCACTAAGAGACAGGCAGAGATTTGGGGCACATCTGCATTTAAAGCATTGTGATACCACTTTAAAGAGTCACGGCTTTCCCCAAAGAATTCTGGGAGCTTTAATTTGTTAAAGGTGCTGAGAATTGTTAAGAGAGCACCTATTCCCTTCCCAGAGTGGTTTAACAATCAGTCTGTTGTTAATATTGTTTTACAGATTATGAATGCATATGTAGTACTTTGTGACCTTTGCTGCAATTGTGCTGTTTAGCCTGTCCCCCACCCCAGTTTTCTTTGTTAATAGTGTTTTATAGACTGTAATGGTTCCACTGATGGTTTGCTGATCATTCTATTTGACCCGTGTTGTATTTGTGATGTCCTATTACACTGTTGTTACTTACTGGTTGCAAGCCACTTTGCGATTCGTGTGAATGAAAGGCAGCATAGAAATAAAACAGATCAAATCTTAAAACGCAATTGTATGTAATTTGGATTATGAACATTAAGGTTGGGCAAGTGGGAAGGCGCCAGTTCTGTTGACCTGGAATACAGTTGTTGAGTAACAAGTGGAACAGCATGGTACAAGAGTAACTACATGGAAAAAAAAGAATAAAATATTGTTGTTTTTAAAAGAAATATAGTAAATCAAATCCATAAAATAAAACTCACTTTCCAGGAAACTCTGGGGATTGTAGCTATGTGTGGGGAAATAAGAGGCATCCTAACAACTCTGAGCACCCTTAAACTACAGTTCCCAGGAAACCATCACTGTTTAAAGAGGCATTATAGTGTTTTAAACATATGGCGTACAGTTGGCCATAATTTGCAATTATTTCATTTTTCTGGTGCCCTGCAGATGTTGTTGGACAACAACACCCATTGGCCCTCCAAGCCAGCATGACCGAAAACCAGATTGTTTTGCATCCCAAAACAGCAGGTCAGGGAAAGCTCCGCAAGAACAACCAGTTATCACACACAAATTGCTAGCCATTCACTGCCTCTGCTGGCTGGAATGAGAAGCACAAAAGCACAGAACCAGGAGGATAGGTGGGCCCTGGAGCATGCGAGGGTCTCTAGCTCTCCGGAGGACTCACCTGATCCTTGCTGTTGCGGGAGAAGATGCGCAAGGATT
Source organism: Zootoca vivipara (assembly GCF_965207765.1). Classification (NCBI taxonomy): domain Eukaryota; kingdom Metazoa; phylum Chordata; class Lepidosauria; order Squamata; family Lacertidae; genus Zootoca; species Zootoca vivipara. The sequence continues at coordinate 78,794,982 of NC_142589.1, forward strand.
TGCGCCCTGCGTCCTTCCGCTCAAAAGGCGCTGGGGAGCGGCAGGGGGGAGTCAGAGCAGAATGCTTTCTGAAAGGGAAGGGGAGAGAGGGAAGCGGTCGCAACGCTTTGGTCACATGTATATTGAAAGCACACGACTTCACCCAAAGAATCGTAGGAAGTGTAGTTCTGGGAATTGTAGCTCTGCGAGGAGATCCTCTACAGTTCCCAGGATTCTTTGGGGAAAGCCATGCGCTTTCAATGTGGTCCCAACAGCCTCTCAAAGTTGGCAAGTGGCCCCCACAGATGAAGGGAGAACATGACCAGGCAGGATTGAACTCCTCCTGCATCAGTTGATAAGCTGGGAGTTCAAATCCTGCTTTCGGCAGGGGTCGGATGCGTCACCCTGTTCCCTGCAGGGAACTTGCTTGGGCACACAAACCAAGCAGGATTAAGCCCTCCGCCCACCAGCTGATCCTGCGTCTCAGCTGCAGGATCCAGCAGCATCCCTACTTGAAAACACACACAGGACATCAGGCATGGATGGGGCAAGTAGGCGTGGTCTAGGGGAAATGGCCCCCAGGGCAAAGTGAGGAGGTCTGGTGGGGCACATTTAGCATGTGGGCCAAGGTTCCCACGCACCCACTTTACAGGCAAGAACCCTCATATCTGAAGTTGATATTTATTGGTTCACTTCTGTACTTGCCCTTTCTTCCAAAGAGAACCCAGTACAACTACTAGCACATGGGTAGGCAAACTAAGGCTCGGGGGCTGGATCCAGCCCAATCGCCTTCTAAATCCAGCCTACGGACAGTCCAGGAATCAGCCTGTTCTTACATGAGCAGAATGTGTGCTTTTATTTAAAATGCATCTCTGGGTTATTTGTGGGGCATAGGAATTCGTTCATCCCCCCCCCTTTCAAAATATAGCCTGGCCCACCACAAGGTCTGAGAGACAGTGGACCCTGCTGAAAAAATTTGCTGACCCCTGATCTAGCTAAACATTACAAAAATACTATAAGAATAGCAAAACATGCAGTGGGAAAATTCTCACCTCCCCCTCTCAGGGCTTGCGGGGAGGGAAGCTTTTGCATATGACAAAGTCTTCCTATCATCAACATCACCCCCACCATAGCTCTTCCCTCCCGTCCTCCATGGAAAGACCCACTTGCAACCCCACCTTTGAGGGCGTTTTCTGCCGCTGCTCTTTCTCCTCTGAGTTTTCACAGCCGGGGTCCATGGGTCTCCCGTGAGGTGCCCTAGATCGGAGAATGGGCTGGAATGTCCTCTGGGAGAAACAGGAGCAGGGCTTGTAGGAGCTGCGTTGGGAGAACACAAGTGTATTTCGTTCCATTTACGGGTTGCTTCCCGTGAACCGTGTTCTGGGCTACTCAACAGGCAGACGAAGCATTGGGAGGCAACTGTCTTCGTGACCGTTTGGGCGCCATTTTGAATCAAGATGGCGGACCAAAACATCACTTCGGAGTGACTGTGTGTTTTCTCGGGTGAGGTGGGTCCAAACTCACGAATCACATTATAAAAACAACCCACAATATTTTCTGGGAGCACCAGGCACTTCTGCCTAGAGTTATATGAAATTAATGAAAACATTTATATACTTTGGCCACCTCATGAGAAGAGAAGACTCCCTGGAAAAGACCCTGATGTTGGGAAAGATTGAGGGCACAAGGAGAAGGGGACGACAGAGGATGAGATGAGATAGTTGGACACATAGCTGCCAAGTTTTCCCTTTTCTCACGAGGAAGCCTATTCAGCATAAGGGAAAATCCCTTTAAAAAAGGGATAACTTGGCAGCTATGGTTGGACAGTATTCTCGAAGCTACCAACATGAGTCTGACCAAACTGCGGGAGGCAGTGCAAGACAGGAGTGCCTGGTGTGCTATGGTCCATGGGGTCACGAAGAGTCGGACACGACTAAACGACTAAACAACAACAACAACATTTAAATAACTACTGTACTTCAAATCTAATATAGACTGAGTTAAAGCCCTCCAGTCACAGGGATTGTTGGCAGAGAAAAGTCTCGAGCAGACACTGAAAACAGACTAGAAACAATGTCTGCCTGATAATACAGTTACAGGTAGGTAGCCGTGTTGGTCTGACGTAGTCGAAACAAAATAAAAAAATTCCTTCCAGTACCACCTTAGAGACCAACACAGTTTGTCATTGGTATGAGCTTTCGTGTGCATGCACACTTCTTCAGACACCGTGCATGCACATGAAAGCTCATACCAACGACAAACTTAGTTGGTCTCTAAGGTGCCACTGGAAGGAATTTTTTTATTTTGTTTTGATAATACAGTGGGAGGGAGTTCCAATCGGTAGGAGCCACCAGACTTAAAGGTGTGAATCCTGTATCGTATGGAGCAGACTTCATGGTGAGCTTCTCTCCTGCAAGAAAGCAGTGACCATTTGGGTACACATAAGGGGTGAGTTTCAGTATCCATATATTTACGGTTTCTGCACATGCTGTAGAGGGAAGTGAGGGGCAGGTGGGGTTCGTCAACCTGAGGAGGTAGGCCATCTAGGAAAAGGAAAACTCTGAACTTAACCATCTGCTACCTGGAGAAAAAAAGGCTAAGGAATAAACCCTTCACAAATCCAGATTGAAGCCCCTAAGATGGTTGGATGGCGTCTTGTATGCCTCTTTCTGCCAACTCCTGCAGCCAAGCTGGTGCCAAATGTCTTGCTCTGCTTTCCTTTGGGAGCATCAGTGTCATCTGGGCACCCCAGGACCTCAATGCACACTGCCCAGTTTTGCGCCCCAGGGAAGTCACTTTGGTGATGCTAACACAGCAATTTGAGTTCACCCCTGGAGGTGCACTCCATTGCCTCTCAAGACAGATGGATGCCAACTTGACAAAGGAAGACAGGCGAGACAACCGAGCTTCAGCTTCTTAAACGCAAGCCTATTGCCTTCCTTCTTAAAACAAATACTGATGTAACAATTTAATGTAAGACCTGATTCAGGAATCTGTAGCTAGGGTTGCCAGACTCAATAGAGGACAGGACTTCTGTGCCTTTAATTGCCCTGCTCTCTTTTGAGTCTGGAAACCTTAAAGAGAAAAACAGCAGACCCTTTGCTTGGAAGTTAAACAAAGGGTCTGCTGGTTTCTCTTTAAAGTTTCCGGACTCAAAAGAGAGCAGGGCAATTAAAGGCACAGGAGTCCTGTCCTCTATTGAGTCTGGCAACCCTATCTGAAGCTGATCCATCGTCGCCAGCCTTTTAAACATTTAATCCACAGATTAGATCTGCATGCAGCCAGCTGTGGCATAGTAGTGAATTTTGAAGCTCGGAAGCTGCAACACCAGGAATCAAAAAAAGGCAGGCAGCTGTGCTAGCTGTAGTAAAAGCACACAGCACCGAATACCAGTTTGCATTTGCACAGAGCCATAGAATTTCAGGTAACTGAGCCCTGCTGTGAAAAGCATGCAGCAAGCACCTCTTTAAGCAAGGTGGGGGGGTGGGGGTGTCACGATATCATTACCTTGTGAGGGACCCACATCCGCTGATCGATCAAACAGGGGTGCAGTATCCGCAAAGGGATCTGAGTTTGCTGGATCCAAGGATGACCTCCTGCCAGTGGGGAACAGGAGAAAAGGGATGGATTGGGATGAGTGATTTCTCAGGTTTTCAAATTTAATTTAATCTATTTATAAACCGCTTTTCAAGAGGCGGGGGGAACTCTCCACCTGGCAAACAAGCAGGCGGTAGAAATGAGGAGGGAGAAGGAGCAGCGGTGGGGAAAACCTGTTAGCCTTTCCATTTGACCAGCCCCCCACCTGCCATATACAATACACCTGGGGCAGCTGATCACCAGAACCTGCAGAGAAACAGGGACTGAGCTATGAAAAAGAGGTTTCCTGATGTAACAAAAGCAGTGAGGATACACAGCTACCAAGGGAGCGGGTCATCCCCAAGAGGACCCCGCAACCCTTTGAGCTGGCACTGGGTCCCAATCCAAATGGGCGGTGCTCCAAGGGAGGCTAGAGTCCATGCCCTACCCAGGCTAGACAAGCGCAGCTGGTTCCAGAGGTTACGGGAATCCCCATATGGGGAAAGACTTTAGCTGTGGATGCAGATGTTTCAATCCTGGCATCTCCAGGTAATCTCCAGGAGAACCCTGCCTGAAACACCTGGAAAGCAGCTGCCAGTCAGTGTAGACACTACTGAACCAGATGGACCAGTGGTCCTACTTTGGGTAAGGCAGTTTCCCATGTTCCGATTGTACCTCTTCTTGGCTGAAAGTTCAGAAGCCCCAACTACATCATCAGAGGCCTTCCTCTTGGAGTTGAAAGATGCTTTCAGAGTCCTGTTACCAGGGGAGCCTGTGGGTTAAGGGAGAATCTTTTCAAGAGGACAAGCATTTGGACAATTCAGTTTATTTCTGTTGTCCAAAATGGGGACACGGAAGACACACACACACACACACACACACACCTGTGCATGTGCAACTAGCCTTCTTTACAAGCCACGAAAAGTAATCTCAAGGCTACCAAATGCATTGCAAGTCAAGCTAAAGTGAGAATCAATCAACAGCTGATTCAAAATCAGTATCAATGAAGTTATTTATCCAGCGCCACAGTAGCCTCCCCAAATCTCCCATGAGACCCACTCAAATCTAATAAGAATCTAAATCAGCCTTTCTCAAACTTGGGTCGCGCAGATGTTGTTAGACTACAAATCCCATCATCTCAGGCCACCGGTCCTGTTAGCTAAGGATGATGGGAGTTGCAGTCCAACATCATCTGGGGACCCAATTTTGAGAAAGGCTGATCTAAATCTTCCCAGAGGGAAGAAAACAATGCAGCTGTTGGTTAAAAAGAAATGTTCCACTCCAGAAGCAGCTGCCTTCTTCACAGTGACCCAAGAGAACTTCAAGAACAAATCTGTTGCCAACTGGTTGCCCACAACCAGCAGCAGACTCAAAAGCTCTCTCCCTCAGCTGAGTGCTCTGGAAAATTTATTCCTTCAATTGGGCTCATGCCCATCTCCCTTCTCCCCAGTCCTAAGCCCCCATTACAGATAGGGAACAAATTTGATTCAGTTCTCATTTAAAGGTGAATTGACTTAATCTGCACTTTCTGAAGGACTTTTTTCCCTCGGGCGGGTGGCTTTGAAGGCGGGCCCTGAGCCTCCCCTGTGAACCAACCTATTGCAGGCCAGATCGTCCTCCTGCCACTGAATTGGCCAATGGCAACAGAAGTTTAGGGGGGGGTTCCCCTGGGCATGGTGCTAAGTAGCTGTGCTTGGCATCATGCCCAGGGCAAGGATAAATGCCTGGTCTGCAGGGCCTTTCGGCTTCTTGCTCGCCGCACCGGTTCTGAAACACTTCAAAATTTGCACTTTTCCGAATTTTGCGCTACAGTTTCCTGTGGAGTTAACACGTACAAATGCCCATCTAGAGTACTAAAGCGTCTGTATAAAAATGTCCAGATGAGCAAAAATAAAGTACATGTGAATGTGTTATTTCAGGGGAAATGTGTCTATTAGAAGACATCGAATCCTGATGAATTTTCATGAGGACTTCAGAAAATTGCAAACTGGTTGGGAAGGCTATTGACGGCTAGGAGCCACAATGGCTTCTTTTCTGCCTCCACAGCTGAGGGCAGTAAATGCTTCTGAATGCCAGCTGCTGAAAACCACAGGAGCAGAAAGGGCTCTTGTGCTTGGGTCGAGCTTGCTGGCTTTCCACAAGCTTCTGGTTGGCCATTGTGAGAACAGGACGCTGGACTAAATGGGCCATTGGCCTGATCTGCAGAAGCCTCTTCTTGTGTTCTTAAGTTGGAAATGTGAAGAACCGAGCTCAAGATTAGAAGAAGAAGACGAAAACCCCAGGAAACTGAAATTCAAGAGGCTGTCCACTCACCCTGTCGAATCTCCTGGGAAGGGGCAGTGCAAAGGGCTCGGCCTGTCTTGAACTTGCTCAGGGCTTCGGTCACGATGTCTGAAGGGAAGGAAGAGAGGCAGAGAAGAGTTAAGGAGTTTAAAAGTTTGAGAGAAAGAGAAACAGGGCTGAAATGCTGCAGGGACATTTCAGGAAACCGGGACAAGGTGGTGAGGCGGAAAGAAAGTAGCAGAAAGAAGCCTGGGCAAAGGAGGCCCAAAAATTGAACTCAGGCCTAGACATCGAGAAAGCCTGGCTTGGTTATGAAAGCGGTCTAGTTTTTTCAGCAGAATACAATTTTGACTGCGGCTCTCATATTGATAATCAAAAGCTGTTTTTTGTTTTTTGGTTTGGTTTTTTAAAAGCCAACAACTTTTCAGATAAGTTGATTTGGTACTCACCCAAAAAAGTAAAAGTAAACTCAGCCTCCATCACAGCCATCTTATAGAGATGTCCCCTGCCTCTCCAAAGAATTCTTCCAAAGAAAAGCCACTATCCTCACAACAAGGGCAGAGAACCTTTTAATCTCAATAACATATTCATTTCAGGATAACTTTTCAGGGGCCACATACTACCGGTGGGCGGGACGAGAGGTGATTATTAATATTAATTATTATTACTGCTATTCCTTCTAAAGGACTCAAAACAAGTGACAAAACAATAAAAACATTTTTAAAACAATTCCAATACAGGTGAAGTTCTGATAAAAAGGTGTGTCATGGGCAAGAGTCCCTCAGCAGACATAGCATTTCAAGTGCAGTGGGCATGCTCTGTTACATGTGCAGCATAGTCAGGCTGTGGAGGGAGCCTACTGGCTAGCGCCCGTATCATCACCCAACAGAATTCTGAAATAAAAGAAGAAACCATGGAGAATCCATAATGCTTCAGAAGCAGGTAAGTCTGCATTTCACCAACCAGAGAGAAATTTGGAAGTGCCCCTGATTCCAAACGATCGTCCAAGAAGATCTGGGTTTGGTCTTCTATACTCACTGCCCATGCTCCGTTGCCGCCGCCTCCTCCTCCCCCTCCCTTCGATGTGCTTTTCTCCAGTGTCTTCTGGGCCTAGTGGGGACAGTCTCTTGGTTTCTGCATCTGAGCAGGCAGCTTGGACTTTTTCCAGGAGGAGCTCGGGAATTGTGCCTGGACACAAGGGGAGATGGAGAGGGAAAATCAAGAGGGCATTGCAATAACAGAGCATGGAGTTAACAGAGCATGGAGTACTGTGGGCCAAGCCATCTCTATCTGTGGGATGTAACATAAGCAGTCAAATACAACATTTCCTGTTTGCCCAGAGTGACGTTGGTCCAGCCAGGAGGACTTCCTGTCACACCTGGTCTGGAGCATCCTGCGTGTGACCAGGTAGATGGGCGTGACCCTGGCAGCCCCCATAAACTAAGGGACTAGTCATGCAGTCATCCCACCCCCTTCTCTCACGTCTTCGTTTTATTTTATTTTTTAAATAAATTTTATTGCAATTAAATTAATATTACATATCCATAGCAAATAATATGACTCCAAAAATACAAAAAAGGTATAAAAGCATGACTCAAAACATTTTAAACCCACCATCTTTCCTCCACCCATTCCCACCACGCTTCCCTCCACCCCTGCTAGATTTCCTTTTATATATCTATATATTCTTTAATCTTTGCATTCTATAGTCTCTATTTCTTCAATTCTATTTGGATTTCAATTTTAACTCTCTATCTATACACTTTGTCTCATACTTCACATTTTACTCTAGACATGTCAGCGAGTTTTTTTTCTGAGCAGTGTGTTACCATGTATTCATCAAAGCATTTCCACACTCATCTTTCAACTTTTGAATGGGGGGGGGGGCTTGGCACTACCAATTTAAAAATTATATTATATTATGAAGCAGATTGCTTAATTTGGATTCGAGATCGGATTAGATTAGAAAAAGGCAATATGCTAGATTTGGAGGGTTTCAACAATCGTTTTGGTTGGCATGCCTATTTAAATTATGAAAAGGTTAAGGCCAATAAAGATTTTACAAACCATATATTAAGAGGAGCATTATATAATGTTTGGAACAGATATAGATTACTTTTGGAACCGCAAACACCCTGGTGGATTTCACCACTAGAAGCATTTGGCATTAAAAAATTAAATATGGATGTAAAGTGGCCCACATATAAACAGTTAGTAGAAGAGAATCAGGGAAATTATAGATGTGGGTTAAACCACAGAGTCTAGGGCAGGCATCCCCAGACTTCGGCCCTCCAGATGTTTTGGACTACAATTCCCATCATCCCTGACCACTGGTCCTCTTAGCTAGGGATCATGGGAGTTGTAGGCCAAAAGCATCTGGAGGGCTGCAGTTTGGGGATGCCTGGTCTAGGGCTTGCTGATCAGAAGGTCGGCGGTTAGAATCCCTGCAATGGGGTGAGCTCCCGTTACTCGGCCCCAGCTCCTGCCCACTTAGCAGTTCGAAAGCACATCAAAGTGCAAGTAGATAAATAGGGACCGCTCCGGCGGGAAGCTAAACGGCGTTTCCGTGCGCTGCTCTGGTTCGCCAGAAGTAGCTTTGTCATGCTGGCCACATGACCCGGAAGCTGTCTGCGGACAAACGCCGGCTCCCTTGGCCTATAGAGCGAGATGAGCGCCGCAAGCCCAGAGTCAGACACGACTGGACCTGATGGTCAGGGGCCCCTTTACCTTTATAGATTAAAAGCATATGAGGAAATGACGATATTTAATATAGATACACTTACAAGTGTATTCAAAGCAGATCAAAAGAGGGGCTTCTCAAAAGAGGAATCTAAATTTAATAATTTGGTGATACAGAATAATAAGAAATTATTATCAAAAACATATAATTTATTATTAGATTGGGATCTTATGGAAGAAGTAGTGAAAGAAACAATGATTAAATGGTCACAAGATCTTGGAAAAGTAATACAGCTGGAGGGGTGGGACAAATTATGGCAGAAGGATATAAGATTTACTGCCTCTTATACCATTAGGGAGAACTTTACTAAAATGTTTCATAGATGGTATATGACACCAGTGAAGTTAGCCAAGATTGATAAAAAGAAGTCCAACCTCTGTTGGAGGTGTAATTGTGAAACAGGAACGCTAATTCACATGTGGTGGAGATGTGAGGAGATTAAGGAATTCTGGTGTGTAGTCCATGAAGAAGTGAAGAAGATACTAAAATCTCTTTAACTAGAAGCCCAGAAGCATACCTGTTGGGGCTAGTAGGTGAGGAAGTACCATGAGGGAAGAGGAAAATATTTCTATACGCAAGTACAGCTGCGAGAATAAGGATAGCCGCAAGATGGAAGCAACAAATATCACCAACAAAAGAGGAATGGATCTGTAAATTAAATGAATATCTACTGTTGGCAAAACTAACTGCGATAATAAGGAACCAATCTATTCAAAAGTTGAAAGACTTCTTCTTCATTTTATACCCTCTTGAAGTTTTTGCTGTCTGCTGGCTCTCAGCCAGCAGCACATGGGCTCAATCCCCATATGGGATAAACCTGCACTCTCTTCTATAACTACAAGCTAAAGCCTGCCTTCAGGATCACGCTGTGGGCTGAATGTGAGTAAACTTCTTATTACTTTTAAGAGAAGACTATTGTGTCTTCATTCTTTTTTATGAGGGAACAGAGAGGATTTACCAGGAACTAATCCAATCTGGACAAGCCAGACTGGATTGCTTAACTCAAGAGATGTAAACGAATCTACCAACTAGCTTCCAGCAATATACAAGGGAATGCACTCTGCTACCAGCTCACTAGTGTGAGTGAGGAAGGATAATATCTAATCCATATATCCTCTCCTACTATCCACAACATTCCCACACTATCCAAGAGGGGCATGGGTGTAGACAGGGGGGGCAGGAGGGGGCAGCTGCCCCCCCCTAGAAGCAAAAAATTATTGTATTTTACAGACCATAACCAATACTTTGCCCCTCCAAAAACTGAAGTGGAAAGGGCTTTGCTTTAGCAAGAGCAGCTCTCCACTTGCTGGGGGCGGGAACACAGCTGTAACAAAAACACATCAAATAAATAAAGCAAAGTGGCTACCAGTACTTAAGCAGTTAAGACAATGGAGCAGAATATCCCTTCAGGCAAGGTCCACCCTATTCACCCTATTGTTATTCAGTGGGAGTTGTTAATGGGCATTCAGGGATCGCATTAACAGTTCTATTGACGATTTAATGAGGGTGCAGAGGATTCAATTTGACTAAGGTGGCCCTGCAAGGCTAAAAGGAAGTGAATAAGAAGGGGGGGGCTGTAGCTTTGATAGACACAGTGATGTTTATAAAAAGCATTGGTGTTCCAGTCTGCCCCTCCTCCTGCATCTGTATACTGTAAATCAGGGGTGGCCACCTCCCAAGAGACTCTGATCTACTCACAGAGTTAAAAACTGGGAGTGATCTACCCCCTTTTGGGGGGTTCAGGTCAAAGCTGTTGAGTTTTTTTAAGGAAGGGAAGCCCTGTTTTGGGGGGTTTAGGTCAAACTTGTTGAGCTTCTTTTAGGAGGGAGGGAGGCCCATTTTTGTTTAGGGCTTCAGGTCTTTTCAGCTTTTTTAGGGAGGAGGAAAAATTTGGGTGAGCTTTTTTTAGGGGTGCCAGTGATCTAGCAGTGATCTACCACAGACATCCAGTGATCTACTGGTAGATCACAATCTACCTGTTGGACGTGCCTGCTGTAAATCAAGCAGAGAGAAAGCTGCTTACAAGGCTCCTGTACATCACAGCGTCACCCAGAGGCACCCACAAATGTGAGTTATCCCTCTCTCTATTTCTTCCTTCCTTTCCTCCCTCTTCCATCCTCAATAAAATACTGGGGGGGGGGCAGATAAGCCCCACATAGAAAGCCCATCAACATGGGGGGGGGAGGACTCTTTAAAATACAGTATTTACCAGTAATTTATTTTGGGGGGGAGGCACCTAGGCCTCTAGGAGTTGGCTGCTATGCCTAGGACAATTCAAGAAAGCAGAATCATGCATATGCTATGGTAATATATCAATAGAATCATGGAATTGTAGTCGGAAGGGACCACAAGGGTCATCTAGTCCAACCCCCTGCAATGCAGGAATTTTTCCCCAATGTGGGGCTTGAACCCACAACATGGTTGAAATATTATGCTGATATGCAGCAACGCCTCGGAGCCATCGAGACTGCGGCCCTGTCTTGCCTCGCCCTCGCCTGCCCTGCCACCCCCTCTCCCCTGCCCGACCCTCCCATCCTCTTGCTGCAGAGTTCCAGCTTCACAGCATCACCCAGAGGCACCCACAAATATGAGGTATCCCTCTCTCTATTATTCCTTCCTTCCCTCCCTCTTCCATCCTTAATAAAATACTGGGGGGGGGCAGATAAGCCCCACATAGAAAGCCCATCAAAATGGGGGGGTGACTCTTTCAAATACGGTATTTACCAGTAATTGGGGGGGGGGGAGAGGCACCTAGGCCTCTAGGATTTGGCTGCTATGCCTAGGAGTAGGACAATTCAAGAAAGCAGAATGATGCATATGCTATGGTAATATATCAATGGAATCATAGAATTGTAGTCGGAAGGGACCACAAGGGTCATCTAGTCCAACCCCCTGCAATGCAGGATTTTTCCCCCAAGGTGGGGCTTGAACCCACAACATGGTTGAAATATTATGCTGATATGCAGCAACGCCTCGGAGCTGTCGTGACTGCAGCCGTGCCTTCCCTCGCCCTCACCCGCCCTGCCACCCCCTCTCGCCTGCCCGACCCTCCCGTCCTCTTGCTGCAGAGTTCCAGCATCACAGCGTCACCCAGAGGCACCCACAAATATGAGTTATCCCTCTCTCTATTTCTTCCTTCCTTCCCTCCCTCTTCCATTCTTAATAAAATATGGGGGGGGCAGATAAGCCCCACATAGAAAGCCCATCAACATGGGGGGGATGACTCTTTCACATACGGTATTTACTAGTAATTGGGGGGGGGAGGCACCTAGGCCTCTAGGTGTTGGCTGCTATGCCTAGGAGTAGGACAATTCAAGAAAGCAGAATGATGCATATGCTATGGCAATATATCAATAGAATCATAGAATTGTAGTCGGAAGGGACCACAAGGGTCATCTAGTCCAACCCCCTGCAATGCAGGAATTTTTTCCTAAGGTGGGGCTTGAACCCACAACATGGGCCTCGGAGCCGTCGTGACTGCGGCCGTGCCTTGCCTTGCCCTCGCCCACCCTGTCACCCCCTCTTGCCTGCCCGACCCTCCCGTCCTCTCCAGCCAAGCAGGGTAGCCGCCGCCGTTGCCAGCCCCAGAAGCACAAGGTGGCCGCTGCCGCCGCTGCCGCCACCACGATGTCGTCAGGCCAGCTGGCCCTGTAGCCCCGCCCACGTTCCCACTTTGTGGCCCCGCCCCTGAATGATCATGGCTTGCCCCCCCCTAGTTTTGATCCTGGCTACGCCCTTGAAGAGGGGTCACAACTGGAGCCGGAAACAAGCATGCCGCCTGTTCTCCATGTGAGGACATAACAGCAGTTCCAGAGGGAACCTGCTTCTTTTCTCCCCTGAGTTTCCATTTGCTTGTTCCTGCCCAGTGGCCAAGAGTATCAGCTCCCTGCCACCCCAATTCATTCCCCTGCTCACAAGTTCCGCACTAATGGAGCAGTCAAGTTGGCTCTGCTGTCCCACCTCCATCCAGCAGGGGGCAGCATGCATATTTTAGTTAGTACTGTACTGTACTCAAGCTCAGCACCGCTTGTTTTTTTCAACAACCCTGTCATTTTAGATGCCGTACACTAGGGGTCATGCAAAACATTCACTTCGAGCTATCACACACAGACACACACATTTTGTCGGCAATCTGAAATCGATATTCTAGGACTGCCAAACATCCGGGATTTCCCAGACATAGCCGGGATTCAGCTGTTGGAAACAGTGTCCGGGTTGAAATTGCTTTAACGCTCAGGAAAATCTGGATGTATGGTAACCCATGTCGGAAGTGTTGAATTTTTGGGTGAATTTCCTTTAAAATAGCCCAATAACTTTAATGGGGGGGGGGTTGCAAAAAAATCTCAAGAACTTTGCCCCCAACGGCTTTGTGTCCAGATTTTCAGTTTTTGAAATATGGCAACACACTTTGGATTCCAAAGGTTCCAGGTTCAAACCCTGGCATTTAGGATCATTTTTAATGTTTGATGTTTTGTTGTGTTTTTAATATTCTGTTGGGAGCTGCCCAGAGTGGCTGGGGAAACTCAGCCAGAAGGGCAGGGTATAAATAATAAACTATATCATCATCATCATCATCTCCAAAGGGGGGTGAAAGCCTCCTGCCTAAAACCCTAGGGAACTGCTGCCAGTCAGTGCAGACAATACTAGGGATGGGGAGAAAAATGGTTTGTTGGAAACATTGTTATTAAATTCAAAAACCAAAAATCTATCCAAGATGTATAATTTACTGCTGGAGTGGCAAACAAAGGATGAACAAACAAAGTCAGTAATGATAGAGTGGGCTAAAGATGTTGGGCATAATATAATGATACAGGATTGGGAAAAAATGTGGAAAAAATCCATAAAATTTACAGCATGTAATGTTTTGAAAGAAAATATGTTGAAGATGATGTATAGATGGTATTTGACCCCAGTTAAGTTAGCAAAGATGTACCACACACATGATAATAAGTGTTGGAAATGCAAAGAAACAGAAGGAACGTTTTATCATATGTGGTGGACTTGCCCCAAGGTAAAAGACTTCTGGGATAAGATTTATAATAAACTAAAGAAAATGTTTAAAAATACGTTTATTAAAAAACCAGAGGCCTTTTTGTTGGGGATTGTGGGGGAGGAGATACCAAAGAAAGATGTTACTGTTTTCTTGTATGCCACAACAGCAGCGAGAACGCTGATAGCACAGAAATGGAAGACCCAGGATATACCTTCAGTGGAAGAATGGCAAATGAAAATGTTGGACTATATGGAACTGGCTGACCTGACCAGGAGACTCCACGACCAGGGGGAGAAAGCGGCAGAAGAAGAATGGTCAAGTTTTAAAGTTTATTTGAAGAAATATAGTATTTTGATTAAGAAGATAGGGATTTTGAATGTCACTAGTAATTGCAGCGTAGTATGAATGTAAAGTGAAGAAAGATAAGACGATGAATGTGATTATTGAATAACAGAAATGAGAAGTGAGATATAATAATTTTAGAAATGGATAATGAGGTAGAATTGCTAATTATGATTAATAGTGAATCGCAGCGAGCAAGGAGTTGAGGAAGTCGAAGTAAAAGGATCAGAACAAAGGTTTAGAACTGTTAAAGCTTTGTGTATATATATTTTTTTGTATTTGTGTGTTTATTTGTATTTTTTTATTGTTAAAAAGAATAAAAAATTTTGAAAAAAAAGAAAAAAAGAAAAATGGTTTGGTTCCCCATCACAGTCTCCTCTCCCAGAAGTTAAAAAGAGCATTAAGAATAAAGGTAAAGGGACCCCTGACCATTAGGTCCAGTCGCGGACAACTCTGGGGTTGCGGCACTCATCTCGCATTATTGGCCGAGGGAGCCAGCATACAGCTTCCGGGTCATGTGGTCAGCATGACTAAGTCGCTTCTGGCGAACCAGAGCAGCACACGGAAACGACGTTTACCTTCCCACCAGAGTAGTACCTATTTATCTACTTGTACTTGACGTGCTTTCGAGCTGCTAGGTTGGCAGGAGTTTAATGCAGGGGTCGGCAAACTAAGGTCCCCGGGCCGGATCAGGCCCACCTGGGTCCTAAATCCGGCCCACGCTGCGAAGCCAGAACCCACCACGAAGCCAAGACTCTCAGCAATGGTGATGGGAGGAAGAGGCCAAGTGGTGGTGGTTCTGCCACTCAAATGCCTGGTTTATCTCAGCGGCGTTTGATTGGCAAAAACATCCCCGCTCTGCGCTGAGGTAAACCAGGCGTGGCGTTTGATTGGTAGAGCAGCTGCCACGCGGCCTCTTCCTCCCATCGCCGGCAGATCTGCCGCTTCTTGGCCTCTTCCTTCTCCCCCTTGCCTCTTCTTCCAGCTCCCTCCCCCTGGTGCCACTTCTCTGGCCTGCCACAAAGTTTGAGGGACAGTGGACTGGCCTGCTACTAAATTTTTTTGCTGACCCCTGGTTTAATGCTCCATAGAGAGAAGTGAGGTGGGGCAAGGGGGGCTCATAAACCTGAGAAGGTAGCCCATCTAGAAGGAGAAAAACTCTGATCCCAAACCTCCGCTGCCTTGTGGAATATCTTCAGGAGAGGTAAAGGCTCAGGAGTAAACGCTACACAATTCTGGATTGGAATCCCTAAGGTGGTTGGATGGCGCCTTGTACGCCTACTTCCGGCAACTCCTGCAGCCAAGCTGGTGCCAAATGTCTTGCTCCGTTTTCCTTTGGACCACAAGATGACAACCACATCTTTTCCTGACCCTAGATTTACCACCACCTTTCGCTTTGCATCCCTGAGAATCAGGGCTGGTCTGCACTTCCTCCCAGGTAAACCCACCCAGAAAGAATAGGAAGCTACACCTGGAAATGGACAGCAGGAAAAAGGAGATGAGGCAAGGAAGGTTAAAGGGAGAGAGAGAGAGAGACACAGAGAGAGACACAGAGAGAGACACACACACAGAGAGAGAGACAGAGAGAGAGAGACAGACAGAGAGACAGACAGACAGACAGACAGACAGACAGACAGACAGACAGACAGACAGACAGACAGACATGGGCAGCTGCACAGATGAAGAGTTAAGAGACGGGGGGAAATGGGATAGCCCACAAACAGTCATACGGCAGACAGTGTGTCGCACGGCACAGTATTTAGAAAACCTATCTATGTCACTATCAGTTAAGCTGGTTTTTAGCATCGCATCGACTGACCAATTGCACCATCAGTAGAAACACCATGCAGTTCCTTTAAAAACGAAAAACAGGAGCAAATTTTGAGACCGCGCAGATGAGCCCGCCGGACTTACCAATCTCCGCCGCATGGCTGATCAAAGCATGGACCACGGCTGCCTGCCTCTGCAGCTGCTCCTCAGCTCTGCAGTCCAGCTGGCTGCAAACCTCATTGGGGAAGAGGGTGGGGGCGAAGATGACCGCCAGGTTGGCCAAGTCCATTTTGTTCTGGTCGCACCTGGGATTGCAACGGAGGAGACAAGAGATTAGCAAGGGAGAAAGGGAGTCTCCTCAACCAGGAATTTGGGGGTGGTACCTCTGTCCACAGGGGACCCAGGTGGCGCTGTGGTTAAACCACTGAGCCTAGGGCTTGCCGATCAGAAGGTCGGCAGTTCGAATCCCTGTGACGGGGTGAGCTCCCGTTGCTTGGTCCCAGCTCCTGCCAACCTAGCAGTTCAAAAGCACGTCAAAATGCAAGTAGAGAAATAGGAACCGCTACAGCGGGAAGGTAGACGGTGTTTCCATGTGCTGCTCTGGTTTGCCAGAAGCGGCTTTGTCATGCTGGCCACATGACCTGGAAGCTATACGCCGGCTCCCTCGGCCAGTTACGCGAGATGAGCGTCGCAACCCCAGAGTCGGTCATGACTGGACCTAATGGTCAGGGGTCAGCATGCAAAAGCTGCCATATCCTAGAAATGGCTTTGACTGGCCTGCTAAAACAGGTGAGGGTAGCCAATGGGTTTCAAACCCTCGGTGAGTTAGGGACTTCCCCTTCAGCAAAAACAGGCTCTGGCAGATTGAGGAGGCAAGACTAAGAGTGGGTCCGATGGTCAAGAAGGCGGTTTCTGCAGGTGCTGTAGAGGGATGTGAGGTGCAGATGGGGCTCGTCCACCTGGGAAGGTACCCCATCTAGGAGAAGGAAAACTCTAACCCTCAACCTCTGCTGCCTTGTGGGATATCTTTGGGAGAATAAAAGGCTCAGGAGTAAACCCTACACAAATCTGGAGTGGGGTCCCTAAGGTTGTTGGATGGTCCTTTGTACGCCTCCTTCCGGCAACTCCTGCACTCAAACTGGTGCCAAACGCCTTGCTCTGCTTTCCTTTGGACTACATCAGTTGACCGGACAGCCCAGGACTTCCATACCCACAGCCTAGGTTAGCAATCCAACACTTCATGCTGCTAACACAGCAGTTTAACTTCACCCCCAGAAGTGCACTCCATTCTCTCTCCAGACAGATGGATGCCAACCAACAGTCCTTTGAGATTTATGAACCAACTCCACACAGTAAAGGTCTCTGAGCAGCCTGCCCTGAAACACCACACAGGAAAGAAAATCCTATCTTCGGTTCTTCCTTCCCCCACTGCCAGAAGAGGGTGGGAGGGTAAGTATCTGTCGTAACTGCACACAAGCATCAAATGTGGTCAGTTGTCCTGATGACAAAAAAAAAGGAACGAAACAAAGCTGAGATCAAGCTTCTAGCCCTCGTCTGCAAAAGGTATGCATCAAAGTGTGCTGAAATCTCAGGAGCCAGAACAATGGGGAGCAGGATAAGGGTAAATCGCACTACAAGCTTGGAGTGGCTAGATGGTCTGGTTGTCGGCTGAGAACGAGGACAAACCCTGGGCAGGAATTAAGGGCACAAACTGGTCCTTCCCCCATAGACCCACCTGGAAGCCACGTCCTGCAGGAACCTGAAGAAGTAGCGGAGGAGATCGGTGCTTCTTTGGGGCAGCAGGGAGGTGAGCAGGAGAGTCAGCGGGCCCTGGTCGCCGTCCTCTTGCTGCTGGACCTGGCACAAAGGCCCCTGGATCCCAGCTGGGATCAGGGGCTCAGGCAGCTCCCTCAGGAACTGCTTCACCAAGGTGGCCACGTCGCACGGGAGGGCCATCGCCAAGCAGTGCTCGCCAGCCTCCAGCCGGGCCTGGAAAGGATGCAAAATGTGAAGAAGGGGAGGAGGCGAACCTTCAGGGAAGCAACTGCCTTGGTCTACTTCCCCAGCTCTGCGTTATCAGCAAGGGGATCCAGAAGACCCAACATTCCGTAGCTGGTGCTGCAATGGTCTGGGGTCAAAAGGGGCCAAAGGCCCACTATTATTTCTGTGGCTAGGTCCCCCTCTCCAGCATCCAACAGCCACCTAGTCAGCAAGAAAGCAGAGCTTTTAGCTGCGTTTAGGAACCCTGAAAATACAGGTGAAACTCGGAAAATTAGAATATCATCGAAAGTGCATTTATTGTTTGTTGGCATCCATCTGTCTCGAGAGAGAGAATGGAGTGCACTTCTGGGGGTGAAGTTAAACTGTTGTGTTAGCAGCATGAAGTGTTGGATTGCTAACCTAGGCTGTGGGTATGGAAGTCCTGGGCTGTCCGGTCAACTGATGTAGTCCAAAGGAAAGCAGAGCAAGGCGTTTGGCACCAGTTTGAGTAACACAACTTAAAAGGTGAAACCAATATATGAGATAGATGCATGACATGGAAAGCAAGTTATGTCAAGCCTCTATTTGTTGTAATTGTAATTATTTGTCGTTAGTCGGGTCAATTATAAATGGAATGTGATTAATGAAATGTAATAGCGATGTTTATTTTTGTATTATTGTAAGTATTTGTTTTATTACTGTGGAATTTCGAAAAGAAAACATTTGTAAAAATTAAATAATAATAATAAGTTGCATTACTGAAATAAATGCACTTTTCAACTATATTCTAATTTTCCAAGTTTCACCTGTACAAGGTGCTTCAGTTTCAAGAGAACGGCGTGCAAGTTCTGTTATGTATAATGTTGTGAACGGCCCTGAGATCTGTGGATGAAGGGCGGTATACAAATTTAACAAATAATAATAGTAATAACTTCATGGAAAGCACATCTTAAGTCGCTCCCAAAGACAATGTCTGAGCACTCCAAATCATTTGCCTGTGCCAACCTCTGCTAAAAGTCCTTCTTCAAATTACCTATTAGCCAAGAGTTTGCATTGCCTTCATCTGGCACTGGGCAAGAGCTAACCCTGCAGCTCTAGAAATACCCATTTCAAAAAAAGGACCTGAAAAGCAGGTGGGGAACGCTGCCCAGCAATGCCACAAACCCTTTTCTTGGACAGGCTGGCGACACAACTTGCGAACAAAGCGTGCCTGCCAACCACAAGACATGGGGGGGGGGAGAGGAGGAGAAGAAAATCCAGGATGAACCACTCCTCTGGAGGGCTGGTAGCATGCAGACAGTGCAAGAGTACAACACCCAGTAGTAGGCCTACAAAAATTAGCACAAGAATATTTGGGTTAGCCTTGTTATACCCAGTGCTGGAGATAACCAGCTAACTCCTCTTGCACATTCTACAACAGATGTATAAGGTACATGATATAGGTAGGTAGGTAGGTAGGTAGAGGATAGATAGATAGATGATAGATAGATAGATAGATAGATAGATAGATAGATAGATAGACACATACATACATACATACATACATACATACATACATACATACATACATACATAGAGATATAGATAGATGAGAGAGAGTGTATGTGTTTGAAAAATACGGAATCAGCAGCGCTGGCACCGGAAGTCGCTTCTACGCATGTCCAGACATGCGTAGAAGCAACGCCCGGTGCCAGCGCTGCCCGATTTCCGGTGCCCAGACATGGGCAGAGCGGCACCGGAAGAAATCCGGGAGAATTACGGGATATTTCGCCATTCGGGATGACAACGGGAAACGGCTTTAAAAACGGGGGTTTCCCGGGGAAACCGGGAGACTTGGCAGCTATGGATATGATAGATAGACTTAAGAGGGGAATTGCAAAAGCTTAAAGGTGCATCCATGTTTGTTGGGAGTGGCCTAGAGGGCAGTAAAATACGGACAGCTTGTTACACCCACATTTAGGGCTGGGCAATATCTGGTTTCCCGCATCGTGATACATCACCAGCTAAACATCATGATATACTGACATATCACAATGCCTGGAACAAGGGTGGTGCTATGAAGGGGCATTGGCTGGGTTTCACAGTTTGACCTGCATTGTGATTTGTGCATAGCGCAAACAAACACACACACACATGATCCACAATACATTCCCAGGTCAAAAATTATGAAACTGTTATCACAATACGGACTTCAAACCGGTTTGGGACGATGTATCGATATATCGCCCAGCCCTAGCCGCAAGTCAGTTATTGTCATGGACTACCCAAATGTAGAGGGATGGTAGGAGGCACCAGCTGGGGAACCCCCAGGGGAAGAAGGCTCAGAGCCCAGGGAGGGGGGGGGCAAGGATGAGTGGTCAGAGGGAGAAGAGGGACCAGACTGGGAGGAAGAAGTGGTGTTGGACGCTGAAGGCCCACCAACAGGGTTTAGTGAACAGGAAGAGGCTGTGGCAGAGAACAGTTTAGAGACAGAGATTAGTCAGGCTGCCGAAGAAACCAGGGGGTCTCCCACTCCTGCTGCAGCTGGTTTGCCTGCTCCCTGCTCTCCCAGAACATGCAGAGAAATGAAGAGGACGGAGGAAAGAGAGACGGCAGAGATGCTGGGGATGGAACCAGGGCAGGAGCAGAGCTGTCTTTCCTATTGGGTTTAGTGGTGTGTTGTGCCAGGGCGCCGGCCTCTCAGGGGCGTCTCAGCAAGTGGGAGAGCTGCGCGGCTTTGCCGGTGGCCTCCCCTTTCCCTGTATGCCTGCCAGCTGTGCCCCGTCAACCATATGGCTGGCAGGCGTGCAGCTTGCCTCCCAAGCCTCCGCAGGAGGAGAGCGATCCCCACAGAGACTTGGGAAAAGGTCAACAACTCTGGGAAATGTGGGGGGGGGCACACCGGAGGGATCTTTGCACCATGGCGCCAGATATGCTTAAGACAGCCCTGGGGAGGAGCCTCAGAGAGTGATGGGAAAGTGAGGACCTTCCATCCTCAGTGGGGCAAGAGTTGCTGTGACCACTAGGCCTGTGCCATTTTAGTTTCTAGAAATAAATAATTAACTTCACCAGTGTTTTTTGCCAGACAGTTTTGTGCTACTTGGAGTGCTTTCTTTTGCCTCTCCTAATCCAGCTGCCGACCAGCTTTGCCGAGTGACCCAGAGTTTTAAAAGGAGGAGGAAAGGCAACTAAAAACAACCTCCCTGTAGGTAATCTTCCCACTCCCTTTGCTCCTAGAAACCTGGTCCCTCTGTTGGTGAGTTTGTGGAGAGAGCAGCAGACCTATTGCAACTAACAGACCTGGCTTACTCATGTTCCCTTATTCCAATGGTTCTACTCTGAGCAGGACTAGCGTTGCATACAACACAGTAAGAGGAAATCGTTACTTCCTTTTACTGACATTGAACCCAAACCTATTTGACCTTGCACCCCCCACCTCACCCCGAAATGGTTTGTTGTTAAGAACCACATAATAGATCCTATCCACTCCTTCTAATATTATTTTAAACTCTCCCCTTTTCCTTCCATGTAGGAGAGCAAGCAAGTTCATAAGACCAAAAATAAAATAAAATACAGTATGGAAATGTTTTACTGGCAAGGAGATTATTCAAGTTCCCCTCTTGATGTCAACAAATCTGCTGCTCACTGCCAGTGTCGTCAGGAGGAAGGAGAGGCCTGGCAAGGCTGGTATTCTGGAGGTGCCAGAAGCTGGGAACATGACGAAAGGTAAATTTTGGGACACGCACAACCTCTCTAGCTCCTGCACATCTCCAGCTCTGCGTTTTACCTTCAAGGCTTTGATACGAGTCATGGATCCACATTTCCGGAAGAGCCCTTCCACATAAAGGTGGGGCCGGAGCAGCTCGCAGGCGTCCACAAGGAACCTTGGGTTGAAATGCAAAGAAGCAGCATGGAGTCTTTGGAGATGGGCTATTATAAGGGGGCACGACTACTTATGGAACGAGAGGGAGTCAACAGATAAAGGTGGGGGCTAAAATTTTGTTACAGGTTTGGGGCGAGGTCAGTCTGGATGATGTCCGCGGGTCCCCGTGACCCTGTACCTGCGAGGTTAGACTGCGCAAGAGGAAACCTTGTGAATCAGCCAAACCAAACCCTTAGCAAGCCAGTTAAGTACTGCCATTTACCTGTCCAAAGAGGCTGCTCTGTTGCCATGGAGACAAACGGGTGGGATTTTCCCCACCACATCATCTCGGGAAGGGCTGTGTGTGAGAGTTTTGTCTGGTGCTGGAAGCTGGAGACACAGAGGTTTGCTCTGCGTGGGGGATCCAAATCTATGGCTTGGGGATAATCCCTAGGAACCTGACAGGGAAGAAAGGTCTGTTGGGGGTGCTAATTCTCTGAGCCCCTTTGTCCTATGCTTAGGTTGTACTGATTTGACATCTTTCCTCAGGGCCTGTAAGACGGAGCTGTTCTGCCATATTGGACAAACAGGCCAATCCCTACTCCAAAGGATAAATGGACATAGATCTGACATCAGGGATCACAAGACAGAGAGACCAGTAGGAGAACACTTCAGTCTCCCAGGACATTCTATACAAGATCTCAAAGCAGCTGTCTTATTACAAAAGAATTTCAGAAATAGACTGGAAAGAGAAGTTGCTGAATTGCAACTTATTTCCAAACTTAAAACCATGGAGAGACCTGGTCTGAATAGAGACATTGGATTCTTATCTCATTATACATGATAAAGCTATTTTTAGCCATCTCACCCCTTGCTTTTTCCTGTAAGACCAATTGCAGTCGTTAACAGTCGTCCACAGGTTTACCACACCTATCAGCCAATCACCCATTCCCACCACCCTTCTGAGTAATACCCCTCCCCACCCTCTCACTATATATATAAGGGTCTGTTTCAGTGTATCTGAAGAAGTGTGCATGCACACGAAAACTCATACCAATAAACTTAGTTGGTCTCTAAGGTGCTACTGGAAGGATTTTTATTTTATTCTGTTTTCCTTTGTATAAGAACAAGCATGAAAAAGGCCTCCCAGCCTGTTCACAGGTCCTTGTATGATCAGTGAAAACAGTTGGTCCTGGCAAGTATGAACCTCTCTCAATCTTAACCTGATAACTGCCATTTGTCCAGATTTTAATTTGTCTGAATTAATTTTAAGATGTATTTTAATTAATTGATGCCTGTTTTTAGGTATACTGTGTTATTTATATGATGTTAGTCGCTCTGAGCCCGGCTCAAGCTGGGCAGGGCCGGGTACAAATAAAATTGATGATGATGTGTGAATAAATCCATATATCCTAAAGATGCCACTATCTCCAGCAACCTTTCATTCCAAAGAAAACCGAACCCTGGGTGCCCCTGAAGTCTCTCGCTGCTTGGAGACTGGGGAGCTGTCTGGCAAGCAGAAGGACCCAGATTCAATCCCCGGCTACATCTCTGGGCAGAGCTGAGAGAGAGAGCCCTGTCCAAAACCCTGGAGAGCTGCTGCAAGCCAGTGCAAGCAGTACTGAGCTGGATGGACCAATGTGCTGACTCCACATAAAGCAGCTGCCTAGGAAAGCTGTGAACCTTTCTAAGGTTTATTCAGGTAGGCATGCCGTTCTCCCTGGCTGTTTGGTGTTTACCAATTTATCACATTTATATCCCGCCCTTCCAAAGGGAGCCCAGTTCACATGTATTATCTTTGCCCCTTTATTCCCTGCATGTGTGCAGATTGCACAGACTGGGTGAAGATACAGTCGTACCTCGGCTCTCAAAGTGATTGTTCTGGTTTTTGAACGTTCTTTTGGAAGCCGAACATCTGATGGGGCTTCCGCAGCTTCTGACTGGCTGCACGAGCTTCCTGCAGCCAATAAGAAGCTGCGCTTTGGAAGTCGAACGTTTCGGAAGTCGAACGGACTTCCGGAATGGATTCTGACCTTCTGAGGCATAACTATACAGTGGTACCTTGGTTTAAGAACAGCTTAGTTTATGAACAACTTGGATTAAGAACGCTGCAAACCCGGAGGTATGTGTTTTGGTTTGTGAACTTTGCCTTGGAATAAGAACGTGTTTCACTTCCTGTTGAGTGCTTTCCATTTGTAAATTGAGTCCCCTGCTGCTATGGGAAAGCACGCCTTGGTTTAAGAACGCTTTGATTTAAGAACGGACTTCCAGAACGGATTAGAAGAAGAGTTGGGATTTGATATCCCGCTTTATCACTACCCTAAGGAGTCTCAAAGCGGCTAACATTCTCCTTTCCCTTCCTCTCCCACAACAAACACTCTGTGAGGTGAGTGGGGCTGAGAGACTTCAGAGAAGTGTGACTAGCCCAAGGTCACCCAGCAGCTGCATGTGGAGGAGCGGAGACACGAACCCGGTTCACCAGATTACGAGTCTACCACTCTTAACCACTACACCACACTGGCTCCTGTGTTCATAACACCAAGGTATTAAGTTCATAAACCAAGGTACCACTGTATGGGGAAATTACCCAGGGTTCTCTCCTCTGACATAAGGCAGGAGTGCTGCATTTTCTCCATAGTGGACAGAGGCATTGTGGGAAAAGATGGTGCGGGCTCTTCTTGGGGTAAGACTCACACGATTCAAACAAGGTTGTCACTCATTGCAACAGGGAGCTGGTGATCTGGGGTGTGCATGTCGCATGTTACTCACTGTGGCACCCCTTCTACATGCTCCGAAAGGGGCAGCAAATGCAGTGGAACACCAAACAGACCACCGGACGGAGGAGGCAGAGTGCTGTTCTCCTGAAAGAAAGCAAACGTGAATCAAGCTTCTCGGGGAAAGGCGTACTGTGTTCATTTGAAGCATTTTAATGTCCCTCCTTCAGCCAAAGGGAAGTCTCCCCAATCAGCCTACTGAGATCAGTAATACAACAGCCTTCCTGACCCTCAAGCTTCCCATCAAAAAGACGCAGCACAAAAGGAAAATGGATTTGGAGGGAGGAGGAATTAGGCAAACTCAGGGACTAGCTCTCAGTTGCACAGCTCTTAAGAAACCAGCTGACCTTGTCAAGTGTCACATACAGATGGCGTTGCAGGAGGAACAGCAACATGGGACTGTAGGTGCTCCGGTGGGGGCCAGAGGAACATTTTACTGCCGTTGGGAAATCCAGTGGTGGTCTGCCAAGGACTCAGTTCTGTCTTGCAGGAGAGCAAGGATTTGCGAGGGAGTGCTTGATTTATCTGGAGTTAAATTCCTTCTGTTGTGAGTATTAGTTTAGTTATATTAAACAACGTTTTTATTTGTTTGTTTGTGATTGTTTAAAGAATCGTGCACCCCTTTTAAGTGGTATTTTTTTATCCAATAAAATTTTGGTTTATATTCCTGTGTGGTTAATTGCTCTTGAAAAGTGAAGCTGAATTCAGTGTCTAACCAATTCGGTCCCTACAAGGAAAATTTTGGGTGATAAAGGGCGGCATGCCAGAGTGAGCCTTTAGTGTGTAACTTGAGTAAGGGTAGAAGTTGATCTCCCAACACTTCTACTGGGTTATACTGAGTGGTGGCAGCCCCCTCTGGATTCTCTAAGTCTGCTGGAAGGGGGGGATTACAGAGGGCCTCTTATCGCTACATCGAGGCAAATTCTGAAATCAGTCTTCCATGCCAAACACATGGTGGGTGGGAAACTCTGAGCTTGTGCAGAGCATCATTTCCTCACCACTGAGTAAGTACAACCATTCCACTACAGATCTGAAGTCATCTAGAAAGGGCTTCCCAGCTAGAGAGAGGGCACAAGACTGACATCTCTATTTTAGAAATACACTGGAGGTTGGCCAAAGAGGATTGGGTTCTAAATCCTCCCTCAGGAAAGTAGAGTTCCTGGGCTCTGGAAAGCCAAAAACAGCGCCAGCTCTTCGAATCAAGAGCTTCTACTGCATTCATCCACAAGGAAACTGCTTGCTAGCAAGCTGCAAAAAGTTTAGACAGTTTTCTCTACTGCATCCAAAACTGTAGGTGCCTTGTTACAGGTAGGTAGCCGTGTTGGTCTGCTGTAGTCAAAACAAAATTTAAAAATTCCTCCCAATAGCACCTTGGAGACCAACCAAGTTTGTCACTGGTATGAGCTTTCGTGTGGATGTATCTGAAGAAGTGTGCATTCACACGAAAGCTCATACTAATGACAAACTTAGTGCTACTGGAATGAATTTTTTTATTTTGTACTATGGCAAAATGCATGCATTTACAGCACATCCCACCACAACCCAAGATCCTGGGAACTGCAGTTTACCCCCCCCCCCCTCGCAGAGCTACAGTTCCCAGCACCCTCAAACTACAGCTCCCAGGATTATTTTTTTGTAGAGGGGGAAGTGGTTTAAATGCATAGTGTGTGTACTCAGCAGTCTTGGCCTCTGATCTGCAGTGGATGTGCCCTGAATTCCTGGAGATCGAACTATCAGTGCATGCATCAAGGAAAAGCCGTTCGCTATTGAGCTAAGCAAAAGTCTTAGAGAGACAGCCGTTTCCTTATTTCACGTGCTATATTTAAGGGGTAGGAAATCAAGCGCCCTTCCCCCTTGGAGACGACACATAGCAGCCTGCCCGCAAAAAGGAAAACACTTCCTTCCCTTCCCCACTTCTGCCCTGCTCTCCAAATTGGGTATGAACTGCTCCCCAGTTCAGCCATGTTTTGGGGTTTCAGTTTACTCCAAGACACAAACACAAAGGGTGTGTGAATTTGTAGACAAAGACACACACACACACACACCTTCCTGCTTGCAACTCCCAAAAAGGATAGTCTGGTTTCGTTTCAATAACCGGCTTGCAAAATCCATTTCACTAGAATTCAATTTTCAAGGCCCAACCCTGCCAAAAGCAGCCACTAAGCCAAGTTGGCTGTACGTTGCTTCCAGGAACAGAGCTGGCGTGACTCTGAGGGTGTGTGCACTTTCCTGGAAATTCACTTCCGTCTGTGTTCACACGGGAGGGGTGGGGGTGGACAGGGGATGGGACATGTCTTTATCTGTCTCCCGATGAGCTCAAGATGGCATCCATGGTTTTTTTCCTGCTTCCCATTTTATCCTCACAACGACCCTGCAAGGTAGAGCAGGCCGTAAGAGATCTCTTACAGCCTGTCCAGCGGGGATTTGAACCCTGGTCTCCCAGGTCGTAGTCTGGCACTCTAACCACTATGCCCCACTGGCAGAGGTTTCCGCGCACTGGCTAGAGAGGAATTGGGACCGGCTTCTGGGCTCTGATTGGCGTGAAGCTGGTTTGAGAAGCGACGCATCGAACCGCAGTTACAAGATGCAGGTGTATTTTGGGTGGTTGTTGTTGTCGTCGTCGTCATAATCATCATCATCTAAACTTAACAGTCGCTTTTTTATGTTGTGGGGAGACAGATTAAAAACCCAGCAATGGAAACTTGGAGAGTGTAGAGTAACTGGTACAGTGGTGCCTCGCTAGACGAATTTAATTCATTCCACGGGTCTTTTCTTATAAAGAAAAATTCGTCTAGCGAATCCCATAGGAATGCATTGAATTTTTTTGGAATTTTTTTTGCCATAGGAACGCATTAATTGAATTTCAATGCATTCCTTTGGGAAACCGCGATTCGCTAGACGAATTTTTCATAAAACGAATTCGTCTAGCGAGGCAACCTTTCGTTAAGCGGAAATTTCGTTAAGCAGGGCATTCGTTAAGCGAGGCACCACTGTAGTGTGAATTCAACCTCAATTCCAGATCCTGAGAAGCAGCAGTGGGAGAGTCCTATATTATTAATTTACTGTTTATTTATTACATTTATATACTGTGGTACCTCGGGTTAAGAACTTAATTCGTTCCGGAGGTCCGTTCTTAACCTGAAACTGTTCTTAACCTGAGGTACCACTTTAGCTCATGGGGCCTCCCGCTGCCGCCGCACGGTTTCTGTTCTCATCCTGAAGCAAAGTTCTTAACCCGAGGTACTATTTCTGGGTTAGCAGAGCCTGTAACCTGAAGCGTCTGTAACCTGAGCTACCACTGTACCACCTTTATCTTCCAAGGATCTCAGACCCTCATTTCACAACAACCCTGTGAGGTAGGTTAGCCTAAGAGATGGCGACTGACTCCAAGGTCACCCAGTGAGCTTCACGGCTGAGTGGGGATTCGAACCCTGGTCTCCCAGGTCCTAGTCCAGCACTCTAACCATTGCACCACACTATGGCACTCATAGGCTGCTTTGGGGCTTCCCAGGGGCATATATTTTGGCTACTCTAAGATGCTGGACTCGGTAGGCCTTTGGGCTGGACTAGCAGGGTTCTTCTTGGAAGTCAGGAAACGCTCCCCCCGCTTCCACAAGAGGACGCAGCTAATCCCCCACTCTCTACCGAAGCAGAAGCTCCCTGCACATGCTCAGTCAGATTAGAGCGAGACCCGGAAACTAAGGCGCTCTTTCCCGCATGAGGAGAGAGGCTACATTTATTAGGACTTGGCAGGCTCCAAGCCAGTCCCGGAAACAAAAACCAGTTGCCCTGGGGCTTCGTTTCAGCACAAGTCAAGCCCTGCACTTCTGATTCAGGCTACCAGAGAAAGCAGAGCGTTACTCCATCATCACTGTATGTGGGCGTTTGCCTAGAATTTGTTACACCTGTTGGATTTCGGCCTGCCACGTACCGCTGTCACACAGGATCACAGGCCTGCCCGCCCCCCATCCATCTAGCTCGGAATAAGTCTATGCCAACCAGCAGCAGCTCTTTCAGATGGCGAGTCTTTCCGAGCTCTTTCTCCCTCGAAAATCTGCTCTTTATTGCAGAGTTTGCTCCAACTCAACAGTAAAGAGCAGCCTTACAGTTTCTTCTGTTTCGTGTTCGGAATGTCTTCTTCATTTTGGTATTACACTGTTTTGGTATGTAAATATATGAAATCAGCATAAAATAAATGCGCGTTATGTTCAATGTAAAGTAGCAACTGTACTCCCACCTACAAGCTACAGGATTTCAATCTTCTTACAGATTTAAACCACCACTAAAAATATTAAATATTTCACTTAAAAGAAAGGAAGGGAACTGAGATAATCATCTTCCCATGTTGCCTTCTCCACAACCTTGCGAGGTAGCCCTAGTCGTTCCTCCAATCCACAGTTTACTACCCGCCATTCTGGCTGGCTTTGGGCTCTGGAACACCAAGCTGAAGGAAGTTTGCCTTAATTCCTTCTCTTTCGACAATCCCCAACCCAGCGCTCTCCAGATGGTTTAGACTACAACTCCCATCATCCCCATTGCCAGGCCTAGCAAGCCATTTAAATAGACCTCGATACAGCTTTGTTCCAGGGCATTGTGGGAGATCAAAACGTGTCTGTATCCCACGCTGCTCCATGCAGCGAGGCGGGAAACTGTTTTCCAAAGGGCTCCTGGGCAAATATTAGCAAGGGCCCTGGCATTTGCTAAGGAATGGCAGGTGTTGACGCAAGCCCTGCCCCAGGGTCAAGATGCAACGCTTTCATTCCTTGTTCGGAGATATAATTTCAAGAAAGCATTAAAAGGTTGCCGAGAATACAGCTTCCCCTCAAAAGAATCCTGGAAATTGTAGTTTGTTAAGGGCGCTGTGAGGGGTAAACTACAGCTCCCAGGGTTCTTTGCAGGAAGCTGTGTGCTTTAAATGTACCCTGTTTCTCATATTTTAAGACATACCCATAAAATAAGCCATAGCAGGATTTTTAAGCATTCAAGGAATATAAGCCATACCCCGAAAATAAGACATAGTGATAGGTGCAGCAGCAATGCCGGCCGCGGCAGGAGGAGCAGGGAAAAAATAAGACATCCCTTGAAAATAAGCCATAGTGTGTTTTTTTGAGGAAAAAATAAATATAAGACGTGTCTTATAATATGAGAAACAGGTATGGATCTGGCCAAAGGAAGACTCAGAGGCCAATTCAATTTGCTTCTTGGATCTTTCCAGAAAAGTCCCTCACACCACCAGAACCAGAACCAAAAGTTTATGTATTTATATAAAAATATATTTTGCAGCTTTTTGTGGACTTCTCTTTGTTAACCATGAGATTTTGGTAGTTTTTGGTGTGTGCTTCTTTTACCAAACAAAAAAGCCAAAAAACTATTCCCCCCTCCCCACACAGAATACACCCGCTGCACAATTTAATCATGAGAATCTGTGATTTACACTGCTGATAATACTGTGGCGGGTTGTTTGCATGTTACTATGTTGTGTATTTATTTTTGAGTTTTTATATTGTAAACCAGCCTGTGATCCTCAGATGAAGGGCGGTATATTTTAATAACAATGACAACATTTAAGGTGCACCATAAACTAGGGCAAAAGGCAAACAGGGGTTGCAGAAGACTCAGAATATATCTATTTTTAAATGCCCCGCCCCACCCACTGTTAACACGCAAGACCCTCACCGCACTCACCTGGCTAGGACTGGTCTTCCAAGGCCGGACATGAATGCTGATACTTGTGAGGTACTGAACGATGGCATGGGATGGCACACCTTTCGCTGGGCTGGGCATGGTTCGTGCACAGATCACGAAATTTCACATGTTCAGGCCTAAAGAGTCTGCAAGGCCTCTGGGGCAGGGAGGTGTGGGGGCAAAAGTGCGTGAAGAGAAGCAGTTTTCTGGGCAAAGGAAAAAGGGGCGGAAGAACCCACCCCAAATTAAGCCAGGTCAAATTTGCAAGAGCCACACCCAACGGCCGGACTCCTTAGCAAAATGCTTCAACTTTACTAACAAATATTATTTCCTGCTGTTTTCCTGGTTAACTGACCAACCAAGTTGCGTCTGGGAATCCCAACAGGGTAAGAGCTTGGGCTTTTGGAAAGCCAAAATTGAACGTCCTTTGCTTTCAAGTTTCCCCTCCGCATATTGAGCTCATTCTTCTGCTTGTAAATCTGTCAGCGGAGACCTCCAGATATCTAACCTTTACTCCGGAACACTTTTTAAAACAAACAACCCCTTTTCTCTCTCCAGGCCCAGTTTAAAATCTCCATCTACGCGTTGCCTAAACTCACGTCGCAAGATCTGATCTACGGCGCTCTCCGAGCGACAACCAATCTCTCCATTATCAAATGGAAACTTTTGCTTCTGAATAACCTTCTTTCCCCACCTCTTGGGGTGGGGGGTGGGGGAACAACAACCTCTCTTTGGTGAAAGAGAGAGTTAAGAAGGGGCTTGGGAACCAAATTGTCCCATTTATTAATTCCCTCTGGGAGGCCAGGCAATATTTAAAGGGACACAGACCTCTCCCAAAGTCAGAGCTGAATCTTTAAGGGGAAAGGTGGGTCAGTGAAAGGGAATTTCTGCAATTACGTCTCCAGATGTTGATGGACTACAACTCCCATCATCCCTGATCATTGCTCAGGTTGACTGGCGCTGATGGGAACTGGAGGTCTAGCACAACTGAAAAGAGAGAGGATTTCCCCCACCCAAAATCCTGGACAGGGGTGTTACAGTGATGGAAATGGGGTACAGGAATCAGGGGTTCGGGGGGGATGAATGGGGTAATGTGTGGTTTGTGGCAGGGGGGCAAAGTTGTTGTGTGTTGTGTTGTGTTGTGTTGTCTTTTTAGATCAGCCCTGGGACCTTTGCTGCAAAGGTGGGTAATCAATGAAAGAAACAATGATTAGAAACAAGAGCAGATGAATAGATCCTGGATAGAAACCAGGGGTTTTTTCATGAGGCGGTACCCTCTTCACAGCCCCCACCACTGAAATTCCTATTTTAAATTCCATGGGGGCTCCAGCACCAGTCCGTGTCCCTTTCTCATCAGCTCGAACCTGCAGAGATCGCCAGCTGAAACCTCTCCTGGCGAGTTGAGGAAAACATTCTCACCTGCTCAGAGCTGCAAATCAATCTGCTGCAGAAAGCCCAGGGGCCAGCTGGAAACATGGCAAGCTTGGGTGCTCAATAATTTTAATTACAATTCTTGACTGTTCTTAATAAACCGTAATGCTTCCTGGATTTGATTACGTTTTGAGTTGGAATAACCAGATATTTTGATGGGTGAACATACTTGCTGTGACTCGTTTGGATTTTCCGTTGGGTGCATAGTCTTGTATTTTTTTAATGGCTGAAAAATAAAAAATAAAATAAAAGGGGAAGAGGCCCATTTGCATTTCTGACTCTCTGAATGCACTGGCACAGTGCAAAGGGATATAGCTCAGTGCTTGGAGCATCTGCAGATGATCCCAGTAGCATCTCCAGGTAGTAGTAGTAGTAGTAATAAATTTATTATTTGTACCCTGCCCATCTGACTGGGCTGCGGGAGACACCTGCCTGAAACCTGGACAGCTGCTGCCAGTCAGTGTTGACATTAATGGCAGGTCCACTTTCGCATGCGGCCCCTGGAGGGATTATGTGGTCTCCGAAAGCTGATCGATCACCGAATGACTTACTGTATATCTGTGGAATACTGTTCATTTTCATTGCAATATTGCAAACAGTATGCTCAACAATTTTCAAACGACAGACTTGGACAACAGCCCGGATTGGAAGATTGGAATGAAGTCAGGAAAAGCTGCGCTGGCAAATATACAGTTGGAAAAATACATATATACAAATAAAGCTGTAGTCGATGGATGGACAGATCGTGAAGCTGAGGCTCCAATACTTTGGCCACCTCATGAGAAGAGAAGAATCCTTGGAAAAGACCCTGATGTTGGGAAAGAGTGAGGGCACTAGGAGAAGGGGACGACAGAGGACAAGATGGTTGGACAGTGTTCTCGAAGCTACGAACATGAGTTTGACCAAACTGCGGGAGGCAGTGCAAGACAGGAGTGCCTGGCGTGCTATGGTCCATGGGGTCACGAAGAGTCGGACACGACTAAACGACTAAACAACAACAACAACAACAAAGTCGATGGATGAAAGGATATATGATTTCTGACATTGAGAATCACATAGCCAGGGACAGAGAACTTTAAAGCGTTAAGATGTGGAATGTGGAAAATATGAGAACAACAGAGGAAGGCAGGAACGAGGGTACAGTATTGGAGATATATTTCAAGAGGTCCACACTATGGGAAGCCTGGAAAAAATAACAATTTGGATTGTAATTTGGTTTTTTATTTTAGTTTATTGTTTTCAATTGGATTATGATTATGTTTTGATGGATATGTTAATTGGCTGTTTTTATTGGAAAATTAATAAAAATGATTTAAAAAGAAAAGAAAGAAAAGCAACTAGCCGCCTCTGTAGCAGGTACACTTCCAGAATCATTAACCAGTGTGTGTTTGTGTATGGAAGACAGAATTCTTGGCAACTATTCCTGGTGTAATAGTGGGGAGGTGGGGAGTAACACTTTGCATTCCCCCAGTCTCCCCTTCCCACCTCTGCATAGCACTGGGAGTTGCCAATCCCCCCCCCCCGCTTTCCTGATTTCATTTACTGCATGGCAGGCAGAAATTCAACAGGTGGAGCTTTCCTCAGCATGAAAGTGCAACCACGGGGCAACTTCTTCTTTTGCCTGCCAAACTCAGCCCTGTGGAATGCCTGCCTGCTGCGCAGCTGTCAAATGTGCTTTTTTAATTATTAAAAAAAGGGAAGATTTTGAGTGGCAGTGCAAACGTTGACCCCATTCAGTCCTGTTTGTACTATCTGTTGCTCGCATGCATGCTCAGGCAGACACACACACACACACACAGCCACGCACAATCACATGTGTAACTCAGTTCCTTTTAACCACACATCAGCATAAAATCAACCAGTTCAGTTTGACTCCGCAGTGCTACAGTCTGGAAGAGACATTTTGCCGTATTGCTTGCCTTTGCCCCAATTGGGGCTGAGCCCAGAAGCACCTGGCTGAGAGGTTTCAGCTAGGAAAGCAAGAAGGACCCCCTCCCCAGGCCCTCAGGGCCCCCCCCCCGGCCCCACAGAGAACCGAAAGGGCGACTTGGTTAGAAGAAGATGATCCGACGAGAGAGCAAGGGGTAAGCCAAACTTTACTGAGCTGCCGCTCCTTCTTCATCTTACTCATTGGGATTTTCCTGTTTCGTGTCATGGCGACCTGGGGAAATTTCAGCCGGTTTTATATTTCCTGGGGGGCGTCTTTCGTTCTCATTTTGATCGCCACTGCTGGAAATTCCACACAAGCGCTTGGCTGTCAGGAGAAATGCTGCCGTTCCCAAGGTATTGTCAAGTTGCCAACTTTTTGTAGGGGCTGCTGCTGTGCTGTGCCTGTTGAACTTCTGCCTGCCTTGCAACTGCTAAAGAGGCAGGAGGTGAGTTGTCCCTGTGCATGTGGTGCTGGGTTTGTGGGGACTTTTCATCAATCCTTCCTTGATTGATTGACTGGCATCTGTCTGTCTTGGGAGACAACTAAAGAGCGTGCCTTGCTGAAGTCAAACTGTTGGAGAGTTACGGTGCCTGCTGTGGCTGTAAGACGTCGATGCAGGAGAGACATGTTTTGTTGCAGCCGGGGCAGATGAAGGCGTCCAGTTATGCTGCTGCAAATGCACCATGGCTTTTTTTCTCTCTGCCCTCCTCCCAATGGTCATTCGTCCTCTAGTTACTGCTATGGATGCATGACCTGACTGTCTATAGGCACTGTGGTCGTCTGCAAGGGATTCCCATCTGGTGTGTTGATGTTGCCAGCCTTCATATCATGTTTGCAGACATCTTTGTAACATGGAGTTGGGTCTGCCCATGGACCTGGTGCTGGAAGCCAGCTCCCCGCAGACCACGTCCTTGGGGACCCTGCCATCTTCCATTACGGGAAGGGGCAGTATCCCATCACATAGCAAAATAAAAAATTGGATAGGGACACATGTAGCTGTCCAGTTTTAAAATCCAGAGAGGAGGATTGGCATCCAGAGGCAGTGCATGTTAGACGTGTCCCACCTGGTTTCAGGTGAGATTCAGGTATGAATAACTGTGTGTGGGATAGATTGCAGGCTTCATGTCCATCTTCCTTGATAGGTACCAGATTGAGCATCCTTGCGGACAGTTAACCCAATTAATTAGGGCCAGATAGGAGACAGAGAATAGGGGTGTTACAAAGTTCTTCTTCTTCTTCTTCTTCTTCTTCTTCTTCTTCTTCTTCTTCTTCTTCTTCTTCTTCTTCTTCTTCTTCTTCTTCTTCTTCTTCTTCTGTTATGACTCATGGCCGAGTAAGATTGTCTTCCATGAACACGGTTTTAACAGTGAGTCCGTAAGTGACTGTGGAGGCCAATTCTGGGTCCGCACATGGGGACAAAGGTTTCTGGGCGGGAATTGATCACAGTGAGGGTTTGCCAAGCGTGCCTTCCTCTTAGCTCGCTTCTCCCTTTCATCCTGAGTTCGAGCGTCTTCAAAGTCCACGACTCCTTTGGTAAAGGCTGTTCACCAACTGGAGAGCTCGCTCGCAGGCCAGTGTTTCCCAGTTGTCGGAGTTAATACTGTACTACATTTTTAAAGATTTGCCTTGAGAGAGTCTTTAAACCTCTTTTGTTGACCATCGGCATTACGCTTTCAATTTTTCACTTCAGAATAAAACTTAATAGATAATAGTAGTAGTAGTAGTAGTAGTAGTAGTATTAATTTATTTATACCCCGCCCACCTGGCTGAGTTTTCCCAGCCACTCTGGGCGGCTCCCAATCGAGTGTTAAAAACAATACAAAGATACTGCAAAGTTACAAAGTACACAAGGGTACCAGCCCACCTGCTTGGACCCCAATGTTTCTTGGGTGCCAATGGTATTGTATGCAATCTGTTGTGAGCATTGCAGAAACGCTAAACCAGGCACCCCCAAACTTTGGCCCTCCAGATGTTCTGGACTACAATTCCCATCATCCCTGACCACTGGTCCTGTTAGCTAGGGATCATGGGAATTGTAGGCGAAAACATCTGGAGGGCCGCAGTTTGGGGATGCCTGCTCTAAATGGTTGTAGAAACTGACGGTCCCTGATCCTTTGTGATCGTTCGAGGGATCCACAGCTGTGCTCCTCTGACTATATTCAACAGCAATTTGTGCGTAAAAGTCTTGCACTGCCTGCCCTGTAGTCGCTGCCATTTGACTTGAGAGAAAACCAGGACATGCATTTTAATATTTGTTTTCATCCGGCTCATATTTATTCTGCTCCTGATGTTTAAACGTCTGCCTGACTTGCAGAAGCTGTGAGGTCTTGCATAGCTCTGCTTTCGCAGCTCAGGTTTAGCAGTGTCTCAACTTGCTGCCGGCGAGTGGGGAAGTTTAGCTTTCGTAAAAGACCCATGCTATGTGAATCTAGCAATCCGGAAGCTGGTGGGTTGCATGGTGTCGTTTCAGTTCCATGCGCCGAGTAGGTGTGTGGGTGCTTTGATCCAGCAAGCTCAGCTGTTGGAAAAGGAAAGGCTGTGGTCACACAAAGGTGGCGTTTGGAGAGATTGCATAGCAGGAGAGAGAGAGAGAGAGAGAGAGAGAGAGAGAGAGAGAGAGAGAGATATCTTTCCCCACTCGAGAGATATTGCAGACAAAGTTGGAGAGGAGCGCTGAGTGGTCTTGAGAGTGGGGGACCCACACGCTCTGTGCGTACAAGGAAGTTGGGCAAGAGGAGGAAGTTTCTTGGTATAGATTTGGGTTTCCAAGTACAGTCGCTGGGTGGCTGGTTGACTTTCAAATGCAAGAGACTGGGGTGGGGAAAGCATGCTCTTAGGTGGGAAATGCGGAAGTCCAAGCGTTTGCTCACTGGGGAAGTGAGGATTGCAAGAATGTTGAGGTGGGGAGGAGGATAAATTCTTAGCAAGCCGTTGATTGGACCACTGTGGCAGGAGGACCATGCAGGAGGGTGGCAGAAAGAGTGAAAACTTTTAAGGTTGAACCCCCGGTCTGGGAATACCTTTTCCCCCTTTTGTATCATACTGCATTAGTTTGAATATTGTTGCATGCACCAGCGAGAGACTACAGGGGTGCCAGCACTTACTTAGGCTTTGGTTTAATAGCATAAGAAGACCCCTGCTGGATCAGGCCAATGGCCCATCTAGCCCAGCATCCTGTTCTCGCAGTGGCCGACCAGATCCTGTGGGAAACCAGCAAGCAGGATTAGAGCACAAGAGCAATTCTCTCCTCCTGTGGTTTCCGACAATTCGGAAGCCTTGCTGCCTACGACCGTGGAGGCAGAGCATAGCCTATATGGCTAGAGTTAGCCATCGATAAGTTTCTCCCCAATGAATTTGTCTAATTCTCTTTCAAAGCCATCAAGGTCGGTGGCCTTCCTTGGAAAGACACTGTGATATGACTGTGTCATAGCGAGGGAACCGCCAGAAGGCCCTCGGTGCTGGACCTCAGTGTCCGGGCATAACAATGTGGGTGGAGATGCTCCTTCAGGTATACTGGGCCGAGGCATTTAGGGCTTTAAAGGTCAGCACCAACACTTTGAAATTGTGCTTGGAAACATACTGGGAGCCAATGCAGGTCTCTCAGCTCCGGTGTTATGTGGTCTCGGCGGCCGCTCCCAGTCACTAGTCTAGCTGCCGCATTCTGGATTAGTGGTAGTTTCCGGGTCACCTTCAAAGGTAGCCGCATTGCATAGAGCGCATTGCAGTAGTCCAAGCGAGAGGTAACTAGAGCATGCACCACTCTGGCGAGACAGTCTGCGGGCAGGTAGGGTCTCAGCTTGCGTACCAGATGGAGCTGATAAACAGCTGCCCTGGACACAGAATTGACCTGCGCCTCCATGGACAGCTGTGACTCCCAGGCTGCGCACCTGGTCCTTCAGGGGCACAGTTACCCCATTCAGGACCAGGGAGCCCTCCACACCTGAGGATGGAAAGCCTCACAGTGTTAACACTCGAACAGATCTTACTTAGCCCCATGAGGTTTCCAAGGAAGCTGCAAGCCACAGCTTTGGGTCCTGCACAGAACAAGACATGTGTCTGTGTCTCCAGCTTCCAGCATCAGCCAAAATCTCTCACGCCCAGAGCGCACAGCCCTGTCACCTATTGTTCTCCATCCGAGGATTTCATGGCATCCATCCAGGTGAGGAGGCAAAAGAACCCACCTCTTTGGATGTGAAGATGGTAGTTCCTTGCTGGCCAGTTTATCTGCAGCTGTTGAAGTCGGAATAAGAGGACCTCACACGCATGTTGACAAAGGGCATGGCTGGCTGAGGTTACCCACGCTGCAACGTTTTGCGGCAGGAACCCGCTTCTTTAGAATTCAAAAGCAATTGCCAAGTGTTGATTTTGAGAGGAGCTGAGTGAGCTGCAAAACCAGACCCCTAAAAAAAAGTATACAGATCACTTACTTTAGTGAACCAAGTTTGTTGCCTTTTACCCAATGCAACACAAGCCTTTGCTGGTAGAACAACAACACACACAGATTTCTGCTGTAGACCGCCCCTTCTGTGATGTATGTATGATGTATTGGGGGCGGTCTTGAGCTACAGGGGAGGCAATTTCAAGTGTATATATAAGAGTTTGCACTCTTATATAGTTCTGGGTCTCCTCCTCCCTCCTGCATGTGGGGGGAGCACCCTGTTTCAAAAGCTTTAATAAAGATCAGGCTTTGCTTCTCAATATTCTCTGGTTGGCCTAAGGAAAAAGGATAAGTTTTTTCTTATAACAATACTGACCTTTTCCCAGCAAGAATTCTTCTGTCTGCCAATTTTGCAGCCAGATGGTGCCACACCTAGGGAAGAGTTGCCTCCGGCCAATTTTAAAACCAGTCTAACTAGGTTTTGACACCCTGCAAAAGTTTGGTGGTGGTGTTGTTGTTTTCAAAGTTCACGCAGTGCAAAGCCATCATGGGCCCTTCACATATAGTTCAACTGTCTGGACTGGAGCATTGTGGCTCACTGATAGAGCAGAGGACCCGGCACGAGCTTTTCCCGACATGGAGCTGGCCATGTCTCCTCCGGCAAGCAAAGCACGGGCTATACTTCTGAGCTATGCTCCCTCCGCATTCTTTGTGCATCTCCACCCCACTTTTCCAAGCAAAAGCGACCACACAGCAGCTTGCAAAATACAGGGCCAGAACAGTGACTCATGCAGAGGCACTACAGAGAGGCTCCTCTGAGAGCGGGGTAGCAGGAATTGGACAGCTGCAGTGGACTTCGGATGTGTGTGTTCTCTTACACCTCAAAGCACCTGTTGTTGTCTCTCTTGGAGGCGGAAAACAACCACCGTTGACATCCCTGAAGCTCGCGTCTTTGGTGAATTTGGGAATTGTATTCTTTTGCAGGAAATCCCGAGCCGAAGCCCCCAACATCACCGAAGGCGGCACTCTCCCAGGTGCCGGCAGGATTTCCCGACGGAAGAGTCGGCGGCGGATGACCTGTCCTAACCCTCGGGAGATCAACCAGGCCTTGGCCTCCATCACCTTGGGAGATCTGAACCGATCCTGCACGCTGGATGAGCTGATTGAGAAATGCCTTCGCTCCTTTGGTAAACCGGAGAGAGGCAAAGGCAGGGGCGGTTGAGAGATAGGGGCTCTTCTCCCAGACCAGGCATTTGGTGGGGCTGCTGTGACTTTTTCTGGAGTCCCCCGATGTGAAGGAACCTGGTAGTGTTCCACCTACCAAGAGCGAAAAGGTTTTGGGCTTAATTCCCAGTGACCACCCAAAAAAATATCTGGGCATCCTCTCTTTTTTTTCTGCCTCTAAGCCGGTTTCCTTGGTTCTTTTAACCAGAATATTCCCTCTGTCAGAGTCGAGTAAATTTCAAAAACGTTGCTGTTAAGCAAGCAAACAAACAAGAGGGTACTGTACTTTAATGTTGCTTAATTGACCGTACAGTGGTTACTGCATAGCTGTCAACCCTCCCTTTTTTTTGCTGGAAATTCCCTTATTCCAGCGCCGTTTCCCGCACCTATCCTGGATTGTTAGATATACCGAAGACTGTCTCCGGGACAGGTGAGGCTGCTGCTGATCCCTTATTTTCAAATCCGAAAGTGGACAGCTATGGGTTACTGTATCTTGGGGTGATATCAACCATCCTTCAGATTGATAAACCAGATTAACAAACCCCAGCCTCACCATTCTCTCTCCTCCTCTAGATTTGGATGGAAACCTCTGCACCAGCGACTTCATGGTAAACATGACACTGACGGCTCACAGCTGGGTGGTATCGTCCGCAGAGCTGGCCCGCCTCCTCCTCGCTTCATATCCTTTCGGAGGTAGCGCTGAGCTGCTTCGGCCGCAACGCAGAAAATGTGCCCTTGGCCGCACTTGCAGGCCCTCCTCATGCTCAAAGAAAAGGGAGCATCTCTTGCAATGAGGGAGAAGGTTTCAGGAGTGGGGTACTCTGCACTGTTCTCTGTATCCCCCTCCCCCCGCTAGCCACTGCCAGAGTCAACAACCTCTGGCAAGGTCAGAGGCACTGCATTTACTCCCTAACCCATGAGCAGGGCCATCTTAAGCATATCTGGCGCCGTGGTGCGAAGATCCCTCCGGCGCCCCCCCCCCGCCCTGTTTCCCAGCGCGGCTGTCTGGTGGGCACAGCAGCGCGGTGTCCCCCTGGAGGCCCTGCGCCTTAGCGCCCTGCGCCATCCAGCCTTGCCGTAGGGCCGGCCCTGCCCATGAGAGTTCCCTACAAAACCCTCTGATTCACATTGAAGAGATAGCGGCTCCCAACAAAATATTAATATTACTGCTGCTGCTACTACTACTACTAATAATAATAATAAAGGGCTGCCTTCAGATGTCTTCTAAAGGTCAGATAGTTGTTTATTTCTTTGACATTAGACGGGAGGGCGTTCAACAGGACAGACGCCGCTTTCGAGAAGGTCCTCCGCCTGGTTCCCCGTAACCTCACTTCTTGCAGTGAGGGAAGCGCCAGAAGGCCCTTGGCACTGGATCTCAGTGTCTGGGCTGGACAATGGGGGTGGAGACGTTCCTTCAGGTATACTGGGCCTTTGAGGCCATTTAGGGCTTTAAAGGTCGGCACCAACACTTTGAATTGTGCTCGGAAACGTACTGGGAGCCAATGTAGGTCTTTCAGGACCGGTGTTATATGGTCTCGGCGGCCGCTCCCAGTCACCAGTCTAGCTGCTGCATTCTGGATTAGCTTACTAGCCCTACTGGGCTTCAGTCCAGAACTGCGGGTTAATGCTGTTCTAAAAAGCCTGGTCCCCACCCCCAACCCCCCAGGTTTTTATTTCCATTCAGGCGGTGAATGTTAAGAGTTCCTTAGGCTAAGTGCACATTAAAACACATTTAAAGCCCATCCCCAACAGAATCATGGGAACTGTCCTTTGTTAAAGGGTGCTGGGAAGTATAGCTCTGTGAGGGGCAAGCTACAATTCCCAGGATTATTGAGGAAGAGGGAAATGTGCTTTAAATGTACGGTGTGTGCGCTTCATAAATCTAGGTACCCATGAACGGCTCAAAACGCAGTGGAGTCATTCCCCCCTGCTGAATTTCAAGTCACTTTCAATGTTCCTGTTCCCACCAGAGAGAGGGGCTTGGGGCCTCTTCAATAGCTCATGCATTTCCCCACATCAGACTCCAGTTCCCCCAAGCCAACATCTGGGCATGTGCCACGGCTGCCCAACATGTACACACTTCAGTTTAACGACAGCTTCTGGTTTCTAATCAGATGGAAGCTGGTGTAAGGGGAAATAACCCAAATAGGAGTATTTCTCCAGAAGCTAAAGCAGTGTTTCTCAACCAGTGTGCCTCCAGATGTTTTGGGACTACAACTCCCATCATCCCTAGCTAGCAAGACCAGTGGTCAGGAATGATGGGAGTTGTAGTCCCAAAACATCTGGAGGCACATTGGTTGAGAAACACTGAGCTAAAGGATACCTATGGCTTGGTATGACTTATGTCATGTGTATACTGCTTCATGCGTCAGCGGTGCGAGCACACTGGAGCCAGAGTACTTTATCCATAGCCTTTGTCCGGGCATGGCCAAACTTAGCCCTCCAGATGTTTTGGGACTTCAGCTCCCATCATCCCTAGCTAACAGGACCAGTGGTCAAGGATGATGGGAATTGTAGTCCCAAAACACCTGGAGGGCTGAGTTTGGCCATGTCTGCCTTAGTCTATTGCAGAACCCCAAGAAGTTCTGGGACTGCAGGAGAGAATTCTTACTCTTTGCTCTCCACCCCTGCCAGCTTAAGAGGTGTCTCCCTTGAGGGTTCCCCAAAACTGGACTGGCTTCGGTTGGCAACTCTGGAAGAAGGTAGAAGATTCTATCTTGGGCTAGAGCAGGGTTTATCAAACTTTGTGTCTCGCCAGCTTTTGTTGGACTACAACTCCCATCATCCCCTAGCTAGCAGGACTAATGGTCAGGGGTGATGGGAATTGTAGTCCGAAAACAGCTGGAAATCCTGGGCTTAGAGGCAGGGCCCCAATAACACCTGGCACCATTGCCCCCCAATTTGAGAGGGGTAAAACCTTAACTCAGTTTGCTACATACCAAGAAGCATCTCAGAAGAAACAGCAAGAACGCCAGCTGAGGATCTGCCACTTCATCCGGTATAAATTTCCACCCCGTTCCTCCCCTTCGCCCCCAGATCCTGCCTGGGTACCCGTCTCCCCGAGTCTCTTGCAGCTCCAGACTGAACCTCTCCCATCTGGCTTCAGGTACTGGCTCGTCAACTACCCCGAGGCCTTTCACCTGGACCCACACCTGGAGGAGGCTGTCGCGGAGATCTTGGAGGTGGTGAGGAAAGAGGGCCAGGGGGAACACAGTCACCTGCTGAACACCTCTGGCACGTGAGTTCAAGTCATTCTCAAAGTCATGAAAGTGCATCTCCCATCCCGCTCCGCCACCTGTTTTTTTTTTTTTAAGACTCTCCTTCCATCCCAGAACGGCAAATGGACCCCAGGAGTCCATTTTCCCGCCACCTGTTTTTTTTAAAAAGACTCTCCTTCCATCCCAGAACAGCAAATGGTCCAGGAGTCCATTTTCCCAGTCTCCTGCTCCCTCCTGTCCTCCACATCTCCATTGTGAGTCATTTACCACGTTCCTCAGACCAACCTGTGTTTCCAGTCAAGGGTTCCACTAAGCATGGATGCAGGTGGCGCTGTGGTCCAAACCACCGAGCCTCTTGGGCTTGCCAGTCGCAAGGTCGGCGGTTTGAATCCGCGCAACGAGGTGAGCTCCCGTTGCTCTGTCCTCGCTCCTGCCAACCTGGCAGTTTGAAAGCACACCAGGGCAAGTAGATAAATAGGCACCACTGCAGCGGGAAGGTAAATGGCGTTTCAGTGCACTCTGGCTTCCGTCACGGTGTTCCGTTGTGCCGGAAGCAGCTTAGTCATGCTGGCCACATGACCCAGAAAAGCTGCCTGTCGACAAACACTAGCTCCCTTGGCCTGAAAGCGGAGATAAGCTAGATTTAACTCTACAGGGGTCCTTTACCTTTACCTTTACCTTTACCTTTACTACCTCTAAGCATGCAAAGTGTTCAGCATCTAACTTGGCGTTCTGGTCTTGCTTCCTTCTCCAGGATGACCCGGACGTGGACTCGATCCTTCAGCTGCCAAAGCAGCCCTGGCTGTGGCAAGAAGAGGAAAGTGTCCCTGCTTTTTGATCACCTCGATGCAGGAGAGTTGGCCAACCACCTCAGTTACCTGGAGTTCAAGGCATTCTGCCGCCTCTCGGTAGGGATCAGCCGACACTCAGGTTCTGCAACGGTGGAAGATTAGAAATTGTTGCAGAGATGGGTCATGTCAGGAGCTGGACTAAGGAGGAATGGTGCCCCCCCTTCTCCTGAACCTTCCCAAGAACAGAGGGGACAGTATAGAATTGGAACAGTGGTTTGCAGAAAGTCATAGTTCAGAGGCTGCAGAGGGGAGAAGCTGGGAAATATTGGGAGAGGAACAGCAGAAAGAAGAAACACCAGGGGAGAGACAGCTGACAGATTCAGGTCTTTGGAAAGCATTCCTGACACACACACCCTCCCAGGACCAGGTGGGCATTGAGAGTAGGAGAACAGAAAGTTCAGAGGCAGAAAGCTCAGATTAGCTGGTGCAAGGGTGACATACAATAGGAGAGATGGAGGGCGGTTGGACTTTATTCGGAGCAACGGCATTATTTTAAGGAGGCTGCCTTCCTTCGTCTCTCTCTGTGATCTATGGAATAAATTACTTGGTAAGAACTCCTCTTGTTTATCTGCTTAGTGGCTGCCACCGGGGGAGGGATCAGATTCCCTGAAGCCTGACAGGCAGCTGCATAGAGCTTTCAAAAGAGCCTTAGCCTTCCCCAAGCAGCTGCCCTCCAGATATTGTGGACTATGACTCCCGTCACCCCCAACCTTGGGACCAGTAGGGTAGTAGCAGGTGCAGAAGCGCAGGGTCCCCCTTCAAAATAGTCACACAGCCACACCTCTTCCTAAGATGAAACACTGATTTCACTTCTC
Source organism: Zootoca vivipara (assembly GCF_965207765.1). Classification (NCBI taxonomy): domain Eukaryota; kingdom Metazoa; phylum Chordata; class Lepidosauria; order Squamata; family Lacertidae; genus Zootoca; species Zootoca vivipara. The sequence goes on from NC_142589.1 coordinate 78,838,792, forward strand.
GCAGCGAGGGAACCGCCAGAAGGCACTCAGGGCAATTAGGGGTGCAATAATAATAATAATAATAATAATAATAATAATAATAATAATTTTATTTATACCCCGCCCTTCCCAGTCAAGACTGGGCTCAGGGCGGCTAACAAAAAAAATATCAAAACAAGCATAAAAGAAACAATTCAATTAAAATACAGATTAAACACAATGTTAAAATTCAATTTTAAAATGGGAATCTACAAGTGGAACCTCATTTAAATATCTGTAGGATAAAACCTTAGGGGAGGGCAGGGCAGACTTGAGCAGGTCGAGCGCCCTGGCGTGGAGATCGCTCCGGCGCCCCCGCCCTCGCAGCGCGCAACATGGCTTCCCCTGGCGCCCCGCACCACCGGGACTATACCTAGAGCTGGCCCTGGGGGAGGGTAACACCGGGGTCAGACTGAGTCAGTCCAAAGGCCAAGCGGAACAGCTCTGTCTTGCAGGCCCTATGAAAAGATGACAACTCCTGCTGGGCCCTAGTCTCCTGAGAGAGAGCGTTCCACCAGGTCGGGGCTATTACTGAGAAGGCCCTGGTCCTGGTCGAGGCCAGTCTAACCATCTTGTGACTCAGGATCTCCAGTATGTTATTATTGATCAGTGCAGATCACCATGTGTTAAGTGCCCTTAAGAAACAACAGCTCCCAGAATACTTTGGCAGAAGCCATGACTCTTTAAAGTGATATCAGAGCGTTTAAAATGCAGCATGTGACTGTGGCTGTATGGCTGTCTTTATATTGGCAACTGCAGGCAGCCAGGGCTGTTAAAACAGAAATTTAAAAATGCTACAGGGGATATTTCAGCAAAGTTGTCTTCCTCCACCCACCCCTTGTTTGGTCATCTTTCTGTTAGTGGGTTTTTGGGGGGTTTCTGCAACAGAGAGCCCACACCAAATTGCACATCTCTGGTTGCAGCGAAGTCAAACCTCGTGAAATGGCAGCCCCTGTCACTCCCCTCCGTCCCAGGCTTGTCTGCAAAGGCATTGAACTCCTGATGGGCTGTGCTTTGCTCACATGCAGACAGGCACGTACAGATCTCCAGCAAGAGATTGTGCGAGGTTCCCTATCAGATGTGCCTTACTCTAATCTTACTACCTCTTTGGGTGTTTGGGGTTGAATTCTGCCACTGGTCTGGGGGAAGATAAAACAATGGTATATTATTTGTTCCATTTCTGCCCCCATCCCTCCTCCCAAATGGAACCCAGGGTGGCAAACATATCCCTAGCATGAAAAAACACACACCACATTTTTTAAAAAAGCGTTCTAAAACATTTTCTTAAACAGTTATTTTAAGGTTGCAGTTGCAGAACCAGGTGGTCTCCTGGTGCCATTTAGAAGTTCAGTCCTACCCTGCAAAGGGAGGCAGGTCCTTTTTCCATGCCACCAGGTGACTTTCCTTGATGGCTATGGTCAACCTCAACTGTTAAGGGAGCCTCTCTCTGAATTACCAGTTGCTGGGAATCGCAAGTGGGGAGAGAGCTGTTGTGCTTAGGTCCTGCTTGTGTAAAAGATCTACAGTACATTGGCTTCCAGCATGTTTCCAAGCACAGTTTTAAAGTGTTGGACCATTAAAGCCCTAAGCGGTCTCGGCCCAGTATACCTGAAGGAGCATCTCCACCCTCATCGTTCAGCCAGGACACTAAGGTCCAGCTCCGAGCGCCTTCTGGCGGTTCCCTCCCTGCGAGAAGTGAGGTTACAGGGAACCAGGCAGAGGGCCTTCTTGCTGGTGGCACCCGCCCTGTGGAACGCTCTCCCATCAGATTTCAAGGAAATAAACAACTATCTGACTTTTAGAAGGCATAAGAAGGCAGGGAAGTTTTCAATGTTTGATGTTCAGGGCCGTCTTAGGTGTACCGGGCGCCGTGGTGCAATGATCCCTGCGGCGCCCCTCGCGCTCCGCTGTGCAGGGCCAGGCGCAGCGGACAGGGCGCGACAGGCAGGGACGCTGCCAGCTGTGCTCCGCCTCCGCCTACTCGGCTGAAGCATGATGGCAGCAGCGGCAGCAAAGCTGCCTCTGTCAAGGGAAACATGAACCTGGACCTGGGCTACCTTCCGCCCACACTCCTTCAATTCACAGCGAGCACAGACAGCGCTGCCCCACAATGCTCCTCGCTTCAGCCACCGCTGCCAGGAAAGGAGTGGAGGGGCAAGGCGGAGGCGGAGGCCCGGGGCAGCTCCGTGTGCCTCCTTGATGCGCCCCTTGCTGGGCGGGCGCCCTGGCGCAGTGCGCCAGTAAGCCCAATAGGAAGGACGGCCCTGTTGATGTTTTACTGTGGTTTTAAAACTTGTTGGAAGCCACCCAGAGTGGCTGGGGCAATCCAGTCAGATGGGCAGCATATTATTATTATTATTATTATTATTATTATTATTATTATTATTATTTCCCCAGGTGATCTCATTGATCTTGCATATCTCTAAGGAGGGAATTGTGGTCTCTAGATCTAATCAGTTCCCAGACTTGAGGGTATAGCTCTCAGGTCCCTGCAGTTAGGAAAGCTGTCTGGTTGAGGGTCTCATACAGAGCAGCACCAACACAGGTGCGTTAGGAAGAGAAGCTGAAGGAGCTAGTAAGTCCCCCTTGAAACCCCTAAGACGGTCTGCCCTGGGACAGATCACTAACAACGTGCTTCTCAGAAGACATCTCTTTCCCACACTTGATTTCGCTTACCGGGGAAAACCAAAGGAAGTACATCATGTATCATTAGCTAACAGAATTCGCTACCCACAAGATTTAGCGATGGCTTATTAGACAAATTCACAGAAGCCTCTGAAGCCTCACAGGGTTGTGTGGCCATCCCCTTTGCACTCCTTTTTGCCAAATTCCCTGATGGGCCACTGATGAAAAGGGATCCCTGCATTTAGACGAGAGATGGGGAGAATTTGCCTGAGTTCTCATTTAAAGGCAAAGAAGAAGAAGAAGAAGAAGAAGAAGAAGAAGAAGAAGAAGAAGAAGAAGAAGAAGAAGAAGAAGAAGAAGAAGAAGAAGGAGGAGGAGGAGGAGGAGGAGGAGGAGGAGGAGGAGGAGGAGGAGGAGGAGGAGGAGGAGGAGGAGGAGGAGTAGTTTGGATTTGATATCCCGCTTTATCACTACCCGAAGGAGTCTCAAAGCAGCTAATATTCTCCTTTCCCTTCCTCCCCCACAACAAACCCTCTGTGAGGTGAGTGGGGCTGAGAGACTTCAGAGAAGTGTCACTAGCCCAAAGTCACCCAGCAGCTGCATGTGGAGGAGCGGAGACGCGAACCCGGTTCTCCAGATTACAAGCCTACTGCTCTTAACCACTACACGACACTGGCTCTCCTACACCAAACCAAACATCAGGAAGAATATTATGGCAGTAAGAGCAGTCTGAAAGCGGAACGGATTCCCTCGGGAGGTGGTGGACTCTCCTTCCTTGGAGGCTGGATGGCCACCTGCCATGGATGCTTTGGGGGGGAGATTCTTGCATTGCAAGAGGTTGGACTAGATGACCCTTGGGAGTCCCTTCCAACTTCTATGATACCTAACTGGCACTTTCCTAAGCAGTATGAGAACCCAAAAGCAGTTATCCTTTGCAATTCGCGTTTCTCCGAATTTTGCAGTGCAGTTCTGCAGTCAAGTAATGTCTACAACAATGCATAGACTGGGGTTATGTTGTTGTTGTTGTTGTTTAGTCATTTAGTCGTGTCCGACTCTTCGTGACCCCATGAACCAGAGCACGCCAGGCACTCCTGTCTTCCACTGCCTCCCGCAGTTTGGTCAGACTCATGTTCGTAGCTTCGAGAACACAGTCCAACCATCTCGTCCTCTGTCGCCCCCTTCTCCTTGTGCCCTCAATCTTTCCCAGCATCAGGGTCTTTTCCAGGGAGTCTTCTCTTCTCATGAGGTGGCCAAAGTATTGGATCCTCAGCTTCACGATCTGTCCTTTCAGCGAGCACTCAGGGCTGATTTCCTTCAGAATGGATAGGTTGGATCTTCTTGCAGTCCATTCAAGAAAATTGGAGATATGAAAGGAACATTTTGTGCAAAGGCTGGGGTTAAGCATCCCTAAAAACGCTCTAAAAGAATGTATTATTTTAGGAAAATCATGTTGGAATAATGCACACATTAGGCGCAATTGCATACGGACATTTACGCTAAAATGCTGGTGAGTTTTCAGCATTAAAAAAAAAAGTCAAACTGATGTGAAAATGTAGAGAACTGAAGACTGGAAAAGGGGGAGGGGGGCGCTGAACAGATTTGGCCATTCCTAATTTAGATACAGTAGACAATTTTTCTTCTGACCTAGTAAGACTAAAAAAAACCAAAAACCCTTTCTCTCTGTTATGTTTTGGGCAGTACTTGGATTTCCAGAATTACGTGCTGCGGGGGTCAGTGCGGGGCAGTCCAGCCCTGGAGCGTGCCATCGCCTTGTGCAACAGCATCTCCCAGTGGGTGCAAGTCATGGTCCTCAACCGACCCACACCCCAGCAGCGGGCGGAAGTATTCACCAAATTCATCCGTGTGACTCTGGTAAGCAAGTTCGCTGCCTGCTTTGCTGGAAGAAGGGGGATGGCAGCAGAAAGGGGAGCTGAAGGGGTGCAAAATCCTGCACAGAGCTTATGTTCCTTATGCAGTGCATTGGAGGGGACCCGCTCTACCCATATACTTGCTGGCAAGAGGAGAGAGTTCCTCTGAGCATGTTCAGAGTACAGCCTCCCTCTGCGACCATCACACCAAGTGATCCAACGTGGGGGAGTTTTAAATCCCGATAAATTAAGGTTGGAGGACGAGGAAATGTGTGTTTGTATTTTTAGAAGACGGCTCCCATGACATGCTGGTGATTCTTCCTGCCCCTCCTCTCACTCCTCTGTTTTTTCCTCCGCTACTTGCAGAAGTTAAGACAGCTGCAGAACTTCAGCACCCTCATGGCCATTGTGGGGGGGCTCTGCCACAGCGCTATTGCCCGCCTCAAAGACACCCACGCGCTCCTGCCTTCTGAGATCACTAAGGTAGGAACTTTGGGGGTGGGGAGAGAGAGAATAGTTTAGCCTTGGAAACAGGGGTGGGGAGGTATGCCAGAGAGGGAGTCAGACGCTGTTTCCTTCCAAGTGCAGAAGTGCCTGAAGCCCTCTGTTTTGGCAGCCAGAATGGCACTTTCAAAATCTACCAGAAGAGGCAGGAAGCTTTGTGTAGGAAATGGGAGCAGTTCTCTCAGCAAGGGCCGGCCCTACCATTAGGCAGAACAAAGTGTCCACCTCTGGCAGCACAAGGGAAGAAGAGGGCAGCACTGGCCCAAGGTGTTTTGCTGCCCGAGGCAAAGCAGCGAATGGTGCGTTATCCCCCCTCCCCGAGCCCAGTCATTTTGTCACATGCGGCAGGAAATTCCGAAAACACTTCTTCCCTTCTCTGACAGTGAAATAAAATAATTGCAAACTAAATGTCCACTAGATAATTGAAAAATGTTCACACCAAACATTTAAAGCACCCTGAAACCACTTTTAACAGTCATGGCTTCTCCACAAAGAGTCCTGGGAACTATTGTTTAGGGTGCTGAGAGTTGTTAAGGGCTCCCAGGACTCTTTGGGTGAAGCCATGACAGGTAAAGTGGTATCATAGCTTTTTAAAGGTATGGCGTGGTTGTGGCGTATTTACTTCCCTTTCGTGTTACCCGAAATCTTCTGCCTGGCGTGGCTGCCCAATGGTAGGGTTGGCCTCGAGAGAGCAGACAGAGGGTGTGTGCCATGAGATCTGCCCAGCACATGCTAAGATAGCTGGTTGACCTCAGGTGTGGTGGCAGGCAGTGTTGAAGTAAGATTCACCTGCTGGCCTGGTTCATTTTTGCACACCGAATGGTGAAGGCACCATTTTGCCATCCGCCTCGGGTGGAAAACCCTTTGGGGCTGACCCTGCCCTTACCCTCTGACCACAACATCCTCTTAGACATTGCGTCCTTCTTGCCCCCAGACACTGTCCGAGATGACGAGGTTGCTCTCCTCCTGTGGCAACTACAGAACGTACCGACGGGTTTATGCCGATTGCGACGGCTTCAAGATTCCCATCGTCGGCGTCCACCTCAAGGACCTGGTGACTTTGCACGAGGCCATGCCTGACCATGTGGATGGCGGGAGGCTCAATTTAAGCAAGCTGCAGAGTTTGTACGAGCCGGCAAGGGAACTCCGGGTTCTGCAACAAGCCAGCCCTCCGCTCGAAGCCAACAAAGATCTGGTGCACCTACTCACGGTAAGAAACGGTCTTGTGAGGAGGAGGAAATAGAGACTGTGGGGTTGGGCACATATGTACGTGTGTGCCAGAGGTCCAGGGGTGCTCATGCAGCCACCACTAGGATGGGACAAAATGCCCCTGCCATAGTTAATGCGGCCACCGACTTGAATGGATTGGGTTGCATCCACCCTATGGATTTAAAGCACCCTCATGCCTCTTTAACAGTCGTGGCTTCCCCCAGAGAATCCTGGGAGCTGTAGTTTAAGGGCACCGAGAGTTGTTAGGAGACGCTGCTAATTCCCCACCCCACCCCAAGCTATAATTCCCAAAGCGGTTGCACAATCAATCCCTATTTCCAGGGAACTCCATGAGGCAGGATAGACAGCTTGGCACCCTTAAACTACATCTCCCGATATTCTTTATGGGGGGGGGGGTGTTTCATTAGTTCAATTGGTTAGAGCAATATTCTGATAATGTCAAGGTTGCGGGTTTGATCCCGTTGGGGTAGAATGGGCCACCAGGTTGCATCAGTTAGGACGAGAAGGCAGAACGGCATGACGGCAACCATTGCCCTAGCAACCGCAGCCAGAGGCAGGAAGCGGCGCGGTTGCCTAGCTGCCTCCCTGCCACCAGCGCTGTGCTGTGCGTGGCCCTCGGTGTACTTTCACGTGTGACTCAGTAACCACAACCTCTGGGTTGCCTGGCAGCCATGACTGTGGGGAAATTGAGCCACGCCGGTTGCAGCTGTGGGGCCTAGCAGCAGGCCTCTCTCTGCGGCCTAGTAAACAAGCTGCCCTCACGCAGCCTCCTCTGGCTCTGCACGTAATGTGTCGCCTAGCAACTGCCAACCTCTGTGCTGCTTAGCAACCTGACCAGGGAGCAGGGCGGGGGGGGGGGGGGCTTGTCACCTTAAATTGTTTAAATTTTATATCCTGCCCTTCCTTCCAAGGGAGCCCCGGCCAGCAAGCGATGGATCAGTGAAAGCATCCGAAATGGATGCCCACCGGGAAAGACACCTATTTTAAAAGGCTTGTTGGAAGAGGGAGGGCTTCAGTGTTACTAATTGTTACTGTTGTTGTTACTGTTGCTGTTACTGTTGTTGTTCTTGTTAGTACACCGCCCTTCATCCATAGACCTCAGGGCAGGTCACAGCCTAAAATTACAATATACAAAATGACATTTCAATTGGCGCTGGAAAGACAACAGAGATGAACTAGGCAGTTCCCTGGGCCCAGAAGGGATAATAGTTTATTCGGAAACTGCCCTACAAGGAGCAGTTGTAGGGCCGCCATACGTCTGGAATTTCCCAGGCATAGCTGAGATCCATTTGTCAAAAATAGCTTCCGGGCAGATTTTTCACTTTAAAATGCCCATATCGGAAGTGTTGTTTCGCTTGCGAATTTCCTTAAAGAAGCTCAGCAACTCAGCCAAAGAAAAAGCTCAACAACTTTTGTGTCCAAATTTTCACTTTTTGAAGCATGGCAACCCTAAGCAGTTGTGCACGTGGACGTAATGGAGAGTTGTCAGAACGGTGGTGTGGCGATTCTTTGGAGAACCTCATACAGACACCGAAAAATGAGTGGAGGGTACAGGAAGCTGACTATCCACAAGAATAAGAAGAGTTTGGATTTGATATCCCGCTTTATCACTACCCTAAGGAGACTCTTGAGAGTCCCATGGACTGCAAGAAGATCAAACCTATCCATTCTGAAGGAAACCAGCCCTGAGTGCTTGCTGGAAGGACAGATCATGAAGCTGAGGCTCCAATACTTTGGCCACCTCATGAGAAGAGAAGACTCCCTGGAGAAGACCCTGATGTTGGGAAAGATTGAGGGTGCAAGGAGAAGGGGACGACAGAGGACGAGATGGTTGGACAGTGTTCTCGAAGCCACCAACAGGAGTCTGACCAAACTGCGGGAGGCAGTGGAAGACAGGAGTGCCTGGTGTGCTCTGGTCCATGGGGTCACAAAGAGTCGGACACGACTAAACGACTAAACAACAACAACAACAACAAAGGAGTCTCTAAGCGGCTAACATTCTCCTTTCCCTTCCTCTCCTGCAACAAACGCTCTGTGAGGTGGGTGGGGCTGAGAAACTTCAGAGAAGTGTGACTAGCCCAAGGTCATTCAGCAGCTGCATGTGGAGGAGCGGAGACGTGAACCCAGTTCCCCAGATTACGAGTCTACCGCACTTAACCACTACACCACACTGGCTCTCAACACAAGAAACACAGCGAGGATGAGCCCTACAGATTGAATGTGCTTCCCATTCAACACTTGACTTGGGACACTTGATTGCAGCCGTTTCTGGAGGGCAGCAGTTCCCTGCCACTAAGGGTGCAACTTAATGGAACCATTCCCTTGTATAACTTTTCTTTCCTCTCCCAGCTCTCCCTAGACCTCTACTACACGGATGAGGAGATCTACGCTCTCTCGTACGCCCGTGAGCCAAGAGGTCCCAAATCACTGGTAAGAGGGCAGAGGACGACCAGGGAGCCAAGGGGATTTTGGCGGGCCTTGGCTCAGTCCCATCTCTCACACTTTGTTTGCCCCCCTCTCTCTTCGCAGCCGCCTACACAGTTCAAGCCCCCCGTGGTAGTGGTGTGGGCACCAGGGGTGACTCCCAAGCCTGACCGGACCACCATCAAGAGGCACGTCCAGCAAATGATTGAGGTAAAAACAACTCAATGGCAGGGCTGGCTACTGGTGTGGTGCCCATTTCTGCTTTTGGCTTTAAATGGCAGTAAATCTGCAGGAGCTGCTTCTTTCTCCAATGCCCCTGCCGAAGAAGAAGGAGGAGCGTCTCCACCCCCACCGTTCAGCCCGGACACTGAGATCCACTGCCAAGGGCCTTCTGGCAGTTCCCTCATTGCCAGAAGTGAGGTTACAGGGAACCAGGCAGAGGGCCTTCTCGGTAGCAGCACCCGCCCCATGGAATGCCCTTCCATCAGATGTCAAGGAAATAAGCAGCTATCCAATTTTAAAAGACATCTGAAGACAGCCCTGTTTAGGGAAGCTTTTAATATTTAATGCTGTATTGTTTTAATATTCAATTGGGAGCCGCCCAGAATGGCTGGGGAGACTCAGCCAGATAGGCGGGGTATAAATAATATATTATTAGTAGTAGTACCGGTATTAGTATTATTAGTATTAGTATTAGTAGTATTATTAAGATTGGAAATACTGTATGAGCTAACGGACTATGCCAAAATGATCAACTAATTGGAAACCTTAGAAATTAAGAAGGAAACAAATTTTAAAAGAAATTAGGAGTGTTTATTGCATATTTATAAAAGCAATGAACACAAGTCTATACATTGGCAGGATTTCAGGGAAAACTTGTAATTTTATGAAGAAAGTATAAAACGGGAAGTTAAAAGAGTTAAGAAGTAACATGGACATGGACATACATAAAATAAAATAAAATAAAATATTGTAAAGGAACCAAGGGTGGGAGTAGAGGGAAGTCCTCAGGATCTAAGCAATCCCTATTCAGTATATAGATTTAATATGTTAAGTTTTTTTCTGTTAAAAGACTGATTTTTCTCTGTGAAAACTAATAAAAATATTTTTTTGGGGGGGGGGGGAATGGCACTAAAACTCATGCAATCAAACGGACCTGAACGCTTTCCTTTCAGCCAGTGTCCTTTCTATTTAAAACACGATCCCCCTGCCTCAAAGAATCCTGGGAACTGTAGTTCCCCCCCTAAAAAGCTATAGTTCCTATAACCCAGGCATAGGCAAACTTGGCCTCCCAGATGTTTTGGGACTACAATTCCCATCATCCCTGACCACTGGTCCTGTTAGCTAGGGATCATGGGAGTTGTAGGCCAAAAGCATCTGGAGGGCTGAGTTTGCCTATGCCTGCTATAACCTGTAACAAACTACAGTTCCCATAATTCCTTGGAGGAAGCCATGTGCTGTTAATGTGCCTCAGAAGTGCTTTAAATGTACGGTGTGGATGCGGCCACTCAACCCTTTCTGCCCATAAGCGTGGATCAAAAAGTTGCTTAGAAGGATGTCGACTGGCCATAAATAGCAATCGAAATTGCAAATAAGGCAGATGGTGTGTGTTTTTTAAAGGGGCATGTTGCGTTTTGCAGGCTGTGTTGTGTTCTGAGACGCTGCGGTTTGACCTGCACATTATATTTCTGTGGGAGTTCCAGGCTGGGTGTGAGTGTGTGTGTGACATTTGCCACAGCTATCCGCTGCCACTCTGCAGTATTGGGTAAAGTTTGTCGACTTCTTGGGTTGCTTAGTTCAATTACAGCAGGAACACTTTGGGTGACCTAATTGGAGAGAGAGGGTATTGCAGTTATCTGCGTGTATTTCATGGGTGCATTTGTCACTGAACAATTCCAGGATTGCATTGCATGTGTTTGTGCCGAGCACTGACACTCTCAACACTTTCGGTCCCTGCCCCACGATTGTCCATTTCTTCTGCGCCGTGTGGTCAGCCAGTGTTGGGTTGAAATTAAGCTACCTGCCTCCCACCACCTCTGTCTGTTTTGTCCTTTGTGACACATTGGGTGGGTGCTGCTGTGATCTGGAGTCGTGTTTTGCTGCACTGCAACCCCGATGGGGGCAGGAGGGCCCCCTCAGGGGTGCCTGTTCCCGCTTTACTCCACCCCCTTCCACGTAAAGGAAGAGGCTCAAATCCGGCCACTCCAACCACTTCCTTTTCTGCAAATAAAAGTTTGCTGCTGAAACAGGCTGTGCATGCCTTGGTGCGGGGAGGAGGGGGGAAGAGACATCCTGCGCTTCCCCCATTTGACAGATGAAAGCGTCAAGAGGTTGATAATGTCTAAGATTTCTGTCTAAAGCCCCCTTTCCACCATTACATAATTGTGGACTGCTGCCCTGTGCCAGGCAGTGGAGAGACTGGTTGATAGGTTGCCCCACCAACCTCATTCTGCTTCCATAGCCAGCTCTGCTGCCCTCTCACCACCCCCAGCCCCCTGGGCACACCTGACTTCTTCCTTACAACCAGTCCAGCTTGTAAAGCACTGCCTCGCAGCTTCCTTAAGTCTCAGTGCTGCCCTTGCAGAACTCAGCAGGGAGAAGATGAAAAACTAAAATGAGGGTGACGTTCACACTAGCAAAGTGTAGTTTGGTGCAGGAAACAGGACATGCGCGACACCAGCGTTGTGACCCTCTACAACAACAAAGGTGGCCGCCATGACTGTAACAACTAACCCTGCCTGGAGACAGACAGGTTGTGCATCCGTAGCGGTGACCAGAGGAGGAAGGACCGCTGGGAGGAGGGCAGAGAGAAGAAACGCTGCAGTGCATCAGCAACAGCACAACCTGACGCCTTCCTCTGCCCCAGCTGCAACAAAACATGTCTCTCCTGCATCAGTCTCTGCAGCCGCTGCAACTTTCCAACAGTTTGACTCCACCCCCAAAGGCACATTCCTCCACTGTCTCCCCAAGACAGAAAGATGCCAACAGCAATGTCAGGAGACCCCACACATGCCCCTTCCAGAGCCATGTTTCGTGGGGCAGTCAAACAACCCGCCATTTCTGAGAATTAGAGTTCTTCTGAGGGGAGAATAGGGGTTCCCTAAGAGCTCTCAACAGCCTGAACAAACTACAGTTCCCAGGATACTCTGGAGGATGCCATGACTATTTAAAGTGGCATGATAACACTTTGAACGCGTAGTGCAGCTGGGAGCGAAGTATGTTCCACTTCTATAATCGCTCGTTCTTCTTGCTTACCCCAGCCTCCCCCCTCCACTTGCTGCCTTGTCTCCCTTGTGTCAATATCTGGATCTCAACCCCCTCGGGGCAGAGACCTGTCATCTCGTCCTTTGGGAAGAGGTGTTAACTATACAGCAGGTGTATGTTTAGAGGGCAATGCCCACGTTCACTGCCTTCTCATATTCCAATGAGTTCTGACAGACTCCTTCCCCAACAGACTGTGTTCAAGAATTACGATCCTGAGCAACGGGGTTACATCTCCGAGGAGGATTTCGAGATCATCTCCACGAGTTTCCCCTTCTCCTTCTATGGGCTGGAAAGAGAGCGGTAAGTGAAGAGGGTTTCAGGAGAAGACTCTTTATGCATGTGGCAACAGCTGCCTGAATGCTGTTAGCCCAGAAAGCAATGGCAAGCTAAATTGACAGACTATGCCAGGCATCCCCAAACTGCGGCCCTTCAGATTTTTTGGCCTACAACTCCCATGATCCCTAGCTAACAGGACCAGTGGTCATTGAAGATGGGAATTGTAGTCCAAAACATCTGGAGGGCCGAAGTTTGGGGATGCCTGGACTATGTGGACTGGGAAGCTCAGGAACCAAGAATACAAAAGCTTTATTTTTTTGAAATCATTTTTATTTTATTTTACCAATACAAAGTTATTTAAAAAAAACAAATGTACTGTATATCCATATACAGAGATTTCTCCGAATCTCAGGACTTCTCCCCCATCCCCTCCATGGAGTCCCATTTTAAACATTTAAAACTTTAAACAAGAATGAGAAAAACAATTATAATTTACTTAAGAAACCACTGCAAGCAGATGAAAACATTAGCAGGATTCTAATTTCACTTGTAATGTAACAAAGACTATGGAAAATATGGATGGATATAAAATATAGATTATGGAATAATATGCAGTTGTAAATGTTCACAATAGGACCCACGGAGGGGATTGGGGGTGGGGAGTCTCAAGATTCAGAGAAATCTCTATATATGGATGTAAAACCAAATAAAAATGATTTCAAAAAACATTTGTAAACCACGCATTTGTAGAAAATATCACAAAGTGGTTGGCAACTTGGAAACGCAACACTAATAGAAGCAGTAGCAACGCCAGGCCCATCCTCTCTGGTTCGAAAGGCCTGGTCTGAACAATAGAATTTCCAGGAGGCATCTGAAAGTGAACAAGGGTGATCTCAATTGGCAAGGAGTTCCACAGTGCAAGGGCTGCCGCATTAAAGGCTCAGTCCCTGGTAAAGGGCAGCTGAGGCTCAGGGGTGTGTGAACTGACCAAATGTGCCCCATCAGAACACATACCCCCACTTAAGGTTTATTTAAGTGTCAGGTGGGGCAGGAATTCACTAGGCGCTGATGACCCAAGCGAGGAAGGCCGAAGCTTCACACTGTATGTCTGTTTTTCTCTCTTCCTCAACTGCAGAGAAGGCGCCTGGAGCCGGGAAGAGCTGTCCGAGTATTTAATGCGGGCCTGTGCCATCTTCTCCAAACTGGGCCTCGGGTTCCTGCACAACTTCCAAGAGGCCACTTTTAAGAAGCCCACCTTTTGTGACAGCTGCAATGGCTTTGTGAGCTTAATTTATTTAAAATGGATTTATACCCCACCCTTCCTTCCCCACGTATCCCAGGGCAGCAGACACGCTAAAAGCAAAAAATCCAAAAACCTTCTGTCAAAGTATTCTAAAGCCAATTGCAATTAAAAACATTTAACAGCAGCTGCCACTGAAAACACTCTGAAAGCAGTCAACAGCCGAGAACATTCCTCCATCCAAGGATCTTGGGGTTGTCAATATCCTTCGGCCACCAAATGCCATGTAATCAATTTTTTCCTGCAAGTTAATAGTGGTGGAAGCAGGCATAACTCACTAGGGAAGGCGTTCCACAACTGGGGGGGCACCACAGAAAAGGCCCTGCCACGAGCCTGCGCCACTTGGCCAGCCCCTGGTGGTGGCAGCACCAATACACATCACTCATCCCCACCCCCTCAAAAAAAGAAAAGCCACCAGCTACCCAAACAGTCCCTATTACTGGCAGAAATAGTAGCTGCTGAGCTGAGCTGCCAAACTGGAGAATCTACTTCCCCCCTTTTGGGATGGCATGCCTAGTGGTGGCAGTAATCAGCAACAGGTGGGATGGAGGATGAAAGGGCTAGAGAAGTATGAGAGGTTGTAGATAAGCTCCCTTCAGAACAGCCTTCCAGATACTTTGGACTATTTTTATTTATTTGTCTCACCTTCTTCTCCAAGGAGCTCAAAGTGCCATGCATGGTTCTCCCCCTCCTCGTTTAATCCCCACAACAACCCTGCAAGGTAGGTTAGGCTGAGAGGCAGTGACTAGCCTCCAAGCTCACTCAGGGAGCTTCATGGCCAAGTGTGGATTTGAACCCCAGGCTCTAGTCTGACAAGCTACCCAACACTAGCTCTTGACGATGCCAAGTTGGAGAAGGCTGCTCCAGGAGAACCAGCTTGTTTTGCAGCCTCTCTCCTGCAGCCATGAGGTCTAGAAGCTTGCTACGTTTCAAAACTCAAAAATTCCCAGAACTCTGCCACCACTTTTGAAGTGGGCAATAAAGCTGCAGCCCCTGGCACAGGTTAGAGCAAGTCCCCTACCTCTCATCCACCTACGTTGCCTTTGAAATTTAGGGCAGGGGCTCAGTCAGTCTTTGCAAAGAAGTGGCAGCTAGTTCAACTTAACACCTCTGTTGTTGTTGCATTCTTCTGTTCTAGCTCTGGGGAGTCTCCAAGCAAGGATACAGATGTCGGGGTAAGCACGCCCCCTGGTGGGCACTAAAGGAAAGAAGGGGATCCTATTAACCAGGGGTGGGCAACCTAAGGCCCGGGGGCCGGATGCGGTCCAAGCGCCTTCTAAATCCGGCCCATGAATCAGCGTGTTTTTACATGAGTAGAATGTGTCCTTTTATTTAAAATGCATCTCTGGGTTGTTTGTGGGGCATAGGAATTCGTTCATTTTTTTCCCCTTCAAAATATAGTCCGGCCCACCACATGGTCTGAGGGCCGGCTGAAAAAGGTTGCTGACCCCTGCTATTAACATTCCCATCACTAATGATGGTCTCTCCCTCTTCCCTGCAGACTGTGGGATGATCTGTCACAAGCAGTGCAAGGACCAAGTGGAGGTGGAGTGCCAGCGGCGCTTCCATTCCTGCAGCTCCGAGAGCACCCTGTCTCGAACTGCCACGCCAGCCGCCACCTATCACCCTAGCTCTGGTAAGGGGGTGCACAGACTAGGGCTCCTGGTGTGGGCTAGCCAACGGGACCCGCTCCAGCGATGCAGAGTGGCAAGGAGGCTTTTCACTTCCCAGCCTTGCGATCTGTGGTACGGCTTCTATAGAAGAGTAGGAACGCAGAGCAAATCCCACTCAACACCATAAACTGTGGTTTGGGGCACCAGTTCAAAACCAGCATGAGAAAGTCATAAATGTCATCCTGTGCGTTTCAGGGCTGCGTTGGGATTTGAACCCAGGTCTCCCGGGTCCTAGCCCAGCACTCTAGAAATATACCTCCTTTCTTCTTTGGCGGTCCCTCGTAGCAGAGTAATATTGTCTTCCATAAACACGGTCTTAACAGTGAGTCCGTAAGTGACTGTGGAGGCCAATTCTGGATCCACACGTCCACAGTGGGGACATTGGTTTCCAGGCGGGAGTTTATCACAGTGAGGGTTTGCCAAGCGTGCCTTCCTCTTGGCACGTTTCTCCCTTGCATCCTGAGCGTCTTCAAAGTCCACCAGACCTTTGGTAAAGGCTGTTCTCCAGTTGGAGAGCTCGCAGGCTAGTGTTTCCCAATTGTCAGTGTTTATACTACATTTTTAAAGATTTGCCTTCACAGAGTCTTTAAACCTCTTTTGTTGACCACCAGCATTACGCTTTTCATTTCTAAGAACACCACCACCACACTGCTTGCAGGAACAAATCTCTAGATACGACGTTTCTAACCACACTTCACTTATTCCACGCGGCAGGCTCGGAGGAAGACGCTTTCCTCTTCCCACCAAGACGAGAGCACAGCAAAAGCCCCAACCTGGCACTGTCGAGCCCAGCGGGCAGGCGGCGAATGAGACACGCCAGCACCCAGACAGACGCAGACAGTCCACAGGAGCCACGGGGACACAGCAGGAGTCTAAAGCAGCTTCTGGAAGAGCTGAAGGAGGTGGAAAAGGTGAGGATTTTCGGGAGGGCAGGATTCCACACCTGGGACTTCTGTGGAAGAATAATGGGAAGCTACTTATGACTTTGGTCTGGACAGGACCAAAGTTGCTGGGGGAACAGGCAACCCCCACCTTAAACTGGCAGCATTTCACTCTCCTTTGCAGGAACGGGACAGGCTGCTGCTGGTCAACCAGAGCCTTCAGAGCTGCAACTCGCAGCTGGAGGCTGAGAACAGCTGGCTGCTGAAGGCGGATTCATCAAGCCTGCCCCCCTTCTCTTGCTGGAAGGCCTTGGCCGCCTACAACTCGCACCTGCCTCCCAAGCCCAACTGAGCCAAGGGCACAGGAACAGTGGGCTACAGGCAGGAAAGTGGAACCTCAAGGAAACGAACAGAGAGAAGGGACATGGCGCTCAACGGTAGAGAATATGGATGCTCTGCATACAGGCCTCAGGTTTGGTCCATGGCTGGAAATGGATGCTGCTGCCCTGAAGCCACTGCCATTCCTTGCCAATAATACTGAGCTGGATGGACAAGCAGCCGGACTCAAGCTAAGGGGCTTCCTTTGTTCCTAATAAAAGGACCATTTCTTGAACAGAGGCCCCACCAGCTAGCTTACTTCTTTTTTGGTGCTGCTGCAGATGCACGTTTTGGGCTCTGCTGCTATTAGCCACAATGGCCCTGCTCCACCTCCGATGTCAGAGGCAGCAGACCGCAGGCGGCCAGCTGCTGGGGCATCAGAAATGGGGAGAGTGCTGTTGTCCTGCTGAGGGGACTTCCCATTGGTGCACTTGGTTGGCCTCCGTGAGAGCAGGGTGCTGGATGAGGAGGGCCACTGGACTGCTTCTGCAGAGCTCTTCTTAGCTGAACAGCCCCGGATAGCTCAAGAACCTAAGCAGCTCCTTGGCTTGTGTTACATGCGGTGTCTTGCCAAGTAGCTCTCTGCAACAAGCTATATTTAACCATTGAGCGAGTGCATAAACAGGGACCCTGCCTTGCTAGCTGGGGCGAAGTGGGTGACCTGGTTGGGCTTCCAATGTCAAGAGTAGAGACTTGGAGAAAGGAATCCTCAGAAGGTGGAAGCTGGTTGTTCGGCGGCAGGTAAAGGGGGATGAGAGGCGAGGCAGAAGCACCTACTGACTGTGACCTCTTCCACTGACCCCCTTTGGCCTTGCTTTCGGGGGGAAACCCGGAATCTTTTATTCACTTCTCCAACCCTCTGTTCATTGGGGGGGGATGAGAGGTGGAATACATTTGTTCCTGGGAATAGATGCAATGCGTCATACTGAATACAGGAATTATATTGTTTAAATCTAACTCTCTCCCCATAAAGATTCACTTTCAGCTATACCCCCCCCACAAGCTTTGTGTAACCACTCCCACTTTTTGGGCAGGGGGGAAGGGATGTGATTTCCCCTTAAAAAAAGATTTAAAAAATGTCCTTCAAATGACTTAGTATTCTGCTCTCTTAACCCTCCTGGCACAATAAAAAAAGAGAGGTAAAAGATGAAGACTAGAGTTTTAAACACACACATACTCCGTTGCACAATGAGTTTGAATTACAAGGAAAATGTTTAATCTCTTAAGTGTTATACTGAACCCAGCTTGGCCATTTTCAATCCTGTCCCTTCAGAACAAGGACCAAAATTAACTCGCACCATTCAAACAAAATCTCATACTCACTGGCTGTTGCAACTGAGCCACCCTTTGGATAATCCAGAGGAGGTAAAGGTACAAAGAAGTTTGGGTTTGTGCCTAAAAATCCCAAAATAATATCTTCCCTCTCCCTACATTGTCTGATTAAATCTAATGGGACATTTCTAAAGCTGGATTTCTCATAGATGCTGCCCATCCAGCCCCAAAAGGAAGGTTGCTTCCTACCCACATTCAGCATCTAAAGCCCCAAAAGAAACCTTGCAAAATCCAGACGTTTGCTAGCACCTCTTGTTCCTTCATCCTTGTAAGTTGTGTATTAACTAGATCGGGGATGGGGAACATGTGGCCCTCAGGACATTGGCCCCCCAACTCCCTTCACACCCGATCACTGGCCCCACTAACTGGGGATGCTGGGAGATGAAGTCCAATGGCCTAGGAAGGAACCACAGCCTCCCCCTCTCTGCTCCAAAGGTGCAATTCATCTGGCACCAAACTATAATGTGGACAACACAAATGTCTGTGTCCAACAACTTTAAAGCAAGAGAAGGGGGGGGGGAGATGTCTGATGTTAGCGCACATGCCCCGGCCCACCGTCTCAAGTTCAACGTAATCGGCACCTTTCTTTTAAACTGCATTTCCCCGCATCCTGGGGAAAGGCAATACTGAAACCACCTTTGGTGAAGGCTGGGCTTTGGGTCTGTATCCACCGCTCATCCTTGCTGCAGTTAACTTCCTGAAGCCTCTTCCCTGCCCTAAAGTTAAGGGTAGTTTTGACCATACCCCACACTGGAGGAGGTCTGGATCCATCCCCTTGCTACTTTTTCTTCTTCTTGCTCCGCTTGCCCCATCGCTGGTGGTCGCCCCCTTTTCCTCCTTCTCGCCTCTTCTCCCACATGGGCATAGGGGGTTCAATCTCATTCGGACGCCCACCGCGGTCTGGGACGTCACCAACCATCAGCACCTGAGAGGGAGGGAGGAGTCACTTTAGATGTAGCTGCCGTGAGGCAGGAAGAAATGGACGCGAGAGTGAACAGAAAGTGCTGTTACTCATGATCGCCATCATCAATTTATTCATCGCCTTCTAAACTACTGGCGCAAGGCGATTTATGCATACGATAAACACAGGCTAGAAGTACTTTCTAAACAATGGGGGGAGGCAATAAGAAGCTGATGCTTGTGGTAAAGACCCATTCATCAAAAAGCTGTCGGAACAAAAACGCCTTCAATTGTTTCCAGCAACTGAGAAGGGTGGGAACCTGTTGCATCTCGACAGGAAGTGACATAGAACTTCCTGTTCACTCCCTCCCTCCTCTAACAATGACTGGTGCTCAGGCAACCAGCAAACTTAAGGGATAAAAAACGGGGAGGCAGCGCAGGTACAACTCAGGCCCCAGAGCCCCTGGATGGGAGAAATGGATAGTTCGGTTCATTTATTCAAGTCACCTGGAATCAGCCTTGCTGAGCAGGCACAGACCTGCTATAGGGCTTTCCAGTACCCCATCCCAACACCTGGGGAAGAGCACCCCTCTCCAGCCCTGTACCTTGTTGACAGCACAGCTTGTCTTGTCCCGCGAAGCTCCGCTGCTGGTCTTCACGATGCGGGAGAGGTCCTCCCGCGCTGCCAGCAGGTGGGGAAGGGTGACCTGCGACTCCTCCAGTAAAGATTGCCGCAAGGGTTTGAAGGCCTCTGACATAGCTCCGCTGCGGTCCTAAGTTGTGGGGGGCAAAATTTGAGGGAAGAAGCCAATTTTTCATTCAACCCCTCCACCCCAGTCTATTCAGGGCGGGCCAGTGCTGCTGAACTATTATTTTGTTGTTGTTTCTTTTATTTATATCCTGCCTTTCCTCACCATGCAGGACCCAAGTTGGCCCACAGCATAAATTAAAACAAATACAACTAAAAAAGCACAAAAAATATTATTATTTTTATTTTTTTATCATTTATTAAAATTTACACACTGCTTGGTTGCAAAGAAACAACCAGCTCAAAGTGGTTTGCAGAAAAATAAAACTGTAGAATCATTGTAGGCTTTCAAAAAAGTTGAAATAACCACAGACTAAACACTGACACGGGTGGCGCTGTGGTCTAAACCACAGAGCCTAGGGCTTGCCGATCAGAAGGTTGGGCAGTTCGAATCCCTGCGACAGGGTGAGCTCCCGTTGGTCGGTCCCTGCTCCTGCCAACCTAGCAGTTCAAAAGCACCTCAAAGTGCAAAGTGTGAGTAGATAAATAGGTAATGCTCTGGTGAGGAGATAAACGGCGTTTCCGTGTGCTGCTCTGGTTTTGCCAGAAGCGGCTTAGTCATGCTGGTCACATGACCCAGAAGCTGTCTGCAGACGAACACCGGCTCCCTTGGCCTATAGAGCGAGATGAGCGCCGCAATAATGAACGAAGGGTACCTTTACCTTTAAACACTGATTAAAACTTGCATCAGCTTTCTAAATGTCTGGGTAGGCTCATCCAAACCAAAAGAATACAGTGAAAGCTCCTGCCTGGTGTCAATCAGCAGAGAGTTCCAAAGGTCACGTGCTGCCACGCTAAAACATCAAGGGGTATTATGTGGCTCCTGTGTCAGGGCCGTCAATTGAAATAAGGAGTAAGGAAATCTCACAGATAAACTCGTCCCAAGTTGTTAGATTGGAAGATGGAGCAAGCTTCCCCGCCCCCCTCCTGCTCTGGAACCAATGGCTTGCAAGTTACAAGAAAGAAGATTCCAACCAAACATCGGGAAGGACTTTCTGGCGGCGAAAGCTGTCCAGCTGTGGAACCTCACTCCCTCGGGATTGGACAGCCATATACCACGGATGTCTGAGTAGAGATTCCTGCATTGCAGGGGATTAGACTAGAAGACCCTTGGTTGTCCCTCCCAACTCTACAATTCTAGGATTTTATGTACTAATCATAACACCAGCAAATCTACCCTATTCTTAAAAACAACCACACCCCAACACATTCAACCCTTTAAAAGCACATGCCCCCCTCTTGTCCCGCTCCACTCACCTTTGCCCTCTCGGACCAATGGAAGGACTCAACGGTGACATCAAGACGAGTAGCCATCATGCGTCGGCGGCGCTGATACTCTGTGCACAACACGTCCCGTATGCCCTCCAGCGCCCCCTAGTGGTTTCATTTGGGAGAGGGGCAAGAGGAAGCAGGAGACATAAGCTGTTTGCTATCCTTCCATCCACCAGGGACCCACCCTTGACAACCCCGCATTGGCCAGGGACCCGTCTGGGGAAGGACAACCCGTCCCGACCGAAGGGGCAAGCATCCACGTGGTGGGGAGTTTGTTGCCAATGCCACTGGTCTGCCCCTACCCATTCCTCGGAGGTCAGCGTGGCCTTTAGGAGCGGCGCCATCTGCAGGTGCTCAGGGGGTAGTGAAGAAAGCACCTCCGAAACCTAAGGAGGAGACCACAAGTTTAGCTGTTGGGTGGGGGGAGGAGAGAAAGAAACAGACCAAAGCACCACAAAGTGGGGGCAGTGGTGGGGGGAAGCTTCCATTCCTCCAACTGCCCTGAACAGGCCCCCTGCTTCCAACCTGGAAGAACCTATATTCAGCAAGACAGTGAGCATTAAGCTGCAGGGAGCATTAGAGAACAGGAGCTATAGTGCCTCCCACATCTTTGGCGCATGCACAAGACAAACAGCCTCCCCGTCCTGCCCCACATGTGTCCCCACCTTGGCTTCTATGTCAGCCATGGCTTGATGGACTGGGCAGCCTGGATCCAGGTCCAGCATCCCCAGGGCTTGGCAGATGAGTTGGAGCTCGTTCACAGCTTCGCCAGCTCGGTCTTCTTTTTCCGGTGGCGAACAGGACGTCTTCCGAGCCTGCAGCCGGGCAGCGAGGAGCTCTGAGCTCAAAAAATCTTGCCAGGGAAGGAGAAAGAGCTGGATTCAGTTCCCGTCCTAAATTTATATCCCATAAACCTTGGGGACCTAAGTGCTTCAAGGGTGATTTAAAACAAAATTGGGGAGGGGGGATTAATTCAGATATTGTTATTTATTAAATTTATTAGTCACTTTTTTGCCATGGCAACTCAAAAGCAACTTACAAAAAACACACACATGCACACACACACACATAAAAACTCCCACATGGAAACATCCCACCCACTCTAAAAGGCCATTGTTAGAAGCCAAAGATCTGTTTAAAAATGAATGTTTTCCGACACCTGAAGATGTGCAACAATGGTGCCAGAAGCGCCTCGGAAGCCACCACTGAAAAGGCTCATTCTTGTGTTCCCACCCTTTGGACCGCCCATTGATTTTTTTTAAATAAAAATGAGCTAATACACACCCACACGACTCACTGATTCCCAGACCCTTTCTAGGGATGGGAGCAGAAGTTCTTAGCCATGTCTTTTCTGAGCCCACCTGCACAGAATGAGCCGAGGAATAAGCCCCTTCCTGCCTGGACTTACACAGAAGCTGGAGGCACTTGTCCGGGGTGCTAAGCCTGGCTGTTACGTCCCCCGCAGTCAGTGAGGAGTAGGGACAATGCAGCTCTCCAAGGAGGCCGCTCACTTCGATCTGAAAGGTCTCGGCATCCTCAGGACCTGAAAGGACACAATGCCACTTGGGGATAGAAATCTAAAACATCAGCTCAATGAGGAGTGGATGAAAGGGTTGTTCTCGGTACTAGCCAATACGACCACCACTACAGGCATTCTCTGCCCCACCCCCTTCTCCAGTTCCAATATGCTAGAAGCTCCCTTGATGACCTTAGCGCTTTTCATCCAAGTGATGGGCTGGAGCAACAGGACCTTGCAGCAAGCAGTTCCATGGGTTAACCACCTAGAACCCAGCTAATGAAACCCTGCAGACGCTGGGCTACGTTACATTTGCTTCTCAGATGTTATCAGCCCAGTGGGGTGGGGAATTCCTTGTGGGGGCCCAGGCTGACTCACACACCCCTCACCCCCCTTGCTTCCTTTAGGTCTTGCACAAGAAAATATTTGCTGCATTCCTCTCTCCCCACAAAGCCAGGTTACCTACCACGAGTGGGATTCACATCCTCTTCGAGTGGGCAAAGGCTGCGGAGCTCGGAAACTAGCCAAGAGCAAAGAGCTGTGAACTCGGGGCTGGAGACGCCGGCTTCAGCTACCCGAGCAAAGCCATCCATCGACAGGCACCTGGTGCAAGAGAGAAAGGAAATTATATTTACACAATTGGTTTTTTCCCTTCTTCCTATACCCTGTTTCTCCTATTTTAAGATGTAGTCATAAAATAAGCCATAGCAGGATTTTTAAGCATTCAAGGAATATAAGCCATACCCCGAAAATAAGACATAGTGATAGGCACAGCAGCAATGCTGGCCGCGGCAGGAGGAGGAGGAAAAAAATAAGACATCCCCTGAAAATAAGCCATAGTGTGTTCTTTTGAGGAAAACTAAATATAAGACAGTCTTATTTTCAGAGAAACACGGTACTGTATACATAAAATGTAAGGCTGTCATCACTCAGTTCCCATTGGAGAATAGGTAGCACTGCATCGCAACCCTGGATTTGCATGAAGCCATGGGAGGGGGAGGGGAAAAGAGAGAAGGCAGGTTGTAAAAGGCTGGTTTTAAACAACAGCATAGAGTTGAAGAAAGCAGGGATGGAAGGACACAGAGGAGCTGTGAGGATATGGGGGCAGGGCTTGAGGGTGCTGTCAGGGGGCAGGGCTTGGCAGGATTGGACACATTACATGGGGGGGGGGTGGACATTTACTTCAAGTCTGGCTGCTAACCAGGCGTTTGGTGGTTTGAGCCCACCAAGGGATGGCTGTAGGCAGGATTCCTACATTGCAGGGGGTTGGACTACCGGTAGATGAGCCTTGGGGTGCTTTTCCAACTCCACAATTCTCTGATTCTATGATCTCCCTTCTGTGCTTTTACTGCTGATTTGAGCAGTATTTGAGCATGGCAATATGCTAATGTTGCAACTCCTTAGTGCTGGGATAGGGACCCACTGGCTTGCAGGTGGAATGTGGCCCTCCAGGGCTCTCTAACCGGCCCTCAGGCTGCCCCCCCCCCAATACCTGCTCCATATCCTCCTTGACTGCTTTCTCCTGGTTGGAAAGGGTCTCTGAATTATGATAACTTGCCTGTTTGGGTGTGTCTGGAATGTAGCCACCTGGGAGAGCCACACCCATCCACCTGCACAGCTTTTGCCTCCTGCCCTGCCCAAAACTGACACACAGTCCGTGGAAGACTGCCCGTCAAAGAAGGCAGCCCTTAGGTCAACACCCCTAACACAACTACTGTCCTTAACTGATAACAGAAATAGGTAAGGTTGGGGGAGAGAAATGGAGAAAAGGAAGGAAGGAAGATGACACTGCTCTGGCTTCTTACATTTGATGCCTAGACACTAAAACCAACTTCAGGTTCCAGAAAATAGGCTCCTCTCAGGGTGTGCCCTCAAACCTAGAAGCATAGAATTGTAGGGTTGAGAGAGGGACCCCGTGGATCATCTAGCAGCCCAACCCCCTGCAATGCGAAAAATTAAAAATAAAAATAAAAATTGTCCAGTAGCACCTTGAGACCAAATAAGTTTGTCGTTGGTATGTAAGATTTCGTGTGCGTGCACATTTCTTCAGATATACCAAGAACAAACTTGGTCTCTATATTTCGACTGCGTCAGACCAACACGGCTACTTACCTGAATCTAGAACCCTGCAATGCAAGAGGCTTTTGCCCAAGTTTGGGCTCGACCTCAAGACCCTGAAAATTAAGAATCTCCTGCTCTACCGACGGAGCTATCCCTCTTTGCCCTCCCCATCGTTTGGGTCCCCCAAACCCTTTCCTACCCTAGCCGCCTCAGCGGTTGCCCCTGATTCCTCTTTTCCCCTGCTCCCTCCGGGTGTGCCCCGGAACCTGTTTTCCCCTCCCCAAACCCCTTTCCCTTCTCCCTCACGTGTCCTCCACAAACCCCCGAACCTCTTACCCCCGGGCCGCGTCTCCTTCCATGCCTCCGCTGGAACCAATCTGTCACCTCGCGCACGCGCAGATCCGAAGTCCGGCAAGCTGTTCCGCTTCGCGCCCATTGGCTGGGCCTAAAACCAGAGGCGGCACTTTTCATTGGCTGAGCCGCCCAGCCATTGGAGCAGGCGACTTTTATTCCCGCCCCCCTCCACCTCCGTTGCGACTCGGCCACGCGCGGACATGTCCCCGCCCACCATGTCGACGGTTCGCCTCACCACATTGGCTGACAGCTCTCATAGCAACTGAGCGCCCACCCATTCCCTTTTCTCCTCTCCCCCCCCCCGTACCTCTCACGGCCCAGTTCTCGGCCAATCAGGAGACCGCCTCTGTATCCAGCCAGTTAAAGCTGCTCGTTACATTCCGTCTCTATGGCAACTCGCCAGACGCACGTGGATATCAAAGTCTAAGTCGCCGACCAATCAGAGCCTGGCGCATCGCCGCCGCCCGATCTTATTTGCCTTCGAAGGACCAAGGGGCGTGGCCTGCGGAGAGAATTCCCTCCCGCCGCCACCTGTCCTCGGAAGGTGCGCTTTGCAGGGTTGCGGAAGGAAAGCTTCGCGGGCGCCGCTGAAATTTGCACCCGAGGCTGCCCACCTGCTCTCTCTCTCGCTGCGGGTTCTTTTTAAATGCAAGCCAACCAGCAGCCCTGGGCTGGTTACCTCTGAGCACGTGCAGAGATATCGCACCCCCGTTTTCCACACCCACACAAACCACGCCAAGGTCAAAATGTCCCTGAGCATATGCAGATGGATTTGCCTCGGTTATAAGGCCTTGCTGCTGAATTCCATATTATTTATTGTGTGTGCGGGGCGGGGGGGCGGTATTACTGGCTAGTTTTTCTTTTGGTTTATGACGGGCATCCCCAAACTGCGGCCCTCCAGATGTTTTGGCCTACAACTCCCATGATCCTTAGCTAACAGGACCAGTGGTCGGGGAAGATGGGAATTGTAGTCCAAAACATCTGGAGGGCCGAAGTTTGGGGATGCCTGGTTTATGATGTATTTTGTGCTTCCATTTTTGTATTTTTATGTTGTGAACCGCCCTGCGATCTTCGGGTGAAGGGCGGTATACAAGTTCAATACATAAAAATAAAATCGACTCCTCAAGTGTAAGTGTGCTTAGGTTGGATTCGGTGGGTTAGTGGGTATAATTTCAATCAGGAGCAGCAGCACCAGCAAAACCGTGTTGTGTCCCCCGTTTTGTACCAGGATGCTGCTCTCCTCATCTGAAGGTGCAGACCCTCCAAGTGTCCCTATTTCCCCTGATTTAGAGAAGCCATCCTGGTTTCTGATTTGATCCCGGAATGCCCCGCTTTTCCTTAGGAGGTCCCTATTTTCATTGGAGAAATATTGGAGGGTATGGAGCTATCCAACCCCCAAGCTGTCTAAAGGCAATCTTTTATAGGGAAGTTTTTGTTTTTCTTAATGTCCCATGTTTTATTATGTTTTTATATATGTTGGAAGCTGCCCAGAATAGCTGAGACAACTCAATGAGATGCATGGGGTATAAATTACACAATTTCTAGGACAGTGGGCTTCCTTCCCAAGCTGAAACTGCTGGATGATGCAATTCATTGAGACGTTCTGTTCATCTGGGTCTGCATGGAGACAATGGGCTGTACCTAACTAGGTGCTACTCACACAAGTAGATCCACTGAAATTCATGAGCCTCAGTCAGTGGTTCTCAAAGGGTGTGGTAGGGAGGTCCAAAGACAATCAGGTGCTTTACCTTTACCTAGTATAGCATAGTATCAAAATAATTTTTATTTTTATTTTGGGATATACAGCCAGAAACAGTATCCATGCCTCTCTTCAAGATCATTGGCTATTCTTCCACAGTTCTCCAAGGCATACTGTTGCGAACAGGGCTTTTCAACTCTGACAAATATGAAAGATCAGAAAAGAGAAAGGCTTAAGTGTTGGTGAGGAGATGAGTGTTTGTTTATCTCGAATTAGACCTAATATAAATTAGATTACCTGGCAAAAGCTAGCTCGCATATTTCGTTGCGTTTGTATACATACTTAAGAGGCTCGTTTATACAATTATGTTTTGGGAATGCTTCCTGTTGTTACGTAGCTGCAATTTTTAAGGACTATCCCATAATCATATTATAAAGTAATTGTGTTTGATGTTATAAAAAATCAGTGTGGCAAATTGGTGCAAGCAAATTTTTATTCTGAATGTGTGGCCCAGAGAAAAATGTTTGAGAACCACTGCCCTAAGTTAATAATGTCCATTCAATGGGTCTGCTTGGGGGAGGACCAGCAAGTGTTCCCTAACTCACTATGCAGGTTAATTACCTTTGAATTACCAAATCACCTGTTGTTGCTGCATTCATTCTTCCTATATTTTATGTTGTGCTCTTTGGATGAAGGGCAGTATACAAATTTAATAATAAACAATTCAGCCTTGACCAACATGGTGCTCTCCAGCTTCTGTATGGGACTACAGATCCCATGTTACCTGGGGCTGATGGAAGTTGTAGTACCCCCCCAAAAAAAACCCTGACAGAAGGCTGCTGTAATTGAGCGGTCTGTTGTTGTACCTTTGCATTTCATTTCTCTCCAACGGCACTACTTACAACCCCCCACTATTATGCATGCCTTGCATCCAATGAAGGGGAAGCTTATGCCACAGTAAACTTTGTTAGTCTTCTAAGTGCTGTAAATACCATTTTCTTGTGGACTAGTAACATGTACGGATTTGCTTGCAAGGCTGGCTGGTGACAATAAAGTCTTTTGTGGCACTCTGCTACTCTGCACCAATGGGATGTCAGCTGCAGTCCATCTGCCCAGGTTTTGGGGGTAGCGAAGGAGGAAGGTTTAAGGGTTTTAAATGTTACAAGATAAAGAAAAGATATGCAAGTCTTTGCCTTCTTTTTGAGGCAAAGACTTTGCGGGTTCCATAGGTCTGAATCCCAGGTGAGTGGAGTTAGGACTGCAGCCAAAGGCTGTGCACAGACCATATTTTTAAAAGCACATTGCTCCACCCTCAACAGAAACCTGGGAACTGGAGTTTGTTAAGGGCGCTGGGAATTGTAGCCATGTGAGGGGTAAAGTACCAGTTTCCAGGGTTAAATGTCTGGATGTAGCCTCACTCTCTAAAGTGCCAAATATGTGAAACTGGGTTGTATCCAACATTAATCACCTTGGTACTCGAAAGGCTTGGCTCCTGAACAAATCGTCTCCAAAACGCCGCAAACCCGGAAGTGTTCCGGTTTGAGAACGTTTTTCGGAAGCCAAACATCCAACGCGGCTTCCGACTGAGTGCAAGAAGCTCCTGCAGCCAATCGGAAGCTGCACCTTTCAAACTGTTTCGGACTCCCGGAACGGATTAAGTTTGAGAACCAAGGCACCACTGTATACTCATTGATATTAATGGACATGACTTAGGGCTATTCCTTCCAGGAACCTGCAACCCAATACATATGACACAGTGGATGAGATTATATTTCCTCTTCCTTGTGCACTCTATTATAGGGATGTGTATAGATGCTGTGAGGGGATATATTTGTTAGATATACACAGTGGGAGTCTACCTCAATATTCTCTCTAGCAAACTTACAGGAAAACTCTGAGCTTCAACTCTGATCATGTGTCTATCTACATAGCAAACACGCATTACTGATTTGACTGCATTGTAAATACCCCACAATGACCACCATTTTTTTAAAAAAGGAATTAATAAAACCCTCCTTACACTATGAGAACAAGAAAAGAACTGAACACCAGGCTGTTTTTCTGTCTCTGTTTCTCTCTGTCTCTCTCTGTGTTTTTTTAATTTACAACGTACATATTTTTCATTATAAAGCATTCTCTTCCAGTGTCCTCAGTACCGCTTTTTTAAATCTTTTTTTTTAAATACACAGAAATTACAATATTGAATATACAAATGTGATAAAATACTTAAAACGGTGGGGTGGGGGTGGGGAATCAAATTGGCAACCACAAGAAACTGCTTGTAATAGGATTATGGTTGTAATGGTAATCCCCACCCCCACCCCACATTCATCTGTTTTGGTTTCCATTAACCCCCTCCTTTTAAGTATATAAAACAGAATGAAAACACCCCCAGGCAACACAATATAATACTCCTTGATGCAACGTCTCCCTTTGCCCATGGTTTTGTGTTCCCAGCTGTGAAGCCCGATCCTAAGTGCAAACTTTCAAAACCCACACGCACACATGCAAGGACTCTAGCCACTAACCATTTGGCCCTGGACGAGGGTGTGAAATTTGAAAATGAAACAAGAGGCAGAGCTGAGAAGAGTGATGTTATATGAGGCGCTCTTGACACCCTTAACAAGAGGGTCCCCCTGGACAAAAAATTCAGGGGAGGCTGTTCCCTGGGATGGCAGATTTCAGGTGCTGGAGCAGGAGAAAGAGATGTAACCCACAGGGCACAATTCATCCCATGCAAACATCGTCAAAATGACCAGAAGCCGGTTCAATCAATGGGAGGGACTGGCAGCGCCAATTCTGGGATTTGGGAAGACCGTAAACACAGGTCCTTTCCTGTGAGGGCCCCTTAAACCTGTCCTAATGTTTGGACTGTAAGCTCTTTGGGGCAGGGGGCCTTTGTGGTTTCTCTGCAAAGGACCACCCGCTACAGAGAGTGCGAGCAGAGAATTCTCTCCAGCTGCCTCTGGCTGCTTTGTGCAAACGGAGGGTGTTGGTGCTCTGGCAACTTGAGCCCCAGCAAATATTTCCCCCCCTCCGTGGCCAGAGGCAGCTGTTTAGGATTCCTCATCTGCAACAAGCCTTAAAGCACACCCTATTATTTGTCTTAGTGGTGGTTGCTTACGGCCAACGGCTTAGCAACACTTTTATGAGCACACAGGAAGCAGCAATTTTTTTAAAAAATGTGCATTAAATATCCTTAGAAATCTGTCTTCCGTATTTGACGGGGAGTGAAACTGACCCTATGGCAATCCCCGGTGCCTTTGTAGGTTTTTATGCCCACGTTACGTGCTTTTACAGTGTTTTTCACACAACTCAAAACACCCTTTTCGATTTCTACCTTCTGTAACGCATACATGTGGCATCAACATTCATGGATTGGATAAGTTCTCAAATGCATTGCAATTCACGCATTTTGAGAAATTCGGCAGCTTTCCATTCACACAGGTCTCTCAGAATAGACCCTTGGCAAGATTTCTGGTTTAAGGATCCTCTTTGAGTGACAGGGTGTCTTTTGGGCTGTGACGGTGGCATTTCCTTCCTTGGTGGTTGGTTGAGAGGCTCAACCAGGCTCAAAGAGGTTTTTTATTTCTTATTTTCAACAGGAAACCTCTGTTAAACTGGCCTGCCAAGTGTTTTAACTCCCCCCCCTCCCGTCTGTATCTATTTAATATTACACAGTACCTGTTTTCTTACCAACACTTTAATTTTCTGCTCAGTGGCTCTGCCTCAGTTTCTCAATCAGTAAAATGGGAATGGCAGTAATCTATAGCAGAATGACCGAGATGAAAACATGGGAATGTAGCAATAAATTTCCTGTCCAGAAATAAATATTGATGCTATCGTCAGGATAGCTTGTTTAATAAAGTTCGTTTGGCATCTGTCAAAATTATTTCCCCAAGAAAATTGCAGTAGCTGATAAATTGAAACCATGCTGACCTCTCATAATTGGTGCCAGAAGTGGGATATGTCTCATCTAGAAACCTCATACACTTATCTACCATTACACCTAGGGAAGGATCTATAAATTCAATTAAATTGGAGAATCCTGATGCCTGTTTTTCCCCTCCCAGTTTGGCATAGCACCCTTTTTTTCTTTTTCTATAAGCTGTCACCCCCCCTTTTGTCCAGCTCAGTCTCAGAATTAAAGCCTTAGAAAAAGTTTGCACACACAAACTCACACACAAAGAAAAATAACTTAAAATATGGGGAGCAAGGCAGCCGTGTACCCTGTAAACCGAACCCTGTCTGCATAAGCATCCCTATTAAAAGAGCATTAACTATATCTTGCACCAAACCATAGTTATCCGACGTTACTTTTCCAGCGTTAAGAAAAACGAGAGCTTTGCCACCCTTTATATATATCAAGGGTAGTGTGGTCTGCCAACACAAGTGCATACTGGGAAACGTAGTTCCGGTTCCATTCACTCCTAAGATGGATTGCACATCCCATAACGCTCCCAACATTTACCACTCAAAAGCAAACCAGCAAGTACATAGATTCGTGTTTCCTTTTTACATTCCTTAAAGCTTGCAACGGGTTACAGAGAGCTCTGCATCCTAAGGAATCTGTAAACCAGCGATTGGTTTTTATTCTGTGTGCGAGAACGAAAGAAAAAGGGATAAATGCTTCGAATCGTCGCTTCTCTGGCTTTCATTTGCTTTCCATACTTTTCTGCAGTGACAGAGAAAACCACCTAAACTCTTAAGCTAACCTTGGCCCTCCAGGTCCAAAAACACCTGGTTCATAGAATTACCAAATGGTAGACTTGGAAGGGACCCAGAAAGTTCATCTCGTCCAACCCTGAAATGGGTCAAGCCTTTCTTTTGACTCCCCTCATCAATTTCTGCAGTGGAAATGTAAAAATGGGAGAACCAATATGCTTTCAAAATGGCAGTATTAGAACCAGCAATTAACAGATTTGGGGAATCTTCCTAAATATTTTCTTTATAAAAAAACCCAGGTCTAGATCTGATTGTTGAGAAGCTAGAAAAGATCTGAGTGCAGTTCCTTGGTTTTGCCTGGGCTTCTAACACAGCAATGTAGTTTCTAGGTGGAAATCTCGAAGGAACCACCCACACTCAAGTTTTGCACGAAGGAAATCCACATTTTGCCCTTGAAAGAAATGACGCAAATGGTTGACATTTGCATATCCTGGGTTGTTTTGCATAATCCCTACCGTTTTGAAATTTGGGTCAGTTTTCATTTTTGCAAGGACTGGAAGGAAGTGGCTTGGCAGAGACACTGAAAAGCCTAGCAACAGAGGGAGAAAGATGCCAGAGAGATATCTTTGGACACCTGAAAAGCCCTGATCGGCTCTGTCCTGGCAGCTGGCGTGCCATGCATCTAGTCCACATGACTCCATGTCTTCCCCCCTGTCCCTTTGTAAAACTGGAACTGAAGGCCCAAAGAGCACAGTGAAAAACTGGTGAGTTTGGGCAAACAGGAGGCGAGGGGAAGGGGGAGAATGGATAAAGCACTGAGATTTTCAGAACCAAGGCAGTAATGCAGGTACAGAAGTCCTTTTTCTTTCTTTACTCCTGCCTTCAAACTGTGCCAGCCCTCTGCTAGGCATTAGCTACCATCTGGTAGCCAACCAGACTACGAGGCTGGCAGCTCCTTGGGTGGCACCAGGACAGCTCGGCTGGGTCAACAAAACACTCAGCAACCAGGGCAGCCAAAGATCAACATAAGGCAGGGCTACCACCTCTGCCCATGCTTAGGATAATCATAATTTACTTTTTATACGTTGCCCATCTGGCTGGGTTGCCCCACGTCACTCTTTCAGCAAATGACTGTGCCTCCTTGGGGTTTTGTCCATGGCTCATTTGTGCCCTGGCTTGAGTGGTCCAGCTTAGGGGAACCCTAGGAAGCTGGTGTGCGGAGGTTGGTCAATTAGGGCAAATGGGGGCACTGCCCCAACTTCAGCCTGCCCTCCACCTGCCTACAATTGTCACTTAAAGCTACTTCCTCAGCCTCAGGGTTGCCCTTGTAGAACATAGCAGGGAGGTAAAAACTAGAGTTAGCTGGCTCTGCCTGTCTTTGGCTCTGGCGCCCCCTACTGTTGAGCTCCCTCCTTTCTGCCCTACCAGTTTCCACAGGCTCCAGTGAAGCTGTCTTATATCACCAGACCATCAATCTCTCTAGCACTTACACTGACTGCCAGTGGCTCCCCAGGGTTTGGGGAACGGCTTCATACTTGGGAGCTGCCAGGGATTGAACCAGCGGTCTTCTGCCTGCTGAGCAGGTGCTCTCCCACTGACCTCGGCCCTCTGCACTGCTTTTGTGGCGTCCGGCATGACCCACCAAGCCAAACACAGCCTGGAGCAGGAAGCCAGGATGTCAGACCAAAATCACCAGCTCCGGGCTGGGGCTGTTGTTTTGAAGAATCGCACTAGCCATGTTTCTCAAATGTGGGTTCCCCAGCTGTTGTTGGACTACAACTCCCATCATCCCTAGCTAGAAGGACCAAGGGTCATGTATGATGGGAGTTGTAGTCAAATGGCAGCGAGTTTGACCAATGCTGCCTAGAGTAAGGGCAAAGGCCGGAGGCCTCCAGATGTTGCTGGACAACAACTCTCATCATTCCTGGCCACGCTGGCTGAGCCTGATGGGAAATGGGGTCCTGGGTTTCCAACTGCTCCTTTAAAAACAAGAGATCTGAGGCAGGAAAGTGGGGCTGCCTCTGGAATCTGCTTCCTGAAAAAAAAGTGTTTCACTGCAAGCTGCAAGCAAACCTCTCCCACAGGAGAGAAATCTCCCAGGATATTTCCGAGCACAATTCAAAGTGTTGGTACTAACCTTTAAAGCCCTAAACGGCCTTGAACCCTGTATACCTGAAGGAGCATCTCCACCCCCATCACACAGCCCAGACACTGAAGTCCAGCTCCGAGGTTTTTCTGGCAGTTCCCTCACTGCGACCAGGCAGAGGGCCTTCTTGGTAGTGGCGCCCTCCCTGTGGAACGCCCTCCCATCAGGTGTGAAGGAAATAAACACCTGACTTTTAGAAGACACCTGAAGGCTGTTCTGTAACGGGAAGTTTTTAATGCCTGGTGCTTTATTACACTTTAAATATTTTGTTGGAAGCCGCCCAGAACGGCTGGGGCAACCCAGTCAGATGGGCAGCATATACTGTAAATAATAAATTGTTGCTATTATGAATATAGATGCCATAATCCAGCCTTTGCTAACCAGCTGCCTTTCAGATGTTTTGGACGACAGCTTCCATCAGCCCCAACCAGCTCAACCATCATAGGTCAAAACAACCTATAAGGACAGATTGTGTGATTGTGATTGTGTGTGTGTGCGTGTGTGTGATATTACTGGACCTAACGGTCAGGGGTACCTTTAAGTGATTGGGAGTGGGTTTTGGGGGTGACAGTGGTGAAGAAGTAGACGATAGTTAAGCTGCCCTCAAAACACGTCCCTCTCCAAGGTGAATCCAGCCTCACCTGCAGTTTATGGAGCCCTACATGAAAATGGGTAAAGGGAGTGTTGTTGTTGAGCAGCTGGGAGTGCCCCCCCTCCAAATATGCAGGGGGTGGGCCGCCACTGGCTTGGTGGAATCAAAACTGCCAAGGCCTGCCTCTTCCCACCTCAAAATCCGTAGCAGTTCTGCAAACACGGGCCGATTTCAAGGACACTCATCTATGAAAATGGGGGGGGGGGTTAGTCTTGAGAGTCAACAGGCAGACACCAGTCACTTCTCTCTTCCATATTAAAGCAGTTCCTTTTCTTTTCTTAAGTCCCCATGAGTTGGTTGTTTTTAACACCCGAGGGAGGTCCCACCAACCAGCTACCTTCCATAGAACAGCACGCAACCACCGGGTGGGCGAGATGTCGCCATCCATTTCCCCACAGCTGTTCTCTCCTTACCACGCCACACGCTGCGGGGAAAAAGGGCCCTGGTTTCCAAAAAGAGAGAGGGCACAAACGAAACGAAACGGGATTCCGCCAGCCAGCCTCGGGATACAACGCACACACTCCCTTTCCACCCTAAAGTGTCCTAAGGAGAGCAGGGAAAAGGAGAGAGGGAATCGGGGAGCAGGGAGGAGCAGGCCCCTGAAAGCAAACCTCCGGATTTCTTGGCAAGTTGCCTGGCTCCTGCCTACCGCCTCGGCGGCCAAAACCCTTGCGCCCCGCGTCGTCGAACCCCTCCCGGGGCTTCCTCACCGCACTGCCTTGTGCTTGCCGCCGCAGCAACCGCAGTGCTCGCCGCACGTGTGGCAGGCGTGGAGGGGCAGGTAGCAGCACATGCAGGGGACGACGAGGGAGAGGGTGACGAGGGCCATCCAGCGGATGCAGAAGTGCGGGTGCCCAGTGTCGCAGGAGCACGGGTCCGAGTACTCTCCTTCGGAGTCCGACATGCAGTGGTAGAGCATGCTCTCCGCACACCACATGCAGGTGAACTGGTAGACGCAGCGGCCGATGGGGTCAGGGGCGTCCTGGCACTGCCCGCGCCCGTTCTCCTCGTGGTTAAAGACGTCCCGGCAGTAGACGCAGCGGGAGGGCACCGTGTCCTCCTCCACCCCCAGCGCCCCGGGGGGCGCCTGCTGCTGCTGCTCCTTCAGGGGCTTGTGCCGCGGTGGCGAGGGGGCGCCGTGGATGTGGCAGGACGGAGAGGCCTTGGGGTCCTTGAGCCGCCCTTCGGCCCCGGGGGGCAAGCAGTACTCTTTCTCCCGCGGAGACTTGCCGCCCCCGCTGCCCCCCTTCTCGAAGTGGACGCACATGTCGATTTTGTCCGGGTCCATCTGCCGCTTCTGAACCACCGCCCGGCGGTAGTCCTCGTAGCCTTTGGTTACCCAGAGGTCTTTGCAAGGGGTGATGCTCTCAAGCTCCTCTTCGTCGGGGAGCATCAGCTGCTGCAAGGCCTGGGGCTGCACCTGCCGCGGGGAAAGGGGGAAGAAAGGACACAGGGGTGGTCACCACACAGCCGAAGCAGGGCGGAGAAATACAGGCAAGTGTGACCACCAATAGCACTTAAAATGCAAAATCCCTAAAAGCATATGGCTCTCAAACTGTTTTCCTCCAGGCCACACTTTCAGGATCAAAATTTGCGAGCACCACACCAATTTTTTTTTATTAAGAATTACTTTGGGAAACACAAAATAAGCAAAAAAAAAAAAAGGAATTGGAACATACTTGCATATGTGGTGGGAGTGTGAAAAAATTAAAGAATTCTGGGACATCATTTATAATGAGTTTTAAAAAATGCTCCCACTCCCACTCACTAAAAGACTGGAGCCATTCTTATTAGGAATCATGACAACAGAAATCAAGAAGAAGGTTAAAGCACTATCCATGTATGTCACAACTGCTGCCAGGAATCTAATTGCGAAAAATTGGTAAAGCGAAACCATCCCCTCAAAAATTGAATGGCAGACCAAATTGGTAGAATACCTAAAATTAGCAAGGATAACCAGGTTAGTGAGAGGAAACTCAATACAAGATGTTCGTAAAGAATGAATAGTAATCAAAGAATATCTCAAAGGTTACTGTGATAACAAAAGCTTTATGGCAGATAGTGAATGAGTTTTGTAACAAAAGGTAATGCTGGAGGAAAGTAGAATCAAAACAGAGAAAGCTATTTTCAGGAAACTGTGTAAAAAAACTAATCTCAAAATAGTACAACGGGTATAGTCGGAATGTTCTTTTTAAATTGTAAATAAAACCATCTACTATTTCTTTTTCTATTTTCTCTTTCTTCTTCTATATTCTTTTATATATTTATAATTTGTAATGTCTGAAATGTAATGTTTTATATTGTATGTATTTTAATATTTCTGTATAATAAAGGATGGTTTTTTTAAAAAAAATTTTTTTAAAGAAAACCACTCCTAGCAGTGCTTGATTTGTAACAGAAAACAACTGCTTTATAATATAGTCACGGGACATAAGAAAGTATAAAACAGTGCAGGTACCTAAGAACAGGAATAATACCCAACCATAATTATAAACAAGCCTCTTGCATACATACCTTAAGTATGTATACAAACTCAATGAGAAGTGTGAGCTTGCTTGCAATCTCATTTATTTTAGTTCTAACTTGAGGCAAGCAGACTCACCTCCTCGACAACGCAGAGAAGCCTCTCTCTTCTCTAATCTTTCATATCTGTCAGATATGAAAAGCCCTGCTCACAACAATATGCCGTGCAGAACTGTGGAATGCTCTGGGAAGGTCTATGCATATTCTGCAATTTTAAATTTTTGTTTTGATACTATTCTATACTGCACTGCACTGAA
Organism: Zootoca vivipara; assembly: GCF_965207765.1. Taxonomy (NCBI): domain Eukaryota; kingdom Metazoa; phylum Chordata; class Lepidosauria; order Squamata; family Lacertidae; genus Zootoca; species Zootoca vivipara. Next base: position 78,875,418 of record NC_142589.1, read on the forward strand.
TTGTCTAAATGTTTCTTTTGATTGTCCTTGAATCAGAAAGTTTTTAATGGTGGTTGTTGTTGCTTCCCCTGTACAGTCATATCTCATGATACGTCCGTTGCGGGTTACGTCCTTTCGGGTTGCGCTCCATGCTGAACCTGGAAGTAATGGAATGGGTTACTTCCGGGTTCAACGTGTGCACATGCAAGAGATACTAAATTGCGCTTTGCGCATGCGCAGAAGCGCCGAATCACAACCCGCACGTGCACAGACGCGGGCTGCGAACGTGCATCCCGCACGGATCACATTCGCAATCCAAGCATCCACTGTGATCCTGTTGCAAGACACCCAAACCAGAGCGGCTGGGCCAGCCCAGTTAGATGTGCAGGGTATAAGAATGAATGAATAATTACACAAATAAATAGTTTGAAGAGCACGCCCCACAGCAGCAAGGACTCCTCGAAACAACCACATCTGATAACCCAGAAGCCCCTGAGACAACCTATTGAACCGTACCGGCCCGCTTGACGTTGCTCCCTGCGCCGTGCTGAAGGAGAACTCTTCGGAGACGGGGGACCGCAAGTAGCAGCTGGAGGAGGACTCGCTGGTCACGATGGTGATGGGTTTGGGCAGCATTTCCTTGCGGCTGTTTGACGAGGACTCGCTGTCCGTGTGGACCTAGAAAGAGAGAGAGAGTTGGCGGCTCTCTCTACACTACTCCTTGGTCCAGGCCACGGGTAGGCAACCAAAGCCTGGGGGCCGGTTGTGGCCCAATCGCCTTCTCAATCCGGCCCACAGACGGTCCAGGAATCAGCATGTTTTTACATGAGTAGAATATGCCCTTTTATTTAAAATGCATCTCTGGGTTATTTGTGGGGCCTGCCTGGTGTTTTTACGGGAGTAGAATGTGTGCTTTCATTTTAAATGCATCTTTGGGTTATTTGTGAGGCATAGGAATTCGTCCATTTTTTCCCCTTCAAAATATAGTCCGGCCCCCCACATGGTCTGAGGGACAGTGGACCGGCCCCCTGCTGAAAATGTTTGCTGACCCCTGCTGAAAAAGTTTCCTCCTGGCTGCGTGGCCCACAGTGCCCCTACTGGCATGGAGGTGGCTTGCAGCCAAACTGCGGCTCAGGTTAGACACCCGTTTCTGAACCCGTCGAGAGGCACGCAGGGTGTGCAAAACTTCAGTTATTTATTTTAATCCGTTGCATCACACTGCAACTTTGTGACACTCAAGGTGGGGTACATGGGTTCTCTTCCTCCCCATTTTATCGTCACGACAACCCTGTGAGGTAGGGCTGGGCTAAGAAAGAGGTGTTTCATGGCTTTGTGTCCAAACTGGCCTACCTGGCATTAGAGTCAGCCCACTTGCCCCCCCTAAAAAACCCCCAGCTTTCCCAATTTTCATCCGGCAACGGACATACCCCTGCAAACCCTTTGTTGATAATCATGAGGGAAAGAATCTTGATTTTGGAAAGCCAAACCAAAACATGCATTCTGGGATTTCCTAGGATGTTCATGAGATTATAAGAAGAGCTGTGCTGGATCAGGACCATCTTGTGTTCAGATTTTGGGCTGCACCCAACTAAATTAGATTCAGAGTAGACCCAATGAAACTAATGGAGCTAAGCTAGTCCTGCTCATTAATTCCAAAGGGCCTGACAAACGTTGGGACGCAACCCTTTAGTGTTTTTGGTGGAAGAGCTGCTGGGATAGTTCGGTTGGTAGAGCATGAGACCCTTAATCTCAGGGTCGTGGGTTCGAGCCCCACGTTGGGCGAAAGATCCCTGCATTGCATGGGGTTGGACTAGATGACCCTCAGGGTCACTTCCAACTCTACAATTCTGTGATTGTACAATTCCTGACAAGGGAGTAAGGTGCTCTGCGCACACACAGAAGCACCGTGGCCTGAAATGTCAGGAGACTGCTTACGGCAAGAGCTTTGTCTGTCCCATCGGCGTCGTCCTGAGAGGAGGAGGTAGAGGAAGGCGAGAGGGAACCTAAGAAAATGAAAAGAGAGGGGTAAAAGTTATGTCACAAAAAAACCCCACCCCATTTTAAACATCAAAGCTTCAGCTAGGCTGGAAACAGCACCGTACACTTTTCAGCAGCGTGGATAAAAATCAATGCTTTCTTTAAAATAAAATAAAGAATCAGATTTTTTTAAATTGGATTTTTTAAAATTTAAATTGGATTTTTAAAATGAAATGCTTTTGGAGGAAAAATATTTCTAAAGATACCTTTCTATTCACGTTACATTATAGTCCAAAGGCTATTCATCAGGAAATAAGGATTTGTTTTAAATTTTTCATGTGTCCTAAAGCATGTCTGTTTTTTAATTGTTTAACATGGATACATATGCTATAATGTTATTGTGTTAGTTAAATAAATTGTTTAAATTGTTATTAAGGAAATGATTATTTTTCTCCTTCCACTAAGTAGAGCAGAAAAGCTTTCCAAATATAAACAGTTAACTGATTAAACTTCACAATAGTTTCATAATTCTTTGTCTTTCCAATAGTATAACCAAATTGGTAATTTTTGATTTAACTGTAAAAACTACTCTGAAAATTTATTATTCCAAAATGAAAATTTCGTCTGGTTGTAAAAATTAAGATTATACCAGCAATAATGAGTCTTTCTGTAAAAAACGAATGATTTAAATCAAATCCACCCTGCTCTTGAGCCCAGAAACCTCGCAGTCCGAATACAGAGAGAGCGTAAAATGTGGCACTGAATTCTCCAAGACAGAGTGCAAAGGCTTCTGGGATAAGTTATAGGCATTATATGTCAGGCACTGGCCAGGCCGGAAACACTAACAATATAACTTAGCATTTATATATCGTTGTTTACATACATTGACACTCACAGTGATCCTTACAACCAACTTAAAAGGCAGACCACCATTACCCCTGTGATGTATGGATGCAGGGAGGAAGCTGAGATTGATAATAATGATAATGATTTTTTATTTCTACCCTGCCCATCTGGCTGGGTTTCTGCAGCCACTCTGGGCGGCTCCCAACAGAACACCAAAAACAGAATAAAACGTCAAACATTAAAAATTTCCCTAAACAGGGCTGCCTTCAAACGTCTGCTAAAAGTCGGGTAGTTGTTTATTTCCTTGACTGCCTGGCAAGTTTTGCGGCTGAGGTGAGAGCTGGACCTCAGCGTCCGGGCTGGACGATGGGGGTAGAGATGCTCCTTCAGGTATACTGGGCCTTTGAGGCCATTTAGGGCTTTAAAGGTCAGCACCAACATTTTGAATTGTGCTCGGAAACGTACTGGGAGCCAATGTAGGTTTTTCAAGACCGGTGTTATGTGGTCTTGGAAGCCACTCCCAGTCACCAGTCTAGCTGCCGTATTCTGGATTAGTTGTAGTTTCCGGGTCACCTTCAAAGGTAGCCCCACATAGAGCGTATTGCAGTAGTCCAAGCGAGAACAATGTGGGTGGAGATGCTCCTTCAGGTATACTGGGCCGAGGCATTTAGGGCTTTAAAGGTCAGCACCAACACTTTGAATTGTGCTTGGAAACATACTGGGAGCCAATGTAGGTTTTTCAAGACCGGTGTTATGTGGTCTCGGCGGCCGCTCCCAGTCACTAGTCTAGCTGCCGCATTCTGGATTAGTGGTAGTTTCCGGGTCACCTTCAAAGGTAGCCGCATTGCATAGAGCGCATTGCAGTAGTCCAAGCGAGAGATAACCAGAGCATGCACCACTTTGGCGAGACAGTCCGCGGGCAGGTAGGGTCTCAGTCTGCGTACCAGATGGAGCTGGCAGACAGCTGCCCTGAACACAGAATTGACCTGCGCCTCCATGGACAGCTGTGAGTCCAAAATGACTCCGAGGCTGCGCACTTGGTCCTTCAGGGGAACAGTTACCCCATTCAGGACCAGAGAGTCCTCCACACCCGCCCGCCTCCTGTCCCCCCCCCCCAAACAGTACTTCTGTCTTGTCAGGATTCAATCTCAATCTGTTAGCCGCCGTCCATCCTCCAACCGCCTCCAGGCACTCACACAGGACCTTCACCGCCTTCACTACCGGTAGTTCTGATTTGAAAGAGAGGTAGAGCTGGGTGTCATCTGCATACTGATGAACACCCAGCCCAAACCCCCTGATGATCTCTCCCAGCGGCTGCATGTAGATGTTGAAAAGCATGGGGTGAGCGCATAGTGCAAAAAACCTGACAAGCAACACTGATGCCCCTGACTTTGCAATACACCATGCCCACCCCCCATGCTGCCCCCTCACCTTCAGCAATCTCCTCCAGGGCAGCTTGCACCCCCCTCTCGAAGGCCACGGCGTCTGCAGGGCTCTGGAAAGTGAGGCCAAACTTGTTGTCTCCGACTTTCCAGTGGTGGAAAATGGGGTTCACCTTGTTGTAGACTAGGTCCCTCTTCAGAGCACACTCCAAAATGGTCTGCCGTAGGGAAAGAAGGGGGTTGAGGGGAAACAGCCGCCACCCGAGGTCAAAGGCTGGGAGAGAGTGGAGAAAGGGCTGGCTTCGCCCCAAGTCTGCATCTGCCTCGCCCCTTGAAGTGGGAGGCTGTGACCCTGTAAGCAAAAGCTCCTCTCCAAACAAAGATAGCAGCACCTCACACCCCGCAATTGCCATTGAAGGCCCTATTCCGTGTGCCACTTCCGCGGGAGGTTCTGAGGGCGGCGACACGACAACAGGCCTTTTCAGTGGTGGCACCCCACTTGCGGAATGCTCTCCCTGGGAAGGCTCACCTGGTGCCAGATCTTTAGGGGACAAAAAAGCATTTTTGCCAGGCCTTTGGCTTTGAATTATGTGCAGCCCCTTTCAGTGGGTGGGATGTTTTCACAGAGCTACTATTTCCAGAGGGGTGTATGGGGTGTTAGAGGAAGAGTAGTACCTCTGGTGGGGGACACGTTGTGCTCCTTCTGGGGTACTTCAGTCCCCACCCTGCACTCAGCTCTCACCTGTGGCTCCTAGACATCCGTCACACCCTGGGAGTATCTTCAGCAGGCTGGCTAAACCAGGTGAGGGTAGACAATGGGTCTCAAACCCTCAGTGAGTTAGGAACATAGCTGTCAAGTCTCCCGTTTTTTGTGGGAAACCCCCGGATTTTAATCCGTTTCCCGCTGTTATCCCAAACAGAAGAAAATCCCGGAAATCCCCCAGATTTCCTACCTGCCAGGGAGGCTCCATTTCGGGTGCCGCTTGAGGGTGGGGGCTGCGGTGATAGACTCTTCTGGTCCCCCCCTTTCTAACAGGGCAGTTTTGCGGCCCCAGGGGGGGCCGCGGTGGCGGGAGGCCCTGCTGCCTGCTCCCCTTGAGATATGGCGGGCTCAAGAGGCCGTTCCCACTTTCACTGGCACGCCGCCATGGGGGGGCGGCGATGGCAGGAGGCCCACTGGCCGTTTCCCACTAACTGTGGGTGGGTGGTGTGGTGGCTGTCCCCCGCCCACCTTTGAGGCGCCGCTTCCTGTGGCCTTCCCCTGCTGGCTCCGCGGCCACTGGGGGGCTGGCGATGGAGGGGGGATCTGCCCATGTCTGGGCACTGGAAATCGGGCAGAGCGGCACCGGAAGTCACTTCTACGCATGTCCAGACATGCGTAGAAGCAACCTCCGGTGCTGTGCCGCTGCTGATCCTGCATTTTTCAGCCGGAGACTTGGCAGCTATGGTTAGGAACTTCCCTGCATGTGAAGACAGATTCTGGCAGATTAAGTGGACGAGACCAGTAGTGGGCTCAACAGTCAAAAAGGAGGTTTCTGCACATGCTGTAGAGCAGGGGTCGGCAACCTGCAGCCCATGGGCCGCAAGCAGCCCACGGGGGTCATTTAACAGACAACACATGACGGCATAGCAAGGTCAAGTGTGCAAGTCCTAAATATATGGAGAGGTGGGCAGGTATTCCTATGCACTGGCCAAAAAGAGGAAGCTCAGGGACACGTGCATGAGCTTAAATAGAGGTCCCTCGATAGAATTTAGCTGGCATCCCATTGGTGTAATTGCACCCAGCATTGTGGGACCTTCAATAGGGTGTTGTGGCCATCCAAACGTTCCCACCCACAACACACGGTTTGGTTGCCAGGTCGCACTGCAACACGTGCCCTCGTTAGGGAGGACCCGATTTCCCCTCCTGCACGTCGCCAACCCCCTCTCTCCCCGGTGCCGAATAAAATCCCTGTCGATCTCACCGTTTGATCCCGGAGGCGCTCCCCGCTGATCAGGTACTGGCGATGCCGCCCTTCTTCTGGGCGCCGGACTTTGCAGATCATGACATGGCTCAGGCCGCCGCCGCCCATGGGCACCCAACCCCCGCTTGAGTCGTCTCGGGTCATCACCACAGCCCGCACCCGAACCATGTAACTGGGGAAGGAAGAGGGCAAAGAGATGTCAGAATTGGGAAGAAACCACTCTGAAGACAAGGGGCTGTTTTGAAAACTATCTGACAAAACACGGCTCCAACAACAACACACTTGGCTGTGCCTTGATTAAATTCACAGATATAGAGGAAAGATCATTCAGTTCAATAACTCAATACAGGTTATGTCATAGTAAGAGAAGCATAGAAACTGCGAAGAGGTAGAGGGAAGTCAAAAGAAAACGAACAAGGGATTCAAACCGATATAGAGGAACAGAAAGAATGCGAAAAGTAGAAAAGTATAAATACGAAGGTAAATATTTCCCAGGAATCTTATGTACAGATTATTTTAAATACGGTTTGTAGTCCTAAAATGAGTTTGTATGTTGAAAAAATATTTGTTTTTTGCATTTTTTTCTTTTTTGTGGTGTTTTTCTTTTTCTTTTTTTACTTGTTTTGATTATGGATTGTTGCTGTGGACTGTTTTTTATTGCTAAATTAATAAAGCATTTTTAAAAAGGGGGAAGGGCCCAATCGCTTTCTAAATCCGGCCCGCGGAAGGCCCAGGAATCAGCGTGTTTTTACATGAGTAGAATGTGTCCTTTTATTTAAAATGCATCTCTGGGTTATTTGTGGGGCCTGCCTGGTGTTTTTACATGAGCAGAATGTGTGTGGGGTTTTTTTTTTTAAAAAAATGCATCTCTGGGTTACGGTATTTGTGGGGCATAAGAATTTGTTCACTCCCCCCCCCCAAAATAATAATAGTCCAGCCCCCCAGAAGGTGTGAGGGACAGAGGACCGGCACCCTGCTGAAAAAGTTTGCTGACCCCTGTTTTAGATGATCCAAAATGCCTGAAGTAAACGGTTGCAACCGTGAGAACGGCCCTGTCAGAGTCATTCCCCCTCCAAGCTGCATGTCAGAGGAAACCTAAGGGTGAGAGTTTGGCAAGTGTGCTGAAGGCAAAGGCAGAATTCGAATTAGGCACCTCGTAGCTCAGCTTCTGCTCGGCCATTGTGGCTGATCCCCATGGCCAGAGATCAGGGATTGGGGATATTCTACGGCCCGGCTCAAATCCTCACCCCAGGTACAGTATATATTCTTGCACATCCTCCTTTTCACCTGTATTGTGGGTCTAACCACAACAACAAACACCCTGTAAGGAGCATTTATTCATTCCACAAAGCGGTGTACCGAAAGGAGCAAAACAACGACATTACTAGTAAAAGCAACTATTTCAAATGTTTAAAAAATAATAATTAAAACTGACGATAAGCTGCAACCCCGATGAAAACACACATCAACTTTCTACCTTGTCTGGATAGGCGGAAATATTTTTGAGCTGGCACCGAAAAGAGTGCGGTGGATGTGCCAGTCTGATCATAGAATCATAGGATTGTAGAGTTGGAAGGGACCTCGAGGGTCATCTAGTCCAACCCCCTGCAATGCAGGAATCTCAGCTAAAGCATCCATGACAGGTGGCCATCCAACATCTGCTTAAAAACTTCCAAGGAAGGAGAGTCCACAACCTCCCACCTTCCACTGTTGAACAGCTGTTACTGCCAGAAAGTTATTCCTGATGCTTAGTCCTAATCTCCCTTCTTGTAACTTAAAGCCTATTGGTTCGAGTCCTACCCTCACAGGGCAGGAGAAAACAAGCTTGCTCCCTCTTCCATGCGACAGCCCTTCAGATATTGGAAGATGGCTCTCGTATCTCCTCTCAGCCTCCTCTTTTCCAGGCTAAACATACCCAGCTCCTTCAACCGTTCCTCATCAGGCTTGCATTACAAAACATCTGCTGTGGGCTGATGGGAGTTGGCATTCAAAACATTCAGAGGGCGCCAGGTTGGCAAAGGCTGGCGTAATAACTCCCTGGTGTCTCTGGTAGAGGTCTAAGCCATCATCTGCTTCCTGACCTACCTACCTACCTACCTACCCCCCCTCTCTCTTTTAACGTATCTGGAGAAGGCAGGGGTTGAACCCGAGACATTCTGCATGCCAAGCAGGTGTCCCGCTTGTGTCCTGGCCAAATGTTAGCAGAAGGCAGCTGGCTTTAGAAGTGCCCCCTCCCCGTCACTGGAACAGCAGCCTCAGCTGCCGAGCATTATGCAAACCCTGATCTAATCTGATTCTTATAGCAAGCAGATGTTTTTCGGTACCTTGTTGGTAAAGTTAATCATTAAATTGCTTGTGGGTGGGGCAGGTTGGGGGTGGGGGGAGATCTCGCCTTGACTGGAAGGAAAAGGAGGTGGAGGGTGTTGATTTCGATCATGTGCAAGGAGGCTTCTGGGTGCAGCAGCTGCGGAGCACACCCAGAGACGTCCTTGATGCGAGAGTGTAAGCAAAAGAATAAAAAAAAAAAAGGGGGGAGAGATACGAGGGTGGAAAAGTAGTTGAACATGTTGTTGTAAACAAAATCTGCCCTTATTCTCTTATGGGGTACACAAGAGCCCTTACAGAGTCCTTTGTAGGTTCTCCATCGGTAGGAGAAAATAACAGAGGCCAACCAGAGAATATTGAGAAGCAAAGCAGCTAGTAAGCCTGATCTTTATTGAACTGTTGCAACAGGGTGCTCACTCACCACATGCAGGAGGGAGGACCACCCAGAACAAAGGTGTGCCTGCCCTTATATAGACATTTTGAAATTCCCTGCCCTGGAGCTCAAGACCACCCCTCCATACATCATACATAAATCACAGAAGGGATGTAGCCCAAGACCACCCCCCAGATACATCATCACAGAAAAAGGCGGTCTACAACAGAAATTTGAATGCTGTTGTTTTTCCCGTCTGCCAGGTTATCTCATAATGCCTTATTGCCTTTCCTGGTTGTCTGGCCATTTCTTTAAGATGGTAATTACTCAGGCATCCCCAAACTTCGGCCCTCCAGATGTTTGGGACTACAATTCCCATCATCCCTGACCACTGGTCCTGTTAGCTAGGGATCATGGGAGTTGTAGTCTCAAAAAACATCTGAAGGGCCGCAGTTTGGGGATGCCTGGTAATTACTTAATTCCTGAGACAACGGGAAGGTTCCCTCACCCTCCCTCCTTGCAGAGAAACATTTGGTCAATTTGGGAGTCAAAATGGTTTCAGGACTGTCTTCCTGTACTGTTTCAGATACTGTATGTCAGGGGTGGCCAACTCCCAAGAGACTGCGATCTACTCACAGAGTTAAAAACTGGCAGTGATCTACCCCCTTTTGGGGTGTTCAGGTCAAAGTTGTCTAGGGAGGAGGAAAGCCCTGTTTTTAGGGGTTCAGGTCAAAGGTGTTGAGATTTTTTTAGGAAGGAGGAAGGCCCATTTTTTAGGGATTCAGGTAAGAGTTGTTGAGCTTTTTTGAGGCGGGAAGAAAGCCCTGTTTTTTTGGGGGGTGAAGGGCTAAAAAGTTGAGCATTTTTAGGGGAGCCAAAGTTGTTGAGCATCTTTGGGCGAAGCCAGTGATTTACCAGTGATCTACCACAGACGTCCAGTGATCTACCGGTAGATCACGATCTACTTGTTGGACGTGCCTGCTGTATATGGTATATATATTTAGGTACATGTTTGCTTGGTACATTTATGAACATTATATATATATATATGTATATGACCTTAATTTTTATTTATTTATTTACAATGTGCAATAGCATAAATAAATGAGGCAGGCAGGCAAACCTTCAGACGACTGCTTATTCAGCATTCATTCTCATTTGCTTGCACAAGGCTTGCACGGTGGTTGAAATGTACACCTGCTCATGCCTGGAAGATGTGGGATTCAACACTTTGAACACGGGCGAAGATGTGTGTGCAGGTTTTAGTTTTGTTTTTTGCAAGAGTCTTTAAAAATGTGGCATTATAATTTATTAAATTTAATTGTCGCTTTTTTGCCACGGCAACTCAAAGCGACTTACAATATTTTAAATGAACACATGCATATGTTAAACCTGGCATTTTTTTTTTAAAAAACCTAATCTAAAATAGAATTCTGTTTGTTAAAAAGTAGATTAAAACATCCCACTTGCAACAAAAGGCCACAGATAATTAAAAGCAAAAGTCCTGATGGAAAAAAGAAAAAGCTTTTTCCCGGCACCTAAAGATACGTAATTATTATTTTTTTACACTGACTTATTGATTGCTTTCTGCACCACCGTCTCACGGCAAAATAATTAAAAACAGTTCAAAACAAAGAAACAAACAAATAACATAGATGACAGGACTGAAGCCCTAAGAAGCAGATACTTGGGGTCAAGAACTGTTTATCCAGCTGTGAGGAAGCAAACATCTTCGGCTGCTTCCAGGAAGAGCAGGCAACAACAGGGATGGTATTCCACACGGCAGGGGCTGCCACACTAAAAGCCCTTCTCTGAGTTACTGAGTTCTTTGGGACTTGCCGCAGAGACAGTGCTACGGACCACAGATATCTGCTGGTTGATACAGGGTAATTTGGTCCCAAGCTGCACAGGGACTCACATGTTAGTAACAACATGTGCAGGATGTTATATGCCGGAGGCAGTTTGCTCCCCTGCAAGCAGCCTAAAAAACTGTGTTCTGCACCAGCTGAAACCTCCAGACAGACCCCAAGGGCAGCCCCACAGAGAGCGCATTGCAGTAATCCAGCCATGAGTGCCGTTCATATCTTGTTTGCCTATCCCCAGCTTATGTGGAGAACAGCACAGAATTTTGCAAAAGCACCATCTAGTCAGTGTTGAGGTACTAGCCTCCCTACAGTAGGGTGTGTCCTTTTGGGGCGGGGCCTTAAAATTTTTAAGGGTTTTTAAAAATATGCTTTGGAGTCTAAGGAATTCAAATCCGCCGTTCCTTTTTGTGACTGGGCAACATTTCGCTTGGAAAGTCTGCATCTGGGGAAGAAGCATATAAGCTGGTTTCGGAAAAGCAAAGCCTTTTAATTTTACCTTCTGCGAAATGCCAGGTAATGCTAAATAATGATAATGTATAACAGAATGGCAAGTACTTGGCAAAGCTACAGGGAACCAGGCAGAGGGCCTTCTCGGTAGTGGCACCCGCCCTGTGGAACGCCCTCCCATCAGAGGTCAGAGAGATAAACAACTACCTGACATTTAGAAAATACCTAAAGGCAGCCCTGTTTAGGGAAGTTTTTAATCTGTGATTTAATCTGTGGCGGGGAAAGGGGGACCCGGCCAGATAGGCGGGGTATAAATAATAATAATAATAATAATAATATATTATTATTATTATTATTATTATTATGATCTCTGTGCAACTTTGCACATATTTTTGACTTACCAGGCAAAAGTAAATTGTATTCATTTCACCCAACGATCTTTTGAATTCCCAAGTCACGTAACAACTTTTTAGCGCCCCACCCCCACCCCCATTTTGGGAATTTGAAAGCTGAAAAATTCAACGTGCACTGCTGCCTACAGTCACACTACCAAATAAAGGAGGATACCACGCCCCCGCCCCCAAAAATGGTGATTCTGCAAATCCAAGGAAGGAGACATGTGGCCCTCCAGATCTTGCTGGAATCCCAAGGACCAAAGGTCAGTGATGGTGACCATATGTATGATGAAGATCCGCATTATTCATTGAAAGAGTTAAAACGTTATTATTAAAAAACATCCCAGAAAAAAAATAAGAATCAGCAGCGAGCTAAAGACCAGGTGAAAAGACCTACGAATCTGGGTGGGCTTGCGTAAACAGAAATGATTTTAGCAGGCAGGAAGAAAGTCTGCAGTGAAGACGCCTGCCTGGTGTCAATCAGCAGGGAGTTCCAAAGCATGTGTACTAAGAACAGATACACAAACAGGTATGCCAAGGCCTGTCCAACCCAGCTTGCCAACTTCTGGCGTGGCGGTGCTCTTGGGCAGCTCCCACTCGTCTCAAAGGATCCTGCTCGGAAGGGCTTCCTGGTGGTGGATCAGGCCCTAGATTAGAATGTTGCTTGGTTTGTATCTAGGGCTGGCGAAGCAGGCGGCATTTCCCAAAGCATCTACCTGCCGGCAACGCGATGGCACGGCGCCCAAGGATTCTGGTATTTGATTTCTCCACGGCACTCTGCAAGCCCCTCGGGGTGCTGGCTTCATCTCGGCTGCTCTGCAGCACCACCCCTGCAGGTGGCTGGACAGAAACGCTGCAGCTTCCAGGCCTGTAGTGAACGGATGACACAAGGAGCCACCGGCATGCTCTTTAAAAAGCTGCTGCCTCTGGCCTAGTCCCTTAGCAAAAGGATTAAAGTGTGTCTCCGTCAGCCCAAATGCCTGGTCCTCTGCTTGTTAACACTCGCCCCCCCCCTTGGGCCACCTTCAAAACGTTCTACCTGCTTCTGCACAACACAACCTGAGTCTCAGAGCCCAGAGAAAAACTGCTTCCCAATTAGATATTCAACCAAGCCAGGGCCATTTTGACATCCTCCTTGGCTCACGGATGACGACAACGAAACACTGGAGACAGCACACTGGGGTGAAACATCTATGGCTTGCGTCAGCTCCCCAGGAATGTCTGGCTGACCACTGCCGGGAGCAGAACACTGGGGCTGATAGTGTTTGGTCCGACTTCACAAGGCCATTTCTAACAACCTTTCAACCAATTTAAGCCTGGTGTACGGCTTCCGCAACGGGATGTTCGTGGATCAAGAAGCAACACCGAGAATGTCTTTTATCCAGACGAGATCCAGTCATAAGAGGCTAGTCCTCAGGAATGCTGCGGGGTGGCTATGCGCAGCAGTGTTCCTAAACCAGCCTCCATCCTGGGCTGAAACACGACAGCAAAGCGTGCAGTCAGGAAACGGCTGCGTTCAGATTTATTCCACGGCGGAAAAGTCAGCCGCCGTGCAGAAGTGGCCCTCACCTGTTTGGGAGGCCGGGAATAAATATTTCTCTTAAAAGCATCATCTACGAAACCAAGGATCTGTTGCATGTCAGCTTTCCGGCAATGGAGACGGGGATAGCAGGAGCTGCTCTGAGATGCAGGTTGATCAGACACCAGACAGCAAGCACGGCAGATTCCTGGTGCTATTGCCGTGCACCTGACTCAAGAGCAGTTTTGGAGCGATTCTGCACCAGCCTACAAATCGGTTTCAAAATGGGGCTGGCAGGTTCCACCGCCCACCCCTAAAAAGCCCTAACCTGCCACCATCGCGCGAATCAAAACCTAGAGCCCACCCATGGATGAATTACCCAAATTTTAGTCGGTCAAAGACAGCCACGTACCACCCAAACCTCGACAGAAATGCCATTTTCAAAATACTGAAGGAAACGGGAGAGAGAGAAAATGTAAAGTTTGATAAACAGAAGAAAACTGCTCGCCGTTAGAAGGAAAGGCCAGCTTAAGGCGGCGGCGGCGGGGGGCATTTTCCATTACAGGAATGGACATACAGCCTCAGTAACCACATATGTGTGGCTTTCAATTTACAGGTCCCTTCCCTCAAATAATCAGCTGAAGTTGCCCCTTTTTAACACTAAACACACACTCCATGTTCACTACACAAAATAGTTGCCAAAGCTTGCAGTGTGGGCAAAGGCCATCTGGTCAGGTGCCTTGCAAGGGCTTCTCCATCCCTAAGCCCTCTTCTTTTCGCCAGGGGTTTTTGAATTAATTTTTGATTTCTCTTACTGTATTTATTTTTATTTTTTTAAAGGCAAGGTGCCTCCTCACACACGGCTGTCTCCCCTCGCACTTTCCTCTTTCTGACATTCCACCCCCCCCCCCCGGCTCATTACAACCCATGAAACAATTTTCTTGCACAGATTTGAAATTCTCCCTCTTCTTCCCCCTCCCACTAATTTCTGTGCACTAAAGTATATTTAGCCACATTTTAAAGGGGGTGCCACATATTCTCTCTCTCTCTCTCTCTCTCTCTCTCTCTCTCTCTCTCTCTCTCTCTCTCTCTCTCTCATGAAAAGAACAGCCCAGCTTACTGGAAGAGGAAGCTTGCATGTATGGTAAACAGATTTAAAATACACCCCTGCACAGGTCACGAAGCCTGCTCCATGCAGCGCTACCAAGGAACAATGCATTAAGAAGCAGAACGCGAAGGAGAGACGAGGAGGCAACTTGCCGCCTTCCTTCTGCTTCAGTGTAGCGGCAGCAAGAGGGGCAGGAGCAGAGGGGTGTAGCAGGCTGAATGGCCTTGGCTCGCAAGTTCTCCCTGGGAAGAACAGGGTGCGGCCTCTACAGCAAAAGAGTAGCGGCTTCTGCTGGGCGCTGAGCATCTTAGTTCTCAGAGGTTGGGGTTGTCGTTTTTTTAAATTAAGAAACAAGGTGCTAGTCCTCATGGGCTCTCTTGACAAATACGTCTAAAAGGAAAGGAAGTTTAGTGAGGCTGGTTTCTGTCAAAGAATGACCCAAAATGCAAAAAAAAAAAAAGGCATATGGTTTGCATATTTTTACGGCACAGGGTAAACAGGGAGGAGTACTGAGGCTTTTGAGAGCTTTGAAGGGGGGGCGGGGGGGAGATGATGTACCTTCCACAAACACACGACCTAAACCTCTCATCGCATTTGACCCACCGCAAGATATTTGTCATTGCTCCACAATTCCCCTCCCCTCCAAAAAAATCTGTTGACCTTCCAGTTCCAGATAATAATATAACCAATGTATTCCAGCTCCAAGATTAGGGATGTCACTGCACACTGACTCCAATATATTTTCTGTGGAGGGTTTTTTTTGGGGGGGGGAGGAATGGCTCCATGGTTCCGTGTTTCAGGGAATCCAAACCCGAACACCCCTGAAACCGGAGCAGCCAAGGCAGTTGTGTTTTTTGGGGGGGGGGGGAAGGCAATTTCGACTAGATCAATCCTTCATGCTCAAACCTTTATATATTTCTGAAGCGTCACAGGACGTTCCAGGAACCGGTTTTTGTGCCGGAGTCAATTTTAGGGAGCAAAGGTACACGAGACACCCGATAAATTTTTGCGATTTAAAAACCAATACCCAACAGCCTTCTGATTTAGCCGCCTTGAGGCGCAGAGGCTGGGTTGTACCTATGCAATGCCGTACAGTTTTGAGCATCATGGCTGCCTCTAAAGAAGGCCAACAACTGTAGCTTAGTGAGCATCCCTTGTGCTAAGATAAAATAAAACAAATCTCTCTCTCTCTCGCACACAATTGCAGTCCTAGAGGGGAGAGACTGACTAGGAAACCCACAAGGGGTGTATATACACCGCACTGAGCTGCAAACCCAGGATTCACAAGCCATTGTTTTCGTTGGTGCTGTGTACAACGCCGCCCTACCCAGTTGAACTGCGGACCAGCAGACTCCGTGACGGGCCGTCATCACCTGCCCCTTTCTTGGGGAGCCCACAAACTGTTGCTACATCAAGCACCTCACCCACACCCCCTCTGGAGATTACATCTCTGTGGCTCAGTCATCCTCAAAGAGAATTAGGCAATTTTGGGGAAGATAGGGCTAAACCACAGAGCCCTAGGGCTTGCTGATGAGAAGGTTGGCAGTTCAAATACCCGCGACGGGGTGAGCTCCCGTTGCTCGGTCCCAGCTCCTGCCAACCTAGCAGTTCGAAAGCACGTCAAAGTGCAAGTAGATAAATAGGTACTGCTCTGGTGGGAAGGTAAACGGCGTTTCCGTGCGCTGCTCTGGTTCACCAGAAGCAGCTTTGTCATGCTGGCCACATGACCCGGAAGCTGTCTGCGGACAAACGCCGTCTCCCTTGGCCTATAGAGCGAGATAAGCGCCACAACCCCAGAGTCGTCCGCGACTGGACCTAACGGTCAGGGGTTCCTTTACTTTTACCTTGGGCTATCGATGGCTACTAGCCACAATGGCTTAACAACCGCAGAATTGTAGAGTTGGAAGGGTCACAAGTGTCATCTAGTCCAACCCCCTGCAATGTGGGAATCTTTTGCCCAACATGGGGGCTCAAACCCACGACCCTGAGTTCCACCAACTGAGTCGGAGGCAGCGATGCTTCCAAATACCTGTGGCTGAAAACCGCCGGGGAGGGGAGTGTGTTTGCGCTCTAAACCCACTTGTGGGTTTCCCCACAGGCAATAGGTTGGCCACTGTGAGAACAGGATGCCAGACTGGTGAGGCCACTGGGGTGAGGCCTGACCCCCCACTGGGCTCTTCCTATGTTCTTAGGTTCGCCCGACCTCAGAGCTGAGAAGCGGGTGGGATGTCCTTGCCACAAGGGCTTCCGCAGGGTTCTAGTCCTCATGTTGCATTTTGGGGGCATTCAGAAAAATCATGCAGGAATCATTTGCCCAACGTGGGGCTCAAACCCATGACCCTGAGATTAAGAGTCTCTCACCAACTGAGCTACCCCACTGCCCTACCATTGGCTTTGGACCGGACGTGACTATGTGGGACTCTTTGTGCTTTGAGCCAGTGTAGCTCTTAAGACCTGGTGCTGGAGACAGATCGCAGGGCCTGCGCCATCATGTCTAGCTCATGGGCAGGGCCGGATTTAGGTTTGATGAAGGTAATGGGGCCTTTTATATGTCCACCTGTCCTTTGTCAACAACAAATGGTCGCTTTTGTGTGTGTTGAATATATGCTATATGGTAATTTATGGACCTAATAGGTATCTAAAACCAGTGATATTTTAGGGAGCAGGCTAGCAGGCAGGTCCCATGACTTACATCATAGGTAAAGGGACCCCTGACCATTAGGTCCAGTCGTGACCGACTCTGGGGTTGCGCACTCATCTCGCATTATTGGCCGAGGGAGCCGGCGTACAGCTTCCAGGTCATGTGGCCAGCATGACAAAGCCGCTTCTGGCGAACCAGAGCAGCACACGGAAACGCCGTTTACCTTCCCGCTGTAGCGGTTCCTATTTATCTACTTGCACTTTGACGTGCTTTCGAACTGCTAGGTTGGCAGGAGCTGGGACCAAGCAACGGGAGCTCACCCCGTCGCGGGGATTCAAACCGCCGACCTTCTGATCAGCAAGCCCTAGGCTCTGTGGTTTAACCCACAGCGCCACCTGGGTCCCTTACATCATAGGAGCCTACAAAACACAAAACACTGTTGCTGTATGTAGGTTTTATTTTATTTGTTTTTTTATCTTATATTTTGGAAATATACCTCCAGGGTTTTTTCCTTTAAATTTTTTGTGGCCCCCAAGAGAGTGGGGCCCTAAGCTATACAGTGGTACCTCGGGTTACTGGTGCTTTACGTTACAGATGTTTCAGGTTACAGACTCCGCTAACCCAGAAATAGTACCTCGGGTTAAAAACTTTGCTTCAGGGTGAGAACAGAAATCACGCTCTGGTAGCGCGGAGGCAGCCGGAGGCCCCATGAGCTAAAGTGGTACCTCAGGTTAAGAACAGTTTCAGGTTAAGAACGGACCTACAGAACGGATTAAGTTCTTAACCTGAGGTACCACTGTAGCTTGTTTAGATTATACATGAATCCGGCACTGAGCTCATGGTACCAGGATGGAGGACTGCACCAGATAGACCTGTGGTCTGGATCCCGCAGGCTCTCTTTTTAAGGGCCTGCTCCAGAGTATGGTTTCCTCTGCTCCCAGGTAACCAGCCTCCGGATACTGTCCGACAACAATTTCCCAGTGGAGAGGGATGATGGGAGTTGTAGTCCCGCAACATTTTAAAAGCACCAGGTTGGCAACCATTGGATTAGACTCTTAAGAAGCTAAGATGAGCCTTGCTGGCCCTTATAGTCCAGCGTCCTCACAGCGGCCAGATGCCCCAACGGGAAGCCCGACAGGAAGACCTGAGTGCGAGAGCATCCTCCCCACTTGCAAAATGTGTGCAGAGGAAGGCAACCCAGGTGATCAAGGGTCCAGAAGCCAAGCCTGATGAGGAACGGTTGAAGGAGCTGGGTATGCTGAGCTTGGGGAAAAAGGAGACTGAGAGGAGACAGGATAGCCGCCTTCAAACAT
Organism: Zootoca vivipara; assembly: GCF_965207765.1. Lineage (NCBI taxonomy): Eukaryota > Metazoa > Chordata > Lepidosauria > Squamata > Lacertidae > Zootoca > Zootoca vivipara. The sequence goes on from NC_142589.1 coordinate 78,893,552, forward strand.
CTCAAGGGCTGTCAATATGGAAGAGGGAGCGAGCTTGCATGCTCCTGCCCTTTAGGGTCGGAACCAAAACAACGGCTTCAAGTTGCAAGAAAGGAGATTCCGACTAAAACACCGGGAAGAATTTTCTAACACTAAGAGCTGTTAAGACGGTGGAACAGACTCCCACAAGAGGTTGTGGACTCTCCTTCCTTGGAGGTTTTTAAGCAGAGGTTGGATGGCCATCTGTCATGGATGCCTTAGCTGATATTCCTACATTGCAGAGGGTTGGACTAGATGACCCTTGGGGCCCTTCCAACCCCATAATTTGATGATTCCCAGCATCTGGGATTCAGAGGCATACTTCAGAGGCATACTGCCTCTGATGCTGGAAGGAGGACACAGTGATCGTGGCAAGTAGCCTAATCCTCTTTTAAAGCCATCCAGGCTTCTTGCTTTAATCCAAGGAACCGAACCTGGTGCCCTCCAGCTCAGCTAGTAGAGCATGAGACTCTGAATCTGAGGGTCATGGGTTTGAGCCCCACATTGGGGCTGCATTGCAGGGGGTTGGACTACTCTACAAGTCTATGATTCAATGAAGTAGTTGGGTTTCAGTTGCCATCGGCCCCAGGTAACACGGTCCATTGTCAGAGACAATGGAAATTAAAAGTCGAGCCATAGTGGGAGGCTCCCTGCCCATGCGCCAATCTCTAACTTATTCCATGGCTCCCCGACAACATTTGCAGGCTTACGAGGTGTTTTCTTGACCACAAGGAAGACGAGTCCCCAGTGGGCTTCAATCATCAAAGAACTAGGCCCGCAAGGAAGTTCACGGATGTAAATCTCAAACTGCACCTCTTGTTAAAAGGAAAGGGGGGGGGAGAGAGGAGGGCAGCATTTTCGTAAAGACAATGCCGGGTTTCAAAGCACCTTTCTCCCCACCAGAGGAGAGGCTTTTAAAAGGAGGGTTTACGTGCCCTGCAAATTAGAACTCATTTTATCCTGCGTCACTGCGGCTGCGATCGCTTTACCATCGTACCCATTTCACAGGTAGGGAAAAGGCAGGGTTGCTGCCTGACGGAAACAAACCTTTGCTGATTAATGGATTAAACTCATGCAATCAATGAATGGAAGCTGCGTGAACCTGCATGCAAATAAAACAGATCAGGTTTTTGGTGGGTTTTTTTAAGGCATGTGCTGCTTTTAGATAAGCCATGTTCTTTCCATGTCTCTGCAGGCACCATCTTAGAACAGGCATTCCCTCTTGCGTGAGTCAGAGAAAACGGGCTTTATGTTCCCTCCATGTTTTTCTTATGCCATCCATGTTGTATCGAACTGCATGTATTCAGTTTTCTGTGTTTGTTTTGTTGTTTTTTTAAAAAAAAACTATTATGAGGCCCAATTAAATCAGGAACATTTTTTTTAAATGAATCAAATAATTTTAATTGTTTCCCCCCCTCCAACCAATGGTTCAACCAAATGTTGCACAGTTCAAGGAGGTGCAAAGGAAGGACCCGCCAAGGTTATGCAATGAGTCAGCATTGCAAAAAGCTAAGGTCATGTCTACATTGCAAACACAGAGTCAGTTCTGTACCATAATAACCATCATGGCTCCCCTGCAAAGAATCTTGGGAATCTGGGAACGATCAGTCGGCAAAGGTGCCGGGAATTCTAAGACACCCCTAGGCCCAATCACACAGAATGGCAGAATGTCCCTTGCGGCAAAAGATCGACCCGGAATCCAGTTTAAAGTCAGTTGTGTAGATTTCCTCCAAGAATCCTCAGGCACCAACACAAGCTCTTCCCAAAACTAGACAATGACACCAGGACTCAAGACTGAATTCGCCTCCAGTTCCTGACCTGACTCCGACCATTACGCCATATTCCACCCCTGCGTTCAAAACCGACTCTCGAGAAACCTTCCATCCTAGTAACCTCATTGCTCTTAACATTTCTTGCAGGGAGAAAGAAATACAAAACCTTTTTTTTTTTTGCAAAATGCTACACTGCAAGAGAAAGCCCCTTCTCATCCTTTGCCGGAGCAAAACCCACCAACTTTTTATTGTAGGGGACAAAGATGCTGGAAATTTGGGCACAGAAAGAGAGATGAGTGAGAAAGCAACACCTTGATTCTTCCCTTCCACACTCCATAGTGTGTTTCCGCCTTTAATGGCACAAAGAGGAGTTTGCGTTGTAAGTTGGGGGGGGGGAGAGATAAGAAAGGTGAAGTGAATAAATAAATAACCCAGGATCCATTTAGGAAAATCCCCCACCCACCCAAACTCCCCCCACTTCTATCATTAAGAATCTGTAGCAGAGCCCAGCTGTCCAAGATAAGGGAAGAGATTTATTTTCTATCAAAAAATTTTTTTGGGGGGGGTGTCATTGCAACAAAAGTCAAAGACAGGAATATCATATAATATAATGTATATACTGTATACATATCTCTCTCTCTCTCTCTCTCTCTCTCACACACACACACACACACACACACACACACACACACAGTGTTTTCAACATACAGGTGACATCACAATGCGTTGCCATGGAAAACAACATTAAGTATTACAAGATCAAAGATGTTGAGGCAAAGTGGAGAGATGTATTCCTTGGTTTTTTATGTGGCAAGGGGAAGAAATGAAGAAAAACAGAGGAATTGACTATTTATTTGTGTGTTTTTCTTAACTGACTTTTTTTAAAAAAAACCCTGAAACATACACAATCCCCTTTTCACGAAAAATGCACAAAACCAGTGCAATTTCCCCATTTTCCAGCGCAACGTATACCCCCTTCTTTCCCACAATGTTCTAATAGCCCCCCCCCCACTTTTTCCAAAAGGAAGGTGGGGGAAAATGTGAATATATTCCATACAAAGTTTTGTGGGGTTTTAAAAAAAGAAATCCTAAACACGTCCAGTTGGCATAAAGACAAATTCAGAGAAAACGACACCATTATTATGAAAGTGGTTAGGGGGGAGAAGAATAAAATATTAAATGCTCTCCTCTCACCCCAACACACAAATACACACAGCATGCCATGAAATAAATCTGATGCAAACACATACCTCTCCGGCCTTGGCATAAGCAAAAGATTTATTGTAGTGGGGGGTAGAAAATAAATCCTAATCTATTCTCCCCCTCCCCTGCAGCCACGAATTAACACGAACATCCTGCAGCCCCCTCTGTATGAATCAAATCCTCCCCCCCCCATTTATAACCATATATTTGAAGGAAAATATATGCATACGGCTAATTTCCTTTTACGACAAATAAACAGATTTCTACCACCCCCTCCCTCCACATTTCAAATACATACTTCCAGTTTCAAACCTTATTGCAGAACTGCAGTCTGTTGTTGGTGCATATATTGAAGGAATAATAAATAAATAAACAAACCCAAATGAAAATGTGCCCTCCCCACCCCCACCCCACCCAAGCCAGATGTATGTTCTAGACTGTCAACAATTTTTTTCTTGAGAGCTGCAGACCCGACCACCTCTCCTGTTTCTCAGCCCCCTGCCCCTATCTGCCTCCTCTGCCAGCGCTCGGAACAGGAGGGCTTAGGGAAGGTACGCCTCTCTATGGCCCAGCCGCCTATTCCTTCAGCCCATCTCAATGGAAACCCTGGGCTGGATTTTTGTGAATGGAGGGTCACATGACCTAGACTAGGTTCTTTGTCCCTGTTTCTTGAATAAACAACAGGTGAACAGGGGGAAATTAATACATGTATAACAGACATATATATTTTTGTATCAAACTCGGGCTGTAAGGAGGAAAAATAACACAGAGAGAAGGAAGATCTCACTCCGCCCCCCCCCGCCCCACGCCACTCCTAAAAGGGCAGTAAAAATAAAATAAAAAAATACCAACAACACCCAGAAGCAATCCCAGATCCTTCCTCTATGACACAGCCGGCTAAACACCCCCCTCCCTTGTAGCCCCCCTCCCCATGCATTCAAAACTGACAGGCAAGAGATGAGAAAATGAAGCCCACCGCCATGAATCTTCTAGATCCGCGCCCTGCCTTTTTATGAATGAATCCTGATGCAAATGGCTTCGATTCACAAACAAATAGACCCCCCACCCTCTTTTTTTCCGGTGGGATTGAATCCCCATTCATAAAAAAAGACCCACCTTCGTCGTCTGAAGAAAACGAAAGACTCATTGAAAAAAACACAAACCCACCACGTATATGGATGGAGGAACATCCTTTTTTAAAAGTGGGGAAATACAGCTAAAGCTACCAAGCACCCGTTGTTTTTTTAATAAAAATAAGCAGAGATTAAAAAAAAGATTAATAAAATCATCCCCCGCTAAAGGTTTTAAGAACATGCAGATTTTTTTTATGAATGGGGGTGGTGTTTTCTTCTCTTTTCTATCTACCTCTTCCATTACTTAGCAAAGATGCGGGGGGCTGTTAAAGCAACACACGACATGCCCCCCCTTGTGATTTCTAAATACACATATTCATATAATCATATATTTGAAGAAAGCGAAATATTTAAAGAGGGGTATACATATATATATATATATATATATATATATATATATATATATATATAGCAGAAGAATGACTCACTGTGAATCGATGGCCGTTACAGCACGTTAGCTTCGCATATTCACGTTGATGGGACTGACTCTCTTCCCTTCCCCCCCCCACTCCCTCCCCCATCAATTAAAATTTCATATGCATGCCCAAGATATATGCATATATATATGCATAGGTTGCAATTAATCATCATAAAGAGGATGACAAATTAGCAGCCATTTTCCCCCCAGCTAGGAGAAATTAGCATCGTTTCTAACAATTTCGCCCCCCTCCATTTCCCCCTACCCACCTCTGCCTGCTGTCTCCCCCCCCCCACCGCACCCTCCTCCCCAATCCATCTTGCCTCCTTCCCTCCCTGCAGCTGTTAATAATTGCCTAGTCCAAGGCTGATACTAACCAAAAACTGGGTGCAAGGACTGTGTCTCTTACACCGATGGTGAAGGCCAGGAGCTGGGGGTGGGGGCGGGAGGGGGGGGACAGAATCCAAAGATGAGAAAGGAAGAAGTAGGCAGCGGTTTCCACCTGGTCCTAATGCCCCGGAATAATCTGAGAAGAGATCAAAAGGCAGGGGGAGAGAGATAGAGAGAAAGAAGGGGAAAATGTGAAAGAAATGTTATTCACCCAATCATCTGTCCCTGGGGGTAAGGAAGGGCTTCACTTTGCCCTCAATGGGAGATGTGCTTTGGCAAGGCAAGAGAAAGGTTTGTGGGTGGGTGGCTGGCTGGATGTCAAAGCACACCTATGTGCAAAGAGAAAACTTTGTTGTTGTTCGTTACTGATATATTAGTCTAGATCATGGGTGTCAAACACAAGGCCCGGGGGCCTAATCCGGCCCGCCAGACCTCGTCATGTGGCCCGCGTAGCCGCCACCGACATTACCCACTGACAGTAGTTCTGGAGCCTGCGATTGGCCAAGGGTCAAAACCGGGGGCGGGGCTGCAGGCGGAGGCCGGGGCGCTGGAGCCGCGCTGACGGCCTTGGCCAGGGAATTTCAATTTCGAATGAGGCTGAGGGAGGCGGTGGCACAGCGGCCAGACGGGGAAGTGAGATGCAGGAGGAGGAGGAGGAAGCCCGCCGAGGAGGTAGGAAAGCCCTACATGCGCCGCCGGCAAAGTTGGTGCCGGGACGGAGCAGCGCTAGATTTTTTTGGGGGCGGGCTTTGCTGTTGTCTCCGAGAGCGAGTGATGCGGCACTGGGGAGCCACCGCCTGCCGCTTCCCTTCCTCTCCTCGGCTGCATCCGGGAGGTGGGCGAGCAAGCGGGCGAAAGGGACGCGGAGTGAGCGTGAGGGGGAAGTAGGCGAAGCGCAACAGCCGCTCTCTTGATGGAGCCGGGTTTCTCTTCCCTCTTTCCCCGTTTTCTTCTTATAGACACTCAGGAGGGTGCCTGGCTTTTGCTCTGCCCCCCACCCCCGAGCCGCCCTTTGGCTTCTCAGTTCCGGCGGAGCTGATCCCCGGGGGGGGGGCGGCTGGGAGGGAGGCGGCGGCAGCGACGGCACGGATTCCTGCTCTTCCCGCTCTGCCGCCGCCTCCTCTCAGCCCCTCGTGATGTAGGGCTCCAGATGGAGTCGCCTCGCAGTTTGAGTAGGTGGGAGGGGAATTTTTTTGGGGGGGAGTTTTTCAAGCCTCCTCTGCCTGCAGTCCCGGTAGGGAGAGGCGGCGGCGAAGACGACAACAGCGCGGGTGGGGGGAAAGAGCAGCTCTGAGGCGAAGATGCACGTCCGCTGGGGCTGCCGCCGCCTTCCTCCTCGGGAAATCCGCTGCCCTCCCTCAGCGCGAGGGGAAGGGACTCTGGCGCTGAGGAGGGAGGATGCAAAAGCAAAGCAGGGAGTTGGCGCTGCACCGCATGTTCCTGCCCCTCTCCAAAGCATGGGGGGGTGCAAGGTGTGGCATCCTGCCTAGCGGGGTTTGGGTGTGCGCAGGGTGGGAGAGGGAAGCCCTCTTTCCATCTGCAGGTTTTTAATCCCAGCAGTGGCTTTCTCCTTCCTGCCGAAGGTTTAGTTGAGCCCCCCCCCCCAAGCCGCCGATCCCCACCTTTTGTTCAAATTTCCCTCGTTTACATCCCCTCCCACACACGCGCCACGACGCAGGAATGTGATCCGCGTGGGGGAGGGAATGAGCTTACATTATTACAAAAAACAGTAATAATTGAATGCAGTGACAATAATTTATGATAATAAAGAGTGGACACATAGTCCTACAGACACAACCGGCCCTTTGAGGGTGACCAAACTGCTGATGCGGCCCTCGATGACTTTGAGTTTGACACCCCTGGTCTAGATTGAATGCTGACCAGCAAGCATAGCCCATCTGCTTCTGGGGTAACACAGGACAGAAGCCTCGCTACAGCTTTAGACATGCAATGTTGTGTGTAGATTTCTGTATGAATGAGGGGTGTGTGTGTGTCTGTGTGTGAGTGTGTGAGTGTGAGTGTGTGTAAAAGCATTCACCAACCTGCCCTCCAGATGTTTGAGGCTACAACTTCCGTCAGCCTCAGCCAACACAGTGTGGGAGATGGCAAATACTGAGAAAAAAAGAAAGAAAGAAAGAAAGAAAGAAAGAAAGAAAGAAAGAAAGAAAGAAAGAAAGAAAGAAAGAAAGAAAAGATAAGCCCTGTGGGATGAGGCCAAAGGCCCACCTAGTCCAGCATCCTGTTCTCACAGTAGCCAACCAGATGCCTGCAGGAAACCCGCAAGCAGGATTCGAACCCAAGAGCCCCATCTCCTCCTGTGGTTCCCAGCAACTCGGATTCAGCCACCTTGGCCATTAGCCATAAATAGCCCTCTCCTCCATGAAACTGGCCATCACTGCCTCCTGTGGGAGGGAGTTCCATAGTTTAACTCTGCTGTATGGAGAAGTCCACTCTTTTATCTGCCCTGCACAGGAGCAAAGTCCTAGGCCCCCCCCTAAAATATTTGAGCCAGGAGGGCCCTAAAATTGATGGGCACTGCCATTCAAATGGTGTGTCTTGTGATAGATTATGCAGGGCAGGGCGTACCTCCCCACCATCAATATTTTATTAGTTGGCATCCCTGCTGCCCTGAATCTTCCGACATTTGGCTCCATCGGAAATTCACAACTTGTAGCATTGCCAGTGTCCACCTGGTTTTTTGGTACAAACAGGTGTTTTAAGACACATTGACTAATCCGTAGGGAGTGACTTCTGAGAACGCAGTGTGCCTTTCTAACTGTGGGTGGTGGGCGACCCTGCTTAAGTACTGGTATTGATGGGGGGGTGGCTTCTACTCAGCTCTCCAGATGGTGGTCAGAGGCCCTGATCTTTGCCACAAAGTTCAGGGACAGCACAACGGCTGCTATCACTGGATACCTACCAGGGCTGTTCTGCCTCTCCCTTCCAAGTGACTTGGGGCATTCGGTTCAAAGGCACAAAATACAGTAAGGTGGGCGGCATTGAGAGGGGATGGGCTGCAGAGCTGTGAGCAGGTGTGTTCAGGTCCAGCAAGCGTTACCTGGAAAATCCAAAGGCAGGTGGGGCACAGGTAAGTTGCCTTACACAGAGTCAGACCAGTGGTCCAGACCTAAGATCCACCTCTCCACTCCGTGATGGTAACAATGCAGGCGATTGATCCTAAAACGGCGATTCACAGTGCAATCATATGTAGGGTTAATTTGAGCACGGCGGGTGGCGCTGTGAGCTAAACTACAGAGCCTAGGGCTTGCCGATCAGATGGTCGGCGGTTCGAATCCCCGTGACAGGGTGAGCTCCCGTTGCTCCGTCCCAGCTCCTGCCAACCTAGCAGTTCGAAAGCACGTCAAAAGTGCAAGTAGATAAATAGGTACCACTACAGCGGGAAGGTAAACGGCGTTTCCATGTGCTGCTCTGGTTCGCCAGAAGCGGCTTTGTCATGCTGGCCACATGACCCGGAAGCTGTACACCGGCTCCCTCGGTCAATAACGTGAGATGAGCGCCGAAACCCCAGAGTCGGTCATGACTGGACCTAATGGTCAGGGGTCCCTTTACCTTTACCTAATGAATGAAAACTGGCCCTGCAGTGTGGTAGGAGAAATAAAGCAGCATGTGGTTGGTCAGAAATACATATCTCATTTAAAAAATGGCTCATAGCTTTCCCCAGCCACATCGCACACTTGTGAGAATTGTTAAAATGAGCATCTCATCAGAACATGGCCTGATCTAGACATACAAGCAATGCTCCTTTGGTCCGGCCAGCCTAAGCTCCTGCAGAATTGTATGCACTTCAATCATGCAACCTCTTCCTCTATTCTTTGAAGAGTCCCAAACCCAGTAGTAATGTATGGAAGTGAGAGCTGGACCATAAAGAAGGCTGATCGCCGAAGAATGGATGCTTTTGAATTATGGTGCTGGAGGAGACTCTTGAGAGTCCCATGGACTGCAAGAAGATCAAACCTATCTATTCTGAAGGTAATCAGCCCTGAGTGCTCACTGGAAGGACAGATCGTGAAGCTGAGGCTCCAATACTTTGGCCACCTAATGAGAAGAGAAGAATCCTTGGAAAAGACCCTGATGTTGGGAAAGATTGAGGGCACAAGGAGAAGGGGACGACAGAGGACGAGATGGTTGGACAGTGTTCTCAAAGTTACCAACATGAGTCTGACCAAACTGCGGGAGGCAGTGAAAGACAAGAGCACCTGGCGTGCTCTGGTCCATGGGGTCACGAAGAGTCGGACATGACTAAACGACTAAACAACAACAAATCCTGCAAATTTTCCTCATAGGGGAGTAGCTTCAACCCCTTGACGATTTTGGCTGCCCTTCTCTGAAAAATGGCATTATATTATCAACAGATTTATGTTCAATTCCTTCCCTAATGATCCCTAGCATGGAAGTTGCCTATTTCAACGTCTTCACTGAGCAATCCACTACAGCTCCTATCCTATCTTCTGCAATGTTTAACTCCAACTCCTATTGGCGCTGCTTGGCTTCTTCAATGCAGCACATGGTTCAGCTATGGAACTCACTCCTGCAGGAGGTAGCGATATGGCCACTAACTTTAGCTGAGATTCCTGCATTGCAGGGGGTTGGACTAGATGACCAACTCTACAATTCTGTGATTCTGGGCGGATGTTGTGGCTTCAATACCAAGCCAGCTTTTTCCTTGGCTTACCGGTAACATCTTGCTCAAAGAAGAACTCCGGCGGACTCAAAAACCTCCCTGCTTTTATTTTGGTGACTCTTGACCGGTCCTATTCAAGTGGCTTGGGAATTTTTTTCAGAACAAAAATGGTGTTTTGCTCCTTAGCCATGATTGCAAATATAATCAACGCCCTCCTCCGATTAGCCTTATTTCAAGAAAGCACTGCACTCCAGCGGCTGTGAACTACAGTTCCCATAATCCCCGATCAATACTGATGCTGGCTGGGGCTGATGGGAGCTGGAGTCTTTGGGGTGCCAAGGGTTCCCTGTCTCAGCCGGCTCTTGGTCGCCTGGAAAATGCATTGCAATGTAGCCAACTTAGCCAATGAATGCACTTAAGTTATTTGTTTGGTCGTACAGAAATGGAGGCAGTGAGAGATTTTACTTTCTTGGGCTCCTTGATCACTGCAGATGGTGACAGCAGTCACGAAATTAAAAGACGCCTGCTTCTTGGGAGAAAAGCAATGACAAACCTAGACAGCATCTTAAAAAGCAGAGACATCACCGTGTCTACAAAGGTCCGTATAGTTAAAGCTATGGTTTTCCCAGTAGTGATGTATGGAAGTGAGAGCTGGACCATAAAGAAGGCTGATCGCTGAAGAATGGATGCTTTTGAATTATGGTGCTGGAGGAGACTTCTTGGACTGCAAGAAGATCAAACCTATCCATTCTGAAGGAAATCAGCCCAGAGTGCTCACTGGAAGGACAGATCGTGAAGCTGAGGCTCCAATACTTTGACCACCTCATGAGAAGAGAAGACTCCCTGGCAAAGACCCTGATTCTGGGAAAGATTGAGGGCACTAGGAGAAGGGGACAACAGAGGACGAGATGGTGGGACAGTGTTCTCGAAGCTATGAACATGAGTTTGACCAAACTGCAGGAGGCAGTGGAAGACAGGAGTGCCTGGCGTGCTCTGGTCCATGGGGTCACGAGGAGTCGGACACGACTAAACGACTAAACAACAACAACAGCAAGATGATTTCATAGCTGCCAAGTTCTTCCTTTTTTAAAGGGAAATTCCCTTATGCTGAATAGGATTCCTCGTGAGAAAAGGGAAAACTTGGCAGCTATGGATTTCAATCGACCATTTGTCCCAAAGCCCTGATGTTTAAGCATGCTTTTGGGGGGGGGGGCGTGTTGTGACTCAAGAGTGCAACAATCCCATGCAGCAACAAGACCCCCTTTTGCAAAACCGGGCTTGCAACACCCGCGCGCAACTACGCATAGGATCGGTGGGTGGGGCTTCATGGCAGCATTATTGACAACCCCTCCCCCTCGCAGGGAAAAAGGGGCGGAGCGTCCGTTATATCCGTTGCGGCTCCGCCCACTCGTTCCATTTCCCCAGCTCCGTCCGGGAGCAGCCACAAAGCCAGGCGGTGAGTGGGAGGGGCCGCAATTTGGAGGAGGGGCCTGCGGGGCAGGGGGAGGGGCCAGCCCTGAGCGTCGGGGGCAAACTTGGAAACGGGTTTTGGTGGAGACGAGCACGTGGAGCGCAGCTGTGAGGGCAGAGGGAAGGGCGATTTGTTTGTTGTTTTTACTCACTGAGTGGGCATCCCGCAGAGAGTGGGGAAGAAAAGCAAAATGCGCCCTCCTAAGCCTGTGAGTTCGATACAGCGAGAAGGGTTTCTGGAGGGATCATTCGTTTCAGCAAAACCCACGGAGGAGGGATCAAAGTGAAAAGAGAGCAAGTTCCAGTAAGAAAAGATATCCAAAGAGGGGAGGCTTTAAAATAATAATAATAATAATCCTCAGTAACATCCACTGAGCGTAAATCCAAGGAGGAGAGGCATTTATATTTTTTTAATCCATTAAGAAGTGATCCAAACGGGCCAGGCATTTAACCTCGGTGAGCAAGTTCTAGGGAGGACAGATGGAAAGGAGTGCAGGTTTTTTAAAACCCAGTGAGTAGCACCCAAAGCTTGAAGGTTAGCTGTCTTCTTACTCAGCGAATGGGATCCAGTTGGGAAGGATCCAATCAAGACTCATGCTTCCCCGCCCCCTTTCTAAGGATGGGATCTAGTGTAGGAAGGATCGGCGCTTAAGCAGGCCATTTTAACAAACTCATTGAGAAGAGGATTTATTCGGGATGGCTCAGTGTGTGTACCTGAGAAGACTACAAATTAACCAGGAGGCGGCTTGAATATGAACAGTTCCCCCAAGGCTCCGCCACTCTAGGCAGAAAACTCAGGTATCTTGGCTTCTAGGTGCTCCCAACCCCTCCCCTAAACCCCAGCAGCACACACACACCCCTTCCTTCTTTGTAAGTATTAAGGCTTATTCTGTTACCCCTGCAGAGGAACTTAGGAAGCTGCCTTATGCTAAAGTCGGGCCATTGGGTCTGCCTAGCTTATTACTGTCAACACTGGCAGGCAGCAGCACCCCCAGGATTTCGGGGAAGGGGTCTCTCTCAGCCCCACCTGGAGATGCTTCTGGGACCTGAATCTGGAACGTTCTTGTAGCTCTGGGAGAGCACAGTTGGTAGAGCATGAGTCTCTTAATCTCAGGGTTATGGGTTTGAGCCCCATGTTGGGTGAAAGGCCCTGGACTCGTTGACCCTTGTCCCTTCAAACGCTACCATTTTATGACTCTGCATGCAGAGCAGATACTGTACCCCTGAGCCGATGGCCCTTCCCCCAAAAGAAAAGGATCTAGGAAGAGATGCAGTTCTCAGCCAACCGCCTGGACGCCATTCTCATCTTTTGAGATGGCAGGTTGACAGCTCTGCCCCCTTTTAACTGGCCCCGATCCTGTGCTTTTTAAGCATCTGTCTGAAGCGCAGACACTTAGGAAGTGGAGCTTCTCGGGGGAGAAAGCGCACATGGCAAGATCCCGTTAAAAGCACAGGAATCTGCACTGTGCATTCAGAGCGCCACTGAGCCACTTTAAATGGCCCCGCAAAGGGTCCTAGCGACCGCCATTTGTTAAGGGTGTTGACTGTTGCTGTGAGTCCCTCATCCCCCTCAGAGAGTGGTTCACCTCATCCCAGGTAATTTGGGGAATCATAGCTGCTTTCAAACAGGAAATGATCAATGCACGGAGAACGCTACCATTGGTTACTGGTCACATGGCTGCATTCTACTTCCAACTGTCAGGGCTATTACGCCTCTGAATACCAGTTGCTGGCAATGGCAAACTGGCCCGTGGCAGCGGATTGTCGGCTGCGGGAGCAGGGTGCTGGGCTGTCCACATGTCCTGCACTCAGGCTGGGAGTGGCTGCCGGCACCATATAACACCGGTCCTGTGAGATCTACATTGGCTCCCAGTACGTTTCCGAGCACAATTCAAAGTATTGGTGTTGACCTTTAAAACCCTAAATGGCCTCGGCCCAGTATACCTGAAGGAGCTTCTCCACCCCCATCGTTCAGCCTGAGGTCCAGTACCGAGGGCCTTCTGGCGGTTCCCTCGTTGTGAAAAGCCAAGTTGCAGGGAACCAGGCAGAGGGCCTTCTCAGTAGTGGCGCCCGCCCTGTGGACACCCTTCCATCAGATGTCAAGGAAATAAGCAGCTATCCTATTTTTAAAAGACATCTGAAGGCAGGCTTGTTTAGGGAAGTTTTTAAATTTAATGCTGTATTGTTTTAATATTTGATTAGGAACTGCCCAGAGTGGCTGGGGAGACTCAGCCAGATGGGCGGGGTACAAACAATAAATTATTATTATTATTATCAGGCAAAATTGGGGCATGCTCCATGAACCTGCCCATGTGTCTCTTGCATCACCTCCCCTAGCCACTACCTCCTCTTCCTCCTCACACTGGACTTTTTCTTTTTTATTCATAGGATGACTGTATATAATGGGCAATGTCCAATCAGAAGCCACACAAGAATCAGAGACTGCCAAAGACGGGGAGGAGAAAGCCAACCCGGACAGGAGCAAGCCAGACCGGGGTCCGAGTGGCGCTAAGCATGAATTGGGGAGCCGCCCCCCGGGTCTCCAGGCCCCTGAGCAGAAAGCTACCAGTCAGCTGCTGAGCACCGAGCCAGGGGGAGGGGACAGGCCGGCAGGGGCTGCTGCTGTGGAGATGGGGAAGAATCATTCCAAGAAATCCAAGCTGAAGCTCTCCTCCATGTGGGCGCAAAATACAGCCAGTGGTGGGATAAAGGAGGCCAGCCTCTGCGACAAGGACCCAGGGGCGGAGAAGCGGGGGCTGGCTTGCCTGAGCAGGGCTGACCTCCAGAGCAGGCCGAGCTCGGCGCCTGCCCCACCAGAGGACCCCAAGGGGCTGAAAGCGTCTCTGAGGCCTCCCCCAGCGCTGCCCTCTGAGCCCAGGGACTTGGGCGCTAAACGAGCACTGGCAAAGGGGAAGGGCAAGCCGGAGAATGTTCCTCAGGCCAGGGGCATGGGGGGCCTCCTGCTGCAGCCCGAGAAGCTGGTGGAGCTGGGCCCAGCGGCTGAGGCGCCCCCGGACGTGGCGGAAATGGAGGTCTGCTGGACCCAGCACATCAAAGCTAGCGCCAAGGAGCATTTTGAAAACAAGGGGCGGGTGCTGGAGTCGGCGCCCTCGGCCAAGAAGCAGGCAGCGGGCCCGGCCCACGGCACTGAACCTCTGAGGGGGGCTGAGGATGTGGCGGCGGCTGTGGCGGCAGGGCCTTGGCCTCTAAATGAGAAAAGTGCCAGCCGTTCAGCTGTGTCTGGCTGTGTGGCTCCACCTGGAGGGAAGAAGGCTCTTCTGTCGTGGGGGTCTGGGCAGAAGGAGAAAGAGAGTCCCGGACAGCGGGACAGCGCCCCTGGGAGCGACGGAGACTCCCGGGTCCTGGCCCTTGCCTCCCAGTTGCCTGCGGATTGCTCAGAGACACCGGGCAGCCCCGGGGAGAAGCCCCAAGGCTCAGGGAGCGATGCAAAGGCCGGGGCAAAGGGCGAGGCCCTGGGAGCAGAAGGGGTCAACTCGGAGACCATGCAGGAGCTGCTGGAGAAAGGCCTCAACTTCCTGTACAAAGTGACCATCCAGCCGGGGCAGTGGCCGCCCAGTATCAAGGCGGTCAAGCAGAAAGCGGGCGTGATTTCCTCCGGCATCTCCTATGCCGACGTCCTCAAGCAGTGCCCTCAGAAGAAGGCGCCCACTGGCGCTGCCCCGGCACTGCCGAAAGCCCTGCACCACCTCACTGCGGCGGGCAAGAAGCTGCCGTCCTTCAAAGGGCTGGAGAGGACCAACCCCGAGGACTTCTCTTCGCTCAGCCAGCTATTCCTGGAGCACTTCAGGAATGTCACCCCAAAAGAGCCCGCTGCCCTCCACGCCCCCAGCCAGCAAGTGGTCACCTTCTTTGAGGAGCTGTCCACCGGCAACACCAAGCGGGCAGAGTGGCAAAGGCCCCGGCCGCCCACTCCGTACCCCCAGCGCCGCAAAGGGCAGGGCCGGAAACTGCCCAAGTTTGGAACGGCCGTGTCCCAGGTCGTCGCCTTCCTAGGGAGCGAGCCCAAGTGTGATTGGTTTGTGCACGACGACAGCCAGGTGTCTCTGGATGAGGCTGCTGCGGGAGCTGAAGACGGGGGCAAGGACTGCGCCGACCCACCCAGCCCTGGCGAGAAAGGGGCCGAAGCAATGGGCTCTCCTCAGCCCGTTGTGGCTCTCTTGGCGGAGCACGAAGCAGCCGGGGAGGCTGATGAGGCTTCCCAGAGGTCGCGGAGAAGGCCGCAGGGCCTGGAAGGGGTCGCCAAGGAAACGGGCCCAGCAAAGCCACCAGCGTGTAATGCTCCTCGGGGCGGCCATTCTCCACTGGCCGTTCCTCCGTTCCCCCAAAAGGAAGAACAGCCCCCAGCATCCCTGCTAGGCCCGAGGCCGTGTTCTCCCGGGGAAGTGCTGGAGGCGCCCAGTCCAGCCGCCTCTGCCCGGTGCGCACCCGTGAGACTGATTCCCGACCAGAAGGTGCCGGCTGCGGCCCAGGCAAGGCCCAAGATCCGGAAGCAAGGCCCCTCCGCTGCAAAGTCCAAAGAGAAACTCAAAACTTCAGGGCAGCCGAAAGTGAAAGCACCCAAGGGGAAGGGGCAGAAGCAGTGGCCCCGAGGCTACGGGATGAGCTCCCTGAGGTTAGAGGGTGTCCCCCTCTTCCCGCCTTTTGAAAACGTCGCCAGGCCGTTCTATTTTGGCGAGCCTTTGGTGAGTCTCGTGGATTTGGCTGCTCTTTGTTTGATTCATTGACGGCTGCTACCCACTCTCTTCATTTCTTCTTGTTGTTAATGATCTGTTATGCTTTTTTACATCCTTTCCAACCTGCTTTCGTAACAAGCAAGGCCTTGGGTATCTTTGAGGCATTGGTCTCAACTGGTGGGTCTGGTCCAAGGTGGCTCACAATGGGAGCACGACCACCATGCATATATACGGTAAAAGGTTAAGAAATGCGTCCCCAGAGGCATGTTTGGGTTCAAAATGGGTCCTGGGTCTGAAAAGGTTAAGGATGCCTGCCCAGGGGTGTGATATATCTGGGTTGCCCCAGCCACTCTGGGCAACTCTCCCCCCCCCCCAATAAAAACACAGCGAGACATCAAACATTAAAAGCTTCCCTAAGCAGATGCCTTCAGATGCCTTCTAAAAGTCAGATACAGTAGTTGTTTATTTCCTTGACATCTGACGGGAGGGCGTTCCAGAGGCGGGTGCCACCACCGAGAAGGCCCTCTGCCTGGTTCCCTGTAACTTTGCTTCTCGCAATGAGGGAACCGCCAGAAGGCTCTTGGAGCTGGACCTCAGTGTCTGGGCAGAATGATGGGGGTGGAGACACTCCTTCAGGTATACAGGGTCCGGCAGGGGTCCTTGTTAGGTTTGTGAGGCATCTTTTCTCAAACCACACCCACCTGCCCCACACCGAACATCATGTGACATTGCATGTGGGGCAGATAAAGGCATGGATGAGATCAGGAACCCCTTAGCAGAATGGGGCTGGCTGTAGGTGCTGATCTGTTGTTGGGCACTGGGAGGGAGCAGGGGGTTCCCTCACAGCGCCAGTCAGCTGATCGGCGGGGTGAGGAGCTGCCTTGAAAGCAATGTGTTCATTGCCGCTGCCAGTGCATGTTCAAAGAAGCTGGTTCTTGGTACCGATCAGCTGATGGGCACTAAGAAGAGCCTTGTTGAAGATATCACTTGACCTCATAATGATGTCAGGTAAGGTTGCCAGCCCTCCGGGTCTGACCTGAGGTCTCCAGGTTTTCCTGGCCCCCTCCGGGAGGAGGCAGGCAGAGGGCTTGAATCTCCAGGTGGGTGAGAGTTTATTTAATAATAAAGAAGAATCATTAAGAAGACTGTGCATGTAGCTTGCAAGCTTCAGCCCAGCTTCAAATTACAGCAGACACTCTGTGGTGGGGTCTGACCTCCTCCACTCTCCCAATTAACCTCCATCTCCAGGGCTGGCCTGCCTGACATCACCAGGGCCCTTTCCCCATGACATCACCAGGTCTCAAATCTGGGCTGTGAAATCTCAGGGTCTGGAATGCTCCTGACCTGTGCTTTTAATGCCATCAACCATGGTCTCCTGGAGTGGCTGTCTGAGTTGGGGGTGGGTGGCACCACTTTGTGGTGGATCTTGTCCTACTTGGATGGTCGTTTCCAGAGGATAGTATTTGGGGAATGCGCTTTGGCCCCATGGAGCCTTCAATGTGGGGCTCCTCGGGGTCCCATTTTATCCCCTACATGCTGTCTAACCTCTACACCAGGCATCCCCAAACTGCGGCCCTCCAGATGTTTTGGCCTACCACTCCCATGATCCCTAGCTAACAGGACCAGTGGTCAGGGATGATGGGAATTGTAGTCCAAAACATCTGGAGGGCCAAAGTTTGGGGGTGCCTGCTCTACATGAAACCGCAAAGCTGGATTATCTGGGTATTTGGAGTGCGTTGTCAGCAATATGCTGAAGACACACAGCTCTGCTTTACATCTGCAGGTTTGGTAGTGGATGTGCTGGACCGTTGTCTTGCCTTGACAATGGCCTGGATGAGAGCCAGCAAAGTGAAGCTCAATCCAGATAAGGCTGAGGCTCTGTTATTGGGCAGTTCCATAGACCGGATGGCTGGGAGGTTGCCTGCTCTTGATGGGGTTCCACTTCCTCTGAAGGAGCCGCTATGTAGCTTGGAGCATACTTCTGGATCCTTTGTTGTCTCGCTTGAGGCTCAGGTGGCCTTGGTGGCGCTGAGTGCCTTCCCTCAGCTTCAGCTGGTGGCCCAGCTGCACCCCTATCTGGACAGGGATAGCCCGGCGTCTGTCATCTATGTTCTGGTAACCTCTGGGTAAGATTACTACAACATGTTATATGTAGGGCTGCCTCTGAAGATGGTTCGGAAACTTCAGCTGGTGCAGAATTCAGCGGCCAGGTTGCTCACTGGGATAAGACAGTTTGAGCACATTACACCGATCCTGGCCCGACTGCACTGGCTGCCGATTAGTTTCCGGTCCCAATTCAAAGTGCTGTTTTTGACCTCTCAAGCCTTAAACAGTTCAGGACCACAAGACCTCAATGACCACCTCCCCCCATATGAAACTACCTGGACCCTGAGCCCCTTCTCCATGAGGGGCCTGGAGAGTGACAACATGAGAAAGGGCCTTTTCTGTGGTGGCTCCCCACTTTTGGGGAATGCTCTTCGTTACATATCTTTAGGTGCCAGGTGAAAAGGTTCTTCTTCAGCCAGGCCTTGGGCTGATTGATACCCTATTGCCTTTTAACTGTGCCTGTTGGAATGGGGTTTATTGATTTGCTTGCTTGCTTTTTGTGTACTTTTGTTTTCATGTTGTATTTTTTATGTTGTAAACCAACCTGTGATCTTCAGATGAAGAGTGGTATACAAATGTAAATCATCACCATCATCATCAAAACTGGACTTTCCAGTAAGCTGTTTTGAGCATAGGAAATATGATGTGGAAACGTTTTAAGCAAATAAAATCACTGTTATGTCCAGGAAACGCCCCCTCCTCTGGAGAAACCCGCCAGCATTGCTGAGGATGCAGCTTCCCCCCCGACTGGTCCAGACCCTGGCGGAGAGGCGAACGGATCCCCCCCACACCACCACTGGCCGGCTTTCCAGGTGGCAGAATCATGTTCCAGGAAGTGCTACTGCAAACACCAGGAGCAGAGGAAACTGCCCCAGAACGTCGTAACTTGGTGAGCAAGCTGAAGCCTCGAGTGCAAATCCTGAGCAGCTGGTCACAAAATGAACTTAGGGGCGGGGGGAGTTGTTATTATTACTACTAGTATTATTATTAGCATTAGCATTTGTACCCTATGTCTTTATCCCCAAAGGCTCCCAGAGTGGCTTCCATACAGCCAATTAAAACAAGATACTCCCTGCCCCACAGGCTTACAATAAAAATAAAAAATAAAAAAACAAGAAGGAGAAAGGGACAGGGAGAGAAGAGTGGGTGGAAATCCAACTCAGGCACCAATTCTTAAAGAGGCACGTGCATGCTGCAAATGCTCTTAACTGTTGTGGCTACTCCTGAAGTATCTTGGGAACTGTAATTTGAGGAGGGTGCTAAGAATTGTTGGATTCCCTCACAGGTGTCCCCCCCGCCCCTCCAAAGACTACAGTTCCCATGATTCCCTGGGAAGTCAGAATGACCCAAACCAGCTTTTTAAGTGTTTGGTGTAGCTATGCCTGGAGCATAATAATAATAATAATTTATTATTTATTATTTATACTCCACCCATCTGGCTGGGTTTCCCCAGCCACTCTGGGCAGCTTCCAGCAGAATATTAAAATACAATGATTCATCAAATATTAAAAGCTTCCCTAAACAGGGCTGCTTTCAGATGCCTTCTAAAAGTCCAATAGTTGTTTATTTCATTGACATCTGATGGGAGGGCGTTCCACAGGGCAGGTGCCACTACCGAGAAGGCCCTCTGCCTTGTTCCCTATAACTTCGCTTCTTGCAGTGAGGGAACCGCTAGTAGGCCCTCGGAGCTGGACCTCAGTGTCTAGGCTGAATGATGGAGGTGGAGATGCTCCTTCAGGTATACTGGGCCGGGGCCATTTAGGGAATGGCAAGAGAGCCGAGAGCGATAAGCTGTGTGCTAAAAAGGCCAGTTGTCTCCCGACCCAGATTATCCTGTGGTCCGAACTAGCATGCCACACCCAGAACTCTGTTTCTCAAAGGCAGAGACTAGCTGTGTTGGCTGCACCTGATGGGAACTGAATATCCTAAGTACTAAAGGTTTTTACTCTCATATGTAAATTTCTTGTTGTTTAGTCGTGTCGGACTCTAATCCATTGAGACTCATCCTGGGCATTCTTTAACCAGCTGTCCTTTTGCAGTTGCATTTCAATGAAGCCATTGTAAAAGGCCTAACTCTGCAAAGCTCCACCCTGCTCACCTATGCTTCTGCTCCCCCCCCCCCGTTTTACAGGCTCAATCCTTCCACCAACCACCTGACCGAACCACCCTGGGTCGCCACCGCCATGCTGGCTGTCTCGCTTGTTGCCGGGACCAAGTTCTGCCTGGACTCTTACGAACAGCAGCACATTGCCAATGAGGACTGAACCCCCTTCCCCCAGGCTTCTGCAAAAAATAAACCCTGTACATCACACCAGGTTGGCCTGTGGCTTCGTTTCGTGCGGCGGGGGTCCCTGCAGTCTGCCGGAACTTCTCCTTGAGAACTGAAATTGGAATCAAATGGGTTTCCAGTTCTGCAGATGGGTTTGGAAATGGGCCATTTTAGAGCTCTGGGGATTGCCGGGTAGATGGCACGTGTGCATACGAGCCTAGCAGAGGCAGTGAAATTCATATGGCTGGCATACAACAGAGACCAGAAAGGATGGGGATCTGTCCATTACTGTGCCCAGGCAAGAGGATGACAAGTCCCTATGAACCACCTCTGGAACTCCATGGGCTGCCAGTCCTGTGGATTCTGTTGGTTCTCTTGGAACTGTTACCAGCTGCAGGGAGTTCTGGGCCAATTATGATAAGTACCAGAGGTGGCGCCACCTTCCAGGTGGTGTTGTGACTCCCAACTCCCCTGCCCATTGGTCCTGGTGGCTGGGGCTTTTAGGAGCTGGAGGTCAACAAAATTTGGAGGGTCTCCCACTCCTCATATATGTCAACAATCTGGTCAGTGTGGATGTCTCAAGATGGGCTGTCCTAACTTTTTGATAACAGTGTGGGTGGCTTGGGTGCTGAGGGATTCACTGCTACATCGAAGGTTGCACCCAGGGCAGGTCAAAAGCACAAGCTTTTCTGATGGTCCACACAGCTAATGCTGGCAGGCCACACCTGGTAAGGCAGGCTATAAAGCAGTGTTTCCCCAACTTGGGTCTCCAGCTGCTTTTGGACTACAATTCCCATCATTCCTGATCACTGGTCCTGATAGTTAGGGATGATGGGAGTTGTAGTCCAAAAACAGCTGGAGACCCAAGTTGGGGAAACACTGCTATAAAGTGAGAACAACCCAACAGGTGTTGTCTTTTGCTTTTTTTTTTTGCTATCCAGCCTCTTTTGCCTCTACAGAGCCTGTGGAAACGTGATTACTGAGGACCTGCACCAACACACCAGCCAGGACAGCAGCAGGTATAAGAGCAGGTTAAGGCTCATCTCAGTAACTTGAGATGCCTCACTGTTAAAACTTCCTGGCAGTTGGTGTCAAAAGCCAGCTAGACATTTTTTTAATCAACTGACAACTGTAATGCACGAAACCAAAGCAGCATTTAGTATTCCAGTTCTGATGTTCCCCCATCACTGCTGGCACCCTGCTCAACAAAGTCACAGGGATCATTCTACTGTAATGCTAAACAACAAACCTGCTCTTCCCTTCTCCAGCATGTCTGCAGGGAAATCTGGGACAAACCCCTGCTTAGCTTAAAATGGAAGTGGCTGTGTGGCCGTGGAAACTTATACCTGAAACACTACTAAACTATGGTTTTGCTTCATGTCCTGGTTGGGTCCGACTAGCTGAGCCTTCCCGCATTAATAGCTTTCAAGTGCACTTATGACAGTTTGGAAACTGCATTTGTAGAAGAAATTGTGTTTATTTAACCTAAAGTCAATCCTTGTAAGTGGCTTGCACCGAAAGTTACCAAATAAAAACCAAAACCAAAAGTCAGATCGTAATTCTGGGAGGCCAGTTTAACCCTGCGCAGACCAGAAAGCAGAGAAAAGTATCCGTTTCCAGTGCAACCAGTTCCTGGCATTATTCTGAACAAGTAGCAAATGACAGGCTGGTCTATGATACAAGGGGGGGGGAGGGGAGGCAATAATATAGGCTATTTCCACCCCTCTGAGGTCAGAAAAGGCCATGATTCACCAGCCCTCCTCCCTTTCACATCCAGAACATCTCTCCACCTAGGACCAAGGAACCATGTAACTGTTAATGACACAGGAATAGGCACAATTTTTACTCTGGCATCCCGGGAGAAAAATATGGGGCAAAAGAGCTCACACCCTTCCTATATAAGCAAACTGACTGCCCGCTGTATGGGAACTGGATTACAAATACTAAAATTGGGGGGGAGGGAGAAGAGTAACCCACAGTCCCAGCCCATGGTGGGGGCCCACTAGACGATCATCTCCAGCTGCCGGGCATATTCAATAACTTGTTTGGCTAGCTCTGTCGAAGGGATGGTGGCATCTTCCGGCTTCTGCTGCTGGCCTGTGAAACAGTAGTGGCTGTTTGGGCCTAGAACCCAGCCTCGCTGTAAAAGGGCAAGAGGATGTTATGAGATTCTTTTTGTTTTTTTAAATAACAATGTTTTTTTTAAAGAACAACCCACCCCATGAACACCGAGGCTTGTTTCTCCAGCAAAGGTCCCTCCCTCATCTTGGCCTTGGCAGCTCAACAGTTTGAACAGTGGGGTAGGAGAGCTGAAAATAGTGCCAATACATTTCACACCTGGCAACCAACCCTTGGGTTTCAGATAGCACATGGGTAGAGGAGTATAAAAAGCCCGGTACACAAATTTCCATGGCCCTCCAGCGGCTAAAGTGGCTCATTTACTAGAAGTAATGTATTTAATGTTAACTCTGGAAGTCTGTACTCAAATTCTCACCTTCTTGGCATAGTCTGTCATCTTCTTGGGGGTGAAGAAGAGCATGCGAGTGGCCTCATTGAACAGGATCTTCTCATAGGCCTTCTCAATACAGCTGGCAATTTCATCCCTGGGGTGGGAGGGGAAAAACGGAACACAAGCAGGTCACCCAGACGGAATTCTTGGCACACAACTCGGCCGCTATTAAGCAGGGTTAAGCCCCACTGATGTCAAGAGGAGACGTAAGGAGGTGCTGTATTCTCTCCCACTGAAACTGATAGGGGATTTCAAGGTGCTTAAGATATGGCTGATTTGTGAGGTTACAGGGTCTATAGCAGGGGGGCCCAAACTAAGGCCCGGGGGGGCCGGATGCGGCCCAATCACCTTCTAAATCCGGCCCGTGGACGGTCTGGGAATCAGCATGTTTTATATGAGTAGAATGCGTCCTTTTATTTAAAATGCATCTCTGGGTTATTTGTGAGGCCTGCCTGGTGTTTTTACATGAGTAGAATGTGTGCTTTTATTGAAAAATGCATCTCTGGATTATTTGTGGGGTATAGGAATTCGTTCATATTTCCCCCCAAAAAATATAGTCCGGCCCCCCACAAGGTCTGAGGGACAGTGGACTGAAAAAGTTTGCTGACCCCTGGTCTATAGGGTTTAAGGAAAACATCACATATACTGTATTCAGTAATCCTCACAACTGCTGTGCTGGTCTGTATTAACTACCATATTCCACAAAGGGATGGAATGGTGTCACAGAGGCAACTAGGTGGGAACTAGGCAAGTTTCTCAGGCTTTTGATAGGGGGTGCTTTTTTGAGGAATACCAATGGCAGATATACTTCATTCTCAACTCTTACTCCTGTTGTGCACAAGAGGAAATATCGCCTGCTCTTGCAGAAGACTTTACCCCATGTTTATAAAACAGAGCTAAGAGAGCATGACCCACCTGACAGTGTCCAACAGGATGTCGATGAAGAAAGCGTAACTCTCTGCTGGGATGTTGCCTTTTGCCAGGAAGACTTTATTGTAACTGCCTTCCATCAGATACTAAGGCAGGAGAAAAGAGGAAGAGTATCACAGAGATTTATTTGTCACCTTTTCAAGGTTGCTGACCAAGGCCATGTACAACTCATAATATAGCAATCAATACACAATAGAAAGAAGGGCGTGGTCACTGAAAAGTTTGGAACAGCATGTTGTCTTAATAAGGTTTTATCCAGTGTTAGAAACTCTCATATATCAGATAGCCACCAAATGGCTCCTTAAACCAGGGTTACAGTCACCAAAATGGGATGTCTAGTTGCCATTTTGGGGCCAGACGGCTGGAAAGTCATATTTTTAAATATGACTTTTTGGTACTTGAAATTTGTTCTGATTGTGCAGATAAAATATCATGGATAGAATTCTACAAGATGTGTTGTTGGTGTGTGAAAAGAGTCACGACCCAAGGATCCCCAGGCATGCACCTCCAGATGGTGGAGATGTCTGGCACCTGGGCATCGTCACCTGGTCGCAAAGGCCCAACAGCCAGGTGCAAAATGTGCCCGGCAAATTTCCAATGCTGGTTTTATCCAATTATTAATGCATTGCATTAGTTTTTGCTGTGTTATGTCTGGAATCCCCTCACAGAACTCCTCCAAAACAGCAACCCTCTCCTCACCTTCAACTCTTCCCTTTCCAGGACCCAACCCACCTTTTCTATTAACCCTTTGGGACATCGCTTAGGGAGAATATGCCATTATTTCAGTTACACACACCGCTTTAGAATGGGTGGCCTAGGCTCCCCACTATCTCAGGAAAACCTTCTCCTCCCATACATGGCTTCTTCCTACAGCAGGTTTTTAAGGTCCACAAACAAGGAAAGCCAAGATTAGTTTCCACAAGAAGCACAGCCTTTTCAGAGATAACACTCTTGCAAGGACTGCAGTTTAGCCTTGTTTCATAGAGCACAGGAATATAGGAAGGCGCCTCATACCAAGTTGGAGTATTGCCCTGTCGTGCTCAGTACAGCCAACACTGACTGGCAGTGGTATATAGTGGTACCTCGGTTTGCGAACGCAATCTGTTCCGCGGAGGCGTTTGCTCGCCGAAGGCACGCTTCTGCGCGTGCGTGAAGTGCCGATAGAGCGTGCAGATCGCTTCTGCGCATCCGAGCGCCGCGGAACCCAGATGTAAACACTTCCGGCGTTCATAAACAGAGCTGGGCGTAAACCGAGGTTCCACTGTACAGGGCTTCCAAGAACGAGTTGATTGAACTTGGGACGCTATGCATGGAAAGGAAGTGCTCCTCCTCCTCCTAAGCTAAAGTCCTTCCCAGAAAAAAACCAGATTTTTCAAATGCAACTGGAAGGTGCTTTTGTGTTGTTTTATAGCTGCATTAGAAAATTGCTATATTTCATTGCTTACCTGGGGGAGGTAGGGGGCACAGAACAGGGAAAAGAACTCAATATACCTCCTCTCTACCCAATTAAGGGGACTTTGCTAGTTAAGCACTTATTCACAGGGCCTGGGAAGGAGAAAAGCAAGGAGAAGGAGAGGCGTCACCTGCTCCAAAGATACAGGGTGCTTGATGTAGACGTTGGTCTGAATGTCCTTGGCTGGCAGCCTTTCAAGCTCAGTGTGGAACTCTGCCACACGGTTCTGAGACAGCAGGAAGAGAAGGTTCAAGCCTAGCAGCTGATGCTTGTAGGCTGACTCCGGTAACTCGTCTCTGAGGAGGGAAGGGGGAAGAGAGAGATGTTGAATTTGTGTTACGGAGTGCTTTACCCAGAGACACCCAAAAAGGCACAGGAGCAATAGATCATTTGAGCCAAAGGAATGATTTTTCCTCTTCTGCTGCCCCTCCCCATTGTGCTCCCATCCTTTGCACATCAGAGGAATTATGGGTTTTTTGTTTCATTGAGGGAAAATTATAAAAAATTTTTCCTGGGAAACATCAAAGTTGGGTTTGCGGATAAAACCCTTGATGAGTAAAACAATTATCTGAAAGGTTTCAAGGCAGGAATACTTACTTGTAATCAAAATAGTAGCACTTCAGCTGGGCCATGTACCTCTCAAAAGATGGAATGTCTTTCTTCAGGATACTCCACTGTGCTCCGATTTCTAGAATATCTCCTTGGGGGACAAGAAGGGAAATGATGGGCAGAGCATTAGCAACAAGCAGAGGAGTTGCAAAGGAGTTGCAGAGCAAGCTGATCAAGCTGGTATCTTGCCTCCAAGTCTGGCGAAGATTACTAACAGATTTCTAACAGTAAGAGCTGTTCTACAGTGGAACAGATTCCCTCGAGAGGCTGCAGACTCTTCTTCCTTGGGAGGTTTTTAAGCAGAGGTTGGATGGCCACCTGTTATGGATGCTTTAGTTGAGATTCTTGCATTTTAGGGGGCTGGACTAGATGACGCTTTGGGTCCCTTCCAACTCTAGAATCATAATTCTAGGTGGCTCATGTAAGAAGGCCTACAACATCTCTACTCCACCAGCACCTCCTGCATCTACCACCAGGACATGGGGCTGTGAGAGACAGCAGCAGCAGCCATGCAGTAAGAAAGTTCTGGCCTGTATGGGACTAGTATCTTGCTGCTTCAATTGTTGCTTCCAAGGCAGGAGACTCAGCTACTGAATGGCATTTGTGGGAACATCAGGGGACAAGGGGAGAAAACTAATAAACACCTTTGCCTCCCTGGTATAGTGACTCCTGTATCATTGTCTATTTTGTCATGTTTAAAACATATTGTAAACTTCAGTTAGTGGGTGAGGTACAAAAACTCCCAAATAAACAAATAATATGAGGCAGAGCTTAAAACACAACAAACCAACAAATAATGGCACATAGAGAAGGGGAACATCTCGTCAAGAGGCCTTTTTTTGCTCTTTTCCTTTGCCCACAGTATGATTTTGTCACTTTCTCCCAAGCCTGAGGGACAGGTGAAGATGCATTCTTTGAATTATCATCAGCAACAAGGACAGTGGCTGTTCTTGAGAACAGAGACCGTGTTGGTGGCCAAACGGCAAACTTTTGAGGGATGAATTTGCCTCACAGATTTCTCTCTGTGTTAGCAGATCCCTATCAACCTTTTGCATTGGTCAGATTATACTCACTTGCCAAGATAAGCTGCTGTTTAGTCAGTTTTGTGCCTGTTGTGGGCAGAAAGTTGAGTTCAAGCAGAGCTAACTGGAACAGAGCAGAGAGAAGGAGAGATAGGTTACTGCTGGGGTTGATGAGAGCTCTAACACCTGGAGGGCACAGGGTTAGCAAAGCCTGGTTTAGAGCTATTGCAGTCTGACTTACGGTAACATCTTACTATTGATGGCTGGTGGCTTGAAAAAAATGAAATTCAGGGACAAATTCAGGGAGCCGTGAGCTGTCAATGGCTATCAGCTAAGGAAGGAAGGGAGCATTCCAACCTTAGAAGCATAGTAGTAGTAGTAGTAATTATACCCTGCCCACCTGGCTGAGTTTCCCCAGTCACTCTATTGTTACCAGAGAGGCTGCAACGCTTCAAAAGTTGTTAGACTCCAGTTCTCATCAGCCCCAGAAACAATGGCTGATGGGCCTTTGGCATTTAACTCTCTGTGGCCTTTCTAGATGTGGGTGGGATGCTTTTAGTGAATTTCTTTCTCTCTTGGTTTTAATGTACAGTACCTATGTGGGTTTTTATGGTATGTTTGCTTGTCTGTCTGTAAGTCACTTTGGGTTATTCTGGGCAAGACAAAGCGACTAACAAATTCAATACATAATAATAATAATAATAATAATAATAATAATGGGATGATGGGAGTTGAAGTCCAACACCAACAACTGCAGGCTCTCGCCTTTCCCAACCCTGCTGTGTACCCTTGTGATATGATGCTTTTGGGATAGTGCATGAATGCTGTGCCAAATTGTTTTGTTTGAAATCTCAATTGAGGCAGCTGGCTGGTTGCAGCTGGAGACCGGATGGTGTTAAGGACTGCCTCAATCACAGCAAGTCTCAGCGACCTGACTCAGCCGAAAGAGAGAGAGAGAGAGGCTAGTAAACAGGTTTTCAGCTCAGGCAAAAACATCTCCGCTGAGTCACTGGCCTCCTCTTCCGGCAGCAAAGGAGCCCAGCACCCAGAGGCTTGACAGGGCAAAGCCACCTCAAACAGGGGCACAGGAAACTGCCCGATGCGGAATGAGGTCGTCTGCTCCATCTAGCTCAGTACTGCCCACACTGACTGGCAGTGGTCAGGCACAGAGTATTTCCCACTCCCACCTGGAGATCCGGGCTAAGCATCAGGAAGAACTTCCTGACAATAGGAGCTGTACCACAGTGGGCTCTGCTTCCTTGGAGTATTTTAAGCAGTCACGGACGCTTTAGCGGAGATTCCTGTGTTGCAGGGGGTTGGACTGGATGACCCTCGGGGTCCCTTCCAACTCTACGCTTCTGTTATCTAATGCACAATATTTAGGGATGGGTGATCGCCCTCTCTTTTCCCTTGACAGATGTTTCATGCTCCGGTCCCCGCTTTTCACGCATCAATGCAAACAACTCGCTCTCCCTCCCTTCCAAACAAAGGCTTCCCCCTCCTGCGCAGCCTTCCTCGCCCCTCTCTCCAGCGTCTGCTTCCACTAACAATCCGCCCCCCCAAACTAAACAATCTCACTGTAAATGGCAGCCTCCACCCGTGCCCGGCCACGCTTACCCAGGGTCCCTCTTCCCCTCCTTGTCTCCCATATGCCCCCTTTCCCACTTCGAGGGCGGTTTCTAGTGCGCCACGCCGCCCTCAGCGGGGCTGTTTCCAGGCTCCCACCGCCGGTTTCGGGGGCCCCCTGCCCGTTTCAAGCGCCCCCGCCAGCCCCCTTGCCTTGAGCCGGCCCAGCAAGTCTCCGCACTTGCTCAGGCTGAGGTTCTTGCGGTTCCACTCGGCCCTCAGCTGCTCGTACATGCCCGCTGCCTCTTTCAGCCCCGCGGCGCCCGCGTCCGCCCCGTTCAGCACCGGCCCTCCCGTCGCCGCCATCACAGTCACCCCCGCTGCCATGAATCGGCACCCGGCCGAGGAGGGGAAGGAGCGGTAGCAGCAGCAGCTGTCACAAAAGCCCAGCGCGACCGTCCTCGCTTTGCGGCCGCCCGCGCGGTCTCCATGGCAACTGCCTCGAGGCCGGCGCGCGTCGGCGACGCACCAACGGTTGATGGAAGGTTTTTGGAGCGCATGCGCGAAGCGGAGTAACGGCTCCGAGCGAAGCAAGCGAGCGGAGGGGTTTGAAGTGGGGACGCTGATGCGCTAATTTTAGGAGCTCGATGTAGGCTATTTTTGGGGGGGGGCGGCGGTGAGGGGGAGAAGGTATGAGGGCTGAGGAGCACGTTTGGGAAGCGTAGCGTCTTGAAATAGCTGTTGGCTTTTACGTCACCCGGGTGACGTCACTCGCAGGGAGGCCTCGGCGTGAAGCTCCGTGACGTCACCAGCCAAGGGGCTAGGCGTGGGAAACGCAGGCCAATGGCACAGGCAACCTAGCTCAGTTGCTGCAAAAGTTTATTTGAAAGCATACAGGTTTTATTTGTTGTTAAAACACACAACAGAGTTTATGCCAAATGTAACAGTTTGAAACAGGCATTGAGAATGTGGTATTGGGGTCTCCCAAGCTGGTTGTAATGAGTGATTTAATATCCTGGCCAAGGCCACCCCGTTGGGAGGACTTCCAGGCCTCCATGATAACCATGGGTTTACCTGCAAACGATCGTTGTCAGGATACTACAGCAAGGTACCAAGGAGGGTAAATGATGAAGTTCAGGACCTGATTGTTACAGCCCCCACAGCCAGGCCCCCATGAAGAATCCAGAGATTGTGTTGTGTGTTATTTTATATACATTCATAGACACTGAAGAGACACAGAGCGGAATACTCCATTTACAGTATTCAGAATGGCATAACCACAGTCCTATGCAAAGTGCTGAGTGTTTCTGGGACCTGGGTGACCTGGTTGTGCCTTTCCTTTCTGACTCTGGTTCCTCCACTCTTAGTACATTACAGTGGTGCCTCGCTAGACGAAATTAATTCATTCTACGGGTCTTTTCTTATAGCGAAAAATTCGTCTAGCGAATCCCATAGGAATGCATTGAATTTTTTTTAAATTTTTTTTTGCCCATAGGAATGCATTAATTGAATTTCAATGCATTCCTATGGGAAACCGCGATTCGCTAGATGAATTTTTCGTAAAACGCATTCGTCTAGCGAGGTAACCTCTGCTCAAAAAATCCTTTCGTTAAGCGGAAATTTCGTTAAGCAGGGCATTCGTTAAGCGAGGCACCACTGTAGTTGGTTGATGTCCTCGCCAGATTATATTTCCATACTTCTCCACCCAGCAGGGAAGAATGGAGGTGAAAGTCCTGCTTCCCCCATCCAGAGCAGCTCTGGGAGAGGGAAGTGCCTACCCTTGCCTTTCCTCCCTGTTCTCAGGCCTCCCTCTCCCACCATCCTTTGCTCCTCATGCGTCTTAGTCTGCCACTCTACTCCTGATCCCACCAACACTTTGGGACTCGTGACATGTTATGAGAGAGAAAACCTTTTCTGTATCCACTTTCTCCATAGTACTGTGCATAATTTTAAGCAGTTCTATCATGTCGCCTCTTTCTTGATTCCTCCAAACTGAAACCCCCAATGCTGAAACCTATCCCCATAGGGGAGTTGCTTGATCATCTTGGTGGTTCTTTTCGGAACTTTTTTCAAACTCATACCGGTACCATAACCTTCTTGAAGTGAGGCAACATGGTATTCCAAATGCCATTGCACCATAGATTTGTATACCAACATTATTAGAAGTCAGTTTCATTTTTAATTTATTTCCTAATGGTCCCAAGAATAGAATTTGCCCTTTTCGGAGCTGCTGCACACAGGGGCACCATCTTTATCAAGCTATCAGCCCTTGGTCAAACAC
Organism: Zootoca vivipara; assembly: GCF_965207765.1. Classification (NCBI taxonomy): domain Eukaryota; kingdom Metazoa; phylum Chordata; class Lepidosauria; order Squamata; family Lacertidae; genus Zootoca; species Zootoca vivipara. The sequence continues at coordinate 78,924,037 of NC_142589.1, forward strand.
TGCCAGTTCAGACCCCGTGATGGTATAAGTGAAATTAAGGGGGTTTTTTTTGTTCCAATGTGCATCACTTCAGACTTGTTTACACTGAATTGCATTTGCCATTTTACCATCCATTTCTACAGTTGATAAAGGTTCTTTTGGAGCTCTTCACTTTTTGTTTTAACTGCCCTGAACATTTTAGTATTATCAGCAAACTTGGCCCCTAACCGTTCACCCTAATTCTCAATCATTTATGAACAAGTTAAAAAGCACAGGTCCCACTACCAATCCTTGGGGGACTCCATTCTACTTCTACATCCTTCGAATGGGAGAACTGTCCATTAGTTCGTACTCCTGATTCCTGTTAATCAGCTCCTTATCCACAAAAGGAGAAGACCAGTTGTGTTGCTTATTGTTTCTATTTACTTGGCAATTTTTAAGTCTTTGGAAACTGCTCTGAGCACAGTTTCTAGAGTGGAAAGGTTGGCATTCATTTATCTCGGGAGACAAAGGAGTGTGCCTGTTACCACACACAAGAGGTTATGGCAAAAGCCAGCCAAGCGATAAGGACCACGTGACATGTTTCTTCCTTTGTGGAATCCTAGAGGAAGGCCAACAGCCCAGCACCGCTTGGTTTTGCCTTCTATTCAGCACTTGCCAGTATGTTACTTTTTCCTCTGAGGTGAATAGCAGCTATTCACTAACACAGGAGAAAGTAAAGGTATGTATTTGAAGGACAGGATTCATGTAGGACTTTAATATGCTTTTTTGACTCCTTTGAAGCTTACCATTAAATATCAAGCCAGTCCCTCTGTGCAAAGCCCCCTCTTAGGTTAGATAGAATATTGAGAAGAGGCTTGCTTATTTATAACACCTGCATTAAAGGATTACTTAAAAAGGTAGGGAATTGTTTTTTTGGCAGGTTCCATTGCAAGGAGCACCTGTGATGTGGCAACTTTTCGCAGCTACACTCTCCCTCGTTTTCCTGTGGATGAAACATCTATTTGCAACAGATTGCCAATGGGTAGTTGTAGTCAACAATTTTGATGACCTTGGGACCGACCGAAAGATTTTCTTTCGCCAGCGGGAAATTAGAAGGGTAACTGAGATCTTCAAGGAACTCACAGACTCAGCTATAGACCCTGACGACAAAAATGCAGTGAGTATAACATGCCTGGGTGTGGGAGAGAAGATCTTCCTTTCTTTCCATGGCTAGCAAGGGCTGCTTGGGTTCCATGTCTTTTGAGCTGGAGCTGTTAGGAGGGTGGGCAAGAGGCCACATAGAGAGCCTCTAGATCCAAGGGCTGAAGGGAAATCAGACAAACAGCAGTCACACACATCCTCTTTTTTTTAATAAACATTTTTATTAGATTTTCCAATTTAAATATCTAATCCATTTTCCAATTATACAAATTATACAAATACTAGTTGGCCCTGCCACGTGTTGCGGTGGCTCAGTTTGTTAAATGGAGCCTCAGAGTCCCACTTCAGACTCCCCTCACCTTCAGAGTCCCCCTGTTTTTCGTGTGTTATGTTTTCATAGGCGCATCCCTGTGTCTCCCCCCACCCTGTTCTGTCCCTCCCCCCACCCCCCGGTTCATCCCTGTGATTGGGCCCACCCTGTCCCAACCTATGAACTATTTGGGCCCCCCATCCCCCACCCAGACAGGCCCCTACCTCCACTTGGCCTAGTCTGGAAAGTGGCCTAGTCTGCAAAGCCGAGGCGAGATACTGTGGAGAGGGCAGGTTTCATCCCTGTGTCTCCCCCCACCCTGTTCTGACCCATTACCTATCCCTGCCCCCTATTTGCCCCCCCATCCCTCCCAGGCAGGCCCCTACCTCCACTTGGCCTAGTCTGGAAAGCGGCCTAGTCTGGTTCGGCCTATTCAGTCTGCTGGGCAATGTTGGGCCTTGTTGCTGCAAAAGGCCTATTTTCAGTTGGTTGCTGTGGAATTTTGTGATGTCATCTGGTGGCGCAGCTTTGGAGGCAGCAGCGTGCGGTCTGTCTTTCTATTGGATGCTGCTGGAGTCTCCAGACCTGCTGGTGATGTCTAATTTGGGCGCCACTTTTTGTGTGTGTTTAATCATTGTTTTAGGTGTGAAAGGTGTGGTTTTTTGAAAAAAAAAACTTTACGCCAGATCCCTCCCTGATGGGCAAGGTACGCTTTGTCCTGATTTGATGCAATTCGATTCAGCAATTACGGAGCAAGGCTGTGACCTCCGTGCACGCAGTGGGAACGTTTATATATATATAGATCAATTAAACATTTTATCCAAATCTTCTGCCAAATTATACACATTTATCGACTCCCCATGCTCCAGACTCAGAAGGCCTAGCCCTCTTATAACGCTGCAATTCTTTCCCACATTGTCCAGATCTTATTCCATAATCTATTATTATCATTCTTTCTTTTTTCCAAGTCACTGAGTTCCTTCCAGCAAGCAAATTTAATCAAGCCATATTTGAGTGTGTGTGAATTTATATTATAGTTCCCTTTTGTAAATTTAGCACTGTCTCCTCGCATGCTGGCATCCTGCCAAGTCCGTCCATAAATCCACAAATCCTCTTCACAGCTGGCAACCACGAGCCTCAAACAATCCCAAGAAATCAGATGCTAAAGCCTTCGTGACACTTTTCTCCAAGCCTTTCTCCACAGCAGCCATTTCAGGGAAGGTTTTGCCAGGTCATAACTGTATACACAAATCTAATGTCATTATTTATGGCTCCCTCCCCCTTTGACTGCTGTTACGGCTCTGTCTCTTAAGATGGCAGAGGCTGTTTTTTATAACTGCATCATATCTCAGAATTTTCTTGACAGGTTTCCAACTGCTAACGAGCTTGCTTCTCTCTGATGTCCATAAATTTAGGGAGACTTTGACCACATTCCAAGCAAATCCCCAATTACAAACTTTAATTATTTATATTTTTCAATTCACACATTCTATATACTTAATAACCATATTATCTCAATAAATTTCCAACGTTCCAATTTCGCTTGCTTTGTAGATATTATAAACGGCTCATCCAATTGAAGCACAATTATAGAGTTCCAGCTTTCCCCCTTCTGTTTCGTCGCATACCTTCTTAATCTGATGAAAGAAATTCCTCAGTGTCTTTTGTTTTCTCAGTGGCTGTACTTTACAGTATAAATCTCCTCCTTTGTCTGAAGCGTGTCCACGACTCATATCTAATTTCTCTCTTAAGTCATGGAGCCCAAAACGCTCGTAAAATCAGCGTCCAGGAGATCCAGGCTCCCATGAGGGCTTTCTATCCAGTGCCTCCAGCCCCTCCTTCCTTCCGAAGTCGAAGTTGGTGGTGGGCATCTGCGGATGAGACTGCATCTTCCCGTACCCCCCGACAAGATTTCGGGAGGCTGCTACTCCCATTACAGCCTCGTAAATTACCCCGTAGGTGTCAGAGAGATGGAATTTTCGGCCATCTTCTATGGCGCTCGCAGTCACACACATCCTCAAAAGCCTAGGCTTAACAGAAGAGGCCAGGGCTGATTGTATCCCAGGCAAAGGCCAAGCCTGACTTGGAAGCTTTTAGAACGGAGGGAACCGATGGGCTGCCTTTGTGGGTGGCGTCAACCTAGAGCTTAGGGGGAAATCCCAGTTGTGAGACCCTCTCAAACGGCAGACCTGACCAGCTCACCACAGCAGTGTATAAATCTGGAGCTTCTACTTTCATCCTTGGTGATTCCTAACAGGCACAAGTGCTTGAATCCCTTACAGTCTCAGCTACTTTGGTTTATTTTATTAAATCAACTGTTTTATTCAGGGCTGCTGTTGGCTCTACTGGTATACCAGCCAACCAGAACTTTCAGCTTATTACTCTGCAGAGGTCAAGCCAACAATTTATTGAAGTGAAAAGAGATACGGTATTGAAATAACCGTCTCTTTTTACAGAAATACCTGGGATTTCCATACTACCTGAAAATTAATCTGAGCTGCACACTTCAGGTAAGCGAAGAACTACCTGCTTTGCGAGGGCAAGGGATACTTATACATTGTAATTGAAGGGGGACTTTCCCTTGCTCCCCTATTGCTTTAGCAATGGACAGATCTGCACTATGGACATAAACTTGCTGTTGCATCTGTTGGTGAGATGCATGATAATGTTATGAGGGTGTTTTTTTTGTGGGGGTCATCCTGCATGATGCCCTGGTCCTTTGTAATTCCTGGGGTCCTGGTTCCACCAAGGATTAAAATCTAATGGAGGATTCCATTGCTGAATTAGCCAGACAAGGCTCATAGTTGCCAACTCAGTATGGTCCTTTGTATAACAAAGGAAGCAGCTCTGTGCCAGAGGACAAATGGAGGGACGTGCATGGCGCTGTGGTCTAAACCACTGAGCCTCTTGGGCTTGCCAATCAGAAGTTTGGCGGTTTGAATCCCCACGACGGGGTGAGCTCCCATTGCTTGGTCCCATCCCCTGCCAACCTAGCAGTTTGAAAGCACGCCAAAAAGTGCAAGTAGATAAATAGGTACCGCTCTGGTGGGAAGGTAAATTGCGTTTCCGTGCGCTGCTCTGGTTGCGGTATTCCGTTGCGCCAGAAGTGGCTTAGTCATGCTGGCCACATGACCCCGAAAAACTGTCTGCAGACAAACGCTGGCTACCCCAGAGTCGATCGTGACTGGACTTAACTGTCAGGGGTCCTTTACCTTTACCTTTTTAACACAGACAAAAGCCAGGATAGTTGTTTGTGAGAGAGAGCTGGGCTAGAAGCAGGTTGCTGGCATAAGTCAGGGAGTCATAGCCATGCTTGATTTTTGCTGGAATCCAAGGCTGTGTCCATGGGAGAAACAAGAGCACTTGGGGTGTTAATGCTGTGAGTGCCTCCACTGTAGGCTTAGGTTGCATATGTGTGTAAATAAACCACATGTCATAAAGAAACCATAGTCTCCACAGTCCCTTATTCCAAGGAAACCAAACCCTGGGTAAGTGACTGGAACCCCTGGAGTCTCTCACCACTTGGAGACATGCCACACTCATTTCATTTTGCTGTTGTTGTTGCATAAATTTTATTAAAGCTTTCCTTTGATATAACAAGATAAAAAAACCTAATCTATGTAAAAACAAAAACAGAAAAAGTGCGAGAGAGACAAGCATATATGGAAGGGGGGGAGAAAAAAAAGAAACAGGAAAAGAAAAGAAAAAGGGCTTCTTATTCTGTGTCTTTTCAGTTACATAAAAATAATTATTCGAACATTCCCTCCATAATAACAACCCACTATTCTACTTTCTTCATTTTTCCAGTCTCTTGTTCCATTTCATTCATCTCTGGCTTAATTTCATTCCTCATTTCATTCATCTCTGATCTGAAAGATTTTATTTGTTATGCAAATAACTGCTGAAGAATGCCAACAGTAAGTGGTGTACTTAAAATGTACAAAACAGACAATTGCCACAGCTAGATATCTTACTATGACAAGAGCACCAATAAATTTGGTTCCTTTACTTAAAGGACAACTTTCCCCATGGAGGAAATTTCAGTTGGTAATGTTACTTTCAATTTCTTGGGAGCACTTTCATCAAAAAGAGAGAAAAATTAATCCACTAATTCTTAATACCTAAATCTCTCTTGTCCTTTAAAATCTTTCTTATCTTAAATCATAAATCAAGCTTTTGTTTTGAATTCAGCACTTTACACGTCTTTTCTTTTTAAACCCAGAAAGTAACTGACTCACCAAATGGGGATTTTCACTGACAGACAAAGAAACTCTTTTGGGTTATAAATTATTCTTTTCCAAAGGTAATTAAGAAAGGGAGGCATCTGCTGATCCAGTGTCCATAAAGGTTGCTAAGTGGTTTGACCAAGATAACAATTCCTCATCTTGGTATCTGAAGAAGTGTGCATGCACACGAAAGCTCATACCAAAATAAAAACTTAGTTGGTCTTTAAGGTGCTACTGAAGGAATTTTTTTATTTTAATTCCTCATCTTCTAAGTCATTCCACCTGCCTGTCGGCAATTTCTCAGTCCCTTCACGCAGCAAACAGCTTTCCTGTGGTTAATCCTTTTGTTCACACTTTATCCAAAGTAAAGCCGATAGCCAAGACTTGAGTCTGGCTATCATCAAACACCGACAAAATCTGCCATCTTCTCTCCCCTGTAAGTCCCAACACTAATGTAATAGTTGACAGACCTCTGCTTGGATTGAGTCAGCACAGGCAAGTGACACTAGAGAATTTTGTGACAAGGGCTCTGGGTCAACAAACTGCCTTCCTCCTTCCAGAACTCAGAATGGGCAGTTCGGACAGGTCACTACACTGGACTGAGGCCGACCGTGACTGTCACTTTTTCTGAACCCGTCCACCCTGTGCGTCAGAAACAGGAGCAGCTGCAGATCGAAATGAGGGCTGCTCCGTATAGGGATAAAGGTATTTCAGCGTGTCATCCCCAAGAGGCAATGCGGAAGCAGGAAGCACAAAAGGAAGTACCTCATTAAAGAGTAGCTTCCTTTTGAGGAGCTTTGCTCCCTTCGGAATTTTTTGGCTTCAGAAAGCAAATTTTGGATGCCACTAAAGGCCACAAATAAGCAGACAGACAGATTGGACCCAGTTTGGCCCAATTCACTTCTAAATTCCCTAAGCTTGCATTGGGGAACCTCTTCATAGATTGCATTGTAGGTTAATTGGCAGAAGGGAAGGCAGCATTTGCATGTTCTGCCTTGGATGATAATAGCTCATTTCCCCGCAGCCTCAAAGGGTGTGTGTGTGTGTGTATTGGCAGAAGTCAGAACGAGAATCGCCATCCAAACACCTAATTTAAATAGCGGATAATATTTTGTCTCACTCTTCCACCAACATGAGTATGATCCTGCCTTAGCACTGGGTGGGGCAGGCATTTACTGGGATGTAGCCTCTCCCCACTTCTAGTCCGTCCTCTGTTTAGGCTTTTGGAGGGGATTCCTGCTCTGCCACTGAGCCTCTTGGGCTTGCTGATCAGGTCAGCGGTTCAAATCTGCACAACGGGGTGAGCTCCTGTTGCTCTGTCCCAGCTTCTGCCAACATATCAGTGCACACCACTGCATACCAGTGCAAGTAGAGAAATAGGTACTGCTGTGGCAGGAAGGTAAACAGTGTTTCCGTGTGCTCTGGCTTCCATCATATTCCTCCGTGCACTAGTAGTTTAGTCATGCTGGCCACATGATCCAGAAAGCTGTCTGTGGACAAATGCCAGTTCCCTTGGCCTGAAGTGAGATGAGCGCCACACACCATAGTCGCCTTTGACTGGACTTAACCATCCAGGGGTCCTTTACCTTTTTACCTTTCCATGCCTTCTCTGCCTCCAGGAAATTGTGACGCCGAGGAAGTTTGCAAAATGTACTGGTTCACACCGATGCCCTTCTTGAATGGCACTGTTGTGTTGGATGTGTTGGTGGAAAGCAACGGCATTGGTCTCCCTGTGAGCAGCAGAAGGTGAGTGATACGTTTCTAGTTTGTAGACTGTTGTAGAAAATTGAACGCCATGCACTGCACTCATAGGTCCACAGATGTACAGAGAGGGGAACAATGCCTTGACCTGACAGGAGCCATTTTTCCCTGCCAGAAACAAAAGGTCAAGGAAGGGTTCTCCCTTGCTCAACAGGAGGAATAATCCCCACTTGACCCCAGACCATCACCGGAATATGCCTCGCCTCTTTTGCATAGCTATCGCCTAAGCGCTTTTACAACTCCTCCAGAAACATACATAATAATGCCTTAACTCAGGAAGGTCTGGCGCAACAGTAATTGCGCATTTCCCACCAACCCTTCTTTATCTCTGCCCCGAAGCGTTTTTCCTCCCAGGAAGGAGACTTTCTGAATCTAAACCTTTCTTTAATTCTGTCTGAATAAAAACTATGTTGTTGTATGAACTTATCTGTTTGATTATATTTAGGAGACGGGTTTCTTTTTTATGTATTCTTGCACATGTGTTTCTGTAAAACTTCGAGACTTTCAAATTGCTAATACGTTGTCCTTAGACTATGTATGTATTAATGTTGTTAAAGTGTAACCCTCCCTTCATTACTAGTTACTGTATTTCTGTAACCCTTTATGAAGCCTTCAAGTGTACGCGTTCCCTCTCCAAGTATCAACCCTATGTATCAATTTGTATCACATTTTGACAGTCACCCAAGTTTCACAGTGTAAATTTCCATGAATAGTTTCTACATTTCCTCCCGCTTGACAAGTTCCCTTCTACTACAGTGCCATCTAGCTTGTCTTACAATAATGACACAAATACACAACTTAGTGAAGAAAAACAAGTTTATTAAAACCAGGTGTCGCGATATCCTTCGCACCTCCGCACCTCCGGCAAATCCATCCTGTGAACAAATAAAATGTATGCAAAATCATTATCTTTTAAAAAATTTTTTAAATTGATTTTACACATTACAAAACAATACATACATACATAACATATTCTCCACCTTCTTCCAACCCCCCCCCAGGCCCTCTCCTGCCACGAGAGAGTCCTGTGCAAGTAGACAGTTGAAGGTGGTCCATTTTATAGTTGGATTTATACCTTCCTCCCTCTCCCCCGCCCCAGTGCCCCCTTCTGCCACCAGAGAGCTCCAGGATAACAAGGCAGAAAGAAGGAGAGTGTCCACCCAACTATTTACCCAAATACACTTTTTAACTTTATACTAAAAAAGAATAGAAAAAGAAAAAGGGAAAGACGACTAAAAAGAAAACCCCCAACCCCCCCTTGAAACAAAAGAAATAAAGGATTAAAAATGGAGAAAAAAGAAAAAGAGAAAAAGAAAAAGAAAAACTATTTATGGTCATTCATTTTCAATAAACATTGTATGGGCTTCCCCAACCTCCCCCCTACCCCGATTTTCATTTCCAATTCTCATTTAACAGCTTTCTTGTCATTATTCCCATTCTATTTATCAAAATCACATTCTGAATTTAATATTCTTATTTCTAAATCTTATCATAATTCCATCTAATCAATCTTTCTTTTCTTCCCTTGCCTAAATTTTTATCCTCTAAGGACTTCCATTCTTTTTAAACCATTTGATCATTCCAAATTTTAATTTACTATATATCTATTTGATAATGTACCTGCTCTTCCCCTGGCCCCAGCCGACCCCCTTCAGTCCAGCAAATTCCATAGTCATCAGTCCAGTTTTCAATCCTTTTAATCTATCCTAATATCTAATTATCCATTCTTACTTCATCCCACCCCCTTTTTCCAATGTTTTACAATCCAACCTTCCTTATGGCCCCCCTGGATTTTCCCGCTTCTTTGCACAACCATTTCCTTGCGTGTTTTCTGCACTCCAAAAAGTTCCATCGCTTTGGTCAGTCCGAGAGTTTCTTGTCCTTTCCCCAGTATAGGAGGAATAAATTCCAATCCTTCTTGTTGAGCATATTCCTCATTTCCTTCCCCTGTCTCTTCCTGTTGAACTTCATCTTGTTTTTCAATATCACTGTCATTTGATGCATTGTGTGTACTGTCTTCCTCTGCTATTACACTGTTCATGTCCTCCAACTGTAAAAATTGTCTCCTTTCTTGCAATAATAATTCCTCCTGGTACATTCCGATTCTCAGTTCCCACAAGCATCTCAAAACATTTTGCTGGAACGCAGATGGATATACTTTTGTTGACATTCTCTCTCTTTTTTTAAATTTTTAAATAGTACTTTATTTCAAAATTTTTAAGATTACATATTAAAAGAGAACAAGAAAGAAAAACAGACAAAAAAAATCATAAAGAAAAAGAGAAAATTAGGAAATCCATTATTCACGGATTTACATAAACCATAACTCGTTCTATTCATACATACAGGGCTAATAGTTCCACACATACAAAAACATACTAATCAAATCATAATAATAACAAAGGATATATATATATATATATATATATATATATATATATATATATATATGTACATATATGCATATATATATATATACTAACTCAAAACTCTAAGCATTCACAACCTAACTCATGCAGCAATTATTAAACACAATTTATAAAGCATAGACACAGAAAATAATAATAATGAGAAATACAAACAAAAATAAAGATAAAGATAAAGATAAGAATAAAAAATAAAAATAAAAATAAGAATACTTCCGATTGTCTGTCCACTGTTGTCTTACAATATACTCTTCCCTTAACTTGTTATATTCCCACTTTCCTCTCCGGCCAATTCCGGATACTTTTACCTATTTTAACCTAACATGTATTGTCTCTTTATACGGTTCTTAGTTTAAGCATATCACCAACTCCGAATTTAGTCCCTCTTTCATTAAATATTCCTCTAATAGTTTCCACTCACTTTGGGTTTTTTGTTTCGGGGTGTTTCTTTTATACGCTGTCATCTTTGCTAAATTCATATACTCTATTACTTTATTTTGCCACTCCCATACCGTCGGTGTCTCCTCCCCTTTCCATCTCTGTGCTATAAGGGTCCTTGCCGCTGCCACCGCGTATAGTAAGATATTCCTCCTATCTTTGGGTATACCCTTGGCTATCATGCTTAATAAGAACAGCTCTGGGGTTTTTTCAAATGTACACTTTAACATCCTCTTTAACTTCTCATAAATTATGTTCCAAAACCTTTGTAATTTTTTACACTGCCACCAGCAATGCATATACGTTCCAATTTGTTCGTGGCACTTCCAACACTTATTTGAACCTTTTTTATATATCTTCCTTAATTTCTCTGGAGTTAGATGCCACCTGTATACCATCTTCATTGTATTCTCCTTAATCGCTGTGCAAGCTGTAAATCTTATACTTTCTATCCAAAAATTCTCCCATTTTGTACACTCAATAACTCTACCGAAATCTTGTGCCCATTTCACCATAACATCTTTGACTAATTCATCCTTTAGATTCCACTCCAACAAAAATTTATATATTACTGCCAATTGTTTTTCCTCATTTTCAATTAACATTTCTTGTAATTTTGATCTATTTTCCTGAAAGCCGATTTCCCTGTGTTTCTTAAATAAACTCTGTATTTGGTTATATTGTAACCAGCTTGCACAGTGATTTTTCACCTCCTCATATGGTTTCAGTGTATATTGTTTATCTACCTCTTTTATCAGGTCTTGGTATGTTAACCACTTTTCTTTGTTTCTCTCCCCCCCCCCCCCGGGCCGTTATTTCAAAGGGTGATGCCCACCACGGTGTCCTTGGTTCTAATAATTTCCTAAATTCCAACCACACCCTGAATATTGAGTTTTTAATTACGTGGTCTGCGAATTCCTTGTATATCTTTCCATTTTCTTGTAGAAGGTATGCGTGCCACCCAAGAGAGTTTCTAAATCCCTCCAGATCTAAAATTTCCCTATTGTCTAACACGATCCATTCTTTTAACCAGCACAGATTTGCCGCTGCATAATACAATTGTAAATCTGGTACACTCTCTTTGCTATCCGTTAGTAATTTGAACTGGATTCTAGGTTTCTTTTTACCCCAGATGAATCTACTTAAAATTCTCTTCCAATTATTAAAGATCTCTTCCAATTATTAAAGATCTCCATTTTCCCGATAATTGGCAACATCTGAAACAAGAATAAATTTTTTGGCAGTATCATCATTTTTATTGTTGAGATTCTTCCCATTATTGATAGATGTAGATTATCCCATTTCTCTAAATCTTTTTCAATTTCTTCCACAGCCTTCTATAATTGTTCTCATATAAGTTTACATTATTCTTTGTCACTATTATTCCCAAATACTTTACCTTTTTTACCACCTCCCAGCCCGTAGCCAATTCTAATTCCTTCACTTCATTTTCCCTCAAATTTTTAACAATCATTTTGGTTTTTCCCATGTTAACTTTGAATCCCGCTATCTCTCCATAATTTTTTAATTTAAGTTTCAATTTACCTACAGAGTCTGCTGGGTCCTCCATTATTATCAAGATGTCGTCTGCAAAGGCCTTAAGTTTGATCTCACTCTTCCTGACTTTCAATCCTCTAATATTTCTGTCTTCTTTTATCTCCTTAATTAAGCATTCTATTGATAAAATAAATAGGAGGGGGGACAGTGGACATCCCTGCCTCGTTCCTTTTTTAATCTCAAATTCTTCTGTGGCTTCGCCGTTTATTAATATTTTAGCTGATTGGTCCTTGTATATCGCATTAATTCCTCTTAAAAAGTTCCCCTCAATCCCAATCTCCTCCATTGCTTTCTTCATAAATTTCCAGATCAAATTATCAAACACTTTCTCAGCGTCGAGGAAAACAAAGGCTACTTTTTGACTCGGATTCCAATCAAGGAACTCAATCGCATCTAAAAGAATTCTCATGTTGTTACACATCTTGCGCTTGGGCAAAAATCCCTGCTGTTCCTTGCCCAATATCCTATTTAGTACTTTCTTTAATCTATTTGCAAGAATCAACGCAAGAATTTTATAGTCCGAATTCAGGAGGGATATGGGTCTAAAATTTCCGACCTCCTCCTTTTTATTATTATCCTTTGGGATCAAAACAATAAAGGCCTGTTGCCAGGAATTGGGAAATACTCCCTTTTCCAAGATCTCATTAGCAAGTTTTTGATATATTTCCAGAGGGCGTGACTTTTTTCTATAAGGAAAGACAATTAAATCAGCTGATGAGGCGGAGAAATATAGTAGGAAAATTAAGAGTGAAATAGGAGGGGAGGAGGGTGACATTGAAGAAGGTCAAGTAGAAGAATAAAAGGGGGAGGGGGAAAGAATTGGCTGCATATATCTTTTTTCGTTTTGATTGTGTAAATTGTCTTTTTTCTTTTTTCTTTATTGGCAAACGACTAAGGGGGTGGTTCGGGTTTAGAAGCAATATACACGATACGATACAAGTCTCCGCTTAATCCATCTACTTTCCACTGCAGGTGCAGTGTAAGGTGTGAGTTTTTATTGGTTGGTTCGAGTTATTAAAGTGAAATTCTAAAGTGATGAATCTTAAGGTGGTCTCGTGGAATGTGAATGGCCTGAATAATAAATTGAAGAGGAATAAGGTAGAACACATCCTGAGGAAAGGCGTTTGGGATGTGATCTGCCTCCAAGAAACACATGTAGCAAATAGACACAAGAGAGTTCTAAATAATAAAAGGTTGGGTGAGGTGCACACATCGTTGGATGAGAGAAAGAAGAGGGGAGTAGCCACCTATGTAAAGAAAAATATTAAGACAGAAAAGATCCTCCAGGACGAAGAAGGAAGAATGGTAGGTACAAGGCTACACTTACCAGGCAGTAATGTGATAGTAATTAACATCTATGCACCCAATGGAGGTAAATCTGGCTTCTTTAGAAAGTTGAGAGATCAGATGAGTAAGGTAATAGAAGGGGAGGAAATAATATTAACGGGGGATTTTAACGGGGTCTGGAATGTGGAAATGGATAGAACTAACAAAGTGAGAAAGAGTAGTGGAGAACTACCAAAAGAATTTAGAGACCTAATAGAGGAATATGAATTAAAAGACGGTTGGAGAATAAGGAATCCTAAGGAAAAGAAGTTCTCTCACTATTCAGATCTCCATAAGTCGGCAGCCAGACTGGACATGGTGTGGCTATCCGCAAATTTGATGTTAAAAATGACAAACAGCGAAATTCTACCAAAATCAATAAGTGATCACAACCCGGTAATGGTAAATCTGAAAGAGAAAGAAAGTAGGAAAGGCAGGTGGCGAATGGATGAAGGGATACGTTGCAGGGTACGTTGCAAAGGTTCTCTCACTATTCAGATCTCCATAAGTCGGCAGCCAGACTGGACATGGTGTGGCTATCCGCAAATTTGATGTTAAAAATGACAAACAGCGAAATTCTACCAAAATCAATAAGTGATCACAACCCGGTAATGGTAAATCTGAAAGAGAAAGAAAGTAGGAAAGGCAGGTGGCGAATGGATGAAGGGATACGTTGCAGGGTTCGTTGCAAAGGTGAAAAAGTTACTGACGGAATTCTTTCAAGTGAATATGAGTGAGGGCATGAACACAACAACAGTTTGGGAGGCGAGCAAAGCCTTTGTGAGGGGCATCTATATTCAACAGAAAAGTAGAATTAATAGAGAGAGGAGGGAAAGAATTAAAAAAATAGAAAAGGAAATAGAAGAGAAGGAGAAGGAATTGGGAAAAAATCCAAAGGATGCAAAAATAGCAAATCAGATCAAAATTTTACAAAATAGTTTGTCAATGGTGATAGGGAATGAAATTGAAAAAAAGATAAAATGGGCAAAACAAAGACAGTTTGAATTGGGAGGGAAAGCCGGACGCCTTCTATCATGGCAATTGAGGAAAAAACAGGAAAGCAGTTTAATCACAAATATTAGGGAGGGGGAGAAAATTTGGACAAAAAGGGAGGATATTCAGAAATGTTTTTGGAATTATTATAAAAAATTATATAAAGAGGAGGATATAAGTGAGAAAAAATTAGATAATTATTTTAGGAATTTAAATTTGACCAAATTAAAAGATGAAGAGAGAAAAGAATTAAGTACCCCAATACTAAAGGAAGAAATATTAGATGCAATAAATAAATTAAAACAAGGAAAGTCGCCCGGGACAGATGGTTTAGCAAATCAACATTATAAAATTTTTAAAGATGAATTTTGTTTACATTCTCAGGCCCTTTCAAGGAGTCAGGCAATAGTTACTTCTTATTTCACCAACCACATTTTAGAAAACTGGCTGCCATATTTATCACAGTTCTATTGCCTTAAATTCTGTAAATATGTTTAATATGTAACACCCAAAAAACCCATGCACTCTTTCCCTTCTTTTTCTTTTTAGTAATAATGTCAGCTCGCTGGTCTGTCCGGGCTGCTGGTTCCAGGGAAAGAACAGACCTTTCCCTATTTAATTGTCTCTCCTTGCAGGGAATTTTAGTCACCACTGTCCATCTCCCCTCTAACCCTGCTTCAAGGGGAGAATCTTTTTACCACATTCTTTGGAGTTATCTTTGTAAAAAATATACTTCTTGTCCCGGTTTCGGGTTCTTTAATTAACTGCTTCTTAAATCAATCAGTGGGAGGAGATGGCTTCCGTGTTTTCTCTCTCTCTCCCGTTTCCTAATTGTATTCCAATAAATTTATTTTTGAATCTTACTCACTGTCCTTTTCCGAATTGTTCTTTAGAACTATCCAGCGCTCTCCGCCTCCGGTTTCGGTGCTTCTCTCCGTGAGGTAGCGATGTCGCTCAAAGATGGCCCCCGCGACTTCTACCCTCTCTCACTCCGGTGCTCTTCTGAGACAACCGGAGAGTTCGGGGAGTCAAAATGGGGGACTGCCGAGCTATCTTCGTCCCCGGGACATTCGACCCGGGGCTCTAAGGGGCGCAGCATCGCTCTTGCTGCCCTCCCCCCCTCGCGAAGACGGGCTGCCTCGGAGCTCGAGGCAAACCCTGCCGGACAGCGCTGGCGCTGGACCGGAAGCCGCAAAATCATTATCAGGACCATTACCCCAATTGTCCCACTAAGGTCCCCACATCGAAAAACCTATCAAACCTTTGTACTTACCTGATTGCCCTCCACCCAACTGTCTCCCGCCTTTTTCTTGTAA
Organism: Zootoca vivipara; assembly: GCF_965207765.1. Lineage (NCBI taxonomy): Eukaryota > Metazoa > Chordata > Lepidosauria > Squamata > Lacertidae > Zootoca > Zootoca vivipara. Next base: position 78,939,512 of record NC_142589.1, read on the forward strand.
TTGAGTAACATTGGGAAGGAATATTATATAAAGCTGGAAGCTCTCTTTGTTCGGGGTTCTTCGCTCCGTCTTGCTGCATGAGAGGGGAACCGCTGTTGCAACAGCCTTTTATTTCTTTATTTTCTGTTTAAAATAAACTGCCTTGCTTTTTGGAAGTCCTGGTTTGGTCTCTGTCATTTTACAGTCGGTAAGAGCTTATTAACTGCATCTCTTGCCAGGGTTCCCGGACTCTTCCTGGGTCAGGATCCTGTTTCCCCCGGTCTTCAGGACCCCCCTAAATTTCACTTCAAGACCCAGCAAGAACATTTTCACGTGTGCCAGTATCTTGCTTGTGCCATATTTTGAATGAAATCTAAAACAAAACAAACCCCAAAACTGTCAATCTACAGTCATTGTTGTTGTTTAGTCGTTTAGTCGTGTCCGACTCTTCGTGACCCCATACCTCGGTTTAAGTCATACTTCGGTTTAAGTACACTTTGATTTGAGTACTTCCAATTTAAGTGCTCCGCAGACCAGTCTGGAATGGATTCATCCACTTTCCATTACTTTCAATGGGAAAGTTCGCTTCAGGTTAAGTACAGACTTTCGGAACCAATTGTGTACTTAAACCGAGGTACCACTGTATTACAGAAAGAGAACTGGCAGCAAAGCTCTCTTGATCAGCTCAGCAGAACTAGAACCATCTTCCACCAGTGATACAGTAGTTCCACCTGGCTGTGTCTGCGGGCCAAGGGGACACAGCGAGGCCTGTTCCATCCTCCTGGCTGGAGCCGACTGCCATGTGGCTCCTCCCCTCCCTGAACTGTTTCCTGCACTGACAGTGCCATTTGGCCATTATGTAATGATTACATGAATGCATTGGTAATTGAACTCGCTAGTTTTCCCCTCCCCTCACCATTCCCCCCCCCACCATCTTTTGTATCAAGTCTCTCTGACGACATACCATTATGGTATTTTGAATGGAATTGATGGCTTTTAAGAAAAAGCAGTATATAAATGTAGCAAAATAAAACACATATATGCTTTTTCTCCTTATTTATAGGTTTGCCGTAAATATCAACGGCTATGTGGGAATTTCTCAAAATGAGGTTAAGCTCAGGATTGGGGACAAGGTAAAATGCTGGGGTTGGTAGGGATCTCAAGCGGCGTTACAGTCTGCTCACCACTACTACTTGCAGTCTGCAGATGTGGTTGCATTTGCCTGTTGGGGTTAAACAGAGTTTTAGGATCCCATCTCTGGTCAGCACAAAAGCATGGGAATTAGGCTGCAAAGCCTCCTTTTGAGCAAGTCCAGCTATGAAGTAAGCTGGCTTCCTCCTTGTTACCCTGCTTAACAAAGAATTGGGCAACAACTTGTAAAGTAAGTTTGAAAATTAGATTTACTTACTTTATAGTCATGCATTGGCTCCTAGTGACAGTAGCAGTAAAAACTCTACAGTCTGCTCTTTTCCTTTCTCTTAGAGACCGGGGGGCGGGGTGGGGAACTGGTCACAGTGGGGGGCGGCATGGAGACTCCCTGGTTTCTTCAGCCGCTTCTTGACCCCCCTCCTGTCCAGCCTCTGCTTCAGCCTCAGAGTCTGAACTGCACTCTGGCAAAGACTCTTCCAGCTCACTAAACCCTGTTGCCCCTCCAGCCTCCGGCACCTCCTCCCTGCCCCCCCAGTTTTCTCCCTCTGACCACTCATCGTCGTCCCACCACCAGTCCCCAAGCTTTGAGCCTTCTTCCCCCGGGAGTTCCCCGACTGGTGCCTCCCACCACACCTCTGCGTCCAGCCAGTCCATGACACTCCCTGCCCTTGCCCTTATGGGTGGGGCCTGGCACGGTCCCCATGAAGTTTTACCCTTGGATTCTGTAGAAGGTATCTGTTGGTCCCCAATGGCTTTGGTGTGATAGACTCTCCTCTCTTGTCCCTTCTTACCAAGCACAGCTAGAGTCTTTGTGGGGCGTCCTGCATCTGAACGACCCATCACGTCCCTTGTGGTACACTTACGGACAAGCCCCTGTGCTCATCCTTGGTGGCATTCCCCGGAGCAAGATTGTCTTCATGTCGGATTCAATGTTTTTCGATTACATTCCAATAGAGGTAAAGGGGAAACAAGCCCTCTGCATAGCGCATCTCTGACATGGCATCTTTGTGTTGGCTGGGGGTGGGGCTGGAACTCCCCCAATGGTTCACACATGAGCTTGGTGACGGCAAGTGAAGTTGTAGCCGTCCCACGGTGGTGGACCTTGACTTTGGCAGACCGCATGTTTTGTACGTAGTGTGTCCCAGGTTAAGTCCCCAGCATCTCCAGTTGAAAGAAGCTCAAGAGCTGACACCTTTAAACACAGCGGATGTCCATTATAGCTAACAAAGTACAGCATTATGGGAATTCCCACACAAGTCTTAACCTAGTAGGAGCTGAGCCTGTTTCCACCCTTGCCTCTCTTTGTCTCCTTTTCTGCTATAGGTGGGCATTGACAGCTGCTGGATTGGCTCCCTCTCATGCCCACAGGGTACATTCTCCTCTGCCATTGTTGATGCCATTAGTACAGAGAGCACCCTGTTCATCCGGCAGAACCAGCTTGTCTATTACTTTACGGGACATTACCCAATCTTGCATGTGAACACTTCTGGGTCTGGTACGTGAGCCTGAGAAGCCAAAAGGCAGAGTTTTGTATTGGTTTTATGCCACTTTTACTTCCATGCCTTCCGTTACAGAACTGTTGGAATTCTATTTGGTGAGGGTATTGAGAGCTATGCTCTTCCATTTTCTCTGGGGGCATCATCAGTCATGTTAACTGCTGTCCTGCCCTCAACTTGCACTGACTGGACAAGGATAGAATACGGACTAACCCCTGGTTGTGGCGGTGCATCTTGAAGGTGTGCCACTGTGGAGGACCCGCCCCCATGTAGCACCATGGTTATGCCACAGTAACTGCATTGGCAGCACAATGCTGACAATGGAAGGGGCAGTCCTGACCCAACAGCTCACTGACTGCCAATTAGTTTCTGGGCCCAATTCAAAGTGCTGGTTTTGGCCTATAAAGTCTTAAACGGCTCAAGACCTCAAGGACTGCCTCTCCCCTTATAAACTGACCCTGTGGTTATCCTCTGAGGCCTTTCTTTGTGTGGCCTCTACATAAGAGGTTCAGAGGGTGGCAACATGAGAACAGGCCTTTTCTGCAGTGGCTCCCCATTTGTGGAATGCTCTCCCCAGGGGGGCTCACCTGTTGTCTTCATTACATATATTTAGATGCCAGGAAAGAACATTCTTCTTCTCCCAAGCCTTTGGCTAATTAAACAATCTATGGCCTTTTAAACACCAGGTGGATATTGTTTTTATTTGTTACGTTGTTACATTTTTGTCTTTTTATATTGTAAACTACCCTGTGATCCTTGGATGAAGAGTGGTATAGAAATTTAATAAATAAAAATAAACTTAAGCTGAACATGATCAGAGCAGAAGACTAGCAAAACAAAAATAAATCTTCTTCTAAAAGCACCCAAGCGGGTGATCATCACTATATCCTGTGGGGACGAGTTCCATACTTGAACTTATGCCCTGCCCCGAATTTCTGCATATTCTGCTTCATTAGCTGAGCCCAAGTTCTAGAAGTATAAGAGAGGAAGAAAAACTCACCCCTATCTTTTCTATACTCTGCATAATTTTATACACCTATGTCAATAACAGACAGTCTTTTAGGAAATCACTAACACCATCATGCAGTATTAAAACCACCACAGTGCTGTTAAAAGCCCTTTCCTTAAAAACAGCTAGTTTCCCAAAACCTGCCAGAATTAAACAGTATTCACCTGATGGTAGAAGGTGGCAAGGAGCTAGCCAGTCTAGCCTCTCTAGGAAGGGAGCTCCAAATTCTGAGAGCTGTTACCAAGAGGGCCCATTGTTGTTGGCATTGTCAGGAGACAGTGGAGTGTGCCTCCGGGAGTGAACTCAAACTGCTCTATGAACAGTACCAAAGTGACCTCCTTGGGGCACAAGCCTGTGTATGGAGGTCCTGGGCTGGTCAGATGACAAGTTCTCCCCCCCCCCCCCCCGCCGCCAGCCTCGCTGATGTGGTCCAAGGGTAAGCTGAGCAAGATGTTTGGCAACAGCTTTACTGCAGGCGTTGCTGAAAGGAAGCATACAAGGCACCATCCAACCGTCTTATGGATTCCACTTCAGATTTGTGTAGGGTTCATTCCATAGCCCTTTCTTCTCCTGAAGATATCCCACAAGGCAGTGGAGGTTGAGAATCAGTGTTTTCCTTCTCCTAGATGGGCTACCTTCTCAGGTTGATGAGCCCCATCTGCCCCTCACTTCCCTCTTCAGCATTGTGCAGAAACCTCATTTTTGGCTGGTTGAGCCCATTTAATCTGCTAGAGTCTGTCTGCGCATGCAGAGAAGTCCCTCACCTGGTTTAGCCAGCCCGTTGAAGATGTTCCCAGGGTGTGACCACTGTCACAGGTTGACAGCTTCTAGGAGCCACAGGTGAGAGCTGAGTGCAGGGTGGGGACCAAAGTACCCCAGAAGGAGCATGATGTATCCCTCTCCTAACACCCCACACAGCCCCTCATTACATTACAACCTGACAAACCATCTGGCAAACAAGGCTCATATGCCTTTGCAAGGTGCTTAGAGTAACTGATTGGGACCATCTCTCTCTGGAATGCGCCACCACAGGATGTTGTCATGGACTGTCATAAAGGACATAGATAAATTCATGGAGGATAGCACTGTCTGTGACCACTAGTCATGATACATGACCCCAGAACGAGAGGTAGGATACCTTTGGATACTAGTCGCCGGGGAACAAAAGGCACAGAAGGTTACTTAACTCATGCCCTGCTTGTGGGTTTTCCAGGGGCATCTGGTTGCAGGATCCTGGGCTAGGTGGGGGCTGATCCAGCTGCCAGGCTCTTCACATTTTCTCTTATGTTTCTTTAGAGCTCTGGACACGCATATTGAACCATGTCTGCGTGAGAACCTTGAACCCAGTCTTTTTCCCACTTAATGGCTCTGAATATGTGATTGCCCTTGGTGGCGGCTGGCAGGAAGGAGAATTCTTTCTTATCACGATTAAAGGTATTTATCTTGCCCCACATAAGACTATAGGACAGAATGGATGGGTGCTAGCTTGAGGAGGGGCATGTTCTTTCATTGTTTTGTACAACAGGGTATTGAGCAAGACTTGAATGGCGTGGTCTCAGCTGGATGATTGATCAGCGAGTCTAGGCCAGAGATGCTGGGTTCCAGAAAGCCACTTCCAAATAGTAGGGAAATTTCAATTTCTGTAGGATATTGGGGGAGCTTTCAGATTCATATTTTTAATTATTTGTTTTTATGGACTGTCCTCAGGTTTTAACCTATGTTTGCTGATATGTTTTATAATTTTCATGTATTAGGTAATTCATAATTGCCTTATTTTAATGTGTTTTGAATTGTGGTTTTACTGTGTGGATGACTCGAAACATTTCCTGACAAATTGAATAAAGAAAGTGGGTCGGTTTGGGGCAAAGCATGGATCATAAGTAGGGTATACATGTGCTGGCCATGGGAGGCTTTGTCCATTGGAGAGTGGGAAGGGAGAAGCAGTCCACTCATTTTAACCCTACTTGTGATTCCTTTTTCTTTATAGATGGGATTGTGAAGGCTTCTAGATCCTTGAGGGAAAGGGACAAGACAGTATGTGATTTTGTAACGGGTACGTCCATTTTGATTTTTAAAATGTGCCTTCCACTGGGTAGCCTCCACAGTCTCGTGCCACTGTTGTGAGCTTTGTAGTGAGGGAGGTAAAGCCAGAATGGGCCATATATGTCTTTGTTTCCCTAATCACCATTCAGAACCAAAAATCCAACAATGTACAACATGGAATGAGCTGGGTTGGGGAGAGCTATTTTTCTCCGTGACTGTTATCCTATATAATAATGTCCATGTTGTCCCTGCGTCCAGATGTCCCGTGTGTCCCTGGGGTACTGCGCATGTCCCCCAGAGACACAGGGATTGGACGGAGGGACAACCAGGGACACAGGGATTGGACCCGTGCTCTCGGGACACAGGGAACAGCCAACCGCCGCTCCGAAGCCCAGTCTCATGCTGGAGGTGCGCGGTGAGGCGGCGGGGGAGAGAAGCGCTCCCCCCCCCGGCAGCCTTGCCGCACACCTCCGGCATGGGACGGCGCTTCCTCGGGGAACCCGAGGAAGCCGAAGCGGCAGCGGGCACGGAGGGAGGCCCGCTTTGGCTTGGCAGCGGCGGGAAGAAGGGGAGGAATTCCTCCCCTTTTTCCCGCCGCCGCCAAGCCAGTCCCGGAGCCGAATTGCGGCGCGGCGGGGTTTTCCGCCGTTTGCCTCCCCCAGGGGAAGGCAAACGGCGAAAAGCCCCCGCTGCGGACTGGCTTGGCGGTGGCGGGAACATCCCGCCACCGCCAAGCCAGTCCCGGAGCCGAATTGCGGCGCGGCGGGGTTTTTCGCTGTTTGCCTCCCCCAGGGGAAGGCAAACGGCGAAAACCCCCCGCTGCGGACTGGCTTGGCGGTGGCGGGAAGACCCGCCACCGCCAAGCCAGTCCCGGAGCCGATTTGCGGCGCGGCGGGGTTTTTCGCCGTTTGCCTCCCCCTCGAGGGAAGGCAAACGGCGAAAAGCCCCCGCTGCGGACTGGCTTGGCGGTGGCGGGAAGACCCGCCACCGCCAAGCCAGTCCCGGAGCCGAATTGCGGCGCGGCGGGGTTTTTCGCTGTTTGCCTCCCCCAGGGGAAGGCAAACGGCGAAAACCCCCCGCTGCGGACTGGCTTGGCGGTGGCGGGAAGACCCGCCACCGCCAAGCCAGTCCCGGAGCCGAATTGCGGCGCGGCGGGGTTTTTCGCCGTTTGCCTCCCCCAGGGGAAGGCAAACGGCGAAAAAACCCCACTGCGGACTGGCTTGGCGGTGGCGGGAAGACCCGCCACCGCCAAGCCAGTCCCGGAGCCGAATTGCGGCGCGGCGGGGTTTTTCGCCGTTTGCCTCCCCCTCGAGGGAAGGCAAACGGCGAAAAGCCCCCGCTGCGGACTGGCTTGGCGGTGGCGGGAAGACCCGCCACCGCCAAGCCAGTCCCGGAGCCGAATTGCGGCGCGGCGGGGTTTTTCGCTGTTTGCCTCCCCCAGGGGAAGGCAAACGGCGAAAAGCCCCCGCTGCGGACTGGCTTGGCGGTGGCGGGAACATCCCGCCACCGCCAAGCCAGTCCCGGAGCCGAATTGCGGCGCGGCGGGGTTTTTCGCTGTTTGCCTCCCCCAGGGGAAGGCAAACGGCGAAAACCCCCCGCTGCGGACTGGCTTGGCGGTGGCGGGAAGACCCGCCACCGCCAAGCCAGTCCCGGAGCCGAATTGCGGCGCGGCGAGGTTTTTCGCCGTTTGCCTCCCCCAGGGGAAGGCAAACGGCGAAAAGCCCCCGCTGCGGACTGGCTTGGCGGTGGCGGGAAGACCCGCCACCGCTAAGCCAGTCCCGGAGCCGAATTGCGGCGCGGCGAGGTTTTTCGCCGTTTGCCTCCCCCAGGGGAAGGCAAACGGCGAAAACCCCCCGCTGCGGACTGGCTTGGCGGTGGCGGGAAGACCCGCCACCGCTAAGCCAGTCCCGGAGCCGAATTGCGGCGCGGCGAGGTTTTTCGCCGTTTGCCTCCCCCAGGGGAAGGCAAACGGCGAAAAGCCCCCGCTGCGGACTGGCTTGGCGGTGGCGGGAAGACCCGCCACCGCCAAGCCAGTCCCGGAGCCGAATTGCGGCGCGGCGGGGTTTTTCGCCGTTTGCCTCCCCCTCAGGGGAAGGCAAACGGCGAAAAGCCCCCGCTGCGAACTGGCTTGGTGGTGGCGGGAAGACCCGCCACCGCCAAGCCAGTCCCGGCAGGCCGCTTCCTCTAGCGCCCGTTTTTAAACGGGCTAAAATCCACTAGTTTCTTTATAAAACTTATATCCTGTCCTTCCAAAGGAATCCAGAAACAGCAAAGACAAAACAAAAACCTCTTAAAAACAATTCTAATACAGATGCAGACCAGGAATGGTTTGTTTATTATGATTAACTAATCTGGGCATATCTTATATATATCTTGTTTATATTGTAAACCACCCTGCGATCCTCAGATGAAAGGTGGTATAAAAATTAATTAATTAATAATTATATGCACTTCTGACACATATTATTTCATAGAACTGTAGCATTGGAAGGGACTCCAAGGGGCATCTAGTTAAACCCTTCTATGCAGGTATTTAGCATTCATTTCCTCTTCCCAGGAAATCCTGGGAATTACAATTCCATGGGGACACCACTAAAGATTTCTCCCAGTGTACTTAAATAGCTCCACTCAGTGATGATTCCCAGAGTTCTTTGGAAGATGACATTTAAGCTGGTATAAAAATCAACATTATGGGTAAACAGAGACATGGCATAATAGTAGGAGCAATGTGGTCTGTTCAGAGTGCGTTCAGAATGATCAGTACAAAAAGGTTTGCAGCAAAAACCAGCTCTGGTTGGCTTTGATTGGCGAGCACGTAAGACATTACTGAGACACTTTCTTCACAGTTTTATAATTATTTAAATATTTCTGTATCTCTTTTTAAAGGCGGAGGTAAATGATAAGTATATGGGTGGAGTCTTACGCATGGGGCAGTGGGAAGTCTGACACTGGAACCAATGTTTAGTTTGCTGGGCTGTCTGGAATGAAAATGGCCAGCAGGAAGATCTGCTCATGCCACAAATGCAAAACCTACAGTGACTTCTCTTTAAATAATGCAATTTTTCCATGCCCCAATCTTCTTCTCCCTTCTAGCTTCAGCATGCTCCATCAAATGGGCCACTTACTCCTTGACTGATAACCGGATATATTTGCTGGTGCATGAGACTGGAACAGACAAACATATCATTGCGGTATACCTTCTAGGTTAGACTGGCTCTCTTAAGTGTTATCCGTATGGTTTACCGTACTTGAAATTCAACTTGGTGGTGTTAAAAAAATCAAAATCAAATCTATTCTGGCAGGAATCTGTCTAACAATCATGACACAAAAAGAGAAAGGGACAGATAAATAAGGAGTAAAATGAATAGATTCAGGTGCACTGAAGTTACCCTGCCACATGCTAGAAGTGCCAATGTGATTTGGGGGCACAGGGGAACTGAAGGAAAATAATATATCATTTGAAAAAGATGTTTAAATACTGAGACCCTTTCCACTGCGTTATTGTCCTACTGAATTGTCTGAAAGACACTATAAGGCACGAGTGTGTAGAACTGGTTTCCTGTTTGTTAGTTGCAGCCAGAGGTTTATACCTAGCAGTTCAAAAGCATGTCAAAGTGCAAATAGATAAATAGGTACCGCTCCGGCGGGAAGGTAAACGGCGTTTCCGTGTGCTGCTCTGGTTCAGCAGAAGCAGCTTAGTCATGCTGGCCACATGACCCGGAAGCTGTACGCCGCCTCCCTCGGCCAATAAAGCGAGATGAGCGCTGCAACCCCAGAGTCATCTTCGACTGGACCTAACGGTCAGGGGTCCCTTTATCTTTACCTTTTACCTGTGGTTTTCAAGCATCTTGGAAGTCAAACGTTTAGGCCAAAAACCCGAAAGTAACTGCTTCGGTTTTTGAACGCTTTTTGGATGCCAAAATTCTTCCGGAAATGCATGCTTTGGTTTTTGAACGTTTCGGAACCAAGGTTCCACTGTACTTGGGAAGATGGAAAGTGGCAAATGTACCATCAAGTAAAGATTGATAAGATAAATTAAAGCGCTAGGCTTTTCATGGCTGAATAAATCTACTTTATTAGATTTAGAGAACAAAATCAAAGGCAGGATATCCGCAGGCAAAAATGGAATAATTTTATCGATGACTTTAGGAGTTGTCAGGGGACCCGCTGCTACCGCTGTCGCTGGGCGAAGTGCTGGTCAGGATGATGGGGGGAGGCTCCCTGTAGGGAGTCCCCCTGACAGGAGTCATGAGTTGTTATCAAATGTATAGATTCACTCTATTCTGATAGAAGCATATATTAGTCCAAGTCAATTGCTGTTGTACTCCATAGAAAATTCAGTTACAAGCATAATTTCAGTCCATCTAATTGTAATTATACCATCTGTTACATCTTTTTCTTTCCCCCCCAAGCTTATGCATAAATGGAATAAAGTAAATAAGTAGGCAATTTTAACATTTTGATGTTTTCTCTGCTCACTTTGCAGACGAAAAGCGTTTTGAATTCATTTATCATATCCCTGAAAAAGTTCCCAAGGGTAAGTTAGGCCGCAGCATCTGAGACAAGGCAGAATCTGTTGCTACTTGCACAAGACAACACCTGTGCACTCTGTGTTAAGCCCTAAAAACTAACACCTGGGGCTCCAAACTTGCTAATGGAATTTGCAGCTCCCACTTCCCCCTTTATTGTGCATTCAAAGGGATGGGGGGCGGGGATGGCAACGAAACCCTTGACACTTCTGATTGCTAGTACAGGAGGATAGTTAAATGGCAGACAAGTTGGAAGGGGCTTTGAGTATGTGTTAATCCTGGAACTGTTTGCCAAAGCCCCAAGTTCTGAACTGAAGGGAATTCATAATGAGAGCAAGTTATGCAAATATGTGGAGTGGATTTGTGGGGCGGTTTTACATTGCTTTGTCATGGTTCCTCACAAAGGGTCATCAGAATTCCCTGCTTAAGGGACAAATCACTTGTGTCATTAACATGCACCTGTTTCCCCCTTTAAATATCAGCTGCAGGAGACGGGCAGGGTGAGGGTCAGGACTCTTTCACTCAGGGAGGTTCCCTCCCTTGGTTTCCCATATGTCAGTAGTGGGGAACCCCTGGTTCTCCAGATAGAATCATAGAATCATAGAATCATAGAGTTGGAAGAGACCACAAGGGCCATCCAGTCCAACCCCCTGCCAAGCAGGAAACACCATCAAAGCATTCCTGACAGATGGCTGTCAAGCCTCTGCTTAAAGACCTCCAAAGAAGGAGACTCCACCACACTCCTTGGCAGCAAATTCCACTGCCGAACAGCTCTTACTGTCAGGAAGTTCTTCCTAATGTTTAGGTGGAATTTTCTTTCTTGTAGTTTGAATCCGTTGCTCCGTGTCCGCTTCTCTGGAGCAGCAGAAAACAACCGTTCTCCCTCCTCTATATGACATCCTTTTATATATTTGAACATGGTTATCATATCACCCCTTAACCTTCTCTTCTCCAGGCTAAACATACCCAGCTCCCTAAGCCGTTCCTCATAAGGCATCGTTTCCAGGCCTTTGACCATTTTGGTTGCCCTCTTCTGGACACGTTCCAGCTTATCAGTATCCTTCTTGAACTGTGGTGCCCAGAACTGGACACAATACTCCAGGTGAGGTCTGACCAGAGCAGAATACAGTGGTACTATTACTTCCCTTGATCTAGATGCTATACTCCTATTGATGCAGCCCAGAATTGCATTGGCTTTTTTAGCTGCTGCATCACACTGCTGACTCATGTCAAGTTTGTGGTCAACCAAAACTCCTAGATCCTTTTCACATGTACTGCTCTCAAGCCAGGTGTCTCCCATCCTGTATTTGTGCCTTTCATTTTTTTTGCCCAAGTGTAGTACTTTACATTTCTCCTTGTTAAAATTCATCTTGTTTGCTTTGGCCCAGTTGTCTAATCTGTTAAGGTCATTCTGAAGTGTGATCCTGTCCTCTGGGGTGTTAGCCACCCCTCCCAATTTGGTGTCATCTGCAAACTTGCTCAGGATTCCCTCAAGCCCATCATCCAAGTCATTGATAAAGATGTTGAACAAGACTGGGCCCAAGACAGAACCCTGTGGCACCCCACTAGTCACTACTCTCCAGCATGAGGAGGAGCCATTGATGAGCACCCTTTGGGTTCGGTCAGTAAGCCAGCTACAAATCCACTGAATGGTAGCATTGTCTAGCCCACATTTTACCAGCTTCTTTACAAGAATACCATGGGGCACTTTGTCAAAGGCCTTGCTGAAATCAAGATAGGCTACATCCACAGCGTTCCCTTCATCTACCAGGCTTGTAATTCTGTCAAAAAATGAGATCAGATTAGTCTGACATGACTTATTTTTCAGGAACCCATGCTGACTTTTAGTGATCACAGAGTTTCTTTCTAGGTGCTCACAGACTGTTTGCTTAATGATCTGCTCTAGAATCTTTCCTGATATTGATGTCAGGCTGACTGGGCGGTAATTGTTTGGGTCCTCTCTTTTCCCCTTTTTGAAAATAGGGACAACATTTGCCCTCCTCCAGTCTGCTGGAACTTCGCCTGTTCTCCAGGAATTTTCAAAGATTATTGCCAGTGGTTCTGAAATCACCTCTGCCAGTTCTTTTAATACTCTTGGATGTAGTTCATCTGGCCCTGGAGACTTGAATACATCTAAACTAGCCAAGTATTCTTGTACTACCTCCTTACTTATTCTGGGCTGTGTTTCCCCTGCTGAATCATCTGCTCCATATTCTTCAGGTCGGGCGTTTTTTTCTTTCTTGGAGAAGACTGAGGCAAAGAAGGCATTGAGGAGTTCTGCCCTTTCTCTGTCCCCTGTTTGCATTTCACCATCTTCTCCTCTGAGTGACCCCACTGTTTCCTTGTTTTTCCTTTTGCTACGGACATACCCATAAAAGCCCTTTTTGTTGCTTTTAACCTCTCTGGCGAGCCTGAGTTCATTCTGTGCTTTAGCTTTTCTGACTTTGCCTCTACACGTGCTGGCTATATGTTTGAATTCCTCTCTGGAGATTTCCCCCCTTTTCCATTTTTTGTACATATCCCTTTTAAATCTTAACTCAGTCAAAAGTTCTTTAGATAGCCAGCCTGGCTTCTTTAGGCACCTTCCATGTTTCCGTCTCATTGGTATTGCCTGAAGTTGTGCTTTTAATATCTCCCTTTTAACAAACTCCCAACCATCATGAACTCCCTTCCCTTTTAGTATTACTGTCCATGGGATTTCACCCAGCGTTTCCCTAAGTTTTCTGAATTTGGCTTTCTTAAAGTCTAGAATTTGGACCTTAGTATGCTTGGTTGCTCCTTTCCGCTGGATAATTAACTCCAGAAGAGCATGGTCACTCCCACCTAATGATCCTGCCACTTCTACCCCACTAACCAAGTCATCACTATTGGTTAGGACCAGATCTAAAATGGCTGATCCTCTTGTTGCTTCTCCCACTTTCTGGACAATGAAGTTGTCTGCAAGGCCAGTGAGGAATCTGTTCGACCTTATGCTCTTGGCTGAGTTTGACATCCAACAAATATCAGGATAGTTGAAATCCCCCATTACTACTATCTCCCTTCCTTTGGAATGCTTGGCCATCTGTTCCAGGAAGGCATCATCTGTGTCCTCAGTTTGGCTTGGGGATCTATAGTAAACTCCCACAATGAGATCACTGTTGTTTTTCTCTCCCTTAATTTTGACCCAGATACTCTCAATTTGGCTTTGAAGTTTTAAATCCTGGATCTCTTCACAGGTATACATATCCCTAACATATAAAGCTACTCCCCCTCCTTTCCTGTTTGGTCTATTTCTCTTAAATAGATTGTATCCCTCTATTACTACATTCCAGTCATGAGACTCATCCCACCAGGTTTCAGTGATGCCTATTATGTCATATTTAGTTTGCTGTACCAAGAGCTCAAGTTCATCTTGTTTATTTCCCATGCTCTGTGCATTAGTATACAGACATTGAAGACCGTTGATCATTCCCCCATGTTTCTTATTTAAGGATATTTTCGTCCCACCACTAGGTCTGCATGCTGCTTGCTCCATTTGGTCCTTGACATTCGGATGATCATCTTCAGCATTTGATAGACTCCTACCTTCAGTACCACTGTCTCCCTCCCCCACATAAGTCAGTTTAAAGCCCTCCTGATGAGGTTTTTGAGTTTCGTGGCAAAAACATTCCTCCCAACTTTTGTGAGGTGCAGTCCATCACTTGCCAGAAGTCCATCTTCAAGAAACTGCAGACCGTGATCTAGGAATCCAAACCGTTCCTGTTTGCACCATTTGCGAAGCCAGTTGTTCACTTCCCCTATTTTTCCCTCTCTCCCTGGGCCATGTCGTTTAACTGGGAGGACAGAAGAGATGACAATTTGTGCATCTAATTGCTTCAACTTCCTGCCCAGAGCCTCATAATCATTTTTGATCTTCTGTAAGCTATGGCTTGCAGTGTCATTGGTTCCCACATGCACCAAAAGGAAGGGGTATTTGTCGGTGGGTTTTATGATTCCTTGCAGCCGTTCTGTTACATCTTTGATCTTGGCCCCAGGTAGACAGCACACCTCTCGAGACATCTTGTCAGGCCCACAGATTACTGCTTCTGTACCCCTCAGTAGGGAATCCCCAATCACCACTACACGCCTCTTCATAGGCTTGGTTGGGATTCTTCCATGTGCTGTCCCTTCCAAGGTTACCTGCATATTCCCAGAGGACTGACTTGGTTGCTCGTCTTCATATTCCTCATCAACTGTGATGAGGGAGAGATCCTCAGGTGGAGTCTGTTTCTCGTCTTCCATGAGCACTTCAAAACGGTTGTGTAATTCTAAGCACTCAGAGCGATCCCTGGGCCTTCTACTTCTATGAGTCACGTTCCTCCATACATCTGGCTGCTGTGTTGGGGAACTGACCTCCTCCCCAGGGAGATCCCCTGTCTCCTCCTTGGTGCAGACAGTGTGCTCTGCTGCATCCAAGAAAAGCTCCAGCTCTTTAATTCTCTGGAGCGTAGATACACGCCCCTGAAGCTGCTGCACCTTCTCTTCCAGAAGGGCAACCTTGTTGTTGGGTGGCAACTTCCATCAGGCCCATCAGATGTTGGATGGCAACTTCCATCAGGCCCATCAAGCACAACCAATGGCTAGGAATGGTAGGAGTTGCAGTTTAGCAGTGCCTGGAGGATCAAAGATTCCATACACAGGGGATGGAGGTTGTCCAGCAACAGCTGTCAGACCACAGCTTCCTCAACCCTGCCGTATGACACGTTATGACTATAATATTATATTATCCCTCATCTCCGGAGAACTGACCCAGGAAAGGGCAGTCCATTGAAATCTGTGTCTCAGAGAAGCAAAGAATGCAAAGCTCTGCAGTTTGCTCCTGTTTCAAAAACCCAAGCTGAATCTTCAGACATGGAGTGGGAATAGCTGAGGGAAAGAGAGAGGGTTTCTTCCATTGCATCCTTTTTTCTAGTTACTCTCTTAACTGCTATCAACCCCATTTGGAACATCCATTGTAGTCAACTTCTCTTCTTTTTTCTGTTGCAGCCTCTGATAAAGGGTTTGTGTTGTTGCTAGGACTGGAGCATTACACAAACACAACCCTTATACCAAGAGGTTTGGCTTTGAACCCCTTCAGTAATGTATTTTACATCTGGGGGAACGTTATCTTGCAAAGGTAGGATTCCCTACGAAAAGCCTGCTGGTGTGAATATGGTTCCAGACACTTTTCTGTTTATATTACTTTCATCTTGAGAAAATACTGAATCTAAAGGCGACCAGAAATTCCAAAGAGATTGGAGTAAATTTATTGAGTATTTGAAAGATTATTGCAAAAATGTGAAGACATTAGCAGGACTGAAATAAATCTTGTAACGTAATGAAGGACAGAAACTGACAGTTGAAATGCACATACAATTTATTAGAAATGGGAAAACCAGCTGAAGGGAAGGAGGGAAGTCATGTGCTTGGCAGAGCAAAAGTATTTGATATGTATTTGAAAGGTTGTTATATTCTGTGTTTTTGAGAAAAAACCCACAATAAAAAGTTTATCAGAAAAAGAGAAAATACTGAATCTAGTGCCCAGAAATCAAAATCTGCACCCTACTGTGTTTCTCCGAAAATAAGACACCGTCTTATATTTATTTTCCCTCAAAATAATTTTTTTTTAAAAAAATAACACTGGCTTATTTTCGGGGTATGGCTTATATTCCTTGAATGCTTCTATAAAGCTTGGAATAGACCAAAAACAACAGTATTCTGGCACCTTAAAAACTAACCATTTTATTATGGTATAAGACAGGAGCTGCCAAAGTGATCCTCATTCCACCAGTGGTCCACAAGCGTCATTCAGGGGTCTGTGGTGTGTCTGTGGATTTGTGGTTGAAGACAGGAGACAGCTCATCCATTGCATTAATATTCCTATAGATTTTATTTGTATTTTTATTTCTTATATTGCATCACAATTTGAATTCTATGGAATTCATAATGTAATGCGCTACAATATATAGGAAATAAAAGAGCACATAGAAATTATGCAGCTTCTAGCACAGTGTATTACAACCGGTAGCACTAGGAGAAAATCATATTAAAGGCTCTGCCAGGATCTGCAAAAGTTCAAGTGGTTGGGTGGTGGTGGGAAATTGGGGAACTGTTGGCATAAAGTTTTGTGGATCACAACCCACTTCAGACAGCCTGAGAGGTGGGTGAGGCTGAGAGACCTCAGAGAAGTGTGACTAGCCCAACGTCACCCAGGAGCTGCATGTGGAGGAGCGGAGACGCGAACCCGGTTCCCCAGAATATATGTTTACTGCTCTTAACCACACCACCACACTGGCTCCTCCAGGAGGCAGTTAACAGCAGAGGAGGCGGTCTTCAGCAGAAATCCTTTTTGCCAGGGTACCTGATAATGGTCACCTGAATCCAGGTCACAGTCTCACCCTATTCATACACAGATATGCCCTTAAGACAGGATTTGTGAGCAAAGAGACAATGGGGAGGTTTTCCCATTTTGTTTGTCATTGCAGACAAACATTTGAGGTTAATTTTGGGAGAGTCAAAATGGTTTCAGGACTTTTTTCCTGTACTGTTTCAGACATGTGGTTTATATATTTATGTATGTGTTTGCCTGGTACATTTATGAACATTTATTTTATATCTTAGACCAGGCTTCCTCAACCTCAGCCCTCCAGATGTTTTGAAACTATGATTCCCATCATCCCCGACCACTGGTCCTGCTAGCTAGGAATCATGGGAGTTCTAGGCCAAAAACATCTGGAGGGCTGAGGTTGAGGAAGCTTGTATACTCATAACACCTCTAATACCAATTACTGCCCTAGATTGCTGCTTAGAATCACTTGTTAGAAGGGTTAACTTAGTGCCTCGTTTCAGTTTTGAGCCTAGCACAAGTCTTGACCCTGACAACCTCCTCCAATATTTACGCTATTAAGGGAAGTTGTAGGAAACACTCTTCAATAGAAAAGCCAGGCAGCCTCTGAAGGCTCTTCCACACTTCACTTCCGCTTGTGCCTTGCCTGGAAAGCATGGGTCTGAGCAGTTTCCCCCTTGCTCCATTCCTTTCCAAGGGAAAACCCGCTCTTTAGACATTAGAGCAAATGTGAATCTGGAGAAAACTCAAATTGCCATTTGCTCCGACTCAGCAGTAAAGCAGCAGGACGTGCAGATAAGCCCTAAGTCAGGATGGGCCAACTTTGGCAAGTAGTTGGGTTAATAAAGACACCAGATGATAACTTGAGAATTCTCTTATCAGTCATAATTAGGCCAGTAGACTGGATTGTAAGGCTGACAGCTGCCCCCGTGTTTGACTTGATACAGTAATGGAAGTAGGTTCACAAGGTGGGCAACATAATATGTTGTGACTCCTATTTAAATGCATACATTTGTTTTTGCTCCAACCAGAATGTTGTAGGTGGTGGTGGGGATTTAAAACAAAGATCTCTTCCCCTTTTCTTTACAGCAATGACAAGCAGAGTTATATATATCTCTCCAGCTTCCCACACGATTCCCCCATCAAATATTTTGTTCAGTCGTTTACTGGGCAAATTGCCTTTGTGACAGACCGAGAGGAGGTATGTCTGTTTATCTTTCTCATGGATCCAATGGCTGGCTGTTCAGGAACAGGGCTTAATATTGCTAAGGAAAGTACAATTTCTTTCTTTCTCATACATAACCTTTATTCAAAATGCAAAACAATACAAACAGGACAAAAGGCATCAGCCAACAGGTACAAAACAGTTTATTTAAACTACAGTGGGACCTCGACTTACGAATTTAATCTGTTCCAATTGCACACTTGTAGGTCGAAAACTTCGTAAGTCGAGTTTCCCCATAGGAAAAGTGGTCTCCCGTAGGAATGCATTGGAAACTGAAAAATTCGTAAGTCGAGGAAACCGCATCTAGCCACGAACGGATTTTCCGTTCGGATGTCGAAAAAATTGTACATGCGCGGCCACTTTTTCCGCTCGTAAGTCAAAAACGTTGGATGTCGAGGAGCTTGTAAGTCAAGGTCCCACTGTATTTGTAGCCCACCTTTCTGTCCTTGTGGGATTCTCAAGGTGGCTAGCAAATAACACACACAGACACACCAAACGAATGAAATTATAGCAGAACAGCAAGTGGCAGAAATAAAGGATATTTTAGAAATTTATGTTAGAGCCATTATATAAACCAGAGATTTCATAGTTTGTAGTGTATAATCTAGCCCTATCAATATTTATTCAGCAGGAAACCCCAATGATTCTAACAGGATTTTTTTCAGGTGTTGTGTTGTGTTGTGTTCCCCAGCCACATTAAATAACTACCCTATACAGGCTGCCTTCAGATGTCTTCTAAAGGTTGTATTGTTACTTATCTCCTTGGCGCAGGGGTTGGATAACTACACCCGCCAATATTTTTCCTATGAAAATAAAGACGTCCTAAGGAAAAGCAGGACATTCTTGGCTCAAATCAGAAACTGGGACAGCTTCTGTAAATCTGGGACTGTCAGGTTTCACCAACTCTCACGCCTCTCAGCCAGTCTTCCTGACACCGGCCAGACTGGTCGAGGAAGGCAAGAGTGGCTTTCGCTTTTGCAAAACTAGACAAAACAAGAGGTAGGACTGCCACCACTTCCCCATTCTCACCAAGCACCCATAGAGGAGGGACCAAGGAAGAAATCCCTCGCCTTTTACAGGGCTGCACAGCTCTGTCTCTCTATTGAAACACAGGCAGAAATTCAACAGGTAAGTTTTTTCCAGTTACAACCTCTGGCTCACTTTACCGTGATGCAGACAGAAGTCAATTGATGTGGTAAGAGACTAAGTAGCTTACCGTAGGAACTGGGTTTAGCTTTCCCCTCAGCAAAGCCCACCAAGACAGAAGGCAAAAAGTCATTTCCAGGATTTCTTGGAATAAGACAGCTTAAAACTGTGCACATTAAGTTACAAACATAAAACAAAAACATTATTAGTATTTCCATCTAAGATACATACTAACCATTAGCATTTCAGAAGCACAGCAAGAGATCAGGAGTTGGTTTCAAAGTGGCAAAGTGCCCTCCGGCACCCATCATGGCAAACTTCATGATGCGATGTTGCTTTGGCAAGTTGCAGGTTACAAAGTGTGATTTTACATCTTAACAAAAGCCAGGTATCTTTATTCTAATTTACCATGGGCGGGTGTGTGTGTGTTCCGATAAACAGCCTATCCTCTTTGGGCTTCAGTTTTAAATCCCCAATAACATTATAGGGGAATAATTCATAACAAATGGTTCACCCACAGCTGTCCGTGTTTTGACTTTGATTCCGGACCTTGAAATAATTGAGAGAACCTCCCTAATTCCCCATATTCATCTGACACGTAGCAGACACTCAAGGTGGAGAGGTGGCGTGATCCCTATAGTATAAGCCATTCCACACCCCCAAATACCACAGATTTCTCTTTTCATGTGTAAATGAGGGCTAATCAGATAACAGCTCTGGCCTTGCTCACAGCCCTAGGCAATTAAATCTTAGAGACAGGATGAGGGGGGAAGGAGAAGAGTTCATTTTAAAGAGACCAGGCCTGCCTCCTCCGAAAAACATGGAGTTCCTTCTTTTCCCATGAGGCCACACCAGACCTGAACCATAGTTTAATATTCTATTTTTTCTACTTTCACGACAGGGACTGTCCCTGGAAAATAGGGACAGTTGGAGGGTCTGCTATACCCGAAAGAGAGCTTTGAGCAGAATGGAGGCATTCTTGGCGTGCTTCTGGCAGCCTGAGGCTCTAGCCCTAGGATTGCCAGACTCAATAGAGGACAGGACTTCTGTGCCTTTAATTGCCCTGTTCTCTTTTGAGTCTGGAAACCTTAAAGAGAAACCAGCAGACCCTTTGTTTAATTTCCAAGCAAAGGGTTTGCTGGTTTCTCTTTAAGGTTTCCAGACTCAAAAGAGAACAGGGCAATTAAAGGCACAGAAGTCCTGTCCTCTATTGAGTCTGGCAACCCTATCTAGCCCAGCCTTCACCAACCCGGTGACCTCCAGATGAATGTTAATGCAAGTCAGATTGCTAGTCTCTTAATCATTTTGCTACATTATCAACCCAGCTGTGTACGCACACACAGCACTACATTGCTTGAGCACTACTTTCCCCATTCTTTCTAGATTTGGGTTTCCAGAGAACTTGGCACAGAAATTAAAAAAGTATATCCATCAGAAGCCTGGGATGTGTTCAATTTTATGCAGGTGATGAGAGGCTCACCACTTTATAGCTTGACCTTGAAACATTCCATACTCACCATTTTCTATGTCGATGGAGAGTTGAAAGAGGTGAGTGCATTAGGCTGTGTTTGCCCTGATGGGTAATCTGGGAGGTAGCTGGTTTGAAAAGGCAGCCATGTGTCGTGGTGTGGAGACGTTCTCTTGTTTTTGTTTTTCAAATAATATTTATTGATTTTCAAACATTTCAAAATACAAAAATTCACAAAAACAAAAAGCAGAAAAGAAATAAAACACAAAAAAGAAAAAAAGATATCAATTCTTACATTAATTTGACCTTGTGGACTTCCTCGATTCCTCCCACACTGGGTCCATTTTTAAATCTAAATTAAGCAATTTTCATTTTTCATCTTAAATCATTCTAACGCAATTTTTCCATTATCTCACAACCAATTCTAATCTACAGGGGGGGAAAAACATCCTCAACCTAACTAAATTTATTTTCGCATCCATCTCTATTTCTTCCCTTAGCCTCACAATTTATACCCCAATTTTTTCCCATACATTTAAATATGATTTCTTCTATCATAATAACCTTTACCCACTTATATCTAATTCTACCCTCCTTCCCCTGGACTCTGGATCTCCCAGATGCACCAGCCAGCTTCATAAATCGTTCCAGTTTCGGACCATCTTAATCAGAAAATAACCCATTGTTACTCCTCACCCTACTCCCACTCTTTCGCCACCTATCCACCACTCTCCCTTCTTTGTCCCCTGCTGCCCCCCCAATTTCCTAACTGTACCACAGTACCATCCAGCTATGTTTCCACTTTTCAGCCCTATCTCAATTTTTATTCCACTTATGCTCTGGCCCCAGCATGGATCCTGCCCTCCCTCTCTCACTGGGAGGACATTATTCCATGCTGGTTCTTCTTTGAGGACTCATTGAATCGAACACGAGTTTTGTTCCCCCTCTCCCACTGGGGGAACAATGTTCCATACATCTTCCTCCTCTTTTTTAAGTTCCATTATATTGTCCAGGACTGATGGATCTTCCTCCTCTTCTTTAAGGTCAATTACATTGTCCCCGGCTGGTGCTTGTTCGTCTTGCTTCTCTTCATTCTCTATTGGAATTAATCCATTTTCACTTTCCACACTGTTCTGTTTTATTTTGTGAATCTGTATATTATCCTGCCGCAATTCATGTTTAAATTCCAAAAGCGGTTCCAAAAGTTCCTTTTGAAAGTCCAAAAAGGTCTAAAGAGCCAGATGTTGTTGTTTCTACTGACATCCTGCTCATCTCAAATTCCATGGGAACTGCAGAGATTACAATGCAGGAAGTGGCGCAGTTCGTATTTCCAAACCTCAGAAACAAAATTTACGTCTGATCTGGTTACCAACTCTCATTTTTAATTCTTGTTCATATTTTAAAAATCTTATATCCATTTCTGAAAAGAGCATTTATCAAACTTCTTGTACACATCCTTATGTTTTGCGCTCTCTTCAAAGTTAACAGTTCTCAGCCTCAAAGAGGTAAACAAATTCCTTCCTATTGTGATGTCATAATGACAGCTGGCTGATTCCTCCAGGGACCCGACTCCAGTTCCCGGGGGACTTTCCCCAGTCCAACTTAAAGATTTTACAGGGATTTTAATGTATTCAACCTTCTCCCCTTTACCCTGCCTCAGGGGGAAGGTTTTAAATCCAATCCTTGGAGATTGATAAATTCCTGTCAAACTTTCCGGCTGCAGGCAAGTTAACTGCATCACCATTCTCTCAATGGGGGAGACCGACTTCCTTTTTTAATCTCCTTCCGTGGCCAATTCCTTTCAATTAAATTAAAAAAAATCTTTCCCTTACCCACGGTGTCCAATGTCTTCAAATCCATTATTTTGGGAAAAATCCATCGCTCCTCCGCTGCCGGCTCGGAGCTACACTCTGTGAGGGTAGCGATTTGCTCGAAAATGGCGCCCGCGACTCTGAACTCCGCTCGCTCTCGGGACTCTTAAAAGAGCTTACCGGGGAGCAGAGTAGTCACTTTGGGGCGCAACCGAGCTCTCACGTCCCCAGAAAGCTCAATGGTTTTTTTATTGGGGGTCTGTGGCGCTCTCGCGGCTCACCCCCCCCACAGTGCCAGGAACCTCGGAGCTCGAGGATTCCTCGCCAATCAGGGTTGGCGGTAGACCGGAAGTCTTGAAGACGCTCTCTTGAATCCGGAGTCACCAGTGCTATTTTTCTAGAAAAAGAATGCCAGAACTCTCCATGAATGGTTCCCTTGTTCTCTTATAATGGCAATGGCACCCATGGGACAGGTGCCAGAACTGAGTTCCAGCCGGAAAAAAATCCCTGGATGTCACTGCTGTTTATTATTGAATAAATAATAATAGCTGGCTGAGGCCGAAGCAAGGCCTTGGTGAGATTTAATTAGATATAATTGCCCCAGCTCCAAATAAGTAGCAGAGACATCAGATTAACAGCCGTTGTAAGAGAGCAGTTCTACCCAACTCACCACTGTTGCTCACATCCTAATCTGAAACATTTGGAATTGAAAGTAACACTGGGATGTACAGTCTTGCTCTTGCTCCCATTGCTGTGTTGCTTAGATTCTCATCATATTTGCAAGACCAAGGAGCTGGCCAGCTGCTCAGGTTTGTGGCAAGGTTTTCTTAGCAGCGGCAGAGCTGCTAGGGCAGTTAGGGACCAAAGGTGCACAAACTACCCCAGAAGGAGCATCATGTGTCCCCACCCCGAGGGACTACCCCTCCCCTAACACTCCATACACGTACACAGGGCCGTCTTAAGCATGCCCTGCGCCTTGGCGTGCCGGATCCCTCCAGCGCCCCCCCTGCCCCGTTTCCCAGCTGCACTGCGCCACCCAGCCTGCCGTAGGGCCGGCCCTGGGCCAGGGGGAGCTGCCTGCCCCCTGTTGCGACACCCCTGCGCGCGACAGAGGCGGCCCCAGGCCCGCGCGCCTCTGGAGAGCGGCCTGAAGCTGCTGAACAGCGAAGGCGCATCTGGGGCAGCCTCAGCCGCGCCTCTCAGCGGGCGCAGCGGCGCCCCTGGTGGCCCGGCGCCACCAGGAGCAGGCCTAGAGCCGGCCCTGCACGTACATCCAATTACATTATAGACTTACATCCCATTATGTAACAAAACACTAGAGGAGAGGAGAGAAATTTAGAACGTGTTTTGTGTACCGGATTCCTCTAAATCTGTTAATCCGGGCTTCTTTTCTTTCAGCTGGTTTATTTGGCGGATACTCCAAACACTGGAAGATTAGTCAGAAGGACATTCCCTCTGAGTCATGTCCTTACCTATGACCTGTTGATAACAACCCCTAACAAAGAGATGAGACACGAGTGAGTGGAACACACAAAGTGTGGTGTCATCACTTTTGAACTTGGGATAGATAGGAGGTTTAGATCTAAATCTACAGATTTAATCCTTAATTCATCTCCCACAGTATTATGCCCTGAATTTTTTGGACAGAGGGCAGAAGCTATAGGGCTTGGGGGTTGTGTTTAGAATCTGCTTCTTTGTATGGGAATTTGCAGTCAATAACTTTGCTTGTTTTGGTAAATAAGGGTATGAAGGGGTAAAGACACAAGAGAAGGCAGTGTGTGACATCACTTCCTTTGAGTTCTCTGGTGTGGTAAAGGCAAAAGGGTTTAATCCTTTCTACTTCCCCCTGCTTCAGAACTCATCCCACCATGCTTCTGAGACACAGACACCTGTCTGGTCTCCGCTTCATTTTGAACTAAAATGTGCATTTTGTAATCTAGAAGTAGAATTTGCCTGCCTTGTTTTCATCACTGTTAAACTGCTAGAATCAGGTGCAAGACCTTATGTAGTTAAGCACTATTTAATGCTTAATCTGCAGCCTGTTGCATGATTCTTTTGATTAAGAGGGATAGGGAGAAAATCCAGCCTAAATAAATTGCAACAAGGCTACACTGCCTAGTCTCAGAGTTTCCACTTTAATGCTGCAAGGGGTGGTGTTTTAAGCTCTCCTAACGTTTGAATGTTCTACTCACACACCTATAAAAATCATCCAACTCTTTGTTCTTAGCGGATTGGACTACATCAGATTCGCCCACCATTGCCCGTTTGCTGTTGTGCGCCATGTGAACCTACCTCAACCACAGGAATTCACCCGGATGGAGCATTATTTTGCTATGCCTCCTGAGATTATGGAAAAATCTGGCTTTCATGATGAGAAGTCGCTGATTGTGTACCAGGGACTCGTCTTTCAGCTGCTCCAGTTGCACTCATCTTACCACAGGGTGAGGATCCCTTTTGTTTATTTGTGTGGTTTTTTTTTTTGAGTGGCTGAAAAGTCGCTGGCCTCAGAGCCACCACAAGACACATAAGAGCATAAAGGGGTTAAACCAGGCACCCCCAAACTTTGGCCCTCGAGATGTTTTGGACTACAATTCCCATCATCCCTGACCACTGGTCCTGTTAGCTAGGGATCATGGGAGTTGTAGGACAAAACATCTGGAGGGCTACAGTTTGGGGGTGCCTGGGTTAAACCATAGGCTAAGCCTGGAGAAGAAATGGGTGAGCAAGCCTTTGGTATATTTCAGTCCCCTTCATGGATCAATGCCTTGTCGTGGCGAAGGGGCTTGAATAACTCAGAGAAGCTATGAGCTATGCCATGCAGGGCCACCCAAGATGGACAGGTCATAGTGGAGAGTTTTGACTAAACGTGATCCACCTGGAGAAGGAACTGGCAAGCCACTCCAGTATCCCTGCCAAGAAAACTCCATGGACAAAGACAACAGGCATATAAAAGTTATGACGCTGGAAGATGAGCCCCTCAGGTCGGAAGGCGTCCAACATGCTACTGAGGAAGAGCGGAGGACAAGTACAAGTAGATTCAGAGCTGATGAAGCGGCTGGGCCAAAGCCGAAAGGACGCTCAGTTGCGGATATGCCTGGAAGCGAAAGGAAAGTCTGATGCTGTAAAGAAAAATATTGCATAGGAACCTGGAATGTAAGAACCATGAGTGGAGGTAAGCTGGATGTGGTCAAAAATGAGATGACAAGAATAAATATCGACATCCTGGGCATCAGTGAACTAAAATGGAAGGGAATGGGCGAATTCAGTTTGGGTGACTATCATATCTACTACTGTGGGCAAGAATCCCGTAGTAGAAATGGAGTGGCCCTCATAGTCAACAAAAGAGTGGCAAAAGCTGTAATGGGATGCAATCTCAAAAATGACAGAATGATCTTGATACGAATCCAAGGCAGACCTTTTAACATCACAGTAATCCAAGTTTATGCACCAACTACCGGTGTTGAAGAAAGTGAAATTGACCAATTCTATGAAGACCTACAACACCTTCTAGAAATGACACCAAAGAAGGATGTTCTTCTCATTACAGGGGATTGGAATGCTAAAGTAGGGAATCAAGAGATAAAAGGAACAACTGGCAAGTTTGGCCTTGGAGTTCAAAATGAAGCAGGGCAAAGGCTAATAGAGTTCTGTCAAGAGAACAAGCTGGTCATCACAAACACTCTCTTCCAACAACACAAGAGACGACTCTACACATGGATATCACCAAATGGGCAGCATCGAAATCAGATTGATTATATTCTCTGCAGCCAAAGATGGAGAAGCTCTATACAGTCAGCAAAAAGAAGACCTGGAGCTGACTGTAACTCAGATCATCAGCTTCTTATAGCAAAATTCCAGCTTAAACTGAAGAAAGTAGGAAAAACCACTGGGCCAGTAAGTTACAATCTAAATCAAATCCCTTATGAATACACAGTGGAAGTGAGGAACAGGTTCAAGGATTTAGATTTGGTGGACAGAGTGCCTGAAGAACTATGGATGGAGGCTCGTAACATTATACAGGAGGCAGCAACGAAAACCATCCCAAGGAAAAGGAAATGCAAGAAAGTAAAATGGCTGTCCAATGAGGCCTTACAAATAGCGGAGGAGAGGAGGCAAGCAAAATGCGAGGGAGATAGTGAAAGATGCAGGAAACTGAATGCAGATTTTCAAAAAATAGCAAGGAGAGACAAGAGGGCCTTCTTAAACGGGCAATGCAAAGAAATAGAGGAAAACAATGAATGGAGAAAACCAGAGATCTGTTCAAGAAAATTGGAGATATGAAAGGAACATTTTGTACAAAGATTACCATAATAAAGGACAAAAGTGGTAAGGACCTAACAGAAGCAGAAGACATCAAAAAGAGGTGGCAAGAATACACAGAGGAATTATACCAGAAAGATATGGAGGTCTCGTACACCCCAGGTAGTGTGGTTGCTGACCTTGAGCCAGACATCTTGGAGAGTGAAGTCAAATGGGCCTTAGAAAGCATTGCTAATAACAAGGCCAGTGGAAGTGATGATATCCCAGCTGAACTATTTAAAATTTTAAAAGATGATGCTGTTAAGGTGCTACACCCAATATGCCAGCAAGTTTGGAAAACTCAGCAATGGCCAGAGGATTGGAGAAGATCAGTCTACATCCCAATTCCAAAGAAGGGCAGTGCCAAAGAATGCTCCAACTACCGCACAATTGCGCTCATTTCACACGCTAGCAAGGTCATGCTTAAAATTCTACAAGGCAGGCTTAGGCAGTATGTGGACCGAGAACTCCCAGAAGTGCAAGCTGGATTTCGAAGGGGCAGAGGAACCAGAGACCAAATAGCAAACATGCGCTGGATTATGGAGAAAGCTAGAGAGTTCCAGAAAAACGTCTACTTCTGCTTCATTGACTATGCAAAAGCCTTTGACTGTGTCGACCACAGCAAACTATGGCAAGTTCTTAAAGAAATGGGAGTGCCTGATCACCTCATCTGTCTCCTGAGAAATCTCTATGTGGGACAAGAAGCTACAGTTAGAACTGGATATGGAACAACTGAGTGGTTCAAAATTGGGAAAGGAGTACGACAAGGTTGTATATTGTCTCCCTGCTTATTTAACTTATATGCAGAATTCATCATGCGAAAGGCTGGACTAGATGAATCCCAAGCCGGAATTAAGATTGCCGGAAGAAATATCAACAACCTCAGATATGCAGATGACACAACCTTGATGGCAGAAAGCGAGGAGGAATTAAAGAACCTTTTAATGAGGGTGAAAGAGGAGAGCGCAAAATATGGTCTGAAGCTCAACATCAAAAAAACCAAGATCATGGCCACTGGTCCCATCACCTCCTGGCAAATAGAAGGGGAAGAAATGGAGGCAGTGAGAGATTTTACTTTCTTGGGCTCCTTGATCACTGCAGATGGTGACAGCAGTCACGAAATTAAAAGACGCCTGCTTCTTGGGAGAAAAGCAATGACAAACCTAGACAGCATCTTAAAAAGCAGAGACATCACCTTGCCGACAAAGGTCCGCATAGTTCAAGCTATGGTTTTCCCAGTAGTGATGTATGGAAGTGAGAGCTGGACCATAAAGAAGGCTGATCGCCGAAGAATTGATGCTTTTGAATTATGGTGCTGGAGGAGACTGTTGAGAGTCCCATGGACTGCAAGAAGATCAAACCTATCCATTCTGAAGGAAATCAGCCCTGAGTGCTCCCTGGAAGGACAGATCGTGAAGCTGAGGCTCCAATACTTTGGCCACCTAATGAGAAGAGAAGAATCCTTGGAAAAGACCCTGATGTTGGGAAAGATTGAGGGCACTAGGAGAAGGGGACGTCAGAGGACAAGATGGTTGGACAGTGTTCTCGAAGCTACGAACATGAGTTTGACCAAACTGCGGGAGGCAGTGGAAGACAGGAGTGCCTGGCGTGCTATGGTCCATGGGGTCACGAAGAGTCGGACACGACTAAATGACTAAACAACAACAACAACAAGTCTCCATGTGGACTTCAGTATGTAAGGAGCTCTGAGCTAGTCATTCCAGCCTCATGACTTTAACCAGCATCATTTGTTTCATAATAGTAATTAATAAAAACTGTAGTAGTACCGGTAGTAGTAGTAGTAGTAGTAATAATAATAATTTATTTATACCCCGCCCATCTGACTGGGTTTCCCCAACCTGCATACTCTAGCATTATCCCCCTTTATCAATAGTTTAGAAACTTTTACCTTCTGTAACTGCACAGTGTTTTAAATGCCTGTGCATATTTTCTGACCGCTGTATGGAAAAGCACATGAATCTGACCTTTGAATTTTGTAAGTAAACCATTTTATGACTTGCCAAACATGTGGTCTGGCTCTGTGCCAGGGAAGTGGGATAGCTTGTAAAGTGGGACAGCTTGGGGACACAACAGCAGGTACGGCTGGCATGCGTACCTAGTATATGAGAAAGTAAAAGTACATCAAAACTTCCTGAATCATATTGTTGGGAAATCCTTGTATAAGGTCTGGGAAAAATATAAAATCTTATAGAGCCTAAGATGCTCAGGTGGATATCACCAATGGAAGCCCTACTGGTTAAAAGGAAAAACACAGAAGGGAACTGGTTGATGTACCAAACATTACTGAAAGAAGAAGAGAACCAGCTAAAGCTGAATTTTTTTGAAGAAGTAAGAGAATATGTTGTTGACTGGTTCCAATATTATCAATTACTTAAGAGATTTAAAGTGGGCAAAGGAAAAGGCTTTGCTCAAGTTCAGGATTTGAGTTGGACTTAATTAGGACAACAACTAAAGCCCTCTCGAAAGTATACCGACTCCTCTTTGACTGGGAAGTCAAGGAGGAGGACGTCAAACCAACCAAGATTTGGACCATAATATAGAGATGTCTCAGTGGGAAAGTCTTTGGAGGTAAACTGGAAGTTGTTATACTATAAGGGAAAACCTCCAAAAGGTTTTTTACCGATGGCACTTGACACCTTGTAAACTTGCAAAGATTTATAAAAATCTCTCTAATAACTGTTGGAGATGTGGAGAACCTGGCAGGAATACATTACACATGTGGTGGACATGCAGGGAGATTAAACCATTTTGGAATGATATATATTTGAAATTAAAAAGAATTTTGAAAGTGAATATTGCCCCCCCCCAAAAAAACCCTGAATCATTCTTATTACGTATTACTGGTTTGGATATCCCCCCCAAAACAAGGAAAATCTTTCTGTATGCCACCACAGCTGCGAAGGTTATAATAGCTACACAGTGGAAAAGCAGATATATACCCACCAGATATGATTGGATACAAAAGCTAACAGAATATGCAGAGTTAGACTACTTATCAGAAAGAATCAAAGATAAATCCCAACAGAATTTGTCTCAAATTGGAACTGTTTTAAGGAATACTTGGAGACCAATTGCTACAATTTAAAAATGGTGACGGCTTTTGAGTAGTTTCTTTAGATAACAATTTTAAAAGGAAAATTGATATATAAGAAAATATTATAAATAAAAAGACAATGGACAAATATAGGCAATAGGTTTTTTAGTAAAAAATGGAAGAGACGGGAAGTCACTTATTTATGAAGAATATTATGATTTCAAAATTACATCCTCCCCGATGTTTGCCAATCTATGATAAAAACAATTATGGACTTACTTTGAAAACAAGAATATGTATAATTGCAAGATGTAAAGTTATGATGTAAAGATATACTTGTGAGTAATAAAGGAAAACTAATAATAATAATACGGGACCCAGGTGGCGCTGTGGTTAAACCACTGAGCCTAGGGCTTGCTGATCAGAAGGTCGGCGGTTCGAATCCCTGTGACGGGGTGAGCTCCCGTTGCTCGGTCCCAGCTCCTGCCAACCTAGCAGTTCGAAAGCACGTCAAAGTGCAAGTAGATAAATAGGAACCGCTACAGCGGGAAGGTAAACGGTGTTTCCATGTGCTGCTCTGGTTTGCCAGAAGCGGCTTTGTCATGCTGGCCACATGACCGGAAGCTGTACGCCGGCTCCCTCGGCCAATAATGCGAGATGAGCGCGCAACCCCAGAGTCGGTCACGACTGGACCTAATGGTCAGGGGTCCCTTTACCTTTACCTTTAATAATAATAATAATAAAAAGTGGGACAGCTTGGGAAGAGCTTCTTGAAGGGGACATTTTGGGACTCGAAAGGGCACATTTCTATGCGGCATGTTTTTGTGATGTTAAATCTCTGCTGGGCTTCTCTTACCAAACTTGGGTCTTGGCTTCCAGGATTCCAACATGTCAGCTTACTGTCTCTCATGCCACCCTCTCTTTTTCTCCAACCCCTGCCTCTTTTCTAGGCCTGGGACTGATTGCAGGAGCTGCCACCATCTGCCACTGCATCCACCCAGATCAGTTGCCATGACCTCTGCTTGGGTGGACCACAGCAGGGAGGTTTCTATGCTGTCCAACACTAAATAAAATTGTATATTATTTCTGCATTTCTAAACAGGTTTTGCTGCTAATTTAGTGATAGTTTCTGTGTCTGTCTTCAAACTCACCCTTACCAATTCTTTTTTCTCCCTAGGCTTATGCTGACCCAGTCCATGACCCCACATGGAGATGGTGGAAGAACAAGAAAGAGGATGCGGTAAGAACAAAAATCTTGAAAAGCATTCTTTAGAAACAACTGCCCTCACCACTCCAAGATTAACATTAACATGGTCTTAAACTTTCTTTTATAAGTAAAAAAAACCTCGCAAAATAAAATGGTTTTGATAGGAAGAGACAAAGAGTGGGGGTGGGGAATGGAAGATGATCAGTTTATTGCTTCCCAGGAATACTACACCTATGTGGCAAGCAACTGGAACACCTCAGCAGGCATCTATGTCGACATGGCCAACTACATCAAGATGTACGATCTGATGTCTGATAACATACTGCCTTCCAAGCTCTACCTGGACAAGAAAACAGAATACAGCTTCTCTGTGTACCTGAGCATGAGAACGACGAAACAGAGCAGTAAGGGGTGTTGAGCCCAGGAACTGCTGTGATGGAGGAAGGGAGGGGTGGATCTGTCATATAAAACACAGCAGTTATAGGGCACCTCCCACACCCAGCTGAGAATGTAATGTTGATATCTACTATGAACTTCCTGTTTCTTGGTCATGTGGTGATATCTAAGGCCACACTCAATGAAGCCATGATTTCAACACCCCACCCCCCCAATAAGGTGTATATATATATATACAGGGAGAGTCCTTTAAAAGAGGCCCCATGGATACAGAGTACACATGTTCCACGGGGCCTCTTTTAAAAGACTCACCTTGTATATATGGATGTGGTAATACGAGTTGGCCTAGGCTATGCTTCCTCCTAATTTTGCCTTGTGGTCCTCCCGGCTTTCGTTCTGACTTCTAAAGTGGTTCTACAGTAGCACAGACATGGAACAACTGAGGGGCTGACAGAAGGGATGTCATGGATTGGCCACACACAAAGGAATGGTGGGAGGAACCAGCTGGGAAACCCCCAAGGGAAGAAGGCTCAGAGCCCAGGGAGTGGTTGTGGAGCAAGGATGAGTGGTCAGAGGGAGCAGAGTGGGAGAAGGAAGCTGAAGAGGCAACAGGGTTTAGTGAGCGGGAAGAGGCGGTGGCAGAGAGCAGTCCAGACATGGAGGCAGAAGCAGATGCTGGAGAGGAGGGAGGGGCAAGAAGCAGAAATGGGTCAGGCTGGTGAAGAAGCCAGTGTATCTCCCCCTCTTGCGGTGACCAGCTCTCCTCCCATGACTCCCAGAACCTGAAGAGGGAGGAGCAGAGACAAACAAGGCAGAGAAGTCTCTGATTGCTTGGGAAGGACCCGGGGTAGGAGGCAGTGTAGGCCACTGTGGGAAGGCAGGGACCTTCAGTCCTTGTAACTGCCTCATTGGGGCAAGATCTAACGGGAAGAGTTGCTGTGCTCCCTAGGCCTGGTCTCTGGAGCTCTTTGTTTCTTTGAATCAAGAGTTAACCATGTGACACCATGTGAGTTTTGACTGACCTGCTCCTGGCACCCCACCCCTGTTGGGAGAGGTCGCCAAGAAAACCGTGATCACAGGTTTTCTTCTCAACAGTGTTATTTGTTTATAAGATTTATGTTCCATCCCTCTTCCCGGGATCTTACGGTGGGCCACAACAATTCAAAAAACAATAAGAACAAAACGGAATACAGTTTACTAGAATGGAATGAATACAGTCATCCTCTGCCTAGTAAATATATCAGAAAGAATAGCCATGTGACTCAGTAGACAGACAAATAGCCCTCAGACTCAAAGCAATCTGCTCAAAAAGCCTGGTGGAAAATGAGTCTTCTGCTGGTGCCGAAAGATAACCAACTTTGGCATCAGTCAGAGCTCAAAGGAATAGCTGGGGTGCTACTGCCAAGAAGTAGGAGGGGTCACATCTCACATGGTTGCTGCATGCCCAATGAGAAGAATATTCATGGCAAGCACCAACATTCTGTTCCACATGTACATGCCCTATTCTTTTACATTGGCTGATAGTTTTTTCATTTTGCTTGCAGTGGGGGAGTCAGCAGATGAAAATTCTCTCCAAAACATATGGCTCACTCTCATCTTATCCCATCCCGAATATATTCATGCAAACCTACAGAGGCAAGAGCTCATCAGCAGAGGTTCAGTACTGTATGAGGTAAGGGCCTCTCATATCCTAGATGATGAAATGAGGCAAAATCCTCCTTGAAAAGTCAGAAATGCAGGCCTGCTCCGATCAGCAGGCCTGATCCTATCAGCATTTTGAAATGTGAGAAACCTGAACCCCATTCTTATTTTGAGACATATTTGAAACTATGTTTCTGCAAAATTTCTGGCATCTCTGAGCATATACAGAGTGCCTTTCTGCAAGTGCCACCCCAGTCTCTTAGCTTTGTGTGATTCCAGGGGTTCCAGGCGCTTACCCAAGGTTCAGTTTCCTCGGAATGTGATGTCTTTATGTCATATATAGCTTATTTACACACATATACATCCTGAGTCTATAATGGAAGAGCTTATAGTATGATTTATAGCCTCTCTTCCAGGATGGAATACAAAGATATATGTTAAATAGACTTCCGGTTCAGCGCAGCCATCGATCTGAGTGGCTCATAGGGGGAAATGCCATTAGAGAGCTGGTTTCCTATTAAAACTTATTCCATTTTAAACTCCTATTTCTTTTGCACCACTGCATCTCTTCGTCCTCACAACAACAGATAGAACTTCATGACAAAGGCGTTTACCCATATCAGGAGCTGAGTGGGAAGAACCTTCTGAAGAGTTCTCTTGGCTTACAGGTAAGAATACAGTCTTTGCTGAAGTTCCATGGTCTTGTCTTCTATCACAAAATTGTTGCTCTTGGGCTAGGATAGGCCACCTGGTGGCGCTTCAGTGTACCAAAGGTGGCACATGAAATCAGTCTCCTGCCACACTGCTTCTTGCTTCTGATCTGTTGAGTTGTACTCCTCTGCTACAAGTGGCTAGAATTTGCCTTTCCCCTGACATTTGCTTGGCTTGTATTTACTTTCCCCAGGTTGCGCACGCTGCAATGAACTGCTATGAGTACACATCCACCGGACCACGGATAAGGGTAAGGGTGGCTTGGATTGCTTGAAGGGAAGATAATTTCTCTCAATTCTCTCCTCCTGATAGCAGATCCGGAGGAGGCAGTTGGCACCTGATACTCATCCCTCCCCACTATGGTACTTGACCCCAGCTTCCTGTACCAATGCTGAAAATTATTGAAAGCTTGTCTGGGAGAAGCTGAGTAATTCTGGAAAGGCAGCTTGTTTGGCATGAATAGTCTTCCTCTGCAGCCTACAGCTGGGGGAATTGTTTAGAGGTGTGGCGGCCACCTTGACTGGCCTTGCTTTTGTGCCTTTGTTGAGTGGCAAATTAAGCAAGCCATGTTTTTCTTCTTCATACTGTGGCATAGTGTGAGGGGGGCTGTGGTCTCAGGTGCAGAATTCTGAGGGGGCACAACCTGGCGCCCTTATGACAAGGCCACATGGCTGCTATCTTTTGGAGCCACGGGGAGGTGAGCCGCACCCGAATGGTGGTGCCTCTTTCTCCTCATGGCCGGCTAAGGGGTGCTCACCCCTGGGCAGAAATGGAGTCTGGACTTTTCTGGCCTACTCCACTCCTTCCCCAGTGCCTCCCTTGGTTGAGGCATGTGCCCTGCAGCAGGAGCATAGGAGAGCTTCCCGCTCACCTGGGACCCACTGGCCCCCACCCTTGTGCTGTGCAGCCAAGGACAGGTAAAAGGATGCACTTGGCACCTCAGCCTTGTCTCCACTGCCCTCCTCCTTGGCCTGCTGTAGCTGCGGCTCTGGTGCTGCTGAGACATCACCAAGCCAGCCAAGGATCATCAGCCGCCGCTCCTACCAGGAGCTTACCAAGCTGAGAGGGTAAGCACTGGGACAAGCAGGCAACCTTTGTGAGGAGCGGCCACCGCAGGGGCGCAACAAAGTCTGTCTGTTGCTTCCTGTGCGACACCTGCCAGGAGGTGCAATCCTTGCCTTGCCTTGCCTTGGAAAAAAATAAAAATAAAATTCCTGCAGGCCAGACTTCGGTTCCAAGGCAGAGGAGCAGAACTAGTACAAAAACGTGGTGAGTCCTATCAGGTGTATTCTAGGGAACCCTTCATGAAGGTCAAGGTGAAGGGACCATAGGCATTGACTGAGGGGTCCTCCAAGGAGATGCCTATCCAAATTATCCTCTGCAATATGCAGGGATTCCACAGCAGACACCGAGGTGAAAAGGGGTCCTTTTAAGAGAGGGAGTTTGCAATCCAGTGTTCTAAAGAAAAAAAGGCCACTTCTCTTTTCCACTTTACTTGCCCCCACAGGGCAGTTATGTGTCAACTGTCTACATTGGATGTCCCCCAGGCAAGAGGCTTGCTTTTGACATTACTTCCACTAGGAATGAGACTGCCTTCAAGAACAAACGCTACTTCGATTGTATCGTAAAAGACCCTGAGATGCCTTGCTTCTCCTTCAATGATGGTAAGGCTGGGGTGAAGTGGGGTGTCTGGGTGGGTCAGATCTGTGAGGCTTAGAGATGAAGTTAATTAAGGAATGATGGATGCCAGGCAGAAGACAGATGGTGATACCACACCTGCTTGATTCATTTGCAGTATTTTACCCTTCTTTTTTGATCCAAGATATGGTGACAGGAGACTCAGGACGTTTCAATGGAAGGTAAGGGCTGAGCTGTGCTTTTGATGGCATTTTGTCGCTTTGCTGAACTGAAAACAGTGGACCTCCACTGAGCATATTATTCAAAGGCTGGGGGGAGGGTAAGATGGAGGCACCTAGGTCAATGCCAGGGTGCCCAGGCCTTGGGGCCGGTATAACCCAAGAAGTTTGCGCTGGGAGCTGAAGGCCAATCAGAGGAAACCCTGTTGTTGCTAGGGATGGAGAGAGAAGACTGTTTCTGGTCCCTTCCATTTTTGTAGGGGTTCAAAAGCCCATTCCATCCCAAGTCCACATTAATTTGCAAATCTGCACCTAGATATGTTTTTAATACGTTTTCTCAAAATTTGATGCATTTTCTTTTTGAACTGAGAACTGCATCGTGAACCCTGGAGAGGTGTGGTATCTGAATGATGACTAACTTTTGATCTGCACCTTAGTTTGAGTGGTGTTGATTGAGTCAGTTTGTATCAAAACACACCAAGAACAAATTCCTCAAGAGTCCTAGTTGCTATGTGACACCCTTGAAGGCAAGAGAACTGTCTGGCAGGTATACATTTGTACTAACAGTAGACCCCAACTGATCTAGCATTACGGCTAAGGAAATGGCCGGGAAACGTGAAATCTCACCTCTGCCTTGAGCTCAGCTTGATGGCCAGAGGCAAGTCTTCACTTAATAGGACACACAGGAGATCCATGAATAGGATCTCCTAATTTTTTTTAAAGGAAAAGGTACCTGGGAGGATTGTGGTGGCCCACGTACCAACATGCCCAGAGGAAATGGGTTATCTCGACCCATTTTAATTTGGTTTCGGGCCTAGGAATGGCTCTAAAACTGCCCTGGTTGGCAACCTTTATCAGGCAAGATATAGAAGGAAATGCTCTTGTTGATTTTCCCCGACCTCTCAGTGACTGGTATCCTCTGGGAGTGGGTCCCCGGCTTCTGCCAATATCCTTGCTGTGATAAGAGAATTGGCAGTTTTGTCCCAGCTGTTTGTGAATGGATGTGGTTTTATTTTTAACTGTTAAAGCTTGTGCAAACTCACCTCCATCTTGCTTATTCTGCTGGCAGCTACATCTTCAGAGTAATTGGTGGGGGACCATTTTCGATAGACCAAATCAGATACTTCAGTGAGGAAGAGATCTTTAACTACAACACAGTGAATGGCAGGTGACCACATTTTGCAGACTCTCACAGTGCCTAGCATTGTGACTGTAGCTGTTTAGTATCTATTCTTATTCAAATGCTGTTTAGTATCTAGTCTTATTCAAATGCAACATTTTTAGTCAGTTTTAAAGACCCCCATTTGGGGCCAGTCTTTCCAAGCCTGCGTACCAGAGCATGTGAACATGCCCACATAAGAAAAGTGCTGGTTTGCCATATGAGAGCGAGAGTGAGAGAGCACAATTAAATAATCACAGGCTCCTGTGGTCCCCCAACTGCCTATGCACAGAGGAGGCTGCTCCTCCAGCTGGTTCACTCCTTCCAGATGATTAAGGAGAAGGAATACCTCAGCAGTGCTAAATGGCCCTAGTGCAGAAGCAGCCAATGGCTGCCTTCTCAGAATTGTGGACAGAGGAAACTGCCTCACACTGTGTCAGACCATTGGATTATTCAGTCCAGGGACTGGGGACTTTGCTGAATTCTGATGACATCTGGAGGGCCACAGGTTCCCCATGCTCTAGCCCACTATTGCCAGTGCACTCTGACTGGCAGTGTCTAAGGAAGGGGGAATCTTTCCTGGTCCTTCTTCCTGTAACCATTTAACTGGAGATATCATTGCTCAGACCTGGACCCTTTTGAATATGAGGCATGTGCTCTGCCTACTGATCTGCGGCCCCTTGGGTTGTGACTTACAAAAAGCTGTTTGTCTGGTCTGTGATGAGAATTGCCTCCAGTCTGGGGGATAGAGCAGAGAAATAGCTGTGAGTTGCAGTGTTTTTTTTAAAATGTTTAGGGGTACTCTCAAGAAAGCCACCATTTTATTGTTCAAATCGGGGGGAAATAAATACAATAAATGGACAAAAGTACAAAGATTCACAAAATGTTTCGGGGTTTGCATACCCCTGCATACTCCCCCCCCCCCCGAAAAAAGCACTGGTGAGCTGTAAGAGATTTGATTCCCCTCCTTTCTATTTTGAAGCTGATAATGAGCCATAGCTGATTAACATAGGAATGTAATAGCTGGCAAGGGTGGGTGGGTAACAACAGGCTATTAAGGATGTGAGTGGCCTGGTAACCACTTTAGACTTACTTGCAAAGCTTAACTGTCTTCATTCATGCTTGATTTCATATTCTCTTTCCAGTGAAACATCAAGTCTGATCTGGCTTAGGGCTGACCTAAAAGAAGTAAAAGTTAATTCCGAAGGTTTCCATATCCTCTCTCAAGCCGAGTCTGGGATTTTGTAAGGAAACATTTGCTGTGTCTTTGGGTGTGGCTGTCAGTTTCTGATCTCAAATCTTCCAAATTCTTCTTCCCAAATGAAATATGCAATTTGGTTGGCAATAAAACATAAGAAGAGCTGTGCTGAATCAGGCCAAAGTCCTGTCTAGTCCAGCTTCAGATTGTCATGGGGCCAACCAAGTGGACTTGGAAGCCTTCAAGCAGGGTTAGGGTTGTGGCAATTTCTCCACTTGTGCTTTCCAGCAACTGCCATTCAGAGACACATTTGTCTCCAACGGTGGACATATAACATAGCTGTTGTGGCTAGTAGCCACTGAATTTGCCCAATCCCCTTTTAAAACCATCAAAGTCAGTGGACATCACTACATTGGGTGGGAACAAGTTTAACCCTGTGCTGTGTGAAGAAGGCCTTTCTTTTGCCTGTCCTGAATCAGCTTCCTTGGATGTCCACAAGTTCTAGTGTTATGAGAGAGGGAGAAAAACTCCTCTCTGTCTACTTTCTCCAAGCCATGCCCAGTTTCATGTACCTCTTATTATGTTCCTGCCTCTTACTTGCCTTTTTCCCAATGTAAAAAGGCTTTAAAGTTGTCAACCTTCCTCACAGGGAAATTGTTCCAACCCCTAGATCATTTTGGTTATCCTTCTCTAAACCTGTTACAGCTCTTTTGTTGTTTAGTCGTTTAGTCGTGTCCGACTCTTCGTGACCCCATGGACCAGAGCACGCCGGGCACTCATGTCTTCCACTGCCTCCCGCAGTTTGGTCAAACTCAAGTTGGTAGCTTCGAGAACACTGCCCAACCATCTCGTCCTCTGTCGTCCCCTTCTCCTTGTGCCCTCAATCTTTCCCAACATCAGGGTCCTTTCCATGGAGTCTTCTCTTCTCACGAGGTGGTCAAAGTATTGGAGCTCTACCAGCTCTACCAGTATCCTTTTTGAGGACATAAGCTTTATTTCCCTTCTATTTCTCTCTCCTTTGGGTCATCTGCCATCTGTAAAAAAAGTACAGTAAAGGTAAAGGACCCCTGGACAGTTAAGTCCAGTCAAAGGCGACTATGAGGTTGTGGTGCTCATCTCCGCTTTCAGGCCGAGGGAGCTGGTGTTTGTCCACAGACAGCTTTCCGGGTCGTGTCCAGCATGACTAAACCACTTTATTGGTTCCTACCTAGGGACATGAATTGAAACAGCCTACCATGTAAGACGTTGGGACGCGGGTGGCACTGTGGGTTAAACCACAGAGCCTAGGGCTTGCTGATCAGAAGGTCGGCAGTTCGAATCCCCGTGACGGGGTGAGCTCCTGTTGCTCGGTCCCAGCTCCTGCCAACCTAGCAGTTCGAAAGCACGTCAAAGTGCAAGTAGATAAATAAGTACCACCACAGCGGGAAGTTAAACGGCATTTCCGTGTGCTGCTCTGGTTCGCCAGAAGCAGCTTTGTCATGCTGGCCACATGACCTGGAAGCTGTACGCCGGCTCCCTCGGCCAGTAACGCGAGATGAGCGCCGCAACCCCAGTGTCGGTCACGACTGGACCTAATGGTCAGGGGTCCCTTTACCTTTACCATGTAAGACATCAGAGGCAAAATCCCTTTCCTCCCACAGGTGGGTTTGCCAGAAGAATTCTCCATGCTATGATATTGTCCCTAACGGTCTGAGTGCTCCTGATTATTTCTTTGTGGTGGAAGTATCAAACAGGTAGGTGCGAGTTTTTAAAATGAGTTTGGTTCATTTAAAAAAGAATTAAATTGATTTACAATTGAACTGAATTACAGTATACTGATAGGCTGCCTTTCAGCCATAATAACTCCAGAGCCCAAGTTAAAACAATTCATAATCAAAAGGTGGTGGTCAACTTGAGTTTTACACAGACTAGACTCATTGAAATGAATGGCCTTACTTAGTCATGGAGATGGGAGTAAATACCGCTCTGCAAGCATGGAGAAGAAACATGGTTTGGAAGGTACTGGACCAGGAGATGAAAGATGTGAGAAACCAGGAAGAGCCTATGTAAAGCACTGGGAGAGTAAAGCACTGAAGCTGGCCTGCTCAGACCCGTAGTCAACTGACATCCTCCCTCTTTTGCTTCCATAGGGGTGTAGACGAAACCACCTACTGTGATTATGCCTTGGAGTTCATTCTCCATGTCCATGGCTTGCGCCTCAGCCCCACCCGGGCCATCTTTCTCTTGAAGGTAACAGCCGCCATGCCTTGAGCATCCTCATTCTTTCTGTATGGAATGAAAAGGCCTTTGCTTGACGACCAAAAGGACATCAGGGTCAACACCATGCAAGTCTCCCTGTAGAGGGCATATATGGAGTGCTACACTTGAAGCCCACCCCCCTGGCCCGGCCATCTAGTCATGATGGACCCTCTATACTTCAGGGGGGCTCTGGTGATGGCCAGCTTCATGTGGAATAAAGTGGCCCTATGGATACCTAAGTTCAAAGTCCTTCAGGCTATAAAGACGGGAACCAGTTGTGCTTGTACCATAGCACCGCAGAAGACTGAATTGAGATTTAAAGCAATGCTGTGTCCTACCTCCACTAATGAAGGCAGTATGCCTCTGAAAACCAGTTGCTGGGAATCACAAATGGGGCAAATTCTGTTGTCCTGCCTGGGGGCTTCCCACTGGCATCTGTTTGGCCAGAGTATAGAATTGTTCTTCTCACCATGGCCAACCAAATATCCATGGGAAGCCCGCAAGCAAGCATAGGAGTTGCCTCCCCACTTGTGATTCAAAACAAATGGTATTTGGAGGCTGGTTGCCTCCAACAGTGGAGGTAGAACATATCCGCCGTGGCCAGTGCCCACTGACAGCCTTATCCTGCATAAATTTCCCTACCCTTTTTAAAAGTTGGTGGCCATCAGTATGTCTTGTGGAAGTGAATTTTGCCGTGGGAACAAATTCCATAGTTCTTGCCATGCTTCGTGCCATTTTGGAAAAGGGAAGCAGAATGGCAGGGAGTGAGAATAGCTGGCCTAACCCAAACAGAAACAATCATTCTATGAGGGAGAACACACTGCAACACTCCCATTGGTTTTTATCTTTTGCTAGCCTGAATAACCTTCATCCACAGAAGGGAATGAACATTCTTGCTCCCTCCTAGCAATTTTTGAGGTTTCTGTTCACAATTGTATTGTGAGCAATATTGCTAACAATTAGGAATTAACAACCAACTTCTCTCTCTCCCCCCCTGCTCCAAGGTTACAGTAGCCATCATCTTTGGCTTGCTTCTTCTATACATTGTGGTTTACATTGCGGGCCCCTTGGCCAAGACCTTATTCAACAAAACATTCCGGAGATTGGAGGAAGCTTTTGCTATGCGAATGGGTGAGTTGGCAGCAGGCAGGGGCACTAAGGAGGACAAAACCTCATTGAGACTTCTGATAGGGAAGCATCTGGTAGGGAAAATGTGATCTCTTAGCAGGAAGGCCAATACTTTTTGGTTTGCCTTATGGAATTAGGTCTGCCAGTCCCATCAACATGGGAATATGTCATTTGTATCTTGAGGAGGCAGGGATATGGCTAATCCTAACTCACCAAGAGGGGAGAGGAGAGGAGGCTGAGGGAACACATCACAAGAAAGGGTGTTGGAAAAGGGGTGAGGTGCTGCCAGCTCTGCAGGCAAGGGGTGACATAGCTGGGCTTCTGAGGCTCAGAGCGTGTTTCCCCACAGGGTTGCTGCAGAAAGAATGTACAGCAGTATCTCGCTAGACGAATGCCTCGTGGCACGAAAAAATTGCAAGACGAAAACGTTTTGCGATTTTTTGGCAGACTTGCAAGATGAAGTTTTCTATGGCTGTGCCATAGAAAACTTCGCAAGACGAAGCAGGGCGCCGCGAGGAGGAGAAAGTCAGACCGAGCCTCCTCCGGGAAGCCCGTCCGCCTCGTGCTTCCGCCACTGCCATCGCCCGGCCTTGCGATTGGCGCCGCCGCACCGAAACGGCCGCCAAGCAGCAGCCGGATCCCCCCTCACTCTCACCTTCAGCCGCCTGCGCGCGAACGGGAAAGGCCAACCACACAGCCTGCCTGCCTGCCTGCGCGCGAACGGGCTGTCTGGTTGGGCACGAGAGTCTGGCTGCTGGGGAAGGAGGGAGGGAGCCTCTCCCTGGCCCTCCTCCTGCTTCCCCCTCCCCAGAGCCTTAAAACCTCCGGAGCGGCCGTGGCACTTGGGGGCAATGTGGCTGCTGTGGCTGCTCCTGGGCTTGGAGGGTGAGTCGGGGTTTGTGAGTGCTGGATTGCACCTTAAGCTGCTTTGCTATGGCGCCATTTCATTGAAAGGAGAGCTTTTTTTGCCCATAAGAACGCATTAATTAAATTTCAATGTGTTCCTATGGGAAACCGCACTTCGCAAGACGAAATTTTCACAAAACAAAATGACTCGTGGACCGAATTAATTTCATCTTGCGAGGTACCACTATAGTTGGTCAAGGGAGCCGTGGACTCAAAAAGGTTGACAACCTCTGCCCTAAACTCTTGGAAAGGGCATATTCAGTGTAGGAGAGGCTGGGGCAGTGCAAACAGGAATGAAGTAGAAAGAGTGAACAATCTCCTGTCAGTTGTGGATTTTTGAGGAGATCCTCATGGGAGCCATTGGTGACCCTTGGCCTATGGTCACCTAATGATTTAGCTCAACTATACTAAGGCAGGCAGGCACACTTTCACAGATGCCATACCAGGCCTGCCTCCCTCTTTTCTTGCTTTGCTAGTCCCAAAACTGGGACTAAGCATGCTCCATGGAACCAGTTTAACAGTCAACACATTCAGCCTCTCAGCTTCTTGTGAGTTACATCTTCATCTATTTCTGGAACCATTTGAATCTCTCTCTCTCTCTCTTTGCTGCCAGAATCCAGCCTCACCTTCTCATCTTCGTTCACCAGTCAAGGATCCTTGCAGCACTTGGCCTCTGAACTCAGCCGGAGCAGTACACCACAATCCAAAGGGCCTCCTCCCCAGTCAAAACCACGCTAATGTCAGCTACATCTTCCAGGCCCTTTCTGCCATTAGCCATGCACTGTCTGGGTGCACCATCCCTCTGTGATTCTCCTTTCTCTGATTGTCTTGCAAAGGGCTCCTCTTTGCTTGCAGTGTCCTGACACGGAGGAAACAACAGCCACCTTGGACATAACAACTGAATGACCTCTGAATCACAAAGCCTTAAAAAAAACAACACACACACACACAAAATACCACAGCATGCTGGGGCCAGGCACATAGCTTGTTTGTAGATGATCCCAGGAAGCGAATATAAGAGATATGGAAGGCCACAATATGGTCTGTGAGCAAGTTTTTCAGTTGGCCCATTTGCAAGATGCATGGGAAAGAGCGACTGGAAACCATTCCAGAAATCTGTGTCAGTAAAACCACTAAGACCAGTTGGTGGGCGATATCCAGAGACTACACAGTTTCAACTATATCACTCTAGGCAGCACCTTTTTGCTATTCCTCAAACCCCTGATGCCCTGATGCTTTCTCAGCTGCTGTGTATCATCAGCTGAGGCGGCAGGCCAACTTAACAAACAAAAAACAAAATAAAACCTTATTGATCCACCTTACACATGACAAGTGCCTGATCCTCTACATGAAACTCCAGGCTTGTTTTCAGCTTAACATCTGCCTGTGTAGAGGCAGTTTGTGAATGAATGGAAAGCCATTGCACGTTTTCCCAGTCATTACTTTAAAAAGGAGGCAGATAACCCTTTATACAAATTTTCTTATCTGTCCACTTAATGTTGTTGTTAGTTTTTGATGTTGTTCCAAGACGTTTCATAGTTCATTAAACATTTGGTTGCTGTGCAATTTGTTTGGTTGATAAGGAGTATCTTTTGTCCTCCAGTGAGTGAAGAACATAAAGTGGAAAGCCATCATCTTCTCATTGCACAGGTCTGACCTATGTGCATGTATTGACACACACACAGACATCCCAGCCAGGACAGGAGCAGGGATTCCCCCCCCTCTTGTGCACTCCCACAAGGACTGAGCAATCCATGAATTTAAAAGCATGCAAGTATTTTATAGGCAAATTCTTGGGGATCAGGAAAAAACTGCAAGAGGGTTAACTTGCAAGGTGGAAGGGGATAAAGAGGGGAGAATATCAGGCTCAGTTCGCATTTTCTTCCACCTTGTAATCTGGTATTAAAATGGAGAGAGGAAGGAATCATGCAGAAATTCTGAGAGCAGCTCTGTCCCTCACAAGGGGCTCTAAATTAATCTTTGCTGACCTCCACTGAAAGCTGCTCAGGACAGAGGTTGCCTGCATGCCATACATTTAAATCACACAACTTCCCTAAAATAATTCTGGGAACCATAGCTTTTAAAGGGTGCTGGGAATCTAGCTGTGGGAATGTTCAGGAATGTGGATGAGGAGATATTGTTTAATATGTCCTACCCCTGCTTGCGCTTGCAAGCACCAAACTTTAGCAGAGTAAAAACATTCCCCTTTTGCAAAATGCACAGCAGAAAAGCGTTTGCGTTTGCGCAGGCTTGATTTAAGCCTGTAAAATAAAGTGTATTTTCCTGGTATTTTCCCCTTATCCCTCTTAAAAGAAAAGACACGACACAATGCTCTTAAAAGTATAAAAGATGTTTACTTACAATCTTCCTCAGATACAGCACACTCAAGAGGTAAACTGGCTTAGGTAAAAAGTGATATATACATGTGAAGTTCACTTATAGGAAGTGAGACTCCATCTCATCTCTCTCTAGGCTGGAGGCCTTGAGAGAGAGTAACCTCACTAGATGTTGAGTCCTTGAAGTGAAGTGGTCCAAGAGTCCCTGAGTGAGAGTAAGAGAGTAAGAGAGGGAAATGGCATCTGGCTTCTGAATTTATCTACTGCCTTTCCCATCTAATTAGCATGTGGAGGAACAGGAAACTAGGCTTAGTCATGTGTTCCTCCTCAGTCCTCCAAGTGGACTATCTAGGGATTGTTGTGACTTGACTGCTTTGTGAGGGGTAAGCTGCAGTATGTGGACCGAGAACTCCTAAAAGTGCAAGCTGGATTTCAAAGGGGCAGAGGAACCAGAGACCAAATTGCAAACATGCGCTGGATTATGGAGAAAGCTAGAGAATTCCAGAAAAAACATCTACTTCTGCTTCATTGACTATGCAAAAGCATTTGACCGTGTCGACCACTGGCAGACTCCCCAGGATGGGGGAGGACTGTCTGGAAGACCTGCAGATTGTGCAA
Organism: Zootoca vivipara; assembly: GCF_965207765.1. Lineage (NCBI taxonomy): Eukaryota > Metazoa > Chordata > Lepidosauria > Squamata > Lacertidae > Zootoca > Zootoca vivipara. Next base: position 78,984,458 of record NC_142589.1, read on the forward strand.
GATTGCTAGCTTGCATTGTGCAAGCGGTAGGACACTGGGTCACAGAGCATAGTACGGCTGGCACTCTCCGAAGTCCCTCCCATAGCCGGGAATATCTGTTTTGATAAAATAATTAGATTTGGACAATAAGCAGACATAGTCTGGACCGAAGAAGACTGAGGAAAAACCTGCAGAATTGTACAGTCCCTGATTCTTGTCATGATGTTTGGATTATGGAGGAGCGGTATTTGCTTTCTTCATGTCAATACTTATAATTGGTTTTCTACGCCAAACCTCATTAAGAAACCTAATTTATTTTGAGTACAGATGGACTTCTATTTATAATTAAATACTCAACTATGCAACTTTGTTTGGTTTGAAAGAAAAGAAGAATTAAGATGGTGCCTGTGATGCAGCAAAAATAGAAAAATGAAAGTTTCTCCCTGTTTTGAGGGAAGTGGGAGATGCTTGTTGGCTGACTTTGCAGTGATTTGAGACAATAATTTGAGATAAAATAGAGAGCATTTGTTTGCAAAACTTTCATTAAGTGCAAGAGAAAAAGCTAAATGGGTGTCTAGCAGCCCCCCTCCTAGGGCCTGGGAGGGGGGATTGTGTGGTCTCCGAAAGCCGATCAATCATCAAATGATTTATATCTGTGGAATGCAAACACATGCCTAACATCAAAGACAGATTTGGACAACAGCCCGGATGGGAATAACTTAATAATATGGGAGTTGCTGCGTCATTAAACTTCAAAAGAAGATTTGGATAACAGCCCGGATTGGAGATTGGAAGGAGAAGCTGCTCTGCTAAACAAGCTGGGGGAAAAGACATTTTAAAATAAAGCTGTGCTCGATGGATGTAAGGATATATGATTTTGGACATGATTGAGAATTGCAGAGCCAGGAACGGAGAACTTTAAAGTGATAAGATCGGAATGTGGAAAACAGGAAAACAAGAAGAGCAGGAATGAGATATCGGAAATATGCTTCAGAGGTCCAGACCATGGGGAGTAAAAAAAAAATTTATAACCATTTGGATTACAATTTGGCTCTTTTTTTAGTTTATTGTTTTTAATTGGAATATTGTATTTGGAATATGTATTTGGAATATTGTATTTGGAATATGTATTTGGAATATAATTGGCTGTTTGCATTGGAAAACTAATAAAAATGATTTTAAAAAGAAAGAAGAAGGAGAGTGCAAAATATGGTCTGAAGCTCAACATAAAAAAAAAAAACTAAGATCATGGTCACTGGTCCCATCACCTCCTGGCAAATAGAAGGGGAAGAAATGGAGGCAGTGAGAGATTTTACTTTCTTGGGCTCCTTGATCACTGCAGATGGTGACAGCAGTCACGAAATTAAAAGACGCCTGCTTCTTGGGAGAAAAGCAATGACAAACCTAGACAGCATCTTAAAAAGCAGAGACATCACCTTGCCGACAAAGGTCCGTATAGTTAAAGCTATGGTTTTCCCAGTAGTGATGTATGGAAGTGAGAGCTGGACCATAAAGAAGGCTGATCGCCGAAGAATTGATGCTTTTGAATTTCTTGGGCTCCATGATCACTGCGGATGGTGACATAAATAATAAATAAATAAATACTTTATTGTCACTGTACCACTTGTTTACAGTGAGATTGAACGAGCCCCCCCCCCAATCTCTCAGTCCCTGTTACACTCTGGGTGCTGTTGTACAACCACCAACTCCGAACGTCAGCTGCAATGTTGCTGTCTTCCAGCAGGAGATTAAAAAGGTGCTGGCCAGGGTGTGAGTCATCCCTCAGAATGTTCCTCGCTCTTCTGAGGCAACGGTCTCCTGCGATAACATCTAGCAGACAGTAGTCACAAAATTAAAAGATGCCTGGTTCTTGGGGGGGGGGAAGCAATGACAAACCTAGACAGCATCTTAAAAAGCAGAGACATCACCTTGCCAACTAAGGTCCGTATAGTTAAAGCTATGGTTTTTCCAGTAGTGATGTATGGAAGTGAGAGCTGGACCATAAAGAAGGCCGATCGCCGAAGAATTGATACTTTTGAATTATGGTGCTGGAGGAGACTCTTGAGAGTCCCATGGACTGCAAGAAGATCAAACCTATCTATGGAGGGCACAAGAAGAAGGGGACCACAGAGGACGAGATGGTTGGACAGTGTTCTTGAAGCTATGAACATGAGTCTGACCAAGCTGCGTGCTCTGGTTCATGGGGTCACGAAGAATCAGACACAACTAAACGACTAAACAACAACAACAACAAAGCTGCAGTCACAAGGATTCTTTGGGGGCAGTCATGTGCTTTAAGTGCATGGTGTGTTTGCAGCCAGAGGCTTAGAGGAAGTGGGATGGAGTGCAGTGATGCTGCACATGCTTCCTTTGAAGTAGGCCTCATTAATGTGGGATGGAACACTGGGGCAGACAAGTCACAACAGTTCCTAGAGTGTCCACTAACAGGAACTCACCTGGAGGGACACCTGACTACAGGTCAGTTCCTGTTCCCTCAGACATGCAAATGAGTTGGATTAGACAAAAGCCCTAGCCTGCAATCACTCTCTCTCTTAGCTACTTCCTCCTTCGATGGGAACACATCTCAAGAGAATCTCTAGTTAGCATGGTTCTCACTCTAGGCCTGCAGCCAAGAGTGAGACCAAATGGAGTCTTACTTTACTAAGTAGTCTCTAGATGTATATATACTTGTAACTTTTCTAAGCAAGCCTGCCTTTCTGAGATTATGCTGTAACTCAGGATGAAACTGTAAGTAAACTCTATCTTATTTTATAAACACTGTGTTGTGTATTTCTTTTAAGAGGGACAAAGGGGACCTTTGCCAGGAAGTGTAATATTGAACTATAAAGTGTAATATTGTTATAGAGATTCTAGCGAATCTAACGCACATGCTTTGCTGCGCACAAAAGGGGAATGTCACTCTGCTAATATTGGAAGCTTGCTAACACAAGCTTGGATAGGATCTATCTAATAATATATCCTAATCCACATCCCTAACATTCCCATAAAGGGTTATTACGGCCCAGGACTGCGTATTTTTGTGTATTTTTGAAGGATTGCTTTGGATTGTGATTTTGAACTGAGTAGGATTTTTTCAGTTAGAACTTCCTGGTAAGCACATGGTCTATTGTTCTCCAGTGTGCCTAGGGGATTAGCTACCCCTCCCCTCCCTCAGAGTTTACAGCACTGAGAACTCAGAGGCAGTGAAGATTATTTTGCATTTTGAGATATTTTTAGAGATTTTGATTTTGGAATTTTTGGCAAATTTTTGAATTTTGAGAAATTTTTAGAATTTTGAGATTCCAAGATGGCTTTTGCAGATTTTGATAGTGGAGTTAACCTAGGATTAATGGCTTTAGATGACCACAATTACGTATTTTGGAAACAACGCCTGATAGCATTTTTAGATGCAAGGAATGTTTTGGATGCCATTGAAAAACCTATGCCTACTGGCACAACAGCAGAGGATTTAGCCAAGATAGCAAATTGGAAACGCATGAACAGCGAGGCCAGATACATAATTTTGAGTGGACTTCGCAACAGGCATCTAACATCAGTTAATAGCAAAGATGATGCAGCTAAAATCTTAAAAGATATTGAGCGCAGGTATGGAGCATCTACTAAGAACTCCTACAGGAATTTGATGAGCAAATTAACTGCGCTGAGGATGAATTCAAGAGAAGAATTCACTGACCATATCAGCAAATTTAGTGAAATTGTTCAGAGGATTGATCTTACTCCTAAAGCCCTTGATGAAGAAACAAAGGTTTCATTTTTGATAGCATCTCTAGGACCAAGCTTCAGTTCATTCAAGAGTTGCATGGATCACAAAAAGGACCTGACTTTTGAAGAACTGATTGATCATTTGAGAGAGGAATGCAGAGATTACCTTGATTCTTCAGAAAGGAATACAGGGAGAAAGGACACTAATTATGCTTCCAAGCATTTCCAAAGGTCCAGACAAACGCCAAAGGAAATAATTTGCTTTAACTGCAATTTAAAAGGGCACATGGCGAAGGAATGCCGGGCACCTAGGAATAAATCCCGCCCCTTTCCACCAAAAGGCGAAAAGAAGGGGGGTCGTGGGCGTGCAATGATATTGCAAGAAAGAAATGTAGCTTTCCAGAGCTGTGAAGGAAAGCGCAATAAGTGGCTTCTGGACAGTGCAGCAAGCAGCCACTTCTGTTATAAAAGGGAATATTTCAATGAAATAGACAATAATAAACAGTCTGAGATTGAAATTGCTGATGGAAATGTTATAAAGTCAATAGGTGCAGGATCTTTGAACTTGAATTTCAAAGTGAACAATGAGTCTTTTGATACTACAGTGAGTAATGTTAAGTATGCACCAAAGCTGAACTGTAATCTAATAAGTGTGTCTAGCTTGGACAAGAAAGGTTTGGAAATTATATTTAAAAATGGACAATGCAATGTGATAAAAGATGGTGAAGTGTTTATTCAAGCCAAACTAATCAATGATGTGTATGAGATTGATATTTCAGAGAATGAGTCTGCAAGGGTTGCACAACCCAGCAGAAAGGATCAACCAGATCTGGAACTCTGGCACAAAAGGCTTGGACACAGGGACACCAACGTTATCCTGAAAATGCAGAAGGAAAATCTGGTAAAAGGTCTACAGGTAAAGAATTGCAGTACACCAATGCCAAACTGTACAACTTGCATAACGGAATATGTTGCGGCTACAGAAGCGTGCAGAGAGATTTCCTGGCTGGACCAACTCCTAACAGACTTTGGCGTGGAGAGAAAGGAACCTATAAGCCTGCTGGAGGACAACCAAAGCTGTCTAAAGCTGGCGCAGAATGAGAAGTTCCTAGCACGCTCAAAACACATTGGGGTCAGGTACCACTACGTTCGCCAGATGATACAAGATGGACTTGTCGAACTGTCGTACTGCTGCACATCGGAGATGACAGCAGACATCCTAACAAAACCCCTGCCAAGACAGAGTTTCCAGAACCTGCGTGTCAAGCTGGGACTCTTGGGTGGTTGAATAAAGTTGCTTATGTTTTTGTTTTGTATGTAATGAATGTTGTGAATTGCCTGAGAAGGGGTTTGTGGGATGGAACACTGGGGCAGACAAGTCACAACAGTTCCTAGAGTGTCCACTAACAGGAACTCACCTGGAGGGACACCTGACTACAGGTCAGTTCCTGTTCCCTCAGACATGCAAATGAGTTGGATTAGACAAAAGCCCTAGCCTGCAATCACTCTCTCTCTTAGCTACTTCCTCCTTCGATGGGAACACATCTCAAGAGAATCTCTAGTTAGCATGGTTCTCACTCTAGGCCTGCAGCCAAGAGTGAGACCAAATGGAGTCTTACTTTACTAAGTAGTCTCTAGATGTATATATACTTGTAACTTTTCTAAGCAAGCCTGCCTTTCTGAGATTATGCTGTAACTCAGGATGAAACTGTAAGTAAACTCTATCTTATTTTATAAACACTGTGTTGTGTATTTCTTTTAAGAGGGACAAAGGGGACCTTTGCCAGGAAGTGTAATATTGAACTATAAAGTGTAATATTGTTATAGAGATTCTAGCGAATCTAACGCACATGCTTTGCTGCGCACAAAAGGGGAATGTCACTCTGCTAATATTGGAAGCTTGCTAACACAAGCTTGGATAGGATCTATCTAATAATATATCCTAATCCACATCCCTAACATTCCCATAAAGGGTTATTACGGCCCAGGACTGCGTATTTTTGTGTATTTTTGAAGGATTGCTTTGGATTGTGATTTTGAACTGAGTAGGATTTTTTCAGTTAGAACTTCCTGGTAAGCACATGGTCTATTGTTCTCCAGTGTGCCTAGGGGATTAGCTACCCCTCCCCTCCCTCAGAGTTTACAGCACTGAGAACTCAGAGGCAGTGAAGATTATTTTGCATTTTGAGATATTTTTAGAGATTTTGATTTTGGAATTTTTGGCAAATTTTTGAATTTTGAGAAATTTTTAGAATTTTGAGATTCCAAGATGGCTTTTGCAGATTTTGATAGTGGAGTTAACCTAGGATTAATGGCTTTAGATGACCACAATTACGTATTTTGGAAACAACGCCTGATAGCATTTTTAGATGCAAGGAATGTTTTGGATGCCATTGAAAAACCTATGCCTACTGGCACAACAGCAGAGGATTTAGCCAAGATAGCAAATTGGAAACGCATGAACAGCGAGGCCAGATACATAATTTTGAGTGGACTTCGCAACAGGCATCTAACATCAGTTAATAGCAAAGATGATGCAGCTAAAATCTTAAAAGATATTGAGCGCAGGTATGGAGCATCTACTAAGAACTCCTACAGGAATTTGATGAGCAAATTAACTGCGCTGAGGATGAATTCAAGAGAATAATTCACTGACCATGAGATTATGCTGTAACTCAGGATGAAACTGTAAGTAAACTCTATCTTATTTTATAAACACTGTGTTGTGTATTTCTTTTAAGAGGGACAAAGGGGACCTTTGCCAGGAAGTGTAATATTGAACTATAAAGTGTAATATTGTTATAGAGATTCTAGCGAATCTAACGCACATGCTTTGCTGCGCACAAAAGGGGAATGTCACTCTGCTAATATTGGAAGCTTGCTAACACAAGCTTGGATAGGATCTATCTAATAATATATCCTAATCCACATCCCTAACATTCCCATAATTAACATTGTGACTTGCTTCTAAGTAAATGTGCATAGGGTTCTTTTAAAGCAGTAGCATTTGTTCATTAGGTGCCTAAATGCAACTAGAGATTATACTTTAAGTGGGATTGTGCTTTAATTCTAAGTATCCTTGCTCAGGATTGGACTTTGCAGCTGACTACTAAAACCTGCCAGGGAAGGCTAGCCACAGTTTATAGAATGCAGAGGCATCTTCACCCCATTGCCTCCAATCCAGCTAGATAGCAGCTAGACAACAAATCCCATACAAACCCTGGACCAACTTTCTCCAAAGTATTTTCAGTTCCATACTCATTCCAAAGGAACTCAGCAGTACAGCTCTGCCTCTCTTACTGTGCAGAATGAATTAGGTAAATCCTTATAAAGAGCCATTTCCCCTAGAAAGAGAGGCGCTGCTTTTTCCCCCTTCCCAGTCCTCCTCATTCCTGATTTTTCTAGTCAACTCCCCTTGCTTCAGAATTTATGAAACACACACTATTTACTTGCTTGCTTACTACACTTGCACTGGGCATGGAGCCTTGAGGGTGCTGCAACTATGATTTAGAATGGTGTGCGAGAAGCAAGAGGAGCGTTGAACTTTGACCTTGCACAGGTCACCGCTGAAATTTGAGGCCCCAAGGTCCACCTCTGCTAATTGTTGCCCATCCTTGACTAGTTCCCAAAACGTGCTGTATCAAGAAGCTTTTGCCTATTAACATCTCTCCAAGCTATTAACAAGTCCATGGCTCTGAACAGGTATTGCCTCAGGCAACCTACACTTACATCTCTACTCACAGAAATCAATTAAGAAAGCTCAGGACATTCTGGATAAAGTATTAAGTATAGTTGTTTTATTTAAAAAGCAGTTTTTAAAGATCTGTTCTACTATGGTAATCCACTAGAGGGCAGTCTGCACCCGCTGCAAACACCAAACCATTGATTCCTGAGCTTGACTGCATTGTAGGAAATAATTTATTTTGCAAGCGTTAACAAGAAAACAAGAGAAAAAGAAATTTCCCCAAGAGTGAAGGGAGCTATAAATGTATCTGATTGCCTTGCCTGGTGATGCCCAAACTTCTAATAAGTGACAGGGAGGGCTTTTTTAAAGCCAGAACTCGGTTCTGGCATCTCTCAGGTGGGCACCATTGCCATTGTAAGAGAACAAGACAGGTGTTCATGGTGAGTTCTGGCACCTCTTTTTCTAGAAAAATAGCACTGGTGACAGGCACTTCTTTTTCCTGAATTGAAATTGAGAATTTGCTTCTCCCATTCTCAGAGGCTGTCCACCCAGGAGGCGAGGTGAAGCATTTGCCCCAGGCAGCAGATCCAGCCCTCTTCCGTACTGTCTTTCATGAGCTTTGCAAGCAATATCAAAGTGTGTCTGATAAGCACTCTTCAACAGTGGGTAGTTTTAGTTAGAGATTGCAACACGTGGAAACCAATTTTTGCTTCAATGTTGTGTCTCCTCACATCATGCTATGCCAAACCATAGCTTAGTGTGAGGGTGGGTGCCCCAAGAGGAGATGCCGGCCATTGCATTCCTCCCCTGGTCCTCCTGAAGAGGAAGGGCTATAGTTCAGTGGCAGAGCCCTTGCTTGGCATGCAGAAGGCCCCAACTTCAATACCTGGCATCTCCAGCTAGGGCTGGGAGAGACTCCCTGTCTGAAACCCCAGAAAGCTTCTGCCAGTCAGTGTAGACAGTACTGAGCTAGATGGACCTGTTCGCATACACCATGGGAGACGTCAGGGCTTTGTGCCCCCTGGCTGGCCTGCCAGGTGTCTCACCCTCTGGTGCAGCTTGAGATAACAACCTCGACTCCAAGAGCCTAGGCACGCTGTTGCAGAGTCCACGCAGTCAGAAATGGTGAGAGAGACGGTAGTGGCATTATTTACATGCGTTTTATTAAGCGTAACTCAGGAGAAAGAAAAACATGTCTCCTTCGTGATCAGCGCAGCAGAGAGAAAGCAATAGCAATACATAACGGAAGTGCACAGACATGTGACGTACAACAGCTACACACCTGTACCTTAAGGTGGAACTGAATTCCCATCATCCTCCCCCGTTCTGTGTAACCTTTAAGCTCCAGTATTTCCCAACTGTAGCTTTTGTACATAAACCTGAAGTTGGTCTCTGTTAACAACTTTGGACAACAGATCAGCAGGAATCTCGTTACCTGGCATGTAGGACACCTGAATAAGTCCTTTCCGGATACACACTCTTGCACGGTGTAACTTGATCTGCAAGTACTTGGTTCTTTGCTTGCAACTCTCTGAAGCTAGCAAAGCCAAAGAGGACCTGTTGTCTTGATACACCTGTATAGGACAGTCACCTTGACTCTTGACATCCTGAAACAGTTGCATCAACCACTCACAATCCATAAGTGAGAATGATAGCGCATTGAGTTCAGCTTCACAAGAACTTTGGCTCACTGTTGTCTGCTTCTTGCACAGCCAGTCAAACAGACAGTGGTTGTACATGTAGCATACTCCAGAAGTACTAGTACCATCTGTGACATCATTTCCAAAACTTGCATCTGCAAAAATTTCAAGACCTCCAGTCTTCTGACCTGTGAATTTCAGCCTGTAGTGCATACCGTCTTTCCCACATTTTAAGACACCGTCTTATCACTTTTTTTCCTCAAAAAAACACTGGGTGGCTTATTTTCAGGGAATGTCTTACCGGTATTTTTATTACATCAGGAGCAGTGCCCCTCTTGCTCCCTGTCTCCCTGCGGGGCAGGACTCTTGACTGAAAGAAAATGACGGGCAACAGCCGCCACCACCAAGCTCCATGAGAGGGAGTCTGAGGGAAGGGAGGTGTGTGCATCGCTGGCCCAGCCCTCTCTCCCCGGCCCTGGGATGTTCGTGAGGGAGGGAAGGAGCTCCTCCGAAGGGCTGCTCTCTCTCTCTCTCCCCTCCCAGGTGGGGACTCACTTAATAGCAATCTGCTACACTGGAGCTTCTTAAATTTAAACCAGTACAGTATAATGGAATCTATCTGTGTGATGCAGTCGTAGCAGTAGCCTATACTAAAGCAAATAAGGATCTCTACCAGCCAGCCAACTGCCCAAGACTTAAGAGCGAAAGTTCCAACAATGTAGCACTTTGTAGCACTGATAGCAAAGAGGCTACCGGCTGAGATACTGTAGAAAACAAAGAAGCCAGCTGAGCAGCAATTAAGATGGTAAATGGTAGCAATTAAGTAGCAATTGAGCCAGCAGAAAGCGGGGTGAGATAATCTGCTGGTCCTAACAACCCGTCTGTGTTTCTCTTACCCACAAAATGTTAACTTTTGTGTAGGGTGTAGGGCAGTGTTTAGCAGCTCCTAAACAGCGAGAAGGGGAAAGTCCTTAATCCCCAAGGCAAGGACTGCGCCACCGGCAGCGATCCCGGTACCGGTACAAATCCTTAAAGGGGAAGCTCTACAGACAAGCAATGGAAAGAAAAAAGAATCCTCACTTTTTAAAAGGCTATTAAAAGGGGGAAAGGTGGGGGGAAGCGAGAGGTGGGCTGTGTGTGTGTGTGTGTGTGTGTGTGTGAGAGAGAGAGAGAGAGAGAGAGAGAGAGAAAGAGAGGCGGGGGGGGGGGAGAGAGAGACGCGCACACAGAGTCTCTCCCTAAAGGGGAAGGCAGCGTCTTCAATCGCCCCTCTTTTTTCCCTCGTGCTTTCATCTTCTCCCCACCGCAAATGCCACTTTTCTCCTCTTCACCAAGCAAGCAGAGCTCACACAGCCTAGCTAAAAAAAAATATTTTGGAATCCTTTTACAGGTATTTTTAAAAATGCTTACAGAAACAGGAGGGGGAATCACGAGGCTGCAGGAACGGCTCTACGGTGCATTTTTACAAGCTTTTAAAAGAAATACGTGTCTTTGGAGCGACAGTAAAATGGGGAGAGATTTTTATGGGGGAGAGTTGGCTGGCGGGAGGGGGGAAGGGTCTATCACTATGTCTTATTTTCGGGTTATGGCTTATATCGCGCAACTGCTTAGAAATCCTGCTATGTCTTATATTATGGCTACGTCTTAAAAAGGGGGAAACACGGCAGTACCTTTCAGATAACGTGCTATGCGTTTCAGGGCCTTCCAATCCTGAACAGTAGGATTGTTAGCATGTCTGCTGAGCAGATTACAACTTACAGCAATATCAGGCCTTGAACATCTGGCAATGAAATTCAGTTTTCCTAGAACACATCTAGTGGTGTCAGAAAATGCTTCAACGTTCTCATCTACCTGATAACCTGTCCCCATCGGTGTGTCCACAGGACACACGTTTTATTAAGTGCAACTCAGGAGAAGGAAAAACATGTCTTCTTCTTCTTAATCAGCGCAGCAGAGAGAAAGCAATGGCAATACATAACGGAAGTGCACAGACATGTGACATACAACAGCTACACGTCTGTACCTTAAGGTGGAACTGAATTGCCAACAGGACCAATGGTCTGACTCCGTGTAAGGCAGCTTCCAGTGATTTTTCTGCTGCTGCACAGCCATGAGCTAACCTGTATGAGCTAACCTCCAGATGACTAATGAAGGTAGGTCAGCTGTTGCAGGACCAAGGAGAGCTCCAAATGAGCAACTTGCTCCTACGTAGGCTGGAGGTGAGCCAAGGCCTCCTGAGCCTCTGAATGCAGCCTGCCTCTAAGGCAGGCATGTCAAACCTGCGGCCCTCCAGATGTTTTGGACTACAATTCCCATCTTCCCCAACCACTGGTTCTGCTAGCTAGGGATCATGTAATATTATTCTTACTACTACTACTACTAGTAGTAGTAGTAATACCACCCTTCATCCACAGATCTCAGGGTGGTTCATAACATAAAAATACAATATAAAAGCACAAAATACATGATAAAAACAACAACAAACCCCACAAACTAATAACCCCCCACACTCCCTCCCATATACATATTTAAAAGGAGTACTGTATAAGATGTTAATCAGCCAAAGGCCTGGTTGAAGAGGAATGTTGTCATCTGTTCTTGTGTTGCCACCCTCCAGACCTCACGAGGAGGAGGCACATGAAGAAGGGCCTCGAATGATGATCTCAGGCTCTGGGTAGGTTCATGTGGAGAAAGACGGTCCTTGAGTTACTGTGGTCCTGAACCATTTAAGGCTGTATAGGTCAAAACCAGCCCTTGGAATTGGGCCTGGAAACTAATTGGCAACCTGTGCAGTTGGGCCAGGATCGGTGTCATATGCTCAAACCATCTTGCCCCAGTTAGGAACCTGCACCAGCTGAATTCTGCACCAGCTGGAGTTTCCGAATTGTCTTCAGAGGGAGCCCTACGTGTGTTGCAGTAATCTAACCTAAAGGTTCCCAGGGCACAGGCAACAGTAGTTAGGCTATCCTTGCCCAGACAGGGGTGCAGCTAGGCCACCAGCAGAGATGCTCAGTTCCTCCAAGGGGAAAGCTTCCTGGAGATCCTGGATCTGATTCAGCACTGTGGCAATAGGTTCTGTGGACAGGATCGGGTTCAGTGGCTTCATGTGCATCATCATCATCATCATCATCATCATCATCATCATCATCATCCTTATCCTTATTATTTATACCCTACCCATCTGCATGGGTTTCCTCAGCCGCTCACCATCAGATCCTGGCTTGCTTTATTAGTTGCCATGACTGCAGCCTCTGACTTGCTGTTCTGCTCAGTTCTGGACTCCCAGAATTATTACACCCGTCAGTGCAGGGGCCTGTCCTAAGCCACATTACACACACACACACACACACACACACACAGAGAGAGAGAGAGAGAGAGAGAGAGAGAGAGAGAGAGAGAGAGCACTGTGCTCCCACTTTAAACAGCCATGGCTTCCGCCAAATAATCCTGGCATCTGTAGTTTTGTTCAGGGGGCTGAAGAACCCGTATCCCCCCCCCAGCTACAATTTCTAGAGTTTCCTGTGAAGAGCAATAATTGATGGTTAATTCTCCCTGGGAATTGTAGCTCTGCGAGGGGAACAGGGGTTACCTAAGAAAGCTCAGCATTCTTAACAAAAATGGCACTTCCCAGAGTTCTTTGGGGGGAAGCCATGACGGTTTAACGTGGCATTATATGTGAATGTGGCCCTAGTGTGGCTTGTTCATCCCCATGTGCTCCAATAGGCAGGGCCACACGCATTAGAAGAATTTGTCCCTTCCTGTGGGAAGAGTGTGATGCCTTCCCCTGTTGTCTTCTCCACACTGACAGGAATCGAGGGTTCGCCGTTTTGGAGCCCCCACCAAGTCACTAGTACCCCACTGAGGAGGAATGGTTGGCTGCTCCCAGCTTTTATCTCAGTGAACCACAGCCCAAGGGGCAAGATGTCCCACAACGAGGAATGCCTAACAAGTTCTGAGGAGATTTAAGGGGCAAAGAGAACCGCCTCAGTGGAATACGAAGCACCGTGAGGCAGCACTGAGTCGAGCCAGATTCTAACACAGCTTCCGCCAAGGAGAATTCAAGGGGCAAGCCAACATGTGAACTGCCCTTGAGCCAAGTGACATGCTACATTACTCACACATTTTTAGAAGTGTGATTAAGCTGGCCATTTTTATTTTGAGTAAAATTGCAGGCTACAAGGGCCCAGTCCAGAACCTGCTGAAACCAGCTTACTGCTGAAAACCACCCCCTCTCCGGCTGCCCCTGAAGGTGCCTTAAACAACACTTTTGGGGTTCAAATAGGTGTGTGTGTGTGTGTGTGTGTGTGTGTGTGTGGTGGTTTTCATCAGGAAGCACTTAAAATATATAACGTAACATATACCCTGTTTCTCATATTTTAAGACATACCCATAAAATAAGCCATAGCAGGATTTTTAAGCATTCAAGGAATATAAGCCATACCCCGAAAATAAGACATAGTGATAGGCACAGCAGCAATACCGGCCATGGCAGGAGGAGGAGGAGGAGGAAAAATATAAGACATCCCCTGAAAATAAGCCATAGTGTGTTTTTTTGAGGAAAAAATAAATATAAGACATGTCTTATAATATGAGAAACACGGTAGTTTGGGCCCTGAGTAGCCAGTGGCCAAGTAGTGAGGAGATCTGAGGGGCAACTGCTGATATAAACTGAGGCCACATTCACACCATACATTTAAAGTGCTATGATACCACTTTAAACAATCATGGCTTCCCCCAAATAATTCTGGGAGCTGCAGTTTGCTAAGAGTTGTTAGGAGACGCCCCACCATTCCCCTCCCATAACTACAATTCCCACAGTGCTTTCAGCACCTACCCATCTTCACAGGGGACTCTGGGAAATATAGTTCTGTCAGGGGAATAAGGGTCTCCTAACAACTCTCAGCACCCTTACCAAACGACAGCTCCCATAATTCTTTGGGGGAAGCCATGATGGTTTACAGTGGTATCATAGCGCCTTAAATGTATGGTTTGAATGTGGCCTGAGTGCAACGTGACCAGGGGATGTACGCAGTGAGGTGCTGCTCAGAGCCACCGAGTAGATTTAAGGGACAAGTCTACTCTTCTTCTTTGGCGATCACTCGTAGCCGAGTAAGTTTGTCTTCCATAAACATAGTTTTAACAACAAGTCCGTAAGTGACTGTGGAGGCCAATTCCACCTCAGTGGTAGTTTGCCCAGTGGGTGCTAGCGAGGGGATCCTCACAAAGGCTTAAGTCAGGGGTTGGCAAACTACGGCCCCATGCTGGAACAGGCCGACAGGCTTCTAAATCTGGCCCGTCCGGCCATTTGCCGCGAAGCTGAGATTCGCGCCATGCTGAGGTAAACCAAGCGCGGTGTTTGATTGGCAGAGACGTCCCTGCGCAATGCTGAGGTAAACAGAGCATGGCATTTGATTGGCAGAGACGTCCCTGCGCCACGCTGAGGTAAACCAGGCGTGGCATTTGATTAGCAGATCCTCCGCCGCTCGGCCTCTTCCTCCCGCCGCCCTGGTGCTCCTGTGGCTGCTGGTGCTCTGCGTCCCCATGAGGGGGGATGGCAGTGGTGTTCCTGGAGGAGGACAGCCGGCCTGAGCTAGGGCTCGGTGGGGCTACCGCCGCTGCGCTCCTGATGTGACGGTGGAGGACGATGAGGCCAGCAGTGAAGTGGCCCAGCTGCTAGCCTTCACCTCCGGGGAGCAGGAGGACAAAGGGGTGTGTGTAGTTCTGGGAGGGGAATGACGGGGCGTCTCCTAACAACTCTTAGCAAACTGCAGCTCCCAGAATTCTTTGGGGGAAGCCATGATTGTTTAAAGCGGAAGTGCCCGCACAGGACGGCAGCTGCAGGTAAGGCACCAGCTTGTCCTTCCCGTCTGGCCCCCGACAGTGTCTGTGGGACAGCATAGCTGCCAAGTTTTCCCTTTTCTCGCGAGGAAGCCTATTCAGCATAAGGGAAAATCCCTTAAAAAAAGGGATAACTTGGCAGCTATGGGGATAGTGACCCCTGGGAGCTGTAGTTTGCCGACCCCTGGCTTAAGTGAAAGAGAGATGCTTCCCAGCTGAGAGTTGCAACCGCCCATTTAGTGTAGAGAAGCGACGGGGAAGGTGTGGCCCTCCAGATATTACTGGACTCCAACTCCCATCACCCCTAGTCAGAATAGCCAGTGCTCAGGGATGCTGGGAGTTGGAGTCCATCGTCAGGTTCTCCAATGGCAGGGAAGCCCTTTAAATAACCTATGCATTATTAGCCTCTTAAACCAGATGGATGTAAAATATCACAAGCCAAAGTAGATGTGGGGAGGGAGATTTGTGACTGGATCTCTCAGCGTTTTCTTCTTCTTCTTCATTATTTTGAAGCAGGATGCAGAGAGCTGGTATTTTGTTCAGGGAAGCAGCAGTTGGGGAGGAGAGGCCCAATTCTTTCCCCCCCCTCAGTGCTGTTTCCCTGATCTAAATCACACACACACACACCCCTGAAAGCTGCTATTAGCACCACGGAGGAGAAGTAGCAGGCAGGATATAACTATTCTGCCCCCCCCCATCTCCCTGTGATGCTAATTTAGATTAGCATCCCTGTGAGGGAGGCAATTTAGATCAGGAAAACTGTGTAATGGCAAAAGAGTTACAGTGGTACCTTGGTTCTCAAATGCCTTGGTTCCCAAATGCTGAAAACCCAGAAGTAAGTATTCCGGTTTTCAAACATTTTTCGGAAGCCGAACGTTTGATGTGGCCGTCAGCGCTATTGTTTCCGGGGCGTCTGCACCAATCAGAAGTTGCGCCTTAGCTTTTGAACATTTTGGAAGTCAAACGGACTTCCAGAACAGATTAAGTTTCATGCTTTTGTTTTTGCTATTTATTTTGCGTTTTTGTTCATGAGGCTTTTTCGGTTAATTTGTTTTTGTGACTGTGTGTAACCCAGTTCAGCTACTGATTGATTGTGTGACTGCAGAAATGGATAAAAGCCCCCCATCCAAACAATGACTATCATCAGTGAGGTAAGGAAATAATAATAATTTTAATTTCTGTCATCTACAATACTGTCTTATTTATTTTATAGTACAGTACATTGATTATTGCTTTCATTTTATGGATTAATGACCTCATTAGATAGTAAAATCCATGTTAAATTGCTGTTTTAGGGGTTGTTTTTAAAAGTCTGGAATGGATTAATCCGTTTTGCATGACATTCTATGGGAAAGCACGCCTTGGTTTTGGAACGCTTTGGCTTTGGAACAGACTTCCGGAACAGATTAAGTCTGAGAACCAAGGTACCACTGTAAACACTTTCCTGAAGACTGGGGATGGCCCCTGTCTGGTACCCCGGAGCGCTGCTGCCAGTCAGCGATGGCAAGGCAGGGCTACGTCTGACTGAGAATAAAGGAGCTTCCTGTGTTCCTATGTAAGAGTAACACCACTAGTGACAGCGGCAAACAGCAACAGCCCCGTAGCAGGCATAGGCAACCTCGGCCCTCCAGATGTTTTGGGACTACAATTCCCATCATCCCTAACCACTGGTCCTGTTAGCTAGGGATCATGGGAGTTGTAGTCCCAAAACATCTGGAGGGCCGAGGTTGCCTATGCCTGCTATAGAGTAACATCTGTGATCCTTGGGAGCTCTCCGGGGTCCTGCAGGTTCTACTGACACAGGCTGCTCAATTCCCTGCAACCTGCTTCTTGCTGCATGCATGTTCTGTTCATGAACCGTTACTCTGACTTTGTAGGCTTGATCCATCCTGGTATAAGGCACACTGCTACTCTAGCCCCAGTGCAGAGCCCAGCATTATTACTTTAGATCTGTTCCAAGAGTAAAGCTCTCTGGGTGGTGACTCTACCCTTCTCAGGGCTTTTCTGTTTCTTGCATCCAACTGCAGCCTAGATCTCACTGACAAGATCTCTCAGAACTGGCTCTGGCTCTGTGGGCCTTGGTTTTTATCTCTCGGCAGCAGTGCTGAATCTTCGCTGGCAGATAGCGACACTGCCGGCCCTAGAGACCCAAAGCGAGAGAGGGAGGTTTCTCCATTCAGTAAACCCTTTCAAGGGTCAGCTCCTTTTCATCATGGGTTGCCATTTATTAATCTGCAGCAGTTCTTAGCCAGATAAAGGGCCTGGGAAGTGCCTTTCAGACAGCCCTCTGGTAGTTCCTTTTTAGTCTCCTTTTCAGCTAGAATTATGAAGGTCTCAACTCCCAAAAGGAGGAGAGAAGAGAGAGGAAGTGAGAGGAAGCAAAGATAAAGGACACCAAGTCTGCAGTGCATAATTCTGTCCACCAGCACTCCACAATTCCTCCAGGGCCCACGGCCACCAAATCAGAACTTTTAACCAAGACAGGATCATTAACATTGCTGTTGGGTGTGGAGTCTAAAAAAAGGATCCCAGAGAAGGATCAGGAGAATTTCCAGGGAGATCTGGGCTGGTGGCAACAAGTGACACCCCCCCCCCCTTGTGCCCATGATAGACACTTCCTTCTCAAAGCAAACAGGCTAAAGTTTAATTTGACTACTCAGTAAGTGCCAGTAATTCAGTGTTAAGGAGCCACCTGCTTATTTGTTTACACTATTTCTGGCACTTGTGTGTTCTGTTGTAAATTATGGCTCAACACAAAAGATTTCCATCACACACAGCCTTCCCCAACCTGTTTTTTGGGACTACAAGTCCCATCAGTCAGTGCAGTCATATGGCCTGGGCCTGATGGGACTTGTATTCCAAAACATGAGGGGGAGGGGGCACAAGGCAAGAGAAGGCTGAGCATTTGCATGTTAAACTGAAAGGCACTTCATGCTTCATTTAGAATTTCAAGGAGGAACCTATATTGAGAATTTGATAGTCAGCAAGTATATTTAAAATTATTTAACAAATGGATTAAAAGGCAGGTGATTAGTCAATTAAATTGGGCTGAATTAGGCCCCATCGGCTCTAGCCATTTAAAGAAGCACGATACCATTTTAAACTGTCATGGCTTCCCCCAAAAGAATTATGGGAACTGTAGTTTATTAAGGGTGCTGATAGTTGTTAGGAGGTGCCTATTTCCCTCACAGAGCTACAATTCACACAGTGGCTTAACAATCAGTTCCTCTGCTTAGGGAATCCTCTGTTTGCTCCCCCCTTTCATCTTGTCCTTCGCTTAAATATAGGTACTACTTGGTTTCAAACAAATTGTAGTTTGCAATTACAACTGAACTTAGAAGATGTGGTTTGCACTTGCCCTCCAACCCAAAGCTGCAAACCAGAATCCCAATGGTGAGGTGGCAATTGTGCATCACATTGTAGATTGCTTCACACTTAAGAGGATCCATGATCTTTAAAATGCATTGAGAAGTTCTAAGTAATCTGAGCCCCTTCTACACAACAATGGATCTGCCAGCTGTTATTCATACACATCTGTTTCATCAATATTCTTGGACAAGGGGAACTCAGACCCTTTCCATTCTTCACTGAAGTTTGAAATATTATTATTTCTGGGTACAAGATATTTGTGTGAAAATGTCCAAAAGTGAAAAATTCACCCAGATAGATAGGGTCTGTGTAGTTGGAAGTTTCAGCTCATCAGCAAGCCTTGCTGCTAGACCTTATTTTATTTACAAGACGCCTCATAAAACAACTTTTCTGGGCATTGTACAATAAAAGGAGAATAAAAATATAGCAGTAGAACCATACAAAAATAAAACCACAATAAACTTAAGAGACAACCCGCGTATAAACTCAAATGCAAAACTAGTACAATAAAACGCTAAGGCATTATCAACTACATACAAGATACAAAGCTGCCAGTTGTAGCACAGGAACTTAACTCCTCCATCCCCAGATCTTTAAAATTCTCTGAAAAGTCTTAACCTCGTTCGGAAAAGTCAGCGTGGGCACCTAACTGGCTCTCCCTGTGGGGTTTTGGCAGAACTTTTGCCAATGGCTTTGTCTACACAGCCTCTACTAGAAAGTATTCTTGGTGTCCAGGGAGAAAATCCATTCACTTGATGGTAAACAAAATCAGGGAGCACTGAGTTCAAGAAGACTGCGCCCTCCAGAAAACACCCGCAGGCCCTCAAAAGCCACTACCTTCCACCTCTCCCCCAGGATGAATTAGGGAAGAATGTATTTTGCTCTGTGTTCCTACTTGAGGTCCTTACCAGCAAGCTATTTTTAGCTGCTATTAACCTCCTGCCTCCCACTGTTAGGGCCTCTCCGCCGTCACTGGAGGCCGCGGCCAATTTGTCTAATTAAAGAGAATTAAGGAAGAACTGTCCCCAATTAAAGCAGGAGAAATCGCCTATTTTGAAGGTAGGTTTTTGGCCACGGGTGTCAAATGGAATTAGCGGAGATGGAGACCTGTTCCGGCTTCGGAGGGGTTCAAAGGAAAAGAGGACTTTGCTGCCTTGAGGAGGAGGACCTGGACTAATTGGAGATGGGCTTGATTTGCACAGGAAAGAGGCCTAGTAGGTTATTTCCAAGCAAATCCCAAAGGCAAGCTTTTTTTTAAAAAAAAGTATTTGAGGGTTGGTGAGTGTCCTCTTCCCTCCCCAAACTGCATCCAATACATGGAGAACAATATTTCTGTGTGTGCCAAACTAACATGACATCAAGACTCTGGGGCATAACCTAAACTCAAGAGGGTCTCAGCTAATCTCAACAAATTGCAGAATTACTACATCTTAACATGGTTTAATCAGCATTCTGTGCTCATAACCAGTCCCTGGCCAGTGAGCTGGAGATATACATAGAGTCATTTATTCTTATTCTTCTTTTTTACCTTGCTCTTCCTCCAAGGAGCTCAGAACAAGATACACGGTTAATCCCTGCAGCCATTTTATTCCCTTGGCAACCTAGTGCGGCAGGTTAGGCTGAGAAAGAAAGTGTGTGAAAGGCCCAAGGTCATCTGGTCAGCTTCACAGCTTGATGGGAATTTGAAGCTGGGCCTCCTCAGTCCTAGTCTAATTCCTGGGCCTGCAAAGGATATCTTGCTCATTTCAATGCGGCAGGGGTGGTCATCTGTGCAAAGGATGATGTGTAAATGAGCAGATCTGACCAAAGTTGCACAAGTCTATCCTCGCAAGCTGCATCAAGACGTTCTAGAACAGGCATCCCCAAATTGCGGCCCTCCAGATGTTTTGGCCTACAACTCCCATGATTCCTAGCTAACAGGACCAGTGGTTGGGAAAGATGGGAATTGTAGTCCAAAACATGTGGAGGGCCAAAGTCTGGGGATGCCTGTTCTAGAATGTCCTACTGTTCGCCAAGTGAGGTGTAAGGAAATGTCCCAGGGAAGACGCACCACCCACAATCCTTGGACACACAGACAGGAGGGGCCTGTAAGTTAGAAGGGGCTTCAGGAGCAGATAAAAGGGCAAAACAGAGCCCCGAGGACTGGAAAGAGGGTGAGAAACTAAGAAAAAGAGGTTGGAGCAGGAAAAGGAGGCGACTTTGGAATGGCATTGCTTGTGCATCCCACCAAAAGTCAAGGCCATCCATCTACCCATCTGTCACTGACCTCAGCATCCACCCAACTCCTTTCATCATTAAATCTGGCCACCAGCTCTTACATTCCCAGATGCACCTGTGTAAAAAGAAAAGGATCAAAAGCACTTCTGGCAAACCCAGGCCTAGTGAGAAGAGAGACTCTCAGTTGCCAATAGCTATTCTCCATTTAGCCACTGGAGGTCTCCAAGAAACCGTGTTTTCCATCTGGAATCACAGAAGTCACAGAACAGATTGAAATCCAAAAGAGGTTGGCTGAGAGAGGTTACTTCCCCGTTGCCAATGAAAACAGAAACTAGATCATGTCATAGTGTGATCATTTGGATTCATCCTGATTAAGAGAGTTGCCGGATATATGGGATGGCAAGCCTCATATCTCAAAGTAGCCCTCTGGGAAAATTATGCTAACCATGGTCCCAGAGAGGGTCTTGCTGGGAGCTCTGATGCTTGAACCAAGAATCTGCATGGTCAGAAGTTGGGAACTAGCTAAGCAAGAGTCGAAGCCAGGGAGCGCTCCTATTTGGAGTGTTTTCACCTCACTCTTCTACCCCCACAAAATCCCAGAGCAGCTTAACATAAGCAAAATAAGAAGGCAGTCCGTGTCTTCAAGCTTAGAATCTGAAAGACATGGCACAAAAGGAGGGGGCGGAGAATGGATTGGGCGAAAGAGGGGAAATTATACCCAGGCGCTTGTTCTTAGGTACAAAGTTCTTACAAGTCAGAGGCAGGGAACATTTCTCAGCCCAACGGCCACATTCTCTTCTAGGATGGCATTCAGGAGGTGGGAGTGGAATGGCACATGCCAATGATGGGTGGGGCCAGCAGCAAGTGGATGGAGCCATTAATGTAAATATTGTACTGTAGACGATGTTACCTATCCACACCCATGATATCCTCCAGCCCCAGGGTGCAGGACACATTCCAGCCAGGCAAAAACGCTCAAGGAGGGTGCAAAGCAGGCAGGGGTGTAGGAAGGGAGGGGAGATAGGGGCGCTCCGCCCCGGGCAGCACAATCCTGAGGGTGCCATGGCGGCTGCCCCGCCCCGCCCCCGCTGGGCAGGCACCCCACCCCCAGAACACTTGCCAGCCCTGCCCCCGCCCCCGGAGCCAGAGCATGAAGCTCCGCCATACCCCACTGCCCTGTAAACAATTATGGGGTATGTCTTCAGAGGCAGATTTAGAGGAGTGTGACTGGTTCAGTTGCACTGGGCCTGGAGCCTCGGCGGGTGCTGCAACTATGAAGTTTCTGAAGGCAGCCCTGTATAGGGAAGTTTTTTTAATTTGTAATGTTTTTTATGTTTTATATATTTTGGAAGCTGCCCAGAGTGGCTGGGGCAACCCAGTTAGATAGGTGTGGTGCAATAATAACAATAATAATAATAATAATTACTATTACCGTATATACTTGTGTATAAGCCGACTTTTAAAGCACATTTTTATGCTGAAAAAGCCCCCCTCGGCTTATACTCGAGTGAGGGTCCCACCCGAGTGCATTTCCAGCAGCCCCCCATCGGAGCGAGCTGTTTGTTGCCACCATTCGTGCTGCCACTGCTCTGCCAAGCATGGATCCTGTGCCTGCCCTTGCGAGCGGCAGAGGCTGTTGGCGGAGGAGGAGGAGGAATGAGCAGCCCGAAAGCAGTCCTTTTGGGCTGCTTGTTCTTCTTCCGCCGCTGCTGCCACCAGCCTCTGTCTCTCGGCAGCACCCTAGGTAGGCAGGGGGCAGGAGGGGCTGGGGGGGGAAAGAGAGAAGCCCCCTCTGCCGTGTGTGCATGCACAGGCACACACACACACTCCGGCCCACCAGGAGGTTTGTGGTATGGTAACCGGCTTATACTCGAGTCAATAAGTTTTCCCAGTTTTTTTGTGGTAAAATTACAGGTAGGTGCCTCGGCTTATATTTGGGTCGGCTTCTACTCGAGTACTGTATATTATAGGCATTTAGAATGGAAGGCGAAAAGGGGGGCACAAAACTTTGTTTTTTCCACAGGGCACCGTTGAAATTTGAGACACTAAGGTCTGCTACTGCCGTCTTTGCTGGGAAGGAAAACCACCCACCCCACACACCATTGATTTGCTATCTATTCCCTGAGCTCTGCATGACTTTAAATCAGCCAACCTGGAGCCTTCCAGATGTTTTTGGACTATAATTCCCACCAGCCCCAACCAGCACAGGTAGCTGGTGGGAATTGTAGTCCAAAGCTTCTGGCTGTGGCTTAAGGGAGTTGTAGCACAAAACAATTGGCTGGCGCTTATGAGCTTTGTAATCCCCAAGGTGGGGGGGGGGCACTGATTTGGGGAAGGCTACTTTCAAGAGCCTTCTGCACTATGACACTTCCTTCTCTCTTAGCAAAGTTTGGCGAGATTTCTCAGAGCTGGGGTGTGTGTCTGGTTTCCCGGCACAGGTAAGAGCAAGGCATGTCATGAAAAAGAAGCCTAATACAATGGCTTGGGGCTGGTGGAGTACAGCACGGAAAGGGCTGTGTCTGCTCTACAGAGCCCTGTTGCTGTTTATTTACATTGTCCCTTTCAGAGTGGAGATCTGTGCCGTACTGCAGAATGATCAGCCCTAGTTTCCATCACAGCCTCATCCAGTCAGGGGAGGGACCTCTTCTCAGGTGCAGAAAGGGGCCTGTCTAACTTTTACCTACTCCAGCCAAATGGAACTTCCACATTCAGAAGGAGTCTACCTCTGAATGCCAGCTGCTGGGGGTAAACAGTGAGAGAAGGCTGTTGCTCTCATGTTCTGCTTGTGAGCGTCCTGCGGGAAGAGGATGTTAGATAGACATTTTAAGTCTTATCCCACAGGATTACGTATTCTGAAACTCTGCGGTGTTTGGTCTTGTAGCCCCACCCACTTCTATAACCCCACCCACCGCTGGCCCCTCCCATCTTTGGACAGGCACTTTCTTTAAACCTTCATCCATTGGAGTTACATGTCTGTTCCTTTAAAGTTTAAAGGGGGAAAAAATTAACTCCAATATGTTATAACACCAAACCAGAAAGAAAATGGTTAGTCACTTATTTCTCTTTTTTTGGGGGGGGGATTAAACAGACACAACTAAAAAGTGTGTTTGTGCGCACATGCTGTCAAGGGTTCTTAATTCTCTTTTTTGTTGGTTGGTTTGAAATATTTATATCCTTTCTACAGTATGATCTACCAGGCAGCAAACGTCAATATAAAACATGAGTTTAAAACACACATGCAAGCACACACCAGTGAAAAAAACATGAAGTACACCCAGAAAGCAGCAACAGCTAAATATTTATAAAGCCAAACATTTATAAAACTATAATGGATTTGATGAAGACAGAGCATGGGGCAACCAAATATCTTTCAAGAGACTCTTCAGTAGCTCGGGGGCTACCACTGAGAAGGTCCTGTCCTTGGTAATGATATTTCTGACCATAGGCAGTCTCCACCCTGGCCGAAGCCAAAGATTATGATCCCAGAAAGTGGGTGGGTTCATGCCAGAGGCGATGGTTGTGCTTTGTGCCTAGGCTCACCAGTGTTCACCACTGACATCACTTTTCCCTACCAGGGTTGAGACTAGGTATAATGGATGGATGGCATTGGCTAGCATGAAGGAAGGAGAAAGGAGGCAGGTGGGGGAGAGAATCAGTTCATACTTTCCAAAGCAACGCATGAACCGGAATGTAGCTAGCCATCAAAATCCACACTTCTCAGAATTTTGCAGTGCAGTTTTTCACCCCCCCAAAAAAGTGTACAAAATGTTTACATTAGGGGGGAAGTGTAGGTTAAAATGCACATTTTAGAGAAGATAACGCACCCAAGTACAGTATAACAGGAGTAAATTGCTGCAAAAAATGTTTATATTGGATGAAATTGCATACAATAATGCATATACGGTAATAGGAGAAGTGCAAACGTAAGATGCGAAAAAAAATTCTTGGAAACTTTTAAGAAAACGCAAACTGGTGTGGAAATGTGGAGACCTGAACTTGAGACTGGGAAAATGTAAAAGGAACCAAAATGGGGGCAGATGCACCCATCCTTAGACCAAGGGAGGGCGGCTCGCCCAATTTCACCCAGTGAACTTTGCGGCTGAGAGGGAACATGAAATCTGACGTCATTTCTTTCTTTCTTTCAACCACCAAACTCAGTCCTAGGACCACAACCACCCACCCACCCACCCACCCACCCACACCATACCAAATCTTGATCAGTTATGCTTTTACAGATTCAGGGCATGCGAAATAAAAACCCTTCTTTGCACATCACACAATGGAGTTGAGAAATGTGCTCCCATGAGATGCAGTGAAGGCCATTGATTTGGATAGCTTCCGAAAGGAGGCCACACAAACCCATGAAGGATAAGTCTATCAATGGCTACTGACCGCAGTGGCCATATAGAACCTCCACGTTCCAAGGCAGGCTGCCTCTGAGCCCCATTGGCAAGGGTGGCAAGAGCAGGAGAGGGCGACTGCCATTGAGTCCTCCCTGTGGGTTCCCCAGGCAGGTGCCTGGTGGGTCACTGTGGGACAGAGGATGCCAGATCCGATGCTTTCATCCAGCAGGGTTCTTCTGATAACTCTGAAGATAACTCTGAAGAGGTTTGGCCCCCTGGCAGACAGCCCCAGGTCTCTCCCTAAGTGCCACAAGTGTTTCTGGGTAGGTTTGAGAGGTAATGCATTGGGGAGTGTTCTGAATTACTGGGTAGGAGATTAATTTTAGAGAAATACCAGTAAATTAAGTTTACCTTATTGATAGATGATTTGGAGAGGGAATTGGTTTGGAGCACAGTCAGTTGGGGAAAGAATTGGGGATAAACAAACTGAAGAGAACCTAAGACTTCCGGGTATATAAATTCAACAAAACAGCAGCAGCAGCAACAACAACAACTGTTCTGGGGTGAGGTGCCAATTGACCGAATACTATACTTGCGAATGATTTGGGTGGGAAATTGGTTGGTTCTGTGACACTTAAATCCTAAATTTTCACTTGCACATGCAAATTAGCACATGCAGATTTTATGCAGATTTGTGCCTATGGGCCCCGGGTCCCGAATCATAGAATTGTAGAGTTGGAAGGCACACCGAGGGTCATCTAGTCCAACCCCCTGCAATCAGGAATCTCAGCTAAAGCATCCATCACAGAGGGCCACCCAACCTTTGCTTAAAAACCTCCAATGAAGGGGAGTCCACCACCTCCCAAAGGAGACCGTTCCTGCCCTTTTTGTATTTGAACTCTGCAGCTTCTTTGGGGCAGAGACCTTTTTATAATAATCTATGTATTGTGCTGCCTTCTCCATCAAGGTGCTGCCATTAATTCCTATGCTGCTGTAAATAATATGACAGAACACTGTGACCATCGCTTTGCTCCCAGGCAGAGGCTTTGCTTCCAAAGAATGAGGGGTTTCCTTCTTCAACAGACAAGCACCTTTCCTGGGCAAAAGATCCCCTTTCTGTCTCCCCCTCCTTCCTCCTTCCTCTCTCTCTCTCTCTCTCTCTCTCTCTCTCTCCAACCTCCTTGCTAGACCTGATTTGTCCTCTGCAAGATTCTTTTCTGTCTCTCCCTCCAGCTCCGTCTCACCCCAGCTTCGTATAACACGATAACGGTGGGGACCTCTGGCAACAATAGGGGGATTGTGAAGCCAAGAGAGACGAGGAGGGAGATATAATAGAGACATCTCGGAGGGATATGATTTTGCCGACATCCAGGGCCTGACCTCCATAGCTCCTTCTATTGTGAGCTTTTATGCCCAAAATATGATTTCCAAGAGGGATTAACAACTTCAAAAGGCAACCAGGCTTTGATGCCGGCGCTCCTAAAACCTTCATTCAAATCTTTTTAGTGAGGTTCTATATATATTTTATTTCGAGCAAACCTGATTAAAGTTCCCCATTGTCCTTAATGACATGCTTCCGTCCTCTCTCTTAAAAAAATAATTATAATATTAAAAAGTGATGGGGAAAACTTTTCCCCGTTTCTTTTCTTTTTTCCTTTTTAAAAAGAACGAATGTACTGTTTAAATCGATAGTTGGTTATATTTGAGTTGATGCTTTTCTGCCTTGGCATTACATGATTGCTAGTAAAATCACGAGAATCTGGAACACTTCCCTCTCCTTTTGCAGGTCCTGTAGACAATGGGCGGGACTTCCCCTACCTCCTAGGGATGGACAAATTTGTCAATTTTTGTTCCTCTCAATTTCTAATTTCCCTACTCTTCAGTTCTCCATGTTTTCAGATTAGTTCATTTATGTTTTAAAAAAGAAATCCTCATGAAAACTTGTCGGCATCTCAGGGCAAATTTATCCTGACATGCACAAACTTGCAAGCAGTTTCCCCTAACTTAATGCATTTTATATAGTATTTCCACTAATACACACATCGTTAAGCACACTTTCCCATTTTTTGTGCACATTATTTGGTTGGAGAACTGCATTACAAAGTCTGAATTTCAAACGATAGCAGTGTTTTGGTTAATAATAATAATAATAATTTATTTATACCCTGCCCATCTGGCTGGGTTTCCCCATCCACTCTGGGCGGCTTCAAGCAGGAATATTAAAATACAATAATTTATTAAAGATTAAAAGCTTCCCTAAACAGGGCTGCCTTCAGATGTCCTCTAAAAGTCTGGTAGTTGTTATTCTCTTTGACATCTGATGGGAGGGTGTTCCACAGGGTGGGTGCCACTACCGAGAAGGCCCTCTGCCTGGTTCCCTGTAACTTGGCTTCTCGCAACGAGGGAACCGCCAGAAGGCCCTCGGTGCTGGATCTCAGTGTCCGGGCAGAATGATGGCAGTGGAGACACTCCTTCAGGTATACTGGACCGAGGCTGTTTAGGGCTTTAAAGGTCAGCACCAACACTTTGAATTGTGCTCGGAAACATACTGGGAGCCAATGTAGGTGTTTCAAGACCGGTGTTATGTGGTCTCGGCGGCTGCTCCCAGTCACCAGTCTAGCTGTCGTATTCTGGATTAATTGTAGTTTCCGGGTCACCTTCAAAGGTAGCCCCACGTAGAGCGCATTGCAGTAGTCCAAGTGAGAGATTACTAGAGCATGCACCACTCTGGCGAGACAGTCCACGGGCAGGTAGGGTCTCAGCCTGCGTACCAGATGGAGCTGGTAAATTAGATTCACATTGCATAATGACAATTTTACTATTTATACCCCACACATTTCACTGGGTTGCCCCAACCAATCTAGGTGGCTTCCAACATATATAATTATTTGTTTATTTGTTTATTTATTTTTTAAAAAACTTGCCTATACTGTACGGGATTGCCTTCAAACAGCTTGGGGAGTCAGATAACTCCATACCTTCCAACATTTCTCCAATGAAAATAGGGACGTCCTAAGGAAAAGTGGCACATTCCAGGATCAAATCAGAAACCGGGACGGCATCAGGGGTGCCCCTGGAAAATAGGGACAGTTGGAGGGTCTGCAACTATAACCACCCCACATGTTCTTTGGCTATGGCCTGAAAGGCTGGTTTCAGAACCATGTTAGATTCTATATTACTCTGGACAATTTGCAGTGTTTTTAAACACTTAATTTCTACATACTCCAAAATGGGATGGCCAGAATTGCCTCCATGTTGACTGTAGGATCTTTGGGGACAGAGACTGTCTCTGGGTTGGATAGCCAAGGCTGCTCTGGAGGTGCCAGTACTTTAGCTAGGTCAGCTCAGTCAGGACCAGGCCTGCAGTCCAGTGGCTAGGGGTCAGCTTGGCTGCGTGTAATTGGGAAAGGTCGTATTTCCTGGGCAGGCAGCATGGACACAGAGCTGACCTTTCACCTTTGGTGTCATGTGGAATTGATGGCTCCCATATGGGCTGGGTTTGTGTGCCCAAAGATCCCAAAGCCTTTGAGCTTGTCTTCATGCTTTTTTAAAAAATAAGTGTGTTCCTAAGAATAAGATAAGAGGAGGAAAGAGCTTGCTCAGTCTCAAAATGCTCATGGGCATGACTCTGCAGTTGCGGAGGATATGCTGGATTGCAGAAAAAAGCATGGAATGTGGACACAGAATTCAGCTTCCTCGAATATTAGCCTTCCTTCTTTCTAGTGAGCTCCTAGCAGTCAGTGTTCTGGAAATGCATACCCTCCAACATTTCTCCGATGAAAACAGGGACCTCCTTTCTTCTTCTTCTTCTTCTTCTTCTTCTTCTTCTTCTTCTTCTTCTTCTTCTTCTTCTTCTTCTTCTTCTTCCTCTTCCTCTTCCTCTTCCTCTTCCTCTTCCTCTTCCTCTTCCTCTTCCTCTTCCTCTTCCTCTTCCTCTTCTTCCCTGCCCATCTGACATATATGAAAACATAATAATAAAACATTAATCATTAAAAAACTTCCCTACACAGGGTTGCCTTCAGGTGTCTTCTAAAGATGGTATAGTTACTTATCTCCTTGGCTCGGGGGGGGGGGGGCATAACTCCATACCCTCCAACAGTTCTCTGATGAAAATAAGGACGTCCTAAGGAAAAGGGACGCGGGTGGCAACCTAGCAGTTGGAAAGCACGTCGAACTGCAAGTAGATAAATAGGTACCACTACAGCGGGAAGGTAAATGGAGTTTCTGTGTGCTGCTCTGGTTCGCCAGAAGCGGCTTTGTCATGCTGGCCACATGACCTGGAAGCTGTACGCCGGCTCCCTCGGCCAATAACGCGAGATGAGCGACGCAACCCCAGAGTCGGTCACAACTGGACCTAATAGCCAGGGGTCCCTTTGCCTTTAAGGAAAAGAGGGACGTTCCAAGATCAAATCAGAAACTGGGACGGCTTCTGTAAATCTGGGACTGTCCCTGGAAAACAGGGACACTTGGAGGGTCTGGAAATGTGCTTGAAATTATACGAGCATTGCTTGCAGAAAGCTCAGATTTTGGACTCCTGGGTTCATTTCCTCCACCCCTTTACCTCCCAGCTTTGATCCAATCATCTCTTATGTGGCTCTTCTATACATTAGTGACACCTTCATCCCCAGCTGTGGCGTGAACAGGCATCCTGTTGCCAACTGTCATGACCCTGGTGTTGAGCCCGATGGCACAGAGGCATTGTGGTTGGGTGGGTAAGGAAGTATTTGCCCCAACCCTATGCCATCACATAATTGCCCTGCTTCTGCCAGACTAAATACAGGAAGCGGAAGGTCAGGCCTGGTGACCGTGTGCCTAAGCAGGCGACGAGGAAAAGTCGGAGAGGCCTGGGAGTGACCCCCAGGCGTTAGCTCCTGCCCCGGCTGGCTCCATTAACTGCCAAACCAAACAGTACAAATAGCATCATTTAGGGACCGGCTGAAATCCAAGCACCCTCCCCCTCCTCCAACCCCATTGCAAAGGGCAGACGCTGCACAATTAGCATGGGGGGGGATATGAGTGGAAAATATTCGCTCCCCCTACCAAGTCCTATTGCCCTTGTTCAAAAGGACTATTGTTTCAGCCAGGGCGCCAGAATCTAAAGTGTGTGTGTGTGTTTGTGGGGCTGTAGCAAGGTGGGGGGCGGGGCAGAATAAGTAGCCAGACTGTGTGTGTGTGTGTGTGTGTGTGTGTGTGTGTGTGTGTGTATATATATATATATATATATATATATATATATATATATATATATACACACACACATACATTTATGCATGTGTATCTTCAAACATACATGTTTGCAGGCCTGTGTTCGGATTATTATTATTAATTTAAAAAATGAGATGAAACAATATCTTCAGTTTTCCAGAAACTGGAGGGTGTGTCAGTTTCCCCTTCACAAATCCCCAATATTAAAAGATCAATTCGTCTCCCTAGAGAACAATTGCTAGATTGCGTGTGCATATGGCGCATGAACTAATTGGCACCGATCTTGTTATTTTCTAATTTGTAGTGCAGGCCCCAAGTTTGATCCCCAGCATCTCAAGATAGGGCTGGGAAGGACTCCCGGCTGAAACCCTGCAGAGGTGCTGCTGCCAGTCAGTGCAGGCAATACTGGATAAAAGAGTGGACTGCTGCAGTGTAAGTCAGCTTCCTTTCTCCATCTCTACGCTATCATCCCAAAATTGTAGAGTCATAAGAATGGTAGAGTTTGCACAGCGCTTTGTAAAAGGGGCAGACACAAAGAACTTTGTGGCAATAAATACTTAGCGTGACTTGCTCTAGTGGGCCACCTGTTGCCAAACGTCCTTCCTTGGAAGTTTTAAAGCAGAGACTGGATGGCCATCTGTCATGGATGCTTCAGCTGAGATCCCTGCATTGCAACGGGTTGGACTAGATGACCCTGGGGGGTCCCTTCCAACTCTACAATTCTATGATTCTATTGTGTTCTCTTTTTCCAGGGGAGAGCCAATAACTGTATGACCGAGGATATGCTGGTCCTGGAGAGGGTCTCAGATTGGGAGCCGGAGTGGCAGCGGAGTGGCTGCAGTGTTGTCCTCAGGTTGAGGAGGCTGAACCCCCAGTCGGGCAGGAATTTCACAGGCTGACCTTGGATTAGTTAGCTACCTCTCAGCCTAGCCTACCTTACAGGGTTGTTGTTTATACTGCCTTGAGCTCTTTGCTGGGAGGAAGTGATAAAAACATAATGACGCTGCAGATAAAAACATAATGATCCTCCTTCCCTGGGAGTAAAACCCAACGTGGGAGTAAGCCCCATTTAATTCAGATGGATTTATTCCTGGGTAGAAAGTTAGGATTGCTACCTCAGTTAAATTACAGTGGTACCTCAGGTTAAGAACTTAATTTGTTCTGGAGGTCCGTTCTTAACCTGAAACTGTTCTTAACCTGAGGTACCACTTTAGCTAATGGGGCCTCCCGCTGCTGCCGTGCCGCCACCATGCGATTTCTGTTCTCATCCTGAAGCAAAGTTCTTAACCCGAGGTACTATTTCTGGGTTTAGCGGAGTCTGTAACCTGAAGCGTCTGTAACCCAAAGTACCACTGTAAATCCCTGGCATCGCCACTCAAAAAATGGGGAATCCCAGGTTTGGGTGCTGGGGGCTAGAAGAGACTGACCCAGCATAGAAGCCTGAACCCTATTATTATTATTATTATTATTATTATTATTATTATTATTATTATTCTCTAAGCAACTTAATCTGTTTTCGCTTCAAATCATCCTCCCCCCCCCCTTATAGAGAACACACCCCACCATAGCACTCTTAACCTTACACAGGTACTCCACGCGTGGCCATACCTGCTCACTTTCACCTCTGTATGTTGGTGCCTCGGTTCCGCTGTTCTAGGGGAAAGTGAGCTTCCCTCCCTCCCTCCCTCCCTCCTGCTGCGTCTTGGAGCCCTAATCCCAAGGCTGCTGGTACATCCCAAACTTAATCCTGCTCTAAGCTCTTTAGAGATTGTTTGCTGGGGGAATCCTTGAACTCGCAATTGGGAGAGGCGGGGAACATGGGGTTTCTTGCCAATCTCCTTTGGGTCTTTGTGCGATTTAAGATTTCGGAGTTCTTTCTTTCATAGCTGTGCTTGACGAGCGACTGAGTGATCCACCACCCACCCTCACCCCCTGTGGCCCATCCCTTTCCCGTGGGATCCCATCCCCACAAGAGGGGTGTTTGCAGTGCAATTAGAGACAATATATGTCCTCTCGCTACACATGGACACATGTGCACACACATGTTCGACTTGAGCATTAGGTTTTTCTCTTTGGAATCTTCCCAATTTTCTGTCATTGGTTTAATTGTCGCTGTCCTCAACACTTGTGCTTTCACATGCATGAGCTCCTCCTTACAATCACCTTGGAAGGTTGGCCAGTATTAGTAGCCCCATGTTGCAGATGGACGGCGGAGAGGAGCCGAGTGATCTTGGCTTACATGCAGGCTCGTTCAGGCTAGAGGCAGACTTTTTCTCTGAGAGTCAAGAGTAATTGCTGGCAGGGCAGAAGGCAGGGAGCCCAACAGTAGGTGGCGCCAGAGCCAATGACCGGCAGAACCAACCAGTTATGGCTTTGTCTCCATCCTGCTGCCTGCCCAGTTCTGCAAGGGCAACACTGAAATAGAGGAGGAGGATGTTGGCAGCCAAGCCAGGTCATCCTTTGAACTGGTTACAGTATTATAATTATACTTCATTTTAAAAATTACTTTATTGATTAATTTTGTATACCGCCCTTCATACGTACATCTCAGGGTGGTTCACAAGACAAACACACAATATATATATTAAAAACAAAGCAAAGCAAAGCAAAACAAAACAAAACACCAATAATCCCCTCCTACAAACACATTAAAAAGGGCATGGGATGTTAGTCAGCCAAAGGCCTGGTTGAAGAGGAATGTTTTTGCCTGGCACCTAAAGGTGCTAGCCGAAACTGCCTGGGGGGGAGCATTCAACAGATGGGGAGTCAATGCAGAAAAGGCCCATTCTTCTGTTGCCACCCTCTGGACCTCTTGCACAGAAGGCACATGAAGAAGGGCCTCAGATTATTATCCACAATGCCTTAGATTGTTTAATTAGCCTGGTTGTAAGAAGGCAGGCAGTTGAGGGCTGGTTAAGGGGAGACTGAGATTGGTGGAGCAACGCTCCATTTGCCCTAATGGACCACCCACCAGCTGTGTTGATTCAAAAACTTGGCAAGCATTTTTCACCAGAGATAACAGCCAGATTAGATCAATGTCCTCATGAAGCATGGGGGGCAAAATCTTTCCCAAACTCCTCTGAGAAACTTTTTTTAAATTTTTTTTTATTGATTTTTCCATGTATGTTTGATGTTTAATTATGTTTTTAATATTTTGTTGGAAGCCGCCCAGAGTGGCTGGGGCAACCTAGTCAGATGCGTGGGGTATAAACAATAAAATTGTGATAATGGTGATGGTTATGGAATAGGATGTCCCTATTTCCATTGAAGAAATGTTGGAGGGGATGAAAGCCGATTGCATGACCACATTCCTGACCCTTCCCCTCTCCTTCCATTGCAGTTCCTTCTTTTCCCTGCCATGTAGGACTGCAACGTCAGAGTCACTGTGGGGTTCTGGAGTCTCCCCAAGCAGGCCTCCTCAAACATGAAAGAGGTGGGTTGTCTAAAAAAAGACTTCCCTCCCATTGTCTCTGAACTTCTTGGGTGTTGTGAAGGAAGTGAGTGTGGTGGTGCTGTTGGAAGTGGGGGGTAGGCCCTTTTCCAGTGTCAGGATCCCGACCTCACCACCCTCCAGAGCTATCCTTGTGCCACTTCACCAGCCTTCCGGCTTCTCTCCAATTGTGTATAATCCGTAACCTATTTCCGATTCATCTCTGGAGCTCCTTAAGAGCTGCCCCTTTTCGAAGCTTTCCTTTTTTCACTCTCTCTCCTTTTTTTTTTTTGGTCTGGACTTATCTCTTATTGTTACAAAATCTTCTTCCTCTTTTTCCCCCCATAAAAAAGTAAAATGATTACTATTAAAGGACAAAAAAAGAAGAAGGCTGCTGTGGCTTTAAAGGAAGGAGGGGGGAAAGGCAGACTTGCAGCTTTGCGGCACCTGTCAAAGGTTTTCAGAAGGCGGCTAAGAAAAATGGAAGTGAAAACCGCCTTCATTAACATAAAGCCATTTAGGTGATCAATGGTCCCCAGCCGTAAACAACGATTTCAATCCATAGAGCGGTTGATTGGGCTTTGCCTCTCTCTGGCTCAGTGCGATGGCTCGGCTGACAGTAGGGAAGAAAAATGTTGCGATTGACCCAGGAGTTGAGCGCAGCCTGGAAAATTAAAAGTGCCGAGGAGGGAGAAAGCGAGAGGGGGCCAAGAGGTTGGAGGCAAGGAAACAAGAGGCTTGGGGGGGGGGGGCTGGAGTGAGGTGTTTTGCCTGGACCCAAGCCTCAGTGGGTCTTGCCCCAAAGAGGGGCAGGCAGTCTTTAGGGAAGGGGCGACGCCAGCCTGAGCCACTCTCTTCACCTTGTTGTGTCTTCAGTCGGGATGGGCAAATCTGTATGGTTCTATTTCTCCCCGTCTCATTTTTCCAATACTTAAATGTTCAGTTCACATCAGTTTGTGAATTCCTTTTAAAGCAAATCCTCATGAAAATTCACCAGCATTTTATTGGGGATCTATCCTAATAGACACATCTTTGCATGCAGCTTTGTCTAATATGCACATTTTTCACATTTCCAATATAATGCGTTTTTGCACAGAAAGCCTTGGGCGCATTTAACTTGGGCGCATTCAGCAAAAAAATATATAATAGAATCAATTAGGAAGGAGGCGGGGTTCCAAGGAAAATGACTTTGGCAATCCCACCTGACATTGAACCCAACAGGTTTCGACTTTATGCGATTTGGGCTTTAGGTGCAACCCCTGGAACATAACCACCATGTAAATTGGGGGCCAACTGTATGCTGTTTTCATGAATACTGTACATGCATTATAGGCACACTTTGCCTCCATGAATGCATTTTTTGTACGCATTATATGCAGGGAGAACTGCCCTACAAAGTTTGGGTGACTGTGTTTTGGTTCTCTAATTGCTTCAGAAAGTGCAAATTATGTACATTTGCCTTTTAATGTAAACTGAATCGAGTTCCCCCCCCCCGCCACCTTGAGTCCCCCACCAGGCAGTGCTATTTCAATGTATTGGGCTTTCAAAATGGCCAAAACTTGAGGGCCCACTTATTGGAGTTGGGCTAACTGATTATTTATCTGGCCCCTGCAGACTTTGATCTGATGGTGTGGTGAAATTTTCCTTCAGTTTGGCTCAAAAGGAAAAGAGACCCAAGCCTGTCTATTTGCTTGTTGAAAAATATATATTCCATACTTCAGTTTTAGTATTTTTTAAAATGAACAAACAAACAAACAAACAGGTGCCTGTTTTTGTTGGCTTTCGATAGTATAATTGCATGGCTTAGGGCTTCTCTCTCTACCTAAAGGTTTTCCTGGGAAGAACTGGGGTATTTTTTGCCTCTCCCCACTGAGCTGATATCCATAGCTGCCAAGTTATCCCTTTTTAAAAGGGATTTTCCCTTATGCTGAATAGGCTTCCTCGCGAGAAAAGGGAAAACTTGGCAGCTATGCACTGATATCACTAGAATCATAGAATCGTAGAGTTGGAAGAGACCACAAGGGCCATCCAGTCCAACCCCCTGCCGAGCAGGAAACACCATCAAAGCATTCTTGACATATGCCTGTCAAGCCTCTGCTTAAAGACCTCCAAAGAAGGAGACTCCACCACACTCCTTGGTAGCAAATTCCACTGCCGAACAGCTAGAGGTTGGAAAGATAACCGAGAGGCCCCATTCCTCGATGGAATGCTGGAGCTGGGACGAAGGCCCCAGGCGCTCCATGTGTGTGTCCTCTAGGGATGTTGGGATCAGGGGAAAACACATTTCCTATGCCTCCCAGTGTCCTGGGATGTGCTACACACCCAGAGTGCCAGAGCAATAGCCAGGATTTCACCTAGGGCTGCCAACCATCCCTAGAAAAATGGGATTGTTCCATTTTTGGACAAAAGTGCCCCCTGTCCCATTTGAACTTCAAACGAGACGCCTTTCCCCCTGTATTCGAACTTGGCCGGCCACAAATTGTGGTTGATTTGCTGTCAGTATGTCTGACAAGGAGCCAGGCCTGACGCGAACGACAATAGAGAGAAAGGGGAAGGAGCAGCTTCCTCTCCCTCTCCTTCCTTCCCTCTCGCTGGTGCTCCTCCACAGCTGCCTCCCGCCAGTCTAGCATGAAGTGGGTCTGCTGCTGCTTGGCCCCCTCCGCCACCCTGACCTGACCTCCCCCTCCATCTACCCCTAGACCCTGCCCAGCGCAGTCTTTAGCATACGGTATGTGCCGCCACAGTGCAAAGATCCGCCCAGCACCCCCAAAATCTAGTTTAGCCCCCAAATTAACTTTTATTATGCTTATATCAGACACCACGCTTACGCTTTATCTCTTGTTTATGAGAGAAGGGAGGAAAAAGAAACAAACTTTTTTTATTTGCTCATTTATTTACAATACACTTATACGTAAGTATACAACACCACCACACTTAGATTTATAAGTATTGTTTAGGCACCTACTTAGGAGAAACATCAGTTGTGTCAAAGGTGCCCCTGACCCCACTGTCGCATAGAAGTGCAGCTCAATACAATATGTAACATAATATTTTGATGTAAGAGTTAATTTCGCGTGTATGGCACCGTTGAGAAGGACAAGCGCCGTCGTTGAGTCAAGCGCCGCCTTTGTGAATGACAAGCGCTGCCACTGGTGCGGCACGTCTTTGGTAAATGAGCGCACAAAGTCGAAAGTCCTTTAGTGAAACAGTAGGTATAAATTTCGGTAATGCCTCGGTATATATGTATTTTGTTTTTTCTAGCTTGATCAAAATTATTTATTACTAGCTGTACTCGGCCACGCGTTGCTGTGGCTCCGTCAGGGCCCTGGTTAAGCCAGACAGAGACAGGATGTAACGACACCCCTCCCTCTGTTCCACTGGCGGGTGACGTCATATTCCCCCCACGTGACATCACCCACCACTCCGAGCCCTCTCTCTTTCCCCCTTGCATACCGTCTGGCCATGTTGGGGAGGCTCTGCCCGGTTCCCCCAGCAGATTCCGGTGGGCAGGCGGCCCAGCTTCAGGTCCTTACCAAAGGCAGACATGTCAAGGGCACTGGGGAGAGGCGAGGCGCCGGTGGCGGAGAGAGAGGATCCCGTCCCCGCTTTCCCAGAAGGAGGCGCCGGCCACCTGCTCCCAGCAACCTCTGTGCGCTCGCATCGGTACAACGCCAGAATTTTCCCCGCGGCTTCCTGGGACTAAAGACTGTACTATAGTGCCTGTTGCTTTGACGTTCAACAGAGGGCGTTATTTTTTACACAAAATCATGTTTTTACCTGTCACAGGTGTGACATCTATATAATCTAATTCTATGCAAACACTCCCGTATTTGAATGCAACATTGTGTCAAAATTTCAAAGCAATCGGTCAAGAACTTTTGGAGATTTTTGATTTTGTACAAATGGACATTTACATTTTTATTTATATAGATTTCATAACAGGTAGATAGTTAAGAGCTTAGGTGGCTTCAGCAGCGGGTGCCTGGCACCCCCCAGAATTTGGCACCCGGGTGCCCCGCACCCCTTGCACCCCTGACCCTGCCTATCTACGAGCATCAAGGGGAACACCGGGGCCAGAGTGGTGAAGAAGGCAGGAGTTTGAATGTGAGGAATGCCCCTCCACAGAGGGGCGTTTGGTGTCATTATAGTGTGTGCATGTATCTCCCAGTCCTGTCATTTATTTTGCCCAACCTGTCCAATGTTTTGCCTGACCAAAGGTGCCAACCCTAATTTTACCCCTACAGCAACTGTGATGACTGCAAATTGAATACTTTCTGCTGTCACCCCCCCACCCCAACAAAGCAAAGGCTTGTAATCGTGATCTGCTCTGTAATCTTTCGATGAAGGGTGGTATACAAATTTAGGAAGTAAATACAGTAAATGAAATAAGGCAACTACCTCTTTCTTACATTTCAGAATTTGTTGCCTCCTATCACTTAAAGTGCAGCTACCTCCAACCTTTGAAAAATATGTAGACCCTGAATGAAAAGTCCACACCCCCAACAGTTTTAGCCAAGTCACGCCTCCCCATAGTATGCTAAAAACAGTAACTAAGGGAGCCTTTACAAAAGGGCCCTCCTGAATTTGACCACTATACAATACAAAAAGGTTACCCCTCCACATTCAAATTGATTTAACATTCCCCCACCCCTCTGCTGCCAAAGCACAGCAATCTACTCAACCTCATTTACATGGTCCATCTTGCCTTTATATGACCAAAAAGTTGCCTCTTCTCGTTTCCCCTCCTCCTCACCTCCTCCCACCTTCGCCTCCCTCTCTTACTTCCCAGAACTTGAAGGTCAAAAGCAATATGGGACCCCAGCCACATTTTTCTCCACTATGGCATGGGGTGACCTTCAGCCACGCCGGAGTTCCCCTTTTGTTCCATTAAACGGCATAATTAAGAATTATGGCAGAGCAGGCGTCTCCGTTTCCAGGAAAGTGGCATCATTCTCCTCAAAAATGCAGCCAAGAAAGCAGCCGTATTTTTTGGGACCTTTCCACCGCCTGCCTCCACTCGCAAGCACAATAAACGTCACCGGTATGACAGGTCCTGCTGAAGGACCGTAGATCAAAGACTGCCCTCCCGATTCTGCTGTAGCTACACATTGTGATGGCAACTAGGTGCGCTGCATGAAGCGGGATGTGCAAATGGAGGCATGTGCAACAATGAGCATATGTGACCTCCAGGATCAGAGACGCAATGCTTCCGAATACCGGTTGCTGGAAATAATGAGCGGGAGGGAGAGCTCTCTTGTGCTCATCTCCTGCTCGTGGGCTTCCCAGAGGACACTGTTTGGGCAACAGAATGCTGTAGTGTTGGTGTTGCGAACCTCTGTCCCTCCAAATGTTGCCAAACAACTCCCACAAGCCCCAGAAGCATGGTCAAAAGATGTTGGGAGTTGTAGTTCAGCAATATCTGGAGGGACAGAGGTTCCGCACACCCTGCTGTCATGGATGGGTCCTGGTCTGATCGAGCAAGGATCTTCTTTAGGTTCTTAGAATCATAGAATCGTAGAGTTGGAAGGGACTCCAATGGTCATCTAGTCCAACCTCCTGCAATGCAGGACTCTTAGCTAAAGCATCCATGACAAACGGCCATCCGACCTCTGCTCAAAAACCTCCAAGGAAGGAGAGTCCACCCCCCCCCCAGGGAGACTGTTTCCCTGTCAAAGGGCTCTTACTGTCAGAAAATTCTTCCTGATGTTTAGTTGGAATCTTCTTTCTTGTAACCTGAAGCCATTGGTTCAAGTCCTACCTTCCAGAGCAGGAGAAAACAAGCTTCTTATTCAATTAATTAATTTTTCATTTTGTTGCATTTATGCCCTGCCTTTCTCCCATCGTGGACCTCAAAGCAACAGGCATCTGCAGAGAGTCTTGGGGAGGTCTTGAGGGTTTTCCTGATCTTGACTGATAACATCTGTTTCCAGATGAACATTTGGGTGCACATTTGAATGCACATAAAAAAGTAACTCTCTCAAATGTATGCGATGGAGACAGCGATGGCCTGTCTCCAACCTAGCTAGCTTTACAAAAGAAGTAGACAAATTCACGGAGGAGAGGGTTATCGATGGCTACTAGCCATGATGGCTGCGATCTGCACCCACAGCTTCTGAATACCACTTGCTGGAAGCCAGGGTGGGTGTGGAGAGGGCTCTTGTGCTCAAATCCTACTTGTGGGTTTCCTACAACGATCTGGTTGACCACTGTGAGGACAGAATGCTAGACATCATTCTCCTCAAAAATGCTGGACCAGATAGACCTTATGTTCTTATGTTAAAGAAACATGAATGAATGAATGAATGGCACCCATCCACCCATACTGTGATACTCTCAACTGGATGCTCAGCAGGATTCATGGTCCAATCATGTTCTGGTGCAACTGTTTGTGCCTAGCTACATGATGTGATGAAAGGTTATACATGGTATGCAGACAGTGGAGAGAGAGAGAAGTTTTACTGTCTCTCTCGTAACACTAGAACTTGTGGATAGCCGGCGAAGCTGAATGTTGGAAGATTCAGAACAAAGTCCTTCTCCCCACAGTGCATTGTTAAACTGCCTCCCACAAGAAGTAGTAATGGCCATCAACTAGGATGGCTTTAAAAGAGGATGAGACAAATTAATGCGGTTAAATCTATCACTGGCTCCTAGCCATGACGGCTGTGTTCTGGCTCTAATGTGGAAGACCTCTGAATGTCCGCTGCTGAGAACCACGACTGAGGAGAACTGCCATTGCAGTCGGGTCCTGTTTGCTGGCTCCCCATAGGGACATCGGATTGGCCACTGTGCGGACAGGATGTTAGACTAGAACGGCCTGTGGCTTGATCCACTTCTTATGTTCATATGGATTTGGAGAGGACTAAGATCACATACAGGTAAATTTATCAGACTAGGCCTCAGCCGCAGGCCCAATTTCACAAATTCCACTTTTACTTATGCCCCTGGAAACAGCTGCTAGACTACTACCATCTAGCTTGCTTGGGATTGCAAGGGCAGTGGCCAGCGACACATTGACAAAGATTTATTTCAGTAGAAAGGAGTTCAGGGTATTTATTATCTATCTATCTATCTATCTATCTATCTATCTATCTATCTATCTATCTATCTATCTATCCTCTATCAATATTTATAAACTGTACAGCTTAATAAAAGAAACCCATCTAAGTGGTTTACATTAAGCAATATAAAATATTAACAAGAAAATACAGATAGCATTAAATACAAGTAAGACATAATATAGGTACAGAGACAACTGGATAGCTCAGTTGGTTAGGGCGTGGTGCTGATAATGCCAAGGTTGCAGGTTCGATCCTTGCAGGGGCGTAGGAAGATAGGGGCGGTGGGGGCGGGGCGCCCCGGGCGGTGCAATCCTAGGGGCGCCATCGCGGCTGCCCGCCCCACCCCCAAAACGCGCACCCCACCCCAAAATTGCGTGTCCACCCCTGCGGCAAATAGGCTGCCCTGTGCCTTTTACGGCAGCTTGGCCACAAAAACTTTTCATGGCATAGACATGAGCTTGGTAGCTTACTAACATCTGCAGGTCAAAGTGCCATGCGGGGACATAGGATCAGGGGCCCGTCAAAATGCTGGCAACCCCAAGTCCAAGGAAGTGCTCTTGAAACATCTATGTAAATTCAGTTGCTAATTCCCTCCCCACAAAAGAAAAATCTCCTCCCACCCCCAACATGTCACAATTTCAC
Organism: Zootoca vivipara; assembly: GCF_965207765.1. Taxonomy (NCBI): domain Eukaryota; kingdom Metazoa; phylum Chordata; class Lepidosauria; order Squamata; family Lacertidae; genus Zootoca; species Zootoca vivipara. The sequence continues at coordinate 79,025,587 of NC_142589.1, forward strand.
CAGGTAATAAATACCTGGGTGAGGTGGGGCTTCCCTATCAAACCCATAAGCACAAAAGAAGCGTAAATTTAGCGAGGTTGCTGAGCAAAGGGGGTGTGGGGCTGGGAAAGCAAGCAAAGAGAAAACAAATTAAATCTGAATAAAAATATGATTAGCGCCTGGGATGGGTGGATGACAAATTAGAGCTCTAAACTTTGCAATATAAAGCTATTTCCCATGATAAATGTGCCCAGACAGTAATCAATGGCTTTAATCCATACGATGGGAAATAGCGTCCTAGAGTCTTGATTTGGAGTTTGGAGAAGGGTGGCGGTTTTCCCAAAGACAAATGTTTTCTCCATTGACCAGCCCAGGCTGGAACGGGTGGCGAACGGAATTTAATTACCAGGTACCCTCACAGCGCGATTCATTCTTCCCTCGGAATGAAACTTCATTGGCAAGATGGATGGCTCCTGCTGATGGGTGCCGAGTGCAGTTCAATCTTAGCCAGATTTATGGCCTGTAGAAATTTCACTAGATTTGTTTTGTTAAAAAAAGGGAGAGAGGGTAGGAATGTGTGTGTGTGTGTGTTGTGGACTACAGCAGGCACAAGATTTCTCTCTCTCATAACTGATGGATTGCTGCCTATCCAAAGTGTGATGATCTAAGGGCAGAATTTAAGGCTCTGAACTTCCATAATCTGCTCTGGGATAGAAAGTGGGACTAATGGTCAAAACCCCACCACCTATTTCCTTTACATCGCCCTTCACCATCCAGATGTTTTTGACTACAACTCCCATCAGCAGAGGACATGTTTTGCTGCGTGTGGCCCACAAACAGCATTCTGGGTAGGCCTCGAGCCAAAAAAAAATTATGGTCACGCGACCTAAAGGGCCGGAGGAAACAACTGCAGAACTTCCGGAACAGAAATACAGGTAGCCTAATGGGTTTAAAGTTCTCTGATGGTGTTACAATTTGGTGAGCAGTTGGGTTGCATCTGCATACATCTCTCCCATTATTATATCTCCACAACCAAAAGAGAGTAAAGGCTTACTTCTCCAAAAGAATGGCAAAAGTCCAGGGAGGGACCTAGAATATTGCCAAGGGAGCCAGATCCTTAGCTCCACACCTCCATAACGATAGCCCTGGTTCCAGATTGGAAATGATCCTTATATATAGGAATTTCTGTCTGTCCATCGATCTGGAGAACAGAGATGGAGAGGGCTGCCGACTTAGGAGTTCCTGACCTGGAAATGTAGCCATGGTTGGAAATTAGTTGACGGATATTGCTACTTCTGGCCTCATAGAAGTGATCTTTACTTGCCACAGGTGACCAGGGATCTGCATTTGGGACCTTACTTTTGCGTGTTAATGAATTCAGAGGAAGAGTCCCTCTTCTCCATGGTTTCTAGCACAGATTAGAATTTATGCTTCACTCATGTGTTGCAAACATAGATGGTCGCACTTTGCACCATCCTGGTGGAGCATATGATAGGCTGAAGCTCAACGAGGGCTTAAGGCTAACTCATTAGTCTCCAGTGAGTGTGCAACTCCCACATATGTAGCAGGTACTGCAAGAGAGTGAGGTCTATGGCATCAGCATAGCAAGAAAGGAGATTCTGACTGAACACTGGCAGTTTGAAAGTGGAACGAACAGACTCCCTCGCGAGGTTGTGGACTCTCCTTCCTCGGAGGTTTTTAAGCAGAGGTTGGATGGCCCTCTCTCATGGATACTTGAGATCCCTGCATTGCAGAGGGTTGGGCTAGATGACCCTTGGGGATACCATTCCAACTCTATGTTTCTATTGTCACAGGAACAATCAGCTGTCTTATAGCGAGGCAGACCATTGGTCCGTCTAGCTCAGTAATGCATACCCAGACTGGCAGCAGCGGCTCTCCAGGATTTCAGACAGGTGTCATTCCCACGCCTACCTGGAGAAGCTGCCAGGATTGAACCCCGGGACCTTTTGCACGCTGTGCACGTGCTCTGCCACTGAGCCACGGCTCTTCCAATTGAACCACAACCCTCCCCACAAATATTTTTGCCGGTTAAATTTGGGGGCGGCGGTTTTGCAAAGGAGGGAGGAGGGTGGTAAGGAAAGTGGAAACAGGAGCAGAGGAGAGGAGAGGCAGGGCAGAGCTCGAGAAGGGCAAGGGGCTGCGTGTGCCTCAAATTGGGGATGGGGAGAAAGTGGTGAATGTTTGCAGAGGAGCTTTTTACCACCAACCATCCCTACTATAATGAAGGCCCTGTGAAAATGACAGAGGATGTCTGGGAAAAGAGGAGGGGGCTATTAAGCCGTCAGCAGAGACATGGCAAGGGTGGGTGGGGGGCGGGCCCCCCTGTGTTTCATGCCTGGCTTCCTCCAGGCGGTTAATTGAGCCGTCTCATTAAGGGGAAGGGAAGGGGGGGAACCTTGACAGCTTTTGAGCGCTAATTCCTTAATGGGTCCCTCCTCCTTTTGCTGTCAGATTCTGGCATTGTACACCCCCCCTTTTTTTCTAAAAAGAGAAATTAAGGAGAAAAATCCCACATGTGTGAGAATTTGCGTCAGCACTGACTATCCACGAGGAGTCTATGGCTCTGCTAAGTCCGTACTGGCACCCCAGGCTGAGTGCCTCTGGGCATGTGGGAGGCAAAAGTTGCCTTGCGTTTTAAAAAGGGCCCTAATAGCAGCACTGCCCCTGAGCATGTGCAGAGTTCAGTGGAGTCGGACTTTGGTGGTGGAGTACATGCTTTGCAAACAAAAGATCTCTGATACAATCTCCAGCAGCACCTCCAGTTTAAAAGGGTCTTAGTTAGCGGAAATATGAAAGCTTATTGTCCCAGATCCTGGAGAGCCATTGCTAGTCAAAGCAGACAATGTAAGGGCTAGATGGGCTATTGGTTTGCATCAGAAGAAGACAGGTCCACACTTATTACTTATTTCAGGTGCTTCATTGCAAGACAGGTGTCCCACATCCATGAATTTATCCCCCTACAGCAGAGGTGGCCAGATTCCAAGAGACTGCGATCTACTCACAGAGTTAAAAGCTGGCAGTGATCTACCCCCTTTTTTGGGGTTCAGGTCAAAGTTGTTGAGCTTCTTTAGCAGGCACCCCCAAACTTGGCCCTTCAGATGTTTTTTGGGACTACAATTTCCATCATCCCTGACCACTAGTCCTGTTAGCTAGGGAATCATGGGAGTTGTAGTCCCAAAACATCTGGAGGGCCGAGTTTGGGGATGCCTGTTCTTTAGGGAGGAGGAAAGCGATGCGGAGCTGTTTTAGGAAGGAAAACCCTGTTTTTGGTGGTTCAGGTTGTTAGGGAAAAAGGTCAAAGTTGTTGAGTTTTTGGGGGGAGAAAAGCCCTGTTTTTTAGGGGTGCAGGGCAAAGATGTTGAGCTTTTTTTAGGGGAGCCAAAGTTTGTTAGCTTCTTTGGGGGGAGCCACTGATCTACCGGTGATCTACCACAGACATCCAGTGATCTACTGGTAGATCATGATCTACCTGTTGGACGTGCCTGCCCTACAGCATCTATGCACAACACTGTTGTCATCAGAATGCCGCCAGCTCACATTTCCCTGTCTCTTTATTCTGGGTTTACCCCATCTAGGTTGCATCTGATTCTTTTTTTAAAAAAAACACAACTTGTTGCAATACCTGAACAACCTGTTCGCAATATTAAGCCCCCACCTGGAAGCACCCCTGGTGTCTTACAGAAGGCAGTTTCCAGTAGCCTTGTTCTGTTAGTGCAAGGATTTGAGTTGTGCAACAGATCTCTCTTGCCCAACACACCACATACACCACACCCTCCTCAAATCTGCTCCAGGTGGTGGTGGTGGGGGAACCCCCCGAAACAGATTTAGGGTCTGCATGGGGAAAGGAGAGTGAAGAAAGTTCAATTGCACAAGCATAAATCCTTGTGTTGACGGGATGAGAGACAGCGCTACTTTGGATGCAAGGCAGAGTTCCCGAGGAATGCCAGACCAGAACTGGAAAGATCTGGGTTTTAATCCCTCCTTAGCCATGAAGCTTCCTGGGTGCCCGTGTGCCTGTCCCTCACTGTCAGCCTAATCCATCTCACCGGGTTGTTTCGATGATAAAATGGGGAGGAGAACCATATGTGCTACCTTGAGCTCCTTGGAGGAAGAGTGGGATATATATGCAATAAAACTGGTTCCCTGACTCCAAGGAGACTACAGTCTAAAATGGGCTGAGCGAACCACTTAAAAGCTTGCATTTTCCCAAGTTTGCAGGAGGGATAGAAATGGCCAAGGGCACAGCCCAGCAAGGACACCGTGTTAGCCACTGCGTGGGCGGTTGTGTACTGTGCTGGGGACAGTGTTCTGAAAGCTTTTAATGACTCTGCCGGGGAGGGTTGGGGTGGGCTGTTCCCCTGGCACTCTTTAGGATGATTTTACAGCTAAATGCAGACCCTGGCTGGGTGCCCAGCAAGGAGAGGAGGGGAAGAAATGTTTTATAGCTTGAACATGGTGAGGACGATGGCCTGTTTTCTCTTGCGGTTCCAACTCCATCCTGTATTTCTCTCTGACCTTCCCATGGTGACCCAAGTTGAGGGCCTCTGTAGTTTCTCCCTATTACACAGACAGGAAGACTGAGGCTGAGAATGCTTGGCCAGGGTCTCCAAGGGTGCATATTTGCCACCGCATGAATGCAGATTAGTCATGCCTTGAGCTACTTCTCAATACCTTCCCATTTTACTTGCACTACGTTGCTAAAGAGTGGTATAAATAAACGGATTTGACCCCACGGTTTTAGTACTGTACATGCTTATAGGGATTCCAATGTGTGTTAGCATCTGTGAATATAGATCCAGGTGGATCTATAGGCTTGAAAAAGCATCCTGCTAGTAGGACACAGGGGTGGACACATGCCCTGTGTGTGTGTGTGTGTGTGTGTGTGCGCGCGCGCACGTGCACATGCATGTACAAAACCAAGTCTTTCCTTGGTTGTTTCATGCACATTTTTTTGCTTGATTTGCATAACGCAGGCCAAAGTAGTTGAGAGCACATACCCTACTGAGCCAAGGGATGCGGGTGGTGCTGTGGGTTAAACCACAGAGCCTAGGGCTTGCCGATCAGAAGGTCGGCAGTTCGAATCCCCGTGACGGGGTGAGCTCCCGTTGCTCGGTCCCAGCTCCTGCCAACCTAGCAGTTCGAAAGCACGTCAAAGTGCAAGTAGATAAATAGGTACTGCTCCAGCAGGAAGGTGAACGGCATTTCAGTGTGCTGCTCTGGTTCGCCAGAAGCGGCTTTGTCATGCTGGCCACATGACCTGGAAGCTGTACGCTGGCTCCCTTGGCCAATAATGCAAGATGTGCGCCGTAACCCCAGTCGGTCACGACCGGACCTAATGGTCAGGGGTCCCTTTACCTTTACCTTTACCCTACTGAGCCACTGCAGAAGCTAGTACTTTGCTTGCACCCAACTGATTGGGGAAGATAGTTCTTTGTTTGCACCACAACCCGCATTGTGTTTATAAAGTGGTAGGTGGGAGTGTGCATGGATTTGCCTACCTTGCCAGCCAAATGAGCATATAGGAAGAAACACCTGAGTCAAGGATAAACCCAGGATCTGCTTATACCGTCAGCAGACAGGTAGAAGTAAGGACTAGTGGTTACGTTGTTGTGGGAGCCACGAGCAGGGGTTAAACTGAGGAGGTTTGTTCCAACAAGCAGGCCTACCTCTTCATGGAGATTTATTTTCCAAGAGATGGTTGGCTTGCCCTCTCATGGCTGAGCCTGATAATGGATGGAGTTTTGGCTCTGGGTATTCCAGTGCTGCAGAATAAACGGGGAGGGGAGGGGAGGGCGGGAAGAGCGAAACATGTACGCAGCAAGGAAGATGCAATGCCGAAACCCTTTTAAGGCAGGGTGGCTGGGAGCAGTCCCTTCCCCCCTGCTCACCCAGCTCCTGCAGTGACAGTCCCCCCCCCCCCCATGATGGATGGGATCCCTCTATGCTCTCTCCAGGTGGAACGTGGGCTGTTCGTAGATGATAAGAAGCTACCCATAAATCTTAAATAGAAAGGAACCAGAACTCTGGGGAAGGGAGGGCAGTGGAGGAAGAGTGTGTGTTGCATTTCCACTGATACTCCTGACCAGCCCCTTTTATAGTTTTAAGGATCTCATCACACATCAAATTGTTTTTGGTGTAGACATAAGTTTTCCCCCACCCCAGCTGTACACCTAAATATGTATGAATGTGGCAAACAGGTGTTTGGAAACATGTCCTATCAAGTACACTTCTCAGAGATTGGCTACAGCTCCTTGTTGGTGGCAAACTTGGGTCAGTGGCTGTATAATGTGTGAAGCTGACCTAAGAGGAGGGTGACAGAGGATGGTGTAATTGAGATGGACCATTGAAGGGTCCCTAATGGCTTGCTTCCTTAGTGTAAACTGGACAGACTGTGGTATTTTAGTAGATCTGTGAGGTAGCTATTTGGATGCTGTTCTCAGAGACTATAAGAGATATCCTCTAGAAGCCAATAGTTCTGGGTCTTGGTTCAATCTCCAGTTGTGGGAGAAGGGGAGGTGTTTTTAAGGATTCTGTCTTACAGAAAGGAAACACACAAAAATCTATCATGTCCAAGATGCCTTGCTTTGTTTGTTTATCTTGCAGTTAAGGACAACTTTGCAAGAGTTTAGTTGCAGATGATTAAACCTTAGAACACAGACACATACCTCCAGCCATCTATCAAGTCCAAAGTGCCTTACAAGTTTGCTTGCCTTGCCACTGAAGTCTTGCAAACTTTAAGGTTAAACCTTACAAACAGAGCAAAAACTGGAGAAGACCTTTTAGGAGGGAGGCCTTGGACAAGTCAATCCTCTCTGCTTCAGTTTCTCTGATGGAATGGGAATAATATGCATCATTCAGCAATTTAGCACAAAACCAGTTTGGTTTGGAAATATTGCTTACACTGAGATACAGCAGTTGGCTTTAAATGACTGTTAAATTTTAGAAGTGATGAAGGAGTATGTAGATCAGGGAACTTGTAGCCCTCCAGATGTCAGACTACAGTTCCCATGGTCAGTGGTCAGGGATGATGTGAATTGTAGCCTAGCAACATTTGAAGGGTCTAGGCTCCCCATCCTTGATGTAGTTTCTAAGTTAAATTTCACAAGAAATTGTGCTGCCTGGAACAGAGCATCAAATTATCCCACTCTTTCCGTGCAAGGGCAAAGACTTAAACATATGAAGCCTTGTTGCATCATCTACAAACCAGTTCCTGCTTCATCTTTCCCCTTAAACCAATCTTTGTCAACCTGTTGCTCTCCATATGGATTGGACTGCAAGGTAGTTGAACTCCAAAGCACCCCAGGGGTGTAAGGTTGGCAAAGGCTGCCTCAAATTCTGCTGCCTGAATCAGTCTGCCTCACCTTGCCTCATGGTAGGGCCAGCCCTAGTTTCAGAAAATGGGGCGGCTTCTTCAACAAGTGAGGCAAACCTCAAAAGGTTCCAACACAGGGTCTTGTTGCAAAACTCCAGAAATTCGCTGGCAGCAAACGTCTCATGCAAAAAGCATAGGTTGTACTGCACAGGGAACCAAGAGAGTGGCCAGGCATTAGGAGCAGGGGAGAGATTTGATTCAGCTCACATTTAAAGCTGAACTTTCCAGAACAACATAGAAACCAACAACAACAACCGGTGCAAAATGCACTCTTCTTTGAATTTTGCAATGCAGTTTTCCTGGCAAGTGCTGTGTGCAAAAGTGCATATACTATGGTGAAGTGTGCATATATTAGTGAAAAGTGTTTGATAAAAGGTGTATGTTAGGCAAAAGTACATACAAAAATGTGTTTGGAAGGAGAAATTAGCACTAAGATGCTGGTGAATGTTCATGTTTTTAAAAAATAATTTCAAGCTGATGTGGAAATGTGGAGATGTGAATGAAAGATTGGAAAAAATGGAAGAAATGGAGAAAAGCTGCTATTGACAGATTTACCCATCCCAGCCAGGCACATAATAACAAGTCCAGCCCAATTCAAGGTGCTCATGTCAGCATACAAAACCCTAAATGGCTGTCCCCAAATTTCAGAAGGTATTTGCACATTGTTTCAGGAGGTGCAAATTAGGTAGATGAGAACTGAGAATTTTATGGAAACAAATTTCTCCCCTCCTCGCCAAATAACAACTTTTGAGGTCAGGTCAAGACATACTTCTTCGCACAGGCTTTGGGGAAGTGGGAAATGTTACAGGGTGCAATTGCATGGAATCGCCCAGAATCTGCAAGCCAAAAGGTGGGCTATAAATGCCTGTTAAACAGAGAAAAAGGGAGAAGAAGCAGAAAATCACCTTCTCAAATGTCACTGCTGCCATGAAGTGACATTCTCTAGAAGTCCTGCCATTTGCAAAGTGGGGGTGGGAACACGGAGCTCTCTTACGGGGATGTTGTAAAGATTATAAAGTGATGTATATGCTTTGTTCACTCAAAAAGCACCATATAAATACTAAGTGTTGTTATTAATTCTAAGCATTTTGAAATGAACCATTGCCCAAATGAAGCGTTACATTAGGCTTGGAATGTACCAGCCATTAACTTTTCAGAGTGCTTCAATTAATTGTTTCCTTGGCACCTTTTGAGGCTAAACCACCTTTTGCCCCTGTGGTTTCAGAAATTGGTGCCACCGTCTTTTTTGTGTGCGGGTTGCCTCCTCCCCACCCTGTTGCAGCCTGTGCCTTTAAGAGTTGCAGTGCCATGCAGAAGAATTCAACAGGCAAGGCTTTGGCTGCACCTATTGATTTCCTGCCAGCCAGGCACCTGCTGAAAGCAAAGGAGCTTTGCCTGGAAAAGGTGTCAACCCATCGAGCTCTTTAATCCTCACTCCTACAAAATTGCCAACTACCTTCTTCAAAAACTGACCCAGCTCCTCTTCCCTTAGGAGCAGCCCAGCAAGCAAAAACTAAGCAGGTGAAATGCATTTCTGGGCACAGAGATGAGGTTGAAGGTGAGAAGGGGCACTTGCTTTACTTGCAGGCTGATCCTAAAAGCATGGGAGCATGGCCAGCAAGGAAGGGTGGCAACCTTCTCTATAGCAGTTGGTTCAATAAACGTGAATCATCGTTGACTTTGGGGCTTTAAAGGTTGCAGTGAGAGGGGCCCAAGATGAAACTCGTTGGTCTTCTTAGTCTAAGGCATTTGACTTGTGCTTGTCCATTGAACGGTCTTCCCCATATCAACTGCCTCCCCCCACCAACTCACCCCAGAAACCCCTGCGGGGTGTGTTTGCAACCAAGCAGCAAGGACTCCCGACATCCTGACAAACACAGCAACCCCCACCCTTCTCTGCACCTCCCTCCCCGCCCTTAAATGGTGATTTATGAATGTTGTCTGGCACAACAGCCCAAGGGTCCCTGGAGAAATCACTAGAGTGAATTAGACTCCCCCCTCGTCCTCCCCCCCCAGCAATGTAGCCCACAATCTAATGTCATCCAGGGGATTAATTAGTGGCTGTTGATTAAATCCTACCTTAACCCTTTCCCTGCCAGAGTTTATCCACCAGATGCATAACAACTTTCGCCATCATTCCCTCCAATTTTTCATTGATGTTTTCTGTTGCATGTTCCTTCCTTCCTTCCTTCCTTCCTTCCTTCCTTCCTTCCTTCCTTCCTTCCTTCCTTCCTTCCTTCCTTCCTTCCTTCCTTCCTTCCTTCCTTCCTTCCTTCCTGCTAAACTGCAGCACTGCTTTGAAAGACAATGATGCCTAGTGGCATGGGTTTTCTAACTGCATTCCCAGCTTGGAAAGTTTGGTTTGCAAGGCCAGTTTTAGCTTCGGCAGTGATGAGGAACACTTTGGGGTATGGTCTTGCAGAAGGGAGTTCAAGCATTGCACCCTGCTGATTTGAGAAGATAACGATTGGTTTGCACTAAAACTCAGCAATGGCCAGAGGATTGGAGAAGATCAATCTACATCCCAATCCCAAAGAAGGGCAGTGCCAAAGAATGCTCCAACTACAGGACAATTGCGCTCATTTCACATGCTAGCAAGGTTATGCTTAAAATTCTACAAGGCAGGCTTAGGCAGTATGTGGACTGAGAACTCCCAGAAGTGCAAGCTGGATTTTGAAGGGGCAGAGGAACCAGAGACCAAATTGCAAACATGCACTGGATTATGGAGAAAGCTAGAGAGTTCCAGAAAAACATCTACTTCTGCTTCATTGACTTGCAAAAGCCTTTGACTGTGTTGACCACAGCAAACTATGGCAAGTTCTTAAAGAAATGGGAGTGCCTGATCACCTCATCTGTCTCCTAAGAAATATCTATGTGGGACAAGAAGCTACAGTTAGAACTGGATATGGAACAACTGATTGGTTCAAAATTGGGAAAGGAGTACGACAAGGCTGTATATTGTCTCCCTGCTTATTTAACTTATACAGTATGCAGAATTCATCATGCAAAAGGCTGGGCTGGATGAATCCCAAGCCGGAATTAAGATTGCCGGAAGAAATATCAACAACCTCAGATATGCAGATGACACAACCTTGATGGCAGAAAGTGAGGAGGAATTAAAGAACCTTTTAATGAGGGTGAAAGAGGAGAGTGCAAAATATGGTCTGAAGCTCAACATCAAAAAAACCAAGATCATGGCCACTGGTCCCATCACCTCCTGGCAAATAGAAGGGGAAGAAATGGAGGCAATGAGAGATTTTACTTTCTTGGGCTCCTTGATCACTGCAGATGGTGACAGCAGCCATGAAATTAAAAGACGCCTGCTTCTTGGGAGAAAAGCAATGACAAACCTAGACAGCATCAGAAAAAGCAGAGACATCACCTTGCCAACAAAGGTCCGAATAGTTAAAGCTATGGTTTTCCCAGTAGTGATGTATGGAAGTGAGAGCTGGACCATAAAGAAAGCTGATCGCCGAAGAATTGATGCTTTTGAATTATGGTGCTGGAGGAGACTCTTGAGAGTCCCATGGACTGCAAGAAGATCAAACCTATCCATTCTGAAGGAAATCAGCCCTGGGTGCTCACTGGAAGGACAGATCCTGAAGCTGAGGCTCCAAGACTTTGGCCACCTCATGAGAAGAGAAGACTCCCTGGAAAAGACTCTGATGTTGGGAAAGATGGAGGGCACAAGGAGAAGGGGACAACAGAGGACAAGATGGTTGAACAGTGTTCTCGAAGCTACCAACATGAGTTTGACCAAACTGCGGGAGGCAGTGGAAGACAGGAGTGCCTGGCGTGCTCTGGTCCCTGGGGTCATGAAGAGCCGGACACGACTGAACGACTAAACAACAACGAAAGGCCTGGCTATGGAAATGCATGTTACAGGGTCCAGATAACTACTTAAAAGGGCGAGGGAAGAAATGCAGTTTGTGAATGGGGAATTTGGAAAAGAAACGAGTTGGGGGCCCTGATGAATTGTTTTTCTACTTCCCATGCATCCCTTTCTGTCCTTCCCCCTGCCACTTCTGTGCTCCAAATTTATTCCTCCTGAAACTCTTAAAAGAGGAGGGGGTGCAGCAACGTAGCTTTGCCATACATGTGAATTGTGCATTTGGTCTTGAACATCCTGTTTGTGGCGGATAGAGTATGCATGGGTTTCCCTATAGCTCTCGCTAAATTAACAGTTGATGGAGCAGTTAGAATAGCTGCTAATAATGTTGGGAAGTAATAATGTTAGGGAGTTTCTTGGGACTTGCAGAAGATAGTACTTTACACCCTGCTGGCTGGAACAGATAGTGTTTTGCTGAGTCTCCTAATTATAATGGTGTATGTAGAGAAAGGAGCACTTTTTTTAAAAAATGACCTTAACAAAAAAATAGATTGTCCATCCTTGGGGAAGCATTCCTCTTTCCTAGTTCGTAAAATGGGAATAGGTTATATATATATATATAAAGATTTGGAAACTGCTTAGTAAAAAAAAACCTCTCTGATTAATTAATCAGTTGGTAGATCATGAGACTCTTAACCTTAGGGTCATGGGTTCGAGCCCCATGTTGGTCCAAAGGTACCTGCATTGCAGGGGGTTGGACTAGATGACCCTCGTGGTCCCTTCCAACTCTACAGTTCTATGATTCTATGAACGTAGTTCCAGCATTCCCAACTTTTCTTTTTACCTGCTCTTCTGCTTTCCCCCCTGTTTGATCTGCGGTCATTAGCAGCTGATACTGCTCGTCACCAGTTCTGTCAACAATGGCTGATTTCGGCAGGCCAAGCAGCACTGGCTCCCAGTACGTTTCCGAGCACAATTCAAAGTGTTGGGGCTTACCTTTAAAGCCCTAAACGGCCTCAGTCCAGTATACCTGAAGGAGCGTCTCCACCCCCATCATTCTGCCCGGATACTGAGGTCCAGTGCCAAGACCTTTCTGGTGGTTCCCTCACTGTGAGAAGTGAGGTTACAGGGAACCAGGCAGAGGGCCTTCTCGGTAGTGGCACCTGCCCTGTGGAATGCCCTCCCACCAGATGTCAAAGAGAAAAACAATGACTTGACATTTAGAAAACATCTGAAGGCAGCCCTGTTTAGGAAAGTTTTTAATATGTGACATTTTAATGTATTTTAATCTTGGTTGGAAGCCACCCAGAGTGGCTGGGGAAACCCAGCCGGATGGGTGAGGTACAAATAATAAATTATCATCATCATCATCATTATCATCATCATCACAGAATTGTAGAGCTGGAAGGGACCCCGAGGGTCATCTACTACCTGAATGGCACAGGCGCCAGCCTGGCCCATCTGTGGTCAGTTGCCAACTTTTAGCTACATCCTTGGTTTTGTTCTGGAGGGCAAATGAGGCTGGGATGTGGGCCGCAAGCTCTTTCAAGCAGGGGTCTGTCTTTTCCTTTGTTTATGTATATCACCACATACACCAACAAATGAAGCGCTTTGCACATTGGCATCGTTTTAAATGTTCCCTGACGATCTTCCATAATGCCTTAAAATATCTCATCCTCCTGCTTTTTTTGGTGTGCTGTTTCTTCAGCAATGTAACTGGACCTCCCCTCTTGTTTATCAAGGGAAATTTAATTTACCCAACTCGTGTCTTGCTAAATAAATGGGAGCCTGCCTTGAGAAAACAAGTGTGCACGCACTTCCTGCCCTGCACATTCCAGGGAAGAGAACTGATTAAAGCACCTTCTAGGGCAGAGCCAAAAGGGGGAGCAGCTTCTCCTGAAAGTTTTACAAGCTTTGAAAACTGCCTTGTGTTTCAGTTGTGGCTGGGAAGTGAGTTACTGGGGAAAGAGAGCCAAAATACCCCCTAGTTCTGAGTTGGGACAATCCTGAGGCAGGAAGCATTGCCTTCACTCTCAGGTGGCTTTGTAATGTCATTCCATAACCAAATCTGATTGGCTACGTAGCTGGCACCATGGCAGTATCGCACTCGCTACAAATTCCTGATTGGCTGGGTCACTGCTCTCAGCAGTAAAAAGATGCAGTTACTGTATAATGGAGACATGGTTGAGGAAGAAAAGGGCGGCAAAAGAAAGTGAGCAAGGATTTTGAGGGGAGAGTATTTTGCCCATCTTTGTCCTCAAAATAATAATAACAGCAGTAATAATTTATTAATGTGTATACTTTTTTGAGGGGGGCTTAATGGCACAATAGACTTCTAAGTGATTTGGAAATATAAAAGAAACCTGCAAAATGTTTGCAAGACAACATGTAAAGACCTGTTTTCAATTGAACATGCTTTCAGTTCGCAAGAGTCCCCCCCCAAAAAAACAGCAAGAGCACTACAGACAACATGCAATGGCAGCTTTAAATTCCACCATGTGGCATTCATGCAGATCAAAGGTCATTTTCACCACTCCTGACCATGCACCTCCCCTGCTATCTATCTATCTATCTATCTATCTATCTATCTATCTATCTATCTATCTATCTCTATCTATCTATCTATCTATCTATCTATCTATCTATCTATCTAATCATCTATCTATCTATCATCTATCTATCTAATCACAATTATTTGGAGGGAAATTGCCTGGTGAATTCTTGTACAATGGACGCTTGGGTTGCGAACATGATCCATGCGGGAGGCATGTTCGCAACCCGCAGCGTTCACAACCCACAGCGGCGCATTTGCGCACATGTTTCTGCGCATGCGCAAAGCGTGATTTAGCGCTTCTGTGCATGTGCAGGGCCGAAACCCAGAAGTAACCCATTCCGGGACTTCCGGGTTTGCCGCAGTGCGCAACCTGAAAACACGCAACCTGAAGCAGCCATAACCCAAGGTATGACTGTACCTGGATTAATCTGTGAGGGTGTACTTGATAACATTTGTGATGGTGTGCTAGAGTCCCTGGGGAAGGCAACCTAAGGCCCGGGGCCCGGATGCGGCCCAATCGTCTTCTCAATCCAGCCCACGGACGGTCCAGGAATCAGCGTGTTTTTACATGAGTAGAATGTGTGCTTTTATTTAAAATGCATCTCTGGGTTATTTGTGGGGCATAGGAATTTGTTCAACCCCCCCCCCAAAAAAATAGTCCGGCCCATTAAATGGTCTGAGGGACGGTGGACTGGCCCAAGGCTGGAAAAGGTTGCTGACTCCTGTGCTAGACAAAATGAGTCGACTGAAGCCAAATTGTTAAGTATAACCTCCATAGTTGGACCCTCAAATGCAGAGTCTGTCTTCAACATGGGGGGGGGGGGCACAGAGCACTGTGTGATCTTGGGCAAGTTGCCACCTTTCAGTGTCACCTACCTCACAGGGTTGTTGCATGGATAAATTGGAGGAAGAGGATTATGTGTGTCTTCCGTGAGGTCCCTGGAGGAGGAAAGGGAGCGAGAAACACACTAAAATAATAAATGCATGCTGGAATAGAAAGAGAAGCGAGAGGTCAAAATCATAGCACAGTGGGTTCTCCCCACTAATCAAATAGTGTTCCTACCACAGCCGAAAAGATTCCAGTCCTGTGGCTTCAATGCAGCTAGCAATGAGTTAAAATCTCCATTCTATTCATGGCCCAGTGTTCTCTACTCACCCACTATATTTCTTTCTCTGTGAGTTTAATTCTCTCTCTCTCTCTCCCAAGCTCTGATCATTAATCAAGGCTGCACTGGGAGATGGGGTGGGGGGTGGGGAGTTTGCATGAATTTTAAAAATAAAGGTTGCTACTGAAGTCGAGGAATGCTTTCGCCCAGCTTGGGGGGGGGGTACTGCCTTGCCAATATGTGTAAGAGTATTTAAAAAGATTTGCATGATGTTAGAGGGGGAATCGGCAGAGATTAAGGAAAGATATATTAGGAATAATTTGGGTGTGAGGTGTTGTGGGTTTCTTTTTGGTTCTTGATCCAAAACCTGAGAGAGTTCCTGTGCTTTTTATAAGTGCAACCTTGTGTACCTCTTCTTTGCGGATTAGGGGTTGCCAACAGGGTGCCCGAGGGCACCAGTGTGCCCACCTATATCACCTATGGCAGGGGTCAGCAAACTTTTTCAGCAAGGGGCCGGTCCACTGTCCCTTAGAACTTGTGGGGGCCGGACTATATTTTGGGGGGGAGGGGGGGCAATGAACAAATTCCTATGCCCCACAAATAACCCAGAGATGCATTTTAAATAAAAGGACACATTCTACTCATGTAAAAACACGCTATTCCCGGACTGTCTGTGGGCCAGATTTAGAAGGCGATTGGGCCGGATCTGGGCCCCGGGCCTTAGTTTGCCTACCCATGACCTATGGCATGCATGAAAGCTCTCAATGAATATCCCTTAAAAATTCACAATGCATTACATATCAGGTTGTGCTGTGAGCCATCAGGCTCAAACTCTGGTCTCTTGGCAATGGGGCTGGGCACCTTACTCCTTCCACCCCAGTATGGCAGGTAAAACAGAAGGTAAAAGGTAAAGGTAAAGGGACCCCTGACCATTAGGGCCAGTCGTGACCGACTCTGGGGTTGTGCGCTCATCTCGCATTATTGGCCGAGGTAGCCGGCGTATAGCTTCCAGGTCATGTGGCCAGCATGACAAAGCCGCTTCTGGCAAACCAGAGCAGCACATGGAAACACAGTTTACCTTCCTGCTGTAGCGGTCCCTATTTATCTACTTGCATTTTGATGTGCTTTCGAACTGCTAGGTTGGCAGGAGCTGGGACCAAGCAACGGGAGCTCACCCCGTCACAGGGATTCGAACCGCCGACCTTCCGATCGGCAAGCCCTAGGCTCTGTGGTTTAACCACAGCGCCACCTGGGTCCCTAAAACAGAAGGTACTGTATGGCTTTTCTAATCTTAGCAGTTCTGCAGCGGCAGCGCTGCAGGTGGTCAGGAGTGGTACTGCGCCCCCAAAACCCTTACAGGGGTCAGGTGGCACAAGGAACCAATTTGGGTGCCAAAACGGCACTATAAAGTAGTGTTGTCCTGGAGAAGTGCAGGCCACTCTCCCGCTTTGTAACCTGTGGGGCCAGCCATTGCCTTCAGGCCACCAAAATGCCTACAAAATGGTAGAGGCAGACGATCCAAGACTTAGTCTTGGCAAGTTTGGGGGTGGGGGAGGCCTGTCCCATTGACTGTGGATTTTCCTTTTGGACACAAAGGAGCTGGTTCCGGTCTCACCGAAGGCTCTCACCCGACATAGATCTGTGGATGCTACATGAAATGAAATGGTGCCACAAGAAGAGTCCAACCTTCAGCCTGCAAAAGCAGGCACCATCCTATGATGTCAGGGACTCCAGGCCGAAACCTCTCCTTGGGTGACTCCTCAGCTTCTGCCCCCCCCCCCCCCGATTGATTGAGTTTTGCTTTGAAGGCCTTGGACGAAAGGGCAGTTCTGCAGTGCTCCAACCTTGTTACATATCCAGGCCTTGAAGTCAGCCGGCCTGCTGAGCTGTTTGGAGCAAAGGCTACTCAATGGGGCAGAAAAGCACAGCAGCCACAGCTGGAAAGCATCCATCTTCTTTACGAGAGGTAAGGTGGCCATGCAATCTACTTTATAGGGCGCAGCCCTCCATCTGAAGAGATGTCTGGCCCAAGAGTTCAATTTAAGATCAGTCGGTAGAGCTCAGAACTCCTAATCTCAGAGCCGTGGGTTCGATCCCCATGTTGGGCAAAAGATTCCTGCATTGCTGGGAGTTGGACTAGATGACCCTTGTGGTGCCTTCTATGGCTCCATGAAAATCAAGAACCCTAAGGGGGAGAAGGAGAAGGAGAAGGAGAAGGAGAAGGAGAAGGAGAAGGAGAAGGAGAAGGAGAAGGAGAAGGAGAAGGAGAAGGAGAAGGAGAAGGAGAAGGAGAAGAAGAAGAAGAAGAAGAAGAATTTGGTTTTGATATCCCGCTTTATCGTGAGTGGGGCTAAGAGACTTCAAAGAAATGTGACTAGCCCAAGGTCACCCAGCAGCTGCATGTGGAGGAGCGGAGACGCGAACCCGGTTGCCCAGATTACGAGTCTACCACTCTTAACCACTACACCACACTGGCTCTACACCACACTGGAGGGGCATTGAAGGCCCCCCTCACCAACAGGTAGCAGCACCTGGATGCATGACCATAGCCAGGGGGGCATGCTCCCCCCTCCAAATCAATGGCACTGATTAAACCATGCCAGTTCATTCATTCCTCCTTTTTATTTGTATGCTGCTTTTCCACACACAAAATCGTGCTCAAAGCAGCTTACAAAAAAAATAAATCACAAACAAATCAGGCACGCTTTTCAAACAAACACTACAAAAGCAATTTCATAATAAAATAGTAACAGTTGCATTTGTTGTTGTTTAGTCATTTAGTCGTGTCTGACTCTTCATGACCCCATGGACCAGAGCACGCCAGGCACTCCTGTCTTCCACTGCCTCCCGCAGTTTGGTCAGACTCATGTTGGTATCTTCAAGAACACTGTCCAACCATCTCATCCTCTGTTGTCCCCTTCTCCTTGTGCCCTCCATCTTTCCCAACATCAGGGTCTTTTCCAGGGAGTCTTCTCTTCTCATGAGGTGGCCAAAGTCTTGGAGCCTCAGCTTCAGGATCTGTCCTTCCAGTGAGCACTTGGGGCTGATTTCCTTCAGAATGGATAGGTTTGATCTTCTTGCAGTCCATGGGACTCTCAAGAGTCTCCTCCAGCACCAGAATTCAAAAGCATCAATTCTTTGGCGATCGGCCTTCTTTATGGTCCAGTATTGGAGCCTCAGCTTCACGATCTGTCCTTCCAGTGAGCACTCAGGGCTGATTTCTTTCATGGATCACTGCCTTGTCATGGCGAAGGGGCTTGAACAACTCAGAGAAGCTATGAGCTATGCTGTGCAGGGCCACCCAAGATGGACAGGTCATAGTGGAGAGTTTTGACTAAACGTGATCCACCTGGAGAAGGAACTGGCAAGCCACTCCAATATCCCTGCCAAGAAAACTCCATGGACAAAGACAACAGTTGCATAGCAACATCCAAACAACAGCATATATAATAACATGCAAAAAACACCCACCCACCCATATTTGAATACTATAGCAAGGTGACTTAAACAGCATCCAACATGCAGCAAAAATAACAAGGGAGCCTCAAAGTTTTACCTTCGTCCTAGAAACTTAGCCCAGCATTCTCCTTCCACCAGAGGTCAGCCTGACAGCTTTTAAAAAGTCTGCGAGCAAGTAAGGTATGCTGCACAGGTGAGGGCAACCTGCTGCCTTCTGGATGTTAGGGATGGAGGAGAAATATGTTTTAAATGATTTAACGTGCAGAGTTTGGCAGTTCTGACCTGATAAGCTTAGCTCATCACCGACTGTCTCTTGTATCAAGTAGTGTCTGCTTGTGTCCCAGCAGATCCTATGGGCATCTGATGGGCCACTATAAGAACAGGATGCTGTGCTGGGCGGGCCATTGGCCAGATCCAACAATGCTCTTCATATGTGTTCTTACTGGTTTCGTTTTTTTAAAAAAGCAAAAGCCTGACCAATTATATGCAAAGTACTCATGTGATAGGTATGAAATTTGTAAAAGAGTCCAGCCCCATGCTAGGCTACATTTCTTTAGCATAAAAGGTAAATGGGGATGCGGGTGGCGCTGTGGCGCTAAACCACTGAGCCTCTTGGGCAGAGACTGGCAACCTAAGGCCCATGGGCCACAAGCGACCCACGGGGGTCGTTTAACCAGCCCACAAGCCGCCCCTGAACTGAGCCACCCACCCGGCGAGTCCCTACACGCTGCACTAAATTGGCACAGCGTGGTGCAGGGACTCGCTTCCGCGGTGCCGGAAATCGCATCTGCGCAGACACATACGCCGGAAATTGTGGGCGCACATGCTCACACACACATGTGATCCAGCCCATGGAGGGATCTCTGCTGGAGTGAACCAGCCCAGGCGAGGTAAACCTTGCCGACCCTATTCTTGGGGTTGCCGATCAGAAGGTCGGTGGTTCGAATCCCCACAATAGGGTGAGCTCCCGTTGCTCTGTCCCAGCTCCTCCCGACCTGGCAGTTCTGAAGCACGACAGGGCAAATAGATAAATAGGTACCGCTGTGGTGGGAAGGTAAATGGTGTTTCTGTGCGCTCTGGTTTCTGTCACGGTGTCCCGTTGCTCCAGAAGTGGTTTAGTTCTGCTGGCCACATGACCCAGAAAGCTGTCTGTGGACAAACGAAAGCTCCCTCGGCCTGAAAGTGAGATGGATGTTGCAACCCCATAGTTGCCTTTGACTGTACTTAACTGTCCTGGGGTCCTTTATCTTTTTTAAAACCTCTTTATTATAACTTTATATTAATATATATGTATTTCTATATAAAGATATGCATTATTGTAGGTATCTGTTTATGTGCTGGTTATTTTAGGGAACCTGGAGTGCGTATTCATATAATTTATATAGACTATAGTTTGTAAGATAATGCATACTGTATATGAGAATTGGACATATTTTTAACAGAACTAGTGGTGGATGGGGGTCGGAATAACTCACTTACGGTAATTCTCAGGATTAAGGAGTGAGGCAATTTAGAAAAAAGAACCATGCAGATAAGCTTGACATCAAGATTTTCAGAAATTTGCATCCTGAGCTAGATTTCCCACCATCCCTGGGCATTGGCTGGAGCCGACGTGAGCTGCAGTTTGACAATATCTGGAGGGCCACAGTTTTTCCATGCCTATATATTTGACCCAATCCTTTGCTTATAGTGGAACTCAAGAGTTGCTGAGCTCTAATGTTATATCATTGACTAATGTTCGTGTTTGGTGTGGTGGTTCTCAAACCTTTTCCCCTCTGTGGATCATTTGAAAAATTCTACTGGTCTTTAAAGGCCACTTAATAAGTCTCCCTCCACCCCTGGTGTGTTTTGATATCATTGTCAAAACTGAGGCCACTGAGAAAGGCCCCTTAATTGGTAAACTACTTCTTAAACAATCCAGCAGTAAAGTCAGCAGCCACTAGGCCCTTGACCACCTTCAGAAACCTTCTCCTGACAGCAGAGGGACATGGCAAGGGATGGTATCCACAATATACAAAATACTGCTCCAAAATCCTACAACCTCCCTTGATGCAATCAAAGAACAATGGGAGTACAACATAGGCTACGAAATTAACCGTAGCCAATGGACTAGAATATGGTCTAAACCTCATTTTAAGTCTATATCAGCCAAAAGAAGGGAACACACTCTGAAATCAACCTACAGGTGGTACTTTACACCACAGAAACTGGCGCTGATATGCCCAGGCACCTCACCAAGATGTTGGAGAGGCTGCACCTCCACAGGCACATCCCTCCACATGTGGTGGGAGTGCCCTAAAATCCAACCCTTCTGGACTGCAAGTCCTGCAAGAATCATAGAACCATAGAGTTGGAAGAGACCACAAGGGCCATCCAATCCAACCCTCTTGCCAAGCAGGAAACACCATCAAAGCATTCCTGACAGATGGCTGTCAAGCCTCCGCTTAAAGACCTCCAAAGAAGGAGACTCCACCACACTCCTTAGCAGCAAATTTCACTGTCGAACAGCTCTTACTGTCAGGAAGTTCTTCCTAATGTTTAGGTGGAATCTTCTTTCTTGTAGCTTGAATCCATTGCTCCGTGTCCGCTTCTCTGGAGCAGCAGAAAAGAACCTTTCACCCTCTTCTATACGACATTCTTTTATATATTTGAACATGGCTATCATATCACCCCTTAACCTTCTCTTCTCCAGGCTAAACATACCCAACTCCCTAAGCCGTTCCTCATAAGGCATTATTTCCAGGCCTTTGACCATTTTGGTTGCCCTCCTCTGGACACGTTCCAGCTTTTCAGTATCCTTCTTGAACTGTGGTACACAGAACTGGACACAGTATTCCAGGTGAGGTCTGACCAGAGCGGAATACAGTGGTACTATTACTTCCCTTGATCTAGATCAGGCATCCCCAAACTGTGGCCCTCCATATGTTTTCGCCTACAACTCCCATGATCCCTAGCTAACAGGACCAGTGGTTGGGGAAGATGGGAATTGTAGTCCAAAACATCTGGAGGACCAAAGTTTGGGGATGCCTGATCTAGATGCTATACTCCTATTGATGCAGCCCAGAATTGCATTGGCTTTTTTTAGCTGCTGCATCATGCTGTTGACTCATGTCAAGTTTGTGATCTACTAAGACTCCTAGATCCTTTTCACATGTACTGCTCTCAAGCCAGGTGTCACCCATCCTGTATTTGTGCCTGTCATCCCCCCCCAAGTGTAATACTTTACATTTCTTTACATACGCAAAAGAACTAAACATGTATTAGAACTCACCCCAGAACTGGTCCTACTGAACAACTTCCATGATCATAATGACCACTCACATTATGCAGAGCTTATAACCCACCTACTCTTAGCAGCCAGAAGCCTCATAGCCAGACACTGGAGAGACCAGTCAAGAGTAAATATGGACCTATAGTATCAAATTGTATGGGAAGGGGTCTTCATAGAAAAGCTAATCAATAAATTGAAGCTGACACGGGGACAAATAGAAGGCTCCCCTTTATCACATACACAGCCCAATAACAAGAGGAATCCACCGGCAGCATACGAATCAATCTGGCTTACCTGGCCCAACAAGTCCTCCCCCCTCACAAATGCAAACAAACCCCACTGCAGTCAGCCACAGACAACCAACCTCAAAACCTCTTATTACCAAGGAAATATAATAAAGAAATAAAAAGAGAACCTACCCAGCTGGCGCTGACACAAAACCCATGGACTGCAAGAAGATCAAACCTATCCATTCTGAAGGAAATCAGCCCCGAGTGCTCATTGGAAGGACAGATCCTGAAGCTGAGGCTCCAATACTTTGGTCACCTCATGAGAAGATAAGACTCCCTGGAAAAGACCCTGATGTTGGGAAAGATGGAGGGCACAAGGAGAAGGGGACGGCAGAGGACGAGATGGTTGGACAGTGTTCTCGAAGCTACAAACATGAGTCTGACCAAACTGCGGGAGGCAGTGGGTGACAGGAGTGCCTGGCGTGCTATGGTCCATGGGGTCACCAAGAGTCGGACACGACTAAACGACTAAACAACAACAACATCCAGCTGGCGCTGACACAAAACCCCACACATACACTATACAAAAGAATATCTTCTTCTTTGGCGATCACTTGTAGCCGAGTAAGATTGTCTTCCATAAACGTGATTTTAACAATGGATCCATAAGTGACTGTGGAGGCCAATTCTGGATCTGCACGTCCTTCCACAGTGGGGACATTGGTTTCCAGGCGGGAGTTGATCACAGTGTGGATTTGCCAAGCGTGCCTTCCTCTTAGCACGTTTCTCCGTTGCGTCCTGAGTTCGAGTGTCTTCAAAGCCCATGACACCTTTGGTAAAGGCTGTTCTCCAACTGGAGCGCTCGCAGGCCAGTGTTTCCCAGTTGTCTGTGTTTATACTACATTTTTAAAGATTTGCCTTGAGACAGTCTTTAAACCTCTTTTGTTGACCACCAGCATTACGCTTTCCATTTTTAAGTTCGGAATAGAGTACTGTACAGTAGTTGCTTTGGAAGACGATCATCAGGCATCTGCACAACATGACCAGTCCAACGAAGTTGATGTTGAATAATCATTGCTTCAACACTGGTGATCTTTGCTTCTTCCAGTACACTGATATTAGTTCGCCTGTCTTCCCAAGTGATGTGTAAAAGCCTCCCCCCCCCCGCTCCTCCGCCCTTCTTCCCCAACCTTATACTATACTCAACACTAATGTCTCACAACAAAGGTAACTGATTTGTAAGACTGTACAACCTGCAAAAAAGAGACAAGGCATGTACTTTTGTAAACCAAGGAAATCTTTAATATTTTTTTTTAAAAATAATATTAAAAAACGGGTATAACTTTAAGGAAATTTAGTGGACTCCACCCATGTCGTATTATGAAAACCACAGGCCCTGGGCCTTGTTACTCTGTTCAGTAAATCTGGCCCTGGTCCAAAGGGCATTGCCATTATCAGAAGAAGAAGAGGAGGAGGAGGAGGAAGAAGAAGAAGAATGAGTCAAGTACAAATATTTTTGCCTGTACTACAAACTTTCCATGGACCACGGACCACAGTTTGTGACCTTCTGCTCCAGGAGAAAGTGTGGGAAAGTGTGTGAATGAGGGAGTAAGCCTATATATGTATATATAGGCTTACTCCCTCATCCATATACACAGGCATCAGCATCCTTCTTGAAAACAAAAGGCTTTCAAAGGCTTTTAAATGGGCCACAGCCAGTGGGGTGTGTGCATGCGTGTTGGTTCCACACTCTGTTTGGGCTTTTGATTTGCTGATGGAGAAGGACCCCTTTGAAATTCTTACACTTAACACAAGAGAAAGGCACAGCAGAGGTCAGGTCCTTGGGAGGTGGAAGCGCCAAGAGAGAACACCCTGCTGTTGGTGGGAATGGGAGGGGCTAACAGGAGCCCCACCCCTATTGATGGGCAAGCCAGTTGGAGTGGGGTGGGGGGAATGTGCTGGTGGCTCCGCCCTTGATTTCATCTGTGGTTTCTAGCTTGGAGACTGGATAATGATGTCCTTTGGGAATCCTCTGGTTCTGTCTACAAAGAATTAAGCAATAATAATAATGATGTTGATGATAATTTATTGACTTTTCTAGCCATCCTCACCTACAGAGCCAGGATGGGCTACAGAAGTATTTCATAATTTTACTGTTTGCTAGTTTATATATTTATTTAGAGGATTTGTAGCCCGCTGTTCAGCTGGAAAACATCCCAGAGAAGCTCTCATAGAATAATAATAAAAAGGAGACAGTCCCTACCTGCAGGCTTACAATATAAACAAAAACAAAAACAGCACACAAGGGAAAGGGGACAGGGAGGGAAGAGGAAAATTTCCTCAATGGAATCAGTTTCTCAATGGTTGTCCCTATATTGACCACCTGGCACAATTAGTTCAGGGACAGGAGGTGCTTGATGGAGCTGGGCCTCAAGCAAGCTGATGGAGTGAGCCAAGCTTCCTACCTCTCCCACTGAGGCTGTCTGCCCCTAGATGACAGTTATGGGGAGAAGAGGCCTGAAGGGGGTGGCCTGTCACAGCAGAGTGGGTGGAGTGAGCTCTGCTTCCCGGCTCTCCCATTGCAGTTTAGGAAGAAATGTTGAATAGTGACCACGTTTGGAATCCCAGTGAAACAACGGGATCAAAATGTATAATTTCACATTTCACAAACGTCTAGTAGCCAACCCTACACCCCCTCCCCTGAATTAAAATGGGTGCCACCCTCTATAAGGTAAAGGTAAAGGGACCCCTGACCATTAGGTCCAGTCGTGACCGACTCTGGGGTTGCGCGCTCATCTCGCATTATTGGCCGAGGGTGCCGGCGTACAGCTTCCAGGTCATGTGGCCAGCATGACAAAGCTGCTTCTGGAGAACCAGAGCAGCACACGGAAACGCCGTTTACCTTCCCGCTGTAGCGGTTCCTATTTATCTACTTGCACTTTGACGTGCTTTCAAACTGCTAGGTGGGCAGGAGCTGGGACCGAGCAACGGGAGCTCACCCCGTTGCAGGGATTTGAACCGCTGACCTTCTGATCAGCAAGCCCTAGGCTCTGTGGTTTAACCCACAGCGCCACCCTCTATAACTGCATCCAAATAGGCTTTGCTTTTAGAGTGGGAAAGAGTAAGAATTAAAAACCTTTGGTGGAAACTAAGCTTCTGTGTATGTACACGAGTCACTGTTCTGGGCATGCCTCATGTTTGGGAAGATGCAAGCGGAGTGCAGTGACTCATTGAGAGACACAGCCGTCACCCTCCTTTGACTGCAGGAGATTCCTATGTGCTTCTGCATTGGAAGTGACTGAATGATTCAGAGGCAGAAGAATTACCCAGTGGAAGCTGAATGGAAGGTCAGAGCAATGAGTTGTTCTGAGACAATGCAGTGAGACTCCTTTATGGGTAGGTGTTTGGGGTGTGTGTGTGTGTGTGTCGCAGGAGCTGTTCCTTGTTTGATCCATTTCTTTTTCATGGCATGCAGTTTTGGGAATTACTGGCATAATTGTATCTGAAGAAGTGTGCATGCACACGAAGGCTCATATCAATGACAAACTTAGTTGGTCTCTAAGGTGCTACTAGAAGGAATTTTTTAAATTTTGTTTTGGGATAATTGTGTCAGCTTAAGCCCCATAGATGTCAATGTGTTTCAAGCCCACCCGTGACATTTCTGGGGATTGCACTGTTTTGCTTAGCTTAGCTGGGCTCCCAGAAGGAAGAAGTAAAAAATCCCAGACTGCTTCCTAGATGCGTTGTGAGTGTGTGCTTGTGTGTCCTAAACATGACCCTCTCCAGAGGAAACAAAGGCTCTTGGCTCAGGCGGTGGTTTTGATATGTTCTTAATCTCTTCTAAAGCACACCCTTCACCTCTGGGGTATTGGGGACATATCGATTGTAATTAAATCCCAATGAACACCTTCCAGGACTTGTTTATCGCAGACAGGTGGCTTTCATTGGTTCCTAATTAGCGTATTGATCCTCAAGCTCGTAATTAGACGTTTCCTTTGAAAATGGCCACCCAGCTCGTTGCATGCGGCGAGTCGCTGGGAAGGATGCCACTGGCTCGGTTGCCGATTCCTTCTGGGGTAAGCAGGGAGCCAAGTCGATGGAAGAGAATCAATGTGGGGTTTGCCCGTAGCTCAACCAGAATGTGTGCAAAAGGGAGAGAGAGAGAAGGGGCATTAGGGAGTTTGGATGGCATCGGCAGTGGGATTGGGCATGCACTGGGGCCTCATGCCTGCTGAGGGGCCCACCTCTGCCTCCTGTTGCCATAAGAAGACACCATATAACACTGGTCCTGAAAGACCTACATTGGCTCCCAGTACGTTTCCAAGCACAATTCAAAGTCTTGGTGCTGGCCTTTAAAGCCCTAAACGGCCTCAAAGGCCCGGTATACCTGAAGGAGCATCTCTACCCCCATCGTCCAGCCCCGGACACTGAGGTCCAGCTCCGAGGGCTTTCTGGCAGTTCCCTCCCTGTGAGAAGTGACGCTACAGTGAACCAGGCTGAGGGCCTTCTCGGTGGTGGCATCTGCCATGTGGGACTCCCTCCCATCATATGTCAAAGAAAATAACAACTATCCGACTTTCCGACTTATAGAAGACATCTGAAGGCAGCCCTGTTTGGAGAAGTTTTTAATGTTTGAAGTTTTATCGTTGTTGTTTTTATTATTATTATTAATATTCTGTTGAGAGCTGCCCAAGGTGGCTGAGGAAATCCAGCCATATGGGCAGTGTATAAATAATATATTATTATTATTATTATTATTATTATTATTATTATTATTATTATTATATAAGAAGAGCCTGCTGGGCCAGGCCAATGGCCCACCTACTCCAACATCCTGTTCTCACAGCGGCCCCCCAGATGCCTGTGGGAAACTCATAAGCAGGACTCTGGCACAAGAGCCCTTTCCCCTCCTGCCGTTTCCAGCAACTGGTATTCAGAAGCAACTGGTATTCAGAACTTGGAAACCCCTTAATCTCAGGTGGGTCTTGGTTTTTTTTAAGGTTTTTTTAATTGCCTGTAGTTATGGAGTAATATATGGGAACAAGCCACACCTTCTCATGGGCGCTTTCTTTATTTTACATTATCTTTCTAGGGCAAAACTGATATGGGAGGTTCCATGGATGGTCTCTTTCTGGAGTCAGAGGAGGTAGGGTGAAAGACATTCCTTTTTGAACTGGTCAACATCCTATACCCATTTAAAATGTGGCTCTTTGGGGGGGGCAGGTATTATTGGGTTATTGTTTTTATTTTTATTTTATATATTGTGATCTGTTTTGTGAACCGCCCTGAGACCTCCGGGTATAGGGCAGTATATTAATAATAATAATAATAATAATAATAATAATAATAATAATAATAAACAACTTCACATGCCTTGTATTTATCAAAAGTATCTACCTCAAGAACCATGTGATCCATCCAGTCTATAGTAGAGAGGGAGCCATGATGGCTATGTACCACTTCCAGTATCGAAGAATGTCATTCACTGAGAATGGCAAGTGGGGAGGGTGCTGCTGAGCTCAAGTCCTGCTCGTGGGCTTCCCATCAACCCTGTTTAGGGAAGTTTTTAATGACTGATGCTTTATTGTGTTTTTAATATTCTGTTGGGAGTTGCCCAGAGTGGCTGGGGTATGTATGTATGTATGTATGTATGTATGTATGTATGTATGTATGTATGTATATATGGATGAATGAATGAATGAATGAATATCATCATCATTATCTGCAGGGGAACATATATGGGAACATATAGGAAACTGCCTTTTATTCAGCCAGACCAGAGGTCCCCAAACTAAGGCCTGGGGACTGGATGCGGCCCAATCGCCTTCTAAATCCGGCCCGCGGATGGTCCGGGAATCAGCATGTTTTTGCATTTTATTTAAAATGCATCTCTGGGTTATTTGTGGGGCCTGCCTGGTGTTTTTACATGAGTAGAATGTGTCCTTTTATTTAAAATTAAAATGCATCTCTGGGTTATTTGTGAGGCATAGGAATTTGTTCATATTTCCCCCCCAAAAAAATATAGTCCGGCCCCCCACAACGTCTGAGGGGCAGTGGACCGGCCCCCTGCTGAAAAAGTTTGCTGACCCCTGAGCCAGACCATTTGTTCGTCATCACTCTCCAGGCTTTCAGGCAAGGGAGTCTTATCCCAAACCTGGGACTTCCTCCATGCAGCTCTAGCACTGACCCACGACCCTTCCGGAACACAGAATCATAGAATTGTAGAGTTGGAAGGCATGAGGGTTGAACCCGCGACCTTGGCATTATCAGCACCACGCTCTAGCCAACTGAGTGAACAGTGCTGGGCTAGTAGGTGCCCCTTTGGCATGATCCAACAGGCTTCTTCTTAGGTTTTTGGTCCCCCTGCCTCTCTCTCTCTCTCTCTCTCCCCCCCCCAGCCGCCGCCCCTGCCCTCCGCCTCGCTCACATCTCTAGTAACTCCATTGGAGAAATGGGAGTCTCAGCAGATGTAAAACCACTGTAAGCAAGATCCAAATCCAGGCCAGGAGAATGTATTGGCAGACATGTAATTTTCACAATCCATCTCGACGGCCCTCTTACCTAATAATAAATCAATCACGGTGATGGATAACCGTTGCCGCCAACTGCATTATTAATAGATCTAGGGAGGCATCCTTCAACTGGCAGGTGCTTGGAATGGGATCAAAATCCCACCGCTGGGCGCTGGGCAATTCCACTGCTATTTTATTTTGATTACTGCAGGAGTGGAAATGTCTAAAGTTTACTTAAATGGGGGTTAGGGGGAGCCAACCAAACAACCCGCGTTTCCGAACAACTTCTTCCCAGCAAGTGCCACAGTCGGTCAATGATCAGGAAAAACAACAACTTTGAGCCACAGCTTTATACAGGGACAGGAGTGGATGTGTCATTTTTGGTTTCTCATCTTTCCCATCTTAAATTCAGTTCTTCACATTTCTGCATCAGTTTGAATTTTTTTTTTAAAAGCCCTCATGGAGACCTTCATGGTTTTAGCATAAATTTCTCCCAATGAATGCCTCCCCCCAATATATACATTGTTGCAAAGCAATTTCCCAGAAAGCAATTCATTTCTGTATGATATTCTCACTAATTTATATGCATTTATAGGCACACTTTGGATATGCATCTTTGGATGTGCTACTACTACTACTACTACTACTACTACTACTAATAATAATATATTTATCCCCCGCCCATCTGGCTGGGTTTCCCCTGCCACTCTGGGCGGCTCCCAACTGAATGTTAAAAACACAATACAGCATTAAACATTAAAAACTTCCCTAAACAGGTCTGCTTTCAGGTGCCTACTTTGCTGGAGAAACTCATTGCAAAATTTGGACAATGGCGAACTTTGAAGAATAGCTGTGTTTCAGTTCAGATCCTGAGAGTCAGTGTGGTGTGGTGGTCAGAGTGTTGGAATTTCTTCTTTGGTGATCCCTTGTAGCCGAGTTTGGTTGTCTTCCATGAACACGGTCTTAACAGTGAGGTCTGTAAGTGACTGTGGAGTCCAATTCTGGATCCACACGTCCTTCCACAGTGGGGACATAGGTTTCCGGGCGGGAGTTGATCACGGTGAGGGTTTGCCAAGCGTGCCTTCCTCTTGGCGCGGTTCTGCCTTTCGTCCTGAGTTTGAGCATCTTCAAAGTCCACGGCACCTTTGGTAAAGGCTGGACTATGACTTGGGAGACCAGGGGCCACATCCTCACTTGCGACAAAACTCACTGAATGGCCTGGGGCCAGCCACCATTGCTCAGCCTAACCTACCTCACGGGATTTGCTATGAGGATAAAATGCAGAGGAGAAGAACCAGGTAAAGCGCACCCCATTGAGCTCCTTGAAGCAAAGGTGGGATATAAATGTAATAATAACAGGGAAGAAATAATAGGAGGAGAAAATTAGATTCCGATCACGCTCAAAGGTATGCCCACCTAATTCACACTTTTCAAAACAATTCAAGAACTGACACACAAACATCCCTCAAAACTCACACTTCCCCAGATTTTGCAAGGCAGTTCCCTAGCCCATGAATGTGTGCAGAAACACACACACTGTGCTGCGCAATGGATAACAACCCATATATTGGTGACAAAAATGGCTTATATTCAGCAAAATCCCTGCATTTTCATTTTCTTTAAAAAAACAAACCCATTTGTTTATTGAAAATCATAGGCCTTAACCAAGAGCAACAATTCTTAACATAGTAGAATTGCAGGTTAAAATGTGCATATAAGCATGGATGGAGCAAGTCTGCATCTAAGCGGTAATTATGAGTTCCAGATATTTCCTTTTGCGGTGCAGGGGAAGAGTCCTGTAGATTTGCAGTTGGAGCATATATTTCGAAGGCCCACCATACGGTGTAGAAATCATATCCTCCAACAGGACGTCCTATTCAATAGGAGTAGGAGTAGGAGTAGTAATGATTTTACTATTTATACCCCGCCTATCTGCCTGGGTTTCCACTGCCACTCTGGGCCGCTTCCAACATACGTATTAGAAAATAAAGAAAATAAAACATCAAACTTTTAAAAACTCCCCTATACAGGGCTGCCTTCCGATGGCTTGGGGGGTTGGATAATTGCATAGCCTCCAACATTTCCCCAATGAAAATAGGGATGTCCTAAGGAAGAGCAGGACATTCTGGGATCAAATCAGAAACTGGGACGGCTTCTGTAAATCCAGGACTGATCCTGGAAAAGAGGAACACCTGGAGGGTCTGATAAATGTTCAGGTTCCTCCTTTCCACGAGGCACTCTGAGTTTGAGAGCTATCTTTTCTGAGATGGTTCCTGGATTTTTTTTATTTGTAGGAAGGGCGTGCTTCAGATATTCAAGACTCCACTCACAGTTTGAGGTGGCAAGGTTCAGGAACTGATGGTCTTCCTGGTTCTGCTGTCCTAAGCTGCGTTCAGAGGAACAGCGACAAAGCCCATTGGGCGAGACCAGAGTTCGGTGGTACGATGCATGCTTTGCATGTGGAACGTGGGTGGGCAACCTTTTTGGGCCCAAGGATGGACTGCTGGGGGCCACGTGCACTGGACAGGGCCATTCCCATTCACATATGTGGAGAAAGGTATGCAGAGAGAGAGAGAGGCCTATGCGTTTTCCTCCTCTTCACAAGGTGAAGCCTTGGTGGCGGTGATGCTGCCGCCACTGGGGGTTTCCTGGTTTGCTTCAACCCCCTGACAGGGCCTTTTCAGTGGTGGTTCCCTGCTTGTAAGGTGTGTCTGTCTCCCTCATGACAATCCTGTTTACTCAGACAGTTGATGGCCGAAAGATTCTGTTTCTGGCAACCCAGGAGCCATGGGTTGAATGTTCTTAGAATGTGCTTTTAGAAAGCTTTAAAAAGGGGTGGCTTATATTATTGACACACTTACCCGCCCTCCTTTGGGAGGAAGGATGGAGAGTAAAAAAATAATAATTCCCACGTGCAGCCTGAAATAGTAGAGTCCAGAATACAGTGAAGGCTCGGGGGAGGTGGGGGGGGGGCATTAATTATCTGGGTCTACAAGGTGTACAGATGAGCTCTAAGAATCTCACACTCCGGGATCAAGGGAGAAATAGGGTGGGGGGTGGAAAGCGAGGAATTTTTGCTCTTGAGAATGCAGTTTGCCCGAGAATCTTTTAACACCTACCCCCTGCTCCGCCCTCCCTCTTGTTCTCCTGCACATTTCAAAGGCTATTTTGTTTAACATGTTGGCAAAACTGGAGGTGCCCTGGGATTAAACCTGCCCACCCTCCGGTCACCGCTGTGGGTTCGGCTTTTCATTGCGTTCCTCCTGCATTCTGACTTCAGCTCCCCGCCCCTCCTTTCCCCCTTTTGGCAGAGCCTCTTGGCATATGGGGAGAGAGAGAAAAATCTGCTACTTCCAACACTCCATCCACCCTATTATCAATTAGGGAGCGAGTGATAAATTCGACACAGCTGGGGGCGTTTTTGTCCTTTTGTTGAAATGTACAGAAACCAGACTTCCCGTGGTTTTGCCTTCAGATGATGTCCAAGGATCACAAAACAGAACCCTTCCCCCTGCTGGGGTCAAAGGGCACCTGGATTTGGGGAAATGGTGGGGCACCAAGTCCAAAATGGAGAAAATATGGGTTTAAAACACCAAGCATTTCTTGTCCAAAGCATCCCTTGCATTTCTGAGAAAGGAGAAAAGTTTTGAAAAAAAAAAAGAAAGGAAAGAAAGCAGGAGCAGGGAGAGATAATGTAAAACAGAAAAGGCCTGGAATTAACGTGTATGGATGATGTAACTCAGGTGGTAAGAAATCTATCATTCATCTGAAAACTCTCTCTCTCTCTCTCTCTCTCTCTCTCTCTCTCTCTCTCTCTCTCTCTCTGTGTGTGTGTGTGTGATGTGTGCGCGCGTGCCCCCATGTGGGCACCCATATACCCACAAAGCAGTTTACCTCCAAAGTGCACTTTTTCCTCCATTAAAATCAGAGGCATGACTGATGCATTCAGCATGAAAAAAGGCCCACTATTTTAGTTGAAGGATTGCTTGCATTCAGAGGAGCCTGCGTGAGTCACTGCTATGGATGCAAGTGGAAGGAGGCAAGGCCATAAAAAGGTAAAGGGACCCCTGACCATTAGGGCCAGTCGTGACCGACTCTGGGGTTGCACGCTCATCTCGCATTATTGGCCGAGGGAGCCGGCGTATAGCTTCCAGGTCATGTGGCCAGCATGACAAAGCCGCTTCTGGCAAACCAGAGCAGCACATGGAAATGCCATTTACCTTCCCGCTATAGCAGTTCCTATTTATCTACTTGCATTTTGATGTGCTTTCGAACTGCTAGGTTGGCAGGAGCTGGGACCAAGCAACGGGAGCTCACCCCGTCACAGGGATTCGAACCGCCGACCTTCTGATCAGCAAGCCCTAGGCTCAGTGGTTTAGTGGTGACTAATTCTGGGAGGCAACAGGCAATCCCGTGTGAGAGGGAGTGAATTTGTTGTGTCTCTGCACTGCAAATGATAACAGTTGCTTCAATAACACCCAGCGGTGCCACAGAATCAACTGCTTCCAGCAGAGGGTAATTGAAAAGGAGCATGCCAAGAACAGGGAATCACACAGAGATACAGCAGACAGCCTCCTCTGAGGGTGATAATTCTGAAACGTCTCTACATTGATGTTAACTGAACGGGTCCATCAAACCTCGTGCAGAGAAGTGGCAGCACTTCCTACTCCCGATCATACAGTGTTGCGGCACACACACTTGCCTTTATGCTGATATTTTGGGCTCCTGGGAAGCCCACATTTCCTTCTCAGGGTAAGGCAAGCAATAGATGCCAGAGGGGGAAGCCAGGACTTGACACTGCTCTGCCATTTTTTAATATTCTCTTCCCACATTCTCAGTAACAAGAAATCTTAAATGAGTAAGGAAATACTAAATCATGTTCATCTCATTATTACTTTAACTATTCTTTAAAATGTGTTTTTTTTACAAATTGTATTCAATAGGATATGAGTGATTCAATTTGTAATAATGTAATTCATATATTTGTGTTTGTAGAATGGTGCATTTCTGTGTGAACCTGTTCTGAATAGGCTCCTGGCCAAATCACTGTGAATACAGATATTTTTATGGTTACCTCTGAATAAGGGGTTCCATCTCAAACATGTTGGGCTACAGCCTTTCATCTGTGGAATTAGTTCTCGCAAGATGTAGCAACAGCCACCAACTTGGATGGGCCACGCTTTCAGAATAAAAATTTCCTTGCGTCACACCAATTTTTTTTATTGATAAGGAATACATTGGAAAACAAAAAAGAAACAACTCCTAGCTGTGCTTGATTTGTAACAGAACACAACAACTTTATAATATGATCACGGGACTTCCAGAAAGTATACAACAATTATTTTGATACTATACTATATACTACACTGAAATGTTTAAATCATGGGTAGGCAAACTAAGGCCCGGGGGCAGGATCCAGCCCAATCGCCTTCTAAATCCGGCCCGCGGATGGTCCAGGAATCTACATGAGTAGAATGTGTGTTTTTATTTAAATGCATCTCTGGGTTATTTGTGGGGCACAGGAATTCGCTCACCCCCCCAAAAAAATATAGTCTGGCCCTCCACAAGGTCTGAGGGACAGTGGACCGGCCCCCTGCTGAAAAAGTTTGCTGACCCCTGGTTTAAATGTTTCTTTGATTGTCCTTGAATATACCACCACACTTGCCATCCTTCTCCTGCTGCACCAGGGTGGCACAACAAACCCTTTGAGAACCACTGCTTTACGGGGCGTGCCATGGAGGGGCTGCCAAAGCGATGGCCCCAGGCACATTTTTAAAGGGGGCGCTGCCTCACGCCACCCTGCCAGCCCTGCACTGCTTTGCAAGACTGGGATCTGATCTGAATGATTCGCTGGGCATTTCATTTATCCCAGCAGACCTTTGAGCATCATACCTCTCGACTCCCCTTCCAAAACTGAGCCAACAAACTCTTTTCTTTTTCCTTCCTTTGAAAGAACGAAGGAAAGGGGGGGGAGAGAAAGAAATATTGCAAATGGGGAGGAGAATTGCTGCAATTTCCCCCCTACAGCAATAAAAATCATTTTGTACGACTGAAGATCCTTTGTATGCGTTTAGCTCTGCCCTTTTCCATCTCTTCGCCACCACCCTTTCTCATTCTCTCTCTCTCTCCCTCTGCAGTTCTATCCATCTTTGCAAGAGTTTATTTTCCTAAAGGAACCCTGACACTAATTGTCTTCCTAAATAAACGGGTCTGATAAATATTTAACAGTGCGTCGGAGAAAACGTAGAAGGCGGTAAAACGAACACTCCAGTCATAGCAGCCAAGCAAAATAAATGGATCGGGTTTTGCTGCTAGGGGGTTAAAAATATCATTTGCCTATCCCATTGTGTGGGTTGATATTGCTTTCCCCCTCCCTTTTCAAGGGGGAGGAATCACACAGGGTCCTTCTCACTAATCAACTTGCTGAACTCTGCCTCAACGTTGGCATGAAGAATTTTGGCTTTCTCCCTTTGTTGCAACGCATTCTGAAACAAACATTTGCCGTGCGTTTCAAGCGCACGAGCGAAATGGATAGGATCTGCAGAACGGCACTCATTCCTGTGCAAGCCTCATTGAAACAAATGGGCTCCCACTCATTTCAATCAGGCTGGCCACTGGGAGGGGGTTGTCTTCGTGGCTTTCTTGCGTGCCATTTTTGGA
Organism: Zootoca vivipara; assembly: GCF_965207765.1. Classification (NCBI taxonomy): domain Eukaryota; kingdom Metazoa; phylum Chordata; class Lepidosauria; order Squamata; family Lacertidae; genus Zootoca; species Zootoca vivipara. The sequence continues at coordinate 79,060,580 of NC_142589.1, forward strand.
CTTAAAGTCAAGGGCCCAAAGTGTTTTCCCGCGCTCCTTATCTCTGGTGCTAGGCAAGATTCAAAATATTTTCAGAGGATACCTTCCTTTCAGTTATCAAATTGGAGACATCTGTTAGTTTTAGACTGGGCCTTAGGGCAATTTCCAAAGGCCACAATTAATAAACTGCAACCTTATTCCCCACCCCCACCCCAACGAAACAGAATAAAGCAACAAGCATCTTTTCAGAAAGATGCTGCTGAAAATAACCAACTTTATTTAGGATGTCCATCCAAATGGGTTGCTTGATGGCTGTCCATACAGATCTCGGAGTCATTAGAAATTACAGTCATCCAACCTCCTTAAGAGACGTGTGGTGGGGGAGACATCTGGGTTTACAATATGTATTGATTTCTGAACACAGGTGATTCTTCAGTGTTTCACACCAGCCTTGCGCAAAAGTGTAGCCAACTCCTGGACGGTTCATTTCCATGCTGCCTGGCCTGGCCTGGCCTGGCCTTCTCCAGACCTGTGGCTCTCAGCCTCCTTGGGCAGACCTCGCGAGTTTCCTCTCTCCTCCACCTTCCGCTCTGCATTCTCTCCTTGCCTTCTGCGTCTTCGCTGTGTTGACATTTAGCTGTGATTTATTTATCGTATTCTCCATTCTCTTCCTCCCGCCTGCCTTTGCTTGTTCCTCTCTCTTGCTACGGAGAGGCCACTTGAGGGGGGGAAACGCTCACATCCTTCTGCAAGGTAGTAGCATCTTAAAACAAAGCCCTTTATGTCTTTGTAATTGGGGGGAGCCCTCCAAAACCACCCCCAGGGCTAATTTCCAGGGCTGGCCCAAGCGCCAGTGCAGCCAGATTGGCTGTTTAGAGCAGAAATGTCATTGGGAGCATCCAGAAAGCAGTAGGCTCTGTACCTAAGCAGCAGCAGCGAGGGACGGCCTGTGTAGCAGAGGGAGGTCCAGTTCAGCAAAGTCGCCCTCTAAATGAAGGTCTTCCTGTCGGTCCAATAACACTTAGAGGGGATGTGGGGGCTTGAAGTTGCCCCCCCTTTCATCTTAAATTGCACTACGTTTCTTCTGAATTGCGATCTCTGCTAAAGTTATACTAGTTGCTTCTATAATTTGCCCCTATACGTGTAAATCAGTGCATGCAAATGTTATGCAAACCTGTGCGCCCCCGTTTGCCAATGGGCAAGTAGGCATACCAACGCTGTATCCCAGCACCTTCTGCGTTTGCCAAATAATCCCTCCCCCCAGATGTCAAAGAGAAAAACAACTACTAGACTTTTAGAAGACATCTGAAGGCAGCCCTGTTTAGGGGGAGCTTTTAATGTTTGACGGACTATTGTATTTTAATATTCTGTTGGAAGCCGCCCAGAGTGGGCGGGGTATATTATTATTATTATTATTATTATTATTATTATTATTATTATTATCAGCAGCATTTTTGCTGAGGCAAAAAAACAACACCAAGATGGGTGCCTCGCCTCTGCCATTCCACAAACACAAGTTGACCGTACTAGAAGTTGAACCTTATTTCAGCACAGGTGCCCTCCTGAGGGCAGCTGTCCAGCTTAGGGGGCGCAGGGCAGATCCACGTGCTCCCCACAGCTCCCCCCATTGAGCCCATTCTCTACCTTCCAGCATCAGCTGCCTGAGGAGGCCACCTCACTCTACCAAGTGGTAGGGCCGGCCCTACATATGACTCACAATTAGCTTGTGGAATTCCCTGCAACATGATGTGACAGTGGCTGCTACTCACACATCTGTCAACGGCTGTTAGTCATGATATCTTCCTTCCTTCTTTCTCCTATTCGTTCCCTCTCTATCACTATCCATGTGTGTGTGCGCGCGCATGTGTGTGCGTATGAATATTCTCTTTCTCTCCCTCTCCCTCTCTCAGATTCCTGCCCCCCCTTCCCAGCTCCCCCCCCCACCGAAATTCAAAGAACATGGACTTGTTTGTTTAATTGCCAGCCTGTAACTTCCCATCGCCTTATCAGCCCCGGATCTGAAGGAATTAATTGAGTGTTAACGCATTTTATCTTTGAACAAACGAGGCCCCCAAATCTCTCCACTAATTGCCTTGGCCTGGCTGAGAGGCGGTAATTATCTCTACATTAGCTGGAAATTTCTCCCCTGACTTGGAAAAGAGCAAGGAGGGGCGGGTGGTGGGGAGGGGGGGGGCTCAGGGTGGAGAAAATAACTGTGCAGCAGCAAAGAGGGGAAAGTGGGGGAGGGAATCTGCATTGCAACACAGTCTTGGGTTGAAACCCTTGCGCATAAGAACACATGAAAGAGTCCTGCTGGGTTAGGCAAAATGTTCTTCCTTCCCAGCACCTTGTGGTCAGCCCAGGTTCCTCTGAGAAGCTCACAAGTGGGTTATAAATTAATGCACATGAGCTTCTTTTTTATTCAAAGGTAGGTAAGCCCTGCATATGGAGGTTCTATATGCTTTTCGGTTTTTTTTCCTTTTACAGACTGTGCCACATGTTAGTTTTGCTTTTGCGAATTGCTTTAAGGACATAAAATCGACTCGAATGTACTGAACCAAACAGAGTTCACATCTGAACATGTATTAGTCAGATTGCACTGTTACTCAATGGTGCAATCCTACAAATGTCTATTCAGAAGTAAGTCCCATTGGGCGCAGTGAGACTTATTCCCAGGGAAGTGTGTATAGGATTGCAGCCTCAAAATATCTGAATAACTTAAATGCAAAGCACCCAGTTGTTTCTCAGTCAATGGGCAGATCTGTCAATTTCAATTTCTCCACATTCAGTTCTCCACATGTCCAGTTTGCAATTTTATTTTTAAAGTCCTCATTAAAATTTGCCGGCAAATTTATCCTAATATACATGCGCTTGTATGCAGTTTTGCCCTCTGCACACATTTTTGCAAAGCAATTTCCCCTAAAAGAATGCAGTTTTTTCCATGAATGCATGCATTTCTATGTACAGTTTGCCCTAGGGCAGTATTTGCAATTTTGCACAGGTCGGTTAGAGAGCTGCATTGCGAAATTTGGAGCAGCGCAAATTTCAAAGCAAGCTGGTGTTTCGCTTTGTTTATTGACTTGGAAAGTGCAAATTAGCTGGCTCCATCTTTAAATTTCACCCCCATCCCTCCATCCCAGGGGTCAGCAACCTTTTTCAGCCGTGGGCCGGTCCACTGTCCCTCAGACCATGTGGTGGGCCAGACTATATTTTTTTGAATTCCTATGCCCCAAAATTAACCCAGAGATGCATTTTAAATAAAAAGGACACATTCTACTCATGTAAAAACACGCCGATTCCCGGACCGTCCACGGGCTGGATTGTGAAGGCCAGAAGGCTGCTGGGGCACAGTGTTGGTCAGCCTGTATTCTGGGGATAGCAAAATCCAGGTATGTCAACAGCATAGCTGTCAAGTTTTCCCTTTTCTCGCGAGGAAGCCTATTCAGCATAAGGGAAATTCCCTTTAAAAAAGGGAGAATTTGACAGCTATGGTCAACAGGGAGTTGTTTCCTTCTGAAGCTTCCCCTCCTAGGGCTAGTAGCCTCAGAAACAGGCACGCTAAATGCATTCTGCAGGTGAGTGCTTCTGGGCAGGTGAACCTCAAGAACGTTCCATATAGTCAGTGTGGTGTAGTGGTTAGAGCAGGCATCCCCAAACTTCGGCCCTCCAGATGTTTTGGACTACAATTCCCATCTTCCCCGACCACTGGTCCTGTTAGCTAGGGATCATGGGAGTTGTAGGCCGCAGTTTGGGGATGCCTGGATTAGAGTGTTTTGGCCCTGACATGATGTGTACCTAGCAATCATAGGAATGAATTCTGGTATTTAATTTAATTTATTTTAAAAAAACCGCCCTCTGATAAAATAAATAAATACATGACACGTGTGTCACTGCCTTGTTCAAGCTTTGTTTAAGAAGAGAGGTGTAGTGATTAGCAATGTAACCTCAGATAAATAAAATAAATGCTTTTCTGCACTTAAAAACTTTCAGTGTGTCATGCACACCCGTGCAACAGGGCAGGATCCTGCTCGCATCTTTTCTCTTGCTATGCTCCTGCTAAGTAAAAGAAGGGGCCTGGCCGGGGATATTCCTGAGGAGGCCTCGGGCTCTGGCAGGCCTTCTTAAGCCCAGGTGTGAGAAAGACCCCTTCAGTGGGAGCATCCTGGACCACTTGCCACAGGTGGAGGGCAAAGTCTTTAGCACAGGGGTGTTAAAGAGCCGACACCCTGTGAACAAAGGGGTCCTGATGTGTGAATGAGGCCGTATGGGGCCCATTTGGCACAATGCTGTTGATTTAGTATCTTGGTTTCTCTCTCTTGGTGTGCATGTGGAAACACTACCCGTTTCCACTCCTACCTCTTTGAAACTTAGAACTTCAGAGCGGGAGGCACACAGAGAGAAAAGATTCTGGTTCATACGGAGCCATATTGTAAACAAAAGACCTCTGATCTGGTGAAATAATACATGATTACAGCATGTATTATTATTATTATTATTATTATTATTATTATTATTATTATTATGGGGTAACTGTGCCCCTGAAGGACCAGGTGCGCAGCCTGGGAGTCATTTTGGACTCACAGCTGTCCATGGAGGCGCAGGTCAATTCTGTGTCCAGGGCAGCTGTTTATCAGCTCCATCTGGTACGCAGGCTGAGACCCTACCTGCCCGCGGACTGTCTCGCCAGAGTGGTGCATGCTCTAGTTATCTCCCGCTTGGACTACTGCAATGCGCTCTATGTGGGGCTACCTTTGAAGGTGACCTGGAAACTACAGCTAACCCAGAATGCGGCAGCTAGATTGGTGACTGGGAGCGGCCGCCGAAACCACATAACACCGGCCCTGAAAGACCTACATTGGCTCCCAGTACGTTTCCGAGCACAATTCAAAGTGTTGGTGCTGACCTTTAAAGCCCTAAATGGCCTTGGTCCAGTATACCTGAAGGAGCGTCTCACCTCCATCGCTCTGCCCAGACACTGAGGTCCAGCGCCAAGGGCCTTCTGGCGGTTCCCTCGCTACGAGAAGCTAAGTTACAGGGAACCAGGCAGAGGGCCTTCTCGGTAGTGGCACCCACCCTGTGGAATGCCCTCCCACCAGAGGTCAAAGAGAACAACAAATACCAGACCTTTAGAAGGCATCTTAAGGCAGCCCTGTTTAGGGAAGCTTTTAATGTTTGATGGATTTCTGTATTTTTGTGTTTTGTTGGAAGCCGCCAAGAGTGGCTGGGGGAACCTGGCCAGATGGGCGGGGTATAAATAAATTATTAGTATTAGTATTAGTATTATTATTTTCCTATGTAAAGGTCTGTGAGAGAAATAGCTCTGCCTCATTTTTTTTTAAAAAAAAATCAATTTCCCTCCCCCCAACTGATCTCTTTCTTTTTCAGCTAGAGTAATAATAATTAGCACTGTTGACTGATTGAATGCTTTGTGTTAATTAATCATCTGTCTTTATTGCTTTGCATTTAAATATATACCATATGCATATGCCCCCCCCCCAAAAAATACAGACACCTCTTTGGGCTATTGATGGAAATGTGAGATAACTCTGAAGTTCCGTAAACAAAATCTTCCACATTTAGCTTTTCTCCCCCTTTTGCTGTAATTTAGGAAGACCAGAATAGCTTCACCAAATGAGGTTGCTCTTTTGATTCGCAGCCCCACTGATGAATTACAGTTTTAATGAATTAATTAAAATTAATTAAAACCGGCCCCCACCAATTGATTTAACTGAAGCCTGAGCTGATTCGTCTGCCCATTAAACCGATTAAGGCTCACAGCCCAAGTAATAACAAGGGACAGAGGGGCTCTGAGCATGTGCAGAGTTTGCCACCACAAGCAGGAACTAGGTTCCACAGGCCAGAGGCTATGAGTTACAGGCCTCTCAGAACCCAGCCATCAATCATTGGCAGGGATCACACAGTTGGGATGGCAATCCATAAAACACGGACTGGATTTTATTCATGTTCCTGTGGTCCAGCATTTTTCAGTTATGTCTTTCTTATTTTTCTCTTCTGCATGCCTGTTAGTTTTTCCACTGGTGATTTATAAACACAGAGACACAACCCAGCTTCTCCCTTTCTGCACGCAGCTCTCGAACACATTTTGCAATGAAACCATGTGATGTGACTTACAGTCTGCGTATGAAGGATCTGCTTAAGAACAAACAAGCTTTTCTTTTCTGAAGCAAAGGTGCACTTGAGAACGTAGAGGTGTGGCAGAGCTCCATCTGTCTTCTAGGGGAGACAGTTCCCACCTGAGCCCAAGCCCTTCTGCGGCTGGGGCAGAAACGATGGCTGTGAAATGGGGGTGACATTGCAAGCTGTGTTTGGAGGACCCAGGACAGGGACTTGAACCATAGAATCAGAGTCATAGAGTTGGAAGAGACCACAAGGGCCATCCAGTCCAACCCCCTGCCAAGCAGGAAACACCATCAAAGCATTCTTGACATATGCCTGTCAAGCCTCTGCTTAAAGACCCCCAAAGAAGGAGACTCCACCACACTCCTTGGCAGCAAATTCCACTGCCGAACAGCTCTTACTGTCAGGAAGTTCTTCCTAATGTTTAGGTAGAATCTTCTTTCTTGTAGTTTGAATCCATTGCTCCGTGTCCGCTTCTCTGGAGCAGCAGAAAACAACCTTTCACCTTCCTCTATATGACATCATTTTATATATTTGAACATGGCTATCATATCACCCCTTAACCTTCTCTTCTCCAGGCTAAACATACCCAGCTCCCTAAGCCGTTCCTCATAAGGCATCGTTTCCAGGCCTTTGACCATTTTGGTTGCCCTCCTCTGGACACGTTCCAGCTTGTCAGTATCCTTCTTGAACTGTGGTGCCCAGAACTGGACACAGTACTCCAGGTGAGGTCTGACCAGAGCAGAATACAGTGGTACTGTACTATTACTTCCCTTGATCTATTGATGCAGCCCAGAATTGCATTGGCTTTTTTAGCTGCTGCATCACACTGTTGACTCATGTCAAGTTTGTGGTCTACCAAGACTCCTAGATCCTTTTCACATGTACTGCTCTCAAGCCAGGTGTCTCCCATCCTGTATTTGTTCCCTTCATGTTTTTTTGCCCAAGTGCAGTCTACTAGTCAGTGCACCCCTTGACATATGCCTCTTGGCGCTGTGGGGAGAAGTAGATGGGATTGTCCTTCCACACTTGAAGAGATGGACATAAAAACATGAGAAGAGCCTGCTGGATCTGGCTAGTACCCCAATGAGTCCAGCAATCCTGTTCTCAAAGTGCCCACCCAGATGCTTGTGGAAAACCCACCTGAACACAAGAGGCCTCTCCCCTTCTGTGGTTTCCAACACATCCCCCCCCCCACTGAAAACTATTTAATGAAATATGAATATGAAATGTAAAGGTGGAGTCAGTGTTGCATGTTCTTATCTGGGGTTTGAGAAACTTCACTATACCCCAAGGTGATCTTTAAAGTGATAGCTTTATTGGAGCACTCTATTGTTATTATTTTTAAACCACTCACGTTGCTCAATTTCTATACTGTATTTTGTAATTCCCCTTAGGCAGTCTATGATTGCTTTAAGAACAGAACAGCCTGTTTGCTGGATCTGGCCTAGTCCACCATCCTGTTTTGATAGTGGCCTACCCTGCAAGCAAGACTTGAGAGCAACTGCGCTCTTCCCATTTGGGATTCCCAGTAACTTCCATTCATAGGCATCCTGTCTCCAGCAGTGGAAGTAGAACGTAGCCATCATGACTAGTTATTACTGATAGCCTTATCTTCCATCGCATCAGAAGCCTGTTGAAGATCCTAAAAAGATTAGTCTGTATATTCTGTACAAAGGAGGCAAAGGTCATAGAATCATTGAACTTCAACACATTAACACCCTTCCCAAACTTGCTGCCTAGCCCTGGACCTTAAAAAAGAAAAAGGTGGAGAGATTGTGACAGTATTTGTACTTCAAATGTAGAATAATGTCCTGAACATGAGTACCAAATTTCATTCCAATATCTTGGTGTTCAGGAGAGATCTTGTATTACACATTAGTTTGGGATACTGAGAGGAGAGAGAAGTGTGCCAAACTTCTAGCTGCAGGACATTTAAACTTTACTACCTGTGGCAAAGAGATATTGTGTCCAGGATGAGACTGTAAGGAGTCCATCTTACTGGGTGGTCTTGACCCACCCAGAACTCATTGAATTACCTTCATTACAAAAGAGAAACCTCGGCTAGCCTGCTGCCCACCAGATGCTTGGGGCAGGCTGGGGCGAGTTGTAGTCCAAAAAATCTGGAGGGCACCAGGTTGGCGAAAGCTGTTCTGATGTGTTTTTGGCTCGCAGGCTGTGGCCTTCTTTGTAGGGAGGTATTCCGACAGGTCTTTGTGTATCTGAAGAAGTGTGCATGCACGTGAAAGCTTATACCAAGAACAAACTTAGCTGGTCTCTAAGGTGCTACTGGACAATTTTATATTTTGAGGTCAATTTGGACAATTTTATATTTTGATTTTTCAAGAGGGCTCTGATAGGATCTGGCTACAGACTGACCCCACCCCCCACCCCCACTCCAACCTGGAAAGAAAAAAGTGCATGTCCCATAAACAGAAAAACAAAGTTAAGAAAACAGAGGTCACCCTCCATCTGTCCCTTTCTTCGGACAACAAAGCCACTTGGCTAAGCTCCCCAACAATTGACACAAAGGAGGGGGGGGGGGTTGGAGGGCTTGCCAAAGGGATTGTGAAATGGAGAGAACCTGAAAGTGTGTGTGAGAGAGAGGGAGAAAGAGGGAGAGGGAGACCCTGCTCACTCTGCCAAGCAGCTGAACTAACAGTCTTTTCTTTTGTATGGGTTCTTCCGAAAGCTTGACCTTTGAGGGAAATGTCTCCCCTTGAACCTAAGTTCACCTGATCAAAAGCGATGAAGGAGCTGATCCAAATTAAATGCTTTTGGGTGAAGTTGTTGTCCTCAACCCGTTTACTCTGGAGAAATCCAATGGACTTGGATGGATCTACTCTTAGAGATAAAGAGGCTATGGGATGTAGTCCCAAGAACAGGGGAAATTTCAGCCTGCCCAGATCCTGTGAATGTGGAAAAGGACATTCTGATCTAGGAGTAGCCTAGAGTGCTCATGAGTGACATCGGCTGATGGGTGGGTTAATGTGGTTTGGGAAAAATGGCCTTGCAAGCCAACTTGTATCCCCTGTGTTTGGCTTTGGCCCATAGACTGGAGGTAGCACACAGCTACTGGATGCTCCTTGGGGCGGAGAGCAGTCCATTGTACCATTGGAAGGATTTTGGCTGTTATGGCACTGAGGATGTAAACTCTTGATTAAAGTTTTTTCGGCAAGTTCAGTTTAAGAGTGCAAACTCGTTGAGAGAAAGATGAATTTTAAGCTCTCAGGGTCTCGAATGACAGAAATGTGAGCGGATCGGAATCCCTAGGAAATAACAGAATGGGGGAAATATCTCTGTGTGCCACCCCTGGTGTTTGAAAATTAAAAACTCCTTTCCTGCTGCGTATAGGTTCCCCTCCTTTCCCCCCAAAGAGTCTACATGAAATACTGCCGATATCCCAGGCCCTTTCCTTAAGAATTCTGTAACATTCCCTCCCAACTGCTCACACCATTGTGAGAGAAAATTGCATCTTAAAAAAGATTTTTTTTTTTAAAAAAAAGGGGGAGATAGGCCTGTTCTCCATTTTCATGTTCCTTGTGGTTTAAAACCTCAGCGCGTTGAAGAATTAAATAACTGTTTTCAAAAAGAATATAAAACACATTCCCCTGCCCCTAATTTCATTCATTCTTTCTTTTTTTCTCTCCCACCAAAGCTAAAGAGTGAGATTTGACTCCAGATCTGATGCTAAAATCTTTGAGCAAGGTGGTGGTTTTCACGCATTCCTAGGAAGCTTCTCTGGAATATTTCAGTGAGAAGATGGAAGGACAAACTTGCACAGCCTGCTGACTAACCCCCACCCAACTGCCTTACAGATGCAGGAGCTTGGAATCATAGAATTTTAGAGTTGGAAGGGACCCCGAGGATCATCTAGTCCAACCCCTTGCAATGCAGGGATATGCAGCTGTCCCATATGAAGATTGAACCTGCAGCCTTGGCATTTTCAGCACAATGCTCTAGGCAGCTGAGCTATCCGGGTGTTGTGTGTCCTGGGTTTGGGGCAATGGATGATTCCCAGCTGCTGGTGGTTTGGTTAAATAATTTTAGACTCTGGGCTTAATGGTTTGGAGTTTCTTTTTTTGGGGGGGGAGAGGGTGGCTTTCTTTAGATGGTAGTGTTCACCACTTCCTTCAATATGTGGTATCATTGTTTTTGTTTTTATCATCATCATCAAAAGCTGCCTTAGACTGAGCCAGATAATGGTCCATCTGGCTCATTATCGCCTGCCCTGGCTGGCAGCAGCTCTCTGGGATTTCAGACCAGGAGTCTCTCCCAGCCCCACCCAGAGATGCTGGGGATTGAACCTGCATGCCAAGCAGACATTCTATACCCCCCCTGCCCCAATACTGAGCCAGATGAGCCAATGGTCTATGGGGGCTTCCAGACTATCGCCATTTTTGGTGGGACTCAATCCCATTCCAGCAATTATAGCTGACTGCACAACACACTGGAAGGACAGATCCTGAAGCTGAGGCTCCAATACTTTGGCCACCTCATGAGAAGAGAAAACTCCCTGGAAAAGACCCTGATGCTGGGAAAGATGGAGGGCACAAGGAGAAGGGGATGACAGAGGAAGAGATGGTTGGACAGTGTTCTTGAAGCTACCAACATGAGTCTGACCAAATTGCGGGAGGCAGTGGAAGACAGGAATGCCTGGCGTGCTCTGGTCCATGGGGTCACGAAGAGTCAGACAATGGCTAAATGACTCAACAACAACAACAACAACAACAACAACAACAACAACAACAAGCACAAAACAACCTGCTTGCCAGCAAGCTAATCTGAACGAATGCTTATGAAATGTCCAGCACCCTCGTTTCTCCCTGCAAACAAATCAGGTTGAATCCTCAGGTCACTGCTGCCTAGAAGTGCTCAAATGTCATAAAACAGTGAGCGAATTTTTGACTTCACCATAACTCTCCATCAGGCTGCATGTTAAGCAAAGTGCGGGCTGGGGCGAGATAAAGCTGGCTTGGTATCGAAGCTTTAACATCTGCATTGGTCAACAATTCATTTTTGTTGCATAGACTTACATAGAAGGGGGGGTGTGGCTGTAAGGATTGTCACAAATAATGCTTGTGCTTCGGAATTTACAGTACTACTACACCGAAGGGCCAGGTTGACTCCAAATTGCCAGTATTCTGCAGAAAGGATTGAAGTGCACGCCAGAAATTTGGGTTTGGGCAATTATTGTGGATGAAAGTGCTCTGTCACCCCAGGCACAATGGTCATTGTCAAACTGTTCCCCCACCCAAAATCTGAACAAATGCTCAATAATGACTGGACATTCCTCTGTCCCGTAAGCCTTCGGCAAACAAATCAATACGAATACGAGCTCTCACTGTGCTATGGTGTATGCCAGGCAAACTTTGGGCCCCTCCACAGATATTTGAGGGTTCCCCTTCTCACTCAACTGAGAAGTGGAGGAAAGAATGTCTGCCCCAAAGTCCATTGGTATAGCTGCAAATTGCGAGCTTTCGTGGTTGAGTTGGCACAATGAATAAATGGAAACGCTTAACTGCAAATTCAAATTTGGCTCCCTATTACCCTGTTTCTCCGAAAATAAGACGTAGCCATAAAATAAGCCATAGCGGGGTTTTTACGCATTCAAGGAATATAAGCCATACCCCGAAAATAAGCCATAGTGATAGGCAGTTTAACCTTTTACTAAATTAAAAAAAACTTAATAAAAAAACTTAATAAAACTATAAAAAAGACAACCCCTGAAAATAAGCCATAGTGTGTGTGTGTTTTTAGTTAAAATAAATATAAGACGGTGTCTTATTTTTGGAGAACCACGGTAATAGTTGCTGGTGCTCAGGATGACGACAATCGCTGACTCTGAGACATTAGGATCTTGCTTTATCTTCGTCACTAGATGAGCAATCTTTTAGTAGGAGGCAAGTCCTTTTCCTGATAGCTGAGTTAGTGAAGAAGAATCTCCTTTATTAGTTCTGTCGGTCGACAACAACAACAACAACAAAAAGCTAAATGGCTTTGTGGGATGTGGGTGTGTACATCTCCTCTGGCAATGACTGCTTCGTTTACTTGCAGAAGAGCAGCAGCAGCAGCCAACCTGGTGCCCTCCAGAGGTTGTTGGACTACAACTCTCATCCTCGCTGACCAGTGGTCATGCTGGCAGGGGCTGATGGGAGTTGGAGTCCTACAGCATCTGCTCCCATAGGATTCCCAGATCTCCAGCTCCTTCAAAGGTTTCTGCTCTTTCTCCCTTGCTTCCTCTCAGTCCTGGATGCCCCAGAACACCTGGGTCAGGAATAGGGAGTCTGTGGCACTGTAGATGCTGCTGATGGACTCTAAATTCACATCAGCCCCAGCTTGTAGGCAAGAAATGTCTGGAGAGCCATGGGGTCCCTACAGTGGGACATTCTCTTTCTGGCCAGATGTCCCTTGGGGTCCCTTCCAACTCTATGATTCAAACATATCCATTTAGCCAAGCCTATCTAGACATGGACCCAGGTGGCGCTGTGGTTAAACCACTGAGCCTAGGGCTTGCTGATCAGAAGGTCGGCGGTTCGAATCCCTGTGACGGGGTGAGCTCCCGTTGCTTGGTCCCAGCTCCTGCCAACCTAGCAGTTCGAAAGCACGTCAAAATGCAAGTAGATAAATAGGAACCGCTACAGTGGGAAGGTAAACGGCGTTTCCATGTGCTGCTCTGGTTTGCCAGAAGCGGCTTTGTCATGCTGGCCACATGACCTGGAAGCTATACGCCGGCTCCCTCGGCCAATCATGCGAGATGAGCGCGCAACCCCAGAGTCGGTCACGACTGGACCTAATGGTCAGGGGTCCCTTTACCTTTTATCTAGACATGAGGGTGGCGCTGTGGTCTAAATCACTGAGCCTAGGGCTTGCCGATCGGAAGGTCGGCGGTTCAAATCCCCGTGACAGGGTGAGCTCCCATTGCTCGGTCCCTGCTCCTGACAACCTAGCAGTTCGAAAGCACCCCAAAAAGTGCAAATAGATAAGTAGGTACCACTCTGGTAGAAAGGTAAACGGCGTTTCCATGTGCTGCTTAGTCATGCTGGCCACATAACCCGGAAAAACTGTCTGCAGACAAACGTCAGCTCCCTCGGCCAGTAAAACGAGATGAACACTGCAACCCCAGAGTCGTTCGCAACTGGACTTAACTGTCAGGGGTCCTTTACCTTTATCTAGAAATGTAAACATTGCAGGTGTATTATTTCTTCTTAGCTGTTGTTGATTTCAGTTTCTATTTTTGCAAATTGCTGAGAGGTTTTCCTACAATCAAGTAGGGACAGCTAAGTTGCTGGAGCGTGAGACTCTTAATCTTGGGGGCGTGGGTTTGAGCTCCGCATTGGGTGAAAGATTCCTGCCTTGCAGGGGTTGGGCTAGATGACCCTCATGGCCCCTTCCAACTCTACAATTCTGCGATTCTTTTCTATGAATCTATGGCTCCCCCAGAACACCTACACAGTGCCATCTCTCTCTCTCCCTTCAAATATTTTAAGTGTTTAAATATTTCCTGTTTAATTTGCATCCTGCCCTTTGGCACTTGCCAGAGCCCTGAAAGTAGTTCCTCAAAAGTAACCTCTTCCAGGTGCTGTGTGTCTAAAGCTAGGGATGGGGAAATCTGTGGGGCTCTAGATGCTGCTAGAATCTATCTCCCATGAACTCCAGAGAACATGGCCTATTGTAGCTCAATAATATCCTGCAGGCTCTCCATCCTTAGCTTAACCAGGCATAGGCAAACTTGGCCCTCCAGATGTTTTGGGACTACAACTCCCATCATCCCTAGCTAACAGAACCAGTGGTCAGGGATGATGGGAGTTGTAGTCCCAAACATCTGGAGGGCCGAGTTTGCCTATGCCTGGCTTAACCCATTAACCCTTGACCACAACTATATCCACACCATACATTTAAAACACATGCCCCCCCACAAAGAATCCTGGGAAATGTAGTTTGCCCCTCACAGAGCATTCCCAGCACCCCTCACAAACTACAGTCCCCAGGAGTCTTTGCGGGGAAGCCATGCTTTTTAAACAGGCTTTAAATGTATGGTGTGGGGGTGACCCAGCCGGTGATTCCATCTGCCCATTTCCATCCTTAGTTTGCCTCTCCTCTCCTCTGCTCTCCTCTCCCTTCCTCCTTCCCATCCCCTTTTTCTTAAACTTGCCAGGATTAATATTGTAGGCTCCTTGGAGCAGAGACCTGCCCTTTCTCTGCCAATGTCAGTCCCATGGAGGGTGGGCGGTGGCACTATATAAGTAATTAAATGATAATTGAAAATCAGTGGGGCTTACTTCAAAGGAAATGCGCTTACGAACAGGAAGAGGAAGAAAGAGGAGCTGGGGTCAGAGAGATATCACGATGGGAACATGTTTGATGGTGAAATTCCACCCCAGTCCTCTCCCCCGCCCCCTTTTCTCCCCCAAACTGCCTTGTTCTCCAAGGAAGGGCGATTATCACTCTGCTCTCTTCTGCATGATCTATTTACCATACTAAAGACAGGAGCCTTTGAACTTTTATTATCCAATACCAAGGCTGACTTTTCTTCTTCGTCTTCTCCTCTTTTTTTTTTGGAATTCAATCCTTAAAATACTCAAAAGACCTTCCTCTAGAGATTTACTTTAAGAAAGATGTTGAGCTGGGACAAGGGGTGGGAGGTGGGGGGGGGGGCTTAATTTCCAGTACTCTTGAGTTTCTTCTCTTCCCCCTCTCCCTTTCATGGCACTCAAAGGGGAAAATTGATTTAAGCAATATTACACCCTCTCCCCACCTTCCAAAAGAGCTGCAGTCTCCATCAAGTTCGCTGCAGCAGATTTGGTTTAGGTGGGACATTGTCCTCATTTGCAGTGTGGGAGAGTTGCATTTACAAGGCCACGGGCAGACACATCTGTGTAGACTCTGAGGATATAGTATAGAGCAAAATAAATACTCAAATTAGCAAACTCCTCCCTCTGAATACCAGTTGCTGGCAATCGCAACTGGGGAAAGTCCTGATGTCATCCGGTCCTAGGGTTGCCGTACATTCGGAATTTCCTGGTTCTTTATCTTTTGGCGTTTTTGCATTTATTTATTTTTTTATAAAGGAGCTCAACAACTTTGGGGTTTGTCTAAAGCAGGCATCCCCAAACTGCGGACCGTCCAGATGTTTTGGCCTACAACTCCCATGATCCCTAGCTAACAGGACCAGTGGTCAGGGATGATGGGAATTGTACTCCAAAACATCTAGAGGGCCGAAGTCTGGGGATGCCTGGTCTAAAGATATAGCTCAACAACTTTGGGGTTTTTCCTTTTTTTATATATAAATTTATTTATTTGGTTTTTCAGTCACATATCCAACATACAACATAGAAACAAGATTCCATAGAATCTCCTGTATTTCCCCCCGCCCCTTTGTGGGCCCTATTGTTAATTATTCCCTCCTGCATCTTTTAGAATAATCCAAAACTTTTACCTCTCCATTGTGTCAAAAAATTCACCATTAAACTACAAGTATTATTTCAATCCTACTAATGATTTTAACAGTTTACAGTGGTCTTTAAGATGAATTATAAATTTTCCCCATTCCTTATTCAAATCATTGGTCTTCCTGATTTCTGATTCTTCAGGTCATTTTAGTCATTTCGGCATAATCCACCAACTTGATCTGCCATTCTTCACCGGTAGGGACTTTATCTTATTTCCAGTAACATCCGCACAGCCGTGGTCGCTTACATAAATAGGCTTTTCTGCTCCCTTGGGATTTTGGCACCTTGTATTCCTTAAAGCAGGGGTAGGCAACCTAAGGCCCAGGGGCCGGGTCTGGCCCAATTGCCGTGGACGGTCCGGGAGTCAGCGTGTTTTTACATGAGTAGAATGTGTGCTTTTATTTCAAATGCACCTCTGGGTTAATTTTGGGGCATAGGAATTTGTTCATTCCCCCCCCCCGAAAAATATAGTCCGCCCCCCCCCCCACAAGGTCTGAGGGACGGTGGAACAGCCCATGGCTGAAAAAGGTTGCTGACCCCTGCCTTAAAGCACGGGTAGGCAGACTAAGGCCCAATCGCCTTCTAAATCCGGGAATCAGCGTGTTTTTACATGGCTAGAAGGTGTGCTTTTATTTAAAATGCATCTCTGGGTTATTTGTGGGGCATAGGAATTTGTTCTTTTTTTTCTTCAAAATACAGTCCGGCCCCCCACAAAGTCTGAGGGACAGTGAACCGGCCCCCTGCTGAAAAAGTTTGCTGACCCCTGGTTTAAAGGAAGCAGGAGCGGAACAAGTGGGGGCGGGGGGTGGTCCACCCCGGGCACCGCCCTGGAGGGGGTGTCACTCGGGACCGCGCCCCCGCCTCTCACTTCTGCACGGCAGCCTCGGGAAACAAAAAACAAAAAAAAAGCTGCAGCTGCGCCGGCGCGGCCTGCTAGAAGGGGGGGGTGGCACTCGGGGCCCCGCCCCGCAATCGGCGCCTGAGCCTGGACGCTCCGTTTAGAAGTTGTGGGGGGGTGCAATCCCCCTCTACGTAGCGATGCCACGCCCCCCATTGGCATGGCAATTTGCCGCCCCGGGTGTCGCTGCGCCTCGCTACACCCCTGAAAGGAAGGCTTCGGGGGGGGGTATGAAAAGGTTATTTTAAACAATTTTTTTCGACTCATTATATATCATTTAATCTGTGGGGTCTTCCTAAAGCACTTTCCCCACTTGCGATTCCAACTTTTCGCACTTCCAGCAGCCTTTGGAATTCCTCCCCGTATGTCAATTTCGCCTTAATGTCCGGAAAAACCCAGACGTATGGCAGCCCTAACAAATTTATCCATTTCAAAGAGCGAAACAAGCTGGAGGAGTTTGTCCACAAAACTTATTAAGGGGACACATGCTTATTTTTATTTATTTCGTTCTGGTGCATTGCCACAGTAGGGAATGAAAACAAATATTTGAACGGCAACCTTCCCTCTTGGAGAGGAATGGGTAGGTTTTGCTACCGAGAATACAGGTTAGATTTTCACACTGCTGGCAATATTGTCAGAAAGGTGCCTATACTGAGGTGGAATACGCATATTTATTTTCAGCATAATCTAAGATCAATTCATTTAGGCTGATAATTAATTGGCTAAAACTAGTTAATGAGTGGGCAGCACAGGTCTCAGAAGCAATCAGCTGCCATGATATTGCCACCCTGAAAACAATGGCTGACTAGGATACATTGGTTTTGCTTGCATAAAACAGAGCCAGGTTCAAGGTCTCAGCACCTAATTGGTGTTTTCCTTGCAAATAAAACACAAGAGATTCCCATAAGGATTTGAATGGCCTGCCTTCCCAAAAGGGGGACATTATTTTTTCTCCCTTCAAGACCATTTCCCCAAACAAACCAGAGATGCCCCCCGATCACTTAAATCAGGGGTCAGCGAACTTTTTCAGCCGGGGGCCAGTCCACAGTCCCTCACACCTTGTGGTGGGCCAGACTATCTTTGGGCCGGATCTGGCCCCCGGGCCTTAGGTTGCCTACCTATGACTTAAATCGACCAATGAAAAAAGAACCCCAACGTGTTGAAATATAAATTATCACTAGATGATTACCTGTATGAAGATAATGTAACATTTATTTGAACTGGCAAATTAGTTGATGAATCAGTTAAAAGTGCGGAGGTTGTTCAGCTACAGAAACCTTTAATCTCTAACAGCCTCGCAGAGCTGCTTTGGCAAAGGTTTATTACCACAATTTCCATTTTTTGTAAAGTTTATGATATGGGGGGAATGTTAGACAATTCCAGATATAACTGGAAACGGGGGTGATGGGCTAAAATACGGAAGAAACGCCACACAGAATTGCATATTATCTTTCCCTTTTTTTAAAAAAAAAGCAAAAAACACACACACACACAAAATCCTTCTATTGATTTAATAAAGATAATTCCTGGAATGTAACATTAGAGTCTTTAAACCTGTTCCTGTCTCCAGAAGTTCCTTTTCCTATATAGATAAGTCTGTTGCCTGATTAAAGATATATCAGCCGTACCTGCATATACAGTGGGCTGCAGGATTATTTGTTGCAGAAGCTGCCCTCTAAGAAGAGGCTTTGGGAGAGGATGAGAAGGAATTATTATTATTATTATTATTATTATTATTAGTAGTAGTAGTAGTAGTAGTATACTGCCCTTCCTCTGAAGATCGCAGGGCGGTTCATAACAGAAAAATACAAAATGAGAATACGTCTTGTTAGGCGGCCCCAGCCACACATGGATATTGTAAGGACTTGTCTTGTAAACAATGGTTTGCATCCAGAGAGGTCCTCACATGAGTGACAGGGGCTTCTGTCCTCCACAGGAGTGGGATCTCCACTTTCCACCAGCTCCCCTTATGCCAGACGCAGCTCCAACATGCCTCATCAAGAGCTGTTCCTCGCAAGAAGCTTTCCATCAGCTTTACGGAACTGAGCTGGAGATGCACCACGCCACACGTGGAATTTCATCCACCATCTGAATCCCTTAATCGTTCATAAAATTGGCTGCCCGATTACTTGTGGCACCTTTCTAATCCATCGAGCAGTTTCAAAACCATCAATCTGACTGACTAATTGAAGGAATGCTGCAGCCTTAATCAAATATAATGTATCATGTCTTCATCATGGTGTCACCTTTTTCGCATGAACTCTGCTCCTGTGCTATGATCATCATCAGCCTGAGTCACAGAAATTGAGTGAGTGAAGCTTGTCCCTTCACCTTGGCTGCATTTGGACAGAAAGGAACTTAACCTCCTGCCGGGCTCCTGCCCTAAGTTTAGTACAGTGGTACCTCTTCGAACTTCATTCGTTCCAGAGTTCCGTTCTTAACCTGAAACTGTTCTTAGCTAGAGGCGTGCTTTCGCTAATGGGGCCTCTTGCTGCCGTTCTCATCCTGGGGCAAAGTTCTCAACCCGAGGTAACTCTCCCAGGTTAGCGGAGTTTGTAACCTGAAGCGCTTGTCACCTGAGGCGTTTGTAACTCGAGGTACCACTGTATTATGTCCAGATCCTAAACTCTGGTGAATCTCTAGGCTGGTCTTATCATTAGGCAGAATGAGGTGGCTGCCTTAGGCAACAGAGTTGGGGTGGTGGTTGGGGAAGGAGGTTCCACCTAAACATTAGGAAGAACTTCTTGACAGTAAGAGCTGTTCGACAGTGGAATTTGCTGCCAAGGAGTGTGGTGGAGTCTCCTTCTTTGGAGGTCTTTAAGCAGAGGCTTGACAACCATCTGTCAGGAATGCTTTGATGGTGTTTCCTGCTTGGCAGGGGGTTGGACTGGATGGCCCTTGTGGTCTCTTCCAACTCTATGATTCTATGATGGAGAGCATTCCACGTGGCCTAATATCTTCCCACAAGTGCAGAGCAAAAAATTATCCCATGGTCAGTGTTGAAGGAAAATTCAAGTGCCAGTTAAGACAGTGGAAATGGAAGAGAACACCATCTTCCCCTTTGCTTCTGGCAGAAAAATATATTGGGCCACCTCTGGTGAACCCTTACTTTAGTTTGTTGAAACAAGCCAGTTTCATAACCTATGGTTTGACTTGTTTCAGCAAACCATAGTTAACAGTAATCACAGTTTCTTGGATCTGGATAACCCAGCAAGCTGAGGTTAATTAAAATGGAAACAAAACCTTCCAAAAGCCTCCTTGCAGCCACAGCAGAGGCAGGCATAAAAGCCCGGTGCTTGATGGGGCTTGTTCCTATCACAGTAAACCATGGTTTATCATGATGCCCAAACCCAGTTCATCATCCCCAAGTCTTTAAATGTTTGCCTCTTAAATCTCTGCATATTATTAGACGGCGGTTCGAATATAGGAGCCAAGCCAGTTAAAAAGGCTTGACAAGCCCTATTTATCTTTTCTCTCCTCCCCACCCCGCTTGCTAATTTCCCGACTTATTAATATACAATGCTTGCTCACTTATTTTTAAGCACCTTTTTTAGTATTTTTAATCATGTTGTCCCAATTAGGTAGCCCTGTAAAAAGTTGCAAGGGAATGATGAAACACCCCCCCCCCCTTTAAAAACAACTACAGCCACACCACAGTGTTCTCCCTTTTATTAATTTATCTGGACAGAAAAGTGATTCCCAAGGCAGGAAAAGGGTGGGGGGGGGAGGAGATGCCTTTGCCCCCTTGCTTTCAGCCTGAGAATGAATTATTGAATGGGCAGAAAGAGAGGGTGGGGAGAGCAGAGAAAAGATTTCTTTTAACTGAAAATTGTATGTAACGAGAGGTCATAAATGTGAGTACTGCACCTTTAAATTCACAGCTGCCATGCAATAAATATATTTTACGTGGTGGGGCATTTCAAAGGCGGCATTCCTGGCGTGTTTTCTTGTCTATAATGGAGGGGCTGGTTTAACGCAGCAACATAAACACTCCGGGTCCTGTTGATTTTATGGACTAGCACGCCTGTAATTTATGATAAAGTATCTGAGCACTGGGCAGCTCGGGATGGCTTTGGGGAGGGGGCGTTAGTGGGGGAGAGAAAGAAAGAGGGAAGATAAAAGGGGGGGCGGAATTACAAGCATGCATTACTTGAAATCTGAAACAATATGAAAGGCTTAAAAAGAATGGTGACGGAGGATTAAATTATGCCGCGATCCTGGAGGCCTTAAGACGTCCAAGGTGCAGACTGTTCTAACATGCTGGCGTGTTGGTGAAACTGTGTTCTGGATTTGTAAAGAGCCAAGAAGCTCAGAGCAACCCGCAGAGTTCCCTATCTCCTGTTTTCCCCTGGTAGGAAGCCTGTTGGGTAGCTCAGGCTGAAGGAGAGTGAGATTGACTCCAAAGGACACCCAGTGAATTTCATAGGTGCATCAGAAGCTGCCAAGGTATGAAGGGAGGCCATTGGCACATCGAGCTCAGCACTGTTTTACACCAGGCATCCCCAAACTTCGGCCCTTTAGATGTTTTGGACTACAATTCCCATCTTCCCCAACCACTGGTCCTGTTAGCTAGGGATCATGGGATTTGTAGGCCAAAACATCTGGAGGGCCGCAGTTTGGGGATGCCTGGTTTACACTAACGGGCAGCGCTCCCTGGTTTCAGACAGAGTTGTCTCCCAGTCCTGGCAAAGGAGATTAGATGCTCCTCCACTGAGCTACAATTGGCTCCATACTTGCTTACGAACTGCCTATGCACCCTCCAGATGTTTTGGACTACAACTCCCATCAGCCCTGGCCCACCAGCCATGCTAGTTGGGGCCAATGGGGCTTTCAGCCCAAATTTCTGGAGGGCACACCAAGTTGGCGAAGGCTTTGATGGAGTTTTGTAATGTTACGGAAGATATAGAAAGAGGTAAAATTCTTTCATACTACCGGAAGGGATTGGAAGGTCAAACTTAATAATGATAACGATGATGATAATAAAAATCCTGTATTTATTCCTAGATTCCTACTCTAGAAATCTATGAAATCCTTACTGACACCCTATTTAATGTAACTTATGGAACTCAGTGCCATAAGGTGAGGCAGTGTCTACCACAGGCTTCCTCAATCTCAGCCCTCCAGATGTTTTGAGACTACAGTTCCCAGCATCCCTGACCACTGGTCCTGCTAGCTAGGGATCATGGGAGTTGTAGGCCAAAAACATCTGGAGGGAGCCTGGTCTACCGGCTTAGCTTTAATCATGATAGTGACAGACTAGGTAACTTTGTAGGAAAGGATGACAAACCTATCAGAAACCATCATAATAAATAGAACCTCCAGGTGCAAAGGCAGTCTACCCTGGAAGGCCAGGTGCTAGAACAGGCACCCCCAAACTGTTTTGGGACTACAACTCCCATCATCGCTAGCGAACAGGACCAGTGGTTAGGGATGATGGGAATTGTAGTCCCAAAACAGCTGGAGGGCCGAGTTTGGGGATGCCTGTGCTAGAACAACCTTGCAAATAGGTCCACAAAAATGCTGGGTGGGGGCGGTCAAAGAGGGGGGATTGCTCTATGGCTCCTGTAGCAGCCTTCTCCCCCCTTCCTTCCCTTTTGCAGTCTGGAGCTTTGCTTTGCTGAGCACAGAGTAGGGGGGTTTCCCTCCCTCCCGTGCCCTGTACATAATTTCCCTGCTGAGCGCAGAGGCAGGATGGAGCCCTCTGCCCTTCCTTTGTCAGCCCACTCTCATCCACCTGTGAGCAATTCCTTGGCACCTGGGGCTTCCAGGCTGGTGCTTAAATGCAAGGATGTTCTAGGGCAAGAGATAGGATCAGACTCTTGGAAGCAAAAGACTGGATGATCTTGCTCAGAAACCATGCTGCGCACACACACACACCGTATATCTCCAAAATGAGAATCGGTGACTTCCTCCGATCCCATCACTGCTCTTCTGGGTGTTTTCATAGTTTCCCCTGCAATCATCACCCCTCCCCTTTCCTTCTTCAGTCCAGATGTGATCCCAACAGCTGGCATGGCTGCAGCAGGGGAGAGGGGAAGATTCAAACGCTCTTACATAGCAACAGGGGTGAGGGGTGCAAGGGACGATCATTAATCATTTTTGTAGGGAGAACCTAACAGCCGTCTGCTCACAGCCTGGCACGGGGTGGGGGGCGGAGAGGGGAGGGGGGGAGGGATGGAGGCTTGTTTTCGGTGACGTGGCAAAGACTGGGTCTGAATCTGGAGTCTCACTGGAGCACAAGAACACGAGGCTTTGGGGGAGTTAAAAAGTCTTACGGCATCCCTCCCTCTTTAGAAATTCATTTCTAAGTTCTGTTCCTTGCTTTCTGAAACTGGGATCACATAAGGTAGATGGGTAGATCAGGGTGCAAGACTCCAGGATTCTATTCTACGCTTTGTCATTGTGCTAAAATATTGGAGTTGTTGTGTTGTTGTTTTTAAGTGTGTGTGTGTGTGTGAAGGCCCACCCCTTCCTGTCTTGACCTGTAACCAGCCTTGAGATTCAAATTCAGGCAATGTAGAGTTCCAAGTTACCTGCCTGCCTGAACCCTGGATTGCAGGGACAGAAAGAAAAGACCTGGCTTCCAGCCTCCTAACTGAATTTCTGCATTGCGGATGCTAAGCAAGCCTGGATCTGACCAGTGCCGGGAATGGATGGGAAGTGGGAATGCACCCTTGAGTTCCACCACGGAGAAAATAAATAAACTTAAAAGTAGTCCAAAAGAGCTTTTCCTGGCAAGCAGATAAAGCGAGGCCAAAGATTTGCCTGCTACCTTTCTGCACAGTGGGCTGCAGTTAAAGATTGGCAAAAAAAAAAAAAGCCTGGTAACCCTCAAAACTGCCATATTTCAAAAAGTAAAAATCAGGACACCCCGAAAGACCCCAAAATTATTGAGCTTTTTTAAGGAAAACTCCAAAGTTGTTGACCTTTCAGAAATTCCCCCCAGATGTCAGTTCCGCCTTTGAAATCTCAGTAATGTCCAGGAAAATCCGGACCCACCCAAACCCAGCCCCCCCCCCCTGTTTCTCAACTCTTGATTGCTGCCAACCCACAAAAGGGTTTGAGCTCCATCTCACAAGATTTTTCAACTTCTTGTCGAACGAACAGACATGGATATTTGACTTGAGTTGCCTGGCTGCCCCCCCCCCCCACCGCAGCCCGCTCCCCAACTAATAATATTTTCACCTTAAAGTTTGCACCAAAAAAGAGAGAGCACTTCTTCGAGTGCTTTCTTCTTAAGCCTCCTCTCAGGGAAGATAATTGAGCAATTAGTGACAAATTACCTTCAGTGGCTTTCCCCCCTAATGAAGCCTTATGTAACAAAGTGCCAATTAAAAGCCACTCCTGAAGAGAGAGATGTGCAGTTTAAGAGTTTTCCCTGTTCTTCCCTGCTATGGAGTCTGTTCCCCTATTGACTTTGCTCCAGCTTGGTCGCTGGGATAAGCTCCAGTCCATTTAGACTCTCTAAAGGCTCTATTTTCATGGCACCCTTAGAATGGGGCAGGGGAGATGTTTGTTTTTTGTTTGCCTTTTAATGAGAAGCTACCCAGCACACATTTCCTGGAACAATTTGCAAACAGAAACATAACCTGTCTTTTGAATTGTGCACATCTCCAAATTTTGCGTTGCGGTTGTTTAGCCATCATGTACAGAAATGCATGAACTACTAGGGGTGCATGTACTGGTGAAAATAGAATTCAAACATTTGTTGTGTGAGTCAAAGCAGCGTGTAAAGTGTGTGTATATTAGTCAAACCGGCAGAGAAATTCACACTAAAAAGCTGACAGATTTTCATGAGGATTAAAAAAAAAAATAGTAATGATCGCAAATTGCTGAGGAAACAAGAAGAAATGAACATAAACTTTGAAAAATTAAAGGGAGAGAAACCGAAAATGGACAGATGGCAGTGTCCAAACTTTTTTCAAAGAGGGCTGGATTTGATAAAGCAAAGGGCCGTGAGGTCCGACCAAAGCGCCAACCAAAGTTGTTGAACTTTTTTCCGGGTTCAAGTTGTTGAGGTTTTTTTTTAGGATTTTACCCCAGGAAATAAACTGCCGCAGGGGCTGGATTAAACCCACCGACGGGCCAGATTAAACCCCCAAAATGGACTTTGGATGTGCCTGGATTGGACCATCCCTAGCCTTCAAATTTCACTGCACTTTTCATTTGTACACCACCTTTCTATATTGCTATACACAAGGTAGTATACAAGGCAGGGATGCAACAAAATATACACCAGAGATCACCCTACAGCGATCTGATGCAATTCAAATAAGTCATTATCAAAATCTGGCTATAAAATAAACAACCTATATCAAATAAAGTAATATTCAATGATGCATTTAGAATGGAATGGAATGGAATGGAATGGAATGAAATAGAATAGAATAGGATAGGATAGGATAGGATAGGATAGGATAGGATAGGATAGGATATGGGTTGACAGTCATTCTTGGCTAATCCTTTGCAGTCCTTTGCAATTCTCTGTGATGGGAGACTCAGGGTCTCTGTCAGAGGATGCTCAGTGCCCTCGGCAAACTGCAGTTCCCAGGATGCTTTGAGGGGGAAGCCTTGGCTGCTAAGCTGGCCTAAAACAGAGACAAAGCCTGCCCACCATATTACCTCCAAAAAGCCGCCGACTCTTTTTGCTGGCATTCCAAGATAAAACTTACCTTTGTCGTGTCTATAAAATTTGCCCTTTTCTCTCTTTGGATGCAACGAAAGCTCTTGCTTATTACACCCCCTCGCCTCCTGCTCTCCCTGCTCCTGTCCATTCTTCATCTTGTGTCCCTCAGATCTCTTTCCTTCAGCTCACATGATCTCAGCTGCTTGTCATCATGATCAGGTACACGCTTCTATTCTGTTTTAGCCGGGCTCCCTGTATTGTAAATTCTTCCACTGACTTTCAAACGTCTCCTTTCTCGTCCCCACTTCTTTTCCTTCCTCTTTACAGGACTTGACTCACTAGTAATATCATCTCTTCTTCTTCCTCTTCCTCCTCTTCTTCTTCTTCTTCTTCTTCTTCTTCTTCTTCTTCTTCTTCTTCTTCTTCTTCTTCTTCTTCTTCTTCTTCTTCTTCTTCTTCTTCTGTGAGCCCTCGTAGCCAAGTAAGATTGTCTTCCATGAACACGGTCTGAACAGTGACTGTGGAGGCAGATTCTGGATCCCCATGTCCTACCACAGTGGGGACATTGGTTTCCGGGTGGGAGTTGATCACGGTGTGGATTTGCCAAGCGTGCCTTCCTCTTAGCATGTTTCTCCCTTGCGTCCTGAGTTTGAGCATCTTCAAAGCCCATGACACCTTTGGTAAAGGCTGTTCTCCAACTGGAGCGCTCACAGGCCAGTGTTTCCCAGTTGTCGGTGTTTATACAGGTGAAACTCGAAAAATTAGAATATTGTCCAAAAGTGCATTTATTTCAGTAATGCACCATATTTTATTTTTCCTTTAATTTTTACAAATGTTTTCTTTTGGAAATTCCACAGTACCGGTAATAAAGCAAATAGTTACAATAATACAAAAATAAACAAAAATAAACATCACTATTACATTTCATTAATTACATTCCATTTATAATTGAGCCGCCTAACGACAAATAATTACAACAAATAAAGGCTTGACATATCTTGCTTTCAAAGGCATGCATCTATCTCATATATTGGTTTCACCTTTTAAGTTGCATTACTGAAATAAATGCACTTTTCGACGATATTCTAATTTTCTGAGTTTCACCTGTACTACTTTTTTTAAAGATTTGCCTTGGGAGAGTCTTTAAACCTCTTTTGTTGACCACCAGCATTACGCTTCCCATTTTAAAGTTCAGAAGAGAGTACCTGTAGTTGCTTTGGAAGACGATCATCAGGCATCTGCACAACATGACCAGTTCAACAAAGTTGATGTTGAAGAATCATTGGCAGTGGTTCTCCAGGGTTTGAGTCCTTCTCAGCTCTACCTCAGACTGGGACCTTCTGCAAGCAAAGCAAATGCTCTTCCACTGAGCTCGAACCCCTCCCTCTGCATTCTTGTGCCATCCCTGGTCCTTTGTAAACCTGACGCCACTTTCTGCATCTGCCTCGCCCTTCCTTTCTGCCCATACAATCAGAACTCTTTGCCTTCTGTCTGGCAAGAGGGACCCGTTGCTATAGAAATACAGAAAGGGGTCGTGCCACTGGGGGGGGGGGCTCAGTGGTTGAGCAGAAAGTCCCAGGTTTTAATTCCTGGCCTCTCCAAGCAGGACTGCGAAGGTCTCCCATGCGAAACTCTGGAGAGCTGCTGCCAGTCAGTGGAGACAATACTGGGCTAGATGGACTCAGCACTGAACCGGATGAAAGGCCATTCCTAGAATCATACAACTGTAGAGTTGGAAGGGACCACGAGGGTCATCTAGTCCAAGCTCTTGCAACGCAGGAATTTTTTGCGCAATGTGGGGCTCGAACCTACAACCCTGAGATTAAGAGTCTCGTGCTCTGCTGACTGAGCATTTTGCTCCCAGAAGAACAAGGTGGCACTCTCCTCCTTTTCCTGTATATGTTGGGATGTGAATAGATGCTAGGAGAGGGTATATTTATTCAGCCAGAACTTGCCGGAACTCAGTTCTGGCAGCTCTCAGGTGGCCACCATTGCCTTTATAAGAGAACAAGGGAGGTGTTCATTGTGAGTTCTGGTACCTCTTTTTCTAGAAAGATAACACTGTATTTATTACAAATTTTCCTCCCTCCCTCACATTTGTGAATTCAACAGAGTGGCATCCCTTTGCAGCTTAAAGGAAATCTTAGTAAGGCTAGTTTTAGCCATTTAACTAATCCTGAATGCTTTAAGGCAGACTGGATTCTCCTGGTATTTCCCCCCTTTCTTCCCCTTAAAACAATAATCGCACAGTCTTGTAAAACATGAAAATGACATTTACTCGCTAGGAATACTTGCTGAAGCGTAACAGATACAGCAGCGTTGTTCAGACAGGCTTAAACTGGTAACTGAGTTACAAAGACATACTTAAGTCTAGCTTAAGATGTAGACTGAGCATGGACCTCAGGCTTAGCAGATGTTTTCGGATGGAAAGAGGAAGAGAGTTTGCCCGGGCAGGTAGGACAATATTTAGCTATGTGCTCCCACTGTCAGGGCACGGTGGGAGTGTCTCTCACAGAGTTCTCTCTAGTAACTTAACAGGAAAACTCTTGTTACAGGTAGGTAGTCGTGTTGGTCTGCCATAGTCGAAACAAAATTTTAAAAAATCATTTCAGTGGCACCTTAGAGACCAACTAAGTTTGTCATTGGTATGAGCTTTCGTGTGCATGCACACTTCTTCAGATGCAGGAAAACTCTCGTGAACTTCCCCTCCTATCATGTATCTGTCTAGCAAAACTTGAATTGTTGGTTCCACTGCACTTTAAATATCCCACAGTATCCAAGCTGGCTAGATGGGTAGCTGAATCTTATGTCAACATAGGCAAGGCGGCTGTGTCCACCACCACACCAGAAGGCAGCAACTAGCTTAGGGAGCGCATGGCAGGCTGCAGGGCACACACCTCGCCTCCGCTTCCTGCCCACTATAGCATCTGCCACTGACTCCCTCCTGCTAACAGAAGGGACAGCCCTGGCTAGGTGGGCCAATGACCTGACCCAATATGAGGCAGTTTCCATCCATCGTTCCTATGCATTTCGCCACAGGGGCACATAAGCAGGCCTGTTTGCTGAGACCATCAGCTGAGCTGTAGTTTGAGGTGCTCCCTCTTCTGAAGTTAGCTGAGTTGGCGTGGGACTTTCAGTTGTGGCCCCAGCTGTGGATTTTCCTCCCCAATGATGGCCATCTTCAACCTTCTTGAATACACATGTTGTGATCTCTTATACACCAAAGGCTTTAATTACCAGGGAAGGCTGTTTGAATTTTACCCATCATAATCGCAGTGCTCTTCTAAATGGGGTGTGCATGGTGATTTTTTTGTCTTATACAGTCGTACCTTGGTTCTCGAACGCCTTGCGACTCAAACGTTTGGCTCCCGAACTCCTCAAAGTGAGTGTTTCGGTTTGTGAACGTTTTTTTGGAAGCTGAACGTCTGGCACGGCTGATGCGGCTTCCGATTGAGTGCAGGAAGCTGCTGCAGCCAATCGGAAGGTGCGCCTTGGTTTTTAAATGTTTTCGGAAGTCGAATGGATTTCCAGAACGGATTCCATTCAAGAACCAAGCTACAACTGTATAGGATCTAACTGGTTGTGATGCAAAGATCCCGCAAGCTCTGGTGCAGGAATGGGGAACCTTTGACCTTCCAGATACTGCTGAACTGCAACTCCCATCAGCCCCAGTGAGGATGATCAATGGCCAGGGATGATGGGAGTTGTAGTTCAGCAACATCGGGGGGGGAGAGGTTTCCCACCACTGCTCCGCTGGAAGGCTGCCTGCCCCACAATGTTGGAGGTAAGGAGAGATTAATGAGCTCATGATAAATACTTTACATGAGGAAGGGGATAGGAATGCTAGTGAGCCATGAAAAGGTCTTCTGCAGAAGCTTGCACAAATAGAAGACTTTTTCTGGAACAAATGGGAGCACTGCCCCTCCAGCCTCAGCCAGCCCCCACCTTTGTACTTTGCTTGCCTTTGTACTTAAAACCATTTCATTTGTACGTAAAACCAGGGGGGTATTACTGGTTGCCGTCTTCCCTCTTCTTAGTCTCAGAACTGCCCTCGTAGATGTAAGCAAAGAGGAGGATGGGGACAAAACTAGAATTAGTTGGTTCTGCTTTGCAGCCACAACAGCCACCAGTTGCCATTAATTGTAGGTTGTTTTTCTCATGCAAGGCGGTGATCTTTGGCCAAGTCAAAAGTGGTGCTTTGCAAGCAGACAACAACAACAACAACAACAAACTTATTTGTACCCCACCCATCTGACTGGGTTGCCCCAGCCACTCTGGGCAGCTTCCAGCGTATATAAAAGCATAGTAAAACATTAAACCTTAAAAAGCTTCCTTCTCCAGGGCTGCCTTCAGGTGTCTCCTAAAGGTTATACAGGTGAAACTTGGAAAATTAGAATATTGTTGAAAAGTGCATTTATTTCAGTAATGCAACTTAAAAGGTGAAACCAGTATACTGTATGGGAGAGATGCATGACATGCAAAGCAAGATATGTCAAGCCTTTATTTGTTGCAATTGTAATTATTTGTCATTAGGCGGGTCAATTATAAATGGAATGTAATTAATGAAATGTAATAGTGATGTTTATTTTTGTATTATTGTAACTATTTGTTTTCTTACTGTGGAATTTCCAAAAGAAAGCATTTGTAAAAAATAAAATTAAAATAATAATAATAATAAGTTGCATTACTGAAATAAATGCACTTTTGGATGATATTCTAATTTTTCGAGTTTCACCTGTATATAAAAGGCTTTCCCTAACCAAAAAGCCACCTTTGGATCCACTCTTTTAGTGGAATGGTAGGATGTAAATCTTATAAACATTTTGATTAATTGATTGATTGATTGATTGATTGATTGCATGGCCTTAGGGTGCCGTGAGGCATCAATGACTCCTTTTTATTTTTTAAAAAAAAGGATTAGCAAAATACGGTACGTAAGTGGAGACATTGATCGCATATATTAATAGCAAACTCGTTTCTCCAAGCAGGGATCTTCGTGTAGGTGAAACAGCAGCATCAAGGCACTAAGTATAAGAGCTAAGTATAAGCATGCTCACGGGAGCCCCCTAAGGATTGGTGACATCAGGATAAAAATATTGGGGGGAGAAATGTAAGAGGGAGGCAAAAGCATATCCCACTGAGGACTGAGTGTGCTCAGTGGTCACAGAAGGCTGGGGTTTTGACTGGGAGAGAAATAAAAGTTGGTAAACCAGGGAGTAGAGAGAAGTGGTATCCATGAAGAAGCGGTGACTGGGTGGAACCCTGAGCAGGAGCACTCTATACCACAACACTTTGTTGCAGCTCTCACTTGTCAGCGTTTACTAGTCATGGGGGCTGTATCCAATGCTAGTCCTCAGAGAAAACTTATTAAACATTATTTTAGCATTTCGATAATCTTTATTGTCATTGCCCCATGCAGAACAACGAAGTTGAATTTAATTAGGTGCATTGATTTCGGTGGGTCTACTCTGAGTATAACCTAGTTCTCATCGACCTGTGTTCAGAAGAGCAACCTCGACTTTCAAAGACAGTCGTAGAAGACGTAGAAACAGGTACAGTGGTACCTCTACTTACGAATAACTCTGCTTACGAATGTTTCTACTTACGAACGGAGCTCCGTCCGCCATCTTGGATGCGGTTTAGATAGGATTTTTTCTACTTACGAATTTTTAGATAGGGTTGCTTCTACTTACAATTTTTTTCTCCCAATGCATTCCTATGGGAATCGACTTACAATTTTTTTTCGACTTACGAATATGCGTTCGGAACACATTAAATTCGTAAGTAGAGGTACCACTGTGTCTTCTTCCAACTGCCTCTTCTTTAAATGCACGACCCACCCTTAACCCTTAGGTCCCAGGACAGGGTACAACAATCTAAAGCGCAACGTTAAAAACAATTTAGAACCAATAGCCATCTCAGGAATATGGTGGGGCTTAAGAATATACATCTCAAGTGTCAAAGGCCAGAGTGAAGTGGTTGGGTGTTCAGCGTAGCCCTGAAAGCCACACAATGAAGGTGCTGGACACAGAAGCCGATTGAGGGCAGCGCAACCAGTTTCGCCACCCTGGGTGCCAGGCCTAAGGGATGCCACAGGGCGTCACCACTATGACGTAGCAGGGAAGAGCTGGGGGAGGGCACCAAATGTTGACCTCGCGCAAGGTACTGCTGAAATTTGAAAAACAAAAGCCCGCCCTTTCTGGACACACCTCTGTGGGGAGGGAATTCTGCAACTTTGGGCCTGGCACAGAGAATGCCATCATTATGGGCAACCACCACTCCCGAAAGCATGAGGAACTGTAGAGTTTGGAGGGAACCATCCACACCACACATTTGGAGCACAAGGCTGCCCTCGATTAATAATAATAATAATAATAATAATAATAATAATAATAATAATAATTTTATTTGTACCCCGCCCTTCCCAGTCAAGACCGGGCTCAGGGCGGCTAACAACAAGAATATCAAAGCAAACATAAAAGAAACAATTCAATTAAAATGCAGATTAAATACAATGTTAAAATTCCATTTTAAAATTAGGAATCTACAAATGGAACCTCATTTAAATATCTGTAGGATAAAATCTTAGGGGAGGGTAACACCGGGGTCAGACTGAGTCAGACTGAATCGTGGGAATGGAAGTTTGCCTTCTCAGGGAGCTATAGTTCCAAACACCCTTAAAACATGGGCGTAGCCAAGGGGGGAGGCAGGGAGGGGCAGCTGCCCCGCCCATATCAATAAAAAGACATAGCAAACTGAGGTTTTGCCCCCCCCCCAATAAAAGGCCTGCCCCTCCAACAAAATTCCTGGCTATGCCCAAGCTTAACAAACTACATACAGTTCCACACAACAAGAACTTATTCATATTTCTACCGTTATTTGCATACTCTTTTAGGTAGAGAGACAACTGTGATTTTGAAATCACAGAATGTGCAGATTTGCAGGGGGTGGGGAATGCCTCTCCAAATCAGACAAACATGACCAATACATGAAGTAAATATAAGCTGTGGCCTTTAAAATCCCCATAGCAATTGGCTACGAGAGTGCAATACACTTTGTCTATACACACAGCGGCATCGGAAGTCGCTTCTACGCATGTCCGGAAGTGCGTAGAAGCGACTTCTGGCACTGCTCTGCCTATTTCCAAAATGTCCGCAGTGCCAGAAGTCGCTTCTACGCATGTCCGGAAGTGCGTAGAAGCGACTTCCGGTGCTGGCGCGGCACCCGATGAACATGGCCATCGGCAGGAGCTCCGTAATCCGGGGGAATACGGGGTATTTTGCCATTTGGGACACCTGCGGGAAACGGTAAGAAAACACAGGTGTTTCCCGAGGGAAACGGGGTACTTGGCAGCTATGACATACATACACACACACAGAGAGACTGTATAGATATCTGGTTTTAGCTGCTGATGGGTGACGGAATGTTCACGAACATTCCAATTGCTCAGGAGTTTTTGTTTATTTAAAAAAATGGAAAGAAAAGAACAAGCTGTTGCAAAATTCCTAGGAGCGGAAGAGCTCAAGGAAGGGTTCAATAAGGAAAGCCGGGGTGGGGGGGATACTAGCCAACTGTTAGATTGTGCAAATGAGTTTTGTGTAGACATGTAGAACAGCATCTACGAGTTGTATCAGAACAGACCCATTGAAGCAAATGACCTTAAGATAGCCGTGCCAACTAATTTTAACGGGTCAACTCTGAGAATACAATCTGGTGTATTAAATCTGAGCTCTGGGTGCGTGTATGTCAGAGAGAAAGAGAGGATGAAGCAGATTAGATACAGAGAAGGTACTACACATTATCACACAAATGTGTCTGCAGAATGATGTGGGTTTTTACTCTCATCATCTAGTTTCAGTTCAAGCTCCATGCTTTTCAGTGCACCGCAGTCCACACATTTACTCATGTGTGGAGTGACCAAGTTATGTGAGAGTGAATTAACCCTTGTAGAATAAAACTCCAGGGCCCAATTCTACTATCCATCCAGACTTTCTAAAAAGAAGGGTTAGAGGAGGAATTTGGTTCCGTGTGCATTTTAATGTGAAGCTACCTATTTCAGTGAGAGATTTTACTTTTCTGGGCTCCTTGATCACTGCAGATGGTGACAGCAGTCACGAAATTAAAAGGCGCCTGCTTCTTGGGAGAAAAGCAATGACAAACCTAGACAGCATCTTAAAAAGCAGAGACATCACCTTGCCAACAAAGGTCCGTATAGTGAAAGCTATGGGTTTCCCAGTAGTGATGTATGGAAATGAGAGCTGGACCATAAAGAAGGCCGATCGCCAAATAATTGATGCTTTTGAATTCTGGTGCTGGAGGAGACTCTTGAGAGTCCCATGGACTGCAAGAAGATCAAACCTATCCATTCTGAAGGAAATCAGCCCTGAGTGCTCACTGGAAGGACAGATCCTGAAGCTGAGGCTCCAATACTTTGGCCACCTCATGAGAAGAGAAAACTCCCTGGCAAAGACCCTGATGTTGGGAAAGATGGAGGGCACAAGGAGAAGGGGACAACAGAGGACGAGATGTTTGGACAGTGTTCTCGAAGCTACCAACATGAGTTTGACCAAACTGCGGGAGGCAGTGGAAGACAGGAGTGCCTGGCGTGCTCTGGTCCATGGGGTCACGAAGAGTCGGACACGACTAAACGACGAAACAACAACAACCTATTTCATGTTTGGAGGCAGTAATGTTCCTGCTGGAAACTGCAAGAGGGGAGAGTGCTCTTCTGCTCGGGTCCTGCTTATGGATTCTTCCCACAGGCATCTAGTTGGCTTCTGGGATGGAATAATGTTAGACTAGTTGTGCCACTGGCTTGATTCAGCAGGCTCTTCCAGTGTTCTTATGTTTGGACTTCCTGAAACAATATGCAAACCAAAACCATCCTTTGAAATTTGTGCTTCTCTGAATTTTGCAATGCAGTTCTCCAACCGAGTCCTGCCTGCAAAAATCGTGCAAAATGTGAAAAATTTAAGGGGAAGTCCAAATATCTTAAATAAATAAATTGTCCAGTAGCACCTTAGAGGCCAACTAAGTTTGTTCTTGGTATAAGCTTTCGTGTGCATGCACACTTCTTCAGATATGAGGAAGTGTGCATCGAAAAGCATACGTCAGTAATAGCATGGAACAATGCATTATATTAAAGGAAATCTCTTGGAGAAATGTGCGTCAGGAAAAATTGCAAATACTGTACAAAGAGTGTAAATGGAGAGAAATAAGCACTAAAATGCTTACAAATTTTCATGAGGATTCTTTTCAAAATTGCAAACCAATGCTGCAATGTGGAGAACTGAATTTAAGATTAGAGCAATGAGAATCTGAGAGAAACCAAAACGGGCAAATTTGTCCATCCCTGCTAAAGACCCAAGCAGTGATTACTGTTATCCATCATGGATACTCCTCAAATCTGAAACTACCAATCTTGGGTAATCAGCACGTCAAGCCAAGGCCAATTTTGCCTTGACAGACACTTATCTCTCCCTCATCCGTGTCAGAGAAAAGGGGCCAAAAAGAATAGGGGGAGGGGAAAAGCAAAAAGCAAAACCTGTTTTAATTCAAAGCAAACGTAGGTGGCAATTTCTCAGAGAAGTGACTGGTGGATGTTTCTTGGTACTGCTTTCTGCGAAGAAAATTAGTAAACTGGCTCCATCCTTTCCTCCATATTCATATACTTGACTGCTATTTCTAAGATAACTTAATAAATCTAAAACAAAAACATAGAAGTGCCCTATCCAGTTTTTTCTTCTTCTGGGGGTGGTCAAGGGTATGCAGTACTGGCCACTTCCCCCCTCCTCCAAGGTTAAAAGTGTGGCACTTTATGTAACAGCTTCATGGTGAGTACCAGCACCAATTTTTCTTTAAAAGAAAGCACTGGCCCTATCCATATGAAAGATTTTTTTTAAGCAACCCAAAGAACATGTGAAAATCTGCATATTTAGAGTGGAGGCTCCTTGAGGGCTGGGCTCTGTGTCCGTATTTATTGTTTTTATTTACTTATTTATTTTAAAAAATGAGTCAATAAAATACATAATGTGTTGTGCAGATCATTATGTTACATTGTTTAGGGAAGCTTTTAATGTTTAATAGATTAATGTATTTTAATACTTTTGTTGGAAGCAGCCCAGAGTGGCTGGGGAAACCCAGCCAGATTGGCAGGGTATAAATTAGTTATTATTATTATTATTATTATTATTAACATTTGTAATTATCCCCCCTCATTTTCTCTTGCTTACATTTTCTTTTCTTTGTTTTTCATCAGAGGATAAAAAAGGTACATATAATGCTTGTGTTTTCAGTTCATAGGCTCCTATCTACAGGTCTCCCTTCCATTTTCTGCCTACTCCTCCGTTGTTTCCCCAGGTCAAATTTTAGATTCTAAACTCCTGGGGCAGAGGCCTCTTTTGTTACGCTTTGTATGCACATTGATGCTCTCTTTCCAAGGTACACACACCTCAAACACAGTGTCAAGAATTAAGCTTCAAAGGGGCACACTTCACTTCCCTCCGCATAGTTTAATGTGCCTGATTCTGTGGCAGGACTTGAAGATCCTTCATGTTCGGATCTTGTTTGCTTCTTGTGTGCAGTATCTTTGATTTCAGAAAGTGTTTATGCATATTTTAATTTCACTTTGAAAACCCTTCCTAAGCCACCAACTTCTTCACTGTATGCCCCAACTTCTTCACTGTCCACTTTATACATCTGATTAAGTTTGGGTTAACCAGAGAAAACTCTTCCTACAATAAAATTGTGAATTTGATGATGATGATGATTGTGAGGTTGATTTAAATATATGTATGCCCACCCTTAATCTGAAGATCACTGGGTGGTTTACAACATAAAAATACAAAACGGTTCTACTTGCTGAGACAATTACTCCCCTAGATGACACTGTGGATGATTGGGCTTAAATAATAATAATAATAATAATAATAATAATAATAATAATTTATTTATTTATACCCTGTCCCATCTGCAAAGGATCATGTGCAATGATCAAGCAATATTAATTAAATAACCACAGTTAAGTTTGGGGAAGTACATAGTCTATGGTTTCAGGGAACAACATCACCAGGCCTATAGGAGTTGGGTCCTGCTGTTAGGATCAGGAGCTAGACCAGGGGTCAACTACCTTTTTCAGCCACGGGCCGGTCCACCATCCCTCAGACCATGTGGTGGGCCAGACTATATTTTTTTTAAAAAAAAATATGAACAAATTCCTGTGCCCCACAAATAACCCAGGGTTGCATTTTAAATAAAAGCACACATTCTACCCGTGTAAAAACACCAGGCAGGCCCCACAAATAACCCAGAGATGCATTTTAAAGAAAAGGACACATTCTACTCATGTAAAAACATGCTGATTCCCGCACCGTCCGCGGGACGGATTTAGAAGGCGATTGGGCCGCATCCGGCCCACGGGCCTTAGGTTGCCTACCCTTGAGCTAGACCTCTCTCCCTGCTGGATGTTAATCCGGATCTCTGGGTTGCTCCTTGGTGTCATGGGTGTGTCTACTTTAGTGGCTCCCCCCGACAGGCACCTGCCTGGTTCTGTTGGCTGTGGCTCAGTGCTGACCCAGCAAGACCTGCTACCTTGTCTAGGGCTCAGGTTGCCAGGTGTTTTGAGTGGCACTGCAAAGCATAACAAGATCTATGCATCTCCATGCCAGGGAAAGCCTTTACCTGCTAAAATCCTGAATGCCAGTTTTTTTAAAGAGGGGGGAGAACACCCCCCCACACACACACTTACACAACAAGGTGACAACCCTGATCTACCAGGGCTGAATATTTTATTTTATTTTATTTTATTTTAGCAGCAACCTCAGAAATAGGTGCCTGGGCTAAAAACTCTGGGCAGCGGCTGCCTCTAAAGTCCAAGAGAAGAGAGGGAGATCGCGGGGAACAACTGGGGCCAGCCCAGGGGAAGGAGGCTGGCCGGCTCCTGGCGGTGCTAGGGCGGGCAGGGTGAGTCTCCCTGCCGCCTGTCTCGTCCGCCAGAAGGACCCCTCGCTCAGCTGATAACCTCCGCTCTGGTCTCTTTCCCATCGGAGGAGGAGGAGGCGAGCGAGGCAGGCAGAGAACGAGTTAAAGAAAAAACCCTTCTACTTCCGGATGTGTTCATAGCTCAGGGCTGTGAAGCTAAGAGAGAGAGGGAGAGAACCAGAGCGCACTGAGAGAGAGCATCTTTCTTTCTTTCTCTCTCTCTTTCTTTCTCTCTCTCTCTCTCCCCTCCTCCTCCTCTTCTTTCCACATATACAGAGAAGGAAGCAAAACAGCCTCCAAAGAAGCAGAGACAGGCAACGAAGGGAAACCGCAGGCAACCTATTTGATTGATTTTTTTTAAAAAAGAGATATATCTATAGATAGATAGATATATAAAAATAGCCATCGTTTGTTTTTTTAGAATCCAAACTCCCAGCCAGAAGAGAGAGCGAGAGGGCGCCTCGTCAATTTCATCCTCTCGTTTCCCTCCTCGCCAGATCCACTGCTGCTTTAAGAGGAGGGGAAACTGACAAGCCCATATTTTCTCTCTGTGTCCCCCCCTCCCCGCCCCAGCTTCTCTGTTTGCTGAGCAGAGGGGGCCGGGGTGTGTTGTGGGAGCTGAATCCTCCTTGGTGGAGATGCTGGGTGGGGGGGCTTTTTGGAACCTCTGAGCCCCCCCACACCTCCCTTCTTGCACCCACTCTCCTCCTCCTCTGTTTCTTCTTCTTCTCTCTCTGTCTCTCTCTCTCCACCCCCCCCACCCGGTTTTCCTTTTCATTCCTGGCTTCTTGCTTTGATAGGATTGAAGCCACAACCATTTAAAAGGGGAGAGGGAGGAGAAAGGAGCCGGGGGGGGAGAGAGAGAGAAGAAGAGAGAGTCGATGTCCATCTTTTAAAGGAGGGGAGAAGGAGAAGGAGAGGGGAGGAAGAAAAAAGAAAAGACCGGGGGGAGAGAGAAAGGAGTGTTTTGGAGAAGGGGTGGCGGTGTTTGATCATCACACACACCCCTTCTCTCTCTCTTTCTCTCTCCCTCTCTCCTCCCCCCCCTTCCAATTTCAAACTACCACCGGGTTGTTGATATTTTTTCCCCCCTACAAGGACCATCAGTCACTTGAAGTCTGACACCTCTCAGCACTTGATGGGCAGCTACGACAGCCAAAAGGCAGAAGAAAGGGTCTACTTGGGAGAAAGAAGATACCCACAAGCAAGGAAATAAGGAACTCTAGCCTCCCCCCCATGCAAACACATCCACGCAGATCTGTCACCCCGGCATTTCACTAGCAAGCTGGTTTAGGTTTGTTTTCTATATCTGTACGTGTGTGTGTGTAAAAGGTTAGCTTTCCCCCCCTCTCTCTTTTTTGGGGGGCTATTTTCAAAAAATTATTATTGCTGCTGAGCGATCCACAGAGAAACCGGCCGTCCCTTAAAGGAAAATAGGTTGTTTCCTCCCCCACCAAAACAAAACAAAACAAAAACCCCTACCCAAGGCAACAAAAGCCAAACTGTTTGAAACAGTTTCCATCTCTCACTTGGTTGATCTTCTTGGAGCGATGGGGTCAGAGAGGGGGCCAAAATGAAAGGTCTCCTCTTTGAAAAGGACTGAAGTTTCTCTGGCCCCCTCAGAGCCGCCTCCCCCCAAGGGGGAGAAGCAAGACGGAAAGAAAGCCCGAGAGAACAAACTTCCGAGCGTCTGATGGCACAAAGGGTAAGTGATGGCGAGGATGATGATGGTGGTGATGATGATGATATGTTTTTGGGATAGAACTCGGTGTTGTTTGCGTCGCATGCGAAATCTGTTCTGAAAGATGTCTATCTTCTGGCCTAGACTCTTAAAAGCACACGACAAAAACTCAACACGTCAAAAAAAGGAATGATAGGTCTGCATGTTTGTGTGCGTTGTTTATAGATAGATAGTTTTCTTATTGCCTGCTCTTTCGGAGAAGAAAAATAACTTTGTGGTTTGTGAAGTTAGTTAACTCTAGAACTCACAGCTATAAACTCAGACAGGGCTTGAACCTGCCTGCTGCCTTTAAAACAGCCTCCATCCCTCCCTCCTTCAACACTTCCCATCTCAACTTCTTATTTGTAAATATTTGTCTCTTCCCTCCCTCCGCCCACCCCGGGGTTTGATTGGCAAGTGTCAAATGGAAATTTTTGGATGGGGAAAAAAGAAAAGAGAGTGGAATGCCACTTTTGAAATATATATATATATTTAAAAACATGTTCATTTCCAGTAAATTAGCTGTCACCCTTAGTCAATATAAATAGAGGCACGCCTCATTCTCGGGTTAACTGTGGTTTAAGAGATATGGCTTTAAAAAACAACAACATCCGACTAAATATTGACCGGTGTTTTGAAGCGTCTCTATAGCAAATTTCAGCAAAATAGATGCATTGGGTATAGGCTATTTAAGAACAAAACAAAAAAAAAGCAGCCCGGGACAAAACCTCTCTCATGCAGGGCAAACTATTTCTTGACTTTCTCCGTCTAGCCTTTTTGCTTTGATTCCACGTTGCTCATTTGAAAGCCTCAATGGGGCTGCTTTGTGGCATTTTGCGATGCCTTTCTGAAGTTTTTCGACTCCTTTTTCTCCTCTGACCCCCCTCCGTGGAGCGGCAGAAAAGATCTGACTGGTCTGAAAGGCTGAGGTTAATGTGTCTTCAATGTGGCCGGTTGTAAGAAATTCAGGAAACTTTTCATGGGACTTTAATTCCCAAACCGCCACCGTTTATTTTGTATGGGGGGGGGAAATGCTTCAGTACCCACCCCCTCCCCACTATTTTGAAATTCATCCATTGCATTTGGATCTGGAGGGGAACTACAATTCCTTGCAACAGAGACAGAACGAGCTACTTCCTTCTGCAAAAAAAGTCTCTCAATTTTCCCCCACCCACCACCCACCCAACTTCTCCATTGCAGCTCGCACCAATATTTTTTAATTCAAAAAGAATCTCTGCCGCTTTATTTTAAAATCCCTGTCCATTCTGACTAAGTTTTCAAACTTTAGAAATCAACTGTTTCTCTAGGCAAAAGCGGAAAGGGTGGGGGTGTGTTGGAAATCCTTCACATACTTACAGCTAGGAGAAACTCTGATAAGATAATTCAAAATATGAGTGTGCTCAATTATTGTTTTGCAGCCAGCATTTGTGCCATCACCTACACCTGAACAATTTAAATTACTGTTGTTGTTGTTGTTCATTCAAAAGTCCCATACCCAGAGCATATGTGGGGCATTTAAAAGGCATTCATTCATTTAATTATTTGATATTGTGTATTTTGCACCAGTTGAAAGAGAGGTCTGTGGAGTTTCAAGCGAGGTTTTGCGAAACGAGAGAGAGAGAGAGAAAGAAATAACGTCAAACGGCCCATAAGATCCTGAGATACGGCATGATTTAAATGAGAATAGTTGGCAGGGTGAAAAAATTTCACACTTTTTCTTTTTTTTTGCTCCCCCCTCCCCACGAAAGGGGGACGGGAGATGTGAGAAGAAGAGAATGTTTTTGTTCTATTTAAAAAGAACATTGAAGTTTCGAAAAGTGCCTGGCGGGGTTTAATGAGTTATAAAGGGGTTGACTGTACTCCCTTTAAGGAGGAAAAAAGCGAGCGAGAGAGAGATCATTGGGGCAAAAAAATGTAGGTGTTGATTTTTTCTTAGGGTGACAACTAGTCCGGGAAAGGATGAAGATGACCTGCGAGTAACGGGGGGACAGGGACAGTTCATTCAGGAATTAAATCCAAGCTTATTTGAAAGCACCCTTGCAGGAAGCGTGGAAAACAGGCAGATTCCCAGTGTTGAAAGATAATAATAATAATAATAATAATAATAATAATAATAATAATAATAATAGTTTCCTTCTTGGATAATTCAGTCCCAGGACAGAAGTGTGATTGTGTGCGTGCGTGAGTTTGATCTCTCCAAAGTTCAGTGCCTCCCCGGCCAGGAAAAATGCTTTCTCACTTCTTTTAAAGTTTGCAAAGAAGCGATGCAGCCTCTGGTCCACTAGCAAAAACAAAAGCAATTGGGGTTTAAGGAAGCTAGATCCCCCCCCCCCAAGGTGTTTTGCAGTTTGAGGGTGTATCAAACTGCAAGCGAAATTAGCAGCTTTCCCACCTGATTTGCAAGTAACTTTTTTTGGGGGGGGGACTGGTGGGGGTCTTCTAGGGGCTGTGTTTTCTATGGGGGGAAAAAAGACTACGGCGCCCAGTACTTGGGAGTGCGACGCTGCGCGCAGGCCTTGGAGACGGAGGCTGAAATTAACAAGGCCGGCTTCGTGAAATTGACGAGCGCTGGCGTGAAATTGACTTAAGTGGCCGAAGGCACAAAAGAGGAGACATTTGTGGCGAGAGATGGCGAAAGTTTGGGGGCTGTTGTGAGAGGCGGCTGGAAAGAAATGGCCGGTGGTCTCCTGAGTGGAGGATTAAGGGCAAAGCTGGTCGTTGGTGTATGGATGCTGCTGCTAAGCTTTATTTTAATTTTTATTTATTTTGAGGGGGGTGCAGAAGAACGACAAACAAAACTAGCAAATGTTCGACCCAAGTGGAAAACTCGGGAAAGTCGTGATGTCGGTGGGAAAAGATCAGGACGCGGGGAGATTTAGATAATAACTAAGGGTTGTGTCTATATATTTGTGCTCCCCCCCCCTCAATACTTCGCCCCAAGTTCCTCTCTGAGATGAAAACCTTCCCAAAATTTGCTTTTAAAAAGTCGGTAATTTGAAAGGCATCTTTCTTTGTATCACACACACCAATGCGACTTTTTAGGAGTGCTTATATACGGGTTTCCCTGGTGTCTGGCTGTGGGCCATTTATTCGCCCTTTGGGGATGCGAAATTGGCTAAATGCGTCTAGATCGGATGTCTAAACTTTCTCTTTCTTTCTGTCTGTCTCTCTTCGCCCCCCACTTCGGCCCGTTTTCGCACCTGGGTCTTCTTTA
The DNA here is from genome assembly GCF_965207765.1 of Zootoca vivipara. NCBI lineage: Eukaryota > Metazoa > Chordata > Lepidosauria > Squamata > Lacertidae > Zootoca > Zootoca vivipara. The sequence continues at coordinate 79,102,586 of NC_142589.1, forward strand.
CCTCCAGTACGATGACTTGGTACATTACGCCGGAATGGACGGGGTCTCTCTGCCGGGCTTCGGAGACCCACACACGGGCCGGGGTCTGCAACACCACGCTCTGAACCAGGGGGGCCCTTACGGATCCGCCGGAGTGAACCACCGGCCCGGCTTGCCCCCGGGGCTGGGCACCAACGACGCCTTGAAGAGAGAGAAGGATGAGATTTATGGGTGAGTCCGGCTCCCGCTCAGTCCCTCGAGAAAGGACGGCGGGAGGGGGGAGGGGGGTTGGCAGAGGTTCGGGTGATGAGCCCAACTCGCCTTGAAAACTTGTGCGCGCAACTCTTTGGCATCGGGGATCGGTCCCCCTCCTCTTCTCCAAATCCTCTTTGGATATTGGAGAAAGGGAGTAGAAGGGTGGTGGAAACATCTGCGCCCTGATCCGAAGCCTGCCTCCTCGGGAGTAAATGCCTCTGTGCTCTAGGGGGCTTCCCACCAAAGGAAACGGGCCGCAGCAAGACTCAAAACTTCTTTTGCAGCGGCTGCACCCCCGCTGCTTGTTCGCTTACTTCGGGGTGAACCAGGCGGAGCCTGCTCCTGCTTGCACGGGGGACTTACTCCCGAGGAATCGTGCTGCAAAGTCGCAACCCGCCCGCCCCTCCCCCCGCCCCCAATGCGCGCTCACTTGGAAGGAAGCCTCTCTGAAGCCAAAGGGGCTGCTTCCCAGTTAGACGTGCGGACGATCTGACCGCAAATCTGATATATTCCAACCGGGATATTTTTCTAAATTCAGCTGGATCTCGCTCTCTCACACACAAACTCTTAGCGGATCGAAGATGTTCCCTTCCGGTAGATCTGTCCTCAGGCTTCTCCCCCTTCCCCCAGGAAAGAGGGTTATTATCGTGTTTGCTTAATTGATCGATTCGGTGGGACTTTACTTCCCTGCGGGTCTCCCCGTCTTGCTTTCCCCAGGGAGTGTAAATAGTGGGGTCCCCCACTCCACCCCCACCCACCCCAGTCTCGTGCACACCTTATCCTTTGCAGCCGGATCCTCTGGGTGTTTATTCGTTAGTATTTTCCTATGTGCTGCTAGTATTTTCCTTACTCCCGGGTAAGTCTGCCGAGGACCGCAGCCTGAATTAACTGTCCTCTCCGTAATCGGTTTGTTTGGTGACTCCAACCAGACAGAGTTGATTTACAAGGGGCATTTTCTGCTTGGGTTCCGCAGGCTCTTCTTGTTTAGAAACCCGCTCAAGGTGCATGGGATTTCTAGAACATCTGCACGCCTCGAGATTTATTTAGGCGTCTGCGGTTTCTAAGACTTCAGTTTATCCTCGCGCTTTTCTCCGTGGGGCGAAAAGGATCTGACGATCCAGTGGGTTGTATATCTTTTTCTCTCGCGCTATCCATTCCGCATGTTTCTTCATGCCAAGGAATGATAGGATTCGCGTCTCCTGTTGCTGGCTAGCTAGATTTTCCTTCCTCCTGTGCGCTTATGATTCCCAATCTCAGGTGGGTGTCTCTCCTCCTTTCCAAAAGGTCCGTTCCTCTTTTTGGCTGCCCGTCTCAGGATTTCCATAGCAGATGAAATGCTCTCGGGATTTCCGGGCCTCTTTTTTTTAGTTTCCACCAATCCTACCGTATAGAAACACACACACACACACACACACACACACACACACACACACACACACACACACCCTTCTGAAGGCTTTTTGTTTCCTGCTAGAGGGATAGGGGCGAACCCTCCGACGATCGCAAGAAATAAGAAGCGGGAAAGCAACGGAGGTCATACTGTACTATTGAAATCTCAGGATTTCACTAAGACCTCGGAACAGCAGATGACAGAACATGAGGAAGATGCCTTATTCCAAGTCCATTGGGTCCAGCTAGCTCGGAAACCTGGCTCTCCGAGGTTTCAGACGGGGTTTTCCCCGGCCCTACCTGGCGATGCCATGGAGAACCGAACCAGGGACCTTCCTCAATGCGAAACAGATGCGCATCTACTGAGCCTCGGCCAGCTGTGGAAAGCCGGAGGGCGGCAGGTTGGCAAAAGCAGAGGACGCCGGGGAGGCGGGATTGGGGGGGGGCAAAGGGACACTGGAAGGTGCTTTATCCTGAGTCAGGCCCCATTTGGCTCTGCCTTGCCCGCTCTGGCTGGCAGCGGCAGTGATTCTCAGGGTTTCAGGCAGGGGATGATTCAAACCCGCACCCCAAGTGGAGATGCCGGGGTGCATGAAAAGCAGATGCTCTGCCACTGAGCCTCAGCCCCTCCTCCTCCTTATTATTATTATTATTATTATTATTATTATTATCATCACCATCATCATTTGCTGCTATTATCATCCTGTGGTTGAGAAGCGAGCAGAAAGAGACTCCAAAGTGCGCAGCTCAGCTGAAAGGGTGGTGGAGAGGATTAAAAAATATATAGAGTGATTGAAAACAACAGCGCTTCCGTGTGAATCAGCCCAAGGATCAGACCCTCCTTGCAGAGGTGGCCCCTTCCTTCCCAGGCTTGAGAAGAGGCAGTTGACTCAGATTTGGGGCATCAGCAAAGGAATGGCAAGGCTGGGAGGCGGCTGTGTCCCAGGGGAGAACAGTCCCTTCGCTCTCTTCTCTTCCCTCGCCCCCCCAACTCCAGCCTCAGTTCCCCCATCTGTAAAACGGGACTAACAGCGGACTTCTCAGAGCAGGTTTGCGAGGTGTGAGACTAGGATTTGCGGCAGGAGCTTTTGAACGGAAGGAGGAGGAATCTTTTTCGGGGTGTGGGTGTGTGACAAATTCATGGAGCAGCGTGGACAAATTCATGGATCCCGCGTGAACTGGATCCTAAGACGGAGATTCGCAAGCCCCGTTCTAAGTTATGAGCTTCCCAGAGGTGTAAGGCTGGGCAGGAAAGGGGACCTTGGGTTAAAGGGTCTTTTCGTTTCATCCCACATGACGATCCTTGTAGAATTCCCCACAAAGGGGTTGCTACACACCACCTCCACCACCCCAGTTGAAAAAGGCATTTAATAAAACGGGCATAAAAATTATTTTTCACTGCGGGGTGTGTGTCTTAGCATGCAGCGTTTTACAAAGTGCCTTTTGTTGCTCTTTGCGCTGGATCGGTCCCAGCGAACAGGTGGGGAGCTCCAGATCAGGGTTTGTGCTGCAGTTTTTTTTTCAGAGCAGAGGTGAAGTAAGTGTGTGTGTGTGTGTGTGTAGGTGCACGCATGATTTTGTGAGGAGAGGAGAAGTGGGCATGGATATGGCACACCCAGATCCACATCCTCAATGGATCTGGATTTATTTGAGCACCCAAGAAGGAAAAATCCAAATGAGAGTTTAAAAAAAAGTTTAGTAGATGTTTTCGTTTTTTCCTTGTTACTTTTTTTTGAAGCGAGTTTACTCAAAACCTGATTCTGGGATGTGCTTCTTGGAGCACTTTGCCTGAGACTAGAGTTAGTTTGGCATTAGAGCACAAACCCTGCTCAATCAGTCAAAAAGTCCGCTTTGCCCAGTGCCCTGTTTCCGACAGCGGCAAGTCTAGATCACTGGCATTCGGCTGGTTGGTCAGGGCTCACTATTTGGTCAAGGCCTGGTCATTTATTTATTTACTTACATTTATGACAAACTAACATTTCAAACAGAATCATCTTTACATATCATATTGACTCCCCCTCTTTCTGCAGTTCTTTATATTTACTCTATTTTCCTGCATATCCCAATCTAAATCTACTTTATATTTCATTTCCATCCATTTCATATATGTTTTCACTATATGGTCAAGGCTGGTCAAGGCCTGATCTAAGATGGGTTGCAACAGCAGCACTGCTACCAAAGAGATAATAATAATAATAATAATTATAGAGAAATGGGTCGCCAAATGTATGCTTGGCTTAAGGCGGTTACCCAGGTCTGAGAACCTTTAAGGCCCACAAGCAGGCCATGAAATTAATTGTCCTCCCCAATTGTCTGTTTGCCAGCAGTGTTTTCTGGGATATACTGCCACTGAAGAAGGAAGCTCCATTAAGCTCTGGCTTTTTGGTTGCTTCCTGTTGGGTTATCAGGCTATGTCCCACAAGCAGCTTGGGTGACCATAAACCACTCTTCTAGGTTGTCAGTGCAACCATCACGGCCACCCCATAGAGATGAGGTAGATGCTTCTGTGTGCTTCCCGGTTTTCCATGCGCAGTGGCCGTGTGGGAGAAGCCACCACAAATGCCCTGCCTCCAGCTCGTGCAGGAAACACTGTACATGCTCCCTGTGTGATTGGCAGAGCACACCCCAGCCAGGTCCCTGTGATATTGCAGAGGTGCCTATATCTTGGATCGCAAACAGGGTCCTTGTAAGAACATAAGAATGTGAGGTCGGCCTGCTGGACCAGGCAAAAGGCCCAGCTAGTCCAGCATCCTGTTGCACAGTGGCCAGATTCCTCTGGGAAGCTGGCATGCTGGTTATGAACGCAACCTCAGAGCCCATAGCAACATTGCCGGCCCGAGGAGCCGCTTAGATGGGCTGGGTGGCTAGATAAGCCTTCTCTGAGTACTTTTTTATGCCAGCTTCCAGTTGCAAAGGTGCTCTTTCTGCTCCTCCTTGTGAGCTACAGACTTAATGCCGTTGCTCATCTTGAATCCCTCTTCCACCGGCTCTTCTGTGAGTAAAAAGAGTGGATCAGCCTAGTCCAAGCTGGGGCCCTTCAGATGTTTTAGACTCCCAGTCCTATCAGTGATGGGAGCTGGAGTCCAGAACATCTAGAGGACTCCAAGCTTGGGTGTATTGCCGCATGCTTTGACCTCTAGGGATTAGGAGGGAGGAGGCAAATCTCAAATGGGAGTCTCAAGAGAGGCAACGGGAAGAAGCTAGGCGACGGTGGGAAGGCGCAGTCTATTTCTGAACCTGGGGACAAGATGTAGCTGAAAGGTGCCGATTTGTGAGACCGTGTTGAGTGTTTCCCCCCTATGGTGGAAGTCTGTACAGTTCTCAGGTGACCTGCTGCCTAGGTGTTGACCAGACATTGGCCTGCTTAAGCTCCAGCAAGGTTGTGCCATCATGTGGCTTTGGACTGCGCCCTAGGGACCTCACCTGCCTTACTTGGAAGCGAGTTCCATTTGCATCCATGGGTGGCATCTCATGCTAGTCCCATTCAGAGCAGACTCATTCAAACTAAGTTTGGTCCATTGGTTTCAATGGGACTTCGTAACTCTTAGCTGCATACAACCCAGTGCCACATAACTTCCATATAATGGACACAATCCATCAAAATGTGCAGTGCAATCAACGTCCAGCTCATTTCAATGGAACATACTTCCCAGTTACAGTGTGTAGGGCTTAGGAAGCTGCCTTCTATTGGGTTAAGACCACTGGTCTGTCTCACCTGGTATTGTCTTCCCGGATTGGCAGCTGCTCTTCAGGTCTGGGGTTCCAGGCAGAGATCCTTCCTAGCCTTATCTGAAGAGAGATTCATCCCAGGATCAAACCTGGAAATTCCCGCAAGGAAGGCAAATGCTGTGCCACTGGGTTGCAGCCCTAAACCGTGACTTCAGCTTTAGTTCTGACTAATGGCAATGACAGCAACCTCGGTACATTTACTCAGAAGTAAGTCTTGAAGAGTTCAATGGGACTTGAGTAAATCCCCAGTCAATGTGGGTTAGGACTGGGCTGCAGGACCCTTCTTTAAAAGGCACAGGACTGAACTTGGTGATAACTCAATTGTTTTGCTCACACCGCACTGGTGTAAATTTGGGGTTTGCTACCAAATGTAAGTAAGTAAGTAATTAAGTAAGTAAATTTTTATTTATACCCCGCCCTCCCCGGCCAAGGCCAGGCTCACGGCGGCTAACATTAAATATCAAATACATTAAAACACAATCAAACAATTGATTAAAATACAGCTTAAAAATTAGAATCAGGATAAAATTAAATGACTGCCTACGACTTACAACCATAGGGGTCGGGAACCTCAAGTATTCATCAGGGCCAGCTATCCATATTGGTAGATGAAGATGTCAAGTCCCACAGGGCCCTGGTCTCCTGCGATAGAGTGTTCCACCAGGCTGGGGGCAAAGCCATTGCGGATCTTCAGCCAATCCCAGCTCCCTGTATGGGGCATAAGTTTATTCTATTCACGCTGCTTTTTTAAAAAAAAAAAAAGTTAAAATACAATGCACAATGTTTTCCTTAGGGCATTCTCATCCCATGCATGTTTATATAGATGTAAGTCCCACTGATTTCAATGGGACCTCATCTGTGTTTAGGATTTGGGGTAGGGGGAGCGTCTGAAGATTTCTTCTCATGACCAAATTTCTCACAGCTAACATCTTTGCCCCCGCAGGGAGATTTATGGGCTGGCGTATCAGGGCTGCGGTCTTTTCGCTCCTACACCCCGGACAATTGACAGCTCTGTCATTAGGAATAGAAAGGTGTATGTTTGTTTTTGAGGCGGAAAGGCTGCTGGAAGAGAAGAATTACCCCTTTCTAAACCCCCGCTCCCTGTGCCCATTGAAATAAAAGCAATTCAGATCCCCCACCCTCTTCAGCTTCTCAGCAACCCGATTATTGGGAAATGTAATATTTCTGCATGGTTGGGTTTTTGTTATATACTGTATAGCGAATGGTTAAATATTTGCTGTGTTGAATAATTATATAAATATCTCTTTCCAAGTGTAAAGAAAATTACATTTTAAGAAGAAGAGCTTAAGGGGAAGGACACTGAGAACCGAATTCTTGCACTTTTTGTATGGAAAGCTCAGATCGAGCCCCCCCCCCAACCCCAAATAAAACCAGTGTTCCTCTTCCTAGCTGTGGGTTATCAGCCAGAGTATTTGGGAATCGGATTCTGAAGACAGCACAATAACACCAGGAGAACCTTGTAGGCCAGAGGTCTGGCTAGCCCAGCATCCTGTTCATACAACCAGATGCCCCAATGGGAAGCCCCACAATCTGAACACAAGAGCACTCACAGCACTTGTGATTCCTAGCAACAGGTCCTCATTTTCACGAAAAAGGCTAAGTGCCCTTTGGCGTGCATTCTGCACCCTCGCCAGTTCTAGCCCAGGATAGAAATCACTGTAGAATCTGGTTCTGAATCAAAAGTGCTCTTCCCCCTTCGCAGCAAGGTAGGGAAATGCAGAAACTGGTTTAAAAGCGTCACTGGGGGGTGGGGTGGGGTGGGGGGAGCAACTGGCCTCAGAGGAACATGATGGATTTCCCTTCCTTTCGCCTTCGACTTGCGCTGTTCGGTTTGAAGCTTTCCAGCCATCTTAGAGCAAGTATATTTTTTTCCACCCTACGAGACATAAAAGTTATTTGCCCCCCGCCCTCCGCCATGCCCAGCCCTGCAACACCCTACCCCCAGATCCCTACTTACAGCTGGCAATGGTTTTAATTTGCAATTCCACCCCCACCCCCACCCCCCCTTGGAATTTGCAGTGGGGCAGAGAGGGAGAGAGAAGCTGACATGTTGCAGGATTTTGCCTTCCCATCTTTCTTGGGGGGCAGCGGGGGATTTGTTTTGTTTTACGTAGGAGATCTAAAGTTCCGTGGAGACACTCACTTAACAGCTACACCGTGCTGGGCCTCAGCTACAAATATTTGTGTAACATATGGTGCGTGAACTTGTATAATGTATGGCTGGGAACACTCTATCCATCCAAATCTAGGGGGGAAGTGTGTGTGGGGGGGGAAGCAGCCGAGGGATGGCATTTACTGGTTTGCAGCTGACATTGCTCATAAGACATAAATCACAGATCAGGACGGAAGTGAGCTCCCCACCGTACCCCCAAATGAGCTCTTTGAAATAACTGTGATCCTAGCAGAAACAGTTTCTTAGATCCACATACTGCCTCCCCCCTCCTTTGAACGACCTCTCTCTTGTTTTTTCAGAATTTGCTCTTCTACCAGAACGTTACTTGGCACGTAGACCAAGATTCTAAATCACAATTTTTTTGCATGGATTTTAAGTATTGTGGAATTAGGTTTTGTTTTTTACAAAAGGCCCTTGCTGTTTTTATTTACTGGGTGGGGAGTTTCCTTAACACATGGAGGTTGATATCTTGACAATGCCACACTGTGGTGACTTTGAGGTGTGAACATACTATGTCATACGCCGTGTCCCAGACAGGACTTCTGCAGCCTTCGCACTGTGCGCGCGAGAGAGACGGTTTGATGGAGTTTGTCAGTTCACAAACCCGGTTTAGAGGTCTCCAGCGCTGGTGGGCCAATGCAGGGTCTGGGGATGGCAAGAGCAGATGATGATGATGATGATGATAATAATAATAATAATAATAATAATAATAATAATAAATAATTATAATAATATTTATACCCCGCTCATCTGGCTGGGTTTCCCTAGCCACTCTGGGCGGCTTCCAACAGAATATTAAAATACAATAATCTATTAAACATTAAAAGCTTCCCTAAACAGGGCTGCCTTCAGATGTCTTCTAAAAGTCATGTAGTTTTCTCTCTCTTTGACATCTGGTGGGAGGGCGTTCCACAGGGCGGGTGCCACTACCGAGAAGGCCCTCTGCCTGGTTCCCTGTAACTTGGCTTCTCGGAGCGAAGGAACCGCCAGAAGGCCCTCAGCACTGGACCTCAGTGTCTGGTTTGAATGATGAGACATGATTCATGATTATAGTTTACTGGGTTTCCATGTGTCTTCGACTGAACAAGAGCCGTCTACAGAGCCTCTCACAGCCAAAGCTTGGTCCTGGGGCCCATATGTGAAGTTGAGATGGGGGGAAAGTGGGTCTCAGGGCATATGCAGATGATTTTTTGTTTGTTTCCAACCGTCTCTCCAAGACGTTTTTGTTTCAACAGGCTTTGCTGGATGGGCAAATGGGTCTTTACCATAAATGTCCACTTGTTAGGATTTTAGTCTTGCGTTAAATATATGGGCAGAGTGTAAATAATAAAATTGCTGTTGTTATTATTGTTGTTTTTCGGTTTTGGTCTTATATGCCTGGAGATGGTGGTTTAGAAGGCAGTTAATAAATCAATGGCGAGGGTATTAAGAGAGCAGCAATATGGGTTTTCATGTTATGGGTCGTATCCAATGTCAAGTCTTATTCAGAATAACCCACTGAAATTGGGCAGCAAGACTAAGGCCCATTATTTTCAATAAGTCTACTCTGAGTAGAACTTGGTTGGAGACAACGCTATGACCCTTGGGCAGCATTACCACCGCTGCCTGGCCGAGGAAAGTAAATACTGAGAACCAATGCAACTTCCCCCCCAATTTTCCATGAATTTTAATGTACAGTAATTTGTTTTTTCCTTTCAAATGGTCTCGAACACCAAGGGCCCTTTTGCCTCACTTCATGCTGGCAGCGTGGCAAGTCAGGAAATGAGGGGGAAGCACACAACTCTGTAAGAAGAGCTTATGCTCCGAGCCTCCAACTCTTTTCCAAACCCAGCGTGGTCCAGTTTTTGTTCCGAGCTGAAATGTTGGCTGGTCTCTTTGGATCTCCCACTCTGCTAGGCCCTAAACATCTCCTCTTGTGTAACAGGCATCCCTTATTCCCGCTGCTGGCCCTGGTCTTTGAAAAATGTGAGCTGGCAACCTGTTCTCCCAGGGACACTTCTGGTTCGTATCCGGGAGGAGACGTCTGCTCGTCGGATTCCTTCAACGAAGACATCGCCGTCTTTGCCAAACAGGTTGGTTTCTGGAGAATGAGAGGGGCTTGAGGATGAGCAGAGCCGGGGAATGCTTGGCAGCATGGGCGTAGGCAGAGGGGGCAGGAGGGGGCAGTTGCCCCCCTAGAAGCAGGGCCGCTCGCCAGCCTGCCCCGCTGCCCGGTGCCGTCTCCCTTCTCCCTGGCTGGCTGTGGGGCGGGTGGAGGGAAAGCCCCAGAGCTGTGCAAAGCGTTTGGCAGGCTTTCCCTCTGCCCGCCCCACAGTCAGCTGGCTAGAGGACGTCTCCCTTCTCGCTGGCTGTGGGACGGGTGGAGGGAAAGCCAGCCAAAGCGATCGCGGAGGGTGAGGAGGGGATCGGAACAGCCCGATTTCGGGCTGATCCTGGCGCCCCCTCGCCCCTGCCGGTCGAGGAGGGGGAGGACGGGGTCAGAACAGCCCAATTTCGGGCTGCTCCTGGTGCCCCCTCGCCCCTGAACAACCATGGCTTTCCTTGCCCCACTGTGGTCCCTCCCCTCCTGTGCCTTGGCCCCGCCCCTTGCCCCTTGCCCCCCCTAATTTTGATCCTGGCTACGCCCCTGCTTGGCAGTAGGAAAGTAGAGGCTAGCCATGCAAATAAATCTTCTCTAAGTAACCACTCCTTAAAAATGTTCCTTAGCCAAATTGCCTACTTGTATGTATTTGTCCCTGGGGAAAAATGTCCCTGGAAAAGACCCTGATGTTGGGAAAGATTGAGGGCACTAGGAGAAGGGGACGACAGAGGACGAGATGGTTGGACAGTGTCCTCGAAGCTACCAACATGAGTTTGACTAAACTGCGGGAGGCAGTGGAAGACAGGAGTGCCTGGCGTGCTCTGGTCCATGGGGTCACGAAGAGTCGGACATGACTAAACGACTAAACAACAACATGTATTTGTAGCCTTTATAAAAAAAATATTAATAATTAAGAGCCAGGTTCTAGAAAAAGATTCCTGACTTGGGTGTCCGAAGACAGGTCTTAACTCGCCAGAGGCAGTGGAGAGGAGCCCCATGGCCCCTTCAAAATGACTTCTTTATCACAGCAAAATTTCGAGACTTCATGCATCCAACAAACTGGATTCTGGCCCGTGAAAGCTCATAAATTTGTTAGCCATTCCTTATTTTTATTTCATTTAACAAAGAGTTATATACTTGGCTCAAAGCTGTTTGCACAAAACGGTGTAAAATGTTCATTAAGGAAAAACAAGCTTTCAAAACAGGAAGCAGGAGAAAAATTACCAAATTGCAGAGAAAACCAATGGTTTAAAAAATAAATATGCATAATAAAATCACATGTCTGGGTAGACTTGCCTAAACAAGGAGGAGGTTTTTATTTTTAGCAGGCCAGCATGGTCAGTGGTCAAGTTTGATGGGAGTTGTAATCCCACTGCTAGAGGGAAGGGAAGGTTGAGGAAGGTTCAACCTTCAAGGTTGGTTTACAGCGTTGAAAGGCAGAGCACCTTCCGCTGGATGCAGATTTCCCATGCAGTGCAGAAAGTCATGCTGGCCTTTTGCTTAGCTCCAAGGCTTAAGGTAAAAGGTGACTTTCATTAGGACCATGATGCAGGAGAAAAGGGTTACACCCACCTACACCCATGTTACTGTCCTGATCCCCGTTGTTGGGATTTCCTTGCCTGCTGTTTCTCGATGAAAAGCAATTGCCCAACCTCCAGGGACATGCATAGTCCCTGACCTTAAAAAAAATCCTCTGTAGTTTTTTAATTGTATGGAAATTAGGGACATTTATATTCTTTTAATCCCACATTTTTAATCATCCTTTATATCTTTTCCATTCTGGCAACCGGGCAGAAGAGGGTGAAACTCTCGCAAAGCTCGTAGCATTGGTAGGTTCCAATAATAATAATAATAATAATAATAATAATAATAATAATAATAATATATTATTTGTACCCCGCCCATCTGGCTGGGTTTCCCCAGCCACTCTGGGCGGCTTCCAACAAAGATTTAAAATACATTAAAATGTCACACTTTAAAAACTTCCCTGAACAGGGCTGCCTTCAGATGTCTTCTAAATGTCAGGTAGTTATTTATCTCTTTGACATCTGATGGGAGGGCGTTCCACAGGGTGGGTGCCACTACCAAGAAGGCCCTCTGCCTGGTTCCCTGTAACTTCACTTCTTGCAGCGAGGGAACCGCCAGAAGGCCCTCGGTGCTGGACCTCAGTGTCTGGGCAGAACGATGGGGGTGGAGACGCTCCTTCAGGTATACTGGGCCAAGGCCGTTTAGGGCTTTAAAGGTCAACACCAACATGCAAGGTTTTTAGACGGGGATTAAAAGTCCACTGTTGGAATGATTGCTCAGTTAACCAATATGATGAACCAATGGAGGTCAATTTCTCCCTCATTTCATTGGAAGGCGAGCTCAAAGCCAAGATGGATCAAATGAATTGCCTAGGATGGAACAAAAAAGTGTGTGTGTTTTTTGGGTGGGGTGGGGTGGGGTGAGCAAAGTAGGTTGTACAATCCTAAAGTCTGTCACAAGGTTTCTACACTTAAAAAGGAAAAGCTGTCTCAGGAGTAGAGAATACAGAGTGGAGAAATAGCATGGGGAGGAGGAAAGGGGAGCTTAACCCTTTCCCTCCTTTATTGCAATTACCAGTACTCTGCTCCAAATCCCTGCCCCTAAGCAGCTCCTGTCCTTCTTGGTTCAAAACATTGATGTTTGAAATTCTTGCTGCTTCCAGACGTCCTTTACACTGAGCATTCGCTCTAATAAGTTTGTGGGGAACTTAAGCAACATTGCGTTCAGGGCCGGATTTAGGCTTGATTAGGCCCTAAGCTACTGAAAGTAATGGGGCCCTTTATATGTCCAACTGTCCTATGTCAACAACAAATTGTCGCTGTTTTTTTGTGTTGAATATATGATACCATATGGACCTAATAGGTATCTAAAGCCATTTGCCAATAGAGCGCTTCTGCGCATGTGCACACTGTGCAGATCACTTCTGCGCATCTGCGCACCGCGGAACCCGGATGTAAACACTTCCGGGGCGGCGGTTGCAAACCGATCGGTCGCAAACGGAGGCGGTCGCAAACCGAGGTATGACTGCCACTGTATTAAGCTCTAACTTAAAATGATTGGGGCCCCATTACTTACATCATAGGAGCCTACCAAACACAAAACACTGTTGCTGTATGTAGGTTTCATTTTAGTTGGGTTTTTTTATCTTATATTTTGGAAATGTACATCCAGGTTTTATTCCTTTAATTTTTGGGGGGGCCCCCAAGAGAGTGGGGCCCTAAGCTATAGCTTGCTTAGCTTATACGTAAATCCGGCACTGGTTGGGTTCAACCCCTTTCCAGTACATCTCCCCTGCCAAGGGTGCTTCTGTAGTGTTGCTTTCATTATAGGTAGGCTTCCACCACATGGTGGCAAGCTCAGGAGGCACAATCAGAGCTGATTTGGCACAATCAGTCCCCAATCAGACTTTCTAGTGCAAGGAATAAGCTCAGTAAGCAGTCACTGGAAACAGTGGGATTCAAGTTGCAAGAAAGGAGATTCCGGCTCAACATCAGAAAATACTTTCTGACAGTAAGAGCTGTTGGACAGTGGAACGGTCTCCCTCGGGAGGATGTGGACTCTCTTTCCTTGGAGGTTTTAAAGCAGAGGTTGGATGGCCATCTGTCACGGATGCTATGGTTGAGATTCCTGCATTGCAGGGGGCTGGACTAGATGATTCTCGGGGTCCCTTCCAACTCTCTATGTTAACGTCACCTAACCTCCCCTGCAAGCAAATCGGAACAAATGCTTGATAAACAGGGTGTCCAGAAGCTCTTAAAAACAAGCGAGTTTATCGCACGAGTGATACTAACGAACTTTAACTGTGTAGTTTTATGGTGTTAAGCAGCATACGGAGCCAGTTGAAATAAAATAAACTGTGCAACCTGTATTTGCCACTGTGTGATGGAGTCCCACCTGACAGTCTGGAAGTGCCCCCAATGGGGAGAAAAGCCTTTGGGGATATTGGTGGTGGGGCGGTGCAGAGAGCAAACTGATGCAGAGAAATGGTGAGCCGAGAAATGGTTAAGAAACTGGTCTTTCTCAGTTCCAACCCCCCCCCCTTTTTTAAAGGCATAAGGCATTGTTATATGTGTTAGCAATGTGCTGTTTGTCCTTGAGACACAGCTGGGAATTAGGAAATTCCTTTTACTGGGATTTAGCTTTCCCCCACCTTGTATCTTTTCAGCCAGTTGCCAGCACAACACAAGGGGAAATGGAGGAGTCCTCCTCACTCGCCATTAAAATAAAATAAAGTAAAGTAAAATAACTGTACTCCCAAGATCAGCCTTTGCCAAGCTGGTGCCCCCCAGATGTCTGGGAATAAGTGGGTCTGATGGGATTTGTAGTCCAAACACATCTGGAAGGCACCAGCAAGGCAAACTTCGCCTTAGGTGAGTAAACAACTTTTGCCCTGTGCTCCAACCCCAGATCTGCCCAAAATGGACTACACACACACACACACACACACACACACACACACACACACACACCACTCCATCGCAGCTCCCTCTGGATCTCCTCTTAAAGGCCACCCCCCCCGGTACCAGAACCAGATTTTTTGATTCTCCAAGTTGGCAGAGCCCTATCCCAGAACGGAGAGGATGAGGCCAGGCGCCTGGGTCTGTTTAGTGCCTTGAAACTATTTACTGCCGGGATTTCTCTCTCTCGTCTTTTTCGTTTCTTAAATGAGACATGTGGAGGGGGAAACTAAACTTTTGCATTTTGATACAGGGAGGGGAAATGTTGAGGAATTTTCAAAGCACAGGGGGCTCCTGGGGTGGGGTTCCCAGGATTGGGGGGGGGGGTTTGGAGAGAGCGAGGTTGCAAACTTTTGAAAGTGAAATATACGTTCTCCTGCCAGCTGCTGCTCTCAGGGGACGAGAGTCACATTTTTTTTGCTGTTTCTTTACAGTTTCTGGGAAATGAGAGAAACAGATTTTTCAGTGATGCGCATCGATTCCTTACATTTCTCTCTATCGTGTTTTCTCCCTCTGTACTAACGCTCCTTCTGTTTTTCTTCTGTTCCCCCTTCCCATCCCGAAATGCCCATTTTTTAGGTTAGGACAGAAAAACCTTTATTTTCTTCCAATCCTGAGCTGGATAACTTGGTAAGGATGCTTTTTTCTTGTCTTGTTTTAAGTTTTTAAACTGCATTTCCCCTGTCCGTCTGCCAGCCTTGCCTACTCGGCATAGGACCACAAAGTATTTTCTCACATTTTAGTAATCACCCCCCACCCACCCTCCATTCAGAAAAAGTGGAGCGTAGTGGCTAGAGTATTGGTCCACGATCTGGAAGACCAAGGTTCAAGGCCTCACTTGTCCATGAAGGTCATTGGGTGACCTTGGGTGAGTCACTGCCTCTCAGCCAACAATCCCCTCACAAGATTGTTGTGGGGATTAAACGAGGAGGGGGAGAAGCAGCTACACCCCTCAAGCTCCTTGGAGGAAAAGCCGATGAATCAATGAATAAATCAATTAATATGCGTGTGCCATCCAGATGTTGTTGCACTCCAGCTCCCGGCAGCCTCACCCACCATGGTCAAGGATAATGGGAGTTGTAGTCCCACAACACATGAAGGGCGTACGCCCATCTTAGACACACACCATCATTCCTTTACACTAGTGGGCCGCAAATGGCAGCCAGCAGAGCCAAATCTGGATTCTGAATAACTGGCCTGCCAATGAGTCCACCAGTGATCCTCACTGCCTGCTAGCCAATTGGACACAACTTGGGTCTTTTCCGTTGAGGGTGATGCAGAGGCCAGTTGCTTAGCAAAACCGAGCAAATAAAATCCCTGGCTCTACAGTTGCTGCAGCCATCGGTCTGCTAGGAAGTCTTAGGCAAGCCGCCACCTCTCAGCCTTAACTAGGGTAGCCACGTGTCCTACAGGAGAGCCTGGTGCTGGATCAGGCCAAAGGGATCCCATCCAGTGTCTTGTTCTTACTGTGGTCACCCAGATACCTGTGCAAGGAGGACCCAATCACAAGAGCCATCTCCCCTCCTGCGGCTCCCAGGTATTCAGAAGTATTGCTTTCTGGCAAGTACAGTAGCCGTTGATGGCTTTATCCTCCTTTACAAAGGAGAGTCTCTATTTGAAAGGCTGTCTGGTCCAGGCCCAGTTTAGAGATAGATAACTCTAAGAAGGAAGAGGCCTTGAAGCTGCTCGTCAGCAGTTAGCTACACCTGGGCAACAGGTGAGCAGGCCCACAGCTCCCCTGGTTACAGTCTTCCTCACTCTGCTGAGATGTTTTCATTTCATTTCTAGCCCAGGTTTCCACCAAAGAGCTCAAGGTGGCGTATGTGGTTCTCTTCCTCCTCATTTTATCCTCTCAACAGCCCTGTGAGGTAGGTTAGGATGAGAGGCAGTGACTGGCCCAAGGCCACCCAGTGAATTTCACGGCTGAGCAGGGATTTGAACCCTGGTCTTCCAGGTCCTCACCCACTATTCTAACCACAACATTATAGTTATTACTCACAAATAGGTATCTGCATATCAATTGACATTTGTGCAATTTATTTCCGCCTCCCCCTTTTTTGGGGCGCATCTCCTCCTTTCTGGCGTCACAAACGTGGCCGTCCTGCTCACTCTACCCAGGTTCCCGGAAGAATGTGTTTGTTTGCCACAGCAGATGAGACGGGTGACGCTTTCCAAAGGATTGACTATAGTGCCTTTTACATGGGTTAACTCCGAACATGGATTTAATAAGTTGTTTGCCTCAGTCCATGCATGTTTTCTTCAGAAGTAAGCTAGGATCTTCACTCTGTGCACTATATGTCCATAATAATAAGCTCGTACACCGGCTGCACCCCTTCCTTGAGATACAGTAAACCCACAACTTACATGGGCGTTGTGTTCCGGGGATCATGCCTAAAGTCAAAATTGTGCATGGTCAGAGCACATTGGGTGCAATGGCGGGTGGGATTGCCAAAGCGTTTTCTCATGGATGCCCACCCGCTTTCTAATTTTAAAATATTTTTTGCCAGGCGCATAAAGCTGAATGTGCACACAGGGCCGCCTTACCCATAGGCGCTAGGGGTGTGAGGCTCCCGGGCGCTGGGCTCTCGGGGGCACCAGGCCGAGAGTCCAGGGGCCCAAGAGTTGAGTCCGGGGAAGATCCCGCCCGTCGTCCGGAGTGCCGCGATGGGCTCTTCTGCTGTGGGCGGCTCTGCACTGTGAGTTCAGGAGCAATGGAGCCAGTGAGACGCTGAGGCGGGCGGGCGGCTCCGCCCTCCTGCGCACCTGGGACTGGGCAACCTGGGGGGGGGGGTGCTGGGCAGATCTTTGCACCCCAGTGCCGCATATGCTTAAGACAGCCCTGTATGCACAAGTTAAATACACCAAAGTTGAGGGTTTAGTGTATCTGATTTTGCCGCAGTGACACAGGCCTAAGTTACATCCCATTGGAATGACTGTAACATGCTCTATATGGGGCTGCCTTTGGAAAATGCTCCGAAACCTCAACCAGCTCAAAGAACTGCAGCCAGATTTGTTGACCAGGGCCGGTTAGAGGGAGCAGATGACTCCCGTGCTGGAACAGCTCCACCAGCTACCGGTCTGTTTCCAGGCAGAAGAAGAAGAAGAAGAAGAAGAAGAAGAAGAAGAAGAAGAAGAAGAAGAAGAAGAAGAAGAAGAAGAAGAAGAAGAAGTGTTTGGATTTGATACCCCGCTTTATCACTACCCTAAGGAGTCTCAAAACAGCTAACATTCTCCTTTCCCTTCCTCCCCCACAGCAAACACTCTGTGAGGTGAGTGGGGCTGAGAGACTTCAAAGAAGTGTGACTAGCCCAAGGTCACCCAGCAGCTGCATGTGGAGGAGCGGAGCACAGTTCAAAGTGCTGGTTATGATCTATAAAGCCCCACACCATGTAGGCCCAAGCTCTCTGAAAGACCGTATTCTCTTATATGAACTTGCCTGGGATCTTCAGGGGAGGCCTTTCTCTACATCCCGCCATCCTCACAGGAAGGCTTGGTGGGGACATGGAACAGGGCCTCCTCAGTGGCTGCTCCCAGACTTTGGAGCTCTCTCCCTAGAGAAGCTAGCCTGGCTCCCTCCTTGTTGTCGTTCTGTTGGCAGGTGAAGACCTTTTTGTTCCAACAAGCTTTTGGGAATTGACTGCTTTTAGTTAACAGGCTGGTGCCATGCTGTTTTCATTGTAATTATTGGTGTATTTATAAACAGATTTTATATATGCATATAGTTTTAATTCTATCAATGTTTAATTGCTTTTTAATGATGGATTATTCTATGTTTTTAGCAGTTCTTGATTTTGTCTGTAAGCCTCCTCGAGTCGTGTCAGGGAAAACGGCAGGCTAAAACAGCAACAGTATCACAGTCTAAGAAAAGTAATACAGTCACCAATCTTTAGCAACTACTTACAGTACTTTCTCTCTCTTTATAATTGCAGATGATCCAAGCTATTCAAGTTCTGAGATTCCACCTTCTGGAATTAGAAAAGGTACAGATGTTTGCTTTGCAATTTCTTTTATCCTTTTCCCACCTGCAAACCCTACACTCGCCCCTCAAAAAAAAACCCCAAACCTCCAGACTTAGCAATTTAGAAATGAGGCAGAAGGACATAATTGATCCCTGCTTTATTAGAGGCATCCCTGATTGGAAGAGAGCTGTGCTTTCCTACAATAACTGCTGAAACCAAATGTTGGGCCAAATCAAGTTTGCTGAGAAGTCAAGTTGTGGTCAGTATGTCTTCCCTGCTGATATCCTGCACCAAACCCTTAGAAAACGTTACTTAGGCCCACCTCCCAGTACCTGAGACTTCAGGCATTCCCCACACACCTCCAGGCTTATCATGAGGGACAGAAACTTGTCTTTATAAAAGGGAAGTTGATGGTGGGGGGAAAGTTGAGATTCTCCACAGCAGAATTCTCAGCCTCGTAATGCAACATCTCACATATTTCTTCTGTGCTTCTGCAAAACTAGTTTTCATATAGCTCAAAGTAAAGCCTGAGGTGGTCCCTGGGAAATTTGAAAGAGTGAAAAATCCCACTACCGTGTTTCTCATATTATAAGACATGTCTTATATTTATTTTTTCCTCAAAAAACACACACTATGGCTTATTTTCAAGGGATGTCTTATTTTTTTCCTCCTCCTCCTGCCGCAGCCGGCATTGCTGCTGCGCCTATCACTAGTTCTTATTTTCGGGGTATGGCTTATATTCCTTGAATGCTTAAAAATCCTGCTATGGCTTATTTTATGGGGATGCCTTAAAATATGAGAAACAGGGTATCTCAAAGTATAGGATTCTTTAAAAAAAATTTTTTTTTATCAAAATCCAAGTTATCCTCCAGCAAAAAGAAAAAGAAAAAAAGTTTGCAAATAATTTCCCTTTCTCACTAGCGGCAGCAACAGCTGTCTCCAATTTTGAAGTATTTCCTCATATGGGAGTGAGAGGGGGAGAAGTTTTAAAAATAGACTCAGAGTCCAGTTCTCCATTATGCTTTTACGGCACCAGAACTCATAGATTTTCAGATAAATGCTAATCTAGTGATGCCCCCCACCCATTAATACTGATCCCGAGAGGGATGGCTAAATAATACAGAAATGATATGTCTCTGTGTTTATTTATATACAGTGGTACCTCGCAAGATGAATGCCCTGCAAGACGAATGCGTCTTGCAATCTGATGGTGACTCGCAAGACGAATTCGTTTTGCGAAAAAGTTGTCTTGCGAATCGCGGTTTCCCTTAGGAATGCATTGAAATGTAATGAATGCGTTCCTATGGGCAAAAAAAGAAATTTCAATGCATTCCTATGGGAAACTGCGATTCGCAAGATGAATTTTTCGCAAAACGAATTGACTCGCGGAACGAATTAAATTCATCTTGCGAGGCACCACTGTATATATCTTGTAGGTTTTGTGGCTCGATCCACAAATCTCCTGGCCACCACAATGCTCAGGTTTTCATCCCACAGCCACCCGTTTCTGAGCTAGGCATATACACCAAGGACAGGTTGTGAGACATTAGATCTGAGCTATCAATCCACTATATTTAGCAACAGGTAGGTAGCTGTGTTGGTCTGCCGTCGAAACAAAATAAAAATAAAATAGAAAAATTCCTTCCAGTAGCACCTTAGAGACCAACTAAGTTTGTCAGTGGTATGAGCTTTCGTGTGCATGCACACTTCTTCAGATACACTGAAGAATACACAGATACACTGAAACAGAAGTCACACCTATCAGCCCATTACCCATTCCCACCACCCTTCTTAGTAATTCCCCTCCTCACCCTCCCACTCTATATAAGGGTCTGGTGACTTCTGTTTCAGTGTATCTGAAGAAGTGTGCATGCACACGAAAGCTCACACCAATGACAAACTTAGTTGGTCTCTACGGTGCTACTGGAAGGAATTTTTCTATTTTATTTCTATTTTATATTTAGCAAAGCCACTATGGCCTTGTCAATGGAAGCCACTTCAGGTTAGTGGCTCCGGTTTAGCAAACCTCATCACAGGGCCCCGGTGCTGCAGCTGAGCTGAGAGGAGCTGGCTGGCTGGCTGGCTAGGTCGCCACGAGGCACTTTGCCATGCAGCTCTGCTCCTTCGCAGCTCTCCTTTTGCTTGGATCTCAAGGTTTCTAGCTCCACGTTGACAGCTTCAATTGTTCTAGGCAAACGTAACTGAAGGCCAAGCTGCAGAAAGGCATCCAACGAGATCACACTTGGAAGCTGAGGCAGAGCATTCCTTCTGCCCGCTGCTGCCCTGCTGCTTCTCCCATCACCTTTGGCTCAGCCTAAAAGCGGCCTTCGCCAACATGGTGCCCTGAAAATATTTTGGACTACAGCTAGAGTGCGCCAGGTTGGCATAGCCTGTCTAAATAATTTATCCTGGCAAGGTCTGGCCCAGAAATAAGTGTATGGGGTGCTTGTTGCTTATGCGTTTAAGTTCAGAAGAAGCTGGGTTCATCGGAGGTTGTTGCCTAGCAACCGCTCCATCTGAGCGATACCTTGGACCAGTGTCTTCGGCAGGCATCCCCAAACTTCGGCCCTCCAGATGTTTTGGACTACAATTCCCATCTTCCCCAACCACTGGTCTTGTTAGCTAGGAATCATGGGAGTTGTAGGCCAAAACATCTGGAAGGCCGCAGTTTGGGGGTGCCTGGTCTTGGGCCTCCTACAATCAGAAATTTGGCTATGGGTGGTTGATGTCACAGTACTTAAGATCACAGGCTGCTTGTACTGGTGTGTCAGCCCAGTTAGAATTTCATCCTTTGTATCATCAGAAAGTATAAGAGAAGAGCAAGTAAGATTATTTGACTGAAGTTAGCTGTGCCTATTAATTTCAGTGGGCCTACTCTGAGCAGGACTAAAATTGGATGCAAGCTTTTGGGTCTTCCCTGCAAGAGACAGGCCATGCTTCTTGGCTTAGGGTCACGTCCAAACTGGGGACCGTTGTTTGTTTTGCTCTAACAAACCACGGCCAGTAAGCCAAGGACAAACCTTGGCTACAGATCGGAGTTCCTTGGAAGGGAAACAAACCACAATCCCTGATTTGGATGTGATGCTAAGATAGGGTTCGTGGCTTGTGTCTCTCCAGCGCTAGCAGGAGTGCGGGCAGAACGAACATAACCAGATTGTGCTGTGACTTGACAGGGCCTTTTCGGTGATGGTTTCCAAGTGTGGAACACCTTCCCAGGAGAGGTGCATCTGTCTCCCTCACTGTTGAGAAAGTTATAAATATTCCTGTTTGCCCAAGCAGCTGATGGTGGTTTGTTGCTTTATTTTATTTTTTATTTTTTAAAAGATGTTCTAAATGCTTTATTTTTATTGCACCATTTTAACGTTTTGATGCTCGCTGCTCTGGGCTCCTCTGGGAGGAAGCGCAGGATAGAAATTCCATGAACGAAATGAATAGATAATAAATAAATGTGGCCGCAGAAAGCTAGCAAGTCGGGGACGGACGGACTAGACTATAACCCTTCTCCCTGACGTGATCACCTTCTATGTGAAACCTGAATGTTTATCTTTACAAAAATCGAACAATCCTTTCACCTAGAAATCTAACACATCAGGGAGATTTCTCCTCCCTGACACTCCAGCTTTCGAGGCACAGGCTGCTCACCTGTTTGAGTTATTTGGTGGGCCCTGGGAAAGAGTGGGTGGTTCGGAGAAAGGTTATTTCAAGTCTACCCCCCTTTAACCAGCCCAAACCCACATGCGAAAACCCCACTGGTTGCCTCTACAGGTGGGGCATGGGGTTTTGTGTGTGTGTGTGGAAATAAAGGCACGCTCTTTGCTAGGGTAATGAGCTCGTTAGCCACACAATAAAACTCAGTGTTTGTAACCTGATAAATCCCTTGTTAATGTAATTAACCCTTTGATTCACGCAGAGGGCACCTGCTGGGAAGCAGTGGACTCTAGAAGCTGGGGTTTAATTCTTTGTCCTGGGGAAAGGGGTGTTTCTGAGTTCAGAAGAGGGAGATGGGGGTTGGTGGTGCTCTGCTGGGTCAGAGAAAAGGCTGTGGGGAGGCGAAAAGGGGAAGCGGCAGCCCCATTCAGTCACCACTGAAGTCTCTTAGATCTCTGGCATGCTAACATTAAGGGGGCTCCAGAAATTCACTAGGCAGTTACCAGATCCAGACCTGCTTAGTTTCAGCAAGGTGCTGGCTTCATGAACGTTCAGAATAAGCCCTGGCTGGCGGTCTGTTTATTAAAAACAAAAGCCCTGCCAAGTTTCTAGAGCCTGGTGCTTCAAGAGGAGCTTCGAAAAGGGCAATGGGGCATTTATTCATTCATGTTAAAGCATTCATAAACCGATCAGTATTTCAAGAATCTCTAAGTCTAAAAAAACCACAAACAATATACTGTTAAAGCAAATGAAATGATAATGAAATAATAAGACTAAACTTTACAAAACCCACATATATATAAACAGGAACAAAAACAGAGCCTGATAAAACAGCAATATAAAAGCACAGAAAAGCGAATAAAACAGAAAATCAGAGGACTTAAAAATATGTAAAATGGGGGCTTTTCTTATGAAGCAGGAAAATCCTGGGCATATAAACATACTCTCTGATTCCTGCTCTTGAACCCAGTTACTGATGCAGGATCTGTTATGCCATGATTAGAAAGGAATAAGTCCATGAGCATTGTATATCTTGCCCCCTCCCCCCTTCCCTGAGTTCTTGGTTTCTTCCAGAACTCCTGGTTGTTTAGGGTTGGTTGACACAGTGAGCAGAATCAAATGCTCAAGCCTGGACTGTTCCATTCCAGGCTGCTGGTGGGGTAGAGGGTTGCATATTTGAATGCTCTCCCATGGGGAGGTGGCGGCAGCGGCAACTGCCCCTATTCCTGATGCAAAGTGAGGCCACCGATTTTGCAAGCCATTCTGGGTGGCAGAGTAGGAGGCAGACAGGTGTGATCCATGGGGACCACAGTCTAATAGGAAACGTGCTCCATGATGGCGAGCGGGAGATGTGTTTTCAGGAATGGGAGCGAGGTGCCTCTGCCTTGAGCATTGCCCAGCTTACAAATAAAACTGTGGACAAACAAGCTCGCATCCACACCGTACTTGTGAAGCACATAGCTTCCCCCAAAGAATCCTGGGAATTGTTGTTTGCCCCTCATTGATCCACTGTGTCCCCGCACCCTCAAGAAACTACAGCTCCCAGCATTCTTTGCCGGAAGCCACACGCTTTCAATGTATGGCACGAACGTGGCTAAAGCCTATGACCCTTTTATTTTAAATTGGGGAAGTTGCTTGTGCAGATGAAACACAAAGGTGTAAGAATGGCTCTGCTGCCGGATCAGGCCACCTGCTCCAGCATCCTATGGCTGTCCAGAAGCCTCTGGGATGCTTGTGGGCAGACCACAAAGGCAGGCGCCTCCCCTACCATTGATCCCTCAGCATTTGATGTTCTCCGGTACACTACCTCTGAACATGGAGTTTCTGCTTAGTTAGCTTGCCTTAGAGATATTAAGAGACTTTCCCTCCAGTGAAATTGCCTAATTTCTTTTTAGAGTTGCTTGCAAGGGGGCTTCGCAAGACCAGACAATCAGCTGCAAACCATTATTATTATTATTATTATTATTATATTTATTAAATTTGTATACTGCCCTTCTTCTGTAGTTCTTTGGGTAGGGCAGGTGGCTTAAATGGTCTGGCAGGCCAAATGGGGAACCCTGGGGGTTGCACCAAACACCTTGAATGGGTGAGTACCTAGACAAGTCCTGTTGAGTTTTGGTAGGTCTGGGACAATGCCTCGTGGGTCAGGGCATGAGGTCAGTAGGGGAAAAAAGTTTGTGTGCTCTTCAGCTCAAAATGCATGGTGCATTCAACAAAATACAAATGCAGGAACAGTTCTGAATGTTCAGGTGGAATACTTACCAGCTGGAAATTCCTGGCTTTTAAACCAGCCACTCCAACATTTTCACTTTTTTCTTTCTTTTGGGCAGGTACATGACCTCTGTGACAATTTCTGCCACCGCTACATCACTTGCCTCAAGGGGAAGATGCCCATCGACTTGGTCATCGACGACAGAGACGGGGGCTCAAAATCCGACCTTGAAGATTTTGGCGGCTCCTGCGCCAGCCTCTCCGATCAGGTAGGACACATGAGCGGGGCATGAGCTTTGGGTAACAGGCCCTGGCTGCAGCCGAACCGTTTGCCTGCTGCAATCATAATTTGACTTTAAGAAAAAGTTTTCTTAAAAGTTTTCAAGGAGTTTTCTGCCGACATGGAAATTTGCAAATGTAGATTCTCAGGTGCGTGTCTGAATGTTGCGCTGGTGATCAGCGGCATCCCTAAGCCAGCTATATTGCAAAATGTTTTATAGGAAAAGTGGTGTGGTGTAAGGATCTCCCAGTGGCATTTCCATGCACAGCGCTCCCTTGATGCAAAGCATCATTCATGAGTTTGGGATGCTTACCTGCAATAGCTCAGGGGTTAAAGTGCTGAAGGTTCGGTCTCTAGCATCTTCAGGTATGACTGAGAGGTGTGGGAATGTTCAGGATGGCAAGAGAGCATATATTGGTTATTAATATCCTCCCTAACTTGTGCTAGCAAGTTCCTTTACTTAGCAGAGCTTACATTCCCCCATTTTACATACACAGCACATAGCTGGTTGCAGGCTAGTGTGAGCCTCTCACTATTATACAATTCAATCTGTCTCAGATTGAATTGTACGTTCCTGGTAAGTTCCCTTGAATCCCTCTTAAAAGAATAAAGACGCCACAATCTTATTCAAAGTCTATAAAAGTAGTTTACTTACATCAGTTCACAGTTGGATCCCTGAAGGCAAATATGTACATGTGGATCTACCCCATATGGAGAGGAATGATCCCAGTGCTTCTGCTAACTGGGAGCTAGCAGAGGAGTCCTTTGGTTACCTGGACAGGTTAGATCATGCCCACCTTCTATATATATATATATATATATATATATATATATATATATATATAAACATCTTTATTTCAAAAACAAAAAACCATACAAATAATAATACATAAAGCAACAAAAACAAAACATAAAACACAAAACACACAAAATACAAAAAGTACAATAAAAATACCCACCTTCTATCACATGCAAAAGGAAGGATGCTGCAGCCCAGGAGGAACAGGAAGTTTCAACTGGCTGGGCCAAACATCCCCTTGCATGTCCACTCTAGGAAAACAAGGAATGTTGTATTTGACTGCTCCCAGTGGATTACATCCCAAAAGATGGACCCTTATCTGGAACCATGGAAAGCCACCGCTAGCCAGTGTAGACAGTAATGTGCTACGTGGACCAATGGTTGGACTTGCAATACAGCAAATTCCTATTTTCCCAATAGCCAATGTGCAATTGTGGTAACAGCAGGATTTTCCAGATTGTTATTTCACATTGCAATTTGGGATCCTAGAGTTGTTGTGCCAGTTAAAGAGGATAGTGATCTGGCTTAATGCTACATTCTTTATTTATCCCCCCCTTTTTTAAAAAACAATGGGACATAGCTCTTTTCCTGCTGTGGAAACAACCCTTTATAATTAGTTATTTCTTACCATTAGCTGCGCTGCCTTTTTGTGATGAAATTTTAATCCCATGTTCACCATTTTCTCTGCTCTCTAGACATGCTGGAATTCTGTTCTTTCCATCCCTGAAAAGGGGAGGTTGAAACAATCCCTTTAATAAATAAGTAATCCATCATGTGACCTTGTGTTTTCTAACCATTTCTGACCGACTAGCTTGGGTCAGCTTTCTTTATGCTGGGCAAGAGTTATAAGAAGTCTTGTCTGGCCTCACGGCGCTCCCCTCTTTCTTTCTGAGAGTTAATGGCAACTTTTCAGAACCCAGTTGTTGTATCGGGGACATAACATTTGCTGTTGCAATGATGTGACCCCACCCTCTTCGGTTTAGGAAATGATAACCCCAGATATTTCTTATACAGCTGTTTCTTCCAAACATATTGAGTTCAGAAGAGTCCCTTCTAGTCTTAAATCCTGCTCTTATCCAGGGCCTGCTGCTCCAGCTCCCTATTTTGTGCGTAAAAGTGTGGAGATCATAACCTAACCCGCTTTCTCTGCTGAGAGACTCTTACTTGGCTAATATGCCCAATCTACTGCTTCAGTCTGTTACAGGTACTATCTAATACACATTCTGCTTTTGTAAGAAACTACAACCCCAGAATATAGCTGCCAGACTGGTGACTGGGAGCAGCTGCCGGGACCATATAACACTGGTCCTAGATGATTTACATTGTCTCCCAGTATTTTTCCGAGCACAACTCAAAGGCTTGGTGGTGATCTTAAAAGCCCTAAATGGCCTCTGCCCAGTACAGTCAAACCTCGGTTCTCGAACGGCTCCGTTTTCGAACATTTCGGCTCCCGAATGCCAAAAACCTAGAAGTAAATGCCGGTTTTTGAACATTTTTCGGAACCCGAACATCTGATATGGCTTCTGCTTGAGTGCAAGAAACTCTTGCAACCAATCGGAAGCCACGCCTTGGTTGTTGAACGGTCTTCCGGAACGGATTATGTTCGACAACTGAGGTTTGACTGTATACCTGAAGGAGCGTCTCTATCCCCATCGTTCTGCCTGGACACTGAGGTCCAGCTCCAAGGGCCTTCTGGCGGTTCCCTCCCTGCAAGAAGTGAAGCTACAGGGAACCAGGCAGAGGGCCTTCTCGGTAATGGCACCCACCCTGTGGAACGCCCTCCCACCAGATGTCAATGAAATAAACAACTATCTGACTTTTAGAAGACATCTGAAGGCAGCCCTGTTTAGGGAAGTTTTTAAGGTTTGATGTTTTGTTGTGTTTTTTATATTTTGTTGGAAGCTGCCTAGAGTGGCTGGGGCAACCTAGTCAGATGAGGGGAAGATAAATAATAAAATTATTATTCTTATACGTGGGGCCAAAGCAAATGTTTTCCTCTCCGCCCAACAGGGTGCCAGACTAGGGAAGAGCTCACTTTTGCCACAGATCTGAAGTGACCACTTGCAGAGAGAGAGAGCCCTTGAAATCAGGCCATACAGAATTACACCAATGGCCTCCACCAATGACTCCCCAATGTTTAGGAACAGAGGCTTTCCCCAGTCCTAGCTGGAGTTCCAAGGGTGCGAATCTTTTGCCTTCAAGTAGCGTTTTGCCATGTGATGATACTTTTTGTTGAGGCGGGCGGAGGCGCAGAAATAACACTTGGATATCCTCGGGCTACCCTACTTCTCACATAAAGCATTTTGAAATATAGCTGACTTTGGGATCTCCCCCCCCCGCCCCCGGTACCCCTTGTCCCGCCCCCCAACAGGTTTAGCAGGCTTCTGTTTGCTTCAAAAAGCCTTTTGATCGGCAGCGGCAAGGGGGAGAAAGGAATGGTGTGTTTGCATCCTACAAAGCCAACCTTATCTCTCGAGCCACTTTCCACTCTTTTCGGTCTACCTTAATTTTTTTTTTGGGGGGGAGTGATTAATAATGGTGTAAAATAAATATAACCCCTTCTCTCCCAGCCTGTATGGCCACTCTCACCCCTTCCCCTGTAAGGGAAGAGGGGGAGGGGGCAACCCAGCTCTCCTTGCAACATTCATGAGCTTGAAAGAAAAGGGTCGGACATTTGGAAAATAATTACCCCTGACAGTTAGCTGGTAATGAAGGAGACGTGGTCGCCTCTTGCACTGCCCCTGATCTCTCCCCTCCCCGCCCTGGCAACTTTTTCATTTTTTCCCAAGCCCCGCTAATGCAGTCAACACATTCATTTGCCTATAGCAACTTCCTTGCATTTTTAATGTGCCCCGGGGCTATCGGGCTGGAAGCTTCGCAGAGTGGAGGGTTTTTTTGGGGGGGGGGTTGTTGGCGCAGGGATATGGAGGGGAGGAGGAGGAGGAGGCTAATTCTAGCAACATCCGCAGCCCGGCATCTGAGGACCGACTCCTTTCTTAGCCGTTCATCTCCCCTTCCACGCTGAACATGAAGGGGAAAGAAAGCGCTGTCGGATGGAGCCCTGTCTTCTCCCATCACCAGCGACTGACTGCCTAAGGGAGCCTGTAAGCAAGGCCTGGTGGCCTGCCCCTGTTTTTTCACCCCACACCCTGCTTTATCACAGGTACACTGCGCCTCTACATGGAGGTTCTGATTAGCTATTGCGCTCCAGGACTTTCAATATGAGCCCCCCCCTTTTTTAAACAAGTCGTCTGAATTTCCCATTTTTACCCTTTGACACTGATATTTTGACCAACCTCGGTTCTCCCAATTGTAAATTGCTAGGGCTAATATTAATATTGCATTTTTTACACCTGCAGTGGGGCCTTCTGATGAAGGGCAGGTAAGAAGTGCACTTTGGGTGAGCCTACATGCCGTGTAACTTTTGCCTGGCTTTTACCCGGGGCCAAGCCTTGACTGGGGCAGCCCTGCAGAACTCCTTGCCAATAGAAATTTGGCAGGAGCCATTCCCTACCCATTTTTTATGCCTTCTAAAAACGGTACTATTCA
The DNA here is from genome assembly GCF_965207765.1 of Zootoca vivipara. Taxonomy (NCBI): domain Eukaryota; kingdom Metazoa; phylum Chordata; class Lepidosauria; order Squamata; family Lacertidae; genus Zootoca; species Zootoca vivipara. The sequence goes on from NC_142589.1 coordinate 79,131,142, forward strand.
GACATGCCTTTTGAACCTGAGATTCTTCCTTTGACATTCTTATTGTAGCACTGTGTTTTTCTTCCGTGTGTGCTATCTTCTTGTAGGGAAGTGCGATTTTTAATAAATAGAAAAATAAAGGTAGCGGCTTTTGCTGCGGCCGTCAGTTTCATGATTGGGCGTGGGGAATGTTAATATCCCAAATCCCAAATAATAATTATTAAACATTCAAATCCCACCCCCGTTAACATGCTTCTCTCTGCTTATGGCCCTTAAGTCTCCGTCCTTTGGCTGGGGAGCCAAATCTCAGCCCTGGACTTGACTCTTAAGCGGCTCTCGTGAAATCCGCTTTGGGCAGAAGCTCCTGGGCCTGCACTTAATTAACCGCTAGTGTTGCTACCTTCGCTTCCTAGAGTTTGAAACAGCGACCCCCTGACCCCTCCCTTCCCGTTTATTGTGGTCTACAAGTGTTAGGTTCGCTTTCGAAATCCGCAGCTCCTTAACCCCCTGAACCCCCTAGGCCTCTCGCTTGTGGGGCTCCTGTGATCAGCTCTGCCAGGTTAATCAGGCAGGGCATGAGAGGGCAGGGCGGGGGCGCGGGGGACCCGGGGCTTTGTTTTAGTCCCCCGGCAAGTCGGGGGGCTGCAATCCGAGCCCCTTCGGTAGCTGTGCGAGAGGCCCGGTGTCCCCCTTTGAACTCTGTTCAATTGGGCAAGGGAAGGGAAGGGAAGGGGGGGTCAAAATAATTACAGCCCCAGCGGAGGCGTTGTGGAAATCCCTGCTAAATCCTGGCCTCCTCCTTAAAGGATTTATGGGGAGGGATAGAAAGGCTTGCATGGGAGAAGGAACTGGGAGCTGCGGATAAGGGAATTGCCCCCTTTCCCCCATGGCAAGGATTCCCTGAGCTGGCAGCAGCCTCTGGACAGGCGGAAGTCGAACCGGCAAAGCTGCCACCCTTGCCGAATACCCTTGCCAGGAAAAACAAATTTCATAGAATCGTAGAGTTGGAAGGGACCCTGAGGATCATCTAGTCCAACCCCCTGCAACGCAGGAACACGCAGCTGTCCCTTACGGGGATCAAACTTGCAACCTTGGCGTTATCAGCACCATGCTCTAATCAACTGAGCTTTATTTTGTCTGTTTGTTTCTTCCTGTTGGCGCAGGGCCAGGGTAGGGAAGAATTTGCCTTCCAATGGTCCCTGTTTACAAACACGCTAGGGGTGCTAATAATACCAGTCTACCTTGCAGGGATATTGGGAGGACTTTTGAGGGGGTGCAGGCAGTCTGGTGCCCTCCAAATCATTGGACTACAGTTCCCATCATGGGGGGGCACATGGCTAACTTTCCATACTGAGCACCCAAAGTGACTGGGGAACAGGAGTGGTGGAGAGAGAGAAACTTTCCCAGAGAACTATTTTTCTCCTCCTCCTCATATGCTCAGGGATGAGGGATGCTTCGAGGTCAATAAAGAATTAATTGCAGGGTGTTCTAATTGGTTTGCAGAATGTACATGGGCCGTCTATAAGTTTTCCTAGCTGGGTCTCTGCCACGGGAGTCTATTTTGTACTGCCTTTACATTCACCTGCTCTTATTTTCTGTGTCGTGTTTAACTGGTTTTCCACGCCACGTTCCTTGCATTTTGTACCTTGCCCTGAGGTATGGGCGAGGGAGGCAATTTAGTTAGCTAATTAGTTTAATTAAGAATACAATATAGATTTGACTCTGGTTGCGTGGCATTTGGGACAGCCGAGCACTTTCAAGGATCAGCTCAGTTCTTGCAAAGCTTCTCTTCCAAGCCATTCACGGCACTCAGGAATAAGAATTGCCTTGTAGGTGACAGGTGAAGGGCTCTATATCTAATCTACCCTTCTGCTGATAATCATTCTTCCTGGGTTGGGGATGAAAGGAAAATGTGGTTCTGGGTAATATCCTGGTGCCCACTCACACAGCTAGCCTTGCCATGTGTGCTCTCTTCGCCTGCAGAACAACTCTTGGATCCGGGACCACGATGAGACGGGATCCACGCACTCGGGAACGCCGGGACCTTCCAGTGGTGGGATCGCATCGCAGAGCGGTGATAACTCCAGCGAACAAGGTAGGTTTAGCGGATGCTGGAGGGAGGAGAAAGGCTCTGCTTCCGTGGTCCTGGATTTTTTGTGTGGGCACATGGCAAGCAGAGCATTGCAGAGAGAGCTCTTTAGGCGGAATTAAGTATCTAAAGAAAGTGTGAAAAGTGATGTCTTTGACCAAGAGCGCTAATACAGCGAAGAAAGAATTTAAGGGAACAATTGTAGAAAAAGAAAAGACATCCACCTCAAATAAAAATATTTGACACGGGTCAACAAAATAGGGAAGCTCAAGAAAAATAACTAGTGGTCCACGTATAACAAAATACAGCGGTACCTCGGTTTTCGAACGTTATCCGTTCCGGAAGACCGAGTCCTGAAATGTTTGAAAACCAAAAACTCAGTACGGAAGACTCGATACAGAAAGCTCAATACGGAAGCTGGGTGGCATGTTCGACTTCTGAGGCGAGTTTGAAAACCGAAGCATCTATTTCTGCGTTTACGGAGTTCAAAAATGTTCATCAACAGAGACGTTTGAAAAACAAGGTCCCTTGTACCAACAATGAACCAGGTAACCTGACAATAAAATTGTTGCACGGCAACGAAAGTTAAGAAACTGAGTTGAAAAAGTCAGTTACGATCACCATAATCATGATAGTTGTTCTTAGCATTTAAATATTGCAGCCTTACTCAGCCTGGGGTCTTCCAGATGTTTTGGACTACAACTCCCATCAGATCCAGCTTAATTCATTTGCCTTCAGTCTGGGAAGAGTGGCATTGCAGAATGACTTAACCGAAGGCAAGCAAAGTCAGTTCCGAGTGAGGGGAATGCTTCCTGAATCACATTGCCCTCACTGTGAACGACGCGTGCCAACTATATGAATTCTGGGAAGGGGAGTGAGCGCAGTCCCATTCTGTGCAGCACTCTCTTCTCTTTTGAGCCCTCCTCTCCAAAATCTGTGAAGCCAGCAATGCTTTTCGTAGCAGACTTCTTTGCAGACAGTGCTCCTCTTCCTAATTTCAGCTTTCATATTAACTCAGCCATCTATGCCACAGCCCTGTGTGTCAGGCCATTATTTATGAGACTCGTCTTGCAAAAATAATAATAATGAGGGATGGAGGCTGAGGCAAAGAAAATGGTGGCTCGGCTGAGGATTTGTACTGGAGAGATGCATGGAGCTGGCTATGGAGGGAGAGTCCCTCTGTAAAATCGCGGTCCCTTAGCACAAGAGCCATGACAGACTGGAGTAATTTGTACGTTGCAGCTGCAAACTTTCACCCAGCGATGAGATGCTTCTGGGACTAAGATGCTGGTTATAATGAAGTGAGGAGGGCCAGTCGAGTCTAGACTTACTTGTCTTGTTTTTCTACAATGTATTCAGCGGCTTGCACAGCAATGGCCAAAGAGGTCCTTACAGAGCTTTCCATCTGAATTTAAGCAGTGTATTATGTGGGAAAGTCAGTAAAGGTTGGAGAGGAGGGCAGAGGGAAGGCTGAGCAAAGGGGGGGGGAATGTGAGCACATCCAGTTACATCCACTTCTTTTGGGGACCCCAGTTGCAGGATCAAAGGCTCTCAGAAAATGAGAAGATGGGGCACATCTGTGAAACCAGGCTTTGCATAGTGGTCTTCACCAGAGACAAGGTGTGTGTGGGGGGGATATACCTTTGGGTACCTAACATACCCCAGCTTACCTGCATACCCTTAAACTGTGCCAAGCAGTGCTGGATTTAGAGTGCTGTGGTTGGTTTCCCCGCACAGGGCGCTGAGCCAATGGGGTTCAAAATTGAGAAGATCCATTTGCGGGCAGCAAATGTTGGCCTCGCTCAGGGTGCCAGACTCCCAAAGATTTCCAAAGTTTGCTCCTGGAGCCAAGGCCACCCAAACATAGCGCAGAAATGATCAGCAGTGCTTTAGGATTATGAGTTCTGTGAACTTACGATGTAATCTGTGTTTTATCGGCCAACGTATGGATCGGGATGCAATTATTCTTTGGATTCCACAGTCCTTTGAATTTTGCGATGTACGAAAGAACTGTCTCATTTAGAATAAAATGGATTTCGAAGGGCAGACCTTCAGATGAGGTGTGCTCAGAAATGCTCGTTTTGCGATAGAGCAAGTATTTGAATAAGTAAATGAAAACAAGTATTTAAGGATGAATTTTCACGCTGATTTTTATTTTTTTAAAAAAACAACACCCCAGAGGCAACTGTAAAAACAGAACAGGCTTATGAACAAAAATGTGTGAAACCAGATTTCTCCATTGGAAGAAATTATGGTCAATATAGTCAAACCTGTCCTAAGGTGGGGTGTTTTATTTTTGGGGGGGGGGGAGGATACAAACTGGCTTGTGTTAAGTGTTCCGGGCCTTCTCTCATCCAGATTCTGAAGCGTTGCAAGGGAGCCCCCCCCCCCGTGCCAACGCTCTGCTTTCCCTCCCCGTGCCTTAAGCCAGGAAGGAGATGCATTGTGGCCTCCCATCTGTGTTTTGCAATCCCCGCATGTGCGGAGAGGCCGTGAGTGCCCACCTACAACACCTGTGAGCATGTGCCACAGAAAGCCGGAGATCGCTGTTATGCTAATTAGAGTGTGAGTTTTTACACACACACACACACACACACACACACACACACACACACACGGGCCTCTGCATTCCAGCAGTCGCCATCTGTTGAGCAAATACGCTGAGAATGGGGGCATCGAACTGAAGAAAGGGGAAGCAAAGGCAGGAGGAAAGAGGAGGGCCGTGTGTGTGCTGGCAGCCCTCAAAGCTGGGGGTCGCCCTGGGAGTCACTGCGGCAGAGCTGCAAGCTGCCCCACGGAACCTCCTCCTCCGACCTTGCAAAGCGCAGAAGTCAGCCTCCAATGGGGGGGTTTGTGAGGGGGGAGCAGGCGAGGGAGAGATGAAAAAGGAGGACCAGAGTTGGAGGAGGGGTGGACTGCCCTGGGAAAAATCGAGAAACAGCATCCAGGTTTTTTAGAGGCGATGGGGTGAGCGAGGCCTCCTAGGGGAAGGAGGAAGATTTAGCCTGCTGACTTCCCGGCCCCCTCCCCCCCCAAAAAATGTCCTGTCTTCTTCTTGCCTCCATCCTGGTCCTTGCCTGCTGGGCCCACTCCTCTCACCAATGTGGGCGGTAAAAGGATGTGTGCGTGTTAGGAGACCTGGCATGCAGGGCTTTTAAGGGACGAAGGGTTAACATTTCCATCCACTACCCCCTCACTTCCTTTCACACAGTGCCCTTCAGGAAAGTTAGCCATCAGCCCAGTTGCTAATCCCTTGCAAATCAGCAAGGAGTGGTAAAATTGGCTGGGCCAGTTTTTGAGATGCTTCCGGCCTGGAGGGTTTGCCTTCCTTTGACCGCTTGGAGAGCTTGGGAGCAAATATGGTGCTGGTGAGTGTGAATTAAGCTCTACCCCATGGGTAGGCAAACTAAGGCCCGGGGGCCGGATCCGGCCCAATCGCCTTCTAAATCCGGCCCACGGATGGTCCAAGAATCAGCGTGTTTTTACATGAGTAGAATGTGTCCTTTTATTTAAAACCAATCTCTGGGTTATTTGTGGGGCCTGCCTGGTGTTTTGACATGAGTAGAATGTGTGCTTTTATTTAAAATGCATCTCTGGGTTATTTGTGGGGCATAGGAATTTGTTCATTCCCCTCAGCCCAAAAATATAGTCTGGCCCTCCACAAGGTCTGAGGGACAGTGGACCAGCCCCCTGCTGAAAAAGTTTGCTGACCCCTGTCTACCCAACCTCTCTCCTTCTGTGGCTATATCAGTTGTTCCAGGCAGGGAAAGTTCAAAACAACCATTTAATTTTTATTTTTTTAAAAACCAGATTAAAACACCCATCAGCATTCTTCGTACCTAGATAGGCTTGCCGAAAGAAAAAAAATGTTTTCAGCAGGTGCTGCAAAGGTTTTGGTGAAGGTCCCTGCTTGAGATCAATAGGCAGGGAGTTCCGAAGTGGGGATGGGGGTTCGCCTAGAGCTTTGAAGGCCCCACCCATCAAGAGACCATCACCAGCTGAAACCCACTTCTTTTTTGGCCCAGTTCCCCACCCTGCTCTTCTAACCACGAAGCATTGGCTTGTCCCCAATGTTAGTCCTGCCCAGAGCAGACCCACTGAAATGAACAAGTCTGAGCTTGGGCCAGGGGTTCCCAACAAAATTTTCTCGAGGACCCCTCATCGAGCCGCTATTGTGACAAGGACCCCCATTAATTCCTAATCCTAAAATTAAAAAGTGAGAGCCAAATTAAGAGTCTTTTTATATTTTATATTTATACGTTTTTTTACAGTTCTTCCTCTTCATCTGTAGGCCTTTGTCGTTTTAACGAACCACTTTTTAACCAACGGTCCATTTTTAACTACACGAACTGTAGCTTCCGCGAAAAACAACGCTTTGTTTACGAACACTACTGTTTTGCAAAGAGGCAGCGCGTGCCAGGGAGGAGGGAGGGGAATGGAGAAGACAGGGTACCTGCGCAGTAGCACACAAATGAAGCCGACGCGCACAAAGCATCTTGGGGAGGTGAGCGTTAGTAGAATGCGCGCGCTGCCTCTTTGCAAAACAGTAGTGTTTGTAAAGCGTCACCTAACGGCATACAGCAGAACTACTGCCTCTATCTAATTCTAGTTTTGCGCTAGACTCTGCTCATGCAGGAAGCGGCCAAAACAAAAAATCTGTTATCATACGAAATATATTTAATATATTTTTTATTCTAATAGCATCTTGCGGACCCCTCTGGCATAGCTCGCGGACCCCTGGGGGTCCCCGGACCACCTGTTGGGAACCACTGGCTTGGGCCATTCATTGCAATGGGTCTACTTTGAGCACAGCTTGGTTGGAGACTCGACATCCATAAACCTGTCTGCAGGCCTCCAGAGACAGGCCTGGTTACTCATGGCAGGAACAGAAAGAAGCCGGCCCCGTGTGTGTGTGTGTGTGTGTCCCCTTTCCTCTCATTCCAAGCAGAATGGTGACGTTCCAAGGGTCAAGGGGTCGGCGCCTAAACGGGAAGGGGAGGGGCAGCTTGCTTTTTGCAAAGCGAAATGCAGGGGGGAGGGCTGGGTGTTTCTTGCTGCCCACCAGCGGCTGATCAAGCCGACATTTTTGCCCGACATTCCATTCCTTCTCTGGGTCAGTCGGCTTCCCTGGCTGCCCGTGGATTGGGGAAGTTACAGGGGACAGATGCATGCAACAAAAGACACACACACACACACACCCCAGCCCCAGCTTAAGTAGCAATGGGTTAGGTAATAATAATGATAATATGCCACCTTTCGCCAGAAAACTGCAGAGCGGCTTGCAGCATGCAAGACAAATTTCACAACATAACATCTATGTAACATCTAACTCAAAATAATTATACAAATGCAATCATTTTAAGGAATGCATAATGAAACGCGAATTCTCATAAAAGCAACAGCATAAATAGAAGAGAAAATCAGCAGCAGGGTATCTAAACTATAAAGGCAGCCCACAGATGCAGAATCTTCTGTCAAAGGTAGCTCTTGATCCTGGCTACCTATAGAAAAATGACAGAGTTTCCCAGCTCTTCACCTGAGGGCTTTCCTTCCCTCTCCTAGTCTCTCACCCTAGGTGAGCTTCGCTTCCCTGCTTCTCTCTCAGGGCACTTAGCACTAAAACGTTCCCGTGCATTAACCCAACTCTTTACTGTGTACACCTCTAAAGCACATTTGAAGCACATTGCGCTACTGAGTACTGGATAAAGGGCTTGGTAAATTTAGGAACCGTTTTGCAGCTCCGAAGTACGGTATGTTCCTCTGGATTCAATGGGACTTAACCCCAGGTAAGTTTGTACTAGCGGTGCAGCCTTGATTGCATCGTGTGTGCAAATATGACCCGAGCATCCATGTATGTGCTCGTGCCAATGTATATACCATGAAAAGGAAGAGGGCCGGAGTCAAATTGACTGGACCAGAAGCGCCTCAAAATCTGGTCTAGTCAATTTCTGCACTCCACTGAATTGCAAAGGATTGGCATCTTGACAGATAAACTAACTTTCTGAAGGACAACTGTGAGAAAGGGGATGAGAGTTACGCCAGTCTGGGCTGCCCCACCCATGAGGCAAGCTGAGGCAACTGCCTCAGGCGGCAGGTCCACTGGAGCAGCAGATTCTGGTGTCGATCTTTCTTCTTGTTCCTGATGCAGAGCTTCCCTGCCCCCTTCTTCCTTGGCGGGGAGGGGGGCAGCATTTTGGGGTCCGCCTCGGGTATATTGGGCTGGCCCTGGGACCTGGGTTTTACCCTTCTCCAAACCAGACTCTTGTGTCCAGGTTGGCAACAGATGTGAGATCAGGTAGCATCTCTCAGTGGGGTTGGTTTGGGCCTAGTGCAGGGGTCAGCAAACTTTTTCAGCAGGGGTCCGGTCCACTGTCCCTCAGACCTTGTGGGGGGGGCAGACTATATTTTGGGGGCAGTGGATGAACCAATTCCTATGCCCCACAAATAACCCAGAGATGCATTTTAAATAAAAGGGCACATTCTTCTCATGTAAGAACACGCTGATTCCCGGACCGTCTGCGGGCCGGATTTAGAAGGCGATTGAGCCAGATCCGGCCCCTGGGCCTGAGTTGGCCTACCCATGGCCTAGTGGCTTCCAGGTGCCAACTCTTAGAGTGGGATAATAAATTCAGACCCTCCAAGTGTCCCTATTTTCCCTGATTTAGAGAAGCCATCCTGGTTTCTGATTTGATCCCGGAATGTCCTGCTTTTCCTTAGGATTCCCCTATTTTCAATGGAGAAATGTTGGAGGGTATGGAGTTATCCTGTACAGGGAAGGGTTTTTTGTTTAATTTTTTTTTAAAATGTTTTTATGCCTGTTGAAAGCTGCCCAGAGCGGCTGGGGCAACCCAGTCAGATGTGTGGGGTATAAATAGTAAAATTGTCATTATGGAATGGGACGTCCCTATTTTCGTCAGAGAAATGTTGGAGGGTATGTAAATTAGTCCTTCAGAGGGTATGTAAATTGGTTTTCCCAGTAGTGATGTATGGAAGTGAGAGCTGGACCATAAAGAAGGCTGATCGCCAAAGAATGGATGCTTTTGAATTATGGTGCTGGAGGAGACTCTTGAGAGTCCCATGGACTGCAAGAAGATCAAACCTATCCATTCTGAAGGAAATCAGCCCCGAGTGCTCACTGGAAGGACAGATCCTGAAGCTGAGGCTCCAATACTTTGGCCACCTCATGAGAAGAGAAGACTCCCTGGGAAAGACCCTGATGTTGGGAAAGATTGAGGGCACAAGGAGAAGGGGATGACAGAGGACGGGATGGTTGGACAGTGTTTTCGAAGCCACCAACAAGAGTCTGACCAAACTGTGGGAGGCAGTGGAAGACAGGAGTGCCTGGCGTGCTCTGGTCCATGGGGTCACGAAGAGTCGGACAAGACTAAACGACTAAACAACAACAACAACAATATGTAAATTAGGAATGAGGGGAGAAATTAGAGGGATTTTCCTCTGAGATCAGGCTCCTTTATTCCAATAATAATAATAATAATAATAATAATAATAATAATAATAATAATGTGTTTACACAACTAGCTTAGGCTGGGATCTGTGCCCCTGTGGTGCTAAAGCAGGCACCCCCAAACCTTGGCCCTCCAGATGTTTTGGACTACAATTCCCATCATCCCTGACCACTGGTCCTGTTAGCTAGGGATCATGGGAGTTGTAAGGCCAAAACATCTGGAGGGCCGCAGTTTGGGGATGCCAGTGCTAAAGGGTACTTTGCTCATTTGTATTTGTGGATAAGAAAACTCTGGATCATCTGGTAAGGCCTGGGCTAAAGTCCTACCTCTGGTTCCACTGGAAAGCTGCCATTTCTAAGCCTCGGTTTTCCCTGTCTGTGAAATGGGGGAATACTGCAGTGAGGACACATGAGAGAGCTGCATTTTTATCTTAGGACTGCAACCTTTCACTAATAGGTTAGTCAACAAAATCATTTTGTAATTTGATTAGTGCTGGCTAAGCAAAAGAGTCAAAGGCACATTTTAATTCTGGGTTAGGACGTTAAGACACCTGCTTGTTTATGTTTTGAAACTAGTTCCCATATGTGACTAACAACGGGGAATGGCAAAGTAGAAATATCAAAGCCTTCTCTTTCCTGAAACAAGGAGGAGGAGCTTTCATTTATTAAATAGCAAATCATTTCAAAATGGGATCTATTTTTGGTAATGTGCACATTTATTTCAACTTAATTAGATAAAAGACAGACAATTAATCAAATAAGCATACAGTATAAAAGCTTGTTTTTTTCTAGGTTCAGATATTGTGTTTCTTCATTTAGGAAGAGTGTGCACTGTCTGTTCTGTGGCAGAACACAGAAGTGAGAGCCTCCTTGAAGCACACTGTTTCCCCCCCCATCCTGCTCTGCCTGGTCTAGTCATAAACCATAAATCCACCTATAATGTGGTAAGCAGACAAGAAAGGTGTAGAAGGGTACTGCCTGACCTTATCAAAGTCCCGAATCCTGGGATCTGCAAAATAATAATAATAATAATAATAATAATAATAATAATAATATGGTGACAGTGCTCACTTCGCCAAAATTTCTTTTGGTGAGGCTCTGCTGCCATTGTGCACATCTCACTGCAGTGACGTTGCTGCAGCCTTTCTTTTCTTTTCTTTTCTTTAATCTTGGCCTTTTGGCTTGCCTGGAAAAGCCCAACCTTCCAGCTGCATCTGCACCTCGCCCTTCTGGTTTTGTTCTTTGGCAAAGAATTGTCCTTGTGCACCCCTCTGCAAGCAGAGTACTGGAAACAGAGGGCAATGGATTTTACTTTTGCATTTTTGTGTGCGGTGGTGGGGAAGTGGGAGAGGGGAGGGAAGCAGGGTGGGGCTGGTGATCAAGTGGGGACACGGGTGATGGCTGCTGGAAGCCCCCGACAGCAGCGCTTTCTCTGATGCATAATTTACGTCCCCCTCCAGGCAGGGCTTTTAAGCTGCCTTTTAGCCGGAGGATATAAAAGCATGACAGCTGTTCCATTGGGCTAGGATTGGGCGGGTGTGGGGGGAAAGAGACGGGATTTTATGTTTGTTAGGCGAGGCTTGTGTGCAAAGGGAGGCGGTGAGCGTGTGATAGCAGGGGGTTCCACAGTGCAGGCCCCCCCCTTTTCTTGGGCATTGATAGGAGGGAGGAAGTTCTGTCTTCAGCTGAGGAGGTTGACTCAAAACGGGCAGAAGTCAATGGGGTTTTTCCTTGTAAGTGGAAGGATGCTACTGTGTGGGATAAGAAACCTTATTTTATTAGCTTTTAAATCTCAGCTTTCGCCCCAAAGAGCTCAAAGTGGCCGTACAGGGTTGTCCTTCCTTTTTTAAAAATCCTGACAACAACCACCCTGTAAGGTAGGCTAGGCTAGGCTGAGAATGTGACTGGTTGGCCTAAGGCAGTGCTTCTCAAACTTCTTTATCTGGGCCATGTTTTCAGAAGGCTCGCTCCACACAGAATTTCTTATTGATGACATTGGAAAACGAAAGGGAATAGCTCCTACTCGCACTTGATTTATAACACAGAACACAACTACTTTATAATATGATCACGGGGCACCCAAAAAGTATAAATGCAGCTACATAATAGCACAAATCATTGCCAATATATAATTATAAATGAGTTTTCTCCAGCTTTCCCCAAGGTTGTGACTCTGGAGTACAACTAAGATTGTGCTTGATGCTCAGTCTTGATCTCATTTTGAAAACACATCTATCCATATTCTGCAAATAATCCCCCCCCTCTATACTACACTGAAATGTTTAAGTGTTTCTTTGATGGTCCTTGAACTTTCCTGCCACACTTGCCATCCTCTCCTGCCACACGAGTGTGGCACATCATACCCTTTGAGAACCCCTGGCCTATGGTCACTCATTGAGCACCAGGGCTAGGCAGGGCCTTCTGCCTGGTCCTTCCTGGTCCTAAACCAACACTCCAACCACTGCACAACACTGCCTCATCTTCAGGACCTTTCGTGGTTATGCATAGGCGGTTTTAGGGAAGTGCGACTGGGTGCCGCCTTGCAGGGAGCGCCGAAACAATGCTGTAGAACGGAGAGCGAGAGGCACCAAATTTTAGCGTCACTGAAATTTCAGAGCCCAAAGTCTGCCACTGAGTTGTGGGATGTATTTCAAATAAAGGCAGCACATCATGTTCTTCCTTAGTAATCCACCATCCCAGAGAGAGAGAGAGAGAGAGAGAGAGAGAGAGAGAGAGAGAGAGAGAGAGAGAGAGAGAGAGAGAGAGAGAGAGAGAGAGAGAGAGAGCGCCTTGCCTAGGCTTCCAAGTCCTCTGCCTCCTCATGATATAAAAACTTCTTGTATGTTAAACAGAAAGGTCTCCAAGCCTATTTAAAAACATGAGCATAAGTTATAGCATGCATTACGGCCTGCATTATAAAACAAATATGTTGGCATGTGTTTTTATCTAGTTTTTAGCTTATTGTTGATTTATTTATTTATTTATTTAAAAACTGGCTTTAAAATGTTGGCTTTTTCATTGATAATTTCATTTATTCTTCTTATAAACTGCTTTGAGAGTTTGGGGGCTTTTCAATCAAACGGGATATGAATTCTATGAATTAAACAAACAGATATACAGAGAAACGTGCGCAGTTCATAAGAAAGAATTACACAAGGCACCCCCTCCCCTCTGCCCCTGAATAAAGGTATGCTGTTCCCCATTCCACTGGGGGGGGTGCCTCCCCCAAGATGTTTGCTGTTGATTTAGGGCGATTCGTCATAATTTTCTTTCCACTAAGATAAATCCCAGAGCAGGGTTACATCTTAAAAAGTATAGAATAAAATAAAACAATCAGGGGTGGGGAATCCAAACCACCACAGTAGCCAACTCAAATATCCCATCCCAGCACTGCAAGAGTGGCGTTGCTGGATTCCATCTCCCAGCCAGCATGGCTAATGAGAGATACAACAGCATCTGCAAGGCCACAGGTTAGCCACCTCTGAGGCTGGTTAATTATCTGATATCTGGAGTGGGTCATTATCTGAGCATCTGGTGCCTCCCTGTGGCATCTGATGGCCAACCTTTGGCCTCCCAGGTATTGCTGGACCACAGGCTCCCAATATCGCTAACCACTAGCCATGCTGGCTAGAGCGGTTGGGAGTCCGACAATGTCTGGAGGAGCCTTAGGTTCCCTTCCCTGTCTTGTCTACTTGCGAGCAGAGGAGATGCCTGTGGCCAAGTATAGAATCGTAGAGTTGGAAGGGAACCCCAACGGTCATCCAGTCCAACCCCCTGCAATGCATCCGTGAAAGATGGCCATCCAACCTCTGCTTAAAAACCTCCAAGGAAGGAGAATCCACAGCCTCCCAAGAGAGGTCAGAAGGTACAGTGGGACCTCGACTTACGAGCTCCTCGACATCCGACGTTTTCGACTTACGAGCGGAAAAAGTGGCCGCGTGCTTACGATTTTTCCGACATCCGAACGGAAAACCCATTCGCGGCTAGATGCGGTTTCCTCGACTTACGAGTTTTTAGATGCAGTTTCCTCGACTTGCGAATTTTCCCATTTCCAATGCATTCCTATGGGAAAGCGCTTTTCCTATGGGAAACTCGACTTACAAAGTTTTCGACCTATGAGTGTGCCTTTGGAATGGATTAAATTCGTAAATCGAGGCCCCACTGTACTTCTTGGTGTTTAGTTGGAATCTTCCATGTGATAGCCTTTAGCTATTGGAAGATGGCTATCATATCTCCTCCTCTTTTTGAGGCTAAACATACCCAGCTCCTTCAACCGTTCCCCATAAGGCTAGCCTTCTAGACCCTTGACCGCGTACGCCATTTCTCTCTCCTTTTGTGTTGATCCAGTGGACGTGTGACAGCCAGCTCTGCCTCAAGGACACAGGCAGCCCATCTTAAATTGACGGATCGTCCATCTGTTTTATCCCTCTTAACTCACTGCTGTTTGCTCTGACTGATGAGGCCTCTCCAGACCAGTGTTGAACCATCTAGAGATGCTACAGGTGGAAACAGCCACTTTTTGCATGCAAGACACGTTCTCTACCATGACCGCTAATGCCTGCCTAATGGACAGGCTTAGCTGGTCCTCTATGGTGGCCAGATCCGAGGAGCACCTGCTACACTGCAAACAAAAGAGAGTAGTCCTTCGCACAGTTAAACTATGGAACTCGCTGCTGCAAGCGGCTGGGGTGGTCACCAACATGGATGGCTTCAAAAGGGGATTAGATGAATTCACAGGGGATAAGTGATCAATGGCTACCAGCCACGACGGCTATGAATGCCCCCCAATAACACAGTCCCCACAGGGCTAGTTCAGATGTGTTTCCGGCACAGTTTGCTTTTAGCTGCTAGTTTAGAAATCAAGGGCTGTATGCCAAGATATCCCAAAAGAACCTCCATGCCAGATGCAGGGACAAATATAGGACATATATTACCTTTATATTCTGTTCATGAATGCCCGATCGTGTCTGTCTGGTTGCTTTGTGTAGCAGTATTCTAAACCATATGGATCCATCAAAGCAATTCATATGCATAACCTCCTTCCTGCTCTTACAGCTGTGATGCAGCAGCTGGGTCTGTAATGTTCAGCCAGCTATGCGTGTGAGCAGGTCAAAGTGAGCAGGGGGAGAAGGGAAAACTACCTAGCAGCTCACTATTCTTAAAGACCCTGATTTCAGTTTACAACAGTCCTCCCAAGGGTGAAATTCCACTACCAGCCTCTAGAGGGCCACTGACGTTTGACGCTTGATACTGTGTCTCCCCCTAGTGACCACATATGGTATGACTCCAAAACCTCTTTCTAACTGAACCACAGCAGATTTACTCCCACACATCGTGGGCCTCTTTCTCCGACCATCTTTTTCAAAGAGTTTTCTCTCTCCATTTCTGCTTCTTTTTCCTCGCAGGGGACTGTCTAGACAACAGTGTGGCCTCCCCCAGCACGGGAGATGATGACGACTTAGACCGAGACAAAAAACGGAACAAGAAAAGAGGGATCTTCCCCAAAGTGGCCACAAACATTATGCGTGCGTGGCTATTCCAACACTTGTCGGTAAGAACCTGGATCTTTGTGGGGGAAAGGGTGGGAGAGATGGGAAGGCGCCAGGATCATCATACTGAATCAAACCACTGGTCCATCTGGCTCAGCAGTGCCCCTACTGGCCGAGTCCCCAGTATTTCGTGCCAGGGGGTCATTCCTAGTTTTAAATGAGAGTGCTGGGACTTGAACCCCGGGACCTCTTCAAAAACAAGGGTCCCTGTATCCCATTCTCAGCTACGCAGGGAAGAATTGGGAATGGGGGGGACGGGACAATTCGAACAAGGGTTGATGGGAGTTTCCTGGAGTACAGAACAGATCAGATACGCAAAAACAGCATATTCTGTCTCTAAAACTAGGACTGGGGAACCTGTGACCCTCCAAATGGACCCCAACTCCCATCAGCCCCAGCCAGCATGGCCAACAGTCACAAATGATGGGAGTCGTAGCCCAACAAAGATGTGGATGGCCACAGTTCCCCCCCTCTCCCAAATTAACCCAGTTTCAAACCCTTCCATTGGCTCAAGGGATCACGGACCCTTGTTTTGTGAAGCAGCAAGGAGCAGTTAACAGAAAGGTCCTAGCACGAGGCTTCTGTTTTTCGCAACACCCTCTCTACCTGATCACTTCTCCCCTTGCCTTTTTGGTGAGCAGCAGCAAAGACCTAGGTGATCTTAACACAAGAATTTGGAGTGGAGAAGCAGAGGCTCTGTGGTGGTTGCTGCTACCTCTGTCTCCCCAGTGGTTAGCTGTCTCTCCTCCACCTCCTAGGGCTGGGTTGAGCTCGTATTCTAAATGGTTTTTATCACGAGAGCATTTATTTATTTATTGCAGTTATTCATATCCTGCCCCTCAGGATACAAACCCTTCCAAGTTGGTTTACACAAGTGAGATTGAACTACATTTAAACACACACACACAAACACACCACAATATACAGTATCAAGGTACAAACAATATTGTATATCACCATGATCAATATCAATATCATCAGGGTGCTTTCCACAGGGCAGTGACCTGGTATTATTATTATTATTATTATTATTATTATTATTATTATTATTATCCCACCCATCTGGCTGGGTTTCCCTAGCCACTCTGGGCGGCTCCCAACAGAATATTAAAAACACGATAAAACATCAAACATTAAAAACTTCCCTAAACAGGGCTGCCTTCAGATGTCTTCTAAAAGTCAGATACAGTCATACCTCTTGTTACGAATGCTGCAGTTTGCGTACGACACGGGATGCGTACGCGCCAAATCCAGAAGTACTGGAACAGGTTACTTCCAGGTTCGGCGGTTTGCGCATGTGCAGACGCGACAAATGACAACATGCCCATGTGCAGAATCGGGCCGCACACATGCGCAGACATGGCACTTCATTTTGCGTACTGCTCGTGTTGCGTACAGGGCTCCGGAATGGATCCTGTACGCAACATGAGGTACCACTGTACTTGTTTATTTCCTTGACATCAGATGGGAGGGTGTTCCACAGGGTGGGTGCCACCACCGAGAAGGCCCTCTACCTGGTTCCCTGTAGCTTCACTTCTCGCAACAAGGGAACTGCCAAAAGGCCCTCCGCACTGGACCTCAGTGTCCGGGCTGAACGATGAGGGTGGAGACGCTCCTTCAGGTATACCGGTAGAGTGGGAAGGCATTTGTCGAACAACCACTGGAGGCCATGAGAATTTGACCCTGGCTTCAAACTTGCTTGAGATTTGTAGCATGGGCGTCTCCAGAAGATCCCCACCTCCTCTTCCTTTAACAGGAGAAGTGGAGTCGCTGTGGCAAGTGTGGGGGACCTCTTCCTTCCAACCCATGGGGTGGATTTCCCCATAGGCAGCTTTCTGAAGGCCACAAGTCAATGGTGGATAGAGGCAAAGTGTGGGCTGAGCAGAGGATGCAACTGTTACCTTTGCATGGCAGACTACATCCCAACAACCACGCACAAGTCAGATGTATCCCCTCCTATATTTCTCCAATGAAAATAGGGACGCCCCAATCCACAATGCTAATTTTACTATTTCTACCCCACACATCTTATTGGGTTTCCCCAGCCACTCAAGGCAGTTCAGCTTCCAACATACAGTGGTACCTCGACAACCGAACGATTCGACTTCCGGAGGTTTCGACTTCCGAAGTCGACAACCCCGGAAGTCTTTTCGCCACGCACGCCCTGCGTGCGCGTTCTGCGCCTGCGCAAAGCGGCACGCACGGTCGGCGCCTGCGCAGAAGCGGCGCTTCGACAACCGAAGACTTCGACTTACGAAGAAGGCCGCGGAACGGATCGTCTTCCTAAGTCGAGGCACCACTGTATATAAAAACATAACAAAACATTGAACATTAAAAAAAACAAAACTTCCCTGTACAGGATTGCCTTCAGATGGTTTGATAACTCCAATGAAAATAGGGGCATCCTAAGGAAAAGCGGGACATTCTGGGATCAAAACAGAAACTGGGAGGGCTTCTCTAAGTAAGGGACATTCCTGGAAAATAGGGGCACTTTGGGGGGGGGGGTCTGCAGATGCTTCTACGTGCTCACACCATACCAAACAAGCACTAGGCATTTTCACAGTGCAAAGAAACCCTCCAGGCAGACCAAAGTGCTTTGAGAGGATACGAGGCCCTTGAGGGGCAGGGCTTGGGCAGGAGGCGTGGCCTGCAGAGTCCTGAGGTCCGGATAGCAAGGCTTGGAGGGCCACATTCGTGCCACCGCTAGGCCTGAGGTTCATTTCTCTTGGTCTGTGGGAACAATTAATTCCAACCAGGGGCATTGCAAATTTCCAAGATAGGGAGGCTCAGACTGGGCAGTTCCCTCTTGAATAAAGTGGCCCCACTTAAATGCCTAGCTGGCATTAAGAGGGCTGAGACACTGTTTCTAGTGAAGTTGGAGAATGGGGAGTGTATTGAGGCCCCTGTGCCGCAAGTCTCAAACTAGTTTGCATCTGGGGATGAAGGAAGCGTGCTGAGTCCCCAACATCTCTGGCTGCAAATAAAAGGAACCTCCTGCAATCACCTGTGTCTACCTCTCCTTCCCCTTCCTGAAGATTTCGGGCAGGGGATAGTTCAAGAGTTAACGTAGAGATGGTTAAATCTGGTTGTTCCGGACGTTCCACTGCAAACTTTAGAAAGACAAACTCCGTGAGGGTTTTTGAATGGTCAAGTTGAACAGCAGACCCTCCAAGTGTCCCTGTTTTCCAGGAGGGAGAGACCTGGCATTCACAGAAGCCTTCCCGGTTTCTGATTTGATCCCAGAACGTCCCATTTTTCCTTAGGATGTCCCTATTTTCATCGGGGAAATGTTGGAGGGTATGGAACAGCAGAGGCAGCTCTATTAATTCTGGGGCAACCCTGCAGTGCGAGCCCATCCCTCACGCCAACGTGCTTGAACCAGGGGTTTTCTTCGACAATAAGGCATGCGAACCATCCATTGTTAGAATGGGCCCAAAGCTGGCCTTAATAAAGGAAAATGTTTCAAGGTCCCTTCTTAGGCCATGGTGCTGTTCATTTCTTCCTGCGCGCCATTTTCTACCATTTTCTGCCTCCCTGCTTGCGGCCCCCTTTGAACTGGCAAGCGGGCGGCTTGCTAGCAGTGGGCATCTTTCCATGCCCGCCACCCAGGCTCCCTTCCCTTCCCCTCCTCGCTCGCCACCAAGCTGCCAGGCAATTAGGCAGGGCCTCTCCCTGGTTAGTTAAACAAAGGCGAGTTAATGAGCGCTGGCCAATTAGTGGCTAATTGAAGGAGCTATAAAGCTATTAGAGGCTGGTGAAGGGTAATCAATTCTAGCCAATTACCCTGAACGCATTGGCAGGGAGTGAGGTGGGAGGGGGCTTCCAAGGCTAAGCAGCTATGACTAAGCTGGGCCCGGCCTGGCTCAAATGGGCTAGGGAGTGAGCGAATTGAAATTGGGGCAATAGTTGGTGCCATGTTTTGAACAGCAGCTTTAAATTAAAAAACAAAAAAGAGATTTTCATGAGAAAAGCTTTAGCCTTTCAAGAGGATGTTGGACTACCGATCCCATCATACATGACCATTGGCTGTGCTGGCAAGGGCTGATGGGAGTTGGAGTCCAACGACACCTGAAGGGTCATAGGTTTCCCCCGTGCTGGATTTTCAGGGCCCAGCAAAGTAGGGGGCATGCAAATCTCCCTAGGGAGAGAGTTCCACAGATATGGGGCCATCCATGCTGGAAAAAGGCCCTGTCAACTCATGTGGGAGAATATATGGTGAGTTCATGTGGATTGGGAGCTAAGCCTACTTCCCCCATCCTGACTTCAGGTGCTGATAATGAAACCTGCCCCCTCTCCATATAGAAGTGTGATGGGATACAGGGAACTTCAAAAATAACAACCCTCTTGGTTATAGAAACTTTTGCCAACCTGGTGCCTCTCCACTGCTTTGGACAGCAACTCCCATCAGCCCCAGCCAGTACAGCTGTTAGCCAAGAATGATGGGAGTTGTAGTCCGCAACATCTGTAGGGCTGTCCCCGATCTACTGGGTTACATTGTCTCAACCGCTTCCCGAGAGGTTATATGGCAGTGGGAACAGGATCACAGTCCTTAATGCAGGATGATAGTGATTTCTTTATGTGCTGTGATAGGAAAGCCTGTCATCTGTCCTTACTAGGACACTGAAGGCTTGAACTGCTGTAGAAGCTATTTCCTCTTCACAGGGATCCCTGGGAACTACAGTTGTGTGAACGGGAGCCTAGGGAAACTCTGAACACCTATATTTCCTAGTTTCCCTTTTTGGGAGAATCCATAAATATTGGGGGGGGGGAACTATGTACATTTTTAAGTTGAATTCCATCTCCCCTTTTACATTCAAGAGTCCCCCCCCCACAAGGAAGATACATTTAATTGTGCATCAGGATACCCCCAAGCTTTTTTTAAATATTTTTTAATGCAAAGTAGGAACAGTGAATTATCAGACAGTCCATCCTGTCCTGGCAAGTAGGGGAAACTGGGAGCATCGGTGGAAGTTCTGATCTCCACGATGCTCCAGAAGAAAGCCCCAAAGGCAGGTGGTGACCTTGTGTTCAAAACCTGAGAGTTGCATCCACAGCAATTGCCCCACTCTGCGTGTGACCTGGCTGACCTTCGCTCATCTGTCACCGGGCTGTCAAGAGTTGGGGGCCCTACGGAGGCCCGGTTGTGACTCGTGGGCAAGGACCCAACTCATCCATCATTTGGAGTGACAGCTAAAAGGCCAGAGCAGGCGGAGGGCAGGATGGGGGGGGGGGTGGACAGTTGCCAGGTCCCCCGATACCGGGTACAGGGGAACTTGGTGTCTTGGAACATCTGCTTGGGAATTGGGGGAAAGAAAGGGACGTGGTTTTGTGACGGGCATGGAAAAGGAAGGTGCTCCCCAAAGCCCTCCTGGGATCTGTTCCCATAAGGCGAAGAGATTGGGGCCGAAGAAAGGAGCCTGAAAAGAAAGCAAAGATTGTGACCTTCAGTTGGTGCGGGGCTGGCAGAATTGAGAAGCAGGGCTTTTTCCCTGGGCCTCTTCTTGAGGGTGCTGGTGGGGTTGCATGTTTGTGTGGATACTTCACACCTGGGGGTTGGGGAGAGAGAGGCAGTATATCTCCCTGCATGTAGAAATCCAGCTCTTCAAGAAGGACTCCGTTTCACATTCCCCTGGTACATTCCCCCCCCCACTTTTTTTTAAAAAAAACTCTGCAGACAAGGCTGGCCTTAGCACCTGGCATCCTTAGGCAGTGGCTAGGGCCCAGGCCCGCGTGGAATTTTACCTGTGGCCCAGTATTCAAATACTCCACATCACCCCTCACCCCTGTAGCCTCAAGTGGTATGGTCCACAAAAAAGCTTTGCCACTAGATTTCTGCTGATCATATAAATTGGGCCACGGTTTAGCAGAGAGAAGGGAATGCATGTGGCCAGGAGCTGCTGATTCTTTTTGCAAAATCTTTTTTAAAAAGAGCTATTGAGCTATTTTTAATGAAATTCGCCAAAATCTACACTTCCCTCATAGGCTGCCATACGTCCGAATTTTCCCAGACACTTCAGAGATTTCCACCTGGACGCTGTTTACAAGGGCCGAATACCAGCTATGTCCAGGGAATTCCAGATGTATGGCAACCCTAGCTAAATCTTTGGCCAAAAGGCTCTGGGCCACATCAAAGGCTGAAGAATTGCAAAGGAAATTAGAAATAGAGAAATCAGAAATAGAGTTGGGAGGGACCCTGAGTATCATCTAGCTCAGGCACCCCCAAACTTCGGCCCTCCAGATGTTTTGGACTACAATTCCCATCTTCCCCGACCACTGGTCCTGTTAGCTAGGGATCATGGGAGTTGTAGGCCAAAACATCTGGAGGACCGCAGTTTGGGGGTGCCTGGGTTAGGGTGTTGGACCAGGACCCGGAAGACCAGGGTTCAAATCTCCACTCGGCCAGGAAGCTCGTTGGGTAAAGCCTTGGGCTTTTCCATACCCGTCACAAAACCACGTCCCTTTCTTTCTCCCAATTCCCAAGCAGATGTTCCAAGACACTGTCTCTCAGCTTCACCTCCCTCACAGGGTTGTTGTGAGGATGATACAAAGAGGGCAAAAGTTATATATGCCGCCTTGAGCTCCTTGGAGGAAAGGTGAGCTATAAAAGCAGAAAGTTTATATAAAGCAGATAAACCACATGTTCTCACCTGAGCATCATGTGGATGCCTGATTTGTGGAAGATGCTTCAGGGGGGAAGATGCTGGGCTAACATCAAGGTTGGGAAAGACCAGACATCCCTCTGAATCGATGCGTTGCATATCATCAGACCCCACTGGCAAGAGGGAGCAAAATCTGCTGCAGTGAGTAAGTTGGCTCCCTGAGGTAGTGGGGTCTTGCCCATGCCCTTCCCCCAAAAAACTGGAGCTGACACTGGCGGGGGGAAGTTGGCTCTTCTTTCCTGATTGGGTGCACAATTGTTCTTCCAATTGGATCCCCCCTGTTTCCTCTCCTGTGCTGGAGCAAGTGGGGGCAGATCTGGGAGGAAGCTGCACTGTTGACAAGAGAGGAGAGGACAAAAGGAATTCTTCAGCCAGATGTTCTTATCCAGAGAAGACATAAAATGGTCAAAGAGGTTCCCAGAAGGCAGTTGTGCAAATTGGCACCTGTGGGTTGAAGTGAGTAGAAGGTGGAATCAGAGCAAGACCATAGACATAGAGGCTTTCTGCTCCTGAAACGAAAAGTCAGAGAACTGCCATCGGGGATCTGCAAACGTTTCCATAGCTGTGGCATTTGGGTACTTAGATCTGTCAAAGGATTTGTCATTTTCTGGCAGGGCCCCTGTGCCTTGAACAGCTATGGGGACAGGCAAGAACATCAACAGGGAAGCTGTTCCCCGCCAAGCATTGCAGTGATAGGGGAAGCTTTGCCTGTTGAGCTTCTGCCTGTTGTTGTGGAACTACAAAGGCACAGGAAAGAGAACCAACTTAGTGTAGAACACTTGGTTGATGGCTCAGTTGGTGGAGCAGGAGGCTCTTAATCTCAGGGTCGCCAGTTCTAACCCCATGTGGGGCAAAAGATTCCTGCATTGCAGGGGGTTGGGCTAGGTGACCCTCCAGTGCTACAATTCTAGGACAGTTTTGCTTGTACCATCTGGACTCAAATCCCCACATGTCTATAAAGCACTCTGGATAGTTCGGTGCTCGAATTATGCTGGGGGCCAGGATTTGTTACATCCTCATCAACTTTGCAGTACTCACTCTATTCCTGGGAGACCATAGGGCACATCATTAGAGCCCCCCTACTCCCCCCCATCAATTCTCTCTCCCTAACCAACGCACAAGGTTGTGATGCTAACATGGGATGATCGCTATGTACGGGGGCCAAGCTCAAATCTGGTTTAAGAAACCTTCTGCAAAACCCTTCAGATAATATCGGGCCAGCTTCACTGACACCCTCCCCAACTTCTCTTCTTTCCCCCTGAACAGCACCCCTATCCCTCGGAAGAACAGAAGAAGCAGCTAGCTCAGGACACGGGATTGACCATATTGCAAGTCAATAACTGGTAAGGACCTCAACACTTAGCTCCTTTAGATCCATGTCTTCGCTCAGTCCGGAGGTTCTCTTCATTGATTTGGGTGGCAGCCAATGATCAGTAATTTCAATGGGTCTACTTTGAGTAGGACCCACACTGGATGCAGCCCTTTGGGTTTACGCAATGGTGACTTTTTAGCTGTGTGTGTGTGTTTAAATGAAGCAGGGGGTGCACACGATAGAGGCTTTAAATTAATTAATAATCTGTTTGAAAATATGTTGCTGAGCCATTTTAAGGACAGAAGGAGGGCTTCCTGGATCAGGCCAATGGCCCATCTAGTTCAACACCCTCTTCTCACTGTGGCCGCTTAGATGCTCTAATGGGAATCAAAGAGGACCTAAGTGGAACAGCGCTCTCTCTCTCCACTTGTGATTCCTAGCAGCTCAAACTTAGGCTCACCCAACGACAGGAGGGTCGAGTGTTTTTTAATACGATGATTAATTTAGCACATGGAAGTCAGTGCCACAGAAAGGGGAGCTGGCCACTAGACTCAGCAACTCAGTTAGATATACCCATAGAGCAGGCATAGGCAACCTTGGCTCTCCAGATGTTTTGGAACTACAACTCCCATGATCCCTGACCACTGGCCCTGTTAGCTAGGGATCATGGGAGTTGTAGTTTCAAAATATCTGGAGAGCCAAGGTTGCCTATGCCTGCCATAGAGGATATATCATCTATCAGCTTGAATCTCGGGCGATAGGGCCAGATAACAGGGGAGAGAGCCCATCGTTTCATCCCTTGCATGTGGACTTTCCTGAGTCATGTGGCCGGACCAAAACGTTGGGCAAGGTGGACCTTTGGCCAGGAAGGAAGGCAGTCTTGCGCTCATGCTTACCCTGCTTGTTTTTCAGTCTGAATTTAAAATCATTGACATGTAATTGGCTATAAAGATATTATTATTATTATTATTATTATTATTATTATTATTATTATTTTAATTTCTCCCAAGGCAACTCCCAATTTGTTTGGGTAAACTGCTGTTCCAGAGCATCATTTGGCTAAACAGAATTTCTGACTACAGGGGGAGCCTGATTTTGGGAACCAGACTTTAGGGGTTGCCATTCCCTCCATGCTTTGCAAACCAGTGGCCAAAGTTCTCCGACTGTCCCTGCTGGCTGCAGAGTGCTGGTATGATTATTGCAGCAGGCCTGTGGCTCAGAGGGAGAGCACCTGCTTTGAATGCAGAAGGCATCGAGTTCAGTTTTTGACACCGCAAACTAGGGTTCCCTTATCTGAAACCCCAGAGTGGCACTTCCAATTGGTGTTGATCAGACTTCCCCCACCAGGCGCCCTCCATTTGCATGGTGGTAACGCTCCTGCTGTGGCCCACCTTGGATCAGGCCGTGACCCACTAGCAGGTCCTGACTCACCAGCTGAAGACCAGCACATAGACAGTACTGAGCCAGAAGGACCAAGAGCCTGACTCTGTACAATGCAACTCCCTAAGCTCTTAGTGTGGCTCTGAGACCCGGTGTGGGGCTGGCAATAAGCAAGCGGCGTTCACCAGTTCAGTATTAATATTTTCTTTAATCAAATAATCCTCAACATATTTCCACTCTGTGATCTGTTTGAACTGAAAGATATGCAAGAGAGTTAAAGAATGCATGTATGTATATAACAACTATATGTATATAACAATTCAGATAATGTAAGATAAGTGAAAGTTAATCAAAAGGGAAGCGGTGTATAAGCAGTAGGGAGTCAATTTTTTAATTATTATTATTTGTTCTCTCTCTTTTTTTCCTTCCCCCCTTTTTATTTGTAAATTATGATTTTGATTATTTTCTTGTTTATAATATTGGCTCAAGTTATTTGATAAGATTTTACATGTTTTGTTATTGCTTTTAAGAAATTGAAATGAAGATTTTTAAATTTAAAAAATAAAATAACAGAGGACTAGCAGGGAAAAGATACATTTTGGCGGGAACCAAGGGCACGGATTCCCTCCCGCAGAAACCAATCCGGCAGAGGATCCAAATCCTGAACCCCGAACCAGCAAATGATAGACGTTCCCGCTGGAACTTGAACATTCAAATTAACTTTGTAATACAATACAATAAACTCTATATTACAATAAAAAAATAATAAATAAGCAAGCGGCGTTTTGGAGAGGGGCAGCATAATCCCAAACCAAACTTTGACCCTATTATCAGTTGGTGCCTGACTCCTCCACTGCTTCTTCTGTCTCCTGCAGGTTTATTAATGCCAGGCGGCGCATAGTTCAACCAATGATCGATCAATCAAATCGCACAGGTATGGGGTTCCATCTGGGAGAGGGGAAGTGGGGTTTTTTGGTTGTTGGGTTGTGTGATCCAGGATGCTGGGGCTGCACTCTCTTAACTCAACCTCCTCCAACATGGGGCCCTCCAGATGTTTCGAACTACTGTTCCCATCAGTCCCAGCTAGCAACGCCAGAGGTTAAGGATGATGGGAGCTGTGGTGCAGCAACATCTGGGCAGCTGCAGGTTCTCCCTCTGTCACAGGAGGAAGCCAGTCAGTAATCACACAGTACAAAGTTGGAGTTCATTCCCAGTGGTCTTACTCCATGAAAATCAGCTGCCAAGATTGAACGTCCCCGTCTCCCAACAGCCTTCTAAATCACCTCCTCTCCAGGGCTTTTTCCAAGCAATCTGAGACTGTGCTTGCTTGCAGCCAACCTCTCTTCCGCCCCTTTCATGCCTCTTCTGATTCCAGGAGTCGGGGGGGGGGGGGAAGCTTATCACAACAGGAGGGGGAGACCACAGTGACTCTTTACCAGCCAGACTCATCTCTGCCTCTTTGCCTCCCACCTCCCACTCGCTTGCTTCAGCTTCAGCTTCTGTCTCTGATTCTGGACTTCTCTCTGCCACAGACTCTCCCTGCTCACTAAGCCCTGTTGCCTCTTCAGCTTCCGAACCTCCTCTTCACAGTCTTCTCCCTCCGACCACTCATCAATGTCCCACCACCAATCCCCTGGCTCTGAGCCTTCTTCCCATGGGGGTTCCCCAGCTGGTTCCTCCTACCACTTCAAACCAGTCCCATGACACCCTCTCTGCTCTATCTGGGACTAATATATAAGCCTTTATCAACCTGATCTTCTGCCCGATGGATTTTGGGCCTTCCCTTACATTAGCCCGCTCTGGAATATTACAGCAATGAATCAGCAGTTGACAGGATTATCAGATACCTAGAAACCCTAAACTAAAAACCTTGTTATACCTAAAAGATGAAGTAGGGAGGACCTTGCAGTTGGTATGGAATTTATTAATGGCATCTAGAATGTGCAGTGCCTTGCGTCAGCTTCTAAGAAAGTTCCCAACGGATTTTCACACAAATCCTCAGTGGGTCATGAAAGCAAGCAAGTTTTTGAGATGATGTTCCTTTCTTCCAAGCAGGTCAAGGGGCACCGTACAGCCCTGATGGGCAGCCAATGGGAGGCTACGTCATGGATGGGCAGCAGCATATGACGATCCGCCCCCCAGGTAAGTGGAGACTGAACTCAAGGCAGCAAGGGAAGTAGAGAGGCTGAGAGGGCACAGTGGGATTAGGAGATCAGAGGGATTGGCAGAGCTGTCGATTTTGGTTTCTCAGCTTCCCATCTATGTGCTCAGTTTCTCAGCGCTAAAAGGCTGGCAAGTTTCCAAGAGGACTTTTTTTTAAAAAATCCCACAAACAGATGTGGAAAAGGGTAGTGCTTAACTGAAGACTGGAGAAACTGAAATGGACAGATCTGCCCATTGCTTACCTCTGCCACCAGACTTAGCCGAGGGACCTCTCAGTACTATAGCAGACTCTGATTCCAACGCCTGAGGTCCGGTTCGGTTCAGATTTTTAATGTGGGCCTATGTCAGTCACACTTTCTGAAACAATATGGCAAACCGAATTGCAGGCATTCTTTGAAATTCACTCTTCTCTGGATATTGTGACGCACGCACTTCTCCAACCAAAGAATGTGTGCATTCAGGGAAAGTGTGGAGAAAAATTCGTTGCAGCGGATAAAGACAACATTTGAAGTGTATTACAGTATATTGCTTGCAAAAGTGTGCGTTCCAGGCAACATTGCCTACAAACATGTGCACATTTGGAGGCAATTGTGCTAAAATGCTGACAAATTTATGTGAGGACTTTAGAAATAATAATGGTTTGCAAACCGTTAACAGAAATGTGGAGAACTGAGCTTAAGGCTGGAAAATGAGAAACGGAGGGAAACCAAAAGGGACAGATTCGTTCACCCTGAGCCCTGATAAATGGGTTGTCTCCAGTGCAAGTTCTACTCAAAGTATAGTGCTTGAAAGAAATGCATTTTAAGTAATGCATTCACACAGTAGTTTATTCCGTTTCCCCCCGGTGTTTCCCCAGCTGTGAATTTCTGCATTATATTTGAGTGTTGCCATGACATAAAAGACACTTCCGGAAACGTGGCGGACTGTAGCCCAAGTTTAGCACTCGTTTCTGTTTGCAAATAACAAGAAAAAGAGGAGCTAAATTGCAATATATTCTGCTATATTTCTGGCAGCGGCTTTGACATTGTGTGAAAAGCTCAAATACAACTTGGCAATCAACAGTTAGGGAACAGTTCTAAACCGCTATGTGAACCCAGCCTAATTTAAGCCTGTTATTTCAATGGGTCTCCTAAGCTGGCTACAAACTTAGTTGGCTACAACCCTGTGTGAAATAGAAGTGGGGTGCTGGGAGACTTACAAACTCTGTCTTGTCCTCCGTTTACAGGACCAATGGGGATGGCAATGGGCATGGAGGGTCAATGGCACTACATGTAAAGCCCTGAACCCGCTGACAACACGAGATGGGGAAGTGAGTATCTCATGGGACTTTGCGGTAGCTGGTGGGTTCATCTGGCCTCTTTCTCCAGGAAACAGAAGCAGCATGACGGGCGCTCGTTGAAGCCAAGTGTGGCATCCGTGCTCGCACCCTTGAGCAGCTGACAGGACCCACTCACACGGGCGCCAGCTCCGGGTCCCCCCCTATCATGGGCGTACCCAGCGAGGGGCAGGGGGGCAGCTGCCCCCCCAGAAGCAAAAATTTTTTACCATATTTTACGGACCATACCCCACACTTTTTCCCTCCGAAAACTGATGGGGAAAAGTCGCTGTGGGATGTTTCCGCCCTCTCCACGGCTGCAGCCAGCGACAGGAACATGGGGGGGGGGGAGAAGCAGCCTGAGCTGGGGGGGGGCAGACGGGAGCTCCATCCTTCCTTCCATTCTTCCTTCCCCCCTCTTTCTTTCTTCCTTTTTCTCCCTCCCTCCCTTCTCTCTCTCTCACCCCTTCCTTCCTTCCTTCCTTCCTTCCTTCCTTCCTTCCTTCCTTCCTTCCCCTCCCTCCCTCCTTCCCTCTCTCTTCCCCTCTCTTGCCCCCCTTTTGATCCTGGGTATGCCCCTGCCCCCCGTTGAATGGCCCAAGACATTTTGGCACCTAAGGCAAACCACAAAAAGGTGCCTAGGCCCCACCAGGTTAGAAGGGCATGAGTGAAGATCGATAACAGGAACAAGGGGGGAATAAAGATCTACATCGGGGTCTGCTGTCCCCGTGGATCCTCCCACCCCACCCCAGGTGGTTACCTCACCTTGCCTCATGGGGTGGGCCGGCCCTGCTTCAAACCACTGCTGGGAATTTCCCATGGTGCCCTGGGTCTGCACTGAGGCTTTGTGATTGGGGCATTTTGGGAGATGCCCCTGAAGCATCTGGCTGGTCCATTTGTGGGGCAGGGAGGGGGGCGGGACTTCAGCCAATAGTGCTGAGCTGATACTTTGCGGGAGACATTCCACACACACACACGAGATCCTTTTCTCTCTCCTCTCTGCTAAATTTCTCTAAACAGTATCCACCATTTTAAATTATTCTGTTGTTGTTTTGATGTTGTTGATGTTGTTGTTGTTGTTGTTGTGGCAGCTGCAATTCCCGCTCCCCCCAATACCCTGGAATGGTGCAAAGGGGTATTTGGAGTGTGTGTGCAAAATGCAAGGGTGCCCACACAGCTGCTGTGAAACAAAAAGGAATCAATTCCAGTATGATAGTGAGGCAAATAAAAATAAATTCCAGTGGTGTAAGGATAGTTATTCTTAGATATACCTTCAATGTTCATTTAAACATAGTTATCTCTGTCTTTTACAAACGATAAAACTTTGTGTTTAGAAATCCAAACATATTTTTGTTATAAGGATAATTACTCTAAGATTTATTTCTAATGTTCCATTTTTCAACATTCCAGCTGATGAAGAATTGTCGAAACAGGGCCTTGTCCTGGGATTTTTTCACTGGAATTTATTTTTATTTGCCTCACTATCATACTGGAATTGATTCCTATTTGAATTCATCATTACATAAATAAAACCTTTTGAAGACTTACTTGAAATTCATCTTCCTCCTGGTCCGAGTTCTGGCAATTTACTGTTTATTTCTGGACTTCACCAAGAACTCCGATTTCTACAGTGAAACAAAAAGGAGCAAACAAACGAAAGCCAAACAATTTAGCAGAAACAAACAAAGGTGGGCTGCTGCAGCCGCTGCTGATACTGAGCTCCCCACCAAGCCACCCAGAAAACTGTTGGAGAAGTTCTCTTTCCCTGGAGAAATCCTATGAAATTGTTGCCCCCGTTTCTCTGCCTGCAAGCAGCATAATGGGAGTTCCTTGTGAGCATAGAACTGGTTCTCTGGGCAGAGTCTGGGTCACTCATTCAACATGGTATAGTGGCCAGAGTGTCAGACTAGGACCGGGGAGACCAGGGTTCAGAGCCATATTTCAAAAAGTGAAAATCAGGACACAAAAGTTGTTGGGTTTTTTTGGAGGGGGCTAAGTTGTTGAGCTCCCCCCCCCCAAAAAAAGACCAACAACAACAACAGTTTGGGAGCTATTTTAAAGGAAATTTGGCATAAAATCTACACTGCCATAAGCCCAGGTTTGCCCAATTTCCCAATTTCCAGAAATTCTGCAGAAACACTATTTCTGATATGTTCAGGAAATCCTGGACATATGCAGCTCTACTTTAGAGGCCCTAAGCACTGGAAAAATTATGATGCCCTCCCCCACTAAGTAAAATAAAAACCATACTAAACCATTTTTAAATAGTGAGAAAACAAATTTATTGCAAAACGTGAAAGGATCTGGTTTCTTTGCATTGTTTTGATCAGGCATCCCCAAACTGTGGCCCTCCAGATGTTTTGGCCTACAACTCCCATGATCCCTAGCTAACAGGACCAGTGGCTGGGGAAGATGGGAATTGTAGTCCAAAACATCTGGAGGGCCAAAGTTTGGGGATGCCTGGTTTTGATCTACCTTAATAGGGCGGCTCCTGGTTTAGGTGGGGATAAGGGATAAGAAGAGAAGAGTGTCTTGCTTGGTCCCAGCTCCTGCCAACCTAGCAGTTCGAAAGCACGTCAAAATGCAAGTAGATAAATAGGAACCGCTACAGCGGGAAGGTAAACGGTGTTTCCATGTGCTGCTCTGGTTTGCCAGAAGCAGCTTTGTCATGCTGGCCACATGACCTGGAAGCTGTACGCCGGCTCCCTCGGCCAATAATGCGAGATGAGCGCGCAACCCCAGAGTCGGTCACGACTGGACCTAATGGTCAGGGGTCCCTTTACCTTTACCTAAGGGATAAGAAGAGAAGAGTGTCTGCTTGGCTGCTGCCCTAAATACACGTTTAGTCTCCCAATTGGGTAATCCGGGGTTCAAAAGGGGCGCGGCTGGCGCTGTGGTCTAAACCACTGAGCCTCTTAGGCCTGCCAATCAGAAGGTCGGCAGTTTGAATCCCTGCGACGGGGTGAGCTCTCGTTGCTCTGTCCCGGCTCCTGCCAACCTAGCAGTTCAAAAGCATGTCAGTGCAAGTAGATAATATAAGTACCGCTGCGGTGGGAAGGTAAACAGTGTTTCTGTGCACTCTGGTTTCTGTCACAGTGTTCCATTGCGCCAGAAGTGGTTTAGTCATGCTGGCCACATGACCCGGAAAGCTGTCTGTGGACAAATGCCGGCTCCATCATCCTGAAAGCAATATGAGTGGCACACCCCATAGCCGCCTTTGACTGGACTTAACCATCCAGGGGTCCTTTACCTTTATACCAGGGTTCAAATCCCCATTTGGCCCTATCTCCTAGCCTCCCCTACCACACACGGGTTGTTGTGTGGGCAAGAGGCAGAGGGGAAGAACTGTGTACGTAACCTGGGGCTCTTCAGATAGAAATACGACAACAAATTGAAAAAGAAGATTTGAAGTACAGGCGGATGAGGGACGAAAGCATGGCTGGCATTCAATGTCTGCTCCTTCTTTGGCTCTTTCAGGTTTCCAGACTAGGCTATGTGCTGGGCAACATGAACCCTAGCAGGTTTTACGGGCACCAGACTCCCGGCACATCAGGACCTACTGAGGCCCGCAACTCCTGGCTTCCCCTGCGCTCCGTGAGAATGTGCCACAGACCGTTCTCCCTCTCCCCCTCCAGCCACGACGCACGGCCACTGTCCGCACGGCAACACCCGACCAGAGGAAGCGAAACACCCCCAGCACACCCAAACCCCCACTTGGGACGGGCCAAACACGGACAGCGCCCCCTCCCCGCCCTCCTTCTTCCTGCCCTTCCGCCAGTTCCTTCTCTCCCTCACTCCTTTTGCCAAATAAAGAAGGACCATTCCGACAACCTGTAGCCAAAATGACAAGGCTCCAAATTATCCTGCGGGCCCCGCGTCTGCCGGGGTTGAGGAGCCAGACCAAGCTGGACTTTGATGGAAAGAGGTCCCCCATTCCCGGCGTTTAAAGAAAGAACAAGAAAGAACAAGGGAGAGGTGGAGAACGCCATCCGTCTTTCAACAAAGATGCGGAGAGGGGGGAAGGCCGAGGTATTAACTTTTTCATTGCTTGGGGGTCTTATCCATCATTTTTCTTGCCATGCGCATACCTCACGCCCCCTTGCCCCCCGCCAACGCTTCAGACACGGTGGTCTCTTCACGGACTTCTTTTCCAAACAAGAGAATGTTCCAAGGAGGGTTGGTTTTGTTTCGTTTTCCAAAACCTTTCCTTTTTCTTCTTTCTTTCTTTCCCCTCCCCCACCTTCCTTCCTTCTGGATGTTTTAATTATTAATTAATTATTGGTGTCGATGCTCAGAATGGGGAAGTAAATTAAATTGTACATTTTATTTTCCTTTTCCTTTTTTCTAGGGTTCTTGTTTTTAACGTGCTTTTTTTGTTTGTTTTGTTTATTTTTTAAAACTGAGAAATAATTCAAGAAAAAGAGAAAAGAAAAAAAACCCAAAACGAATTACATCTGTGGCCTGGTGTCGTTTGTTCTCGCCCGGGTTGGTTTGTTGCTGTTCTGAGTTACCGAGAAAAAAATGACGTTCGCCTCCTCCTTGCTTTATAAGAAATGGCTGGTGGGATAGGGCGGGGGGAGGAATAATCCTTAAAGCTGCCATTTCTGGGCGGGCTGAATTTAAGGATCCTGAATGTGCTAATGTCTAAGGGTGTGTCTACACAAATAGATTTTTAATCCAGATTAACTGTTTGGACTCATCTGAATCTCCGGGCATTGGGGTCAAGCCCCACATTGGGCAAAAGATTCCTGCATTGCAGGCGGTTGGACAAGGTGACCCTCTCTTGTTCCTTCCAACTCTACAATTCTATGATTTTATCCTCCTAGGAAAACTGAAAATTAGAGTTCTCTGAAAGGTCTGGATGAGTCTTGTGCCATCTCCAACCTATAAACCGATGCCAATGCCAATTTTATACAAATTTAACTGTCATGGTTTCCTCCAAAGGATCCTGGGAGTTGTTGTTTGACATGGTGGAAGTAAGACCAGAAACTGCTGTCTATGTTCAGACCAAATAGAATCAAGCTGTGTTGTGTCCCGTTAGTTGGTTCCAGCCCAGCCATTTCATACCTCAACCTGATCTTTTGATTCCTATGTTGGACGACTGCTGGGACATCTAGAATTTTAAGGGGGTGTCATAGGCCCCACCAATGAGGGTGCTTTTCTCCCCACCTTCCCCTGGTCAGTCACTTCCCCGCTCCCTCCCAATCACAGACAGAAAAAGCACGCATTGTCTTTCTTTCCACAGGGTTGGGCGGAAAGTCAGATCCACACAAAACTGAAATGGATCCTCTTGAATTTGCACGATTTTACATGCTTGCCCATGGCCACCATCCAATTTAGGATTACAGTGGTAAAAAGCGCAGCAAAAATAATAGATCCAGCGCTTGCCAGCACTACAAAAATTCAAGGCACACAGCCTCATGAATAGCCATAATTTTTTGTACATAGGATGACAACAAAAACAAGAAACCACAAAATATGTCACCAAACTGGTTTCCTCCGGTTGTTTTGAACTATAATTCCCATCGCCTCAGCTGCAGATGGGAGATGTTCAAAACAACTAGAGGGCACCAGGTTAACAAAAGCTGGTTTACTGGACAGACAATCTGTTTTATTGAATAACTCTACAGTGGTACCTCGGTTTAAGTAAACAATTGGTTCCGGAAGTCTTTACTTAACCTGAAGCATACTTAACCTGAAGCGAACTTTCCCATTGAAAGTAATGGAAAGTGGATTAAATAATCTGTTCCAGACAGGTCCACGGAGTACTCAACCTGAAGCGTACTTAACCCAAAGTATGAGTGTAATTGCCTCTGGAAATCCGTACTTAACCTGAAGCTTACTTAACCTGAAGCAAACTTTCCCATTGAAAGTAATGGAAAGTGGATTAATACGTTCCAGACAGGTCCGCGGAGTACTTAAACTGAAAGTACAGTGGTACCTCGACTTACGAATTTAATTCGTTCCGAACGGACCTTCGTAAGTTGAAAAATTCGTATGTCAAAGCCAATGGGGAATTTTTTTTTTGAAAAATCATAAGTCGAAAAAATCCTATCTAAACCGCATCCAAAATGGCGGATGGAACTCCGTTCGTAACTCGAAACATTCGTAAGTCGAGGTACCACTGTACTCAAACCAAAGCGTACTTAAACCGAGGTATGACTGTAGTTTATCTGTTGTTTTTGTTCCGAGTTTTTATTAGTCTATATTTTTTTCCTGGAATTGATTATATTTGATAGTTAGTTTTATAGCCACCCTGAACGTGGCCTTGATTCACAATTGGCCATGTGGACTTTGAAAAACATCCCCGCCCCTGGAACGCTAGCCTGTCAGGGAGAAGGGGTCTACAACCTAGGCTTGTCCTCAACGTCCTAGCTACCTAGGTGCAGGGATTTTGGGGAAAGGTTTGCATTCAGTCATGTGACACCTCATCCCCTTCCCATTCCGAAAAAGCACAGCCCAGAACTATTTTTACTAAATAAGTCTATAGTGAGGCTGGGTAATCTCGGACCTAGGAGTGCATCCTTCGATGAACCCTCTGCTGGCCACACCCCTTCTTCACAGGCCACACCCTTCAATTGCCCCACTTTGCACCCCAAACTCAGCTGAAATTTGTCCTTGAATTCTGACCATCTCTCCTGCTTGTCTGGACAGACAACAGAGAGGGGTGTGTGGGTGTTTACCGGTATTAATGTTTTATTTGCAAATTTAACAAAGGAAAGGAAGGGGGAATTAAAGAGACACTAAAATAAAATAAAATAAAGGAAAAGGAATAATATATGAATATGACTAACAGTCATCATCAGAATATGCATCTTAAAATTAATATAAGCCCTCCAGATGTTCAAAATGTCCACATGAAATTGATTTCCATATAAAATATTTTTTAAATGTTGTCAGGGCAGAGAGGTCCTCAGACCGTTGCATAGTAGACAGTGGGTATTTATCCTTCCAGGCTCGAAGTAGAAGTCTCTTAGCAACCATATGTGCTTGCAAAATCCACTTTTGCCATCCTGCCATTAATCGCCATGCCACAGGAATATAATTTGAAAGTACACAAACACCTGCAAATATCAGGGATACTGCCAATACAAAATTGATGTGGATAACAACTTCGGACCAAAAAGCCCACCTTGTATGCCTCAACGTGGCATTTTCTGTGTTACACCTCCAATATTTGTCTGAGCTGGACAGTGCCTTCCTATACAGGGTCAATTAACGCTCAAAATATTGATTCTTGCCGGATCAATCTCAATTTCATGTCTAAGGAAACCTTATCTCTCCTGCATGTGCGTGAAGAAACTAGCCTACTGCACAAAGGTAAAATGAAATTAATTGCTCCTCCCACTTCGCTCTTCGCCCTTCCCATCACTGGTGTGGCCCCTGGAAGACTGTCCAGGTGGAGATGTGGCCCCCGGGTTGCAAAAGGTCTAGAGAAAACCCTCTTGGCTGCAGCAGCCCAAACCCTGACAATGCCGAATTTGAAAGGTGCAAGCCCCTTTTCCACACAGAGGTCGCAACACGGCACCACCTCACCTGATGCCAGTGCGCCAAGGAGAATTGATGCGGCTGAGGTGATGGGGAGAAAGCTGGCGGCAATATCTCACTGTGCGACAACCTCTTGATTAGGGAAAGGGGATAATGGGCCTCACCGGGCCTGCCGGTGGACAACCTGATGGATGGTCCGGTGGTCTGGAGGGGGATTAAAGCAAGCTGGAAGACGGAGAGCAGATCTAAGATCCATCAGGGCTGGCCAGCTTGACCTTTGTCCTGGGATATTAATACCTCGGTTTCCCCTCTTTTTCCAGATGGAAAGGCCAAACCTAAAAGACGCGGTGCTTTTGTTTAGAGAAAGATTTACAAAATGGCACAATGTGCGGAGAGAGATTATTATCTCCCCACACACCCAGTACACACACCCAGCTTGCTTGCTTCTCTCGGGATACGAGAACTTGGGTTTGCATAAATAAGTGCAAGTCTGAAAAAAGGGAAGTGCGCTTTCGGAATTGACGGCAGGAATGTGCCCAAAGGCCATGGGTTCTGGGGTGGTTTGGCCAAGGGGTTAAATGTGGCCCTCGAGACCTTTCCATCCGGCCCCTCGAGACGCTCCCCACACGACACCCTCCAGCAGCCTTGCTTTGCATCATTGAGCCTTTTTGCTTAGCAGGAATGTGTCCTTGAACTGAGATGGATGCAGAACGGAGAGATGTGGGTTCTTAGATGTGGCATTTGCATAGCTGGAATGTGTCCCTCTGTACACAAGTTGTTGTCGCTGGCATCTGTCTGTCTCGGGAGCCAATGGGGGAGTGTGCTGCTGGGGGTGAAGAGATACAGCAACTGCTGTGGCTGTAGAGGCCAATACAAGAGAGACATGTTTTGTTGCAGCTGGGGCAGAGGAAGGAGTCCGGTTGTGCTGTTGCTGATGCACCACAGCATTTCTTTTCTCTGCCCTCCTCCCAGTGGTCCTTCCTCCTCTGGTCACCACTATGGATGCACAACCTGACTGTCTCCAAGTGCTGCAGTCATCTGCAAGAGATTCCCACATGTTGTTGTTGTTTAGTCGTTTAGTCGTGTCCGACTCTTCGTGACCCCATGGACCATAGCACGCCAGGCACTCCTGTCTTCCACTGCCTCCCGCAGTTTGGTCAAACTCCTATTGGTAGCTTCAAGAACACTGTCCAACCATCTTGTCCTCTGTCATCCCCTTCTCCTTGTGCCCTCAATCTTTCCCAACATCAGGGTCTTTTCAAGGGAGTCTTCTCTTCTCATGAGGTGGCCAAAGTATTGGAGCCTCAGCTTCAGGATCTGTCCCACATGGTGGGGCTAATTAAGGCAACCTGTAATAGCCATACCTCACGCCAGAGCTTTCCAAACTTGTCATGTCAGTGACACACTTTTTATACATGCAACATTTCGTGACACAGTAATTCAGTTTTACTAGCAAACCGGAGGTTGAACCAACCCCTTTCCAGCCCTGTTCGCACATCACATCTACACACTGCAGCTGTCACGACACACAGTATAGAATGCTCTACCTTACACCCATCAGGTTGAGATGCTAACTCTTAGCTCCTGCCTTCTTCTGCATTGTTTTTTTGCTGCATTAGCAGCCTAAAAGTGACCTCCCCGGGGTGCAAGTCTAGCCAGTGTGTGTGGAGATCCTGGGCTGCCCAGACAAAGACTCTTCACAGCCCGGCTGAGATGGTCGAAAGGAAAGCGGAGCGATACATTTGGCACCAGCTTGGCTACAGGAGTTGCCGGAAGGAGGCGTACAAGGCGCCACCCAACTGCCTTAGGGACTCCGCTCTGGATTTGTGTAGGGTTTACCCCCGAGCCTATTCTTCTCCCAGAGATGTCCCACAAGGCAGTGGGGTAAGAGTCACATCATTTGCTCTGCCCCCCCCCCCCCGCCCTTTGCCTCTCACCACTGCTGGCATGTGGGCCCCTGGGTCTATGGACAGCTCCTTAAAGATCTGGTTTGGACAGAAGAAGAAGAAGAAGAAGAAGAAGAAGAAGAAGAAGAAGAAGAAGAAGAAGAAGAAGAAGAAGAAGAAGAAGAAGAAGAAGAAGAAGAAGAAGAAGAAGAAGAAGAAGAAGAAGAAGAAGAAGAAGAGGAGGGTGTCCGGCTGGCTCCGCCATCGACAGAAGAAGAAGAGTTTGGATTTGATATCCCGCTTTATCACTACCCTAAGGAGTCTCAAAGCAGCTAACATTCTCCTTTCCCTTCCTCCCCCACAACAAACACTCTGTGAGGTGAGTGAGGCTGAGAGACTTCAGAGAAGTGTGACTAGCCCAAGTTCACCCAGCAGCTGCATGTGGAGGAGCGGGGATGCGGACCCAGTTCCCCAGATTATGAGTCTACCACTCTTAACCACTACACCACACCACACCACACCACACAGACACACTGGTGGGAGAGGAGTGGTCCGTTAACAGCCATGATAGCTGAGTGGAGCTTCCCTGTACCAAAGCAGTCTACCCTGCATGCTGGAGACAAAAAACAGGGTGAGGCCGCCTCCTGGAGCCACCTGGCTCAGAGCTGATAAGAAGCAGAACACTGAGCTGGACGGACCGTTCGTTTTGTTCTTAAATCGAGATCACCCTGTGCTGTACAGATGTGCGCCGAGAGCTGTGCACAATGTGGAACGTCTGTTGTTTTCCTATGTCAAGAGTGAGCAGGCTTCAGGTTTGTGTGATCTGCTTTTCAGTGGCTCAGGCAGGCTGACATACGCCAACAATTAGGGGAAAGGGTGCTTTTGAGCGTCTGTCATGCATGGGGGTGGTTTGTGATCAGGAGCAGAATCAAGCGGGCAAGTTCCTTCACACCCAACCCACTTCCCCCCCCCAACACACCTCAAGGCATCTCTCCCCCCCACCCAGCCCGCGGTAACTTAATTTAGAGGTGTCTGAGCGGACAGCTTTTTTGGTCGTTGCTGTTGCTAGACAATGGGGAATCCGAAATATGGGCTGACCTGTGGCAAATCACCTAGAGATGCACCCAGAGATTCAGGACGGATGAATCTTTCAGCTTTCTTCCCCCTCCCTATCTCGTTTTCTCCAGTCTCAACTTCAGCTCATCAAATTTCCACACCAGGGTGCATCTTTTTTTTTTTTTAAAGGAAGCCATGGCGAAAATTCACCAGCACCTCAGCGTTGCTTTCTCCTGATACACACATTTCTGCAAGCGATTTTGCCGAACACAGACATTCTTGCAAACTGCAATCGGCGAAAAGCGAATTTCGAACGAGAGCTGGGTTTTGGTTTGCATATTGTTTCTGGAAAGGTGAATTAGGGGTAGAAGCTCAATTAAAGGCAAATCGAACTGGACACGTCTCCCCCTCTTTCTGCCCATGCCTATCCTCCAGGCTTTCGGAAACCATAATCTTACCCCTTTCTCATTTCCGTGAAGATTACAGGCACATATACACCCTCTTTCACACACACACACACACACACACACACACACACACAGCCAACCATTTCCAGTTTTTTGCCACGGACAGATTAACAGCAAACAAGGGGGCCGGGTTCCGATCTAGGCCATGCTAATTTACGGGGTATCTGCATCCCGTCTCTGGCAGCGTGATTCATGCCAGCAGGCACGCCAATTGGTGGGTAATGTCACTGAGAGGTTTGATGCTGCCGTGGTTGTGGGGGGGGGAGAGAGGGGGGAGGAATGATGGATGGGCCGTGCCAAAGAGGTAGAATTAGGTGTCGAGGACCCTGGCTTTCCAGGAGAAAAAATAGGAAGGGGTGGGAGCTGGGGAAATAAGAATCATAATAAAGTCATTTATCACCGGGCGATGCTCGCCAGTCAAGCCGGCAATCTCTGGGGAACAGGGCGGGGGGAGGAGAGGGGGGCAGCAAGGGGGGAGCGAGCCGGACTGAGCGCGTGTTTCTGAGCCACTGGTTTTTAAGCACTGTTGTTGCTTGCTAGTGGAACGGCGCGGGTGGGGAATAAGGAGTGGGGACCCCCGTTCTTTCGGCTTGCCAAATGTGGCCAAGGGTTATGCTATCAGTGGTTCCATATAAGAGCTTTTTTAAAGAAGAGGCTGGGGAAAGAGACCCATGGTTCATTTCCACAAGCTCCGGCCTACATTTGCCTCACCCGAAAGAGCACCTAGTCTGTGGTCCAAGTCCTATACAGAGGAGAAATTACTTCCATGTGGGCACAGGGGGGTCTGTCCATCCCCTCCCTGCAATAGGCCACAGGGTACCTGGGTTTTTGGGGGGTCTACCATCTCCCAGGAGCATACCCTCTAACATTTATTGGATGAAAAGAGGGATGTCCTATAATAATAACTAATAATAATAATAATAATAGTCGGTTCCTGTGTCGCGCTGGGCATGGCAGGGGTCACCATGGGCCGATAAGATGAGCCCTGTGGGCCACTACTGGCCATGGGCCTTAGGTTGCCGACCTCTGAGTTAGAGCGATCATGGAACCATCAGTATGGCAGCAATGAGTCTGTGGAAGAGGAGGAAGTGGCAGGAATCAGCTGGGGCTTTCTGGGAACACTCCCAGCTCATGGGCTTAGATCCATCCCCCTTTTTCGTTGCGCCGAGGGAGAGGCTAACCGCCATCACCCCATTTGTTTTGCTTGTGGCCGCATCCGCACCTTGCATTCCAAAGCACTAGGATGCCACTTCAAACAGCTGTGGCTTCTCCCAAAGCATTGTGGGAACTGGAGCTTGTGCCGAGAGCTCTTAGAAGACCCTTAGCCCCGTCAGGGAACTACAATTCCCAGAAGAAGGATTGGTTGTGATCCCACTCTGGGATTCGTAGCTCTGTGAGAGGAGCAGGGGAACTCCTAACAACTCTCAGATCCCTTAACAAGCCACTATTCCCAGGGGTATCATATGGCTTTAAACGTGTAGTACAGCTGTGACCTTTTCCTTTATGGGTCTTGGCAGTGGGTATAGATGCTTTTGGGGGTTCTCTGGGGACAACAGGCAGCTCCGGGAGTCAGGAACGGGTGCGGTTTTGCACCCCTGTTTGGCGTCAGCTTGTGGAGAAAGCAGCAGAAGCTGCTACCTGGAAAATAATAATAATAATAATAATAATAATAATAATAATAATAATAATAATAATTTATTATTTGTACCCCGCCCATCTGGCTGGGTTTCTCCAGCCACTCTGGGTGGCTTCCAACAAAGATTTAAAATACATTAAAGTGTCACACATTAAAAACTTCCCTGAACAGGGCTGCCTTCAGATGTCTTCTAAATGTCAGGTAGTTGTTTATCTCCTTGACCTCTGATGGAAGGGCGTTCCACAGGGCCAGGCGCCACTACCGAGAAGGCCCTCTGCCTGGTTCCCTGTAGCTTTGCTTCTTGCAGTGCGGGAACCGCCAGAAGGCCCTCGGCACTGGACCTCAGTGCCCGGACAGAACGATGGGGGTGGAGACGCTTCTTCAGGTATACTGAAGTACATGCTTGTAGATGTAGGGTTGCCAACACAGTGCTTGTGGGTGCCCTGGCAGCCTTGTGAACACCCCCAGGCACCTACCGATCCTCTCTGCTCCTGCCCCCTTTATCCTGAGGACAGTTACCTTCCTCCCCTGAAGAGTACATAGAGCTGAAGGAGGAAGTTGGAAGAGAGACATTCTTTCCTACTTCCTCTTACCACTCTATGTGCTTTTCCAGATTGGCGTTGGAGCAGCTGAGCAGAGAGGGGGGAGACTGAGGGGAAGGGGAAGGGAGGAGGCTGAAAGATGGGTGGGGGGAGAAAAAGAATGACCAAGGGGAGAAATCAGGGTGTTGAAGGAGTCGGAAAAAGAACAGAGCGCCAGAGAGAAAAAAGACAAGCGTGAACACACACATTGGATCTAGGAAGATTGTTACTTATAAAGCTGAAAAATTCTTTTCATGGGTTCCCCAGCCAACACTGAGAGCCAGTTTGGTGCATTGAGTGACATGCATATGACGCACTGAGCATATGCTGAACATGATCCGGGTTGCCCTGATGCTTTTTCATCTGATGAGGCTGCCAACTTCTTTTTTAATTGGCTCCTGTGCTTTTCAGAGCAGCGCATCCTCTAGATATGCTGTGAAAGGCTTCACCTGTTGGTAGCTAGTTGGCCACATCTGGATCA
Source organism: Zootoca vivipara (assembly GCF_965207765.1). Classification (NCBI taxonomy): domain Eukaryota; kingdom Metazoa; phylum Chordata; class Lepidosauria; order Squamata; family Lacertidae; genus Zootoca; species Zootoca vivipara. Next base: position 79,172,648 of record NC_142589.1, read on the forward strand.
AGAATCAAGATGCCACTTGTGGGGAAGTAGGGGGTGTTGCCCCCATGCCCTGCTTCTGGGTCTCCTGAGGGCATCTGGTTGCCCACAGTGTGATACAGGAACACAGGCCTTGTACCTAGGCCTGCCTAGCTTAGCATTGCCAACACTGTCCGGCAGTAGCTCTCTGGGCTTTCAGGCAAGGGTCTCCCCAGATGTACCTGGAGATCCTAGGATTTGAACCTGGGACTTTCTGCATGCAAAGCAGACGAGCCACGGACTCAGTGGCCCTCTGATTTGATCCAATGCGGGGCTCTTCTTCCTTCCGAGCTGCTGGAAAAGGCCCAGGGGCGAGTGGGGCTTGTTTCCCCCCACAGAGCAGTTGGCAACCTTGTTAATTTTCATGCCCCCTCGAGGCCAAAGCCACATCCCAGGACCATTTGATCGTTGCTCAAACCTCGCACCCTGGGCAAGGATGACCAGAGCGTGCCGCGTTTTGCAACATCGGCTTGGGAAGGTTTCCGTTGCCGCAATGACAAAAGGTTTAAACAGATGGGTGTAGCGCAACCCCTTGCGCTCCCTGATCTCTGCCTCTGCTCTCCCCGCCATGGTCCCTGGGAAGGCTTAAACGCCATGCGTGGCCATCTCTGGTTCAATCACAGGCTAATGAAGCCACATTAATCATCCAATTATACACCTGTCAGGCTGGGAACAATGGCGCAGGGCGAGCTGAATGAGGCTGGAGGCATCGGAGCTCAGAGGGGCCCCCCAGGCAAAAACAAATCCCAGGGAGACAATAGGAAGCAAAACAGAGAGGACCCCGGAGCAGGAGGAGGAGGGGTGAACTGGGCGGGGGGGGGGGCGCAAAGGGGCTAAACTCATGGGGAGTTTTGTGTCTAGATAAAAAGGGGGGCATGGGCACCCAACTCAAAATCCCAGCTCTGGACTCCAGGCATAGAGTCGCTGCCAATTGCTGGAGCATCCCATCACCCAACAGTTAACCGAACTGTAAGCAAGGGCAGGCGGAAGCAACAATAAGCAAAAAAGGGGAGCAGTTGGGCTTTCAGAAATAAACCAGGGTTGCACCAAGCGCCACCTGGAAGACACTGGGACATACGAGCGGAGGAATTAGTGTTAGGTGAGGATGGATGGTCTCAGCCCATTTCAGTCCTGCTGGTTTCTCATTCCCCCCAAATCTTTAATTTAGTTCCCTGGGTTTCTGCAACCATTTGCAGCGTGCGTGCATGTTGAAAATCCTCGTGAAAATTCGCCAGCGTTTTAACATGACTTTCTCTCATAGGGACCCCTGACCATTAGGTCCAGTCGTGACCGACTCTGGGGTTGCGCGCTCATCTCGCATTATTGGCCGAGGGAGCCGGCGTATAGCTTCCAGGTCATGTGGCCAGCATGACAAAGCCGCTTCTGGCAAACCAGAGCAGCACATGGAAACGCCGTTTACCTTCCCGCTGTAGCGGTTCCTATTTATCTACTTGCATTTTGACGTGCTTTCGAACTGCTAGGTTGGCAGGAGCTGGGACCAAGCAACGGGAGCTCACCCCGTTACAGGGATTCGAACTGCCGACCTTCTGATCGGCAAGCCCTAGGCTCAGTGGTTTAACCACAGCGCCACCTGGGTCCCTGACTTTCTCTCATAAGAAACACTAATTGTTTTGTACCCAGCCATCTCTGCAAGCGCTGTTTCCTTTAATACAATGCATTTCTTTTCTTTTTTTTGATAATCATTTTTATTGTTTTATCTTTGCATAAAAAGGGCAAAGGGCAAAGGGTCCCCTGACCATTAGGTCCAGTCGTGACCGACTCTGGGGTTGCGCGCTCATCTCGCATTATTGGCCGAGGGAGCCGGCGTATAGCTTCCAGGTCATGTGGCCAGCATGACAAAGCCGCTTCTGGCAAACCAGAGCAGCACACGGAAACACCGTTTACCTTCCCGCTGTAGCGGTTCCTATTTATCTACTTGCATTTTGAGGTGCTTTCAAACTGCTAGGTTGGCAGGAGCTGGGACCAAGCAACGGGAGCTCACCCCGTCACAGGGATTTGAACCGCCGACCTTCTGATCAGCAAGCCCTAGGCTCAGTGGTTTAGCCCACAGCACCACCTGGGTCCCCCCATACATCATCAGAAATCGGAAAGTAACATTTCAATACAAAAAAAAAGTTAAATAAAAAGTATACAAATTCCAAAATATGTCTTATCGTGTTTTTTGGCTAAACTGAGAATTGCTACAATTTATCAACTTCATCTTGTGACTTATTTGTTTCTGTTCCCTTTCTTGTTTCTATAAATGTTTTCCTTCTGCTCCTCTTGTGATCGACTTCCACCTCTCTCTCTTTCAGACTTATTCTTTCATTTAATCAGTTTTGCGCTCCCTAAAATTAAACCCGTCACAAATTATCTTACAAATTAAACATAAAATTTTTGACTTAGGTTACTTTACAGCTGTTGCATTTTGTAATGTTAGCCTACCGGCGTTTCATGTCTTACCATGCTCCTTCAAGTACTCTATAAATTTTTCCCATTCCTTTTGGAACTTTTGCTCCTTTTGATCCCTTATTCTTCCCATCAGCCTCGCCAATTGCAGATATTCTAGCATTTTTTCTCTCCAGTCCTCTATAGTTGGTATTTCAGTCGTTCTCCACCTCTGGGCCAAGATAACTCTCTCGGCGGTGGTAGCATACATGAAGAGTTTATGATCCTCTTTTTTTATATTCCTGCTCAATATCCCTAGTAACATTTCCTCCGCTCTTTTTGGGAAAGTATATCTTAATACTCTTTTCAATTCATTATATATTTGCTCCCAATAAACTTTAACCTTTTCGCAAAGCCACCATTGATGGTAGTAGTCCCCCTCTTTAGCATTACACTTCCAACATTTTTTGTTGTTGGATTTATTAATTTTGGCTAATTTAACAGGCGTTAAATGCCATCTAAACATCATTTTCATGATGTTTTCTTTTAGAAGGGTACAGGCCGTAAATTTAATCTGATGTTTCCATAGATTTTGCCATTGATCGATATTAATATCATGGCCCAAGTCTATTGCCCATTTAATCATACATTCTTTGGTGATTTCGTCCTTTGTGTTCCATTCCAACAGGAGGTCGTACATCTTTGTTAATAGTTTGTCTTTACCTTCCACAATTTCCAATTGGAATTTAGATTTGTTGGTCTCGAATCCGTGATTTTTATTATCTTTTTTGAACATGTCCTGAATTTGATAATATTGGAGCCAGCCTATTCCCCTCTCTTTCAATTGCTCATATGTTTTAATCTTCCACCCCTCTTCCGATTCGACAAGGATATCCTCATAAGTTAGCCAATTCAATTCCATATTAGTTTTTTTATGGTCAAAACTTCTGTTGGTGACAACCACCTTGGAGTTTTTCTTTCAAGTATACTTTTATTTCTGGTCCACACTTCGTACAGTGGTTTCCTAATCACATGGGATAGGAAGCCTCTGTGTGATTTAACTTTGTCTTGCCACAGATAACTATGCCAGGTGAATCTATTGTTAAATCCTTCAAGATCTAGAAGGTCCGGGTCTTTTAGCGAGATCCACTCTTTTAGCCATACCATACAGGAGGCCTCATAATACAATTTGAGGTCTGGCAACGCAAAGCCCCCTCTTTCCTTTTTGTCAGTTAGTATCTTAAACCTGATCCGTGGTGTTTTTCTCTGCCATATATATCTCGAGATTACCTTCCTCCACTCCTCAAATATACCAACACCTTTTAGTACTGGTATCATTTGGAACAAAAATAAGAGTCTAGGAAGTATATTCATTTTCACTGTGGCTATCCTCCCCCACAGTGAAAGATATAGTTTTTTCCATGTTTCTAGGTCTTTTCTTATATCGTTCCAGGTTTTGATATAGTTATCATTATATAAGTTTATATTCCTTTCTGACAGCCAAATTCCAAGATACTTTACCCTCTTTACCATTTCAATCCCGTATTTCTCCTGAAGCTCTTCCCTTTCCTTTTTTGTCATATTTTTAATAATCATTTTGGTCTTTTTCTTGTTCAGCCTGAATCCTGCTAGAGTTCCAAATTTGTTCATTTCTTTCAGTAATTCCTCTAGACTCGTATCTGGATCTTCCAATGTTAGGACCAAGTCGTCGGCAAAGGCCTTCTGTTTATATTCCCTACGACCAACTCTTATCCCCTTTATCTCTTTGTTGTTCCTAATCCTGTCCAATAGGACTTCCAGAACCAAGATAAATAACAGGGGTGATAAAGGACACCCCTGCCTTGTTCCTTTAGAGATGTTTAATTCTTCCGTTAAATTATTATTAATTATTAATTTGGCTCTCTGCCTTGTATAAATCGTAATACAATGCATTTCTGCACGCCGTCCTCACGAAGATTTCCTCCTCTAGGTACACATTCGGCGAACGTATGCAGTTTTGTAACCATGGTTTAGTTGAGAACCGCATTGCAAATATTCAGAGAAGTTCAAAGGTTGGCTTCTTTTCAGTTTCCGTACTGGTTTGAGAAGCGCAAATTTTATGTTGCTCACAAAATGCAAACAAAAATGGACTTCTACCCTTATCCTTAGAGTTTAGGTTGCTAACTTTTTTTTTAACTGCCCTCACTCTTCCACCTTTAACAGCAAGCTGATATGCAGAAGAGCAGCAAAGGTTTTTTTCCCCCCTGGCATGGAGATAGAACCATGGGGAATGTTTTGAGTGTTTTAAACTTCCAAAATGATGTGTCATGCAGGCTGCTATTAAAACCCCAGGAGAAGCAGGACCAAAGGGGAAAGTGGGGAGTCTCAGTGCCCCCCCAGACCAATAATTGTGAAATCATTCACTCTGGACAGAGAAGGAACCCCTACCCACTAGACAACACTGCCTCTTCAGTTTCGGAGGTAAATCTCATGCTATCACAAGGTTGCCACCTCCCCCCCACCCGCCGCCGCCCAGGGTCTTCTGTTCAAATTCCGTCCACATTCTAAGGTGAGCAGACCAAACATGCACTTTCAAAACGAGTGTGAGCTGCACATCCTTGAAAATGTGCACTTTCCCCCCTGAATTTTACAATGCAAAGTCGTGTGTACAAGAAGTGCATAGGCTGGACAAACAGATCACCTGCAGGAGCGTCGCTGGTTGTTCTCCGAATAGGTGAGGCTTGTTTGGCAACTTTAAGAAACCAAGACTTTTAGTGTCGCCAGCCCAGTGCTGTGCAACTCCCAGCCCCTAGAGAAACCCAGCAGGCTCCTTCTGTGCTGACTTTTAAACACTTGCTGAAAACTTTTCTATTCTGGCAACTAAGATCATAGCCTTCCAGAATGCTTAATTGATGTCTGTTTTTTAAACTGTTAAAGTATATTTTTTATCATATGTTTTATTGCTGTAAACTAATTAGATATTTACACACAAGCACACATGGCACAGCAGTAAATAAATATTTGTACGAATAAAATAAAATAAAGCGTGCATATGAATGGATTCGTTCATGAAAATAGCATATATAAACGCATTGCACCAAGAGAGATTGCTTTGGCAGGGAAAGGCATACGTTAGGCAAAACTGCACAAACAATTGTATGTATGCTTGTTTCTTAATTTAGAGCATTTGGCGCCCAGTTCTCCAGCTGAAAAAGGCTCCCGGAGCATCTTACATGCAATCAAAATAAGGCAGGCTTACAGTCTGAAAAGCACACAACACACAAGGGAAAAGGGAAAAGGAGGGAAGAGGAAAATATATATTATAGAAAGAGGGGGCGGAGGAGGAGAGAGAATTCAAACTAAAATGCTTGTGAATTTTCACAAGGACTTCGAAAAACCAATATTGCAAAGTGATGATCGAAATACTGAAGACCAAGAAGGTGAGGAACTGAGAGGAGCCAAATTTGATAGCACCTGAACACAGAGGAATGAAATCACTTTATGCCAAGCAGGAGACAGTCTGCTTTGCTTTCTGCATCTCTTAATGCCACAGGATCAGGGGCAGAGAAGGGGGAGGGGGGAAACATAGCTACCACCCTTACGGGCGTCTCGCCTCGTGGATAAAAACACAAAACAGAAAAAACCAGGCAATGTCCACCTTTGCAACAACATTCCTCCCGGCTTGGTTGAAATCATGTCTAATCGCCGAGAAGTCATAAATATCCTCTTTTCAAATCTATCAAGCCGCAGATCCATTCTTTATCTAGAACTTGGACGGGAGGGAAGGTGAAATAGTTATGCCACTTCGATTAGATGGAATACCCAACTTGATTGCGCTGCATTTTTCAAGAACACAAAATTAAATTAAAAAGAAATGGGAAGTTCTTAGACAAAATGATGAATAGACTTTGATATCAATGTGTGTGTGTGTTTCATGGACGGCTGGAGGGGGGGCAGGGGGGAGGGAGCTTGCAATGAATGCAAAGAAGGAAAGTGGGTGAGTGGATACATAGCACTTTATCTGATACAAGGGTGCTGTTTAGATCAAGGCAACCATAAGTGAAGGCCAAATGAATATTGTTCTCTGTCTCTCTCTCATAATACTAGAACTCAATGGGGTCGTTCCATGAAGATCAAACATGGAAATTATCAAAAGGTGCAAACCAGGGGTCCTCTACTCATCATGTCGGGCAGAAGAAGCAATTATGGTGTCAGAAAATCCTTTCCTCTCCTAGGTAGGGACGCGGGTGGCGCTGCGGTCTAAACCAGGGGTCGGCAAGGTTTACCGGCCATGGGCCAGATCACTCCCACAGAGATTGTCCGTGGGCTGGACTGGCGCAGCTTGACGCCAGAAATTGCGTCTGCGCATGTCCGTGGTGCAATTTTCAGCGTCTGGACATGCGCAGATGCGATTTCCAGTATCTACAGGTGTGCAGACGTAATTTCTGGCGCCACTCAGCTTAGCGCAGCATGCGGGGGACTTGCCGAGCGGGTGGCTCAGTTCAGGGGCAGCTTGTGGGCCAGTAAAACAGTCTTCGTGGGCTGCATCCGGCCCATGGGCCACACGTTGCCGACCCCTGGTCTAAACCATTGAACCTCTTGGGCTTGCTGATCGGAAGGTCGGCAGTTTGAATCCCCATGATGGAGTGAGCTCTTGTTGCTCTGTCCCAGCTCCTGCCAACCTAGCAGTTCGAAAGCATGCCAGTGCAAGCAGATAAATAGGTACCATTGCGGCGGGAAGGTAAACGATGTTTCTGTGCGCTCTGGTTTCCGTCACGGTGTTCCGTTGCACCAGAAGCAGTTTAGTCCTGCTGGCTACATGACCCGGAAAGCTGCCTGTGGACAAACGCTGTCTCCCTTGGCCTGAAAGGGAGATGAGCGCCACAACCTCACAGTCACCTTTGACTGGATGTAACTGTCCAGGGGTCCTTTACCTTTACCTCCTCTCCTAATATTGCCAACGGGTCAGACAAAACCCGCCCAGGCAGTTCCTGTGCCATTAACAGAAATCTGATGTGCAGAAATTGGAGGGGAGCTGTCAAAAGTGGGCAACCCGCTACTCACCACTGCGGGGCAAACTGCACCTGCCTAAAGACCTAAAGACCAGAAGAAGATCCCAGTGGATCAGGCCAATGGTCCATCTTGTCCAGCATCCTGTTCTCACACTGGCCAACCGGATGTCTGTAGGAAACCCACAAGAAGGATTCGAGCATGAGAGCAACTCTCCCCTCTTGTGGAAAGGGAGGGGTTTTTTGCTGCCTCCGGCTGTGGAGTCAGAGCCATCAGGGCTCAGCGGGGTGGGGGGTGGGGGGATCAGGCTTCTGCTAGGGTCAATGATAGGCCTCTCCTTCTCCATGAATTTGTCAAATTCTCTTTTAAAGCCACCCACGTCAGGGCTCCCTGCCTCCTGGGGAGAGGAGTTATAAACTTCTTCCATGCCGCCTCTCGCTCGCCTGTTCTCTAATCTAAAAAGTCTAATCTAAAAAGCATTACAGTGGTGCCTCGCTTAACGAATGCCCTGCTTCTCAAAATTTCCGCTTAACGAAACGTTTTTTCTAGTGGAGGTTGCCTCGCTAGACGAATTCGTTTTATGAAAAATTCGTCTAGCGAATCGCGGTTTCCCATAGGAATGCATTGAAATTCAATTAATGCGTTCCTATGGGCAAAAAAAAAAATCCAAAAAAAAATTCAATGCATTCCTATGGGATTCGCTAGACGAATTTTTCGTTATAAGAAAAGACCCGTGGAACGAATTAAATTCGTCTAGCGAGGCACCACTGTACATGGCTTTGCCTGCCATTGGCTGCGTTGCCACCTGCTGTTGACCTCCAGCATCACCAGTCCAAATGGGCGTCATTCACCATGGAACACACCCCTTCAATTAATCCACAATAACCACTGCCCCTAGTTAGAGACCGACCCCACTTAGCTGAGTTACAGGTAGGTGACAAACTTAGTTGGTCTCTAAGGTGCTACTGGAAGGATTTTTTTTTTATTTTGTTCCCACTTAGCTGAAGTGTTCAAGGTGTGAGAATCTAGCTATTAAAGGATCAGGGCCCTTGGGGAAGGCCACCACAGCTGTTAATGTGCATTCTGCTGGGGCCAACGATAGGCCTCTCCTGCTCCATGAATTTGTCCAATTCTCTTTTAAAGCCACCCAAGTCAGGGCTCCCTGCCTCCTGGGGAGAGGAGTTATAAACTTCTTCCATGCCACCTCTCGCTTGCCTGTTCTCTAATCTAAAAAGTCCCAAACTCAGCACCCTCTTGATCATTTTGGCTGCCCTAACCTTTGCATCTGTGACGATCCATTAGAATGAGGGGGGGCCCTGCCCCACCAGCCTCCACCTTCCCTCAGCCAGCCCCCACCTGCCAACCTGCTCTGATCTGCACTGAGCAGGTCCTTTTTAACGTCAGCAATACCTTTCTTCCCCAGGATAGTGAACCTGGTTCAGTTCCCCAGGGTCTCTTTGCTCGTTCCATTTTCCTCCGCTGATTCTGATGACTAGGGCAGCCTTCACACACCTGGTAGACTAGGCATAGGCAACCTTGGCTCTCCAGATGTTTTGGAACTACAACTCCCATGATCCCTCGCTAACAGGGCCAGTGGTCAGGGATCATGGGAGTTGTAGTTCCAAAACATCTGGAGAGCCAAGGTTGCCTATGCCTGTCCAGGTAGACCTTCCTGAATTTTTTGACTACAACTCCAGTCCTGTTCTGCCTGGGGGATGATGGCCACCACCAACACCCCAATTTAATGGACATTGCCATTCGAATGGTGTGTGTGCACAGCGTCTTGTGGTTGATTTTGTGTGGCGGGGCTTACCTGGCCTACCCCAATATTTTATTCAAGTTGGCACCCCTGTATGGGTCCTTCTTTAAATGTGAATTGAATCAAATTTCTCCCCCACTGTGTTTGTGCGTTTGTGTGTGTGTGTGTGTGTGTGTGTGTGTGTGTATGAGAGAGAGAGATACAGATTATATCTCACAAACCAGTGCAAACTTTAGAGCAATAGCGCCACCTGGTAGCTGTGATCTTAGCTGATGTAATCAAAAGCACCACTTTCTCCTGTTTGAGTATATCTGGATTTGGTAGTCTGCACCATTCCAAGACCCCTCCAACTTTAAAAACTGGACCAGTTTTCCCAGAAGATGAGGAATAGGAACAGAGGAAGAGACAGGTGTCACACACATTGAGCACAGCAGCCAGGCTGGAAGGTATCTCACGACGTTCATTTCAAACACACCTGTTTATTCCTTTCTGAGGTTGAACTCTGGGTTGCAGGCAGAGAAATGCCCTGCAAAATTTGCAGCACAAGCTGGCTGTGTGTTTTTTCAGGGCCCATCCATTTCCTGTGATTGCAATTTTAACTGTTTTTTATGTTGATTCCTAAATTGCTGCAACCTGTCCTGGGGCCTACAAGTTTGCTAGCATCCCATTTGCTCACAACACAGGCAAGCGGTGTGTGTGTGATGGTCAGATCGAGGTTTTGGAGGGTCCATGGGCATGCCCCCTTGCCAGGTCCAGCAAGGTGAGTAAGCATCTTGCACTGGTGAAAAAACAGAACAGGTGGAAAGCTGGAGATTTTGGGGTGTTGGCCTCTTAGTGGATGCCCCACTTCTAGATTGGTTTTACCCAGAAACAGTGGTGTATTGTAGGTTGCCAGTGCCCAGGGCCATATGGAGAGGGGGGGAGGGAGGGAAACGGACAGAGTATGCATGTCATTCAACTGCCTAACAACATCCGCATGACCCAGGAGATTGCAGCCACGGAGATAAGAAGATTCATTCCATTGTCTGGAGAGGTCACTTCCTGGTTTGTATGGAGAAACTGCTTTTAATGGAGCCCAGCGACAAAAGCACACAGCTACGTTGCGTGCTGAAATATTGCAACCCTAACAAATTTGTGCCCGGGACAACCACCCCTGTGCCCACCCCGTGCTACGCCACTGCCCAGAGATCGGTGTCGCAAGAGGGTCTGCCAACCCTCTGACACAAAGACTCCCCTCATTCTGGAAGGTTCTGGAATGTTCTTCACCAATTTACTTTCTACATGTCAGGCTCGTCGTAGTGCTGCCACTCATCGTGGAGTTTGGTCTCCTTGACTTTCAGGTATCATTTGTTATTAATTTGCAGAATTCAAATTCATTGGGTTGTTGTTTTTTTGTCACCCACTCCTTATAGTTTAGCAAGATGGTGTAACTGTCAAATTGTTGAAGCCCACTGGTGTTCTGTGTTGCCCCTTTGTATTTTTTCAGACTCGATTAGTCACAATCGCTTCTCCTTTTTGGTTGTAAAATGCAATTGCAGCACCTTAACGTCTAGCAAGCAAATGCAGTTGCTGCCTAATCATGCCCAGTAACCTCTGTAAGGGCTCCTTTGCCTGTTTACAGGTTCAGCCTATTGCATAGATCCCTGCTGAATGTGGCTGGAGGATTATTGCTAAAGCCATCCTATACATATCAATTCATAAGTGAGTCCCATTGAGTTCAATGGAATTGACTTCCAGGCAAGTGTGCAATTATGGATAGGACTGCACCTTCCATTGTTCTCAAGTAGCATCTCTTAATTGCTACAATGTCAGTTTCTGTTCCCGTGGGTAGAGGTTTCCTCTCATTCCCCCCCCCCTTTGATTTTTCAAAGAGCAACATGTGGCTATTTTTCTTTCAAAATGGAAACAAATACTACCATAGAAAACTGGGAACAGAGACTAAGCAAGGCAATTAATAGAGGCAGCGAAAGCAGCAGTTAATAGGCTGTTAATCACTAATCCCCCATCAGCAAGAACCGACAGCAGTGAGCATAGGAGGCTGAACATGAAGCAGCAAACTTGTAAATTAATTAACCTTGTTGGGACCTTTTGCTGAATGAGGCTTACTCGTGAGTAAACATGGGAAGGCTCTTGACCTTGGGGAAAACCATTGCTTGGCGGGAGGGGGGAGCCAGCATGGTGCAGTGCTTAGAGTCCAAATCCTCTCTCCTCTCACTGCCTCTCAGCCTGACCTACCTTGGAGGGTTTTTGTTGGGGATTGAGGAGGGGAAGACTCGTGTATGCCACCTCAAGCTCTTTGGAGGAAAAGGTGGGAAATAAATGCAATTGTTTGGGGACTTCGCTGGCTTTTTCTGGCCCACGTAGGACCAGTCTGGATAGTAGGCCTGGTGAAGATTTGACATTACTCCTCCCCAGTTTTTGATTTGAGTTCCTATGGAAATGAGGCTGCATTTTACTGTTGTATTTAATCTTGCTTTTAAGCTGTATTTTAATCCATTGTTTTATATCCAGTGTTAGCCACCCTGAGCCTGGTCTTGGCTGGGGAGGGCGGGGTATAAATAAAATTTATCATTATTAATTAATAATGTTACTATCAAGGCTGTATTAATTAAGTGCTTGTGTGGCTACTCCAATTCAGTTTTGTTCTCAGCTAACTGCGGGAAAGCAAAGCCTCTGTAGCAAGAGCAGGCTTTCTTAACCATTAATACATTTCTATGGATAAAATAGGGACCCAGGTGGTGCGGTGGGCTAAACCACTGAGCCTAGGGCTTGCTGATCAGAAGGTCTGCGGTTCGAATCCGTGTGACGGGGTGAGCTCCCATTGCTTGGTCCCAGCTCCTGCCAACCTAGCAGTTCGAAAGCATGTCAAAGTGCAAGTAGATAAATAGGAACCACTACAGCGGGAAGGTAAACGGCGTTTCCATGTGCTGCTCTGGTTTGCCAGAAGCGGCTTTGTCATGCTGGCCACATGACCTGGAAGCTATACGCCGGCTCCCTCGGCCAATAATGCGAGATGAGCGCGCAACCCCAGAGTCGGTCACGACTGGACCTAATGGTCAGGGGTCCCTTTACCTTTTTATGGATAAAATACATTTGTAGAGAAACAGCCTACAACCTACAGGTAAAGGTTGCCCTGACCAGTAGGTCCGGTCGCGAACTACTCTGGGGTTGCGTGGTCATCTCACTCTATAGGCCGAGGGAGCCAGTGTTTGTCCGCAGACAGCTTCCGGATCATGTGGCCAGCATGACTAAGCCGCTTCTGGCGAACCAGAGCAGCACACGGAAACGCCGTTTACCTTCCCGCCGGAGCAGTACCTATTTATCTACTTGCACTTGACATGCTTTCGAACTGCTCGGTGGGCAGGAGCTGGGACTGAGCAACGGGAGCTCACCCCGTCGTGGGGATTCAAACCGCTGACCTTCCGATCAGCAAGCCCTAGGCTCTATGGTTTAGACCACAGTGCCACCCGCGTCCCTACTGCGCCACCTAGGTGTTCGCATGCCACACTCTTTCTTTGAAGACTCTCTGCACCCAATAAATATATATATAGGCTCGGTACCCCCTTAAGAAGTTGCCTTATATATGGATCATTGCTTCGTCTAGCTCAGTACTGGCTACACTGGCTGGCAGCTGCTCCTCCAGGATTTCAGAGAGCGCTCTCTGCCGGCCCTACCTGGAGATGCTGGGGATTGAACCTGGGACCTTTTGCATTTAAGTCAGGTGCTCTGCCATTGAGCTACGGAGCTTCCTCTCAAGGAAGAGACCTGCTTCATCTGACCAAATGTTCATCTGTCCCAGAATCCTGTTCGCATACCAGAAGCCCCTGGGAAGCCTACAAGCAGGATCTGAGTGATCTTGCTCTCCAGTAGTATTTCAATCAGTGTTTCCCAAACTTGGGTCTCCGGCCGGACTACATTTACCATCTTCCCTGACCACTGGTCTTGCTAGCTAGGGATGATGGGATTTGTAGCCTCTAAACCAGGCATCCCCAACCTGCGGCCCTCCATATGTTTTGGCCTACAACTCCCATGATCTAACTCCCATGAGCTAACAGGACTAGTGGTCAGGGATGATGGGAATTGTAGTCCAAAACATCTGGAGGGCCAAAGGTTGGGGATGCCTGCTCTAAACAGCTGGAGACCCAAGTTTGAGAAACCTTGATTTAGAGGCATTCCCTGCCTTGGAACTGGAGATTAGTACTAGCAGCCATTGATAGGCTGAACGTCCTCCGTGAATTTGCCCAAACCCCTTTTTATGCGGCGAATTCTGTAGTTTTAACTGTGTGAAGAAGTACTTCCTTTCGACTGTCCTTTTTTTTTTTTTTTTTGCTTCATTGGATGACCCCTGTTGGGTTCTATTGTGAGGAGAGAGGTTTCACAACGTCTCCCTGCTCGCTTTCTCCACACCCTGTTATAAGGAATTGTGTGCCACGGGTCTGCCCGAGATCCAGGCCCGAGATACCCCCCTGTGCCAACTCACCACACTTAGGGGGTGCAGAACTCCCTCCCTGTGGAATTGTTTTCATCTTATCAAACCCTTATCGAATGTGTGCCAACCCAACCACTTCCACCTGTGGAACGGGGCCCTCTTCATAATACACATTCTGCATGTGTAAGGAATTGATCTTTTGGAATGGCAGCACCTGCACTTCGGAACTCCCTGGCGATTGACACCAGGCAGGCACTCCTTTCAGCACCTGCTAAAAACATTTTTGTCTTCATGTGTGGGGTGTGTGTAAAAATGCACATATTTTCTGGCAAAGGGTGTTTAAGGAGATAACAGAAATCGCTGGGTTAAAGCTGACCAAAAGTCCAGAGGTATCATAATTATCAATTTACAAATGGGGTGGAAGGTTCGCAGGCTACAAAGGACTTGCTCACAAATTTATTGACAGCTGCACAAATTATGATAGTTGGAAGTGGAATATAAAATGGAAGAATGGCATAAGAAGGTGTGGCATTTAACTATTAATGATAAACTGACATGTGCCATTAAGGTGAGACGGGGAATATGCAGGAGAAATGATTTTGAGGAGATATGGAGGGTGTTTGTAGAATTTGTACTGTTAAAATGGAAAGGGGTCAAACCATCACAAGAGGTGTTGAAATTTTGGGGGGTTGGATAGCTGCAATGGAATGCTCTCGGTGGAGGGGTGCACATTTTAATTCTTATTTATTTATGATTATTACTTTGTCAGAATATAATAAGAATAATATAAATAAATGATTTTTTTAAAAAAAAATTGTCTAGTCAATCCTGTCCAGCTAGGTAGAATGTTGGCATGTGTTTTAATCTGGTTTCTATCTTATCATTGATTATAATTGTTTTTAAAATAAAATAAAATAGTTATTCTTAACTTTTCTTTTTACTAATGATTACATTGGTTTGGGGTTTTTTTGTGTTTTTTTTAAACAGCCCTGAGGGTGTTTTTGTTGTTGTTGACAATCAAGCGGTCTATACATTTTACGAAGGAAATAATAAAATAAATCCCCTCTTCAGCGCTCTCAAAATTCCTCCACTGTTTTGCCTGAGGAACCTCCAGATCTAGCAGCAGTCCATCTGCCTTTCCACCCCCTGCCGGTCTTTTAACAATTATGTTGCTTCTTCCTTTCTGTAAGCTTTTTTTTTCTTTTTTAAGCAGTTGGTAGTTATTTGAAATGTGTGCCAATTTAGCATAAATGGGTTCCCATTTCCCAAAGTCTGGTGCGAATAGTCTTGTGATAGACCCCAAAGGACGCCACCCAACAGGGGTACCCAGATCTGAAAAGTCAGAGAGAGACACGTCTTGAAAATAACCACACACAATTAGGATCCAGGTGTCGCTGTTTCCCCCCCTTCAAAATAACATGTATTCATAAATTGTTCATTTGTCTCTGGAGAGCGTCATGCAAGTTCTGCTAAACAAGGTTGTTGATTTTGTGTTTTTTTCTTTGCAAAATGAATTAACAGGCAAGATTCAATATCTTATGGCAACAGGGAGAGAGGAGAGAGAGAGAGAGAGAGTACAATGCAGAGTTTAAAAAAATTAAAAAGTTAAGAGCAAAAGTAGGAGCCAGCGAACTAGAAAAGTGAGGGCTGCTGAATTAAGATTCCCCGCCTCCCCAGTACTGCAAAGCAGAAAGAAACTTCAAAGTCTCTTAGTCTGAAAAGTATCTTCCGCCGTATGCTGAAAGGGAAGAAGTGGTTAGAAAACCAGATATAAACACCACATTTTATTCCCCTCCCACCAATGCAATAACATTTCTCCCTCTTCCCCCCCGTTTCCCACAAATGCATTAGAAAACTGTACCCATACTTTGGGCTACGAAAGTCAGGTGGGGATTTGGTAAAGGTTTTTTATTTTTTAAAAATCGAAACGCGTGCACCCGTCTTCTAGGGCAAGAAGGGCTCCCACCCGGCGTCAAGTTCATAAAGCCCCCCACCCCATGCTTGGAAAGCGAGGGAGGGAAGCCCCCCCCAAGAGCTGGAGTCATGTCAAAGATGTGGGCAGGAAAGAGAGGATTTGGGATCGGCCCAGCTATTGGATGAATGGGACGTTTGTCCCAGGTGAATTTTTCCGCAAGGGGAGCAATCGACTCCTGAGAACTCCCACGACATCTAGAGGTAAGCAGGAGCTTCGTACTCCCAGGATGGCTAATCTGTGGCCTTTCAGAAGTTGATGGGCTCAAACCCACCGCCCCTGGCCACAGGCCACACCGACTGGGGTTGAAGGAAACCAGTGGCAAAGCTGCATACTCCGCTACCGGGGGCGGAGAGCAGGCATGGGCAGCCCTGGGGTGTGGGACACGAGGGCATGGTGCACTGCCTGCAGGGGTGTGTCGCACATTCTGGGGGCGTGACGTGCCGTCTGTGGGGGCATGGCGCCCAGCGCATGGGGGAAGGTGTGTGGCGCATGCCCGTGGGCCCCACCGTGATGGCACCCTACCGGAATAGTGGTGCCGGGGGCGGTCCGCTCCCTCCACACCCCCGTTCCTCCGCCAGTGAAGGGAGCTTTCGCAAAACGACCTCTGGGCAGTACTGAATACTTTGCAACTTATTCCAATGCAAAACTGGGACGTGTGTCCTTCAGGACATGTGACTTGCACCTCGCTCTCACCCTGAAAAAGTGGGTTTTTTTGGGGGGGACGAGATCTCACGCGGCACCCAAAAATGTGCATTTTGGGGCGCAGGGTGAGATTGCGGCCCTGAAAAAGTGGCTTTTCAGGGAGAGAATGCAGTCCCAGAGCACAGCACCTGAAACGGCTGCCGAGATCTCGCGAGAAAAAAATGGAATGACCTGTTTCTTTTCGGGGCACTCGAAAGGTATGGTACTCCATACAACTGATGGTTTCTCCCTGCTTCTGCCCTCCCTCCCACCCTGCTACTTTAAAACCCTCTGGGTTCAGAATAGTGTAAACAGGTCATTTTTCTGCTCTGCCCCCTTTCCTAGGTCAGGTGAAAGTGGACAGCCTGAGCCAAGGTAAAAATATAAGCAGGGGCAAAATCTTTCATCTGTTCCCTCCCTTTCCAGAATATTGTTGCTCAGTCCTTATCCCCAGATGAAGCAATGCTTTTAAACCCCTGATACAATGCTTCCTCTGCTCCTTAAATTCTGCTGACATTCAGATTGGAAGCTCCTTGCAGGCAGAGACCTCCCTCTCTTTCCCCCCTCCTTCTTCACTGTGTTACTCTGTCAAGTGGCTCTGTTTAGTTAGTAACCAAAGCAAGTGTCAGAGGGACATAGGAAGGTACCTTATACTGAGTTAGACCATTGATCCATTCAGTTCAGTACTGTCTACACTGGCTGGCAGCAGCGGCTCTCCGGGATTTCAGACTCTGCTCTGCCAGCCCTAGCTAGAGATGCTGGACCCAAGACCTTCTGCATGCAAAGCAGATGTTCTACCGCTGCGCTATGGCCCTTCTTCTTAGACCCACTTATAGGGGCACAGCCACCCCTAAACCTAATCACACCAAGTCAAGAAACCTGTGGCCCTGTATGTGCTCATAGAATCATAGAATTGTAGAGTTCGAAGGGACCCCGAGGGTCATCTAGTCCAGCCCCCTGCAGTGCAGGATTCTCAATTAAAGCATCTGTGATAGATGGCCATGCAACTTCTGCTTAAAAACCTCCAAGGAAGGAGAGTCCACCACCTCCCTGAGGGAGTCCCCAGTCAAACAGCTCTTAATTGTCAGAAAGTTCTTTTTGATGTTTAGTCGGAATCTCTTTCCTTGTAACCTGAATCCATTGGTTCAGGTCCTAACCCTCCAGAGCAAGAGGAAAAAATAATGATGATAATAATAGTTTTACTGTTTATACCCTGTGCATCTGGCTGGGTCCCCCCCACCCCACCCAGCCATTCTGGGCGGCTTCCAGCAAAATATAAAAATAAAATCAAATGCCAGACATTCAAAACTTCCCTAAACAGGGCTGCCTTTTCTAAAAGTTGTGTAATTCTTTAACTCCCTGACATCTGACAGGAGGGTGTTCCACAGGGAGGGCGCCACTGCCGAGAAGGCCTGGTTCCTTGTAACTTTATTTCTTGCAGTGAGGGAACCACCAGAAAACCCTTGGAAGTGGACCTCAGTGTCCGGGCTGGACGATGGGGGTAGTGACGTTCCTTCAGGTATACTGGGCCTTTGAGGCCGTTTAGGGCTTTAAAGGTCAACACCAACACTTTGAATTGTGCTCGGAAACGTACCGGGAGCCAGTGAAGATCCTTTAGGACTGGTGCTATATGGTATCAGCAGCCACTCCCAGTCACCAGTCTTAAATCTTGCTCCATCTTCCATGTGACAGCCCTTAAGATATTTGA
Source organism: Zootoca vivipara (assembly GCF_965207765.1). NCBI lineage: Eukaryota > Metazoa > Chordata > Lepidosauria > Squamata > Lacertidae > Zootoca > Zootoca vivipara. The sequence goes on from NC_142589.1 coordinate 79,190,592, forward strand.
AGATGGCTATCATATCTTCTCTCCGCTTCTTCTTTTCCAGACTAAACACACCCAACTCCTTCAACTGTTCCTCATAAGGCTTGGTTTCCAGACCCTTGATCATCTTGGTTACCCTCCCTTGCCCACCTTCCAGCTTGTCAACATCCTTCTTAAACTGTGCTGCCCAGAACTGGGACCAAGGCAGAATAGAGCAGGGCTATGTCTTCCCTTTATTGGGGACACTAGACTTCTGTGGATGCAGCCTAGAATAGCATTAGCTTTTTCTTTTCTTTTTTGCTGCGCTGGACTCCAACCCCCTCCAGCCCAAGTCAGCATCACCAACAGCCAAGGATGATGGGAGCTGGAGTCCCAACTCCATTTGATGGGCTGCAGGATTCCTCGCCCTCATCCAAAGGCCTCCCACTGGCCATTGCTCTCATAAGTAGATGAACCAATGGTAGGGCCGGCCCAACGTATTTTGCTGTCTGAGACAAGCAAGGGCAATATGGCTCCCTTCCACCAGCACGACTACATTCCATGTAAAAAAATGGGCCAGGCTGGTAGTTGAAAATGAGGGCCCCTCCAGAAATCCTGTTTATTGTGCGTTCATGATGGCTTGTCCTCAGGATGGTATCTGGGCTGTTATATGCAAGCCAAATTTCAATACTGTTTGTGCCTGCAAAACCTTTGGAGCAGGCATACTGTTTCATTTCCCATTCGTGCATCTCCCGTAACTTCCTGCTGAAATCCTGTAACTTTTTATTTGTCTTTGTCCTGCTTTCATTGTGCTATATTTCCCCTCCAGGTGGCAATAATGCAGCGACATTGAGGAAGCGTTGCAGAGCAACTGCGGAATGGTGCGTCCATTATAAACCTACCACCAATAGAGTACTGTTGCATCGATGGCATGTTGCAGAAGACACTTGGAAAGAAACCATCTGCCTAGAGAGGGTCGTACTTTCAACACTGGTAATACCAGAGCATCCCACACACCACACCACACCACACCTGACGGTAGCCGGGCAGGTCCCAAAGCAAACACAGCCCTGTCTTACAACACTGCTCCCTGCCCATCAGCAACTGCCGCCTGAGGCAGCCACCTCATTCTGCCTAATGGTAGGGCTGCCTCTATTCAAAATAGTGGGTTGAAACAGAACTGTACCGCGTGGAATTTCTGGGATTTCTGCAGGAAGCTTTGCGATGGGCTGAAATGGCCATTTCCAACCGGCTAGCATGTTTCCAGTTTGACCAGTAAAACTTGTGTCTTCTTATTCTTCTGGTCTTCCACTCTTCAGCCAGTCATTGAAACCCATCATCTGCCAAATGTGCATGTTTTTAAAGCTAGACAACCTCTAAGACCAAGTATGATTGGACGGCAATGTTGTCCAATGGCAGTGTGAGTCTGGTTTCAGATATGCTGTCTTTCTAGAAAGAGGTCCACCAGCCAATGATGAAGGACGAAATTGGGTGCCAAAGCTCAGGTGGAGAAGGAACGGAGTCTTGCTAAGAGTTCAAATAATCCCCACTCTGTTCATCAGAGGCATGATGCTGGGGTGCCTGGCCATATCTGGTTGGCACCCGGGATGGCCCTGGGCATGAGGGCAAGAAGGAAAGTCCCAGAGAATGTGCAGCAAAGAGGCCAATTTATTGGAAGTGAAATGCATGCGCTGCAACTGCATTGAGAGCAGATTTGCGAGGATGGGACCTTCCTTGTCTCTCGCTCACTGCATCTGTGTTCATAAACTGAGGGGGAGCTTCCCTCTTTGTGGAGAAAAGTTATTAGAAGGAAGCGAACAAGAGGGAACGGTTTCTTCAAAGAGAGAGAGAGAGTCCTCAGGCAGCCACAAGCTTGGAGCAGCCCAGCGCTCCCAGTTTCAAGATGGCGGCACTTCCTCTTCCTGTATCTACAGAGGGGTTGCAAAACGGGTTCTGAGCGAAGGCTAGTCTCCAGTCTCTTCTGTCTCAGCCAGGCGTGCACGATTGTACACAGTACCTGGGTGGGCATGAGCGCTCACCACAAACTGTGACATTTCTACTAGGCCAGGGAGCCGGTACGCCCAGGTGCCGATCATAATGTTAAGTCTAGACAAATGTTTTGCTCCAGAAAGAGACCTCCGAGTTGCCTGCAGAGGGAAATACGGTAAGATCTACAAACACTGATCTGCACATTCAGACGGGCAGAAGGAAACGGCATTCGCTCAAAACAGCGTTCCTGCTTCCATTCACATTCTGCATGTAGGTGAGGCCATCTATCACCTTCCCAGCACCACCCCACCCCCCACAAAAGAGCATCGTTTCTACATTTCTGGCACACTGAAATTTCTCCGTCCTCCTTCCTGGATCCCACACGCTTCTCCAAAAGAATCACATGGGGATAAGTGGATCACTGAGGACAACCCATACCTATAGTTCAAAGGAAGGTCATCAGGTCCCATCCCCCATCTGAGAGAATCATTCATAGTGATGTGCCACGCCATTCCGCCACGGATAAGGTACGAAATGACTCCTAAAGAGGACTATACCATTCTCCCAGCCACCCACCTAGAGCGAAATTCTTCTCATTGTGGTGGGAAAAGACATTCCAGGAAAGGAGGAGAGAAGACCCTGTCCTAACAGTCGGGAAGTCAGGGGTGTCACCCTCCTTTAAAAAGCAGGGCAGTAGATACACTTATTCTAACACCTTTCGCTGTAGAGAGCAGAACAGGAGTTAAAAGCGAGTTATGGCGCTGTTCCAAAAGAAGTTCACTACTTTGGTGAACGTGACCTCGTTTAAAAAAAAAAAAGCAGCAGGAGATTTTGCTTGTCCGTTGGTCCCCTTCCAAAATCCCAGGAACGGATGGGCAGTGTGTGGGGGTGATGAATGTTGAGGTCAAACGTCCCCTTCTATTTGGAGTGGAGCCAGTTGTCACGTCTCTCCGGCCTGATGACAACCCCAACCCATTTCCAAAAGCACGTCGGAAGCGACTGTCGAGAACGTCGGAATTATTTTAAAAGAGAGAGAGAGAGAACAAATGGCAAAATCCCATCACGCTACTGCTGGCGTAGGATTCACCTCTCGAGAGCGGCCTCCTCCCGTTTCATGAAACGCCACGCCCGCCTTCAAGAAGGGGGAGCAAGAGAAGGGAGGGCCTGATCTGGTCCCTTCTAGGGTGCTGTGCAGCTGAAGAACCACAGGAGGGTGTTTGAGCAGACACATTGCAGACACAGCGGTAGCTGGGTGTTAAAAACAGAACACACACACACACCATGCTCCATCTCTCTTGGCGTCCCTAGTTCCAGTGGGGGGGGGGAGACCCCAGGACTGGAGTATGGCAAGACCCCCTTGGGGAGCGAAGAGTGGAGAAACAGAAGTGCCCTCCTTTGAGAGCAAGTGGGACAGGGCTGGGGGACAAAAATGGCCTGGAGGTTCCTGGAAATTTTGTGAGCAGCCATTGGGCAGGCCTCTGCACCTGAGGCGAGGAGAGAAGGGGCCCCCTTGTCCCATGTGGTTCAGAGGGGTGGCTGGATGGCTGGTGGGGAAGGGTGCTCCGAAACTGTTATGTACTGAGCTGAATCCTAGAACAATAGGATTCAGAATCAGCGGGAGCTACCCAATCCAACTCCAGGTGGAAGTGAATCCGCAACCTGATTGGCCTGCTGGAGCAGCCAATCAGGCGGCTGGCAGAAGTGAATCTGCTACCTGATTGGCCTGTAGGAGCAGCCAATCAGGCTGCAGGCAGAAGTCAATCCATAAGATAATTGGCCCACAGGTGTAGCCCTGAAGTAGCCAATCACGCAAGGCCCATTGTGTAAATAATGTATATAAGCAGATGGTTTGGGGAAAAGAGCCATTCGTCTTCTCTTCTCCTCCTTGATGACTATGAGCTGAATAAAGAGCATGAAATTCACTCTGGACTCCGAGTATATTTCAGAAACCTTGTGGGGGAACCAGGCTGCAGGAGTGTCTGTTTGCAGAGGGTGCCCCCCTGTTGGCCAGTTATCTCTCCCAAGCCCCACCCCATGCGTTCAGCCCGGCGGTCCTCAAAAGCCCTTGATGTGGCAGTAGGCCTCGAGGCTGGCAAAGAGGATGTAGACGAACCAGAGGCCCATGAAGAGGCAAGTGGTGAGGATTTTGGGGGTCCGGGGACCCCCCAGCTCGCCCCCTATTTGCGGCCGGCGGCGGTACATGAGGACGCTGATGGAGACAAAGGCGAAGATGGTGAAGAGGGTGACGGAGAAGGCCAGGCTGCCCGTCTCCACCTCGAAGTTTTTGCCTTGGAAGGCCCAGTAAATGGCCGCCACGGACCAGGCCACGCCCAGGCCCAAGAAGACGTTGACGGCGTTGCTCCCAGTCACGTTGCCGATGGAGGCGTCGGCACACTGGTCCTGGAGGGCGGCCACTTTGCTGGCAAAGGTGTCTGTGGGAAGAGGAGAGCCGTGGTCAGTGGGGACAGGGGGCGGTCGGCAACCCTGGGGGACCCCCCCCCCCAGCCTCCTCGTCCTGCACTGATGCCCTGGTGCCACAAGGGGGCAACAGCAGCCAAGTGCCCCCTTCAAGGGAGGAAATGGCTGGCCTCTTGTCAGGCTTCGGGGACAAACGGAAGTGTAGACAAGTCTTTAGAGTGGGCAAACATTTGCTAGGCTTTGGGGACAGCCAGGGATCCTATTTGGACTCTCAAGATCATCTCAGTGCATGCTGTGTGAATTACGTTGCAAATTTGCTGTATGAAAACAGCACCCGCATACTATTCTCTCGGTAAAGCGGCCTTTCCTTTGCGTGTGAACTTCTGGGGGCATCAGGTTAAGGGTAAGAACGTATTTGCAACAGAAAACTTCGTACGAGATCCAGCAAAAGATCCTAGGCCTCTTGAGCATGGGCATAGGAATGCTGGTCACCCCTGGGGGTTCAGAGGCCCAACTTGCAGCAAGTCTCCCCGCCACCTTTCTGCTCTCGGGATAAATACCTGGTATGGAAGTGCCTAGCGCCACAAAGACCACGGCGTTGACAGAGTCCTTGAGGCCGACAGTGCAGCCAAAGTGGGAGGCCAGGTCCCCGATGAGGGCCGTCAGCAGCCCAATGACCAGTATGCTGACGCTGAAGCAGGCCCACCCGTTCCAGTACTCGGTGGGCGGCACGCAGGCGAAGAGAACCTTCCAGAAGACCGTCAGGAAGTGCATGACATAATCGAAGCAGGAGGGGAGGCGTTCCTCGCGGCCGTCTTCCTCATCTTCCTCGTCTCCTAGGGATAGGGAGGCAGGGGCTGAGAGTTAGAGCCGTTTCTGGGCCAAGAGGGTGGGGAGGCCTGCAAACAGGGGTGCCAACTTGAATAAGATATTTGGGGGGGGGGCAGGGAAGCCCCGCCCTGCATAATCAATCAAATGATGCCCATTTAAATGGCAATGCCCACCAAGCTTTGTGGGGGGGGGGCGCTCCAATATTTTATTGGAGGCTCTGAAGTGACTTCAACCCCTAGGAGTTGGCTTCTATGTCTCCAAATGATATTTATTGGATTTAGGAAGGAAGGACAGTCTATAAGGAAGTAGTTCTTAACACACACACACACACACACACACACACACACACAAGGCATCACTAAGTTGTCGGATTTGTGTGAGAATGGGGATGAGCTTCGAGCACCATCTAGTCCAACCCTCTGCAATGCAGGAATCTTTTGCCTAATGTGGAGCTCAAAATAATAATAATAATAATAATAATAATAATAATAATAATAATAATAATTCTACCCTGCCCATCTGGCTGGGTTTCCCCAGCCACTCTGGGAGGCTTCCAGCAAAAGATTAAAAATACATTAAAACATCAGTCACTAAAAACTTCCCTAAACAGGGCTGCCTTCAGATGTCTTCTAAACGTCAGATGGTTGCTTATTGCCTTGACATCTGATGGGAGGGCGTTCCACAGGGCGGGTGCCACTACCAAGAAGGCCCTCTGCCTTGCTCCCTGTAACTTTGCTTCTCGCGGTGAGGGAACCGCAAGGAGGCCCTCGGTGCTGGACCTCAGTGACCAGGCTGAACGATGGGGTGGAGCCGCTTCATGACCCTGAGATTCAGCGCCTTATATCTCCTGGCTCAGCTAATGCTTAGCTTGTGTCTGTTAACTGCCTGGGGCAGCGGTCTCAGCATAACCAGAGATGTTGCAATGGAGTTTGGAGTTTCGATCTGTACAGAGCAGCAAAAGATTGAACTCCCACAACAGAAAAGGTAAGATAACTTGAGGGAGAAGAACGACTCCGGAAACCCGGTTCCCCTCCAGATGTTTTGGACTACAACTCCCATCAGCCCCTGATGTAGTCCAAGTCATCTGGAGGGCACCTGCTTACTGGTGGCTCAAGTAAGAATAGGGATAGGTGAATAGGTTGATGGAGCAGTGCTGAATTTGCCCTAATGGATGGGTCAAATCATTGGTCCACTTAGTCAATATCAGGGCCAGCCCAATCTATTTTGCCACCTGAGGCAGAGCTGCAACTGCCCTCCCTCCTGCCAGCACCAGGCTAAGGGGCTTCAAAGGGAGGTATGAATCTGTCACTTTCAGTCGTTCTTTTTTTCCAGCCTTGAGTTCAGGTCTCCACATTTACCCATCAGCTTTGCCATTCGTTTTTTTAAGTCTGCGTGAAAATGCGTCAAAGAATGGGTGAAAACTTCTCCTACCAGGAGCATTTTTTTCTTGCAGAACAATTTCCCCTAACACAATGCATTTCTAAATGTCGTTTTCATTTCTACATGCTTTACACACACACACACCCTGGGGTATGTGCATTTCGCACTCGTGGCTTGGCTGGATAAATGCAAAATTCGGAGACAGGCAAACGCCAAAGGATGCCTGCCTTTCAGTTTCACCTCTTGCTTTGGGAAGTACGAATCAGGTCTGTGAACTGACTTGAATTTATCCCACATCCCAAGTAAGAACCGGCCTCTAGCGCTCTGGGATCCCATCTAAGAGGTGCTCATTGCTCCTGGGTTCAGATCACGTTTAATTTCCTTTCCGTTTAAAATTTATATCCCACCTTTCCTCCAAGCAGCTACGGTGGCCTACATGGTTCCCCCCTTGCTCCCATTTCATCCTCACAACAACCTTGTGAGAACTGAGAGGCCGAGGGACTGTCTGGCCACAAGGTCACCCCGTGAGCTTCATGGCTGAGCGAGGATTTGAACTACAGTACAGTCTCCCAGGTCCTAGTCCGACACTCTAACTACTACACCGCGCTGCCTCTCTTGTCTCGCCGGCCCTGCTCGTGGGCCTTTCACAGCAGCAAATTCACCTGTGCGAATTAAAGAGGCAAAAATCTCCCTTGACACTTGTATGCTTCGCCAGAAGTCCTACCTGTATTGATTCCTTCTCAAAGTGCTTTTCTTCTCCTTGTTTATTCTGGAAGATGCTGTAGGGCAACCAGGCCACTAGAGGGCACCACGGCCATGCCACATAATGACTGGGAGATCTATGCCTCATTCTACCAATGTCTGAAGGTCCTGTCTGCCTCACCTCTGTCAGGACTGCTCCCACCCAGCAGAGAGTACTGTTTACATTCTTTTAAACTGCTTTTTAATTCTGTGCTTTTGTGTGTGTTTTTAAAAAAACTTTTAACTGTTTTTATTTGGAGTTTTTTTTTGGGGGGGGGAGTATATTCAGCTGTTTGTGTTTATATTTTGATAATTCATTTTGTGTTTTTATAATGTAATTTTATCTTGTGAACCACCCTGAGACCTGTAATAATAATAATAATAATAATAATAATAATAATAATAATAATAATAATAATAATAGGGGTCGTGCACAAAAAGGTGGCTACTTTCTACCTCCACTGGTAGAGGCAGCAATGATTCTGTTTATGGAAGACAATCTTACTCGGCTACGAGTGATTGCCAAAGAAAAGATAAAGGTAAAGGACCCTGGATGGTTAAGTCCAGTCAAAGGCGACTATGGGGTTGCGGTGCTCATCTCGCTTTCAGGCCGAGGGAGCTGGCGTTTCTCCGCAGGCAGATTTCGGAGTCATGTGGCCAGCAGAACTAAACCGCTTCTGGTGCAACGGAAGCCGGAGCGCACGGAAACGCCGTTTACCTTCCCTCCGCAGTGGTACCTATTTATCTACTTGCACTGGTATGCTTCCAAACTGCTAGGTTGGCAGAAGCTGGGACAGAGCGACGGGAGCTCACCCTGTTGTACGGATTCGAACCGCTTATCTTCCGATCTGCAAGTCTTGGTGATTTAGACCACAGTGCCACCCGCTGAATACCAGTTTCTGGAAACCACAGGAAGGGAGAGTTGCTCTTGTGCTCAAATCCTGCTTGCGGGTTTCCTACGAGCATCTGATCAACCACTGTGAGAAGAGGATGCTGGACGAGATTTGCCACTGGCCTGATCCAGCAGGACTCTTCTTATGTCCTTAGATCACTCAGCCCTAAACATTGGCTGTGTCTATGCCAAGAGATGGTATTTTATTTGGCCAACGCAGGTTGGCACTGAAGCAAGCAAGCTTCTGAGCGTCACAGAATTCTTCACCCAAACTGATCAACCCCTATGTTCGTTTTTGAATTCTTTAGCCTGTGAAACTGAAAAGCTTGCGTTGGCATCCACCTGTCTTAAGAGGCAATGGAGTGCACCTACAAGGGTGAAGTCACTGAAGTGACCTCCCTGGGGCACAAGCTTGGGCAGTGTGTATGGGGGTCCTGGGCTGCCCAGATGACAAGACCTCTCGGCCTCGCTGATGTGATCCAAAGGAAACCAGATCCTCCGACCATATAGGCTAGGTGAAATATACTCGGAGTCAAGAGTGAATTTCATGCTCTTTATTCAGCTCATAGTCATCAAGGAGGAGAAGAGAAGACGAAATGGCTCTTTTCCCAAAACCATCTGCTTATATACATTATTTACACAATGGGCCTTGCGTGATTGGCTACTTCAGGGCTACACCTGTGGGCCAATTATATTGTGGATTGACTTTTGCCTGCAGCCTGATTGGCTGCTCCTACAGGCCAATCAGGTAGCAGATTCACTTCTGCCAGCCGCCTGATTGGCTGCTCCAGCAGGCCAATCAGGTTGCGGATTCACTTCCACCTGGAGTTGGATTGGGTAGCTCCCGCTGATTCTGAATCCTATTGTTCTAGGATTCAGCTCAGTACATAACACTAGGCATCCCCAAACTGTGGCCCTCCAGATGTATTGGCCTACAACTCCCATGATCCCTAGCTAACAGGACCAGTGGTTAGGGATGATGGGAATTGTAGTCCAAAACATCTGGAGGCCCGAAGTTTGGGGATGCCTGATATAGGCAAAACAGAGCCATGATGTCTAATAGCCACAGACAGCCTCTGAATTTGCCTAATCCTGTTTTAAGCCTCACAGACCTGCAGTGGTTTAACCCACGACCCTTCTTCCAGGGGAGTCTTTAGCATATGTGCTGCCGGGGTGCAAAGATCCACCCAGTGCCCCCAAATTTAGTTTAGCCCTGAAATTAGTTTTTACTATGCTTATGTCAGACATCATGTTTACACCTTATCTCTTGTTTATGAAAGAAGGGAGGAAAATGAAAGAAACTTCTTTATTTGCTCATTTATTTACAATACACTTATAGTTGTTGAGTCTGACAAGCAAATGACAAGCGCTGCCATCTTTGGTAGATGAGCACACCAAGTCGAAAGTCCTTTAGTGAAACAGTAAGTACTGTATATTCCTGCGTATAAGACTACTTTTTAACCCAGGAAAATCTTCTCAAAAGTCAGGGGTCGTCATATACGCCGGGTCGTATTTCTTATACGGCGAGTATATCCCAAACTCTATATTTTAACTGGAAAAGTTGGGGGTCGTCTTATACGCCCAGTTGTCTTATACGCCGGAATATACAGGGTAATACCTAGGTATATATGTATTTTGTTTTTCCAGCTTGATCAAAATTATTTATTATTTCATAACAGGTAGATAGTTAGGAGCTTAGGTGGCTCCAGCAGCAGGCGCCCCCCCCCCGAATTTGGCACCCGGGTGCACCGCACCCCTTGCACCCCCGGATAAAGATGGCCCTGCCTTCTTCAAATGGCCCTCTTGGGATTTGTTGCTCTGTGAGGGGAATAGAGGGGGTCTCCTAGCAGCTCCCCGCACTCTTAACAAACTACAGCTCCCAGAATGCTTTGGGGGAAGCCCAAGCGGCTGTTCAAAATGGCATCACAGTGCTTCCGTGGTAGGGCGTGGCCTTAGTATCTGTGTTGCTGCCCTTGCAAAAATCAGCAGGGGTGGGTGGGAAAGGGGAGGCAAAACTGGAATGAGTTGGCTCCGCCTTTCACTGGCCCTGGCTCCGCCTACCATTTGGATTCCACCTCACCGGTCTCAATGGACACCAGTTAGCACTATTTGGCTTGTGTTACTTGGGCTGTTTAGCAATTTGGAGAGCCCAGAACTAAAGCCCTTTCATTGTAAATTCCTGCGTTGCACGGGGGATCGACTAGCTCCACAATTCTATACAGTGGTCCCTCAACTTACGAACTTAATCCGTTCCGAATGCACATTCGTAGGTCGAAAAGTTCGGAAATCAAAACGCAGCTTCCCATAGGGAAAAAAAATATTCAGAAAAATTCGTAAGTAAAAAAAAACCGCATTTAAAGCCGCCAGCGGTTTCCGTTCGGATGTAGAAAAATTAGTAATCGTGCGGCCATTTGTCCCGTTTGTAAGTCGAAACCTACGGATGTCGAGTAATTCGTAAGTCGAGGGACCACTGTAATCCTATGGCACAAAATAGTCTCCTTCCTTCTCTCTCTTTCTTCCTTACCAAAGAGTGTCGGGGGGGGGGGGGTAGTTGACCGTGTGAAGGGAAGAGAGATTGAAGCAAAGATCATTGTGGGTGGACAGCAGTGCAGGACTTGGGGGAGGGGGGAATATATAATTTCTCTTTCTGTTTCCCTCCCGGTCCACCCCCCCCCACACATTTTTTAAAAAATCCACCCACAGCTTTTATAGCGGCTGCTGTCCCCGTAAAGAGATTTTCAGGGCAGCAGCAAAACTATGCAACGCCTGTGCTTTATTTATTTGTTGCCAAAGAAGTAATTTCTAGGCTCCTTGGTTGAGAGGAAAATCATAGATTTCAGCAGATTTACTTAGTCATCAGTGCAAAAAATAAATAAATCGATTTTCTTTCCTACAGTTCATTATGTGAGGTATGGCCAGAAGGCGCCACGATGAATCCTTTCCCCTTCCCCTTCTTTTTTAAAAAGCAAATTCCCAGGGTAGATGGGTGGAGTCTTGCGTGAGGGCCAGGAAGCTGAGAGGTGTTGACTTGTGCATTAGAAGAAGGCGTTTATATCAGTGTTTAGGTTAATGTATTTTCCGCTGCATTTCTTCTCTAGCATACCATTTGTGTAAGGTTGTCGTCAGGTTGTAGTTCGCATGGCTGCTAACAGATGGCGCTCACCCTGCAAACCACAGGGTGATGACCATTAGGAGGGGATGGTGGGGAATGGAGAAGGAGAGGAGGTTGAAAAGAAGGGCGGGTGGCAGAGCGGGAAGGGGGGAAAGGACTTGGGGGCAGAGAAGCATTGGGGCAGGCCCATTTGCTGTTGAGCCATGCAGTTTGGGAACAGACACCCACAGCCAAAGCAATCTGCCCCTTCTTACCCTGCCCCCAAAGGAAAAACTTTGAATTCCTTTTCACCCTTCCTCCTCAAATCCTTTGGGCAGGGAGGTGGGGTGGCGAAATCTCTAAGCAGGATTGACCTCTGTAATGCAAAGGTAAATCAATCAAGGTCGATTCGGATGTGCAAGACAGCTCCCCGCAGGAACTAGGTGAGCCTCCCTGGGGAGAGCATTCCACAAGCGAGAAGCCACCACTGAGAAGGCCCTGCTTGTGCACTGCCGCCCTCTGGACCTCCCGGGGAGCAGACACACAAAAGAGGGCCTTGGGCGACAATCGCAGGGTAAGCTCACGACGGCAGCCTATCTCAATAGCCCAAAGCTAGAGTCGCCTACCTGCACTCACGGTGATCGCCTCTAGAAACTGTTCCCGCCAGGAGTGTGTGCCAATCACCAGAGCCAGGTTTGTCTTCTTGATTAGTTTATCCACCGTGTTCTACAGAGAGGGGGCAACAGAAGCAGAGTCAGGTCTGCCTGATATGCATCTATCATTTTAAGCAGCCGTGGCTTCTCCCAGAGAATCCTGGGAACGGCAGCATGTTACACAGAGAGTTATAGAATCATAGAGTTGGAAGAGACCACAAGGGCCATCCAGTCCAACCCCCTGCCACGCAGGAAACACCATCAAAGCATTCCTGACATATGGCCGTCAAGCCTCCGCTTAAAGACCTCCAGAGAAGGAGACTCCACCACAATCCTTGGCAGCAAATTCCACTGCTGAACAGCATTTACTGTCAGGAAGTTCTTCCTAATGTTTAGGTGGAATCCTCTTTCTTGTAGTTTGAATCCATTGCTCCGTGTCCGCTTCTCTGGAGCAGCAGAAAACCACCTTTCTCCCTCCTCTATGTGACATCCTTTTATATATTTGAACATTGCTATCATATCACCCCTTAACCTTCTCTTCTCCAGGCTAAACATACCCAGCTCCCTAAGCCGTTCCTCATAAGGCATCGTTTCCAGGCCTTTGACCATTTTGGTTGCCCTCCTCTGGACACGTTCCAGCCTGTCAGTATCCTTCTTGAACTGTGGTGCCCAGAACTGGACCCAGTTCTCCAGGTGAGGTCTGACCAGAGCAGAATACAGTGGTACTATTACTTCCCTAGATCTAGATGCTATACTCCTATTGATGCAGCCCGGAATTGCATTGGCTTCTTTAGCTGCTGCATCACACTGCTGACTCATGTCAAGTTTGTGTTCTACCAAGACTCCTAGATCCTTTTCACATGTACTGCTCTCAAGCCAGGTGTCTCCCATCCTGTATTTGTGCCTTTCATTTTTTTGCCCAAGTGTAGTACTTTACATTTCTCCGTGTTAAAATTCATCTTGTTTGCTTTGGCCCAGTTGTCTAATCTGTTAAGGTCATTTTGAAGTGTGATCCTGTCCTCTTGGGTATTAGCCACCCCTCCCAATTTGGTGTCGTCTGCAAACTTGCTCAGGATGCCCTCGAGCCCATCATCTAAGTCATTGATAAAGATGTTGAATAAGACTGGGCCCAATCAGAACCCTGTGGCACCCCACTAGTTACTACTCTCCAGGATGAAGAGGAGCCATTGATGAGCACCCTTTATTAGAGTTGTTAGAAGACGCCCCCCCAGCTACAATTTCCAGAGTTGTTTAACAATCTTTCCAATTCCCATGGAACTCTGGGAATTGTAGCTCCATGAGGGGGAATGTGGGGTGTGTGTGTGTGTGTGTCTGCACCCTTAACAAACTACAGTTTCCAGGATTCTTCACAGGAAGCCATGACTGTGGTACGATACTGCTCTAAAAGTATAGGGCAGGTGGCGTTTTGGTGGGAGCAGTGTGGTTTCGTCAGTCTTACATTCAGTCCTCCACGCATAATCAACAAAAAACATCTATATTAGGGGTAGTAAATAATATTATCATTTAACTATTATTAAACAATAATATAATTTGGCATTTATGAATAGCACAGTAGTAAGAGTCGAACGTTTCATGTTACTATTGTGAGCCACTTTGAGCTCAACGCGGGTGTTGCAAAAGCGCCATACAAATGCCAAACCAAAATCAAGATCCAGCTAAGCCTTTTTATGTTGCTTGCTTGCTGTTATTTATTTAATGCATCCTTATCCCTCCTTTTCCCGCCAAGGAGTGCAGGTGGTTCGCGTGGTCCTCCCTCTCCTCCTTTAATCCCCCAAACAACAACCCTGTAAGGTTGGACTGAGAGGCGGTGACTGGCCCCCAAGGTGAACTTCATGGCCGAGTGGGGATTTGAACCCTGGCCTCCCAGCTCAGTGTCCGACGCTCTAACCACAACGGCACACAGGTGCGAAGGGCTGGGAATTGACGCTGGGCAAGGCACCTGCTATGTCCCCCTCCTCACCTTGAAATCATAGGATTCCTCAATGATGACTTCGAGGCGGCTGTTTTCCCCCAGGACGGGCTTCCCCATCTCAGCGATCCGCCGGGCTTCCTCTTCCTCGGCCGAGAGCTTCTTGTCGGCATCCACTAAGTCAGGGGGAAACACGGCATAAGGAAGAAGAGACTACAGTGGTACCTTGGTTCTCAAACGCCTTGGTTCTCAAACGCCGAAAACCCGGAAGTAAGTGTTCCGGTTTTCAAACATTTTTCGGAAGCCGAACATCCGATGCGGTTGTCAGCTATTGTTTCCGGGGCGCCTGCGCCAATCAGAAGCTGTGCCTTGGTTTTCGAACATTTCGGAAGTCAAACGGACTTCCAGAACAGATTAAATAAAAAAAATTCCTTCAGTAGCACCTTAAAGACCAACTAAGTTTATATTTTGGTATGAGCTTTCGTGTGCATGCACATATTTCAAGTGTATCTGAAGAAGTGTGCATGCACACGAAAGCTCATACCAAAATATAAACTTAGTTGGTCTTTAAGGTGCTACTGAAGGAATTTTTTTTTTATTTTGCTTCGACTCAGACCAACACGGCTACCTACCTGTAACTAGAACAGATTAAGTTTCACAATTTTGTTTTTGCTATTTATTTTGCTTTTTCGTTTTTGAGGCTTTTTCGGTTAATTTGTTTTTGTGACTGTGGGGAACCCAGTTCAGCTACTGATTGACTGATTGATTGATTGATTGTGTGACTGTGGAAAGGGATAAAAGCCCCCCATCCAAACAATAACTATCATCAGTGCAGGTAAGAAAAAAAAGTAATTTTAATTTTTATCATCTACAATACTGTCTTATTTATTTTATAGTACAGTACATTGATTATTGCTTTCATTTTCTGGATCAATGGTCTCATTAGATAGTAAATTTCATGTTAAATTGCTGTTTTAGGGGTTGTTTTTAAAAGTCTGGAATGGATTAATACGTTTTGCATTACTTTCTATGGGAAAGCGCGCCTTGGTTTTGGAATGGACTTCTGGATCGGATTAAGTCTGAGAACCAAGGTACCACTGTATACTGACATCCCACCCTCTCAAGTAAGTGGGGCACCTCCAAAGGACATCTAGCCTGACCCTCCTGCCAACAAGAGGGAGCACGCCGCCACAGCATCTCTGATTGGCAGCCATACACTCCCCGCTTAAAAACCTCTAGCGAAGGAGCGTTCCTTTCCACCCTGCAAGCTTCATCACCCTCACAACAATCCTCTGGGGTAGGCTAAGCTGATATATAGCAACTGGTCCTCCAGGAAGTAGGCCGAGTCAACCAACTTTTGGTACCCAGAGATATACTGCTCTTATACATGGAGGTTCTGTATTTTGCTATTGTAACTTTTCACTGTGGAGGGTAGGCTTCCCTTTCTTGTGTCACACAGCCCATTCCTCTGCATTAAGAGATTTTGGAGTCCATTTTTTATTAAACTTTAAAAATTTGCCATATATATTCTAGACCAGGCATCCCCAAACTGCAGCCCTCCAGATGTTTTGGCCTACAACTCCCATGATCCCTAGCTAACAGGACCAATGGTCGGGGAAGATAGGAATTGTAGTCCAAAACATCTGGAGGGCCGAAGTTTGGGGATGCCTGTTCTAGACAGTGCTTTTTCTTTCTTTCTAGAATAATAGGTGCTGGTACTCACCATGAAGTTGTTGCAGTAAGTGCCACACTTTTAACAACAAAAAAACAGGTGCCAGTACTGCGTACCCTTGGGTACCTCCTGGGGGAAAGCACTGATTCCAGATTCCAAATTTGTTATACATTTCTCTTTAGACTTCCTGTCTTTCTCTCCTCCACCTCCTCCTCCTCCTCCTCCTCCTTTAAAAAAAATCCCCAGCCCCAGCCAACATGTCCTGGTGACCCCATATACCCCACAGATAAAACCTGTTCCATGCACAATCTATCCCCCAAAAGAAGAGAGAGAGATGTTTTGGGCAGGTGAGATCTCTCTCTCTCCCCCTCTCCCTCCCTCTCATCAAGGCACACATTTTCATCTCAATCTCTTCCAAAGCGTATAGTTTCTCTCCCACTCACTGCCTCTCTCCCCAGAACATGGCTAACGCACGCATACACACTTTCTCCCACGCACCCTCTCCCGTGGCATTCCCCCGCCCCCGCAAAGTGCTCCCTCTCCCAGCCACAGATGTTTAATAGAAGGCTATACCTCATCTGCCAACGGTGCTCAGCAACCCTTCCTCTGCCTCGGGGAATCTGCACACTGCTGCAGGGACAGGCCACAGGAACAGGATATCTCTCTCACACACTAAGGTTACCAGATTCCCCCACCCCACCCCCATGAATCTGGGGACACTTTCCAACTTCCTACTAAATAGATGGATTTTTTCAGGGGACTGATTTGTAAATCCGGGGGTGGTCCCCAGGAGACGGGGACGTCTGGTAACCTTATCTCAAGCACACCATTTGATATGCAATGCCATCGCACCAGAGAAGCAAACACACACCGCTCTGAGAAATGTCAACCCCCCCTTTTTTTTTTGCTTTCCTCGAAATTCTATAGATTTCCTTCCTCCTAACCCCACCAGAGGAAATCAACAAATTTGCATTGGATTTTGCAGTGGACAAAATCCAGTAGCAAACTGGGTTGTTGTTGTTTATTAATTAATTATTATTATTTTTTTGCCAGCCTTAGTGAAACCATTTTAGTGTTCCTCACAAGTCCTCAGATATTTTGTCCTCTAGATTCGGCTAAAAGCAAGTACCAATCCCTTTGGATTTATGTCCAGGACGCAATGCATTAGGATCCATGCCCCATACATTCGTGTGGTGGGGAGGGGGGAAGCACAGGAGAGGTTTACCAATAACTAGCGGTTGCAGAACCTCCATGTTTAAAGGCAGTATACCTTTGAATACCAGCTGCTGGGAACAAAGAACAAAAACACCTCCTTCGTGCCCCACTTGTGAGATTCTTGAGGTGTCTTCTGGATATTGGAAGATGGTCAAAGTGGATATTATGGCCTGGACCAGCAAGACAGTTCTTGTGTATTTATATATTCTTAGCTTGCATGAGGAGCTGTAACAGAAGGCAGTGAACTCTCTTTCATGGGAGGTTTCTAAACAAGAGGTCGGATGGCCGTCTGTCAGGAACACTTCAGCTGCCATTCTTGCACTGCAGGGGGTTGGACTAGATGCCCCTTGGGGGTCCTCTTCCACCTCTTTGATTCCATAACCAGCTGGAAGTGGCATGTACAAGTATTGCACACCCTGCAATTATGTGTCGTGTCTGGGTACAACAGGGGCACAGGCGAAAATTGTAATATCCCTGTCCTTCAAACATTCCCAATACATCTCTCCTCCCACATACCAGGGAAAGGGAACCCTCCAGATATTGCTAGAATACTATTCCTACCATCTCTAACCATTAGTCACACTGGCTGTGGATGACGGGAGGTGGAACCCAACAACTTCTGGAGGGCCGTGTGTCAAAGCAGAACCCTACCCTTTGTGAAATGCCCTTTTCTAATTTATTTATTTTTTTGCAAATGAAACATAGGGAAAAAAAATCCCTCGTAATAAAATTTCTCTCTCTGCAAAACCTTTTTGTGTCCACGGCTCCCTTGACTAACTACATTCTTTCTGCGGCTCCCCTGTAGGGCTCAGAAGCCCAGTTATGTCACCCTCTTACCTGCAGAGCTGGCAGCCTCTCACCCTTTTTCAAACACCCTCAGCCTCCTCTCCCCTCTCTTTGGGAGCCCTCTGGGCAACCACTGCTGCCACCCCTGGTCTCTGAGCTGCCCCCCCCGCCCCAAAGAGAGGTATCTCCTCACATTGCTCCACAGGGGCCTGGGAAGCACCCCTTGGCCAGCCCCAGAGGCACTATTCGCCTAGGGAGCTTATAGCCAGGGCTGCTGCAACAAACAGCTGTGGGAGGTAGAGAGACACGAGGGTGTCAGAGGAGGGAGGGAAGGAAGGAAAGAGGGACAGAGGCCAGGGATGCCCACAGCACCCCTGACCATCATGCAAGGCACCTCAGGGTGCCACAGCACACTGGTTGAAAACCACTGCTTTGCCCATTTACTTGGGCACTGTAAGCCCAAGTGAATTCAGCGGAAATTACTTCTGAGCATAGGATTTGCCCGTCCGTTACTTGGGGCTAAGTTGCTCCGCCTCTACAACAGGCGTAGTAAATGCCCTGCCCTTAGGTGCTGGAAAGTTTGTGCCCGTGAGACGTTCAGAGCGGGTGGAGAGAACAAGGTGGGGTTGGTAAGTGTGAGCTGCATTTGTGAAGGCAGAACCAGTCGGAGGTTGAAGAAAAAAAGGAGAACAGGCAAGGGAGGGCGGCTTACCTTGGTTTAGCAAAAGGGCTGCGACAAAGGAAACAGAGAGAAAGAGAGAGAGAAATTATGCAGATCGTCAGTAAAGAGGCAGAAAGATTTGTGATCTGAAGGAACAGCCACCAGGGAATGGAATGGCTGGGGAGCCAGCCCCACCCCATCAAAGGCAATGCAGCAGGGATTCCACGCTCAAAGCAACCCCCCTCCTTCTAAGCAACTGCTAGGCGCCTCTAGGGATGGCACCAGGCAGAGCCAAAGTTGGGTGTTTACTGAGGCTCCAGGCCTGCCGAAAGGCTCTACTGCTTCAATAGCACCATCCTTTTCAGTTTTTGCACAAGAGTAGCTTTTCAGCTCCCCTGGTCTCCAAGATTAAGGGGTTCCCCGCTTGGAATCGTGGGGGAGCCTCACCCTTAGTCCCTCTCCGAAATCCCAAAGCCGCTATCACTAGCAGAGTAGTTATTTACTTATTTATATGCTGCTTATCTGCCAACACGGCTTCTGTAAGCGCTTTACAAGTACAAAACCAACAGCAAGCAGCAAAACGAAAAGCGAAGTGCCTCCCCCCCCCCCCGTCCGCTGGTGGCAGTTTTGCAAGGCTGTGTCCCAGTTCAGGTGGGCTGCTTAGAACATTTACCCCCTGAAACCAAACTGAACAGGGGAAGGGACCGGGATATGAAAGTGGGGGGCCCACAGCAATAGGTTCAGGGCCTGAGGTGCCTCCCCTGTGCCATAGAGGGAGGTGGGAAGCAGATGGTCCTCTAGCGATGCTCCTCCATCATTTATGACCATCTCTAGATGAACATCACTCCCCAGTTTTCACGATGACACCTCCAGTCTTTTCCTCTGGATTTGAAAGGTGCTTTCCCCACCCCACAGCCACACCTACCTGATATGCCCCTTTTCAACCAGCGTGGCTGTCCCAGCTCTATGAAGAAGCTGTCCTTCTTCTCATATTCTTCAACATCCACAATTTTCACGTAAAGGGATTTCCTGGAGAAGGAAGGGTGGGAGGGGAGAGAAAGCATTAAAGTCTTCATTAGGATGCTGAGGTTGCAAACCATATGCCCAGATATCCCCGCAATGATATTCAGCCCTGCAGGATCAGGCGGAAGCCCCCATCTACTCCAACATCCTAACCTCCAGTTCCAACCAGGGGCCCATGGGAAGCCCAGAACCAGGTCAGCTGAGTGCAACAGCCCTCTCTCAACTTGTGATTCCCCCAGCGACCGGCTTTCAGAGACAAGCTGCCTCTGAGGGTGGAGGCGCAGCTCAGCCATCATGAGTAGGAGCTACCTGTGGAACCAATCGTTAAAATTTACTGCATGTACCGCACTGAAAGAGAATACTTGGAAGATGATATATAGATGGTATTTAACTCCAGTGAAATTATCTAAAATGTATAGAATGAATGATAGAATGTGCTGGAAATGCAAGGAGAGGGAGGGAGATTTTTATCATATGTGGTGGAAGTGCGATAAAGTTAAAGAATTTTGGGAAATGATATATAATGAACTGAAGAAAATCTTTAAATATACTTTTCCCAAAAAGCCTGAACTATTTTTGTTAGGAATGATAGGTCAAGAAATTAAAAGAGAAGATAATGTATTATTTTTATATGCAATAACAGCAGCCAGGACTTTACTAGCCCAAAAGTGGAAGACACAGGATCTACCGACGATCGGAGAGTGGCAGACAAAAATGATGGACTATGCAGAACTAGCGAGACTCACTAGCGGGATCTGGGACCAGGGGGAAGCAAAGTTCCTAAAAGACTGGAGTAAATATGTGGATTATATGGAAAAGAACTGTAGAAGTTTAAAAACTCTTGCAGGGTTGAAGTAAATCCTGCGAATCGAACTTAAGGGGAAGAAATAAAGAAACTGCGAGATAAGCTCTGATTAGAAAACCTGATGAGGGGAGGGAGGGAAGTCACAGTAGAATGTAGGTTAAGGTGTCATTTTGTAATTTGTATGTGTAAATGTGCAATAATTGGAAAATTTAATAAAATGTTATATAAAAAAAATGAGTAGGAGCTACCAAAAGGCCTCGCCCACAACGAAATTGTCCAATCTTCTTTCACGGCCACCCGAGTTGGTGGCCATCTATGTGTCCTGTGGCAGCCAGTTCCAGAGGTAAATGGTGTGCTGTTGATTGAAGAAGCACTTCGCTTCCTCTGAATCTCTTGCCAATGAGTTTTGTTGGATGGCCCTGGGTTCCAGTATCATAGAATCATAGAACCGAAGATTGGAAAAGGGACCCCAAGGGTCATGTAGTCCAACCCTCTGCAACACAGGAATCTCAGCTGAAGCAGTATGATGGGAGCTGGGGAGAGAAAGCATCTCTCTATTCCCTTTTTCTCTAGGCCATGCGTCATTTTATAAAAGCTCTATCATGTTCCGATCCTTTATTCATTATCCCCCGACTGAAAATCCCCAAATGTTGTAAGCTTTCCTCATAGAGGAATTGTTTCAGCCTCCTGATCACTTTTTGCAACTTTATGCAAAACCTTTTGCCGCCCCCCCCCCTTTGCAACTTTTCCAGGTCTGTGATCTGTGATCTCCTTTTAGGGATGCAGCAGGAAACCAGAATGATCTTATGCTGAATAAGACCACTGGCCCTTCTAGCTCACTATAGCTCTGCACTTACTGGCAGCAGCCCTCTCTAGAATTCTACAGAAGGAGCCGCTTGCCAGCCATGCCTGCAGGTACTGCTGGGATTTGAACCTGGGGCCTTCTGAATGCAAGGGGGGACTGCTGAGCTATGCCCCTCCTGCAAAGTTGGCACTTCATGACAACTTGGTAATTGGCTTTTGCAACTGGGGTGGGGTTTGGGCTTTCAAAATGAGTTTGTAGTATGGTGTTGAGAACTCCATTCAATCCTAATGGGATAGATAGATAGATAGATAGATAGATAGATAGATAGATAGATAGATAGAGAGAGATAGATAGAGTTAGATAGATGATAGATAGATAGATAGATAGATAGATAGATAGATAGATAGATAGATATAGATGATATAGAACATGCATCCATAGCAGTGACCAGAGGAGCAAGGAGGAGGAGCGCAGAGAGAGGAAATGCCATGGTGCAGCAGCACAACCAGACGCCTTCATCTGCCCTGACTGCAGCAAAACATATCTCTCTTGTATCGGTCTCTACAGCCACAGCAGGCGCTGTAATACTCCAATGGTTTGGCTCACCCCCATAGGCACAGTCTTCCATTGTCTCCCAAGACAGATGGATGCCAACAACAGGGGAGAGAGAGAGAGAGAGAGAGATCCCACTGGAAGTCAGTGATTACAATGCAGTGGTACCTTGGTTTGCATACGTCTTGGTTTGCATACGTCTTGGTTTGCATACGTTTTGTATTACAAACACATCAAACCTTTTTTGGGATTACAACCCATTGGGGGGGATTATGAACAAAAAATTTTCGGAGGCCCCATTGGCGAAAGTGTGCCTTGGCTTACAACCTGTTTTGGTTTACAAACAGACCTCCGGAACGGATTATGGTTGTAAACCAAGGTACCACTGTACTGAGCTGTACCAAGCAAAGTTTTTACTTGGTATTTCCTCAAGGCTGAAAAAGCCGCCCCCCCCCCTTGAGCCTGTAGTGTAATTAAAGCCGGGAGCCCCTGAAAAAGCAACCCATCACCCAAAGACCCACATTTTGCAACCCCTTTTTATCTTTCAAGTGCACAAGAAGAAAACATTTCCTTCCAGCCTTGGTTTCCATGGTGTGCTACGTGGTGCACAAATGCGCTCATCAGACCACCCCCTCCGGGTTTCGCATCCTCCCTCTTGGCTCGTTCCAAAGAGTGGGCGCCTCTCTGGCAGGTTAGGCTTCTGCTGTCAGCCAGATTAGGGGAAGATCACATCACTGGGGGGGGGGAGGAGAGGCAGGGATCCTTCCCTGCTACTCTCTCCACTCCTTTGTCAGACCCTGGCAGATGGGCAAAGGGATGACATCAGAAACCAACGGGAAAGGCAGGAGGAGGAAAAGGAGGGAGGGAGGGAGGGAGGGAGGGAGGGAGGGAGGGAGGGAGGGAGGGAGGGAGGGAGGGAGGGAAGGAGCTTTGGTCAATGCTGTAGGTCAGGGATAGAGCATCCACAACACATGCAGAAGGTCTCAGGTGAATCTCAGGGTTGTGGGTTGGAGCCCCACGTGAGGCGAAAAGATTTCTGCATTGCAGGGGGTTGGGCTAGATGACCCTCGGGGTCCCTTCCATTCTCTACAGTTCTATGATTCAAGGATGCTGGACTAGGTGGGCCACTGGCCTGATACAGCAAGCTCTTCTTCCTGACAGTCCAGCGGCTCTTGCTGTCTGCACTGTGGTCCATCAGCCCATTCTCACTCTCAAGAGAGTGGATTCGGGGATCTCTCCGCCAGATTGTACAGTCTAGTGAAGGAGATCTCATTTGGCTTCTTACTATGTTACTTACTATGTTAATAGATTATTTTATTTTATTTTTCTGTTGTAAGCTGCCCAGAGTGGCTGGGGAAACCCAGCCAGATGGGTGGGGTATAATTATTATTATTATTATTATTATTATTATTATTATTATTATTATACTAGACGGGTTAAGACTTCAGGGGTCAGCAAACTTTTCCAGCAGGGAGTCAGTCCACTGTCCCTCAGACCTTGGGGGGGGGGGGCAGACTGTATTTTGGAGGGGGGGGAATGAACGAATTCCTATGCCCCACAAATAACCCAGAGATGCATTTTAAATAAAAGCACACATTCTACTCATGTAAAAACACGCGGATTCCCGGACTGTCTGCGGGACGGATTTAGAAGGCAATTGGGCTGCATTCGGCCCCTGGGCCTTAGTTTGCCTACCCATGGGTTAAGTTTACATGAAATACCTGGGACAGCTTTGCCACTGTCCGTTGTGCTGAAACGAGATCTCTCACAAGGCCTTTAAAACTTCCTAAAGGTAAAGGGACCCCTGACCCTTAGGTCCAGTCGCAGATGACTCTAGGGTTGTGGCGCTCATCTCGCTTTATTGGCCGAGGGAGTTGGCATACAGCTTCCAGGTCATGTGGCCAGCATGACTTAGCCGCTTCTGGCAAACCAGAGCAGCACACGGGAACGCCATTTACCTTACCGCTGGAGAGGTACCTATTTATCTACTTGCACTTTGATGTGCTTTTGAACTGTTTAATTCTGAAATATCCCCCCACTTCCCATCCCCCGATACCCCCAACTTTCATTTTAGGTGGTTGTTGCCATGCAACTGGGATCTGCTGCCAATCCAGGCTCCCTCGCAAACCTACCTGCGTGACACACGTGTTTGCAAACACAGGGTTGCCATCACTGTTGGTAATTGCATTTGAGTTCTGCCCTTCCTCCGAGGATCCCAAAGTGGCAAGTATTGGGCTTTTGCAATTGCATCCTCCTCCTGCAAAGGAAATTTGGCAACCCTTTTGGGGGGTGGCAGGGGTTCAGAGCTGCATTCCCTTGGAAGCAATCTGTTAACCAGGGGCACATGCTGGTGGTGGGTGGAGCCAGAACCAAGAATGGGGTGCAGTGTTTTGCCTGCATTGTTATAATAGATGCCACATAGAATGTTCTGTGCTTAAGCGGATTGCAAATGTTTCCAGTGTGGTGTAGTGGTTAAGAGTCTGATGCAGAGTAAGGGAAAAAGACAATGTGTGCATAAATCTCTGCAAAAGACCGTGATTTGACAAGGGGAAACCCCCCGTGAACTTGGAGTCGGGTCAAAGGAAGGATCGGCTAGCCGCCTTTAAGACGTCACAATAGAAAAGAATGTGAATGCTGTATGAGACTGAGACTGAGAGCTGCAGATAAGCAAAAGAGGAAGTTTTAAAAAAATAGACTTCAAGGCTACTCAGTGTTGAATTTGAGACTGAATAATAAGAGAAAAAGTAAAGAAATTGAGGTTGGATCCAGTTCAGATGGGACTTTATTCTTTTTATATTTGGAAAATATAAAATTAAGTCAACAGCAACACCACTTCCTGCTCTGCCACAAGTATGGAGGCGGAAAGCATCAACAGGAAGGAAGAGAAGGTTCTGGACCGTGAGAAGAATAGTACACAGTGGGACTTAATTTTGACAACAATTCTGGAAATGACAGAGGAGATTCGCAACCCCAAAGGTGTTGTAACAAGCTTGGATAAGAGGACTGATGAACTAATAGAAATGAATTTTGAAGCAGATGATCCATATGAATTTAGAGAGGGAGAAGAGGGAGAAGAGGGAGAAGGACTAGGGGAAGGATTACAAGAAGACGCATGCTGTGACGCATGTTGTTTTCTACACACAAGCACATCTCACATCTCAGCCTGGTGAAAGCACTCAAGACAGGTGCCTTTAGAGGATGAGTGAAGGGCATGAACTGGGGAGGGTACCAAGGGCCAGAGAGAAAGGCTTTTAAGACCGCATTCTCCCATAGGACCTGTGGTTCTGCACCCTTGCTCTGAAAAATGAAGCCTCTCCTTGACTCTAGGAGAGTCGAGAGCCATACATGAGTATCCAAGTCTTGGAGCTTACAAAGATCAGGTGCCGTCCAGAACTCCATAAACACAGCAAATGAGAGATGAACAAGGAGTTGATTGCGGAGAACCCCCCTGATGAGCAACTCCACACACACACACACACACACACACACACACACCCCAACTGACAGAAGTGCAAGCTTGCACTCAGGAATTAAGGGTCTGTGGAGTCATTTGAGAGATTTTCTTAAAGACTTTCGACCTGAAGCTCTTCCACGACAACATCGCAGGTCTGCCACGCAGCTGTGCTAGGATGGCTGAGATAACGTATGTGAAACATTGGGATGGCCGAGATAACGTATGTGAAACATTTGGAAATGCATGATAAACTATTATGGCGATGATTTATCTGCCTGTCTTCATCGCGGCTTCCCAGTTTGTTTCACTTGCAGACAAGTCCCTGCAAACGTGTAGCCTCTGCCCTCTGGTAGAAAATACCTCTTTCTGACTCATTTTCTTATCCCCGTCTACAAGATTTGTCATCACAGATAATTATTCATTTCATTCCGCCCACGGTTTACTTCACCCCCTACCCCACTCCAGCAGTATCATTTTTTAGATAGATACTTTTCTATCTCACACACTCACTGATTACACAAACAACACGCGCACACCATGTAAAATGTAAATCAAAGACACACAATCCCAATTTAAACTGACCTAAAAAAGGCATCCCCAAACTGCGGCCCTCCAGATGTTTTGGCCTACAACTCCCATGATTCTTAGCTAACAGGACCAGTGGTCGGGGAAGATGGGAATTGTAGTCCAAAACATCTGGAGGGCCGAAGTTTGGGGATGCCTGACCTAAAGGTTAGATAAATTTCTTTAAATCGTCTGTTTATTGAAAGCAGGGTTGGTTTTTTTAAAAAAAAAAACTTTGCCACTGCACATCCTCTCAAAATCCACAAAGGAGTTGAGACTATGTTTGAGCATGTGCAGAGTGCACCTCCTGTACTCCCAAGTAGCCACAACCAGGTCTCTTCACCTCTCCTAATGAAGAGAGAGTTACTTCCAGGCCAGAGAGGGCATGATTTCCAGACAAGTTATTTTAAAAATAACTATTTTAATTCGGGTTGCCACTTCCCCCACACTGGGGGGGGGGGGAGAGTGCAAAAGAGGACACCGATCTGCATAAAATTTGCATGTGTTGATTTATATGCTTGGGCGCAAATTTAGAAATAATTACTATAATTGAAATAGAAATGCGGCACATCTCGCCTGCGACCTGTTTGCTTCCTCATTTTGCTATCTGTTGAGGGTGGGCAATTTCCAAGGCCCCTGCATGCTTCTCTTCATAGGGTCCTTAACTTTCAAACTCTGCTAGGACCAGGAAGCCTTCCAGAGGATGCCTTCAAAACACGAGGACTGTCCTCTGTGAGGACTCTAATTGCTATTTATTTCTCAGGTTTACGAATCAATATAACTGAACGCAACACCTTAGGCAAAATAAAGGCAAGGCTGTGCTCCTGCTACTCCCTGGGGCCGACTTGATCATTGGGCAGAATGAAGCAACAGCCTCAGGCAGCAGATAATCAGGGGCGGCAGCAGCAGCATCCCGGAGCTGTTCCCACCCCACCCCAAATAATTTTTATTCATTTTCCAATATTCACAAAAATAAGATTAAAAAAAAACATAAAAGAAAAAGAAAACATGAAAAAGAAAAACATAACAATTCTTACATTTTTAAAAATAACATTGTTGACTTCCTCAATCCCCCCCCACTGGGTCCATTTTATAATATCGATTAAGCAATTTTCATTTTGTATCTTAAATCATTCTAACACATTTTATCATTATCTCTCAACTATTCTATTCTAAAAAACATCCATTACCCTCCACCAATAATTAATCAATTAATCCAAATCAAAAATTATTTTCCCATCCTCTATCTTTTATTTCTCCCCTTAGCCTCAAATGTATTTACCAAAAATTTTCCATGAATTCAAATATTAATTTTTCTAACATAATATCATTTAATCACTTAAAACTAAATCAGCCCCACTTCCCCTGGACTCAGGGTCTCCCAGATGATTCAGCGAGTTCCATAGGCCATTCCAGTTTCGCACCATCTAAAGCAATCAAAAAATAACGACCCTTATTGCTCCTCACCCCACTCCCACCCTGTCCCTTCCTATCCACCCTTCTTCCTTGGTCATCCCCTGCTGCCTCCCCAATTCTTTAAATATTACAAAACACCATCCAACTGCTTTCCCACTTTTTAGCCCTTTCTCAATTTTTCTTTCCCTTAAACTCTGGCCCCAGTATGGATTCCACCCTCCCTCTCTCACTGGGAGGGCATTATTCCATACTGGTTCTTCTTTCAAAGCTCTTGAAATCAAACATGAATCTTGTTCCCCCCAGCCTGGAGCTGTTTCTCCTGAGCCCCTAGCATGGGCGTACCCAGCGAGGGGCAGGGTGGGCAATTGCCCCCCGAAGCAAAAAAATAATAATTACATGGTTATAAAGTGATGAAACAAAACAAAATTAGGTAGGGCGATGGCGAATAATCGGTTGTTTACCACACTGAAATGGTGTAAAAACCAAGACGTATCTAGAGCCACCTAGCAACTGGTAGAGGAATCTATGTCAGCCAGCCATTGGGATTCAAGGGAGGGAGAGGTCTCTAGCCGGCTCTAGCAGAGAGAAGAGGGAATCTTCTAGAGGGGTCTAGTGAGTTCCGCGTCACTAAACTGAGCCGCCCGCTATTAGTTTACCTTCTTATTTACATTTAGAAGACATCGAGGCTGCCTAAATGGATATAAGAAACTGGTTCCAAAAGGGTAAGTTAAGTAATTTCTGTAGAAAATTAAATTTTAAAGGGTAAAGACCTGGCTCAGAAGTACAATGGGAGAGGGCAGACTGACTGGGTTGTGTTTGATGAGCGTCCATCGGAAATTCTTCAAGGAAAATCGGGACTGGATTGAAACGAAAGTTTTGAACAAGTTTTCTTCAAACCCAAGAAAAATGATATTAGTATAAGACATGTAACTAGAATAAAAAGTAAAAAAAAGAAAATAATTGTAATAAGTACCGTAATAAAGCACTTCTATAATTATATATAATTTTCTTAAAGTTTTGGTTTCATTCACCTTTTCCGTGCTGAAATGTCACAACCTGAACGACCATGGCTTGCCCTTGCCCCCCCCCCAAGTTTTGATCCTGGGTTCGCCCCTGGCCCCTAGCCAGGAGCAGGAGAACCTCACCCAGTCCCGCTATCTGGCTGTTGTAGAGGCCACACCCTCTCCTCAGTCATATCTCAAGCCACACTCCTTTTCCTCAGGGGACACGACCTCCCATCGGCCCTTCTCCGCAGTCTCCTTGGGTGTTTGTGGCTGACTAGAAAGAGTCTTTGCACCCACCCCAAGTACATGAGCAAGCATCTCTTTCAGCTGCTTCTCTGGCTAGCATGCCCCCGCCTCTTCCTAACTTTGTCCACTTCCCCCACCCACCCACCCCAATCCATACCTGCCAAGTTGCTGTCAGAGAAATAAGGGACCGGGCCGGAAATAGCAGACCGGAAGTAGCGCTGCCGCCATTTTGGAACTGGGCGGAGCATGCTCAGAAGTGACTTTTGATGCTGCTTTGCCCAGTTCCAAAATGGCCGCCACGCCAGAAGTCGCACTGTCCCCCCACCAGAGGTCAAAGAGAACAACAATTACCAGACCTTTAGAAGGCATCTCAAAGCAGCCCTGTTTAGGGAAGCTTTTAATGTTTGATTTCTGTATTTTAATGTTTGGTTGGAAGCCGCCCAGAGTGGCTGGGGGAACCCGGCCAGATGGGCGGGGTATAAATAATAAATTATTATTATTATTATTATTATTATTATTATTATTATTATTATTATTATGGAACTGGGCAGGGCAGCATCAAAAGTCACTTCTGAGCATGCTCTGCCCAGTTCCAAAATGGCCGCTGCGCCAGAATAAACCGTGGGAAAACAAAAAAAATCCGTTTTTCCAGCTAGGAACAGCTGGAAAAATGGGGATTTCCCGAGGAAAACGGGAGACTTGGGAGCTATGCCCCAATCCCGCAACCAAATGAAGCAATTGGAGGGAATTAATTGGGGGGGGGTCCCAGGGAGAGGAAATTGTGTTGGTTCCCTAACAAGTGGGAAGGTGCTTTGCTGCTCCCTTTCCCACCCCTCCCATCAGTAGCAGCATCAGGGAGCAAGGTTGCCGCGGCAACCAAGATCCTTCTTGTTGACACGAGGCTCAGAGAAATCAATTACAGTACTGACAAATTACACAGATTCCCCCACCACCACGGAAAGAAGGGGGGCCGAGGGATGGAGGGAAGGCAGAGGAGACAAGAACTCAAAAAGTTATTGTGGGGTTACAAGGTTGGAAAGGGTGAGGGAAGCAGAGAAAGAAACACTGCTATTTTTCTTCGTTCGTTTGCTTGGCCCGAGCCTATCACCCGCCTACCCGCTGCAGCTTCCCTCAAACTTTGTGAGACTGCACCCCAGCCCTTTTGAAGGGGAAGGCAACTTCGGCACCCAACCCACACACTGGGCACTAAGAACATCAGAAGAGGCATAAGAAAATCAGAAAAACCCTGCTGGATCAGGCCAATGGCCCATATAAATCCAGCACCCTGTTCCCACAGGGGCCATGGGGAACCAGCAACCAGAATTTGTGCCCACGAGAACTCTCCCCTTTTGTGGTTTCCAGCAACTAATATTCAGGAACATCATCGCCTCTGATCGGTGAGGCAGTAGCCACTGAGAGGCTTTTTCGTCAATTTCTTTAATCCTCTTTTAAAGCCATCCAAGTCGGCGGCCATCACTGCCTCCTGAGGAAGAGAGTTCCATAGTTTAACTTTGTGCTGCATGAAGAAGTCTTTCCTTTTAGTTGTCCTGTACATCTTCATGGGGTGCAGGGGGTCTTTCAAGCAGGAACTCAGGGGAACTGATTTTCCTTACCTTATTATTATTATTATTATTATTATTATTATTATTATTATTGGGGGGGGCTCTGGCTGCTAGAACATATATATATATACCCAATGCTTGAGCCCCAAATCCACCTTTATCTGTAATCAATAAAGTTGTGGCCATTTCTAATCCAGATCATTGTCTGCTTGGTTTTATTAATCACATCTTACCTTTAGCTCCCAGCCGAGGTGTGTGTGTGTGTGTGTGTGTGTGTGTGTGTGTGTGTGTGTGTGTGTGTGACTGCGACTGGACCCACAACATACATACATACATACAAACTAACTAACTAACTAACTAACTAACTAACTAACTAACTAACTTCATAGTTAGTTCCCCCACCTTTTCCCATAAAAAAAGCAGGGAATAGATGTCCATGACTTCGAGTGTTAGGAGAGAGGGAGAAAAATGTTTCTCTCACTCCACTTTTTCCATGCTTCCCTTTTAGGACTTCTGCCAGGTCCTCAAACGGACGTTCGCTCAGATGCTAAAGCAACTTCGCATTTCATTTGTGCCTTGAACGTCAGGCCTGGGAGACGACTTTGGGCGGTGCTCAGTTTTCAGCCAGCCCTTGTTTCAGCCACACCATATGTTCACAGTTGCTTGCTCTCCACGATGACAAATAAATAATGATCATCCACTAAAGTCAAGAGGTTGAGCTAGTGGGGGATGTCAACACGCACGCACGCACACACACACACACACACACACACACAGGATAATTCTGCCTGGGGTATTGGGCTCCACGTGGCTGAGCCCTTCATGAAGTGTCAGTGGATCCCCTTGGCTAACAACAACAACAACAACAACCGCTTGTTTATTGTACCCTGCCCATCTGACTGGGCTGCCCTAGCCACTCTGAACTGCAGTGGCGTGCAGTGAAAGTTGTCATAGGGGAACAGTTAGGGGCAGAGACACCAACTTGCAAAGGTGACTGGTGGGGGGCCGACACAGGTGTGATGTTGCACACATGAGCCTCACACCTCCCTCCCTAAGCCAGGCAGAAGCTTCCCAGGCTTTGGGAAGGATGCACCAGGCCTCTGAGAGGATCCTGCAGCCCTCCTGCCTCCTTCCCGACATAAGGAGAATGGAATAAGCTGCCATGTGAATGCAGGCTGAACTATGATTTGCCTGAGCTTAACTATGGCAAGAAATATTTGCACGCATGCTCTCCTTTTATTAAATAATAATACATCTCCCTCTTTCTACTTGCCCAGACTCCAGAAGCTTTGGTTACTCCAAACAAGCCCCACCCTTTTACTCCATTTCTGCTCAGGCCCTTGTCCTGCTACCTTCTCTCTCTTTTCCCAACCCAACATGAGCCAGACAGGCTGGTTGTGTGGGAGTGCAATTATGCCGTTATTCAGAGAAAAGACGCCTTTCTGCTTCAGAGCGGGCGAAAATCCCCTAGGTAGCTCTGTGAGCACATGCATGGACAGAGGCATGCACGCACTCTAGCACACACTGTGTGTGTGTGTGTGTGTGTGTGTGTGTGTGTGTGTGTGTGTGTGTGCAAAGAGAGCTAAGGGGGACCCACACCTGGTTTGAGCCGAGGTGAAAGATTCGTTCTCTGTCGCAGGGAGCTCAGAATGTGAAGATAAGTTGCGTTGGATCAGATCAGGGGTAGGCAACCAAAGGCCTGGGGGCCGGATGCGGCCCAATCGCCTTCTCAATCCGGCCCGCGGACGGTCCGGGAATCAGCGTATTTTTACATGAGTAGAATGTGTCCTTTTATTTAAAACTAGCTGGCCCTGCCACGCGTTGCTGTGGCTCATCCGTGTGATTCCCCCCACCCTGTCCCGACCCATGACATATCACGCCCCCTTTACCCCACCCCCCACCCCCGGCTCATGCCTGTGACTGGCCCCACCATGTCCTGACCTATCCCATCCCCTCCTCCCCCCAATCCCCACCCAGGAAAGTCAGTACCTCCATTCGGCCTAGTCTATAAAGGTTTTGACCTAGTATGTAAATGGGAGCTAAGGTGCTGTTGAGAGGGAAGGTTTTATAGATGCAGTACCAGTGTAGCCACCGCTAGAGGGTGCTGGTTTGCAACCTGGTTCTTTTCCCAGCATGCATTTTCGTCTGAGTGGTGTGTTTTGAAACATGGGATTTTGGAGGTTTTACATGGCACAGGTGTGACATCTGTCTTAGCAAGCTTTCCTATATCCTTCAGACATTCGCATGTGATGTTGTGTCATTTCACCTCAATCGGTCAAGAGGTTTGTTGAACATTGGAGACGAAGGAACATACCCAGTTTGTTGTTGTTTAGTCGTTTAGTCGTGTCCGACTCTTCGTGACCCCATGGACCAGAGCACGCCAGGCACTCCTGTCTTCCACTGCCTCTCGCAGTTTGGTCAAACTCATGTTCGTAGCTTCGAGAACACTGTCCAACCATCACGTCCTCTGTCGTCCCCTTCTCCTTGTGCCCTCCATCTTTCCCAACATCAGGGTCTTTTCTAGGGAGTCTTCTCTTCTCATGAGGTGGCCAAAGTTTTGTAGCCTCAGCTTCAGGATCTGTCCTTCCAGTGAGCACTCGGGGCTGATTTCCTTCAGAATGGATAGGTTTGATCTTCTTGCAGTCCATGGGACTCTCAAGAGTCTCCTCCAGCACCGTAATTCAAAAGCATCCATTTTTCGGCGATCAGCCTTCTTTATGGTCCAGCTCTCACTTCCATACATCACCACTGGGAAAACCATAGCTTTAACATACCCAGTTTACAGATAGATAGATAGATAGATAGATAGATAGATAGATAGATGATAGATAGATAGATAGATAGATAGATAGATAGACAGACAGACAGATGCATCTCTGGGTTATTTGTGGGGCCTGCCTGGTGTTTTTACATGAATTGAATGTGTGCTTTTATTTAAAATGCATCTCTGGGTTATTTGTGGGGCATAGGAATCCGTTCACCCCCCCCAATACCTGTATAGTCCGGCCCACATGGTCTGAGGGATGGTGGACCGGCCCATGGCTGATAAAGGTTGCTGACCCCTGGATCAGATCATCGAGAGCAGCCCCCTTTTCCTACCATGCAGATGCTCCCAGGAAGTCCACAAGCAGGATATGAGAGCCCTCCCCTCTTTTCTGTCTCTGGTGTCTGATATTCAGAGGTAGACTGCCTCTGCTCCTGAAGGTTCCATTTACATTTAATGGCTTATATCCGTGGGTGAAGCTGAGTGCTGTCAGTTTGTCGCGTTCCCCCCCCCCCTTATAGTCACCTACTTTCCCAAACATGTATTGGGATTTTCCATAGAGGAGGATGAATAGCAGCCAAATTTCAAAAATCCGAAAGAGTTCCAATCCTTAAAAATTGGGGTTCATTGCTTTGGCTTATTGTGAAACGAAAGCAAAGTCAGAAGCGTGAAGGGAGATTGTAAACACTCACCCTCCATGAATTTTAGATATTTCTAAGCCGCTTTTGGGACTACAGGCTTCCGTTAATAACAAATATACAATTCCTTAAGAACCAATCATTAAAGCATACAATTTAATTCACAATGGAGCAGCCTGAGGAGCAGATTGAAGGACATGCTTGCACTTCAAGCATAAAGCAGGTGTTTTTTTATAAAAAAAAAAGGGCAGAAGTAGAGTGTCCAGATCAAGGGAAGTAAGAGTACCACTCTATTCTGCCTTGGTCAGACCACACCTGGAGTCCTGTGTCCAGTTCTGGGCAGCACAATTGAAGGAGGATGCTGACAAGCTGGAAGGTGTGCAGAGGGGGGCAACCCAGATGATCAGGAGTCTGGAAACTAAGCCTTAAGAGGACCGGTTGAAGGAGCTGGGTATGTTTAGCCTGGAAAAGAGGAGACTGAGAGGAGATATGAGAGCCATCTTCAAATATCTAGATGGCTGTCACATGGAAGAGAGAACATGCTTGTTTTCTCCTGCTCTAGAGGGTAGGACTCAAGGCAATGACTTCAAGTTACAAGAAAGGAGATTCCGACTCAACATTTTTTTGGGGGGGGGGGCTTTCTGACAGTAAGAACTGTTCAGCAGTGGAACAGATTCCCACGAGAGGTGGTGGAGGTTTTTAAGCAGAGGTTGGACGGCCATCTTTCATGGATGCTTTAACTGAGATTCCTGCATTGCAGGGGCTTGGACTAGATGACCCTTGGGTCCCTTTCAACTCTAAGATTCTACGATTCCTTGGTGTTATTGTCATGGTTTCCTTCCAAGAGCAAAGGACTGGTGGCAGTAGAATATTTTCATCACATTTGCAAAACCACATCTACCCAAAAGCCTGGTTTGCATGTCACACTAAGCCAAACTATGGTGCAGTGTGATCACCTGAGTGCAAGGGCTCCCAGGAAGGAAACTGATTCAAAGAATTGCAGAGTCGGAAGGTACCCCGAGGGTCATCTAGACCAACCCCCTCCAATGCAGGAATCACAGCTTTGCTCTAAGGGATGCATGAGAAACCCAATTCCATTTGCACTGAAAAGCGAACCTAATTTGCCGTTTCGGAAACAGTATGCGAAATTAAACACGTCATCCTTTGAAATTCGAAGCACTCTGGAAATTTTTTGGGGGGGGGCAGTTATTTGCAGTTCTCTGACCCAGTAACGTGTACAGAAATGCATATATACTTCTTAGCACCAGCTAGGCTACTGTTTCCTGACCTAAGAAATACTATGATACTGGGTTAGAAGGTCTAGTAAAAATGCACACATTCATGAACAAGAGTTTTCTGATGGTAAGAGCTGTTCGACAGTGGAACAGTCTCCCTCGGGAGGTGGTGGACTCTCCTTCCTTGGTGCGTTTTAATCAGAGGTTGGACAGCCATCTGTCATGGATGCTTTAGCTGAGATTCCTGCATTGCAGGGGGTTGGTCTGGATGACCCTCAGGGTCCCTCCCAACTCTACAATTCTATGATTCCATACAAACCATCAATCATGGTCTCCACAAGGTGCCTTGGCGCAGTTCACCTGTGTCTAAGAGGGGTCTTTTTAAAAAAATTAACACAAACACACATACATTTATTACAAGCCTCTCGCTGAAGGAGCAATTATTTCCATCTTTCATGCTCTGGGCCCGCACTAAACCGAGCAAAAGGAGATGAAAATGGAGCAACATGAATATTTCATTGGGTGCTGAAATATTTATCTGTGCCCAGTAAGTGTGTCACCAGCTGCCGGGGGCTGCATTTTGAAGAAGGGGCTGCCCTGGGTTATGCCTCTCCGCCACACGGCCTCTCATCACACACACAAAAAGGGAATCCGGAATTCTGCAAGCTTCTCTCGTGGAACTTAAGGCACCAGCAACACTCACTCCCTGTTCCCACCTGCCCAAAAGGAAACCTAGGAACAGCCAGGCAGGATCAGAACCAAGTCAAATTCCCTAACTTCAACTAAGTGCTCTATGAAGGTGAAGTTTGGCCTTTCTCTTCTGAACCTCCCAACATTCAACCGCAGGGAGCTCCCTACTCCCGGGCTGCCACCCTCCCATCCCGAGCTCCTGAGGGGGATGGGATTGCCAGGAGAGGGCCCCAGAATCCAGATCCAGACTACTGGGCTAGATTATTCCACTTTTAGTTTGAAATCTTATACAGGGTGGCCACTTGCACATTCCATTGCGAGAACAGGATGCTGGACTCAGTGGAGAGAGAGAAACTTTTCCTCCCTCATAGCACCAAAGCGCATAGACATCCCACGAAACCGAAGTTTGGAAAATCCGGGACAGATAAAATAAAGGGCTTCTTCACACAGTGTGTGGCTGAACTATGGAACTCACTCCTGCAGGAGGCAGGTTGGCCACCAACCTAGATGCCTTTAAGAGAGGATTGGCCAATTTCGTGGCAGCGGGAGTCCACTGACTGTTATTAGCCAGGATGGTTGTGCTCTGCTCCCACAGTTGAAGGCAGCATTGCTTCTCAATAGCTGCTGGGAACCGCAGGTGAGATCTGGGAGAGATCACTCTTCTGCGTGTGGAATAAGGTTAAAGGATAATTGTGATAGAGGACCCGGTATTTATTTTATTTTTCTTCTTCTCATAGAATCATAGAGTTGGAAGAGACCACAAGGGCCATCCAGTCGAACCTCCTGCCAAGCAGGAAACACTATCAAAGCATTCCTGACATATGCTTGTCAAGCCTCTGCTTAAAGACCTCCAAAGAAGGAGACTCCACCACACTCCTTGGCAGCAAATTCCACTGCCGAACAGCTCTTACTAGTCAGGAAGTTCTTCCTAATGTTTAGGTGGAATCTTCTTCCGTGGCTTCCCCCAGAGAATCCTGGGAACTGCAGCATGTTACACAGAGAGTTATAGAATCATAGAATCATAGAGTTGGAAGAGACCACAAGGGCCATCCAGTCCAACCCCCTGTCAGGAAGTTCTTCCTAATGTTTAGGTGGAATCGTTTTTCTTGTAGTTTGAATCCATTGCTCCGTGTCCGCTTCTCTGGAGCAGCAGAAAACAACCTTTCTCACTCCTCTATATGGCATCCTTTTATATATTTGTACATGGCTATCATATCACCCCTTAACCTTCTCTTCTCCAGGCTAAACATACCCAGCTCCCTAAGCCGTTCCTCATAAGGCATCGTTTCCAGGCCTTTGACCATTTTGGTTGCCTTCCTCTGGACACGTTCCAGCCTGTCAGTATCCTTCTTGAACTGTGGTGCCCAGAACTGGACACGGTACTCCAGGTGAGGTCTGACCAGAGCAGAATACAGTGGTACTATTACTTCCCTTGATCTAGATGCTATACACTCCTATTGATGCAGCCCAGAAATGCATTGGCTTTTTTAGCTGCTGCATCACACTGTTGACTCATGTCACGTTTGTGGTCTACCAAGACTCCTAGATCCTTTTCACATGTACTGCTCTCAAGCCAGGTATCTTTATCTCTTATCTTTCTTCTTCTTTATTTTCTTCCTTTGCTTATTCTTGCTTCTTCCCTATTTATCTTCTTTAGATTAGTTTGGCTTTTATTGTATTTCATGTTGAAAGCTCTCAATAAAATTGATTTTTAAAAGGGGAAAAGGAGAAGCCCTTGGAGAAGGGGAGAGCTGCTCTTGTGCTCGAATCCTGCTTGCAGGTTTCCCACAAGCATCTGGTCGGCCACTGTGAGAACAGGATGCTGGAACTTGGACAGCTCAGTTGGATGGAGCATGGTGCTGATAATGCCAAGGTTGCAGGTTCGATCCCCGTATGGGACAGCTGCATATTACTGCATCGCAGGAACTTGGAGTAGTTCCTCCTTTCCAACTCTACAATTCTGTGGTTTTATGACTAGATGGGCCAGCAGGGCTCCTTCTGTTCTATGATCAGTTGGTCTGGAGATTCTGAGGATACTTCACCCACTCCAAATGCCCAGATGCCCTCTTTCACTTGGGAACCAAAGAAGCTCATTACCAAGTTAAATTGCAACCCAATCCTGGCAAGTCCATCTTTGGCGCTGCTCCTAATTTCACCCAGCAACATGGGTGGAATTAGCAAATTAAATCCTTTGCAAGTAACCCATCTCACTCTCTCCACCTGTTGCAACTGGCATTCTGCAAGGCTCTTAATCATGAATAACTGGTGTTCGTTTGCAACAACATGCTCTCATCCCCGTTTTCCCTCCACCCCAAGAGGCGTGCAGCCATTTATTCATCTTTGCTGAGTGGGCTAGTATCTGCAAGAAGTGATTTCTGGTACATTCAGTCCCCCGCTAAACAAAACCTGCGCTCAATGGAAAAGGAAGGTGTCTGGTGGAAATGCACATGGGCCTAGATTGGATGTGTGTGTGTGTGTGTGTGTGTGTGTGTGTGTGTGTGTGCGTGTGTGTGCGCAGGATCGGAATCTTCAGCTCTGTTGCTGCTTCTGACTAGGGATGGAGGAGAAATTCGATCCAGTAATTCGCACTTCCTGAAACATGATGCAACTTGACACACAGCCATCTTTTGAAATCAACACTCCTGCACATTTCGCAATGCAGTGCCCCAATCATGTAAATGTGTGCTAAAAATGCAAATACTACTTTAAAGTGTGTGTGATGCATATATACTAGCAAATGTGCATTGTTTTGCAGGTAATTACCTGCAAAAACGCAGGTGTAAGACAAAACTACATGCAAAACTGTGTTTGTTAGGATAAATTGACACGGAAATGCTGGTGAATTTTCAGGAGCAGCATTTTTTCTTTTTAAAAAATGCAAATTGCTGCAGGGTTGCGGAGAATTGAATTTAAGACTGGGGGCGGGGGCGGAATTCAGACAACTAAAATTAACATCCCCACTTCTGACACCACTGCCACACCTCCACAGGGCTGGGGGGAAAGCCTGGTAAATACAGTTATGTTGAATCAGTGTATCAGTGTAGAAAGGATCGTGTAGAAGTGCCTGGTGGTACATGGTGAGCCTCCCAGCTATGATGAGGACAAACCTCTCATCACCACCACCCACCCTCCAAATCAAAGGACAATCTGCCATTTGAGTCTAAAGCTATAATAATAATATAATAATTTATTATTTATACCCCGCCCATCTGGCTGGGTTTCCCCAGCCACTCTGGGTGGCTTCCAACAGAAAAATAAAACACAATAATCTATTAAACATTAAAAGCCTCCCTGAACAGGGCTGCCTTCAGATGTCTTCTAAAAGTCTGGTAGTTGTTTATCTCTTTGACATCTGTTGGGAGGGCGTTCCACAGGGCAGGCGCCACCACCGAGAAAGCTCTCTGCCTAGTTCCCTGCAACTTGGCTTCTCGCAATGAGGGAACCGCCAGAAGGCCCTCGGTGATGGACCTCAGTGTCCGGGCAGAATGATGGAGGTGGAGATGCTCCTTCAGGTATACTGGACTGAGGCCATTTAGGGCTTTAAAGGTCAGCACCAACACTTTGAATTGTGCTCGGAAGCTAGACTGGGAAACATTTTCATCCCCAGGGATTGCATTTCCTCACTTAATATCATTTATTTATTGCATTTATATCCACCTTTTCTCTCCCCATGGAACTCAAGGAGGCACATGGTTCATCCCCACACAACAACCCTGTGAGGTGATTCTGGATTCAGGTAGGTAGCCGTGTTGGTCTGACGCAGTAAAAAGGTAAAGGTAAAAGACCCCTGACAGTTAAGTCCATTTCAGACAACTCTGGGGTTGCAGCGCTCATCTTGCTTTACTAGCCGAGGGAGCCGACGTTTGTCTACAGACAGTTTTCCAAGTCATGTGGCCAGCATGACTAAGCCGCTTCTGGCGAACCAGAGCAGCGCATGGAAACGCTGTTCACCTTTCCACCGGAGCGGTACCTATTTATCTACTTGCATTTTGACGTGGTTTCAAACTGCTAGCATGGCAGGAGCTGGGACCGAACAACGGGAGTTCACCCCATAGCGGGGATTCGAACCACCGACCAATCGGCAAGCCCTAGGCTCTGTGGTTTAGACCACAGCGCCACCCGCAGGAGAGAGAGAGAGAGAGAGAAGATTGCCCAGTAGCACCTTAGAGACCAACTAAGTTTGTTCTTGGTATAAGTTTTCATCTGCATGCACACTTCTTCAGATACACTGAAACAGATATAGTGAGAGGGTGGAGAGGGGTATTACTCAGAAGGGTGGTGGGAATGGGTGATTGGCTAATAGGTGTGGTAAACCTGTTGGTGACTATTAATGACTGCAATTGGTCTTACAGGAAAAAGCAAGGGATGAGACATTGGATTCTTATCTCATTATACATGATAAACCTATTTTTGGCCATCTCACCCCTTGCTTTTTCCTGTAAGACCAATTGCAGTTCTTAATAGTCATCAGCAGGTTTACCACACCTATCAGCCAATCACCCATTCCCACCACCCTTCTGAGTAACACCCCTCCTCACCATCTCACTATATATAAAGGTCTGGTGACTTCTGTTTCAGAGTATCTGAAGAAGTGTGCATGCACACAAAAGCTCATACCAAGAACAAACTTAGTTGGCCTGTGAGAGGGCAGTGATGAGCCACAATGTTACCCAGTGAGCATCATGGCCGAGTGGAGATTTGAACCCTGGTCTCCCAGGTCCAGAGCTCAGACCGCTACACAAAGAAGAAGAAGAAGAAGAAGAAGAAGAAGAAGAAGAAGAAGAAGAAGAAGAAGAAGAAGAAGAAGAAGAAGAAGAAGAAGAAGAAGAAGAAGAAGAAGAGGAGGAGTAGTAGTAGTAGTTTGGATTTGATATCCTGCTTTATCATTACCCAAAGGAGTCTCAAAGTGGCTAGCATTCTCCTTTTCCTTCCTCCCCCACAACAAACACTCTGTGAGGTGAGTGGGGCTGAGAGACTTCAAAGAAGCATGACTAGCCCAAGGTCACCCAGCAGCTGCATGTGGAGGAGCGGAGACGCGAACCCAGTTCACCAGATTATGAGTGTACCGCTCTTAACCACTACACCACACTGCCTCTCAGTAAGGATGGGTGACACGGCTGTTGGGAGTGTGGCGGCAAAGCACCAGCTCACCACCATGTGGGCCTCTCTGCTTCTGAAGGAAAAGAAATAAGTTGTGTTTCTGGCACTACTGATCACGAGGACCCCTACTACCAGAACCACAAAATTTTGGGATAATTTCTCCCCCCACCCCACCCCAGAGAACTGTGGTGAAATGGTTCTCAAATTCTCTGCCCGCTTTGCCAATAGTGTCTGAGCCTAGCACTGGCTGAGAGTGAGATGAGGGAAACCAAAGTGCTTCCAGACCAGCAAAGGAACTCTGCTCATGCTCTGGGGGCAACTGAAGCTTTTTGCAGAAAAAGATGTGCCAGGCCTCAGAGCCAGTGGTTCGTTAGCAACCTCCATCCCTATGAACAAATTAACGAGCTTTTTAAAAATAAACACGTTTAGAAAAACAAACCGTCTGCTCCAACTGAGCAACGCCTACCCCCGAAGGGATCCCAAATTTGCATGTCAAAACAGTCCTTAATGAAAGATCAGGAGAGCAGCCTCCCGAGACTCGGGGAGATATAAACAGATACATTCTGGCGCAACCTCCCATCTTGCCTGCAACGACTTGGGTTTGTTTTCTGGGCTGTGAACCTTTCAAGCAACACGTCGTTCCCTGAGTTTGCCTGGGAGGGGGTGGCTGAGGCAGGCATAGCCAACTCAGTGAAGGCCAGATGCTGTTGGACTACAACTCCCATCATCCCTCAGTGGCAACCACTGGCCATGCTGTGGTTGGACTAAACGACCCCCTGGGTCCCCTTCCCACTCTACAATAATCTATTATTCTATGCCATTGCATGTAAACAGCTTTGAGTTCTTGTTATTGTTGTTGTTTACAATCAACTAGCAAGTAAGGTGGGGCGGGAAACATTTTACAGCCCGAGGGCCACGTTCCTTCAACAGTGACCTTCCCGGGGCCGCGTGTCAGTGGTGGGCGAAGCCAGGGAGAAAACGTCACCTTCATACCTGGCTCCAGATGTGCAACATTAATAAATTAAAGAGATAACTGTTTGCTGTCTTTGCAGGACACTAAAAAAAGCAGTCTGGAGTGACCACATTGCTCTAGCTTACTGCTAGTACAATTACTCTCAGAATCTCGGGTGGGGAGGGGGCGTGCCAGGGCAGGGCATTCTCTGGGGCAGCCCCTAAATTGTAGAATCACACACACACAGCTGGCGTCTTCACTATATAGCTTTTGGCGAATGCTGAAGACATGCATTCTTTCCCTGGCCTTTGATACCTGAGATGTATACATCCTGAGATTTCGTGTGTCTCCTCCTCGAGAGGTCCGGAGGGTGGCAACACGAGAATGGGGTCTTCTCTGCAGTGGCTCCCCATCTGTGGAATGCTCTCCCCAGGGAAGTTCGCCTGCCGCCTTCATTATATACCTTTAGGCGCCAGGCAAAAAACGTTCCCTTTTAACCAGGCCTTTGGTTTATTTGATTGACATCCTATGCCCTTTTAAAATGTGGGTTTCTGGGGGGGGGTGTCATTGTTTTTATTTTGATTATTATATTTTGTGGTTTTGTATTTTGATTTTGTTCTGTGAACCGCCCTGAGACCTCCGGGTATAGGGCAGTATATAAATTCAATAAATAATAAAATAATAATAATAATTTGTACACCTGAGATGCTATCCCCCCCACTCAGAGGCAGCAAATCTCCTACCAGTTGCTTGAGGCTGCAGGATGGGAGAGGGCTCTTGTGCTCTTTGCGATTTGTGGCGATTTAAAACAAAACAAGATGGAATTGTAGCTCATGCCATCCTGGCCTGGACAAAGTATTCATGAGGTGGCGCTGTGGTCTAAACCACAGAGCCTAGGGCTTGCTGATCAGAAGGTCGGCGGTTCGAATCCCTGCAATGGGGTGAGCTCCTGTTGTTCGGCCCCTGCTCCTGCCAACCTAGCAGTTCGAAAGCACAAAGTGCAAGTAGATAAATAGGTACCACTCCAGCGGGAAGGTAAATTGTGTTTCCATGTGCTGCTCTGGTTCGCCAGAAGCGGATTAGTCATGCTGGCCACATGACCTGGAAGCTGTACGCCGGCTCCCTTGGCCAATAACGCGAGATGAGCGCCGCAACCCCAGAGTGGTCTGTGGTCCCTTTACCTTTACCTTTATGTCTTTATTTATTCAGGGATTACTATTAATAGTAGTAGTAGTAGTAGTAATATCAAATTTCTATCTCACTCTTCCTCCCAAAGGTAGCAAATTAAAAATGTTAAAGTTTAAATTAAACACTTCCTTTTTGCAGGTTCAGCCAGATTCCTTGCTTCCTATTGATCTGGGTTGGGGTGATGAGTGAATAATTTCCCTCATATAGCCTCTCTATTAATGTGCCCCATGTCAGTTTCTCTCCTTTTTTTGACGCAGAGGCTCAGGTAGTGCTGAGTTACTGATCTCTCCTTCCCTCCTGCCCCTTTCTAAAGAAAGAAAACAACAAAATAGTCTTACATATGTTAAAAATTATACCTCCTCCCTCTATCTCACACACAGCCTGCCTAAGAGATCTCTGCCACTCAAAATCTAGCACAGCCCTTTTTGCCGCCCAAAGGTGGTCCGGGGAAAACCAGCAGCCGCCTTCCCCTGTTTTGCACCTTGTATTCTCTGGTGGGAGCCCAACATGGCAACGCAGGTCTCTATCGCCGAGCTAAATTTAGCAGCTCAGCAGAACCTTCTGACGGGTAGCAAGCAAATAACCCAAGATGAATAAACCACATCATGGAACCAGCAGAGCCCTCTGGGATTCATCAAACAACACAATCCATCACCTTTGCTTGCTTGGAGCGGAGTCGCTGGATAAAGAGAGGACAGACAGAGACCTCTGACATCCAAGTCCTCGGGGACCAGAGAAGGCTCTATTAGTCACCAAGAC
Organism: Zootoca vivipara; assembly: GCF_965207765.1. Taxonomy (NCBI): domain Eukaryota; kingdom Metazoa; phylum Chordata; class Lepidosauria; order Squamata; family Lacertidae; genus Zootoca; species Zootoca vivipara. The sequence continues at coordinate 79,233,563 of NC_142589.1, forward strand.
ACTCAGGCTGCAAGCAGTTTGAAAGGAGAACTCGTTGTGTTGTGAGAAGGTGCAATCTAAGAGCACAAGATCCTTGGAGCTGGAGCAGACCAGAGGCCCATCTAGTCCAGCATCTTGTTCTCACAGTGACCAACCAGATACTTATGGGAAGCCCTCCAGCAGGACCTGAGGGCAACGCCACTCCCCTCACTCCTGGTCCCCTGCAACTGGCATTCAGAGGCATGATGCGTCTGAGAATGGAGGTTGGACATAGGCATTATGGCTAGTAGCCAACACAGTTGCCAGAAGGCATTGCTTTCTGCCCTACCCTGCATTCGTCACAGGCGGCGTCGTTTCCCTTCTGCTGCAGTTCACCTTCCACCGGTTATTCCTCTCGCTGCGGCAAAATCACGTGACTTGTGTCACTTACATAATTGCGTACATTACAATAGCCCACCCCGCTCATTTAAATGCGAAGGAAACACAATGCAGTAAATTACGCATTGTTTATGGACTAAATGCAGCAATAACGGAAGAATACCAATCACTGGATCGCTTTCCATTACAGACATTGGATGGATAAGTCAACAGTTAATGAACTGCAAATTTTGTAGGTGATCTGGTCCCCATCTTCCCCACTATAGTGAGATGCATCCTATTAACCTCATCATAATTACTTTCTGAAACTGCACCTGCACACATCCGCATGTGTGCAAATTGTATGTATATTTGTGTCCATTTTGCCCTCTTTTTTAATAGGGGGGAATTTGTAGGAACAAAGGAAGCAGCCCTATACCAAGACAGCCCCTTGGTCCCTCTACTCTAGTTTTGTCTACACTGGGCATAGCCCATGTGGTTTTGAACTACAATTCCTATCAGCCCTAACCAGCATGGCCAATGGCCAGGGATGATAGGAGTTGTAGTCCAAAGCACATGGAAGGAACCACATTGGTCACCTCTGATCTACACTGTCTGTCTATAGCTCTCTGGGATTTCACCCAGCCCTACCTGTCTTAACCAGCTCTGCAAGCAAAGCAGATGCTCTGCCATGGAGCTACAAACTTCTCTCTCTCTCTCTCTCTCTCTCTCTCTCTCTCTCTCTCTCTCCTATTTTTATGATGTGCAAGTAGCCATCTGTCAGGACACTCACCAGAGAAGCAAGAGGCTGGGCTGGGTTCATTACCTGTCTGTGGGGCTGCTAACCTGACTTCCTGTTGCTGCTGTCATTGTATGTAGCAAACTGGATGAGCAAGGAAGAGTGATGTTGTGAGGTTGGCGTGGTGCAAACACCCTGGCAGGAGCACTGGATTTGCTCTGCTGGTGTGCCTGCACTGCACCAACTTTGGTGTCACCTTTCCCCTTTTGTACACTGCAGCAATGACAGCGAAAGGAGGTCAGGTAAGAAGCATCGGCATGCCAACAGTTACTGGGGGGGAGGAGGAGGAGGAGGAGGAGGAGGAGGAGGAGGAGGAGGAGGAGAAGAAGAAGAAGAAGAAGAAGAAGAAGAAGAAGAAGAAGAAGAAGAAGAAGAAGAAGAAGGAATTCGTTCAGTTAGTGTATCCATGCAAGCCCACCAACCGTATTGGCCTGAATATAAGCCTCACTTTCCCCCCAAATTCCGACCGTGAAAAGTTAAAGTGTGGCAAGAAGAAGAAGAAGCTGTTAATAGGTAGATTTTGCATTGTGCCCTGCTGCCCACAGCCTTAAAAGTTCTGAGCTCCATGCCTGGACTTATGAGGGGAACACAGAGCTCTTTCTCCAGTTCCATACTCAGCCCTGCATTGGGTTTTGCCACAGCTCCACTCCACCCAAGACAGTTTTTGCTTTCAATATGTGGCAACCCTGCCACACTGGCAGATGGCAAAAAAATAAAAATAAAAAAATACAATAAAATTCAGGCAGGAAGATGGAAGCATCCCAGTAGCAAAGGGTTCCTGCCACCCACTCATTTCGCTGCATGATACAGAGCTGAGGCAGGGGAGGGGGGGGACTAGCCCCACATCCCTGTGCAGTGTTTAACAAAAATATAAATGTTGTTGCTCCAAATCTATATCCCTGCTATCTACCTCCTCCCAATCCCCAGCTGTTAATGCAGCCAATTCGATCAGAGGGTTCTCATCTGAAAAAACACAAGGGGTGCATTTCAGAAACTGGTCTCACACAAATCCCAGGGAGTAGGAATAAAAGGTGGGTGGATTTAGGTAGCTTTGCTTTTGAAAAACGAAATCCAGTTTTAAAAGGAAGGTTCCCCAGCAAATTAATCACCACCTGTTGTCTATTCTCCTTAATATATCTATTAAAAAAGTATATCCAGGGGTTGAAACTGACCTAATTATCTCTCTTTCAAAGTACTGTTCTTACAACAACCCTGTGAGGTGGTTTAGGCTAAGGGACTGTGACTGGTCCAAAGTTCTTTGTGGCTAGGCATGGATTTCACTTCAGGGCTCCCTCGTTTAAGTCCAACATCACTATATACCACCACATGATCTCAGGATCATGGGTTCAAGTCGCACCTTGGGCAAAAGAGCCTTGTGTTGCAGAGGGTTGGAGGGAGTGGCCAACTCCCAAGAGATTGCGATCTACTCACAGAGTTAAAAACTGGCAGTGATCTACCCCCTTTTGGGGGTTCAGGTCAAAGTTGTTGAGCTTCTTTTAGGAATGAGGAAAGCCCCATTTTGGAGGGTGCAGAGCAAATATGTTGACCTTTTTTTAGGGGAGCCAAACTTGTTGAACTTCTTTGAGGGGAGCCAGTGATCTACCAGTGATCTATCACAGACGTCCAGCGATCTACCGGTAGATCACGATCTACCTGTTGGACATGCCTGGGATCCCTTCCAACTCCACATTTCTATTATTCTCTGATTATTAAATTATCTCAGTGATCCTTACAATAATATTAGTAGTAGTAGGACAGCATTATTATCCCCATTTTGAAGAGGGGAAGAGGGCTGAGAGAACAGCAACATACACACACACACTAAAGTCCATTTTGCAAGTTTAGGAGAAGAGGTAAAATTTGTGTCCAGGACACCCTGGTTCACAATACGCGGCTTCCATCTCCTGAACTGAGGGGGAGAGGGAGTGAATCGAAATCTGCAGGTGGGGAGGTACAACAGTCTTCTAAACCAGTGTTTCTCAACCAGTGTGCCTCCAGATGTTTTGGGACTACAACTCCCATCATTCCTGACCACTGGTCTTGCTAGCTAGGGATGATGGGAGTTGTAGTCCCAAAACATCTGGAGGCACACTGGTTGAGAAACACTGTTCTAAACCTCTCTCTCCCCCTTCCTCAAATTCTCTCACTGATGCCGGGAGACCAGACAATGGAAATCTCCCCGCCACCAACAAACTTGAGGTGGTTTTCACCAGACACCTCAAGTGCCTCTGCATCATGTACTGAATTAGACTAACATCCGAAAAGCGTTGACGTTCAAAACAAGATGTTAGATACAGCAAATGTCGGGAATTACACAGCAGATAAGTGGCCAATCCGTCATGTCGCAGGCGAGGCGACGTTAAACATCCCTCATTACAACATTATGTTGGGTTTTGCCAACTGGGGTGAATCGTGCCAGGAACAGGAGAAGGCTTCGACGCCCAGGTGGTTCCTTCACCTGAGGTCACATGGCCCCTGTAGCAGAGGCCCTTTGATAGGGCCGGCCCCACCAAAGATCATAGATCATAAATCATAGAGTTGGAAAGCACCATGAGAATCATCTAGTAGTCCAACCGCCTGCAATGCAGGATTCTTTGGCCCAATGTGGGGCTCAAACCCCTGTCCCTGAGGTGAAGAGGGTCATACTCTACCAACTGAGCTATCCCTCATGAGGGAGAGGGAGGCAGCGCCTCAGGCGGTACTTCTGAGGGAGCAGGGAGCAGGCAGAGCTATGTGTGTGTCACGTGGCCTGTCCTGAACCCACTAAGCTACAACTGCCCTTGGGTGAGTGGCCGTTCCCTCGCTGGTGTCAAAGGAAAAGTCAACGGCCAGTCTGGCTGGTGTCTGGAGGTGGAATTGGGAGGGCTCCGCCATCTTGCTTTCGTCTCAGTCAGCAAAATGCCTTGGGCCAGCCCTGGGCTCTTATGTCAAACACACACACACACACACAAAAACCCAAATGGGGCCTCAGTTCAATTCTATGACATGCTGCACAGCACCTGCCCATATTTTATGGGGTCAGTTTGGCAGGATTCTTGCAATAATACAGCCACCTTCTTGCTCACTTGTGTTTCATAGTTTAGCGATGTACTGTGTGAATAAGTCCCTTCTTTGGTCTATCCCAGGCCTAGGCAAACTCAGCCCTCCATATGTTTTGGGACTACAACTCCCATCATCCCTAGCTAACAGGACCACTGGTCAGGGATGATGGGAGTTGTAGTCCCCAAACAAATGGAGGGCCGAGTTTGCCTATGGCTGGTCTACCCTGAAGATTCCAACATTCATCTTCTTTGCCCTTAAATAAGCACCAGTGTGTTCATTCCTGAAGATCCCCACCCTTGGCCCTGCGGTTTACAATAACTCCAGCCCTGTCGTAAATGCCTTAAGCAAAACAAATAAATATCCCCATTAGCCCAGAGTCTATTAATTAGACCCATGTTAAGAGTTGTGCTGGATTTATATAAGGTGCTTTGGTCGTCTTCTGTTGCTCTTGCGGTTTTAAATTCATAATGGCTTTTCCAGAACAATTAAACCCAACTTTCTCCGAATGCATGTGCCAGTTGTCATGGGATTGTTGGACACAGAGGGATGGTGGGAGGAACCAGCTGGGGAACCACCAAGGGAAGAAGGGTCAGAGCCCGGGGAGTGGGGTTGAAAAGGGAAGGACAGAAAGGCTCCGCCGGAGAGGAGGGGAAGACTGTGACAAGCCAGCGGGGCTCCCAGATGAGGAACACCGAGAGGAGCGGCAAACTCAGTGACCGCCCCGGGCAGCAAAAACCCCAGCTACGCCACTGGTCCATCCTCCACCCTCTTGCTCCTGCTCCCAGCCTCCTACCATCAACTGCCCAAGGCAGCCACCTCTCTCTGCCTACAGATAGAGCCGGCCCCAGGTTGCAGTCACAGGCACCACAGAGAGAGAAAATGGAAGGGGTGGGCTGCCCTGAGTTGTCATGCTAGAGCTAAGCAGTGGAAGGAGATCTAAAAATCCCTCCCCGTAAAAAGAAAACGATTCCCCCATCTTTCTACGCCTTTAATTAGTTCTTGCTGCCAATGGCAATATATTAGAATTACGATGAGAAATGCCGTGTGTGCCTTTGATTCACTGTCATCTTTTTTTTAATGTAATGCAGTGCCTGGGAGGGTGAATTAGAGGGGAAATTCTAATTAAAGCACACGCTCACACACACAAGGTTCCATTTCTGAGTTTTTCTGCTGGAGCGAAGTGAACAGGACTGTCCCCCCTAAGCAGCCCTGATCCTGGGCAACACCCAGGTGCACTCTTAGTGCAACTTATGGAGGGTGAGGGGCAACCTACTGCTCTCTAATTCGGTATTATAGACCTCCCATCACTAGAGACCCCATCCATCCCTGGCCATAGAAGGACAGTTGTTCCTTCTTCCTTCTCCATTCTGCTGCAAGGGGGAGGCAGCAACGTCCCTTCAAACTGAACCAACCGCCCTCTTGGATTTTGCCCGCGATCTGGAGACGATGCCTCCAGAAGACAGGAAACACCAACAGTTTTTAACGTTCCTCAGTCCATGCCTCTGGGAAATCACTTCTGCAATTTCTACCGCACCTCTGTTTGGGTGGAAGAAGAATGGAGGAACGTGTTGCTGGCAGGCGAAATAAGATGAGCCACAACCATCTTTTTGGCTGGGCCAGACAAAGTGTGTCTGTCTCTCTGTGTGTGTTGTGGTTGCCATTCCCTGGAATGACATGGTACAGCCATCCCTGGATGGGTTCCACTTCAGTCTGTAGAGAGGTGTTGCGTCGTGCTTGAATGTGCCCCCCATTTCAAAACGAAACAACTTCGGTGTAAAAAACGGAGGCAGAAAGATTCTCCCACACACTGAAGAAGTGTGCATGCACACGAAAGCTCATACCAGTGACAAATTTAGTTGGTCTCTAAGGTGCTACTGGAAGGATTTTTTTTTATTTTGTTTCGACTACGGCAGACCAACATGGCTACGTACCTGTAACTAAATCTCCCACACACATTATTCTTCAACCTACAACATGGGTTTGGCTTTGGGGGGGGGCATTTGGACATTTTGCCTCTCCACACACCACTCCCTGCAATCTGGAGACTGAAGAGCGGCTTTTCTGGCAAAGCTCTACCCCCCCCCCCTGATTTTGCTGAATGCAGACTCTGCTGATCGACACCTGCATTGGAATGAAGTGAGGAGGAGCCCCAAGGTGGGAGAGGGAGCGAGCCGGGTATGTCTAGCTTGGAGAGAAGACGGATGCGATAGCCGTCTTCACATACCTAAAGGGCTGTCACGTGGAAGATGGAGAAATCTTGTTGTCTGCTGCTCCAGAGGTAGGGCCAGAACCACCAGATTCAAAGGACAAGGAAGGAGATTCCAACTAAACATTAGGAAGAACTTTCTGGCAGCAGCAAGAATTGTTCGATAGTGGAATGGAATTCCTCAAAAGATGGCAGACTCGCCTCCATTGGAGGTCTTTAATCAGAAGTTAGATGGCCATCCGTCAGAGACTGGATGACCCTTGGGGGTCCCTTCCAACTCTACAATTCTATGATTCTAAGAAATAGGCTGCACCATTTCTGCAGGGAGAAAGCTTTCATCTTTGGCTCCACCCACTTGCTGGTATGTGGCTCTCAGAACCCTGTCCAGAAGGGAATGTGGCCCTCAGGCTGGAAAAACCCTTCTGGTAAAGATATTCTGCAGCCAGGGCCACCCCAGGCTGTATGGGACTAATCAGAAAATTCTCCCCACCTCCTCCAAGCAGCAACAGGCAGGTACACAACTGTGTGCTCCTCGGAGGCTGGTTCTGCTGCCTCACCCCATTGTCTGGAGGCAGGTTTCCAGGGTCACATTGAGACGCCCTCATTCCCATGGGTCTCAAGAACCTGGGCAACCTCGTTGATCAGACCCCCTGAGAGTTTTGGTTTGGCATTGCAACTCCACGACCCTTCCGGGCCAGGCCATCTTTATAACCTAGCTCAGTCGGTAGAATGTGGGACTTTTAACCTCAAGGTCATGGGTTCGAGTCCCACATAGGCCCCACATTGCAGGGGGTTGGGCTAGATGACCCTTGCTGGTACCTCCCGGCTCTACAATTCTGTAACTCTCTATATACGAAAAATAATAATGAACGAAACGAAACCTTTGGCCAGGGAGACGACGAGACAAAAACGGTGGGTAATGACAAATCTACGCTGGCCTACTGGAGAGACAGCGATGCTCCAGGGAACTGGGTTTTAATAAAGAAGCAAGCAAACAGCCTCGGCCTTGGATATGTGGGCGGGTGATGGAGAACTCGCCGGCTGCAATGGCGGGGGTGGCACTAGCAAGAGGGAGGAGGAAAGAGCGTCTGTGGGAATGTGTGTGCTGCTTTTAAAAGCATGGCAAGCAGGCGTGATGATGAGCTGGGGAGCAGGGCGGTCACTGGTGGAACTCCAATGGCCCAGAAGAGGACGAAATCACCATGAGGACAAGGTTGACCCAGGTCAGAACGGGTATATGCTCCCGGTGAACGCAGAGGTTGTGTGAATCAGCCCTGTTCAGCTGACCTGAAGCAGCAGTTGTTTTGTACACAGGTAGAGGTCTGCTGGATGAGGCCAGTGGCCCACCTAGTCTGGCATCCTGTTCTCACAGGGGCCAGCCAGATGCCTGTGGGAAGCCCGCAAGCAGGATCCGAATGCAAGAGCTCTCTCCCAGCCTGTGTTTTCCTGCAACTGGTATTCAGAAGCATTGCTAGCCCTCTCCTCCATGACTTTGCCCAGTCCTCTTTTTAAGCCACCCAACTTAGCAGCTGCCACTGCCCTCCTGTGGCAATGAGTTCCATAGTTGAACGATGCACTGTGCCTAGAGACAGTCAGTTTGTGCATCCACAGCAGTGACCAGAGGAGGAATGACCGCTGGGAGGAGTGCAGAGAGTAGAAAGAGCGTGGTGCATCTACAGCAGCACAACCGGATGCCTTTGTGTGCCCCGGCTGCAACGAAACATGTCTCTCCCATATCGGTCTCTTCTACAGCCACAGCAGGTGCTGCAACCTTCCCACAGTTTGACTTCAACCGCAAAGGCACTCTGTTCCATTGTCTCCCGAGACAGATGGAAGCCAACTAACTTCATGAAGAAGTACTTTCCTTTATCTTCTAACATTCAGCTTCGTGGGGAGAGTCAGACCACTGGGTCCATCTAGCTGAGTTTTGTCTGCACAGCTCTCTAGGGTTTCAGGCAGGGAATCTCTCCCAGCCCTACCTGGAGATGCCAGGGATCGAACCTGGGACCTTCCTCATGCCAAGCAGATGCTCTGTCAGCTGAGCTACGACCCTCCTGCAAGCAGCCCTAGCATGGAACAAGAAGGGCCTCCATTGCAGAGGGATATTCCAGCTGCTGATCAGAGCAGCAGCAAAGTAGAGCAATGAGGAGGAGCCTGTGGCCCTCCCCATGCCATTGAACTCCAGTTCCCATCAGCCCCTGCCAGAATGGCCAGTGGGGTCCCTCCCAGACCTGGAACCTGACCTTCTGCATCCAATCAGATTCTCTGTCCCTGAGTTATGGGCCTTCCATGCCACTGCTAAATTGGATGTTGGTCTTGGAACATGACTTGGAGGGGTCTCAAGTTGCTCCTTCATTCGTGTAAGGTCATTTCCACCAACTTCCATCTACAGTCCCCTGCATACATCTCACGCTCTTCCTGTGGATGCCCCGACTTCCAGCAGCAGCTTTCCTTGGTGGGGAGGGACAGGACGGCAACATGCATCAGAAAGGAAGAGGAGGAAGACCCTTTCTGTGAATATAAAGTCTTATCCAACTTACGTTTCCGAGCACAATTCAAAGTGTTGGTGCTGACCTTTAAAGCCCTAAACGGCCTTGGCCCAGTATACCTGAAGGAGCGTCTCCTTCCCCATTGTTCTGCCCGGACACTGAGGTCCAGCGCCGAGGGCCTTCTGGCAGTTCCCTCACTGTGAGAAGCCAAGTTGCAGGGAACCAGGCAGAGGGCCTTCTCAGTGGTGGCACCTGCCCTGTGGAATGCCCTCCCATCAGATGTCAAAGAGATAAACAACTACGGTACCTGACATTTAGAAAACATCTGAAGGCAGCCCTGTTTAGGGAAGTTTTTAATGTGTGACATTTTAATGTATTTTAATCTTTGTTGGAAGCTGCCCAGAGTGGCTGGGGAAACCCAGCCGGATGGGCGGGGTACAAATAAATTATTATTATTATTATTATTATTATTATTATTATTATTATTATTATTATTATCCATTCATAGCAGGGAGTTTCGCATCCACGCCCATGTCTATAACTTGATGGAGAAATTTTTCCCCCACAAAAGAAGGAAGGGCGGGCAATCCAGGATCAATCATAGGATCTCCTTTCTCTGCATCTCAGGTTACGGTCACACACCGTGTTTACGTTTTGCTCTGCATATGCTTAATAACTGCATGAGCTTGACAATTCAGATAGCCCTTGGGTGCTTTTGCTGGGTCCCCGCTGTGAACATAGGAACAAAAACGAGAGCCCTGCTGGGCAGTGGCATAGCATGGGTTGCCATTGCCTGGGGTCACGCGGAATAGGAATAGGAATAGGTGACCATTGTCTAATGGCGTCCGTGTCACCCAGCAGATTGCAGCCACAGAGATAAGAAAAGAAGAGTTGTTCCATTGTCTGGAGAGGTCACTTCTTGGTTCGCATGGAGAAGCCGTTTTCAATGGAGCCCAAAGATGGAAGTAACCATTTTGCGCCCGAGCCGACTGCCCCTGTGGCCTCCCGCCTCCCGCTACGCCACTGCTTCTAGATGGGACCAAATATCCCCTTAGTCCAGCATCCTTTTCTGAACTGCGGCTGCTAGCCAGGCCTTTTTGGGAAACCAATGAGCATTCTCAGCTGCTCTCTTTCCCTCTTCCCTTCCAATGGATGAGCTCCTGGCTTCTCCAAGATAGGAAATTGCTGTGGGGAAAAGGTCAGGCCACATTTGCTTTAATCGCTCAAAGGAGGGAATTCGAGTATGTGGCTCGGCGAATGAGATCATAAAACATAAATATGGAGGTGGCAGGGAAAAGGAGAGTAGGCGTAATATAGAGCGGGGAGAAACCCAATGGGAGCTGAGGAAAAGGGGGCCTTTGTTTTCTACCTCCTCGGAGATACAGCATCATTTATACCTGTGAAATGACTCGCCCACGAGGGCAGGCAAAGGGGGCCACTGCACCTGATTTGTAGCAGCTGTGCAGAGAGATTCTGGCAGGAAGAGCTTCTCTCTCAGCCACATCTCCCAGAATCCTCTGGGACCGTCTGGACAAGCTCCCAGAATTCTCCATCAGTATGAAGGTGACAGCGTAGAGACGGAGGAGACATTCAGCGCAGTACAGACTTTGAGGCGAATATGCAAACCAAAATGGAGGTGGTATGGTGTAATGGTTAGAGTGCTGGGCTAGGAGTTGGGAGACCAGGGTTCAAATCCCTACACCATAAATCCCTCACTGGGTGATCTTGGGCTAGTCTCTTAGTCTAACCTACCTCACAGGGTTGTTTGAGGGATAAAATGAGGGGGGGGGCGACTTCACATTGTACATCACCTTGATTTCCTCGGAGGAAAAAGTGGTATAGCAATGCAGTAAATAAATAATAAATACACCTGAAATTTGCACTTTCTGCAATTTTTTTTTAATGTCATTCTTCAACTAAACAAAAATGGGGCAAAGTCTATATAAACTAGAGAAAATAACACATGGAATGCATTTTATTAAAGGGAAATTGGGACAGAGTCTTGGGATTTCGAAGACTCCTCAATCAGCCTCCAAAATACGCTGGTCAAATATATCTCTCCCACCAAGGAAACTTGATGCAAACCAACCCTTTCAAAAGCCTTCTTCCCTCTGGTAATCCTTTTTCTAAGTGTTTGCCAAAAGACTGATAGGAGGAAGCATAAATGTTTTCCCCACTTTGCATTCCCCACAACTGCCCTGTGAGGTAGGTTGGGTGGAGAGAATGTGATTGGCCAAAGTCACTCACTGAGCTTTGTGGCTGATCAGGGATTTGAACCCAGATCTCTCCAGTCGCAGCCTGACATGAACATACTACACCAGGCATCCCCAAACTTCGGCCCTCCAGATGTTTTGGACTACAATTCCCATCATCCCTGATCACTGGTCCTGTTAGCTAGGGATCATGGGAGTTGTAGGCCAAAACATCTGGAGGGCCGTAGTTTGGGGATGCCTGTACTACACCATCTCAGGTCTTGGCTGCAGCCGCTAACATCCCATGCTTATTTTGATGGTTTCCTCTCTGTCTGGGATGCTCTCGCTGAATGTAGCCTTTGCTGCACAGAAGGAATAAATATTCCAGACAAGCCACCTGCTAAAATTATCTCTCACCAAGAACTTTATTTGCAAGATCTAGGCCAGGCCTGATATCTTGGCCGCTTCAAAAACTATTGCACTCACTGGAGCCCTGTAAAAATTTCCTTCTGTCACTCATTCTCTGTGGGGGTGGACAGAGCCATACAGACACCAGAAGCATAATCAAACCCAGCGGTGGCTGGTACCTGTTTCTGGTGGAAGGCAACTAGGCCAACAATTGGTGGATCCAGAGCCAAAGACAGGCAGAGCCAACTAATTCTATTTTGGGCCCCATCCTCTGATATGGGAGAGACATGTTTTGTTGCAACCGGGGCAGATGAAGGTGTCCGGTTGTGCTGCTGCAGATATACCATGGTGTTTCTTCTCTCTGTCTTCTTCTTCTCTCTTCTTCTTCTTCTTCTCCCAGCAGTCATTCTTCCTCTGGTCACTGCTGTGGATGCACAACCTGACTGTCCGTCTTCAGGCACTGCGGTCATCTGCAAGGGATTCCTATCTGTTGGGGCTGATGTTGCCGAAGGTTGCCATATTTCAAAAAGTAAAATCCAGGACACCCAAAATTGTTGATTTATCCATTGATTTCTCTAAGATCCAGGAGAAAGCACCAACGCCTTTTGGAAATCCCCCCCGGAAATCAATTCCGCCTTTGAAATCCTGGTAATGCCCGGGGAAATCCAGACGTATGACAGCCCCAATGTTGCCAGCCTTTGTGACACATTTGTAGACATCTTTATAACGCAGTTGGTTTGACAATGAGCCAGGTACCTGAAGCCAGCTCCCCATAGAGCACATCCTTGGGGATCCTGCCATCGTCCATTCTGTGGACCTGACCAAGCCAGCATTTACGTCGCTGAGACAGGAGTGCAAACATGCTGGGAATGTGGGCTGGGAGAATGTGGACTTTGTTTGAGACTCTGTCCTGCCATGGGATGCCCAAAATCTTCCTGGCTACATTCACACAATACATTTAAAACACTATGATACCACTGTAAACCGCCATGGCTTCCCCTAAAGAATGCTGGCAGCTGTAGTTCAATAAGAGTGCTGAGAGTTCCCTTTCCAGAGCTACATTTTCCAGAGGGATTTAACAGCCAACCCCTCTTCAAATCATTCGCCCATGTATGTGCACAGAAAACAGCAGATCTGGCTGAAAGGCAACACAGAGAGATCTGTGGTGACCGTTGCAACACATCCCAAATTATTATTACCGTACAGCTATTACCATTATTATTTATTAAATTTGTATGCCACCCTATACACGCAGGTCTCAGGGTGGTTCACAAATTCATAAGTGCCGAGGGCCTTTTGGCGGTTCCCTCGCTGTGAGGTTACAGGGAACCAGGCAGAGGGCCTTCTCGCTAGTGGCGCCTGCCCTGTGAAATGCCCTCCCAGCAGATGTCAAGGCAATTAGCAACTACCTTACTTTTAAAAGATATCTGAAGGCGGCCCTGTTTAGGGAAGTTTTTAATGTTTGATGCTGTATTGTGTTTTGAATAATTGGTTGGAAGCCGCCCACAGTGGCTGAGGAAACCCAGCCAGATGGGCGGGGTATAAATATGTTGTTGTTGTTGTTGTTGTTGTTGTTGTTAAAATTTAGAAACTTGTATAAGCTTAGAAAGGGGTGTTTAGAGAAGCGCCACCACCATTGTTGCTGATTCGGGGGGAAATCATGCTGATTTAGGGTGAGATCTCACCCCAAACCATGTGGAATCTTGCATGTTCCGTGATACTTCTCAAAATCAGTGCCAATATGGGGGTCAGCACTTCAGTGTGGTGTAGTGGTTAAGAGCGGTAAACTCGTAATCTGGAGAACCGGGTTCGTGTCCCCACTCCTCCACATGCAGCTGCTGGGTGACCTTGGGCTAGTCACACTTCTCTGAAGTCTCTCGGCCTCACTCACCTCACAGAGTGTTTGTTGTGGGGGAGGAAGGGAAAGGAGAATGTTATCCGCTTTGAGACTCCTTAGGGTAGTGATAAAGCGAGATATCAAATCCAAACTCCTCTTCTTCTGTCGATGGCGGAGCCAGCCGGACACCCACAGGCTTGCCCCCCAGGGGCTTTTGCTGCCTGAAGCAGCAGTCTCACCTGGCTGGGCCTCACCTCTGCTGTGAGGCAGCTTGGCTGTGACTCTCATGAAGAGGCCCTGAGCTTCTGAATTTGCCACTATACACCTTTGTTGGGATCCCTAAGCAAGTGGGGATGCTCTGCTCCCTGAAGGGAACTGCCCTCCTCCCCATCATTCAAGATAAACTAAGGTGCCTCTCTTGTCTTGCAAGACCCTGGATTTTTTTTAATGCTCCCAGAAGCCTAAGTGGGGCACTACATAATCTCATCCTGGCCTGCTATCTAACGTGTGTGTGTGTGTGTGTGTGTGTGTGTGTGTGTGTGTGTGAAACAGCCAGAGAATTGCTTCTTTTATCCTCAGGGCTTACTGGGGATTAAACTCCTGTTGGTATCATCACTCTGATTGTTGTTCATTTGGTGGTGCGAGAGGATGGCTGGGGGTGGGGTGGGTGAGCATAAGAAGGGAATCAGCAAGGGGAAAGTGGTCAGACTGGGGGGGGGGTTGTTTGCTGGTGGAGGAGCAGAAAGGAATATGATGCAAGAACAGCCGACCGATAAGCCACCTTTAGCTTACAACTTTCGCATGCGTTTTCTCTGCAGGAAGATGCCATTAAAAATCCATCTGCAGGATGAACTTCAGCGTGGCCAAGGGGAAATGTCCTTTTTTTCAGTTGACTGCTGGTGCAAAACCTTTTAAAGACCCTCCGGCCCGTTTGCGACGCTCACCGGGGCCCCTCCCATCATTAGGTACGCAAGCGACACACCATTTCCCCAAATTAGATTCATGGAAGTTAAGGCTATCATTGACTAACAGTAAGGATGGCTGTGTTACATCCAGCAGCGTATACAATGTGCGCCTCTGAACACTGGGAAGGAACCCAGGAGTTCTGGCTCACATGCCTAGAAGAACCCAACAAACATCTTTCTGACTGGGAGTTCTTTCCCCTAATCACAAGATGGGTAGAAACTGGCTACTGTTACTCAATGAGAAAAGTGATCATTTTTCCTACCTAGGCAGTTATCTTTCCACAAGGGCTGACATTGATGCCGAAATCCAGCATCAGCTGAGCTCTGCGAGTACGGCTTTCTCCTGATTGAAAAGCAGAGTGTTTGAGGATTGGGACATTCACAGGGAAGCCAAAATGCTTGTTTACAAAGCTATTGTACTACCGACCTTACTGTATGCTTGTGAAACATGGACCACTTATAAACGCCATCTCCAACTCCTCGGAAGATTGCATCAACTATGTCTCAAAAAAAAATTACATATCACTTGGGAAGACAGACAAACTAATGCCAGTGTACTGGAACAAGCAAAGATCACCAGTGTCAAAGTAATTATTCTTCAACATCAACTTCGTTGGACTGGTCATGTTGTGCGGATGCCTGATTATCATCTTCCAAAGCAACTACTCTATTCCGAACTTAAAAATGGAAAGCATAATGCCAGTGGACAACAAAAGAGGTTTAAAGATGCTCTCAAGGCATCTTTACTTTTTAAAAAAAGTAGTATAAACACCGACAACTGGGAATCACTGGCCTGTGAGTGCTCCAATTGCAGAACAGCCTTTACTAAAGGCGTCATGGGTTTTGAAGAAGCTCGAACTCAGGACGCAAGGGAGAAACGTGCTAAGAGGAAGGCACGCTTGGCAAATCCTCTCTGTGATCAGCTCCCACCCAGTAACCTGTGGAAGGACGTGTGTATCCAAAACTGGCCTCCACGGTCACTTACAGACATACTGTTAAGACCGTATTCATGGGAGACAATCTTACTCGACTACAAGTGATCACAGAAGAAGAAGAAGAAGAAGAAGAAGAAGAAGAAGAAGAAGAAGAAGAAGAAGAAGAAGAAGAAGAAGAAGAAGAAGAAGAAGACTCAATCAGAGATGTGCAGTCTTCATTTTAGACTCACAGCTGCCAATGGAGGCGCAGGTCAATTCTGTAGTCCAGGGCAGCTGTCTACCAGCTCCATTTATCTGATACCGTACATATACTAGGGTAATGTTACTTCTATGTCCAGAGGCTGCGACAACCTCCACAACTGCGACAGCCTGTGGAACTAAACCAGGCTTCCTCAAACTTGACCCTCTAGATGTTTTTGGCCTACAACTCCCATGATCCCCAGCTAGCAAGACGAGTGGTCAGGGATGATGGGAATTGTAGTCTCAAAACATCTGGAGGGCTGAGTTTGAGGAAGCCTGTGGGACTACACAGTACAATTCAGCACAGCCTTTCCCTATAAGCCTGCAAGATCACTGATCTTTGCCATCCCTCATGTCTTGCACCAAGGCGCCAATGCTGTCTGGAGCAGAGAGCCTGTGTCCTGCCTTGCAAACGTGACCTGCCTGATTTACTGAAATGAAATAGATTGGGGTCATTAAAGATCAACAGGCTAGCTAGACTCTCATTCATAAATATTTCTCTCTCTCTCTCTCTCTCTCTCTCTCTCTCTCTCTCTCTCTCTCTCTCTCTCTCTCTCTCTCTCCCCGCAAACGCTGGATTCCAGAATCAGAATGTTTTTCTCTGCTTTGATGGGTTGGAACTGATTTCTAGTGATAGGACAGCGGGCAGGTATTTCTGTGCTTTATCTGTGTGGAAGACGGGAAGTGAGGGCCAATTAAGGTCTCGGAGCCACGACTCCTGGGTTCTATTCTTAGGTCTGGGAAAGAAGTGGCATCTAGTGGTCTAAAAACATGCTGGGAGCTTTGAGCAAAAGCTTAGGGGAGCTTAGCTCTTAACCCTGCTTCCCACTTAGGCTGCCATCCAAACCCCACTTACCTGGGGCTAAACCCCCATGGAACTCAATAAGATTTACCTTTGTGTAGATACGGTAAGGAGAGCCACTAGCTCTGGAATTTGTGGAAGAACAGCATACCGTGGCTGCGATGCAAAGCAGGGGATGGCGACCTCATTCTCAGGGACTGAATGGATACCACTCAACTGTCCCAGTTTAAGTGGGGCATCCCGGAATTGCAGAAGCCATCCTAGCTTCTGAATGCCCCGGTTTTTGGTCCTGCACTCTAGCATGAGTCAGCTGGCTCCTGCGAGAGCTTGGATTTGAATCATCCGGTTGTTGGAGGGGATTATTATTATTATTATTATTATTTAATACTTATACCCCGCCGATCTGGCCAAGCCTCCCCAGCTACTCTGGGCAGCTCCCAACAGAATATTAAAAACACAATAAAACATCAAACATTAAAAACTTCCCTAAACAGGGGAAGATTTTACATTAGTTGCTCCACCTACTTTGACCTCTGGCCCTGCCAGTCACTGGCATGCGGCCCTAGGAAGGTTGGGTGGGAGGAAATGTGGCCCTCAGGCTAACAATGATTCCTTACCCCTGGCCTAAAAGACACAGGACAATGTAACCTTCTGGATAAGGCTAAGCAGGTCTGGCCAGTGCTTTGATGGGAAACCTTGGGTGTATCCCCTTGCATTTCCACAGGAGGGAAAGATATAAATTAAATAAATAAAAGACGGGTATTCTGAGCATGAGAATAATTATAATTATAAAATTATAATTTATATGCTGCCCATCTGACTGGGTTTCCCCCAGCCACTCTGGGTGGCTTCCAACAAATTAAAACACAGTAAAACATCACACATTAAAAACTTCCCTAAAATTCAGACCGTTTTTTATTTCCTTGACATCTGATGGGAGGGTGTTCCACAGGGTAGGTGCCACAACCAAGAAGGCCCTCTGCCTGGTTTCCTGTAACCTCACTTCTCGCAGTGAGGGAGTTGCCAGAAGGCCCTCAGTGCTGGATCTCAGTGTCTGGGCTGGACGATGGGGGTGGAGACGTTCCTTCAGGTATACTGGGCCTTTGAGGCCATTTAGGGCTTTAAAGGTCAGCACCAACACTTTGAATTGTGCTCGGAAACATACTGGGAGCCAATGTAGGTCTTTCAGGACCAGTGTTATATAGTCTCGGCGGCTACTCTCAGTCACCAGTCTAGCTGCCGCATTATGGATTAGTTGTAGTTTCCAGGTCCCCTTCAAAGGTAGCCCCATGTAGAGCACATTGCAGTAGTCCAAGCAGGAGATAACCAGAGCATGCACCACTCGGGCAAGACAGTCTGCAGGCAGGTAGGGTCTCAGCCAGGGTAGCTGCTGCTGAGATAGGAGTGCAGACATGCTAGGAATGTGGACTTGGGAGAACACATCTTTTGCGTGGAATTCTGTCCTGCCATGTGATGCCCCAAATCCTTCGGACAGAGTTCCTGTGGAAAGGCATTGAGGCGTCGCTCCTGATGGTTCTAAGTTGCCCACTTCCGGAAAGCAGTGGGCTCAACACGCAAGCCTGGTTAAACCTTAATCGCCGATACGGATGGTACTATATCAACAACAACAACTCCCTCTCTAACAGCCCCTCCCCTTTGGAGTACTCATCCCCATGTGTAATCGAGACCTGGCTCCAACCGAGTCGCCAGCCGCTGCCAAGCTCTTGGCTCAGGAGGCTGGTTAGGTTGTGAGCTCAGCTGCCCTGCAGAGAAAGACATTTTTCTGTTTCCTCCCACTCTGCAAAGCACAGAACCAATTGGGCATCAACAGAGGGGGACCAATTGCCTGCAATTGATACAGATGGCCGAGGAGGAGGAGGAGGAGGAGGAGGAGGAGGAGGAGGAGGAGGGAAGCCGCAGCAAAGAGCCCTTCTGGTGTAAAACTGCAGGGACAGGGTGGGTGGGCGGCTCCACTGCGGCCTTTCCCCATTCCGCAGCTGAGCCACCACTCTTGGCGACTTGAGAATCCCAGACAATTAGAAACATAGGAAGGCAGGAGGCAGCCTTGGCCATCGGCCTGCGTAAGAGAGGATGGGGAAGGAGTCGCTTCTCTTTTGCTTTTGGTGAGAAGCTCCCCAACTCATACTTCTCGGACCTAAGACGCAAGCAGTTTCCCTTAATCTCTGGGTCATAGAATCATAGAATCATAGAGTTGGAAGAGACCACAAGGGCCATCCAGTCCAACCCCCTGCCGAGCAGGAAACACCATCAAAGCATTCTTGACATATGCCTGTCAAGCCTCTGCTTAAAGACCTCCAAAGAAGGAGACTCCACCACACTCCTTGGTAGCAAATTCCACTGTTGAACAGCTCTTACTGTCAGGAAGTTCTTCCTAATGTTTAGGTGGAATCTTCTTTCTTATAGTTTGAATCCATTGCTCCGTGTCCGCTTCTCTGGAGCAGCAGAAAACAACCTTTCTCCCTCCTCTATATGACATCCTTTTATATATTTGAACATGGCTATCATATCACCCCTTAACCTTCTCTTCTCCAGGCTAAACATGCCCAGCTCCCTAAGCCGTTCCTCATAAGGCATCGTTTCCAGGCCTTTGACCATTTTGGTTGCCCTCTTCTGGACACGTTCCAGCTTGTCAGTATCCTTCTTGAACTGTGGTGCCCAGAACTGGACACAGTACTCCAGGTGAGGTCTGACCAGAGCAGAATACAGTGGTACTATTACTTCCCTTGATCTAGATGTTATACTCCTATTGATGCAGCCCAGAATTGCATTGGCTTTTTTAGCTGCTGCATCACACTGCTAACTCATGTCAAGTTTGTGGTCTACCAAGACTCCTAGATCCTTTTCACAGGTACTGCTCTCAAGCCAGGTGTCACCCATCCTGTATTTGTGGGTTCGAGCCCCACTTGAGTAAAAGATTCCTGCACTGCAGGGGGGTGGACTAGATCACTTTTGAGGTCCCTTCCTACTCTATGATACTAAGCAGAAAATATTATTATTATTACTGTGCAAAAGAGCGATGCTGAAGAATAAACTATCCAGCTCTTTTTTTTTTAAGAGATGGGGGAGCACACATAGATGTATTTGGGAGGTTTCTTTTAGCACAGAACCCACCCAGCCTTCCTCATCCGTCTTTGCGTTGCCATGGCCTAAAGCTCTGTGGAACGTCTCCTGTTGGATCACTGATCTGCCGGGCATAGGGTCACAGAGCGCATCATGCGCCCCTGCAACGGTACCTTCTCCACCTTCCGCCCCCTCCAATGCCCACGCAGGCGTCAAACTTGCCAGGCGCTCAGCCAAGCCATGTCGCCACCAATCACCGCAGTGGCAGCTGGCTTGTCGCTGACTGCCTTTATAAATAAATCAAATATTTTGTTTTGGAAGGAGGGGGGACTTCTCTTCATACAAAAAAAAAGTATTTGAAATGTATAGCCCAGCTGGCCGTTGTAAACAATACCATAAAATTTCAAAACAATATTGATTCCAGAACGCAAATCAGGAGGAGATCACCAGTCTCTCCTGCCTCGGAGGTGGCAACAGCCAGAGCTCTTAGCCATTCCTGCCATGTTATCCTGATGAGCCAGAGTCCTTCCTTCCGGCGCTTGGACTCCCGGCGTGTGTTTTTAAAAAAATAAGTGTGAGAGAAACCTGACGACATGACCGAAATGTGCAGAAGAGGAAGCCTAAAATTGCAGGTGGCACCTCAGCCGAGACCGAGAGCAAAACATAGATTTTGAAACCCAATTAAAGCAACACACACAGAGAGAGAGGCACACAATGTTCCACCGATGGCAAAGTAATTACGATCTCTTTGCTCTCCAGGGAATTGAGAGGGCTTTCAATCTTCCCACTTGCCCCTCCTCCCTTTGAGGATTCCCCAGGGCCTGATTGGCCCCCAGCCCAGCCTTCTAATTGGCTGGGAACTCTTGATAAACACTTCTCAGCCAAGCCAACTCCTCCTCCCCCCCCCATTACGTAAGAACCACACACACACACACACACACCTTGGACAGGTAAATGGCCCAGCTGCCTATTCCAGGCAGAAGCCAGCTAGGTTCCTCTGGAGGCTTACGACACAGAATCGTAGAACTCTACAGTCAGAAGGGACCCCAAGGGCCATTCAGCCCAACCCCCAGGAGCTAAAGAAGCCATCCAACCTTTGTTCAGAAACCTCCAATGAAGGTAGGTCCACTCCAGCCTACCGAAATAGACCATTCCTCATACCATCAGGTATCTCTTCTCCTGCTCTGGAGGCGAGGGCCTGAATCTATGGCTTCAAGTTACAAGAAAGGAGATTCCGGCTTTCTGACAGTAGGAGCTGTTCGACAGTGGAACAGACTTGTGGACTCTCTCGCCTTCATTGGGGGAGGTTGGATGGCCACCTGTCATGGATGCTTCAGTTGAGATTCCCGCATTGCAGGGGGTTGGACTAGATGACCCTTGGTGGTCCCTTCCAACTCTATGATTCCATACACATTCGCACCCCTTGACATCTAGGCAGGGAAAAGACATTATCAGCGTTCAGGGACAGTGAAACACTCAAGAAACGGTGCAGAACAGGGCCGGCCAGAGGTGTGGACTGGACTGCTCCAGATCTTGCGAATGGCTTTTGAGATTTCCTGCTGGAAGAACGGGGAAGGGGAGGCACAATTCCCAGTGGTCGCAGGTTCCAGAGGCCTCTCTAGCTCCTCAGCCATCCACATGGCAGGCATAGCTCCGTCAGTAGAGACTGTTAATCTCTGGGCCGTGAGTTCGAGTCCCACGTGGGTAAAGGATTTCTGCATTGCAGGGGAGTGGACTAGATAACTCTTGTGGTCCCTAGGCCACAGGTGAGGGGTCGCTCTTTCCTCATCCCATTACCTCCCCTTCCCCTCATGGTTGTCTGATGGTATCTTTTCTGCTTATGCTGCCGGCAAAGCGATTTGTGGGAGTTAGGCTAAGGCAGACAGGCTCGCTGCGCTTCTAAACATTTGCAGGCCAAGAAGGGATCAGTCACCACGAGAAGAGGCTGCCATTTTCTGTGGCATCCCCATGGCAACAAGGACATTGGCTGTGGCCTACCATCCCCGCCAAACGAAAAGATGGGGGGGGGATAAGTGCTATCCTGGGGGACTAATTGATTGGCCTCCAATCCTGGGACCGAAATTATTAATTATTATTATTATTATTATTATTATTATTATTACCCTCCAAAAGTCTCTTTCTCACTTTTTTTCTTTCTTTCTTTCCTCCTCCATCTCTTCCTCTCTCTCTAATCTAGACGCCACCAAAAAAGAGAAGATGTGCCCATTTATAATAACAGCCTGTCAGCACCTCAGTAATACCAGGCATTAAAAATACAGGAGACCTTTCTCCTAGCCAGCTCGGCTGAGGAATGAATAATGCCGGGTCAGGAAGCGAGAACAGGGAAGAAGAAATGAAAAAGGGAGAATCTGGGGGGACCTTCTGAGGAATGGGTGATGGGGGGGGTATGGCAAAGGAGGTTTGCAAAAGACAGAGAAGGACTCGATGCAGGGCCGTTAGTGGTCGTATGGGTCTGCCTTCAGGGGGTCAGGCCCTTTTTTTGGATTTCCATTCCTCTCCATCTTTGGCCTGTGCTCAGACTACAAAAATGTGTTACTTTTGTCAGCGTGTTCCATGCATTGAGTCTGAACAGGGATGACACGCCAAGAGACGTTTTAAGGCAGGAGCACTCGCAGTGATCAAATCAGAAGCCGATCACAGTGATCAAAATCGTAAGTCCGGGGCTGTCCCTGGAAAATCGGGACACTTGGAGGGTATGCCGTTTAGCTCTTTAGGCTCCCCCAAAAAAACTGTGCGGTGGGTGGGAGGCTTCTGCATGAGTCATTTCCCCACTGATGTCCACCCGAACAAAGCTAAGAATTATTCAAAAGGTTGGAGAGGTGTTTTTTTCCCCAGATGCATGGATTTCTGAGTCTGCTCGGGCCCAGAGGGACCAACGGCTCAGCCGCTGTGTGGGGCTGGCTGATGGGAGCTGTACTCCGAAACGGCTGGAGGGCACCGGGTTGGCGAAGGCCGCCCTGGAAGGGCTCGTTCATTCCCCGCTCCCCTCGCCGGCTTGTCAGCACAGCCGGATTAGCTGATGAACTGGAGGGCTTGAAGCATTGTCAAGAGCGTGAAAATCAATAGCAATTTATGCCTCTTTTGAGCCTGGCAGACCCAGGGACAGGCGGAGGGAAGCGACACAGCTGAAGTGCAGGCGGGAAGAGATGAGATGTTCCTGCAGCAGCTCAGCTCACCTCCTCCCCAAAGTCCTCAACCTACGTTCGGAAAAAGGCAGCGGCTCGCCCGGGAAGGGCCTCCGCTCAGTGGGCAAAGCATTGGCATTGCATGCAGAAGGTCCAAACCCCGGCAGCAGGTAGGGCTGGGAGTGCCCCCTGCCTGAAGTTCTGGACAGCTGCTGCCAGTCAGTGCTGACAATTACTGGGGTTTGATGGAGCAATCTTCAGGCTCCTTATAAGGAAGCTTCCCTTGTCCCTAAGCTGCGTGCAAAATTATGACTGCTGCTTATCAACAGAGCAGCCTATTTCTGGGATGATTCACGCCATGGAGAGTCCCTGCCAGTCAGAGGTGGCAATACTGAGTCAGATGGGCCAGACTAAGGCAGCCTCTAGTGTTCTCTGCTGCTGCTGCCCCACACTGACCCATGTCCTGCTGGTGCAATAATGGCCAACGGTCAGGTTTCAAGACCAAGGAAGGTCGTGCACGGCGGGTGACAGGAAGTGATGGCCACTGTCTTCTCCAGCCCAGAATAGCTGACCATCAACAACACTGGACCACTGAGCCTATTCAGGTTTCTAGACCATAGTAATTGCCGTAATTTTCCATCTATAAGACGCCCCCATGTATAAGATGCCCCCTATTTTGGGGGGGACTCAGATTTAAGAAAATCCACCCTCGGCACTATCCGTGTATAAGACGCCCCCTAATTTTTGACATTATTTTTTAGGGGGGAAACATAGTCTTATACACGGGGAAAATACGGTAATTAATTAAACCATAAGGAGAGAAAGAAGGGGAGTCTCAACTTTCTCACTCAGCTCATTTGGCTCCAGTCCCAGCCTCTCTCTCTCTCTCTCTCTCTCTCTCTCACACACACACACACACACACACCAAAAATGTTTGGATAGATGCCTAGGAAAAGGCAGTTCAAAATCATTGCTTTAATTTATGGAGTGCCAGTTTGGAGGAAAGCTTTTCAGACGAAATTTCTCTTAAAGGTGTAATGAATAAAATTGCAGCCCTTCTCTCTCTCGCTTGATCTAATAAAATGTCTATATTTTTAATTATGTGGCGACTGGGGTGGAGGATGGGGGGAGTCTTGGCCAGCCCGGAGAAGGGATCGTTTTAAATGTAAAAAAGAAAAGAAACCACAGCTCTTGATCGCTTTGATAATCTGTCCCCAGCTTAGCTTTTAGCATGGGGGGGGGGCAGCGGCAAAGGAAGTGGAAACTGTGGAGAAAGACGCTGTGGGACGTGGGACTGAGGGGATTCCACGTGTGGTCAATGCATGGGTAGGCAAACTAAGGCCCGTGGGCCGAATGCAGCCCAATCGCCTTCTCAATCCGGCCCGCGGACGGTCCGGGAATCAGCATGTTTTTACATGAGTAGAATGTGTGCTTTTATTTAAAATGCATCTCTGGGTTATTTGTGGGGCATAGGAATTCGTTCATTTTTTTCTCCCCAAAATATAGTCTGGCCCCCCACAAGGTCTGAGGGACAGTGGACCAGCCCCCTGCTGAAAAAGTTTGCTGACCCCTGGGTCAATGTATCAAAAGTGCTCTTGGATGAAACAGGTTATCTTAACCCCTTGAGATCTGGGTCCAGGCCAAGACCAGCCAGCCCCTACAGAGGGAAGATGGCTCCGTTAAAGAAGAGGAAGAAGACTGGCAAACTAAACTATTAAACCTTACAGGGTAAACTAAGTTAACATAGAACCCAAGGCAGAAAGAGGACTTTGAATAATAATAAAAGGGGGGGTAAAGATTTAATGCCCATCTTTTAAGCTTTGTGTACAGATTTTTACATTAGTATAACTTTTCAAAACTCACTTGTATTAAACCGAACAAGGTCTAAAAAATGGATTATTAAGATTTATAAGATTACCAGGACGTGTGTGAACAAGCATCAAACAATGAAACCAAGAGGGGGAGGGGAGGGAAGTCAAGCAAAAATTATGGTTTAAATTTTTTGATTATGATGGGTTTTTTTCTTTTGTTTTTGTTTTTTCCGTGTCCCCTCCTTGCTTTTTTTCTTTTTCTTTATATATTGTCGTTTTTATATATATTTTTGATGTTATCTTTTTGGAAAATTAATAAATTGTCATAAAAAAAGACAGATATATATATATATATATATATATATATATATATATATATATATATATATATCTGGGTCCAGGAATGGTTATGGGACTGAATCGGCCTTGGGAGAAGGACAGCGGGAATGTGACCTTGTTTTCCTTGCGGGGTGGGTATAGGGAGGCAAACTTTCACGGGGATCCAGACCCTATATCCTGGGCTGGCTTCAGAGAACAGCATTAGGTGAAGGCCTTTGGGCCCCTTGAAGGTGTGCTGTGGGCTGGCACAGGGTACCACCTCGTCCTCAATGCTGTTTAACACCCCCAGGCTGTTTAACACCCCCAGGGCGGCATCCTCCATAGGCCCGTGGTGTGCTGGGAAACAGTTCAATTCCAACCTGTCTGCCTCGCTTTTGCTGGCCCAGGAGGGATAAATAAATAAATAAATAAATAAATAAATAAATAAATGCATTCTGGGAAATGATATATAATGAATTGGGGGGGGAGTTTAAAATAATTTTTATTTAAAAATACCAAACAGAGGCTTTTCTATTAGGAATTGCAGGTGCTGAAAATTCTAAGGGAGCAGAAAAGACTTTTCATGTACGCGACAACAGCTGCACGAATGTTATTGTCCCAGAGATGGAAAGAAGATAAAGCCCCTACCAGACAGGAATGGCAAACTAAGTCGATGGACTATGCCGAAATGGCAAAAGTGACCGGAAAGCTTAGGAACCAGGAAGACCAAAATTTTAACAAGGAATGGGGGGGGGAATTATAACTTATCTCGGAGACCACTGTAAGCAGTTGAAAATGTTAGCAGGACTGCAGTAACACTCATGATGCAACAAGAACTACGGACACAATGGAGTTATAAAAATTTTGGATTTTTTTTTTTTTAAGATGCAGTAGAAAAGGTTTAACAACAGGACGCATGGAGGGGAAGAGGAGAAGTCCGGAGATTTGGAGGAATCTTGTAACTTTGAATGTGTTGCAATATGATTATAAATTTAAATATGTAAAACCAAATTCATTTATTTTCTTAAAAAATACATTGAACAAGCAAGGAAAGAAGCGGCATCGTTTACTTACACTGTTTCGTCGTCTTTGAACTCCAGCTCCCCGCAGGTGTCTTCGTAGTCCTCTCCCCCTCCTCGTGCCGTCCCTTCCACTGTCTGGTAGGGGACCATGACCGTCCCACGGGCCCCCGAGCTGCGGATGACTTTGACCTCCAGGGTCCCTTGGCACTCACTGACCCTCAATAGTTTATCCTGGAAGGTGAAGATGCCGGCATGGTCGTCATCCAAAATGGTCACAGTGGCCACGAGCGGTGCCACGAGCCTGCCCTTGGGGTGGTCGGCCGAATCAGACTCGAACATGCCCTCAGCATCCCCCACCCGCAAGTTGAGCAGCCGGACGAAGAAGTGCTCGTCCTCCTCGAAGATGTCGTCATCGATGATGCCAATCTTCAGCTCTTTCTGCGTCTCGCCGGGCTTGAAGATCAGCGTCCCCTCGCTGAACTCGTAGTCAGAGCCCGCCTTGGCTGAGCCGTCCTCCGTCTTGTAGTCCACATAGAAGGTGTTGTAGGTGTCGCCGCCCTGCTGGCAAGCCACGGTCAACGTGACCGAGCCACAGTTCTCCAGGCAGTGGTACATGCACGGCTCGAAGAAGATCTTGCTGTAGTTCTCTTCCACCTCTGCCTCCGACGGCACCTCCAGCACGTTCACGGACTTCTTGGAGAACTCGGAGACGTGCTTCTTGAGGATGTTTCCTGCCCCTGTCATCATCCGCGTGGCCTGGATGCGGTAGAAAGCTCGGCTTTTCTGCTGGTGCAACAGGGCGTAATAGTTGGCCATCTCAACCAACTGGTCCAGCTCCTTGTCCGGGTGCTTCTGTTTGAGGTCTTTGAGGATCTGGATGACCTCCTTGCGGCTCTCGTCCAGCTCCTTCTCCTCCTGGGTGGTGATGGGGAGTGGGGCCACGGAGGCTGCGCTCCCATCCACAAAGACGCTCTCCCGGTGGTCGTTGCCCACAAAGCTGCCGTCCATCTCTATTCCCTTGGGGAACTCGCCCTCGGTGCCGATGATGATGCCGCTGCGAGGATCCGCCCGATACCTCTTGTAGACATACTTGTAGAAGAGCAGGCGCTTGTCCGCCATCCAGGCAAAGACCACGCAGACCGGGAAGAAGACGAGGGTCAGCAAGGCCTCCCACACCTGCACGATCCCCGGCGAGAAGACGGCCAAGATCAGGTACAACCAGATGTAGGCGAAGATGCTCCAGGAAGCCGTGACGAAGAATACCCTCAGGTGCTTGATCTTGCGGCTCTCGCCGGCAGGGATAACATAGACGCACACAGCAATGACCACAAACATGTTGAAGGCCGCACTGCCCACAATGGTGCCAGGACCCAACTCGCCGGCTTGGAAGTTGTGGCCGCAAACCTCAATCACCGAGAGGAGGATCTCCGGTGCCGACGAACCCAAAGCCATGAGGGTGAGGTTGGAGACCGTCTCGTTCCAGATCCTCACAGTTCCAATGCTGGTCTCGCCATTGGACTTGGTGATGGTGATCTCCTTCTCCTTTGAGGTGATGACCTCGATGGACGCCATGAAGCGGTCGGCAATGATGGAGACTCCCAGGAACATGTACATCATGGCAACGAAGTAGACGATCGCCCTGGCAGCCTTGTCGCCAAAGGATGGGTTGTCTGGCTGCCAGACAGGGAGCAGCACTCCCGGTTGGCATTTGTTGGATCCTTCGCAGCTGCTATTGACCTTTGTCTCGGCATCGTAGGCTCCGGCCCAGGAGGCGTTCTCGGCAAAGACGGCCGAGGCTACCAAGACTTTGGCGAAAGTGCAAGAGGTCAGCCACCACCCCCAATGCGACGGCAACATCCTCCCCGGGCAGTTCAGGCCAACAGGATCTGAAAGACAGCAAGTTATAGTCACTTTTAGATACGCCCCGTGACAGAATGAAATTCAAGAACACAGAATTTTCATATTGGGAAAAGCTATGGAGGGAGGATTTAAAATTTACAGCGTGCCATGTGTTGAAGGAGACTTATATGAAGATGATGTATCGTTGGTACTTAACACCTGTAAAATTAGCAAAGATGTATAGGACCGCTTCAAACGTATGTTGGAAATGTAAGGAGAAGGAAGGCACCTTCTAACACATGTGGTGGATGTGCAAGATAACAAAAGCATTCTGGGAAATGATATATAACGAGTTGAAAAAAATGTTCAAAATAACGTTTGTGGAAAAAACAGAGGCTTTTTCACTAGGCATTTTAGGTGCAGAGATTCCAAAGGAGCAGAAACGACTATTCAGGTACGTGATGACAGCAGCACAAATACTACTAGCCCAAAGATGGAAAGAAGATAAAGTCCCAACCAGAGACGAATGGCTGATGAAGATGATGGACGGGATGGCTGATGAAGATGGTGGATTATGCTGAAATGGCGATAATGACCAGGAAAATCAGAAACCGGGAAGAGAAGAACTTTAAGAAGGAATGGGGAAAATTTACAATGTATTTAATTTACAATGTATTTAAAAATTTACAATGTATTTACAACACTGTAAACAACTAAAAACTTTGGCGGGAGTCGAAGGATTCAGAGAATCCTAAATGACGATGTGGATATTTAATGTTTGAATTTAAATTTGTTATGTAAAACTTAATAAAAAAATATATATAAAAAAAAGAAAGAAATTCAAGAACACAGGGGCAGAAGAAACTGCCTTGTACCAAGTCAGAATCATTGATCCACCTGGATTATTATGGTCTACAATGACTGGCAGCTTTAAACGAAATGTTTCACTCCCCATTTGTTGTTGTTGTTGTTTTTATTTTAAAAAAAACCAAACAAACCCCAAAACAATAATGAGGAAGATGTGAAATATGCAAGCAAAATATCCACGTGACTCATCCATCCCAGAATATCCTGTTTTTCCTTAGGATATCCCTGTTTTCATCGGAGAAATGTTGGAGAGTATAGAGTTATGCGACCCCTGAGTCAAGGAGATAAGTAATGATACAACCTTTAGAAGGCAGCCCTGTGTAGTTTCATTGTGTTTTTTTATATGTTGGAAGCTGCCTAGAGTGGCTGGGGCAACAGCCAGGTGGGCAGAGTACAAAAATAAAATAATTATTATTATGGAATAAAGGTAAAGGTAAAGGGACCCCTGACCATTAGGTCCAGTCGTGACCGACTCTGGGGTTGCGCGCTCATCTCGCATTATTGGCCGAGGGAGCCGGCGTACAGCTTCCAGGTCATGTGGCCAGCATGACAAAGCCGCTTCTGACGAACCAGAGCAGCACACGAAAACGCCGTTTACCTTCCCGCTGGAGCTATACCTATTTATCTACTTGCACTTTGACGTGCTTTCAAACTGCTAGGTTGGCAGGAGCTGGGACCGAGCAACGGGAGCTCACCCCATCACAGGGATTCGAACTGCTGACCTTCTGATCAGCAAGCCCTAGGCTTAACCCACAGCGCCACCTGGGTCCCCCCCATTATGGAATAGGATGTCCCTATTTTCATCAGAGAAATACTGGAGGGTATGATATGTGTATTTTCCATTTGATATTTCAACAAGGACTAGAACCACCTGACACTTTTTATATGATTTGGCATTCCTTTATTACAAATCACAATAAAAGCATCATTTTCCAGACAACCATCATCACAAGGCTGGCAAATCTGGTACTTGATCATCAGATTGTGCTAATATGCTTTACTCAGACTTTGCTATTTTAACCCATCTGTAGTTTCATAGAATCATAGAAATTTAGAGTTGGAAGGAGTCACGAGGTCATCTATTCCAACCCCCTGCAAGGCACAAATCATTTTGCCCAGCGTGGGCCTCGAACCCACCACCCTGAGCTTAAGAGTCTCATGCTCTACCAGCTGAGCTATCTGCTTTGCTCTAACTGTTATCTCTGTTTTACATACATGATAAAGTGAAATAAAAATTCTTTACCCCAAACCATGATATATGCATCTTTATGCACAGCTTGATCTAGTACAGTATATGCATTGCTGTGTGCCTTGCTTGGTGGCAGAACTGCCTTGTAAATTTCCAGAAGTGCACATTTTGAAGAACGGCTCTCTTTCAGTTTGCAGATTGCTTCAGAAAGTGCAAATTAGGTGTATTCTCAAGCTGAATTGAATTCACACACACAAACACAACCCCAAAGGGAAGGCAGCGGGGAACTTTGCTCCCATCGCTGCCGGCATCAGTTACTGTTATCAGTTAATAAAATTGTTGTTGTTGTTGTTGTTGTTGTCCACTGAAAGTCTCCCTCTGCTTGTTTATTGTATTTGACTGTACAATTCTCCTGGGACCTTTGCAAAGCACGTGCCTGACTACTCAGAAACAGCCCTTTCAGGGCCGGCCCTAAGGCAAGGCTGGGTGGCGGTGAGTTGGGGTTGCACGCTCATCTCGCTCTATAGGCCGTGGGAGCCGGCGTTTGTCCACAGACAGCTTCCGGGTCATGTGGCCAGCATGACAAAGCCGCTTCTGGTGAACCAGAGCAGCGCACGGAAACGCCACTTATCTTCCCGCTGGAGTGGTACCTATTTATCTACTTGCACTTTGACGTGCTTTCGAACTGCTAGGTTGGCAGTATTATATATTCAACACACACAAAACTGACAATTTGTTGTTGACAAAGGGCAGCTGGACATATAAAGGGCCCCATTACCTTCAGTAGCTTAGGGCCTCATCAAACCTTAATCGGGCCCTGCATCCAGTACAGCAATGCTTCAGAACACTAGTTGCTAGAAACCATAGGAGGGGAGAGTTGTTCTTGTGCTCGGCTCCTGCTTGCCGGTTTCCCATGGGCACCAGGCTGGCCACTGTGAGAACAAGATGCTCAAATAGATGGGCCATTGGCCTGATCTAGCAGGTTGCTCTTAGGCTCTTTTGATCTTACGTAGGGGCAGTTGTGCAGGTCTTTACCGCATAATTCCTGCCTTGCAAGCTGCTGCTAAAGGCAGAGGATCTTAGAATCAAAGAGCTGGAGGATCATCTAGTAAGGAAAAGGCAAAGGACCCCTGGACGGTTAAGTCCAGTCAAAGGTGACTATGGGGTTGCGGCGCTCATCTCGCTTTTCAGGCCAAGGGAGCCAGTGTTTGTCCGCAGCCAGCTTTCCGGGTCACATAGCCGGCAGGACTAAACTGCTTCTGGCACAACGGAACACCGTGACGGAAACCAGAGCGCACGGAAACGCCGTTTACCTTCCCGCCACAGTGGTACCTATTTATCTACTTGCACTGGCATGCTTTTGAACTGCTAGGTTGGCAGAGGCTGGGACAGAGCAACGGGAGCTCGTCCCATTGCGGGGATTCAAACCGTCGATCTCCTGATCAGCAAGCCCAAGAAGCTCAGTGGTTTAGACCACAGCGCCACCCGCGTCCAACCCCCTGCAATGCAGCAATATGCAGCTGTCCCAAACGGGGATTGAACCGGCAACCTTGGCGGTACCAGAACCAAACTCTAACCAACTGAGATCTTGTGGAAGGGGTTAGAAAGGTCCTTTTTCTCTCTCTCCTTCCAGGCAGTGCTGCAACCACACTTTCAAGGGAAACTCAGGGAAGGGACTTTTTTGCTGAGACCACTGCAGGCTTTTGTTTCAATCAAACCCCTCTCCCCATGCCAGCTTGGAGAACATTGCTTCCCTGCCCCCACCCCACCCCAGACTGCCTCTTCTCCTGCGTTGGACCCTTCAACAGAACAGACAGATCCTACCAACGGCAGCCCACATACAAGCCTAGTTCCATTCACCAACCTCCTGGGCGAGAAGAAAATCTACAGTATTTCTATTTTTAATTCCCAAACAGAACAAAGGCTGAAAAACACCAGGCACGGATTGCACAAAAGCAGGAGGGAGGGGAGGCATGGAGGCTCCATACAGCAAAGGTTTGCTTCTTCAGCCACAGGGGGCGGGGAGGTCCGAGTTCAAATCCCGCCCTACACATGAAGTCATTGTGTGGCCCAGACAAAGCTCATGCCCTCTCGGCACCTGTGCTCGCCCCCTCTTGCATTTGTGTAAAATAATGAGTCACCTGCCACCTAAAGTAAGTTACAACTTGTGGGACTTAATGACACCTCAAATTAAAAAGGGGAATTTGCAGGTGTCCTCGGTATTTTGCGCGCGCGCACACACACACACACACACGTTAATACTGAGCCCGGGTGCAGTAGTTTTCCTCAGGAGTGCAGCACAATTCCCATGAAAGTATCACACAAAAACACATTGTGCAGCAATTAGCTTCACAATGGGGAGGGTCCTGGTGTAAATCACTCCCCCTACTGCACTCAGTACACCCCCGGATGATGCTGAACTGCAACTCCCATTTGCAGCAGCACAACCGGACGTCATCTTCTGCCCCAGCTGCAACAAAAGATGTCTCCCCTGTATCAGTCTCTACAGCCACAGCAGGAGCTGCAACTCCCCAGTGGTTTGACTTCACCCCCAAAGGCGTACTCCTCCATCATCTCCCAAGACAGACGAATGCTAACAACTCCCATCAACCCCTGCAAGCACAGCCAATGGCCAGGGATGGTGGGTTTTGTAGTTCAGCAACATGCAGAGGATCAAAGGGGTTTTTTATTCAATGTATCTCCCCTGCTCTCCAACAGAGGGAATTTCCATCAGGCCATCTCAGAGCCCAGGATTTGACAAGGAACAGGATGCTTGCTGAGGACTACGAGCTTTTCAACAGACCACCGATGCCACGCCTTCAAACCTTGATGTGGCAACACTAGCGAGCGATCGTCACCCGTGCTACGAAAAGCTTAAGGCACTGATCTCTGCTCATCGTGAAAGGCAACAGGGCAGGCCAACTGGGGTCAGCGGGCAACCCTGGAAGAAAAGACCACAGCCACATTATACATTTAAAGAACATGGCTTCCCGCAAAAGCAAAAACAACAACAACCCAAACCTTGGGAACTGTAGTCTACCCACTTGGGGAGCCACAGTTCCAATCACCCTTAGCAAACTGTGGTTCCCAGGATTCTTAAGCGGGAAGAGTCATGTGCATTAAATTCATGGTGTGTTTGTGACCAAGCAAGGTGCTGAACATCTCTCTCACAAACCAGAGCCATGGTGATCGCCACTGCATTTTAATCTTCTAGCTATAAAATGCAGAGTTGAAATTATAATCTGGCGCACAGAAGTGCCCCCTGAAAACCTTAGTGCCTTCACAGAACAGACTAGCTGGATTAACTCTCTCTCTCTCTCTCTCTCTCTCTCTCTCTCTCTCTCTCTCTCTCTCTCTCTCTCTCTCTCTCTCTCTCATCTCTGTCCCCATGTCAATTATGATGTGCGGCTGCCTCTAATTTACTCCATATATTCCGCCAGAGTGGGAATGAACGAGGACTTCCAACAGAGATTCTCCAGCTAGCCCACCAGGGTCAAGTCTCTTTAAATGCCGAAACAGAGGGCAGGTGGCTGATTCAATTATCTCTAGTTGAGGGAGGGAGGAGAGAAGCTTGCTGGATGTAGCAGTAGCTTTTGCATAATTCTCACAGCTCCCGCCTTTCCAGGGAGGGAGTGGGTTGGAAGTGTGGAGAGAAACCTAGGTGCCTTTTCCTCCCAAGGCAAATTGCAGAAATTCTCACTGCATGGACAGGCTCTCAATTGCCAACATTTAAATCCTCCTCTGTGCTTCTGCCCTTCGTGGCAGCTTGAAGCGTTAGCAGGCATTTGTGATGATCTTCATTGCTGACCATTAGGTCCAGTCGCGGACGACTCTGGGGATGTGGTGCTCATCTTGTTTTATTGGCCAAGGGAGCCAGAATACAGCTTCCAGGTCATGTGGCCAGCATGACAAAGCCGCTTCTGGCGAATCAGAGCAGCGCACAGAAACACAATTTACCTTCCCGCCAAAGCGGTACCTATTTATCTATAGTACTTGCACTTTGACATGCTTTCGAACTGCTAGGTTGGCAGGAGCAGGGACCAAGCAACGGGAGCTCACCCCATCGCGGGGTTTCAAACCACCGACCTTCTGGTCGGCAAGCCCTAGGCTCTGTGGTTTAACCCACAGTGCCACCCACTCTTACTGCGCTCTTAATCTTCAACTGCTTGGTCTTCAGCATGCTACGTGCTGAAAGAAACACAGGAACAGGATGGCGGGCAGCAGGGGGGAGAGATGGCAACCCCTAGATGCAAGGAGCAGCCGCACAGAGACTCTGAGGTCTCTTCTTCTCTGTGCGGTCTCTGCTTGCCACACACATAAATGCACTTCCACTATCACTCCCCCCACCCCAAGCCTCTTGTCAGGCCACTGGGCTCCACAAAGGCTGTTCCTGTATTCCTGGCAAGCCTCCGCTGCAGTCTTTGATATTCTCTTCACACGGCACTGTGGGCTCTTTCCATTCCTGGCCTCCAGACCCCAGAGAGGGTTTTTCCTTGACTCAGCTGCTCTGCCAGCATCAAGGAAATAAGCCCTGCCTGAGAGAATTACATCTTTCTCCAGCTCTATTGGCTGCAGGACTTTCCAGCTGCTGGGTTTCTTTCCTTTTTTTGGAATGCAATAAGGACTTGTCCGCATGTACCTTTGCTCTGCATTTCTAGGCAGAGGTCTGGGCGCTCTCTCTTGCGCACGCGCTCTCTCTCTCTCTGCCTCGGTGCTTTCCCTGCACAAAAAAAGTTATTTGCTGCTGAATCGGAGCAAAGGCTATCTGCGGTAAACCCAAAACACCATTTGTTTTGACTCAGGGCTTATCCACCTCTCCTCTTGGGGGAAACTGCTCTTTAGAGCTCAATCGGAGCAAACAGCCATTCGGGTTTCCTCTGGATCGCTACCATTTAGAGGTAAAGAGCAGGTTTTCCCTGGGGAAAGAGTGAGGCAAGGGGGGGGGAACCACTCGGACCTGAGCCTAGAAAGTGCGGATCAAGCAGGAAACAACTTGGACACTTGCTTTCTAGGGATAAGTGGAAGCGTGGGCAATTCCCAAGTGTTAAAGAGTGGGGTGTTAAAGAGTGGGCTTTCCTGGGGAACTCAGCTGGGGGAGAAGGAGATGGACACAGACCGGGAAAGTGCGGCCCTGTGCCTAGAAGATATGGGGCAAAAGGTACAATGAGCTCTTATTACAAGCAGCCTGCAGCATTTTCTGCCCTGCCTTTCTATGGGGCCTCTGTGGGCATCAGAGTCAAGAGGATCTGGTGCCCTCCAGAAGTTTATCTGATCCAGCTCCCAGCAGCCCCAGCGAATATGGCCAACACTCAGAGCTGGCAATAGGTGTGGTCCAGAAACATCTTGAAAATCCACAGTTTCCCTGCCTGAATCTGGGTGAACCTAGAAGCCCAGGTTTGATTTAGCAGTGCTGGTCGTCATCTTCAAATATCTGAAGGGCTGTCATATAGCATCATAGAATTGTAGAGTGGGAAGGGGCCAATCCTCTGCAATGCAGGAATCTTTTGGCCAACGTGGGGCTTGAACCCACAACCCTGAGATTAAGAGTCTCCTGCTCTGCCAACTGAGCTATCCCATCAGTCATGGAAGGTGGGGCAAGTTTGTTTTCTGATGCTCCAGAGAAGAGGACCCAAACAGAGGGATCCAAGTTATAAGGAAGGTGATTCCGACTAAAGAACAGGAAGAAGCTTCTGACAGCAAGAGCCTGTTTTTGCATGCAGGGCAGACGTTCCTAACTCACCGAAGGTTTGAGATCCATTGGCTACCCTCACCTGGTTTAGCCGGCTAGTCAAAGCCTTTCCCAGGCTGCTGTTGCTTGCTGGCACCTTCTAGGAGTCACAGCTGGGAACCAGCAGTGGTGGAGCAAGGGCTATCCATCAAATGAGCTGTGTTTTTAATATGCAATCTTTCTCCCACCCACACCTTCTCCAAATCCTTGCAGGCATCTTCCTGATACCTTGGAAGGGTGCACGTAAAGATTTCTGGCTGGGAAGACAGGATTTTCCTGTGATCCGATGAGTGAAAGCTCCAGGAGTTGGTGAAGCCAGGTCTTTGCCGGGACCCAGTGGCGTAGCAAGGGGGGCGATGGGGGCGGGTCACCCGGGTGCCACCCTGGAGGGCGGTGACACTCGGCGCCCCCCACTGGGGAACTTTTCTTTTCTTTTCTTTTCTGTTGCATGAGATTTTTCAACTGTTCTTATATGTTCATTCAATGCTGATTTCATATCTGAAGTCAGTTTTGTTCTGTAAGCTCTAGGGTTTTTTTTGCAATTCATGTTTTTCACTTTTCGCCAGAGCCACGTGTGGGGGGATGACAAAAAAAATTCTGCACCGGGTACCACCTGGGCTTGCTACGCCTCTGCCGGGACCTCAAGACTGCCCACAACACGAATAGGACCCCCAACACCATTCTCACTTTGCACAGGGCCTTTCACCCTTTGTGAGGAGCTGTATCAGCACCTCCCCCCCCCAAAAAAAACCCACACATTTTACTGCAATGTTGTTGACATCCATCTGTCTCAATAGACAATGGAGTGTGCCTCTGGGGGTGAAGTCAAACCACTGTGTTAGCAGCACCGAAGTGACCTCCCCAGGGTGAAAGCTTGGGCAGAGTGTATGGAGGTCCTCAGGTGCTGGTCTGGATTGGACAATTGGGGAATGCAATTGCAGGGAGAACAGCTCCTAACAGAAGATGAGGGGGAATATTCTCCCCTGCCCCCCAAATCCAGCATTTCCAGAAGCAGAGAGACAGGCAGACACAGAAGCTACACAGCTGAGAGAGGAGCTACCCAGCTATGAGATAGTAACAAAGCAACCAGAAGGGAGGGAGCAGCTGGTGATACATAAATCGAGAGTGGGGGGAACCCCCTCCCTCCTCACGAACTCGGAGGTCTGAGCATGTCAGAGAACAAAGGAGACACAGAGGGGAGGGACTTCCCGTTGGCGCGCTTCTTCCTGCGGAAGTGGGGAGGAGTTAGAGTCGGCAACTGATATCCTCGTGGAGGGTTGCCCGTTTGTGCTTGTAACATAATGCTGAAATAAAAGGACTATAAATCTACCAAATGCTTGTTAATTCTGATCGGTGAGCCACCAGAAGGGATAGGAGAACTCCCATACTTGACACCGTGTTAAGGAGATGACAACCTTTAGAAGAAGTTTTTAAATGTTTATAATGCATTTGTATGTGTCAGAAGCTGCCCAGTGTGGCTGGGGCAACCCAGTCAGATGGGCAGGGTATAAATGATAAAACTGTTGTTGTAGAATAGGATGTCCCGATTTTCATCGAAGAAATGGTGGAGGGTATGAGACTGAGACTGTTGGGGCTGTGCCCTATTTACACCTCTGGATGAAAGTCTCCTAGCAGGGCCATCTTACCCATAGGTGCTAGGGATGCGGGGCACCCAGGCGCCAGGCTCTCAGTGGCGCCAGGCTGAGAGTCCAGGGCCCAAGAGTTGAGTCTAGGGAAGAGCCCGCCCATTGGTCGGAGTGCCGCAGCGGGCTCTTCTGCTGCGGGGGGCTCTGTGCCGCGAGTTCGGGGGCAACTGAGCCAGTGAGATGCTGAGACGGCCAGCCAGCTCTGCCCTCCTGCACGTCTGGGACTGCGCAACCTGGGGGGGGGGAACGCCGGGCGGATCTTTGCACCCCGGCGCCGCATATGCTTAAGACAGCCCTGTCTCCTAGAAGCAACATCCAGGGCTGGTGTGGAGACAGCTGGCTTCACTTCCTAAGCAACATTTCCTTCCTTCCTTCTTTCTGTGACCTCGAGGGAATTGAGAGAGGGTTTTGGACCTCATCCAGGAACACACTTGGGTCAGATGGAGCAACCCTCAGCAGGCAAAGCACCCATGTTTGGAGAAGATCATTTTTCTGCTGACCCCCTATCTAAATGAACTACGGCGTTACCTAAAGAGGTTGTTGCAGCCACAGGGGAAAGTTCTTAAATAGTGAGAGCCAGGAAATCTTGCGGCTGGGTAAATGCAAACACGTACCATGCACTTTCGGCTGATGGGCAAGATGGGATTAGTGGTGAGGAGCTTTGGGTCTAGCCGGGGTGGCCGTCTGGAACAGGCTGAGAGGTGGGGCAGGGCAGTGGGAAGCAAAGACTCTTAACTGTGATTGTTGTCCTATATAATAGCCGGGATGTTAGCTAAGCTGCTTACACAGTGCCACCGGTGGAGCAATTAGAAAGGTTTCAATTTGTGGGAATGCTCTCATTAGGCTCCCCCAAGACAAAGCGAGTGACATGAGGATGGTTTGAAGGAGGGGGGCTCCCCCCTTCACATTCTCACGATGGGCTCTATCACACCAGGAAAATAACCAGGGCATGGAAGCATCCTTGGCTTCGAGTCCTGGAAGACCTGCTCCCTGCCTTGGAGGCCTTTTCCCACCCAGCCTGGGAGGGCGGGACCCGGACTGACTCCAGCTACAAAAGTTCTTCCTACGGTACTGTTTAATTGGAATGTCCTTTCTTGTCATTTAAATCCATTGGTTCAGGTCCTACCCTCCAGAGCAGCAGGAAACAAGCTTGCTCCATCTTCCATGTGACAGCCCTTGAGATATTTGAAGATGGCTCTCCTATCTCCTCTCAGTAACTCCTCTTCTCCAGGCTAAGCATACCCAACTCCTTCAACAGTTCCTCATATAGCTGATTTCCAGATCCTTGATCGTCTCGGTTCCCCTCCTCCGCAAACCTCCTTCCACCTTGTCAACATCCTTCTTAAACCAAAGTGCATAGGACTGGACACAGGACTCCAGGTGGGGCCTGGCCAAGGCAGAATAGAATAGGACCAAGATTTCCCTTGATATGAACACTATACTTCTGTTGATGCAGCCTAGAATTGCATTAGCATTTTTTGACGCTGCATCACACTGTTGCACGCTTAAATGCTGATGAGCACACACGCACCCCAAAGGAAAATCTCAAACCAACGGAGAAACTCGATGAACTGAACTTCAGGCTGGGAAAATGAAAAAACAGAGAGAAAGAAATGAAACGGAAAGTCGCGCCCATCCCTGCACCTCACCCAGCATCCTATTTTAACCAGATGCCACAAGCATGTGAGAGCCGAACAGCCCCCTCCTCAATTCTGCTCCCCAGCTTTCCCCATACATTCAGGTCTTTCATTCTGTTTTATGACATCGATTGATCACTGTGGTTTAATGTTGCCTGCCATGTTGCAAAGTCTAAGCAATCTGAACATCTCGAGAAATAAGACCACGGACAGTAGCTGAGTGGCAAAGCATTTTGCATGCAGAAGGTCCCAGCTTCAATACCGGGCATCTCCGGGTAGAGACTCCCTGCCAGTCAGTGTAGAGAAGGCTGAGCTGGACAGAATAACAACAACAACAACAACAACAACAACAACAACAACAACAATAATAATACTTTTATTTATACCCCTCCCTTCCCGGTTTAAAAACCAGGCTCAGGGCAGCTAACAGCAAATATAAAACATTGATTAAAATATGACTTTAAAACAGCATAAAGGTAAAGGGACCCCTGACCATTAGGTCCAGTCGTGACCGACTCTGGGGTTGCGGCGCTCATCTCGCTTTATTGGCCGAGGGAGCGGGCGTACAGCTTCCAGGTCATGTGGCCAACATGACTAAGCCGCTTCTGGCGAACCAGAGCAGCGCACGGAAATGCCGTTTACCTTCCCGCTGGAGTGGTATCTACCTATTTATCTACTTGCACTTTGATGTGCTTTTGAACTGCTAGGTTGGCAGGAGCAGGGACCTAGCAATGGGAGCTCATGCCATCGCGGGGATTCAAACCACCGACCTTCTGGTCAGCAAGCCCTAGGCTCTGTGGTTTAACTCACAGCGCCACCTGGGTCCCATCACAGCATAAAATACAATAAAATAAATAAATAAATAAAATACATAAAATAAAAACAGCATAGAATACAACATAAAATGCAGCATCAATATCAATAAAATCCAAAAATTCAGGGGTCATTTTTCGGAAGGGGGAAAAAAAAACCCAGTCAGTAGACATCGAATGATCACCAGGGCTAACTGGCCAAGTTGGTCCTACTAGGGTCAGCGAAGAATTGAAATGTGGGGTCCGGGAAAGGGGAAAGGGAATAGAGGATCAGGCTAATTCAAATTAAAGGCTAGGCAGAATAGCTCTGTCTTACAGGCCCTGTGGAAGGAGATCAAGTCCTGCAAGGCCCTAGTCTTGTGGGACAGAGTATTCAGAGGACATCTGAAGGCAGCCCTGTTTAGGGAAGCTTATAATGTTTAATAAATTATTGTATTTTAATACTTCTGTTGGAAGCCGCCCAGAGTGGCTGGGGAAACCCAGCCAGATGGGCGGGGTATAAATAATAAATTATTATTATTATTATTATTATTATTATTATTACTATTATTAATATCCCACCACCAGGTCACAGCCATCACTGAAAAAGTTCTGGCCCTGGTGGAGGATAGTCTGGCTTCCTTAGGGCCTGGGACCCCTAAGCTATTATTATTCACGGACCTTAGGGTCCTCTGCAGGACATACCAGGAGAGGCGGTGTCGTAAGTATGAGGCAGGGTCTGGTATGGTGTTAAGGCAGCTTCTGATGCTGCCTTCTAAACAGAATCTACCACCTGCACTTTGTCCAGCTGCCGCCACTGCCTCCCTGTTACCCTCCAGTCCTGAATCCCCCTTTCCTCTCCAGATTGGCGAGAAGTTTGCACTTAGCTCAGCATCTGCAGGCCTGGTGGTTTCCCCGCTGCTCGAAAGAGCTGACTAAGGGCCTCATTAAATCCGGAGGCCTCATTACTGCAGGCAGGAGGGGAAATCCCTCCGAAGGAAAAGAGGCAAAGCGGGT
Organism: Zootoca vivipara; assembly: GCF_965207765.1. Lineage (NCBI taxonomy): Eukaryota > Metazoa > Chordata > Lepidosauria > Squamata > Lacertidae > Zootoca > Zootoca vivipara. The sequence continues at coordinate 79,273,906 of NC_142589.1, forward strand.
GGGAAAGAAGCAGGTTTCCTGGCTCTTCCTCGGGAGCCGGCTGAGATCAGCACCTCACTCAGCTGGGAAGCCAGTCTGGGTTTGCAGGAGGGCCCAGGGGACAGGCTGTCAACAAACACCAAAGTGAGCAAAGGAGGGTGCTGAGCGCAGGGGTTGAGCGCAAGTCTTGCATGCATCAGGTCCCCAAGATCAATCCGCCACTGAAGTCTCCAGTCCGAAGTGTCTCAACTCTCAAGTCAGCAGATGGAGGGACCCACTACCAGTCTAGGCTGGGGGGGAGGGCTTTTTCTGGGGGTATTCGGGGGTACGCAGTACCAGCACCTTTTTTCCCTGAAAGGAAAGCACTGGTTTAAAGTGTGGCACTTACGGTAACAGCTTTGTTGTTTAGTCGTTTAGTTCTGTCCTACTCTTCATGACCCCATGGACCAGAGCACGCCAGGCACTCCTGTCTTCCACTGCCTCCCGCAAACTATGACAAACTTAGTTGGTTTCTAAGGTGCTACTGGAAGGGATTTTTTATTTTTTTGTTTTGACTACATCAGACCAACACGATACCTACCTGCCTCCCGCAGTTTGGTCAAACTCATGTTGGTAGCTTCAAGAACACTGTCCAACCATCTCGTCCTCTGTCGTCCTTCTCTTTCCCAACATCAGGATCTTTTCCAGGGAGTCTTCACTTCTCATGAGGTGGCCAAAGTATTGGAGCCTCAGCTTCAGGATCTGTCTTTCCAGTGAGCACTCGGGGCTGATTTCCTTCAGAATGGATAGGTTTGAACTTCTTGCAGTCCATGGGACTCTCAAGAGTCTCCTCCAGCACCATAATTCAAAAGCATCCATTCTTCGGCGATCAGCCTTCTTCATGGTCCAGCTCTCACTTCCATACATCACTACTGGGAAAACCATAGCTTTAACTATTTGGACCTTTGTCGGCAATGTGATGTCTCTGCTTTTTAAGATGCTGTCTAGGTTTGTCAATGCTTTTCTCCCGAGAAGCAGGCGTCTTTTAATTTCGTGACTGCTGTCACCATCTGCAGTGATCATGGAGCCCAAGAAAGTAAAATCTCTCACTGCCTCCATTTCTTCCCCTTCTATTTGCCAGGAAGTGATGGGACCAGTGGCCATGATCTCAGTTTTTTTGATGTTGAGCTTCAGACCATATTTTACGCTCTCCTCTTTCACCCTCATTAAAAGGTTCTTTAATTCCTCCTCACTTTCTGCCATCAAGGTTGTGTCATCAGCATATCTGAGGTTGTTGCTATTTCTTCCGGCAATCTTAATTCCAGTTTGCGATTCATCCAGTCCAGCCTTTCGCATGATGAATTCTGCATATAAATTAAATAAGCAGGGAGACAATATACAGCCTTGTCGTACTTCTTTCCCAATTTTGAAGCAATCAGTTATTCCATGTCCAGTACTACCTGTAGCTTCTTGTCCCACATAGAGATTTCTCAGGAGACCGATGAGATGATCAGGCACTCCCATTTCTTTAAGAACTTGCCATAGTTTGCTGTGGTCAACACAGTCAAATGCTTTTGCGTAGTCAATGAAGCCGAAGTAGATGTTTTTCTGGCACTCCCTAGCTTTCTCCATATCCAGTGCATGTTTGCAATTTGGTCTCTGGTTCCTCTGCCCTTTCGAAATCCAGCTTGCACTTCTGGGAGTTCTCGGTCCACATACTGCCTAAGCCTGCCTTGTAGAATTTTAAGCATAACCGTACTAGCATGTGAAATGAGCGCAATTGTGCGGTAGTTGGAGCATTCTTTGGCACTGCCCTTCTTTGGGATTGGGATGTAGACTGCTCTTCCCCAATCCTCTGGCCATTGCTGAGTTTTCCAAACTTGCTGGCATATTGAGTGTAGCACCTTAACAGCATCATCTTTTAAAATTTTAAATAGTTCAGCTGGAATATCATCACTTCTACTGGCCTAGTTATTAGCAGTGCTTTCTAAGGCCTATTTGACTTCACTCTCCAGGATGTCTGGCTCAGCTTTATGGTGAAACAAAAAAAAAATTCCTTCCAGTAGCACCTTAGAGACAGTCAACTAAGTTTGTCATTGGTATGAGCTTTCATGTGCATGCACACTTCTTCAGATACACTGAAACAGAAGTCAGCAGACCCTTATATAGAGTGAGAGGGTGGGGAGGGATGTTACTCAGAAGGGTGGTGGGAATGGGTGATTGGCTGATAGGTGTGGTAAACCTGTTGACTGTTAATGAGTGCAGGAAAAAGCAAGGGGTGAGATGATTATCATGTTTCCTGCTTTCCTTGCACATTGATATCTTCCGAAGAATCCCAGGAACTGTAGTTTCCCCTGTACCCACCCTTTCCAGTACCCTTAACAAACTACAGTTCCCAGGACGCTTTGCAGTCATGTGCTTTAAACGTGCACCGAATACGCTTTAAATGTATATTGCGGATCTGCCTGGAACAGACTTCCTGACAAGATAGTTGGTTACCCCTTTTAAACCATGGGTAGGCAAACTAAGGCCCGGGGGCCGGATCCAGCCCAATTGCCTTTTAAATCCAGCCCATGGACAATCCGGGAATCATTGTGTTTCTACATGAGTGGAATTTTGTTTAAAATGCATCTCTGGGTTATTTGTGGTGTTTTTACATTAGAATGTGTGCTTTTATTTAAAATGCATCTCTGGGTTATTTGTGGGGCACACGAATTCATTCATTATTTCCCCCCAAAATATAGTCCAGCCCACCACAAGATCTGAGGGACAGAGGACAGGCCCCCTGCTGAAAAAGTTTGCTGAGCCCTGTTTTAAACCATTCAATTTGGTGCCCATCGCTGTGTGGGAAAAGCAGAGAGTTCGGTCAAACAAGCAGAGATCTGAATGCCAGTTTCTCCCATCCAGCTGGCACTCTTTCCTCGAGTCAAACCACCACCACCACCAGCAGCAGCAGCACCCCCGCTTTGCTCCTGTGCCCTGACAACAGCCACCATTTCCCATGGCCCTGGTAATGTACGGCAGGGGGGCGGGAGGCACACCATCGAAGTGTCTGGCTGCCAATTGTGCAGCCATGAAGATGCCCCCAGCTCGGAGGCAGGCAAAGCAGCCGATCTCAGCAGCAACACCCCTTACCCACCCACTGCCCCCCCCAAAGCCACCCGCTGAAAAAGCCATTGGACCAGAGAACCCAATTTTGTACGAAGTCGAAGTGGCAAAGCGCAGCCTATCAGCCACCTTCCAAGCACAGATGCTTTTTGGGAAACAATCTCAGGAGGTGGGCAGCTGATCTCCTTCCCCCTCTCTCTCCCCCCCACCCAACAATCCCTCCTGCTTCATTAGCAGCTGAGGCACCCGTTCAGCAAGAACAGATTTCCAAAGAGCAATTTCCACCTCTTCCAGCCAGAGAAGAGGCTGCTTGCCTTGCAGTAACAGAGAAGGCTGGCAGGACATTGCTCCCCTCTCTGCAGCAATTTCCCCCCCCCCACAGGAGCCATGTTTGGGGAACACAGTGGAGGCCAGGGAGCCACTTTGCGCTTTGCACAATGAGGGGGCCCCAAAAGAGTAGTATGGGGCTATTTTTTCACGGAGGTCTTCTTCTTCATGGAGAGCCAGTGTGGTGTAGTGGTTAAGAGTGGTGGACTCGTAATCTGGTGAACCAGGTTCGATTCCCCGCTCCTCCACATGCAGCTGCTGGGTGACCTTGGGCTAGTCACACTTCTCTGAATTCTCTCAGCCCCACCCACCTCACAGAGTGTTTGTTGTGGGGGAGGAAGGGAAAAGAGAATGTTAGCTGCTTTGAGACTCCTTAGGGTAGTGATAAAGTGGGATATCAAATCCAAACTCTTCTTCTTCCATGAGCCGCTGATGCAATAATCGAGCATCTGGGGGGCATCTGCACATTAAATTTAAAAACAACTTCCACGGTGACCAAAACTAAAACAACCCACATACGAGGGCAGGGGGACTGCATTGAAGCAGCCCACCTGCTCTAAAAGGCCATACACATGGAGCAGAAAATGTATGCAACAACAGCCACACCGATGCTACTAGCGCAGAGATGGAAAGAAGATAAAGTCCCAACCAGAGACGAATGGCAAATTAAGCAGTTGGACTACGCCGAAATAGCAGAACTGACCAGAAAGAATGGGGGGGGTGAATTATTTAAGAGACCAGTGTAAGCAGATAAAAACATTAGCAGGATTTTAATAACACTTGTAATGTAACAAATACTACGGACAATATGGAGAGATACAAAATATGGATTATGAAATAATATGCAGTTGAAAATGTTGAAAATAGGGAAAGTCTGGAGATACAGAGAAATCTCAAAATATACGTATTTGTTATTTTTAACAAATAACAAACCCAGTCATATGAGTGGGGTAAAATAAAGTTGTTGTTGTTGTTGTTGTTGTTGTTGTTGTTGTTGTTGTTGTTATTAAGCAGATTCCATAATTTCACTGGGGGAAATCTTCCAACATTTGGCTTCAGTGAATGGCCTCATTGGGTTCTGGAATCATAGCAGGGAGAAGACAGTTCTCTAGATCCACTTTCTTTGTTTTTATTTATTTAAGGGGGGCAATTATATGCTGCTTACCAGTGCTATTTTTCTAGGAAAAAGAGGTGCCAGAACTCACGATGAACACTCCTCCCTTGTTCTCTTATAATGGCAATGCCGACCACCTGAGAGGTGCCAGAACTGAGTTTTGGTGAGTTCCAGCTGTGGGGAAAAGCTCTAAGCCATCTTCACAAACTTGGAGTGAGCGGCTTAGGTTAGTGGGTGGCTGGCACTGTGGGTTAAACCACTGAGCCTAGGGTTTGCAGATCAGGTCGGCAGTTCGAATCCCCACAATGGGGTGAGCTCCCGTTGCTCGGTCCCAGCTCCTGCCAACCTAGCAGTTCGAAAGCATGACAAATTGCAAGTAGATAAATAGGTACCGCTTCTGCGGGAAGGTAAACGGCGTTTCCGTGTGCTGCTGTGGTTCACCAGAAGCGGCTTAGTCATGCTGGCCACATGACCCAGAAGCTGTATGCCAGCTCCCTCGGCCAATAAAGTGAGATGAGCGCCGCAAAACCAGAGTCATCCGTGACTGGACCCTTTACCTTCACCTTTACTTCAGTATCATCCACACTGAATTTTCCAGGATTTTAGATCAGATCCCTCTCCTGAGACATCCTGCCTGCCAGGCAGGTGCTGTACTTGAGCTAAGCGAATGGCACTTGTAATGCCTTGTTGACAAATTTTCCAACATGGCAGTGTTTTCGTGCAATAAAATGCAACTCTGTTATGGGAGTCATGATGAATACACAGGAGGATGCTTTGGCAGCGGAGGGAGAGAGTGTCCCCTAGAGTCTCTCAGTCACACCATGGCTGAGTAGGGATTTGAACCTGCCTCTTTTAGGACCAAGTCCGACTCCAACCCCCTCGGATTGCCGAAGAAATCTTGCTCGCTCTTGCTTTCCAATTGCCACGTTTTCTTTCAAGATTTGCGCAACCATCTATGAATCGACCGTGGAATTAATTAACAAGGCGCTGATTGGTTGCGTGTATAAAAAGGAGAAGGGGGAGAAAGATTGATTCCAGCCACACACCCCTTCCACTGTTACCTGCTGCTTCGGTTGCTAGTCACGCAAAGCCTCTCAGTCTTTTGGAAGCTATTTTTATTTCATCTCCAATGCCCCCCACTCAAGGAGTCTTATTTCAGAGTTTAATGGGGGAGGGGGAGAGATCTCAGGGCGGAGGCTTGCAAGGTTGTTAAGCAAGGTTTAAACGCCTGTGGTTCGATTTATTTAAGAGTAAATCCCCAACACCATCACCGCCCAAAAGCAGCGTATTTTCAGAGTATTTGTTGTAGTTACTTTTTGTAGGCTTTGCAACAGCTGCGACGAGGCTGTCCACCTCGACAATCTGCCCATTGTTTGGAAGCAAAGAGACTCCAGCCTGTGGCACAGACAGCTTGACATATTGATTGATTGATTGATTGATTGACAGGCCGCCTTCCTTCCACGATGGAGCGCAAGATGATCCGGGGCGCCTCCGGACCATCAGTATTTCACCGGAGGGAGCCAAGCACTTGCCAGAACTTTTGCTTTGTGCATGTCACAGATTGGCAGAGTCCGGAGGGACACCAGGGGCCATCTAGTCTAGCCCCATTGCATTGCGGGGTGGGGAGGTTTTAAAGTGGAACGAAGGGCTCTGTCAACCTCCTGCAGCAAAGGTAAAGGTAAAGGGATCCCTGACCATTAGGTCCAGTCGCGGACGACTCTGGGGTTGCGGCGCTCATCTCGCGTTATTGGCTGAGGGAGCCGGCATACAGCTTCCGGGTCATGTGGCCAGCATGACAAAGCCGCTTCTGACGAACCAGAGCAGCACACAAAAATGCCGTTTACCTTCCTGCTGGAGCTATACCTATTTATGTACTTGCACTTTGACATGCTTTCAAGCTGCTAGGTTGGCAGGAGCTGGGATTCGAACCGCCGACCTTCTGATCGGCAAGCCCTAGGCTCAGTGGTTTAACCCGCAGTGCCACCCGCATCAAAGCCACTTGAAAAAGCCCCTTCTAGCCAGTAGCCAAAAGGGGGTGGAGCAATGCCAGTAATGGGCGTCGCCTGCAGAGAATCCCAAGGGCCAGATAGGGAGCAATGGAGGGCCACCAATATTCTGACTCACTGTCAGGCAGCTCCCTATGTTCTACATTAAAAGGGAGGGAAGGGGGGGAGAACCAGGGTTGTCCTTGGCAACAGTTCTGATGGGGCAATTAACAATGATCCATTTGTTGATAAATTCAATGAGGAGGAAATTGAGCCACAAGAGGCAATTACGCCTGAAGAAGCGCTCGCTCTCTCTCTCTCTCTCTCTCTCTCTCTCTCTCCATGTCTGTGTGTGTGCCCGATCTATAAAGTTAGCACAGGGAGAGAGCGGGAGGGAGAGCTGGGAAGTGGAACTAGACACACACCTGCTTCCAAAGGCTGGCTCTTGCGAGTGTTGTTGCCACGCTCCTCCGCCCATAGCAACCTCACTGTTCCCGTAGCAACCGGGCTATAAAAAGGATGCTAAACTCGGGGATACAGAACGGAGAAGCTGCGGGGACTGTCTGGCTCTGGAGGATGAGATTGCTGGGAATGGTTTTAGAACTGAGCGGCCAGTCGCTGCTTCCAGGTGAAAGTTTTTGGCTGCTCCTGGTAGCTTTTCCCTTAGCACCATGTTTCCCAAACTTTCTCTCTCTGGGCCACAGTTTCAGAATAAAGATTTTTCTCGCACCGCACCAAAAAATGTTATCATATAGCATCTAGATCAAGGGAAGTAATAGTACCACTGTATTCTGCTCTGGTCAGACCTCACCTGGAGTACTGTGTCCAGTTCTGGGCACCACAGTTCAAGAAGGATACTGACAAGCTGGAACATGTCCAGAGGAGGGCAACCGAAATGGTCAAAGGCCTGGAAACAATGCCTTATGAGGAACGGCTTAGGGAGCTGGGCATGTTTAGCCTGGAGAAGAGAAGGTTAAGGGGTGATATGATAGCCATGTTCAAATATATTAAAGGATGCCATATAGAGGAGGGAGAAAGGTTGTTTTCTGCTGCTCCAGAGAAGCGGACATGGAGCAATGGATTCAAACTACAAGAAAGAAGATTCCACCTAAACATTAGGAAGAACTTCCTGACAGTAAGAGCTAAACAATTTGCTAAAAGGCAAAATGTAAAGGACCCCTGGACAGTTAAGTCCAAAGGTGACTATGGGGTTGCGGCGCTCATCTCGCTTTCAGGCCGAGGGAGCCGACGTTTGTCCACCAACAGTTTTCCGGGTCATGTGGCTAGCAGGACTAAACCACTTTCGGTGGAATGGCACACCATAACGGAAACAAGAGTACACAGAAATGACGTTTACCTCCCCGCCGCAGCGGTACCTATTTATCTACTTGCACTGGTGTGCTTTCAAACTGCTAGGTTGGCAGGAGCTGGGACCAAGCAATGGGAGCTCACCCCGTCATGGGGATTCTAACCGCAGACCTTCTGATCAGCAAGCCCAAGAGGCTCAGTGGTTTAGACCACAGCGCCACCCAGGTCTAAGCACTTTAAAATGTATAAAAACTTCAAAAATGGACAGGAGGGTCGGGATATATGCAAACCAACATCACGCCATCTAGTTTTAAGTTGGTGGAGTTTTTCTTTCTTTTTCTTTCTCCTTTTTTCCCTGGAGTTTGGAATTTTGGGGAGGTAGAATTGAAGGCAAGAGGCAAGCCAGAGAGGACTGAGATGGCGTAGGAGCAGCTTGCAGACAGGAACTGCAGGAGGAAAGAGGCAGGTGACCTGTGTCATCCCCTGTACAAAAAAAAGCCTTTCTCAGCAGCAATAAGGACTAGAAGCTTGAAAAAGAAAATCTCACAATGAGCCCAGGAAACAAGCAGACAGGAAATAAGGGATTTGCCCTGCAAGGCGGGTTACAATAGATATTTTAAATTAACAGAAGTGAGATGGGCCTTCCCTACAAAGACTTTTTCTGAAAGTCTCCACAGTGAAATGTTGCTGGACCTGGATCTAATATCACCTGTTATTGCACCATGAACATGTGACTTACAACTAGAGCTGCGCTTGGTGTTTTTCGCCACCTTGATATTCCACATAGACTTCCATTGAGAGATATGCTCTGGTATTCCCCGCCTGAGAATCTCTTCCCCTTTGTAATGTGGGCCCCACATTCGGCTGAAATATCCTGCCTCCACCTCCCTCATTGTTTTGCATCCAGGAAGAAGTTTTAAACAATCCTTTTTCCCAGGGCATTTAGCTGCAGGGATATGCTTTTAAATATGCATTCATAGAATCATAGAATTGTAGGGTGGGGAGGGTTCCCCCAAGGGTCATCTAGTCCAACCCCCAGCAATGCAGGAATATTTTGCCCAACATGGGGCTCGAACCCACGGCCCTGAGATTAAGAGTCTCACGCTCTACCATCTGAGCTAACCCAGCTTTGTTTTATTTGTTAATTGTATCATCTTAATGCTTCGTTCTTTGCCGCCCTGGGCTCGTTTGCAAAGGTGGGTTGAAGATTTAATTAATAAATCGGCAAAGTGGGCAAGGCAGACCTGAATGAGCTTCAGGATTCCTGCCCGATTCATAGCTACGAATCGCCCCAGAAATGACTTGCATTCTACAGCTCCAGGAGGGCTTCTGGAGCTGTCCAGCCTTCCAGAACCAAGAAAGAAAAAGCAAGCAGGCAGCTAGGATGGCTCAGTTGGCACAGCATGAGATTCTTAATCTCAAAGTCATGGGTTACAAGCCCCACGTTGGGCAAAAGATTCCTGCCTTCCAGGGGGTTGGACTAGATGCCCCTTGTGGTCCTTTCCAACTCTACAATTCTGTGATTCTGTGATCTCCAGTGCTGACATGCTCCCAAGAAGAGGGAAACCAGGGCTCTACTTCCAAGGCAAACATTCCTGTAATTAACGTAATAGCCTCATTAACTGTATCTGGGCGAAACACCAATTATTGTATCCGGGAGGCTCATTCTAGCAGAGGACAACAATGGGGCTCTATTAACATCTCTCCCCCTTTTCCGATTGAGGGTTTGGTGCTCCTTAATAGCTGCTTTAAGCTGCCTTTGTGACTAACACACACACACACACACATACACACAAAAGCATGGTTTGTTCAGCAGCAGGAGCCCAGATGGTTGCGTTGCGATGTTTTTGCTCCAGCAGAGGCCGACTTGGAGAAAGGGCTCGGGGAAGGTCCCTGGGCAACCGCCAGACGCCTTTCCGTGCCACTAAAGTGGAAGCAGGACAATCGGATGTGGGAAGGGGAGAGCAGCCCGGCCTCCTGCTTCCTCTGAAGGAAAACAAATTGCTCACACTGAGCAGCTGTGCTAAAGTCGGAGGCTTTATAGAGACAGGCAGAATCCGATTGGCCCCCCTCTGTCACCTGACAGCTTTGCACTCAAAGGTGCAGTACCACCCACTGGCCAGCTCCACTGGTGGTGCTGTAGTTCAGCAGTGAGCAGGACAGCATCTGCTTCTTCTGGTGGGGGCAGGGAGGAGGGCCACTGCCCAACGACAGGACACCTGCTTGGCATGCAGAAGCTCCAATGTTACCTCTAGGCAGGGTTGGGAGAGCAACTCGCCTGGTGTTGATCCAGCGTGCAGCTGCTCTGGAAAAAAAGGCAAATTCCATCCTATGAATCATTGGGAAAGGAACTGGAAACAAAATGTCTGATACCATAATGCCATTATATAGACCTGTGGTGCGGCCGCATTTGGAACACAGTTCTGGTTGCCTCGCCTCAAAAGGGGTACCGAAGAGTTGGAAAAGGGCAACAGAAATGATCAAAGGCAGGGGTCAGCAAACTTTTTCAGCAGGGGGCTGGTCCACTGTGCCTCAGACCTTGTGGGGGGCCGGACTATATTTTGAAAACAATAATGAACGAATTCCTATGCCCCACAATTAACCCAGAGATGCATTTTAAATAAAAGGACACATTCTACTCATGTAAAAACATGCTGATTCCCGGACTGTCCGCGGGCTAGAAGGCGATTGGGCTGGATCCAGCGCCTGGGCCTTAATTTGCCTACCCATGATCAAAGGGATGGAGAAACTCCCTTACGAGGAAAAGTTACAGCATTTGGGCCTTTTTAGGTGCCTCCTTTGGCACCTCTGGCCTGAACCTTCAAGCGGTTCTGGGGGACCAAGCACTCTCCACTTCCTGCCCTAAGCAAACTCCCCTGACTTGAGGTTCAGCATCTAGTCACTGTGGGAAATTCCCAAACAGTTCTAATATTATTATTTTTTAATGGGCTCCTCCTCTTGTCCATCTGCTGCAGCTACCACACACTACCTTTCTTCATTTTGGCTCTTGCGTTTCGCCGTGTGAGCGAAACAACTTCTGATTTCAGGGGGGGGGGAGCGAAACACAAGCACACAGCAAGGCCATCTTTTAATATTTTTGATGCTCATTACAGTAACACACCAGAAGCGAAGTAGCGTTTTGTCCCCAGTGTGCCCTAGGTTTAAGTCCCACTTAAGGACAACTGGCCCTCACAAACTAATCCACAGTTACGAAACAGTCAGCTGGGAAATCTACTGCTGGAAGCTTTGTGTCTTTCCCCAAGCAAAGCCTGCAGATCTAAGGCGATATGCAGTGATACTCAGACCACTGAAGTAAGTCAAGTCTATTGGCTTCACTGGGTCTTCTCTGAGTATGGCTTAGCTGGATATCACACATTGTTTTAAGCCCAATGCTTTTAATGTATTATTCTGGGGCTTCGCGGTTCAATCAATTAATCTGGGCAACTCAACTGCTTTATTCCAATGAACCTAAGGGATTCCAGCATTGCTGGATTAACATCCCAAACAGTTTTATAGTCTGCTGGTTTATGGCTGGATCTTATTTTCCATTTTTAACATTCATTTTACTTTTTTAACACGTTCGGTTATAAGATGCTTTGGGAGCGACTATATGCAAGAAAAAGGCACCGTATTGTTTTCAATGAATTAATAGGAAGTGTCCAGTTAGTTGTCCCTGGCAAAGCTGTAGCTCAGTGACAGAACACTGGCTTTACATGTAACAGGTCCCAGGTTCATGGGGATATTGGGGTGCGGGGTGGGTGTTATGGCATCTTATCAACAGAGATACCAATGGTCTAATTTAGTATAAGGCAACTTCCCATGTACTTGTTGTTGTTGTTGTTTAGTCGTTTAGTTGTGTCCAACTCTTCGTGACCCCATGGACCAGAGCACGCCAGGCTCTCCTGTCTTCCACTGCCTCCCGCAGTTTGGCCAGACTCAAGTTGGTAGCTTCGAGAACACTGTCCAACCATCTCGTCCTCTGTCGTCCCCTTCTCCTTGTGCCCTCCATCTTTCCCAACATCAGGGTCTTTTCCAGGGAGTCTTCTCTTCTCATGATGTGGCCAAAGTATTGGAGCCTCAGCTTCAAGATCTGTCCTTCCAGTGAGCACTCAGGGCTGATTACCTTCAGAATGGATAGGTTTGATTTTCTTGCAGTTCATGGGACTCTCAAGAGTCTCCTCCAGCACCAAAATTCAAAAGCATTCATTCTTCGGCGATCAGCCTTCTTTATGGTCCAGCCCTCACTTCCATACATCACTACTGGGAAAACCATAGCTTTAACTATATGGACCTTTGTTGGCAAGGTGCACACTTAAGGGGAAAAGAAAATATTTGTCCGCACTTAGAAAATTCCAATTTCCCCAGCCCCTAGATGTTTTCAAGCCACCTAAAAAAATACTTAATAGATGATATAGCCCTAAGACAAGCTCTTCATCATCCCCTCCAGGAGCTGCAAGGAGACATCTTCATTGATGTTTCCCATCATGGACACTTATTTAATTTTAATAATTGATCAATTAAAAGCCAGACAGTTAATCTATTAAGAGAAAACCCATGGTTGACAGCCCTAGTTAATTTGTTTTACGCATTGTTTCCCAGCGGAGGCCACCCATCACGCAGTCAGCTCTCAGCTAAGCAGACTCTTGCCTCAGGAAATATGGATTGTCTTAAAGGCGCCACTGAGCTAAACTGGCCCTAACAGGAGGCAGAATGAGGCAGCGGCCTCAGGCGGCAGATGCCGTTGGGTGGTGGTAGTGTGTTGCTGCATGGACAGAACTTGGAGTGCTGCATGGCCTGTCCTGAGCCCCCTAAATTAGCTTGCCGACCTCAGGTGTGGTACAGAATGAGGTCCCATCACCAGCACTCAAGAGAGATTCAGCTGCTACTCAGGTAAGATTCTGTAGGTGAAAATGGGATGCCATTTTGTCTTTCACCTCAGGCAGCAAAATATCTTGGGTCAGCCCTGTGCTAGAAAGTAAGAAGAGACCTGATAAGCTCAACAGCATTCTCACCACCTATGATACACAGGCATACACCGTCCAAAGGTGGAATAATAATAATAATAATAATAATAATAATAATAATAATAATAATACCCCACTTATCTGACTGGGTTGCCCCAGCCATTCTGGGTGGCTTCCAACAAAAACAAGAATTTAAAAAAAACAGTAAGAAATAGCCATCCTGATAGCTTCCTCCATGACTTTGTCTAATCCTCTTTTAAAACCATTCAAGTTGGCAACCCTCATGAACTCTTGCTGGAGCAAAGTCCATAGAAAGATGCCTTAGATGGAGTCAGGCCACTGGTTGATTGAGCTCAGTACTGTCTAGGCTGACTGGCCAGTGCACCCATACACTTTATGTGACCAATCTTGGGTATAAGCAACATTGCATGCCGACCCCCAAAGAATGCATGCTCTGGTTATCTCTCGCTTGGACTACTGCAATGCACTCTATGTGGGGCTATCTTTGAAGGTGACCGGGAAACTACAACTATTCCAGAATGAGGCAGCTAGATTGGAGCGGCCGCCGAGACCACATAACACCGGTCCTGAGAGATCTACATTGGCTCCCAGTACGTTTCTGAGCACAATTCAAAGTGTTGGTGCTGACCTTGAAAGCCCTAAACGGCCTCGGTCCAGTATACCTGAAGGAGTGTCTCCACCTCCATCGTTCTGTCCAGACACTGAGGTCCAGTGCCAAGGGCCTTCTGGTGGTTCCCTCGCTGCAAGAAGCCAAGTTACATGGAACCAGGCAGAGGGCCTTCTTGATAGTGGCACCCACCCTGTGGAACGTCCTCCCACCAGATGTCAAAGAGAACAACAACTACCAGTCTTTTAGAAGACATCTGAAGGCAGCCCTGTTTAGGGAAGCTTTTAATGTTTGATGGATTACTGTATTTTAATATTTTGCTGGAAGCTGCCCAGAGTGGCTGGGGAAGCCCAGCCAGATGGGCGGGGTATAAATAATAAATTACTACTACTACTACTACTATTATTATTATTATTATTATTATTATTATTATTATTATTTAGTTTGTTAAAGGTGCTGAGAGTTACTGTATTAAGAGACCCTCTGCTTCACTCACAGAGCTATAGTTCCCAGAGTTCCCTGGGGAGAAGGATAGCTTGTTAAAAGCACCTGAGGAACTGTAGCTCTCTAAGGGGGTCTCCAAACAACCCTCAGCACCCTTAACCAACTTCAGTTCCCAGAATGTTTTGGGAGAAGCCGTGACTGTTTAAAGAGGCGTGATACTGCTTTAAATGCTTAGTGCATTATTCTGGGCAACAACCATACGAGAAATATGTAAAATAACCGAACAAGTAATGGAAATTACCCCAGAATTGGCCCTACTAAACATCTTCCAAGATAATAATGCCCATTTAGACCACAAAGACCTCATAACCCACCTACTTTCAGCAACCAGAAACGTCATAACCAGACATTGGAGAGACCTGTCAGGAGTAAGCATGGACCAATGGTACCAAATAGTATGGGAAACAGCCTTACTAGAAAAACTAACCAACAAGCTGAAACTGACACGGGGACAAATAGAAGAGGATGCCTTCACCCCGGTATGGTTCCCCTTTATCACACACACAGCCCAACAAAAATTTACCGCCAGCATACAAATCAGTATGGCTAACCTGACCCAAAAATACCCACCCACTCCACTCACACATGAAAACAAAGACCATCATAGCCAATCACAAGTGAACAACCACACCCTTGGCCAACCCCAATCTCTCTCACCACCAAAAGAACACAAGCGAATAAAGGAGTACCAACACAAACAAAGCTGACATCAAGCCCTACATATATTAAGCAAAACAGAAACATCATCACCCACTCTCACCCCCATCCACCCTCCCACCCCCTGTCTACCTCGTTTTCCCTCTTTCTTCTTAGTGTCTTAACAAACGAAACTGATTTGCAAAAATGATACAAAAATGAGAGGCACTGCACACACCTTTGTAATTCAAGAAATCTTTAGTAAAAATATTTAATTAAAAATGCATAGTGCAGTTCTCTGGTTTGCAAATGTACCCAAAGCATCCGCTGTACTGCATATTCTCCCTACTACACACCAGAATATATATATATATATATATATATATATATATATATATATATATATATATATATATTGCCACCAGGTGCTCTCCAGCTAAGGGATTTTCATATTAGCACAAAGATACGATGCAGAATCTTCTGATGTTATGTTTTAATTTTTCCACGAAGAGGGCTTTCCCAGGGGTATACTCTGCTGGTTCCTAAGAAGAGCACAGTTTCAGCCGCAGATGGCCAGATTCCCTCTTCAATGAAGGGAGGAAGGAAACTCTACTCGCCTGCATCCACAATTTAAAGGTATACTGCCTCGAGACATGGAAGCTTCTCCTTTAGCTGCCATGGCTATTCTCCGTCGATTTGCCTGTTGCTGTTGTTTTACAAAAAAACCTGTAAGATAGATATACCTATACGTTTAATTCAATTTTTCTAAAAAGATGCTGATCAGGCTAAAATAAAAAGTGAGAATTTGCAAAGGGATTGTGCCAGGGCGAAGGAAAGATCCTGCCTTTATGGTACTAGTCATCTTTATTGGAGCTGCGCATTTTTCCATGGCAGAGTGGGATAAGCTCCAACATTTCTCCGATGAAAATAGGGATATTCCATTCTACATCAGTAAGCTTCTCCACATCTGATCTCGTTGCACACATAGACATCATATACGAATATATACACCTGCCACCTTGAGCCAATCGCAACCTCTCTGCCAAACCTACCTCGCAGGGTTGTTGTAAAGGAAATGTGTGCGAGGGAAGGCATCATGTGCAACACCTTCAACAGATAAATGGAATGGCATAAGATTTTAGAGGTAAGCTGCCTTGAGTCCCTGTCAGGAGAAAAGGCAGGATGTAATAATAATAATAATAATAATAATAATAATGGAAACTGTGAGAATGATCAGGTACATACCAGAGAGTAAATCCTATTAAACTCAGTGGGACTCAGTTCTGAGTAAAAATGCTTTGGATTGCAGTGTAAGGCTGCAAGTCTTTACCCAGTTACCTGGGAGTAAGCTCCACTGAATACACACACAGACACAGAAACCTCTTTTAATTGTTCTCCGAGACGAGGAAGGGACGGAAAGCGGGACATTCCAGGTTCAGTTCAGAGTCCAGGATGGCTTCTGCAATTCTGGGACTGTCCCTGGAAAATAGGGACACTTGGAAGGTATTAAGTGGTCCTGTGGTTTACTAGAACAAGATGTCAAATTTGTCCCTCTAAGTCTAAGTCATGGGTAGGCTGGATCTGGCCCAATCGCCTTCTCAATCCAACCCGCCAACGGTCCGGGAATCAGCATGTGTTTACATGAGTACAATGTGTCCTTTTATTTAAAATGCATCTCTGGGTTGTTTGTGGGGCATAGGAATTCATTCATCCCCCCCCAAAAAAAATATAGTCCAGCCCCCCACAAGGTCTGAGGGACAGTGGACCAGCCCCCTGCTGAAAAAGTTTGCTGACCCCTGCTCTAAGTCCTTGCCAGTTCATAGCTGTGTGTGGGTGTGGGTGTGGGTGTGCGCGCGCACACACACTCACACACGCGCGTTGGTAGCAAATGCAACATATCTAAAAGTCTTACATAAACAGTAAGTTCTTTAGGGAAATACTCCTTGCAGAGCAAGTTTGCTGCCAAGCACCATGTGGAGAGTATGTGATCTGCATGCAGAAGGTCCCATGTTTGATCCCCGGCAGCCGGTAAGACTGGGAGACAACCCTCTCTGCGATCTCTCTGAAGATCCACTGCCAGCCGGTGTGGCAAATACTGGAGCTATTTTCTATTCTAAATGGGATCCACTATCAGGGCAGCCACATCCCCCTCTTCTTCTACTTCCAGCTCCCTATGTTCCTCTCTCTCCACTTGCTTTCGTCTTCCTAATACATAAACCCACCCCCGCAACATTTCTCCAATGAAAATAGGGATGGCCTATTCCATAATGATAATGGTGTCACTGTTTATACCCCGCCCATCTGGGCAGTTCCCAACATATATAAAAACATAATAATAAAACATTTTTAAAAATACTTCCCTGGACCTTCAGATGGCTTGGGGGTCAGAAAACTCCATACCCTCCAGCAATAGCTGCCAAGTTTTCCCTTTTCTCGCGAGGAAGCCTATTCAGCATAAGGGAATTTCCCTTAAAAAGGGGGAGAACTTGGCAGCTATGCCTCCAGCGTCCTGCCATATACCCTCCAATACGTATTTCTGCGATGAAAATAGGAACGTCCAAAGGAAAAGTGGGACATTCTGGGATCGGATCAGAAACCAGGATGGCTTCTGTAAATCTGGAGCTGTCCCTGGAAGAAAGGGACACTTGGGAGGGTCTGCTAATGCTCCAAATATATGCTAGGCAGTATTATTATTATTATTACTAGTGGCAGTGATAGTACTAGAAGCAGAGTGCCCAATTTGCAATTCAGTCCGAAGTGCTCTGCTCTCGCCACCGCAAGCTTGTCGCCTGGTGGGCTCCCTTGTTTGCAGACAGGCGGCTCTCCCAAACCCCTGCCTTTGATAGTGGGATTCCCTGCATCTTCTATTTCTTCTCCATCTTCTGCTGCTGCATGGCCAGCAGGGTGAATCCTCCCCTAATGAACCTGCTCATCATGTATGTAGAAAGAAGCATCGATCTGACAAGAGAATCACCGCTGGCGCTGCCAAAGGAGAAGAGCGAGGAACCTGGAAAATCCATCACGATTAGCATCTGAAGGGGAGAAACAGCTCCATGGCGGGCAAGCCCTGCCTGACCAGGGAATCCTGGCTCAGTTAGGGGGACCCGTTCTGAGGGACTCCACAGCAGCCTCTGCTTTTCTTTCTCTCTTTCTCTCTGCGGCTGCATATATGCCAAGCATTTAAAGCACGCCTTTCCCCCCATCCCAAAGGAATCCTGGGAACTGTAGTTTGTTGAGAGTGCTGGGAATCATATCTCTGTGTAAGATAAACTACGGTTCCCAGGATTATTTGTATGTGCTTTAAATGTGTAGATGACAGGCTCCCTTCCATCCGTACAATTCTATGATTCTATGCAGCCTTTCTTTCATTTCTAAACACAGAAGGATCAGGGTGGCCTTTTGAACAGACAGGATATATCCAGGGGAAGTGAGATCCATCGAGCACCTGCGCCAGCCGTGAAATTTTTATATATTTCCTTGCTACTCCCATTTTATTAGTCACCCAATAAATAAATAAAAGATATATATTCTAGGCGACAGGCAATGATAGCGTGGAACAAAATTAAACACACAATGAAGTCGGCAACTCAAACAAGAAAACCAATAAAATCCAACCCAGCAAGAATTCAGCAATAAAATATCTAGCCCAACATGCAACAAACGCCTGGGACTCTCAGCCCATCAGCAACCGATTCTGCGAACCCATCAACAGAGCACAGCCCGCACACACCCCAGAGTAGCTGAAAACCGACCGATCGCCATCAATGTGCAGAGAACAAAACAACACCATGCTAAATAAATAACTAAACCGGGTGTTCAAAGATGTTAAAAGGCCTGGGCTAATTTATTTCACCAAGTATTCGCTTGGCACTGAAAATGTGTTAAAATAGGAACCAGGAAAGCCTTTCTGGGCAGAGCATTTGTCAGGTGGTGGTGGCAATACTCAGAAGAGGGCCTCTGTAGATTATGGGGTGGGGAACCTGTTGCCAACCAGATGCTGTTAGACTACAACTCCCATCATTCCTCTCTCCAACAGCCATGCTGGTGTTCTTTAAGTCAGCCTTTCGCCACTTGAGCCCAGTTCTGGACTACAGTTCCCATGAGGCCCCAGCCAGCAGCACGGCTGTAGACCAACAGGGACGGGAACCCTTTTCAACAGGGGGCCACATTCTATTCTGGGGAAAATTCCAGGGGCCACGTGCCAGGTCAGAGGTCAAAGTGGGTGGAGAAAACTGATGCAAAGTTTACCTAGTTTGCACACAGTGAGAAACACTTAACTGTGAAAAAAAAATGAAGAGGCATTCTCAGAGGTCATGGACAAATTCCAGCCAGGCAAAACCAATCAAGGTGGGTGCAGAGCAGGGCTGGTGGGGCTGTGGTTAGGGAAGGGGCCAGATAAGAGTTTGCAGCCACAATCAGCCTACAGTTCTAAAGCTCCTCACCCCTGCCACACACTTTTCTTCTTGATGTTTTTGGGAGTGGTTGCAAGTTGCCAGGGCGGCAGCTTCTATCGAGATTTGCTCCTGCAGCCCAGAAGACCCAGCTCCAGGGGCTTTTGGATAAAGGAGAATTACCAAGCCCTACAGCGTTGTCCAGTGGAAAGAGGAAGGCTTACCCAGCGAACCACGTTCAATTTCAGAAAAGGAGGCCGGGAGAGATTAACGCACATTTGACTCACAACAAAGGGGTGGGGAGGCGAGGGAGGGGATAAATTAGGCAAAATTAAATGGATCTTTTTCTCGCTAATTCGCAGACTGGCGTCCAAAGGGGATTGCGAATCAGCAAAGCCTCATTAGAGAGGTGCACAGTGTAATACCTTCTAACTCAGCAGGGTGTTGTTCCGCATTGGGAGAAACAGGCGCATTTTCACGGCCAAGGACAGACCCAGGTGCTTTGCCACCCTGTGCCCGCCCTGCAAACCCCGGAGGTGTGTCCCAGGATCGCTTTCAAAATGGCACAGAGGATGTCAGATTCCAAGGCGCAGGACATTAGGCTGCTGGAGTCAGCCTCCCTGCAATCCCAAGCAGCTCCCAGCAAAGGCAGGTGGCTTGGGGTCAATTGCTTCGATTTTTGCACTCTTGTATGCAAGCCCACATTCAAAGTTTATCTGCATTCACTCAAGGCTGGCTTTTCATAGAGTCGTGGAATTGTGGGGTTGGGACAACCCAACCTCTGTTTAGCAACCTCCAATGAAGGAGAGTCCACCACCTTCTGAAAAGTAATCTGATCCACTCTCAAAACAGCTCTTATGCTCAAAAGGTTCTTCCCAAAGTTTAGTCAGAATCTATTTTCTTGTCCTTTGAAGCCATTGGTTCGGGTATACTACCTTCTAGATACCTTCCACCTTCGGGTACAAGTTTGCTCCATCTTCCATGTGGCTGGGGAGCCACAGCATCACTGTCATAGCTTACCCTTCATGAATTTGCTGAATCCAAGTTGGTGGCCATCACTAATGACTCGGCGTAAGGCAGATTCTTGTGTTCATGAGAACCCACTGTTCTGCCTGCTTTTATGCCCTCCCTCTACCTTTGCCTTCACTTGTCTCCTCCTCTTTTGAACTTTGGATTGCAAGTTCCTTGGGGCAGGGAGCTGCTCTGCTTCTCTTCCACTTACAATCTTACATCCTGCTTTTTTTTATTGTCATGGAGCTCAAGGTGGCATAGATGTGGCTCCCAAACAGTCCCTCATCTAGGCACTGACCAGACCCCAACCTGCAGGGCTCCAGCCAGGTCTTCCCAGTAAGGGAGAGAGATTCAATTCAGTTCACATTTTCAGGCACCTTTCCTACCTAAGCAGCACCTTCCGTAAACAAGATGCAAACTGAAACACAGTTGTCCTTTGAAATTTACATGCCTCCAAATTTTGCGGCGCCGCTCTCCATCCAAGTAACAGCTACAGAAATGTGTGGACAAGTTGTGTGTGTGTGTGCAAAATGCCTTGCAAAAAAATGTGCGTTAGGAGAAATTCACACTAGAATGCCGATGACATTTCACAGGGACTTTTTTTTTTTTAAGTCATGAAAATGGAGAAAATGGGAGAAACCAAAACTAAATGATTCACCCACCCATAACCTGCAGACCACACCCTTTCGGTCCATGCAAGTTTCAAAGAGGCACATCCATTGATGATGGCTCATAAACAAACATACTTGGGGTGGGGTGTCAGTTTGGAAGACACTCGTAGGTCTCTTCCAAACCTGGGATCCTATGTAAGCAACTGTAGAATCAATAAGAGGATACCAACTCAACCAGTTTCTTTGTTAAGGTAGTGGACTTAGCTAGCCAAGTACACCCATTTACATATCCAAAGAGGTTGCCCTGTTGCCATAGACAAGCGAAGGAAACTTCCCTTATCCATTTGGAAGCGACATCACCTTGTAAAGTAGAAGAACTATAGCCAGAGCTTTATGTTTTAGTTTTGGCGGTGGCTGGAAGCTGAGGGCACAGAGTTGTGTTTTGCTGGATCCAAAGTGGTAGCTTGGGACTTCCCTGGCAACTGAGTAGGGAGGCAAGATCTGTTGGGGTGTCAATGCTGTGAGCCCCTCCCAACCTATGCTCAGGTTGTATACCTGTGTAAATAAAACCCTATATCCTAAAGAGACCACAGTGTCCATTGACCTTCATTCCAAGTTAGCCGAACCCTAGGTAAGTGCTGGAGTCTCTCGCCACTCTGAAATTAGGGTGCACACAACATTGGTGTCAGAAGTGGGAGGTTGCATTTCCTGAAGGAGGAACTGGCAGTAAGGTGTGCCTGAGTTAAGACGGAGAGACAGAGATATGTGCTGCTCTCTGCCGGACTGAAAGTTGCAGCTTGGGACTTTCCTGGAAAAATAATAATAATAATAATAATAATAATAATAATAATAATAATAATTTATTTATACCCCAGCCACTCTGGGCAGCTTCCACCAGAAAAATGAAATAAAATAATCTATTAAACATTAAAAGCCTCCCTAAACAGGGCTGCCTTCAGGTGTCTTCTAAAAATCTGGTAGCTGTTTTCCTTTTTGACATCTGATGGGAGGGCGTTCCACAGGGCAGGCACCACCACCGAGAAGGCCCTCTGCCTGGTTCCCTGCAACTTGGCTTCTCGCAACAAGGGAACCGCCAGAAGGCCCTCGGTACTGGACCTCAGTGTCCGGGCAGAACGATGGGGGTGGAGACGCTCCTTCAGGTATACTGGGCCAAGGACATTTAGGGCTATAAAGGTCAGCACCAACACTTTGAACTGTGCTCGGAAACATACTGGGAGCCAATGTAGATCTTTCAAGACCGGTTTTATGTGGTCTCGGCAGCATACTTAATGGGGAAGCAAGAACTGTTGGAAGGTTGATGCTGTGATCCTCTTCATCCTATGTAAGCGCTGGAACCACCGGAATCTCTCAACGCTCAGAAACTGGGGTTCACACAACAATATAAAATGAGGGGACTTCAGAGCCAAGGAACAAGAAGCGTTCCATATTCCACTTCTTTAGCATTGCCAGAGGGAGGGAGGGAGTCCAGATTTCCAAGAGGGAAACTTCCCTTCTTTTTCGCCTGAGCGTCCTATTGTGTTTCCACTGAGGAAGGTGGCAAATTGGATCAGAGACTGCAAGGCAACGGTGGCCATAAACCTTTCTCAGGTTGCGACTGACCCTGCCAGTTCCAAGGTACAGTACTTCATTAGCAGCAACCAGGAAAGAAACTGGGGGGGGAATCGCAAAATCATGATTAAGGAAGCCTCAGGCATTGACGCAGGAGGGGAGATTAAGAGAGCACAGTATTTATAGCTTAGGGGAGTGGGTGAGAGCCAGATGGGCCTTGGTGTGGCAGCATAAAATATTGCATGGGTGCAAGGTGGATAGAGGATCACCTCTCTCTCTCTCCCTCCCCCCCCCTTTCTGGGCTGCTGGAGAGGGAGGCATGAAAGAGATTTATTTCACGCCGCCTCTGAGGCAACTCTCACACATACGCATCTGCTGTTCAGTAGCAGATTGCGA
Source organism: Zootoca vivipara (assembly GCF_965207765.1). Classification (NCBI taxonomy): domain Eukaryota; kingdom Metazoa; phylum Chordata; class Lepidosauria; order Squamata; family Lacertidae; genus Zootoca; species Zootoca vivipara. The sequence goes on from NC_142589.1 coordinate 79,296,416, forward strand.
CTTGTTACTAGGACATGCGGTGTATCAGATTTGGGTTTTGGCAGAAAAAAATCTCACACGCAGCCTGGGTCTCTCTTGGGCGTTTGGCATGCGCCTGCCATGCAGAGCCAAATGCGCTAGGTGCCTGCCTGCATGTGCATTAGCAACTGCTCTTATCTCTGAGCATGGACAGAGATGCACACAATTCCCATTAGAATTCCCACCCCCAAATCCCAAACCCAATTCATTGCACACTTATTCCAAGAGTCTCCTGGGAACATTTAAGAAAAGCCATGTGCTGGGATCCAGCCCGTTTGCAGTAGCCATCCATCGAGGTGCTCACAACCTGGTCGACCTGGTATACTGCTCTTGAATGTGGAGGGTCCATTTCACTTCCATAGCTGGCAGCTGCTTAAACAAATTTGTCCGATCGTTTTTCAGAGTCACTGCAGCTGATGGTCATAAACATGCCTTGTGAAGTGTGCTCCATAAACTGACAAGGCATTTTCCGGCCGAAATGACTGGCACTCCTTTCAAAGCCCTTGCTGATCTCTGGACCATCTCATTGGCTAGAGCCGTTGCCCCTGAGTGCCCTCTCCTTCGTGGTGCCAGTTTGGCTTCTGATATAGTAGAACTTACGGTCAGGAAACAAGCTGGGAGAGGGAAGCTCTGGTGAAATGCAATTGCACAGTGTTGAGGGCTCATCATCGAACCTACCTAGTGGCAGTGAAGGCAGCAAAGAAGGCAAAGAGTGTGTCCTCGATGCGCTGTCCGGCAGAGCTTTTCCGGGTAGTGGGGTCTCTTACAGTCTGGCCCAAAGGAGGTGGCAGAACCAAGAGCAGTTCACTGTGACTCGTTTGCAAAGCATTTTGAGGACAAAATCTTCAACATTTTGCAAGAGGGGGTGGTTCCTGCCTGCTTGAAGGAGGCCACGGCAGAATCACTCCTCAAGAAACCCTCCCTGGATTTGGAAAATCAAAGTTGACAATCTTCCCTTCTTGGGCAAGGTTCTTGAGCAGGTGGTCGTGGACCAGATCCAGGCACTCTTGGAGGAAACTGATTTTCTAGGTGCATTTCAATCGGGGGTACAGGCCCGGTTTGGGCATGGAAACTGCTTTGTTATGATGATCTCTGTCAGGAGAGAGAGAAGTGGAGTGTGTTGCTGTTAATTCTCCCTGACCTCTCAGCGGCTTTCAATACCATCGACCATGGTCTCCTTCTGGAGTGGCTGTCCGAGTTGGGGGTGGAAGCGCTTTGCAGTGGTTCTGGTCCTATTTGGATGGTCGTTTCCAGAGGGCGATGCTTTGGCTCCATGGATCCTTCAATGTGGGGCTCCTCGTGGTTCAATTTTATCTCCTACGCTGTTTAACATCTACATGAAACCACTGAGTGGGGTTATCTAGAGGTCTGGAGTCCGTTGTGGGTAATAAGCTGATGACACACAGCTCTAGTTTTCCTTTACATCTGCAGGTTTGGCAGTAGATATGCTGGACCATTGTCTTGCCTTGATAATGGCCTGGATGAGAGCCAAAAAATTGAAGCTCAATCTAGATACGGCTGAGGCTCTGTTAGTGGGCAGTTCCATAGAGCGGATTGCTGGGAGGTTGCCTGCTCTTGAAGGCCCTGGTAGCTTGAAGGACCTGGTAGCTTGGGGGATACTTCTGAATTTTTCGCTGTCGCTTGAGTCTGAAGTGGTCTCAGTGGCACAGAGTACCATCCATCAGCTTCGGCTGGTGGCCCAACTGTGCCCCTATCTGGACAGGGATAGTTTCCCTTCTGCCATCTATGCTCTGGTAACTTCTAGGTTATATTACTGCAACACGTTATACATGGGGCTGCCTCTGAAGACAGTTCCAAAACTTTGTTGTTTAGTCGTTTAGTCGTGTCCGACTCTTCGTGACCCCATGGACCATAGCACGCCAGGCACTCCTGTCTTGCACTGCCTCCCGCAGTTTGGTCAAACTCATTTTCGTAGCTTCGAGAACACTGTCCAACCATCTTGTCCTCTGTCGTCCCCTTCTCCTTGTGCCCTCCATCTTTCCCAACATCAGGGTCTTTTCCAGGGAGTCTTCTCTTCTCATGAGGTGGCCAAAGTATTGGAGCCTCAGCTTCACGATCTGTCCTTCCAGTGAGCACTCAGGGCTGATTTCCTTCAGAATGGATAGGTTTGATCTTCTTGCAGTCCATGGGACTGTGGGACTATGAAGTATAATTTTAATTTTATTTCTTGGGGGGGCACTTTAAAAAAGGGGATCTAGTGCACATGGTTGCATTGTTTTGTGCTGTATGGTTTCATGACAGCCATATTTTCATAGAGGGGATGGAGAGAGCAAAATGATTTGGAGAAGTCAACATTTTACTCTAGAGCTTACTGAACTTTTTGCCCCATCAATTATTTCGAATAGTGGAACACAACTCTGGCTCATGCAGAATTAGAATTACAGAGATTGTCCAGAAGCCCATGTCCCCTGCACTTCAAATCTGCACAGTTGCTAGCCCCGTTTGTTTGCCCTCCCCATCATTGCTGCTGCCTTGAAGGCAGTTTGGTTTTCTCCCAGTTGTGGAATAAAAATGGCACTGCAAGGAACGATGGCAGTTTGACACCTGTCATGGCTGCAAGAGTGAATTGCAGCCCAAATGAATGTTTGCACGGATGATTGGCAGCTAGAATTAGCAGTGGCCCTCTGATTCATAGTCTATTTCTGACATGGCCCTCAGTGATGAATAAGAGTCATTCCTCTCTCCCCCACCCCAATAAAACATACACCCTGTCACACGTATGCACCCACAAATGTCTCCTAGGCTTTGAGCAGCGTCCCAAGACCCAATGCTCCCACCAGTACAGTGATGTGTTTTAGTTTAGAAAGACAAGCAACAAGTAACTGCCTGCTGTTTAAGAGGGGTGTGGAATGTTGAATAGAAATCCCAGTTAAAGCAGATGCTTCTCCTCCCTGCGGCTGCCGCTGCCACCAAAATTATTCCTTTGCCTCCACCAGCAGCGTTATGGGTGCAAATTCAACAGGTGTAGCTTTCCCCCCTCGGCTGATGAAATGCAGGAGCTCTACCTGGTGGATTTTTTGTTCATGCGCTGCTATAACCTGCCTGGTATGTGCAACACACATACACACATATCTCCAGTCAATGCACAGGTTTGAATAAAATATTAACAGACACCTTAAAAGATGAAAAGCAGGCTGACATGTTCTACCTGCCATCAACGGCTTCTTAGGGAGAGAGATAAAATAGCCTCACCGCACCTCCAGGAGATGTTTTAATAAATTGTTTTCCCTGATATCCTGTCCTTCCTCAAGACATACCTTCACAGCAACCCTGTGAGGACGCTCTGTACCATCACCCACATATTAGATCTTGCAAGCTGATCTGACTCCTGGTGAGTTTCACAGCAGAGCTAAGACTTGAACTGGGATCAGATGCCCACAGCTTTCATCATTCTCTTGTGCTTAACCTGGAGGAGGGAACTTACACCCAAGCTTTTCTGAACCAGCCGTCTCAACATCTAGATTCTAGACACAGAGCAAGAAACAAGCAGGATCGACCAAAAGGGGGGGATCCTCTCCCTATTGTGCCCATTGTGCAGATGGGGAAACTGAGCAAGGCAAGCAGAAGAACATTGTGGGGCTGGGCATTGGCGGAGTCTCCCGCTCTGCCAATAAGCCCACCACCCCAACAATAACAACACACACACACACACACACACACACACACACACACACACACACACAAAACTGCACGGAGCCTCTCAGAAGGCTAGAGGCCGTGGGAATGAGTCATCCAGCCAGCCACCTTCTCTGACTCTCTCAGATTAGTGCAAGCCCCTCACTCAGCCATCCCAGATCTTACATCTGGCAACTGAAACCGTGGCACCACCAGACACAATTGTTGCAAGCACTATAATAAGAACAAGTTTGCCTCCAGTTCCTTTCAGCCACCACCCTCTCCCCCAGTGCTCAGTGTATCCTACAAAACAACTCATGAGGCTGGCAAAATGGGTGTGGGGCTGGAATTGGGATGCCATGAGACAAGCCAAGAGATGTGCATTTTTATTATCATTATATATCATCCTCTCCATCTCAAACATATATCTCCTAGGGAAACAGTCCTTGCCAGGAGGCATCCCAGGGTGATGGACTCTGCCTCCAACAAGTTGCCTCCAAGTTGGGGATGGGGAAAGGTGGGGAATGGAGCAGGCAAAAAACTATGTTACATTGGGAGGTGCACAGCACAGGAGAGCATCAAATCCATACCCGCTTTAAGGCACCTACGTCCCACTTCCATCATTAACATCCCCTTAATGACCTAATGGTCAGGGGTCCCTTTACCTTTAATGTGGGGAGGGAGTTGAGGAGGAAAAGTCCCCCTGATTTTGGGGTGCAGTGGGCAGATGCTTATTTGATGTGAATTGTTTTCTGGGGAGGCGAAATCTCCTCTCGTCTCCCAGGTTTGGAAGCTGAAACATAGAAACATCTGATGGTTTAGGGTGTGTTGAGACACTTATGGCTCAATATGGTTGCTGAACCAGGGAGGGGGGAAGGGGCTTGCTCCCCTCGGACCTGTAGGGCCTCAGGTCCCATGAACTACTTTTGGCCAGGCGAAAATTCAGTTTGTTTATGTGCAGGATCCAGCCTCCTGTCCCAACCCGGCGCTGGTTTCTCTTAGTGCAGGATGTGGCCATTTCACTGGAAAGAGAGGAGTGGACCCCAGATCACTCAGCCTGAACTAGACTGAACCGCGGAGTGGGGACTCACACGCGCCTGTTCCTCTCTGTCAGAGTATATTGAAGGGCAACCAGAAATAATTCTTATTTAGCATAATTAATGAAATGAAATGAAATAAAAATGTTTGGGGTGGAGGAGCGGGTAAAGCATGCATGTCTCTGCAAAAGCGAGGTGGTGGCGGCGGCGAATTATCTTCTGAGATCCTTCAAAACTGAAGGTGGTGTCTATAGCAACTGTCCTAGCTAGAAATATATGTGAGATGGGGGACGTAAAGAAGGATGGCGGGGGAAAGTGTGGGATGGATTTAAAAAATAAAATTTAAAAATCTTAATGTTATTGAGAATTCAATTGCAGAAAGGAATCTTGGGACAAGATTTTTTTAAAAAATTTAAAGGTGGGTCGGGATCTTGGCACCATGGTACCAGATTTTTATTTTTAAAAGTGAGTAGAAATTTTGGGGCTGGATTTCTATTTCTTCTCATATATATTTTTCATAGCGACTGCGAGTGGAGGAATTAATCACACCTAGACGCCGTATTTTAACTAAGCACGGCTGAAACAGCACACATTTCCTAGGCGAGGCAAAGAGGTCTCTCGCTCCATCTCTCTTTTACCCCAATGGTGTCAACACAACACAACCGGATCTACAGTGGGTAGGTGGTGGGGGATGCCCTCAGGAGGCCAGAGCCTCGCGGCCCCCACCCGCCCCCGAGGGTACTATCGTGTGGCGTCGCTCCGCTGGAGTGATCGCTGACCGACACCAGGTTGTGGCTCAAATTGGCAGGTGTCTGGCGCGCGGTGCCCGGAAAGGAGGGAACGGGAACGGATCCGAGAGTCAGCGGCGACGAAGAACGACAGAGAGAGTAAGAAGTAAACGGGAGCAGGGAGGGAGGGAGGGAGGGACGGCTCAAGACAGCCCGTGGTCCCGATCCTGGTCGACAGCGGATCACCCAGAGACCCAGAAGCTCCCCAACACACACTTCTCCCCCGCCATCGGATCAATCCAAGCAGGAAAAGGGGATTTGGGTTGGTGGGTGGCGGGGAGGAGATGAAGGAACAGGCAGCCCACTCTCTGTTACCCCGACACACGCACACGCGCACACGATCCTCTGCCCCGCGAGCGGAAAGGGACCCCCCACGTCGCCCCAGCACCTACCTTCCTCTGCGCCTCCTCTCAGAGAGACCCTTTCCCACAGCTGTGGCTGAGCCAAGCCGGTCAGTTCCTCGCCATGGTCTCTTTCTCTCTCTCTCTGCCCGCCCCCTCCTCTCCACGTTGTTCTTCAGCAGGGCTGGGCGCCGTGTGCGAGCGGTGCCTAACACGAGGGGGTGGCGGTGAAAGCCCGAGAGCCCCCAGATCCTGGCCGTGTCTGAAGGGAAGCTGCCCCCACCAGCCAGAGAGTGTCCCTTCCACGGAGCCAGAGAGAGAGAGAGATGGAGAGCGAGCCCGCCTCTGGTGAAAGGAGGAGGAGAGAAGAGGAGGGGCAGCGGTGGTGCGGGGTGGGGGGAGGTTGTGGGAAGAGAGAAATGAGCTCTCAGGACCCACAGAAAGAAGCTATGGGGCGGGAGGGGGGTGCAAGGAAACCCCCGCCACCACCGGGAAAGGGAAGCAGAGATGCAACTCTACTCAAGCTGGGTGGTGGTTAGCAGAGCCCACATTGCCAGGGGGTCCACGTTTCTGCTCAAGGCAGCCCCAGCCACCCACTCAAGCAGCCGGACAGCTCCCTTCGCCCCGAGCAAATCAGTACCACAGTGAGTCTGGACAGAGAATAGGCATTTCAGCACCAGGAAACGGTGGACAGCTCCCGCAGACCGGACAGCGCATCCAATGTACTGTATTTGGGGAGGCGGGTGAGGGGCGTTGGAGAGAGAGCACGATTGGCATCTTACAGTGCAAAATTTAGAGTGTTGGTATCTCCACAATATTGCTTCTAAAGTTGTGTTTAGAAATGAAGTAACACCGAGAGTCGCATACACTTAAAAATAAAAATAAAAAGATGGTTTGACCGTTGTGGGAAGCTGGATATGAGGCTGAAAACCTTTGGTGTAAGCCCCAGCTCAGGCCCATGAACTAGCTAGCCTTGGGCACCTATCTGCACAGGCACAAATGCACACACTTCTTATTCAGCCTCAGTTCTTCTATCTGTAAAATGGGAATAAGGTTTATTGGCCAAGGCTTTTGCAAAGGCAAGAAAGAGGGTTGGACAACAGAACAATCAGACAGAATTTGTTGGTCCCTGCAGAAAAGGAAAAGTAAGGACTGAGGATTCCTCCTACTGTCTCATTGTTTCCAGCAGCACCTTAAAGACCAACTAAGTTTTTTATTTTGGTATGAGCTTTCGTGTGCATGCACACTTCTTCAGATACACTGAAATAGAAGTCCCCAGACGCTTATATGTAGAGAAAGGGTGGGAAGGGGTATCACTCAGAAGGGTGGTGGAAATGGGTGATTGACTGACTGATAGCTGTGGCGCTGTGGGTTAAACCCCAGAGTCTAGGGCTTGCTGATCAGAAGGTCGGCAGTTCGAATCCCTGCGATTCCCTGCTATATATGACCCAGGTGGCGCTGTGGGTTAAACCACAGAGTCTAGGGCTTGTTGATCAGAGGTCGGCGGTTCGAATCCCTGCAACGGGGTGAGCTCCCGTTGCTCGGTCCCAGCTCCTGCCAACCTAGCAGTTTGAAAGCACATCAAAGTGCAAGTAGATAAATAGGGACCGCTCCAGCGGGAAGGTAAACAGCGTTTCCGTGGGCAGGGTATAAATAATAAATTATTATTATTATTTTCTCCAGTTGCATGCTCTCCCCATTTTTGAATATTTTTTATTGATTTCAGATTTTCAGTACGAGACGTCTCGAGTCAATTAAAAAAACACTGTGCATTAACATAAACTGCAAAATAAAACAGGCACTGCCTTTGCAAGGCTTTAAGTCATACATTGCAGCTAGTTTATAAGAAAGGTACTGCGCATTTACAAACAATGAGATAGTTACAGGTAGGTAGCCGTGTTGTTTTCCTTCCAGCAGCACCTTAAAGACCAACTAAGTTTTTTATTTTGTTATGAGCTTTCGTGTGCATGCACACTTCTTCAGATACACTGAAATAGTCCCCAGACTATATGTAGAGAAAGGGTGGGGAGGGGTATCACTGATCACTGTTGACGACTGTAAAGTAAAGAAGTAAAGGTAAAGGGGCCCCTGACCATCAGGTCCAGTCGTGTCCGACTCTGGGGTTGCGGCGCTCATCTCGCTCTATAGGCCGAGGGAGCCAGTGTTTGTCCGCAGACAGCTTCCGGGTCATGTGGCCAGCATGACAAAGCTGCTTCAAACTTGATGTGCTTTCAAACTGCTAGGTTGGCAGGAGCTGGGACCGAGCAATGGGAGCTCACCCCGTTGCAGGGATTCGAACCGCCGACCTTCTGATCAACAAGCCCTAGACTCTGTGGTTTAACCCACAGCGCCACCTGGGTCATATATAGCCAACATGCTTACAGTACAGTAAGTCTAATTAAAGCAAGGGGTTAAAACCATAAAGTAAGCTGTCCTGCCTGGATTTGCTCATCTTGGGAGGGACTAGGTAATCAGTCCTATTGTTCTCCATCAGTCTATCTGAGAAGCCTTTCTTCCATAGAACCTCCCATCCAGAAACGGATGTGAGGAGGTCTGAGCTGATTGCTGCAGCTCAGACCGCATGGATCTTACAAGCCTCTCTTGAGTTTCTGTACCCAAAAAATTTGGGAACTTTCACCACTGCAACTAAGCCAAGTTTTCTGTCTGTGTAACTTTTTCTGAATGCTGTATGGAAAAGTACATGAATCTGACCTTTGGATAGTTTGTAAGTACAGTGGTACCTTGGTTTACGAGCTTAATTCGTTCCGGAAGTCCGTTGTTAAACCAAAGTGTTCTTAAACCAAGGCATGCTTTCCCATAGCAGTGGGGGACTCAGTTTACACTCAACAGGAAGTGGAACATGTTCTGCTTCCAAGGCAAAGTTCACAAACCAAAACACCTACTTCCGATTTTGCAGCGTTCTTAATCCAAGTTGTTCATAAACTAAGCTGTTCTTAAACCAAGGTTCCACTGTAAACTATTTTTAACTTACCAAACGTGTGGACTTTTTCTATGCTGGGAAAACTTTGGGAGGAACTTGGAAGGGCACATTCCTTCCAAACATTCTGTATTTCCCCGCTTTACTTTGCTGCATATTCTCTGATTTTAAATCTCTATTGGGGTTCTCTCACCTGCCCCAAACTTGGATCTTGGCTTCCAAGAATTCTTCTTTCCATATTATTATTATTTTCTTCTCCTGCATCAACACACAGATCACCTGATTCTCCCATATGCATGCAAAGAATTGGTCAGAAGGCACATTGATTGATTGATTGATTGATTGATTGAATGCATTTACATTCTGCCCTTTTCTCCAAGGAACTCATGGTTCTTCCCCCTCCTCATTTAATCTCCACACAACAACCCTGTGAAGTAGGTTAGGCTGAGAGAAAGAGTGACTGGCTCAGGGTCAAGGCTTCATGGCCTAGTGGGGATTCGAACCCTGGTCTCCCAGGTCCCCGTCCAACGTTCTAACCCAGGCATCCCCAAACTGCAGCCCTCCAGATGTTTTGGCCTACAGCTCCCATGATCCCTAGCTAACAGGAGCAGTGGTCGGGGAAGATGGGAATTGTAGTCCAAAACATCTGGAGGGCCGAAGTTTGGGGGTGCCTGTTCTACCCATGATGCCACACTGGCTCTCACAATGGCTCAGCAGCCTTGCTGAAGCTAAGCAGGTGTGGGTCTGATCCATTTCTGGATGGGAGGTACTATGGAAGAAAGGCAGTGCATTTTTTATTTTATTTTAATTTTTTTCAGCAGCAGAAGGAAAAAGGGAAGCCATGCAAGGTAAATGGCTGGCTGAAGTAGGAACTTGTGGATTAAAAGGTTTCCCGTCCTGTTGAAACCATCAACACTTTAATAATTCTTTCAGTCCTCAGTCAGGGGTATAGTCAGGCTGTCTGCTGGTGATCCTTAACTGCTTATTTTAAAGCAAAAAAAAATTCCAGCCATGCTGCAACCAAAGACAGCACAGGGATAAATCCTTAAAATGGCTACTAAGGCAGAAAAGGCAAAAAAAAAGACTAGGGGGGGGGACCTGGTGTCCCATATTCAAGAAAGCAAGCCATACACAACTTCTGGAAGAGAGAGGACTTGTCTGAGGGATAAGCACAGGGCCTGAGAAATAGACTTGTGTAAAACTACCGTATTGGAAAGGGACCCAGGTGGCGCTGTGGGTTAAACCCCAGAGTCTAGGGCTTGCTGATCAGAAGGTTGGCGGTTCGAATCCCTGCAATGGGGTGAGCTCCCGTTGCTCGGTCCCAGCTCCTGCCCACCTAGCAGTTCGAAAGCACGTCCAAGTGCAAGGAGATAAATAGGGACCGCTCTGGCGGGAAGGTAAACGGCGTTTCCGTGTGCTGCTCTGGTTCGCCAGAAGCAGCTTTGTCAATGCTGGCCACATGACCCGGAAGCTGTCTGCGGACAAACACCGGCTCCCTCAGCCTATAGAGCGAGATGAGCGCCGCAACCCCAGAGTCGGACCCTTGCCGTATTGGAAGCACTAGACTTAGGGATCCAGCAACCACTGTTGAAAATGCCCACCCTTGATTTGCAAGACAAATGAATGGACATGGAAGAAAGACCATGTCAGAGGAATCTCCACTTATGAGGGATCCTTGAACAATCAGAGAGGGGCAGCGCTTCCGTGGTGCTCTGATCACACACACACACACACACACCCGGCCAAAAACAATTGCTATAGTTGTATTGTTTCCAATGCCCCAAGTAGACCCTGTGAAGTTCGTAGACACACCTAATCGGGGCTCATGAATTTCAGTGGACTGCATCCAATGTTTGCAATTCACCTAGCAAGGGCTCTTGCATTAAAGGAAGGGCGAACGTTAATGTTGTGCTTGTGAGAATCTGTTGGACCATGGATGGAGCAATCTATTGCACAATGAAGTTACCAGCAGTCTGCTTACCTGTACTCTTGCACAATTCTGCTTGTGCATATTTTACAGGGGGCCAAGTAATTTTAACTTAGCACTATACTGGCTACAACACAGCGGGTCTACTCTGAATGAAACCATTATGTCCATGTATACAACGCACTTACCTCTTATATATGTACTTACCATATATATATATATGTTCATAGGGATGAAATAGTTTTTTTAAAAGGTTATCGGAAGGATGCAGGAGAGAAGAAAACAGGGGCTTGGTCTACACAAGCCCTGCAGGCAGTCCCAGCTGAGAACAGATGGAACAAGCCCTCCCTCTTCCCTACAAGAGGAACTTCAAAGAGAAACCTTTCTTTCCTCACAACAGAAAACCCAGCAAATATCTGTTCCTCTTCTGGGAAATGAACAAAAAAAACCCAGTTCTTCTCTGAGCAATATGGCGTCCTCTTGATTCCTGAATTCCGGCTTCCAAACATAAAATGCCGGGTTTGGAAACACCTGAGAAAGCATAATCTGAATGTCAGTTTATTTTTAAGCATGTACTTCTCACTCAGCCGTAGACCTTGGGAGAGTCAGAAAAAGAACTTAAAAGGAAATGGGAAATTAACCTGCTTTGGACAATGAAGCGGGATATGCTTTCCTCTTCCCTCCTTCTGATTACTGAGCAGAACAGTCAGCGAGAGAACGAGTACCAACAAAATGATGAGCACCGTCTACAAAAGAATCTTCTGAGCACATTTCAGAGGCTATATATATATATCTGCACAAAAGCAGTGCCGAAGAACCTCCTGTTGGTTTGAGAAAATGGTGCCCAGAGCCTCTCTGCTTCGAGCTAGAAGGCTCTGTATTTTACTAAACCTCAGTTGGCAGGAAAATTGGGGGAGGGGGAGGCAGCAGATCAAAGGCCCACACTCCACACCCTTCGAAACAGCCTACCACCAAGCCCACCCCCTTCCCTGTTGTCCTGGAGTGAACATCCCGCTTGGATGGCCAGATCATTCCTGGCGGGGAGTGTGGTGTTGTTGTTTACCGTGTCCAAATCTGTTTTTATTTTGTTTTCTTCCACTGGAGGGAATTGTGTTTCTTTCTTTTACTTTATTCTACCAGCAGGAATCTTCCTTCCGTTTCCCAACCACTTCCGCCTTTGGGCTCCCACCCACATTGGAATGTGGTTGGAGGAAGGTTGGCCATCTTTGAATTGGACCGTTGGACCAACAAGAGGTTCCCCGTCCCTGTCGGAGAAAACCCCACAGGGAACGGCATGCCACATCGCTTCCCGAACCGAGAGAGAGGCTGCTGCTGCTGCTTCGCCAGCTGTGCTAAGATGCTGCAAAACACTTCCTAATTATTGCAATTCAAGCTTAATCCGTGCCCTCTCTCCTGGGCCATCTGTTCGTCCTCACTAACAGAACCTAGTCCCAGGAAAGATACAACACCCGACGTTTTTCTACATGCCGAGAAGCACATATCTCTGCTCAAGATGATGAGAAAGTTGCCGGAATGTATAGGAAGCTTCTGTATACAGAACAGGGCTGGAGGGTTAAGACATTTTAGAGGCCCCAAGCACTGAGAAAATGGTTGTGCCTCCGTAAGCGATTCAAAGTTTTAAAAAAATACTAACCTGCAAAATAATTTTTTAAAATAAATTTTAAAAACACCCTAGATTTATAGCAACAAATGACAGGATCCTATTTCCTCGAGTTATTTTGATACATGTTAGCAGGGCGCCCCCTTGGTTTCGGTAGGGGATTAAGTAATAAAGAGAGAACAGGAAAATGGGTTGTGCGTAGTAGCGTGTAACAATCATCTGATTTTTCCCATAACTGATTTTTCCCAGAGAACCATAGAAGGAACGAGAGCCTTGTCCAAACTCCTGCAATGCAGGAATCTTTTTGCTCAACACAGGACTTGAACCCACAACCCGGAGATGTAGAGTCTCATGCTGTACCAGCTTAGCTCTCTCTCAATGACGACTTACTTTTTGAAATATTAACAAAACCTCGATTCACTTGGGCTTTTGTTTAAGTCTGTCTACTGGGTAATCTGGCACTAATACGGAGTCAGACCACTGGGTCCACCTCGTTCAGTCTTGTCAGCATTGACTGCCAGCAGCTTGCCAGGATTTTAAGAAGAGCTTTTTTTCTAACCATAACTGGAAATGCCAGAGGTGGAGACTGGAAACTTCTGCATGCAAAGCAGATGCTCTACCCCTTCACGTCCACCTCGCCTGGAGGAAGGGCAAGAGGCACAGCTTTCTTCTCCTCCAGCTGACTGCTTAAGGCAGAACTCTTCAGGCAGTGTGGGCTAGTGGTTGGAATTCATAAGCTGTGCGGCTTCTGGGATTCCAGCCCCAGCTCTAGGCTGCATGGCCAAGTCACAACCCAGAGATTTGCGTTGCCAAATTACAAGAAAGGAGATTCCGACCGAACTTTAGGAGGAACTTTCTGACAGTAAGAGCCGTTCAGCAGTGGGACAATTCTATTCTTCTTTGAATTAGAAACCTTCACCACAAACACAGAGAGCAGATCCTGCTTAGTGTACAAAATTTATTTCCTATTTATAGAGTTCTTGGTCAGGCCAGCCTCTTTGGGGAGTGGCAGGGAAGAGATGGAATAGCAACGGTTCACAAGGAGCCTCGTGCAAGAGGTTTCTTTCCTGAGGCCAAGAGGCCAAGACACATCCAAGAAACGTTGCTTGGGGGGGTCCTGGGCAGACCCAGCATCTCCTTACTCCCTCACCATAACCAGTGATTTGGTCCTCATTTCCTTCTGCGGTGGCATGGCAGAGCCTGGCAGGTCCTGTCCCTCCCTGGTTTCTGGGCAAAGCGAACAGGCAAGAGGGCGCAGCTGCTCCCATCACTCCTTTGGTCCTCTCCCATCACCATCCTCAGGCTTGGCATCTTGGTGCTGTGCAGGAAGTGCCACCTGGGCCGCCTGGCCAGCCACTTTCAACCGGAGCCGCTCTAAGAGGCACTCGGCCGTCTGCATCAGGCTATGCTATTGGAGGCAAGGAATATGGGGGTGGGGGAAGAAGCAAGAAGACAGGTTTTATTCTGAAGGAATTTGCTCTGTGCTCATCCCTAAGTTCATCAGGCGCCTCAATAATGGTCCCTCGCAGCGAAGGCTCAGGACTTCAATACCTCAAGGACCACCTCTTCCCATATGAACCTACCCAGACCCTGAGATCATCTTGTGAGGCCCTCCTTCGTGTGCCCCCTCCTTGAGAGGTCCGGAGGGTGGCAACACGAGAACGGGGCCTTCTCTGCAGTGGCTCCCTGTCTGTGGAATGCTCTCACCAGGGAAGTTTGCCTGGTGCCTTCATTATACACCTTTAGGCGTCAGGCAAAAACGTTCCTTTTTAACCAGGCGTTTGGTTGATCCAATTTACATCCTATGCCCTGTTAAAATGTATTTTGTGGTTTTATATCTTGATTTTATTCTGTGAACCGCCCTGAGACTGCCAGGTATAGGGCAGTATATAAATTCAATCAATTATTATTATTATTTCATAACGTTTCAGGGGACACCAAAGGCAATAAATATGAATAGAGAAGGGAATCGTCATTGCACAATGCAATATGTGGGAAGGAGGTGAGGAAAGCTTGAAAGGGCTCCCTGCAATTTGCCAGCCACTCAGCAACAAAAAGGAGAAAGCTCCCAGAAGGAATCAGTGTGGTATAGTGCTTAGAGTGCTGGACTAGGAGCTGGGTTCGAATCTACACTCCAGCCATGAAGCTCACTGGCTGGCCTTGGAGTCAGTCACTGCTTCTGAGCCAAACTTTCCACACAGGGGTGTTGTAAGGATAAAATGGGGAGCAGGAGAAGAACCGTCTATATCACCTTGAGCTCCTTGGAGAAGTGGGATATAAATGTAAAAAATGAACAAACAGGAATGATGGGCTGTGACACTTTGAGTCAGACAGTCCTACCCAGCATTCTAGAACTGGGAATAAAAAAAAGTTTTGTAATGTTAAGCTTTGCTGAATTAGGGGGGGGGAGAATATGTCAGCACACGAAGCTAAATTTTAAAATGGAAGGTTGGGGGGGTGATTCCCCACCCAAAAAATGTGTCAGAAGCAAAAGTTGGCAGCTCTAAGCAGATTTGACACCTGTGGATCTGGGCTTTCTGCCAACTCATTGCAGTTAAAGAATGCAAATCTGGCTGGAAGTTATTTGGGATAACTTGTCTTTAATTTATTAGGCACTTTCAGATGGTGTTTATTCTCTCTGCTTAGTGGGCAAGGCAGAAGTCATTGCCAGTCCTCAGCGATATTGCAGGCCTCTTCACTGAATGTTGCCCTTTAAAATATTTGAAGTACCTAACCCTCTTGCTTCCAGGAATACAAAGAAGGGGGAAACTGTGCAGTCCTTATTCTGCTACAGGGGTAGTGAAAACCAGCCCTGGGTGCTTCTTGCAGCAATATGTGAAAGCAGCAAAGTGTTTTGGAGAAAAAGGAAATGAAATAAAGCTGAAAACCTGAAATGGATGCGCTACGGCAGCCTCTCTTAAACTTGGGTCTCCAGCCGCTGTTGGGACTACAACTCCCATCATTTCTAGGTAGCAGGACCCATGGTCAGGGATTGTGGGAGCTGCAGTTCAAGAACATCTGGGGACCCAAGATTGAGAAAGGCAGTGCTAGGGCCTCTCGGGGTTGGGCTTGGTGAAAGTGCCTTGCAACAACCCCTACCCCACCTGCAATACACACACCTGAAGGATATGCAGCCCTTTCAGACAAACCACAGCCAGTTCACAGAGGCCGTCACAGGTGAGGTCGACATACTCCATGGACAGGAGGGGGCTGGGGAAAGTGCGCTGCCAGAGCACGTGGAACTCCCCGTCAGACGGGCTGGAGGGCTGGACTCCTGCTGTAGCATTCGGGGCTTGGTACTTGTAGCACAAAAGCTCCTAGAAGAAGAAGAAGAAGAAGAAGAAGAAGAAGAAGAAGAAGAAGAAGAAGAAGAAGAAGAAGAAGAAGAAGAAGAAGAAGAAGAAGAAGAGGAAGAGTTTGGATTTGATACCCCGCTTTATCACTACCCAAAGGAGTCTTAAAGTGGCTAACATTCTCCTTTCCCTTCCTCCCCCACAACAAACACTCTGTAAGGTGAGTGGGGCTGAGAGACTTCAAGGAAGTGTGACTAGCCCAAGGTCACCCAGCAGCTGCATGTGGAGGAACGGAGACGCGAACCCGGTTCCCCAGATTATGAGTCTACTGCTCTTAACCACTACACCACACTGGCTCTAGAAGACTAGGGAACTCTATAGTTATGTTGCCTGAGATCAACCAATGAGCATTGAAGGATACTGACAAACTGCTGTGTCCAGTTCTGGGCACCACAATTTAAGGAGGATGTTGACAAGCTGGAGTGTGTGCAGAGGAAGGTGACCAAGATGATCAAGGGTCTGGAAACCAAGTCTGATGAGGAACAGTTGAAGGAGCTGGCTATGTTTAGCCTGGAAAAGAGGAGACTGAGAGGAGATAGGAGAGCCATCTTCAAATATCTGAAGAGCTGTCACATGGAAGACAGAGCAAGCTTGATTTCTCCAGCTCTGGAGGGTAGGACTCGAATCAATGGCTTCAAGTTACAAGAAAGGAGATTCCGACTAAACGCCCGGAATAATTTTCTGCTGTTTGACAGTGAAACAGACTCCTTCAGAAGGTGGTGGAATCTCCTTCACTAGAGGCTTTTTAACTGAGGCTGGAAGGCCATCAGTCGGGGATTCTTTAGTGGAGATTCCTGCACTGCACGGGGTTGGACTAGATGACACTTGGGGTCCCTTCCAACTTTACATTTTTATGATTCTATGTTTGTACAGGGTTTTTAAGGCTGTTAGAGTCTGGCCTGCAGGAGGCAGCCTTAGCTATCATTTGCTAGTTCCATTTTTATTTTGTTTCGTGGGTTGCTTTGTTATAACAGCCCCTGGCGAGGAACACTGGGGCACAGTTTAGGTTTAAAATACATAAATAAATATAAACAGAAACTTATGGAGCACGCCAGACCGGAGAAGGCTGCCCAGTAAGAGCACCCTACGACCCTAAACCCATCCAAGCCAACATGGTGGGTGAAGGCAGATCTCTCACTCCCTGCTGACCTGCCCATAGGTGCCAAGCAGGATCTCTGGTTCACGGTCAAAGTTGACATCGGTCACAAGGGCACACAGGACACTGTCGTACTGGTCACTCAAGGGAAGGACCAGCTGGTCGTCCAGGCCTCTCTGCAGCACATTCCTGGAAGGGGGGAAGGAATAAACAACAACACTGGGTGGTATTCAACCAAGTTCTACTTAGAGCTGCCATGCTGAAATTCAAGTCCATTAACTTCAATATGCCTATGCTGAGTAAAACATAGCTGAATACCAGCCACTGCCATATAAGAATAAGGAGGCAGCAGATGCCGATGACGCGATCAAGAGTGGTAAGAGTACCACTCTATTCTGCCTCGGTCAGCCTACTTCTGGAGTACCGCTTCCAGTTCTGGGTACCAGAGTTTAAGAAGGATATTGACAAGCAGGAACGTGTGCAGAGGAGAGTGACCGAGATGATCGAGGCTCTGGAGACCAGGCCTTATGAGGAACGGTTGAGGGAGTTGGAAAAGAAAAGACTGAGAGGAGATAGGGTAGCCATCTTCAAAGATCTAATAATAATAATAATAATAATAATAATAATAATAATAATAAACAACTTTTATTTATATCACGCACTCCCCTGCCAAAGTCGGACTCAGGGTGGCTAACATCAAATATATAACATTAGTATAAAATCAAACAATAATTAAATTACCTCCTAAAAACAGGTCAAAATAAATGGCTTTCTGCAGGGTTAGGGTTGGGAACAGTAAGTGCTCAGGGTTAGAGGGTTAGGAACAGTACGTGGAACAAGCTTGTTTTCTCCTGCTCTGGAGGGTAGGAACTGAAACAATGGCTTCAAGTTACAAGAAAGGAGATACCAGCTAAACATGAGGAAGAACTTTCTGACGGCAATAGCTGTTAGTAGAATGGACTCCTTCGTCGGGAGGTTTTTAAGCAGAGGCTGGATGGCCGTCTATCATGGATGATTAGCTGAGATTCCTGTGTTTCGGGGGGTTGGACTGGATGACCCTCAGGGTCCCTTCCTACTCTACGATTATATTATTCTATGCATGTCAGAAGAGCCTGCTGGATCAGGCCAATGGCCCGTCTAATCCAGCATCCAATTGTCACAGTGGGCAACCGGATCCCTGTGGGAAGCCCATAGGCAGGGGCCGGGCACAACTGCAGTTTCCAGCAAGTGGCATTTAGTTCCGATCACGGAAGCAGAGTACAGCCATCGCGCCTAGTATTTCATTTGGTTTTTGTTTATTTATCAAGTTGGTACACCACCATTCATTCGAAGATCTCGGGGCAGTTCGCAGCATAAAAATACAGAATAAAAACACGAAAGCACCAAAAGCCTTATCTCCATGGGGCAAAGGGTGGACTTGATAAGCCGCCTGCTCTCCTGTCTCCACTCACCTGTAGACAACAGACAGTTCAAGAGTGCTGGTGACTAGAACACTGTAGCTCTGCGTCTGGGAGCCAGCATTACCTGCAAGAGAAGATACAAAGGTTAAAAAAACACATACGGAAGAAACCCACACCAGAGAAAGAGCGGAACTGCCTGCACAGTTACCAAATGCTGTTGAGCCTCAAGCGAAACAGCCTCTCATCCTACACATCAGCCATGTCATGGGCAAGCTACATGTGGAAGAATGCTGGGAGTTACCAGCTGGGGAACCCCCAGGGGAAGAAGACTCAGAGCCTGGGGAGCATTGGTGGGACGGCAACGAGTGGTCAGAGGGAGAAGACTGGGAGGAGGTGGTGGTGTCGGAAGCTGAAGAGGTAACAGGGTTTAGTGAGCAGGAAGAGGCTGTGGCAGACAGCAGTTCAGAGGCAGGAGAGGAGGGCCGAGAGGCAGAGATGAGGCAGGCTGCCAAAGAAACCAGGGGCCTCCCACTCCCGCTGCGACCAGATCCCCTCCCCCGCAGGGCTCCCAGAGCCAGAAGAGGTATGAAGAGGGCGAAACAGAGACAGCCACACCGACAGAGTCTCAGGTTGCTTGGGAAGAACCCGAGCAAGGAAGAAGCCTAGGCAACTGTGGGAAGACAGGGAACTTCATGTCGGAAAGGCTAACGCCAGACTGCCCCAGACTCCAAGAGCTTTCCTGTGGCCAATCCCTGGCTGCCGCTACCGAAGCGATCCTCCTCTTCTGAGAAGAACACACACGATCCATGCATATTCCAGCAGGAATGAAGAAGCCAAAAGTAGTACTAAAGCTACTTTATTGTAAGGCTAATTACACAGTCCATTCTCTGTTTCTCTGCTCGTAAAACTCCAACAGAACAGAGCTAGGCATCTTGCTTCTTACTCCATAGAGAAGCAGAAAGAAAAGGTACAGAAAGAAAACATCACATGATCAGGAAGAGATAACATAGACTTCCTCTCTCACACTGTAACTCAGACTCACTGTGTGAAAACCAACAGACACATATGCTGCTGCTGGAGCAGCAGAGGGTATATAAAAATCATAACACTTCAGTCCTCCCAACTGCCTCAATTGGACAAGATCTAATGGGAAGAGTTGCTGTGCTCCCTAGACCTGGCTTCCTGAGCTGCTTGTTTCTTTGAATAGAGTTAACTTCACCTGCTCCTGGCACCCGCTCCTGACAGCCATCCACAAGCTGGTGCCCTCCAGATGTTGGCGGACTTCAACTCCCATCATCCCAATCTGGCAGCGGAAATGATCAGGGATGATGGGAGTTGGGACTCCACCATTTGCCCAGAGGGCACCAGCTTGGGAAAGGCTGCCTTCTCTCCACCTGAGGTTGCAGAGAGGCCCATGGCCCCCTCTTGTTTCTTACCATTTGAAGCCACGGTTCCTGAGGGGTCGCCTGGACGGCAGGACGTTGGCAGAGCAAACACCAGGACTTTGGAGATGGGACCGTCTTGCTGGATGTTCCAGCTCTGCAGCACCACTTGGGCAAAGGGGAAGAAGGGGCAGAGGGGACAGTCAGCCAACACCACAATGGCTGAGGCTTCAAGAAAGGTGCTGCCAGGAAGATTTATATACCACTGACTTACCCCCCCCCCAAGATGGTGACTAAGCAGTTTACAAGTATAAAATCAATTATAAGATATATACATTTTATTTTTAAAGTTCCATAGAAACAGCTATAATTTAAATTTGCAATAAAAAACAAACCAGTGACAAAGCACAGCACTTAAAGACATTTGCCATATATACTCGAGTATAAGCCGAACCGAATATAAGCCGAGGCACCTAATTTTACCACAAAAAAATGGAGAAACTTATTGACTCGAGTATAAGCCTAGGGTGGGAAACACTGGGTCCAGATAGGGGTTAATAAGAAAATAAAAAATAAAAGGATCCTCTGCTCATGGCTACACCCTCCGCTGCCGCCTCTTCACCCCCACAGCAAGGACGGAGGAGCAGCAGCAGCTGCAAAGGCTACCACCTCCCCGAGGCACACCACCCCTGCCCGCGTCTGCTCTTGCTCTAACCGCCACCGCCTCAGGGTCACCGCCGCTGTCTCAGGCAGAGTGGGGTGGGCTGGGGGAGGCGCGTGTGGGCGGATAGAGGGAAAGAGAAAGAGACCTGCCTGGCTCTCCCTCTCTCACACACCCGATGCCTGTCTCTTCGGATGGAGCGGGGCAAAGGGCTGGGCGCGTGAGGCAGAGGGAGCGAGCAGAGCCAAGCAGATGTTTGCAGCGCCGTCAGCAAACCGCCCGTACGGGCGGTGGCGGCTGCAGCCGCGAGCAGGCGATCCTGCCGCCGTACGGACGGTGCACGCATACATCGTACGTAGCGGCACTGTGCATGCACCGTATGGTCGGTTTGCCCCACCTCCCACCCCGGGTACCGTTCATGCTTCGTTCGCCCCTGCCTCACTCGAGTATAAGCCGAGGGGGGCTTTTTCAGCATTAAAAATGTGCTGAAAACCTCGGCTTATACATGAGTATATACGGTACATAGATCAGGAAAGCTCACATTCAAGGGAATGCCTGCTTAAACAGAGCCGGTGGAATGCCAATAGTGATAGGGGCTTCTCATACAGGGCCTTTTGATTTCACCCTTTGCCAACCTGGAGCCCTCCAGCTGTTTCGGTCTACAACTCCCATCAGTTCCTGCATGCTGGCTGTCAAAGGCTGGTGTACCAAGTGCTGAAGCCTGGGACATTTGCACAGCCAGATCCCTCCCTCCAAAAAGATTCCACAATGAGCAGAGAAACTTGTCAACCTCCTTTTAAAACATCACAAATAAAGAAAACTTACCTCGACTGGCTGGTTCAACCTGGGCAACTCGGATGTAGCCGCTCTGGCAACCAAAGGCCGTGATCCGTTGCCCTGAGTTTGGAATGTTGTACACATCTAGCCAGAGGACGCTGCAAGGGAGAGAGGAGGGCAATGATCAATGAAGCGGGTGGTTTCCTGGGCGAAACAGAGGTCAGAGAGAATGAAGGATGAATGAAGGATGCAGAGTCCGCCCCTTGAGGCGAGGAGTACAACTGATCTCTACTCACGAGTAGCCCCACTGAAACTTATGTACTTAAGTTAATCGTGCCCATTAATTTCAAAGTGTCTTCTCCAAGTATGAACAAGGTTGGATGCAAGCCTTGGCACCTAAAACCTAGAACACGGTTTTGCTTTTCCCCTCCTCCCTCCCCATCCCTTCTCCTTTTGTGCTGTGTTTTTTAGGTTACAAGGAGAGGCTGGGCCTTACGTCTCAGAGCTTCTGTAAGCCTCCTTCCTGCGCGCGCACACACATACAGTAGTACCAAAACTTCCTCTCCCCCTCTCCCCCTCTTGTTTTTAATAGCAAACCAGTCTTCCTACTTGCTTGGCAGCTCCTTGAGTTCAGGAAAGAGGTTCTCCACCGGCTGCTCCTCAAACTGGTGCAGCTCTTCATTCTACAGAGGAGAGGAGCAATGCTGTCACATCAGGGCGCCTCCAGCACAACGGGGAAACCAAATCTTGCCTTCATCTGGTGGCCTCACCTCTTTGTATAAGTGGATAGCAGGGTCATTGCCACTCAGAAGGAAGACCGTCTCCGGCTGGTCAGCAACCTGGACCCTGCAACGAGAGAAGTAGCATTTTCTTTTCTTTTTTAAAGAGCTTTGTATGAATGTCCCCGAAATATTTTTTACAATTTTAATTTATTTAGAGTATTTGTATCCAGCTCTTCAGCCAAAAGGGCTCCCAGAGTGATTTGCACACAAACAAAAAGGGACAAGCAGGGAAGTGGGTTTTTGTTTTACCAGGCCTTTACAGAGAGATGAGAAAGGGCGAGCGGCATACTTACTCTGCATGGTACAGTTGGAATGGGGTAAACTGCAGTTCCAGGTTCAAGCAGCTCTCTGGATAGAAAGAAAAATACTCCCTGAAAACAAGAAAATAAGCCCAGTTTCCATAGCTGAGGGGGGGGGGGATAATATAAATCAACCTTCTCTGGATCATGAACATGCCCCAGGGGAAGTGCAGTCGTACCTTGGAAGCCGAACGCCTTGGCTCCCAAACAAATCGGCTCCCAAACGATCAAAATCCGGAAGTGAGTGTTCTGGTTTTCAAATGATTTTCAGAAGCCAAACGTCTGCCGCAGCTTCCAATTGGCTGCAGGACACTCCTGCAGCCAATCGGAAGCCGTGCTTTGGTTTTCAAACAGTTCCGGGAGTCAAATGGACTCCCAGAACACATTCTGTTTGAAAACCAAGGTACCACCAAAATCAAAAGGAAGTTGTAGCTCTCAAAGGTCTGGTATTACCCAATTTGGAATTCTGAGCAATTGCGTTTTTAAGAGCTTAAGGTGCTAGTCCACTGGGAGGTGGCTTCAGAAGTCTTCTCTGTTGAAAATGCAAACATGCCATGTATGCTGGGCTTCATATCTTGGCATAACTAACTAGAATACCTAATGGCTTTTAACTTCCAACTCCCACCCCTTGCTTTGCTAGAAAATCCATGTTTTGCGCCAAATTCTGCACTTTGACTCCTACATCTGTGAAGGTCTTCTAAGCAGTTTTGATATATTTTGCTTCCAGGACATGGGTTTTCAAAGACTAACAGGGAGATAACAGAAGAGATTGGAGGGAACTTGGGGCACCGATTTCAGGGTTAGGTGGCAAAAACAGATACTGAAGGCTCACGTGCGATAGAATCTAAGTTGTATTCAGATCCTGGTTCATAGTCGCAGTAAATGTTAAGGAAGGGGCTGGCTTTGTCGCCGGAATCCTGTGGAGATGGGAAGAGAAACAGGCAAAGCTGCAAGTTCATTTCACATCAAGAAGACTTTTGCAGTACACATAATCACTTAAAGATGAGTTCTACTGCATCAAACCAAAGTTCTATCTAGTCTTCCTTTTCCAAGCCAAGGAAGGCTGTCATGGGGCTTAATCCAGTAATAATCTATGTTATGTTCTCATTTACCTACATACTGCTTTTTGGCCCAGATGCCCCAAATGCAGTAAGCAGATGTTTATACAAATATATATATATAAAATGAAAGTACAACAAATACAGCTATTCAAAACAATATGAATTAGCAAAATCACTAATTACACACCAATCACACCAGTAGTGCTGTAAAGTGGTTGTCCCGAGGACAAGAATTGTAAACCATTGTGTTAATTTAAGTTACAACCTGACCCAAGGCATGTTTTCTCCGAAGCAGGAGCAGCCAAAATGGAATGGCACATCCTCTGAGGCCCCAATACCTAAAGGATTACCTTTACTTGTGAGGACCTACCCTGTATACCTGAAGGAGTGTCTCCATCCCCATAGCTCAGCCCAGACACTGAGGTCCAGCTCCAAGGGCCTTCTGGCATTTCTCTCATTGAGAGAAGTGAAGCTACAGGGAACCAGGCAGAGGACCTTCTCAGCAGTGGCGCCTTCCATGTGGAACGCGCTCCCATCAAATACCAAATAAATAATCAATTTTATGACTTTCCATAGACATCTGTTTCAGGAAGCTTTTAATGTCTGATGCTTCGTTGTTTTCCTTTATATTTTGTTGGAAGCAGCCCAAAATGGCTGGGGCAACCCATTCAGATGAGGGGCTTACTATAAATTTTATTATTATTATTATTATTATTATTATTATTATTATTATTATTCCCTGATGTCAACGTCTGAGGTCTCTTCCCTGCATGCCACCTCCGTATACAGTATTAGGTTTCCACCTTTCAAAAGCACTGCTTGTGAAGAACATGCAAGCGACGCATCATTTCACAAAGGGATGAAAGCCACACATACCTTAATGAAGGTGATCCCCACCACCAAACCCCTTTTGGGAGGTGATTTGTTGAAAGTGTCAATGGAGACGATCTCGGCATCAACTGAGAAGCAAAGAGACACACAAGGAGACCATGGGCTAAGGGAGATCAGCTGCCAGCAGTCAGCGTCCAACAAAGATCACGCAAGGAGAGAGGGAAATGAATGAAAGGCTGAACTGAGAGATTTCCTCGTGTACGTGGGTGGGTGAGTGTTTTTTTGGGGGGGGGGCAGCAGAGAAAGAGCAGGAACCTGGGTCACCCGGTCCCTCATTCCAACCCACAGACTGCCCCCCCCCACTGAGCACACCTGCCCCATTACCTGGGATATAGGTGAACTGCAGCTCCCTGGCCACGGGGCGCAGCTTCTGCCTCAGGTCTTGGTAGCGGAAATAAATCACTTTCCCCTTCAGGGTGGCGGCCAGGAGCCCCCCGGGGCCGTCCACGCACCCCCCGGGGGCAGTGGGCACGGAGACCCCCAGACCCGCCCCAGGCCCAGTTTCGGAGCGCCAATGAGCTTTGGATGCCCCCAGGGTCTGCCCTGGACCCTCGGAGACCCCCACCTCCTCCTGCCCCAGCCCCGCCCCCGAGAAATCCTCCTGCCCCTGGCCCCGCCCGCCTCCGCGGGCCGCCCCGGGCAGCGCGGCCAGCCCGTAGATGTTGCTCTGGGAGGAGAAGCGACTGAAGCTGTCCTCCGAAAACGGGCATTCCCGGGAAGGATCCATTCCGGTTCAGGCACCGCTACGGGCAGCCCGGTCCTCCCTTCCCCACCATTATTTGAGAGCTAGGGGTAGGGGGCCTTCCGAAGGTGACGTCGCCGGGCCGGGAGGCGTCGCGGGCCTGTGACGCTCGCCCGATTCCAAGATGGCCTCTTTAGGCTCCTTCCCGTTGCTTGGCGCCATCATCATCATTATTATTATTATTATCATCACCATCACAGGGCAGTTTGCAACATAAAAACACAAACGTCGCAGTCTGCAACTTGCGCGGACGACGTTTAAGGGTGGCATTTTAAAATAATAATATACAACTTTTAAAAATTAAATCAAAAGCAACGAAGAGGTGACTCCACCAAGCATAGCTTTAACAGGTTAAAAAGAATTTGAGGAACCTGTCTAAGAGAGTCACCACGCCCCATGTGAGAGAAGAAAAAAATATGTGATAACCAATAAATATATTTAAAATAAAATGGGTTGCAGATGGTTAGATTAGATGACCCTGCCATAAGAATAAAAAATATTCGTTTCAACCCTTTGGGAATTTACACAGACTGACATCTTCATGGGGTTATTGCTAGGGCTGTAATCTGCAAATGTTTAATTAGCATAATCGCTTCATGCTTTTATTGAAGATTAAATTATTATTTATTGAATTTATATACCGCCCTGTACCTGGAGGTCTCAGGGCGGTTCACACAACAAAAGGTGCCCTCTAATAGTTAAATAGTGGGGCCAAAGTGGGAATGCCCAGGTCCAGAGGGCACCAGAAAACACCAGAGATTGGAAATTACATCTCTCTTAATGATTCGCTCCAAATGCTGATCTATGGTAGTTTTTGAACAGGTGACAAAGACACAGCAGGAAAGTAATGCACTTCAATGTGCACCAGGCCTTGACTGTAAGCGCTAGGAAAAGGAGACCCTTTTATGAGCAAATGCAAAGCCATCACCAATTGTGTATTGATCCATACCAGGCATCCCCAAACTCGGCCCTAGATGTTTTGAGACTACAACTCCCATCATCCCTAGCTAACAGGACCAGTTGTCAGGGATGATGGGAATTGTAGTCCCAAAACATCTGGAGAGCCTAGTTTGGGGGTGCCTGATCCATACTCTTAACACAATATCTTCTTCATTTTTCTTCTCATTGTCCATTAGAAGGCAGTTTTCTTCCTCTGAAGCCCCACCTCCACTATACATTTAAAGCAGTAATGTGCCACTGTCACCACTTCCTGGAAACTGTCATTGGTGAATAGGGTTGCCAGACTCAATAGAGGACAGGAATTCTGTGCCTTTAATTGCCCTGCTCTCTTTTGAGTCTGGAAACCTTAAAGAGAAACCAGCAGAAAGGGTCTGCTGGTTTCTCTTTAAGGTTTCCAAACTCAAAAGAGCGCAGGGCACTTAAAGGCACAGAAGTCCTGTCCTCTTGAGTCTGGCAACCCTATTGGTGAAGCGTGCTGAGAGTTGGCATGAGACCGCTATTGCCTTCCCAGAGCTATAATTCCCTGAGTAGAGAGATTGTTAAACCACTCTTGGAATTGTAGGCGCCTGAGAGGAATAGGAGGCTCATAGCCACTCTAGGCACAAACAACAGTGCCTAGGATCCTTTTGGAGGAAAGCCACAACTGTTTATGATACTGCTTTAAATGTATAGACATGGGGTTCAATATTTTTGTAGCTTTTCTTCCAAAATATAAAATCCACAGACAATGCAAGTCAGCTGAAATGCATGTCCTTTAAACCTACAGCACTGCCAGGTCTGGGGCTTCTTTCTTTCTCTTTCTTTCTTTCTTTCTTTCTTTCTTTCTTTCTTTCTTTCTTTCTTTCTCTTTCTTTCTTTCTTTCTTTCTTTCCTCTCCCCACCCCCACCCCATGCTTTTATATTGTGATGTGTTTCAAATGCTCCTTGTTGCAATATTCCCCATTCCCAGAAATATCCCCAATATTTAAAGAGATGGTCCATTACTTCTAATAATTAGTCAAATTTATTAAAGACTTAACACTGAAGAACTGCATTCTTTTGTCAGGCTACTGAAAACGGCACCTTGGATATTTACAATGCATTATGTTTGCATTGTTTCCCCCTCAAAAGCCAGTTAAGCAAGTCGTACTATGTATAGTTTAAGCCAGGCAGACAAACTCGGCCCTCCAGATGTTTTGGTACTACAACTCCCATGATCCCTAGCTAACAGGACCAGTGGTCAGGGATGATGGGAATTGTACTCCCAAAACATCTGGAGGGCCGAGTACTTAGCTATGAGTGATCGCCAAAGAAGAAATGCCTGGTTTAAGCTCATTGCCACAGCCCTAGAAAATATGGGGCTTTATCAAATTTTACACACACACACCCACAGGCTTCCAGTCACGTGTTACCCAGCTGGTATTGTACTCAAGTGGGAGGGCAGCATAACAGCAGTAACATGAAAATATAACTTGGCTCCAGCCCAAGTGATCATGGAGAGATTGAGATGATCATTTGCTGCAATCTACAGCACAAGTAGAGGCTTCACCATCTCCAGTGGAAAGCAGATCACATCAACTCCCTAAGCGAGGGCTTGGGTACCTGTGCTTGCACTCCAGGTCTTACTACAGTAGTTCCAACTCCCAGCCAGCATGGTCAATGATCAGGGATGTTGGTGAGGGTTTGTTCGCAGCCAAATCACAAATGCATGTTTTGCTAAACAAGCACAGGGCTGGCACACAAGAGTTCTTAAACTTCCTAGTAACTTTGCTGTATTTGCTGTCAGCGCTGAAATGTAAGTAAACCTTTTTGTTTGTTTCTCTAACTAAAAAAAGGGTGGTTCATTCTCTGCAACGGGGGTGAAGAGGCGGAGGTCAGCAGGCCATAAATAAAAAGCACAACTGCCTAATTCCTAAGCTTTCGTAAACTGCAGGTAAAACATTTAAGTTACCTTAGTTACTGTACATGGGATAGGTGGTTAAAATTTAATCTACAGATTTAATACTCAATCCCATCTCCCACATAGTCCAGTATCATCTGGAGAGCCAATGTTCCCCAACCCTGCCATAAGCAAATGTGCTTCATGTGCAGCTGTCTACCAGCTCTATCTGGTACATTGGCTAAGACCCTACCTGCCTGCGCACTGTCTTGCCAGTGATACATGCACTGGTTATCTCCCGCTTCGACTATTGCAATGCGCTCTACGTGGGGCTACCTTTGAATGTGACTCGAAAACTACAATTAATTGAGAATGTGGCAGCTAGACTGGTGCCTGGAAGCAGCCGCCGAGACCATAGAACACCAGTCCTGAAAGACCTACACTGGCTCCTGGTACATTTCCAAGCACCATTCAAATTGATGGTGCTGACCTTTAAAACCCAAAACGGCCTCAGCCCTGTATACCTGAAGGAGCATCTCCACTCCCCATCGTTCAGCCCAGATACTGAGGTCCAGCACCGAGGCCTTCTGGTGGTTCCCACACCGTGAGAAGTGAAGCTACAGAGAACCAGACAGAAGGCCCCCCCATCAGATGTTAAGGAGATGAGTAATTATGTAACATTTGGGAAACATCCAAAGGCAGCCCTGTATAGGCAAGCTTTTTAAGGTTTTACTGTGTTTTTATATATGCTGGAGGGATGCAGGTGGCGCTGTGGGTTAAACCACAGAGCCTAGGGTTAAAGTCGGCGGTTCAAATCCCTGCGACGGGGATGAGCTCCCGTTGCACAGTCCCAGCTCCTGCCAACCTAGCAGTTCGAAAGCATGTCAAAGTGCAAGTAGATAAATAGGTACCGCTACAGCAGAAAGGTAAATGGTGTTTCCGTGTGCTGCTCTGGTTCGCCAGAAGCGGCTTTGTCATGCTGGCCACATAACCTGGAAGCTGTACACCAGCTCCCTCAGTCAATAGCGTGAGATGAGCGCCGCAACCCCAGAGTAGGTCACAACTGGACCTAATGGTCAGTGGTCCCTTTACCTTTACCTATATATGCTGGAAACCACCTGGAGTGGCTGGGGCATCCCAGATGGGCAGGATATTAATAATAATAATAATAATAATAATAATAATAATAATAATAATAATAATAATAAATTAATTATAAAACTATGTTTTGTGTTTTTGTACAGCTATATCAAATGGCATGGGCAAAGGTAGCTGAATTTTCAAAGCACACCTGGTGCTCTAAGTAACAGTTTAGGCTGAGCACAGGAATGCTGAACTCACAAAAAGTTGGATGAAGCCCAGCCAAATCTAGGTCTGATTTCTGCTCTGGACGAATGAAGAATACGCTTTTGCTTTGGCACAAGAGACAAGACCCACCCTAGGAAACTCTGCCTCTATAAACTGCCACTGACAAAATGAGGTAGGCCAGAACCTAGATGATGAAACCTCCAAATTAAGCTGAGGTTAGGTATATTCTGCCCATGCTGTCGGGGGGGGGGGGGGGGTACTTGCAGCATTCAGAATGGGATTTGCTTTTTAAAAACAAGTTCTGATCAAAGATAAACTTTGATGCATCTTGACAAGTCTAATGAATTTTTAGGGACAGTGCAGGGGAAATAGTAGTTAGTAAGGTTCACTGTACTTCATTTAAAAAAACAGAATTATGCAAGATAGCACAACTCTGCTTTTACGGGCACTATGTCTCTCCCTCCCCCATCTTTTAAAAGTGCAGAATACACACCACACTCAAACCTGCAAAGCAGCACCGCTCAAAACACGGTGAGAAGCTGCAGGTCAAGTTCACCCAAACATAGCTGCTCCGGTTCCAAATCCATCACAGGAAAACGTCTGAAGACTGAACACACATATGCACAGCCAGATTCAAGCATGTAATTGTGTTTTTTATAGACAGAATCACAGCCAGTGCTCAGAAATAGAAATCACAACTTAGAAGGGTTGACGGGAAGGTGGCAGAATTAGTCCTGGAACACTGATGGGAACAAACAGCATGGAGAGCCTAGGCCTGAAGACATGCACGTCACTTAAGAGAAGAAGCAGGAACTTTATCTAGAGAGGCTATTGTTAGACAAAGATTACTATAGTTTGGTTTTCCACCCATGCAGATTTTATTACTCGTTGCTGTGTGCAAGTTGTTTTTCTATAATCAAGAGTTACTTGCTGGTGGACATTGTAAAACATGCAGCAGCACTTAATTTCACCCCCCACCCCACCCCTTTGAATAATAAAAAGTTCAACATGAGAATCCCTCATGAAGATATCCACCCTTTTGTCTCAACTACATGATAAAGTTAGGTGTTTTTTGTTTTTTGTTTAAGCCAACACAAGAGGAAATCCAGAGGTGGGGGGGCAGGGGGAAGCTTTAGGACAACAAATACAGAACACAGAATACTTGGCAGAAGAATTGCTCCCTTCAAACTAAGCCTGAAGGAAAACCATGCAAGAGATGGTAGCTATCAAGACAGCCTGCACACACAGAATTACTAGCATTAAATAGGTTTTTGGCTACCTGCAGCATGGCTCAGGATTTGTCTGCCTCTTGCTATGCAGGCAACAGGAGAACAAACACCCTATATCCCCTAGTGACCGGCAAATGGATATGCATTACGACCCCATACTCGTGTAATATTGTATGGGTGACTGGCACCAACTTCTAAGGACAAGGGAAAGAGCAAGGGTAACTCTTTCCTACCTGAATTCAAAATGGTAAACTGGGCTGGAAGAAATGCTTCTTGCAGCCTGGAAAAGAAGAGTCAGCATATACACCATGTAAAGTATCTAGAATTTCTAGTTCTCATATGCCTGGCAGGACTTGAAATGGGGGTATGTGTGCCAGCCTCCACTTAAGACCCAGCTCAGGCAGCTTCATGTCAATCATTAGAATTAGAAAGCAATGCTACCCTTTTTGATGGGACAAGCATTTGATACAAGGAAAGTGGGGAAAGGGGCTGCCATTCAATTGCTGCCTGAGGGAGGGAGGGAGGCTGGAACTGCTCTGGAAGATGTGGTTTGAGGTGTGTAATGGGATGAGGCCACGAGGATGGGGGCATCTCCTCTACTGTACAGAAGAGGCTCCTTTCCACCCCAGGGCGAGCTTCCAACACGCTCTCTTCTGGGAGAGAGGAAGGAAGCTGGTGCCATCATCTGAACCCACTAGAGAGACTTTTCAAACGTTAAGCCATACAAATTATTTTAAAGCCGTCAGAAGAAGCTAAAATGCTGGCTCAGAAAGCAACGTGCTCAGATCTGGGGAGGAGCAGCGAGGCAATGGAAATGAGAACTTCATGTTACAGCCTTCATGTCTCTCTCCAGCTGGAGTCAGTCCACGGGCGACACACTCCCTGGTCCTGTTTTCTGCAGTACTAAGAGGCGGCGGCAAGGAGAGAGGTGATGAGAAAGGGAGCAGTAATAAACCATTTGCCATTCAAGTCCAGTTCCTTTGGGCCAAAACCCCTCTCCTCCCCCAGAGCCAATCCACACAGAGTTCTGCAGATGAGCGGCTGAGGGTTGTGGGATAGTAGTGGCTTAGCGTAGGTCCTCCTCTTCGCCCTGTATGGTTTTCTTGATGCGCAGGAGCATGGTGGTGAGCCACTGGTCCAAGCGAGAGATGGAGTCATACTCCTTCACCTGATGGGGGGCAGGAAAGAACAGAGATGCAATAAATTGTGCCTGTATTAACCAATTGCCATGGTCCTGAGGCGGGTTAGTTTTAACCATTTTAAAACTTTTTGGCATTG
Source organism: Zootoca vivipara (assembly GCF_965207765.1). NCBI lineage: Eukaryota > Metazoa > Chordata > Lepidosauria > Squamata > Lacertidae > Zootoca > Zootoca vivipara. The sequence goes on from NC_142589.1 coordinate 79,327,799, forward strand.
TATTTTTTGTACGCTGCTTAGAGACAATTGTAGTTAGGCAGCATATACATTGTAAGTTGTTTTTAATTGTTTTTAATATTGTTTTTAATGCTGTAACACGCCCTAGGAAATAATAAAAATAGTTGTTGCTGAAATATAATTAATAAATATATTTAAAACACAATACTAAAATCAGATTAAAACATTAGCCAACCGATGGGGGGGGGTTTGTCCTAAAAATATGTATCTCAGGCATCAGCGAAGTCAAAGTAAAGAGGTGTTGTCTTCAGCATATGACAGAAATTATATAATGGAAGGTACCAGGCACACTTCTGGGGGGAGGGAGGACCACAACCTAGGGGCTGCCACAAAGAATGCCCTTTCCAGGGCTTTTACTACCAAAACCTTTGAGGATGGTAGAACCACCAAGAGGGCCTTCAGGGGTGGGGAACCTACAGCCCTCTGGAGGCTGAACTACAACTCCCATCATACCCGGCCATGCTCGCTGGGGCTGATGGAAGTTGTAGTTCTCCCTGACTGAAAGGCCAAGTGTTCTCCATCCTTAGATTCTAGGTTAGTGGACACTAGATGTCACACCTCCCCACCCTCTGACTATACATCAGGGTCTGGTGACTTCTGTTTCAGTGTATCTGAAGAAGTGTGCATGCACACGAAAGCTCATACCAATGACAAACTTAGTTAGTCTCTAAGGTGCTACTGGAAGGATTTTTTTTTATTTTTTTGTTTTGACTAGATGTCACAGCAACCCTCTATGTTCACACTAGGCCCTTGAGGAAAACACAGCCTTACCGATTCAGTGTAGCTGTCAATGTTCTGTTCTTCATGAGCATCCAGCAATTTCTGTGAGGGAGACAGAATATTGGTGAACTTATGGATCAGTTCCCAATTACAACAAGATGGCGAATCAGTGTCCCATTGCACCCTAACAACTAACAGAAGATGATTTTTTTAAAAGATGCTTTGGGTATGGATTCTTGACTGGCTGAATGTTATTCTGATAACAAGAGTGTATGTAATCATGCAATCTCGAACAGATCCTATTTTAAACGAGTGATGGGATGGGACGAAAAAGCATGTTGCAAAATTTGAATGGCTTTGCATCTCCAGTCTTTTCAGTTTGTTTGATCTTCATGCTAAGAAGCTCCTGTGTGCCTCCTCGACATCCCCCCATCCCAACCACCAACCTTTTGTTTGTCCATCCTTGCTGACCACAAACAGAACCTCTCATTTCTTGCTCACTGGCATCTTATCCTTTGTACAAGAACACTGAAGAGCTTCACAAATTCAATCATAAAGTTTAAGTAAGCTGGAGTTCCCAAACTGTGGTCCACAGACTGCCAGGGACTGCAAGCTCAAAGAACAGCAGGTGCAGCATATTAAATATTCATATTTATTTTTTATTATATTTCCATTGCTTCTTTTAGTTCTCATTGTATTTTATTATTATTAGACATTATTTTATATTATATGGAATTCAAATTGGTATGCCATAAAATACACTATAAGAAATAACAGAGGCAATGAAAATACAATTTAAAATCATTTAGCATCTAGTACAATTGCTAGAACAGGGTGAAAAATCATTAAGTGGTCTGGCAATTTTCTCGGCAATTTTTCTGGAGGGCGGGTTATGGGTACCACTGAGCTAATCCACGGTTTCCTTTTGTAGTTCAAGACTCACAAAACTTATTTAACCACCAAATGGATGCATTCTGACAGTGACCAGGACAGTAGCTCCTACAGATGTCTACATCAGCCTTTGAAGGCTAGATAAAAACTACTCACTTTAACCAGTTTGCACTCTCTGGAGTCTGAGAAAGCTGGGAACATTTCTTCATATTTCTGTACAGCCAACTGATTTTATAAAAAGAAGAGAAGATGAGAAATGCAAGCAGTTAGCTGTTGGTCATTCAAAGGCCTGTTAGTAGAGCTACTAAAATTTTAGAGTGCTTGTTACAGGTAGGTAGCCGTGTTGGTCTGACGTAGTCAAAACAAAAAATAAAAATTCCTTCCAGTAGCACCTTAAAGACCAACTAAGATTGTCATAGGTATGAGCTTTCGTGTGCATGCACACTGTGCATGCACATGTATCTGAAGAAGTGTGCATGCACACGAAAGCTCATACCTATGACAAACTTAGTTGGTCTCTAAGGTGCTACTGGAATTTTTTAAATTTTTTGTTTCAAATTTTAGACACTAACACACTACAGAAGCCCCAGCTCCTTCCTCCAACATGCTGCAAAGCCTCCCATGACAGCGCAATTACTCAAAGACATTATCAACCCAGATCCTTGCTCCTATATGGCTTCATTGACACATAAGTTAAACACTGGTATTGCAAGCTGTCAACGTGCACACCAGCCTCACAAACTACTCCCTCTCCTCTAAGAACAAGCTAAAAGAAATCCTGTTTGTAGAGTTTTGACTCAGGTTTGTGGCGGAAGAAAGCTAGAGAGCTAGACTTGCCCCAAATTCTGCCTTTCCCCATTCTGAACACATCCAGAGGAAACCAGACACATTAAACAAAGCAGGGGTTCCCAAACTGTGGTTCTTAGACTACCAGTAAACTACCGGCTCTACCAAGGTAGCCCATGGCATGTCTGAATTTATGGTTGCAAACAGGAGCCAGCACATCCATTGCATTAAAAATATTGATTTAGAATTGCACTTTTATTGCTTCTTTTATTTCTTATATTGCATGTCATTGCATTACAATTCAAATTATATTGAACTCCAATAGCAATACAATAAAATATATGTAAGAAATAAAAGCAGCAGTAAAATGCGAGTAAAAATCTCACAGCATCTAGCACAGCACATTATGCTAGTCATATAATAGTCAGAAAATTAATTAAGTGGCCCCACCAAGACCCTCATAAATTTTCAAGTGGTCTGTGGGGGGGGCAAGTTTGGAAACAGCCCAGACAGTCACTTAGGATGCTGGATCTTGTCAACACCAGACTCAAAGCTTAGGAATCTCTCTAGGAAGACAAAAAACAGTTGCCCAGACCTTGGCATTGAGCATGTCAATGCAGAAGTGGCAGAGCGCTGCCTTGAAGAAGTACTCCTTGGCGCTGTACTTCAGCAGAGGGCTGTCCATGGCGCTGGTGCCCACCTGGAGATGCCAAAGAAGAGCAATTCAAGCAAAGCTGCAATTTTAACTTGGGGCCCCTGGAGACTCTTGCCTTTGGTTCCCTGGACAGCAACAAGAGAGCAGGTCCTTTCTGTGGTGGCTCCCCATCTGTGGAATGCTCTCCCCAGAGAAGCTTGCCTGGTGCCACCACTACATGCCTTTAGGCGCCAGACAAAAGCATTCCTCTTTACCCAGGCCTATGGCTATTAACTAATCTATGGCCTATGAAAGTATGGGTGGAACTGTTATTATGATGGCTATTTCACTATCAGGCTGTCTGTCATTATGTTTTTAAGTATGTTTTATCATTGATGTTCTGTACTGTGATTTTAATGTTGTACACCACCCTGGGATCTTGTGATGAAGGGTGGTATATAAATGAACAGGGGCAGGTTTCAAAAAGGGAGCCTTTCCTTCACGTTCTTTTTCTTTTTTTATGGAAGCATGCTATAAATTAGTGGCTGGATTCTTTTTTCTCACTTGAGGAATTTTGAAGATGCCACAGAATTTGCGAGAGAATTGCAGGTTTTCTACAAGGTAAATTGCTTCATCTTATAGCTATGAAGTGGGGATGTCCAAGTACAGAAAGAGGTGCAGGTGGGAGAAGAGGCAGGCTAAGAAAATAGCCCTGATTCCATTGGACAACCACTGTTAGCAATCTCCCTGCAAATGATCAACAGCGAAGTGTTCAAATAGTCTACACCTGGCTACACAAGATGCTAACTGTGCTGAACATGATCTCCAGGAGACGTTGCTTGTCTGATTGGCTTGAAAAATTGTTCTGGAAGTTGCAAACTTTTTGAGGGGGCTGCAGGAGGGAACAATAGTATGTACAGAACAAGCAGTGATAAGTCTTTCAGCCAAGGTTAAGTCTCAGGAGAAGGTGGTATTTTATAGTTGTTAAGAATCATTTCAGCTTTAAAAATGCTATTCACTAGAACCACTATTTATTTTTCCTATTTCCTGGTTTTCCTCCAGGTATCAGTATCCTGGGAGGTTTAGCTTTCATTTATGAGAAAAACCAAGCTTCTAGCCCTAATGCCACAACATGCTTGGAAGGGTGAGAGATATCCCTGTAACCTCAATAATCAAGAGTTGAGTAAGCTTTCCAAAGTTTGGAAGGCTTCAGTACCTGCACATCTTACACATACCTGCCCTACAGTTAGCAAAACAATGTTTATTCAGTTGACGGTATGCAGAAAGTATGGACACATCAATATTCAACTTTCCTTATGTCAGAATTTGTATTGTCTAGATGTGTTATTTTAACTAAAACATGTGGTACACCGTCCTGGGAATGGTTTCATTTTCATATGTTGTACATCTTTTATCTCAAGAATTTGATTTAAGCAAAGATCTGTGCTTGGGGGGAGGGGGGAGAAGACGAGTCATAAACATACCTGCTCATAGATCTCAATAGCTTTCTGGTACTGCTCCAGCTGAGCTGCATAGGTAGCCACTTTCAGCAAACACTTGTTCGCCGAGCTGCAAGAAGATATAAAAAAAAAGGAGCTACAGGCACCTGGACAGGAGTAGCAACCCACCCATCTATCTGCCCTCCAGGCTGTATGACCCCAGGAAGTACCAGATGAGAACAACCAGACCAAATCACAAAGGTCTCCAAGGTCAAGGGTGGTGGTGTTTTTTAAAATAAAAAGGCTATTTCCGCAGGGGAGAAATCAAGCCCTGGCCCTTTACCAAGCTCCTATTGCTTGGCAAGGTATACACACAAGGACAACACATTTCTTGACTACTGTGTTGACCTCTTAGTGCTAACATGATGGAGGGAGGTGGTTTAAGCCTCCACTAGGTGATAGGTTCTGCTTGCAAATGACTCTCCTGCCTTCCGCCCCCTCAATACAAGTAAAATTTGGGGGACATTTACATAGGTTAAGTGGTGGGCATGTTTATTTAGGGAACTTATATGTTGCCCTCCATCAAGAAACATCCTAGGCTGGTTTACATAGAATTAAATGCTAAATTAAAAACCCAAACCTAAAAACAGAAGCCGTTCCAAAGCACCTACCCAACACAACCCCAGGGCAGAGAAGGGTACAAGAATACCAGAATTCAATTACCTATTAGATTCTTCACCTTTGTAGTAATCTGCAGCTTGCTCATAATGGGCTATGGCCTTGAAAGGAAGAAAATACAAAGAGAAACTGAATAAGAAATTAAGACTGGACACATGAATTTGGGTTCAGACCCAAGGTGTAAATAGCCAAATATTCCGCCTCCAGTAGGCAGACAGATACTCCACAGGGAGCTCACAAGCAGGACAGAATGGCAATTATCCATCCCATGTGTTAGGGGGGTTTGTTGAAATCTGGATGTTAGAAGCAGCAAAATCAAGGGACACTCTTCAAAATGTACCACGGTTCCTACGTCTACATTGCTCTGGGAAGGCAATACTAAGGGAACAGAGCAAGGCATGCCAGAGCAAGATGTACCTCTCTAGCAATTTGTTAGGGCAAGGGGAAGTCCCGCTTCTCAACATACCTTTTCAATGTCCACCAGCTCAGTCTCGTAGATCTCTGCTATCGTTATGTGGTGCTTCGCTGCAATGGTGAAACGGCCCTACAGGACAAAAAGACAGGTGAAAAATGAACTGCCATTTCAGGACACCTGGGTACTTGCACGCATCCCAATTTCAGGTGCTGAGTAGTGCTCAACCATGTTAAAAATTGGCAATTCTTTTGAGACTCCAGACTTCCTGCATTCTTGTGCTACATTGCAAAACACACATTCATAGCCTTTAGGTACATGTTGGGTATATCAAAGCACACTCCCCACCTCACAAGTGTACAATTGTGAGGGATAGGCAGGTGTCATACACACATACTTTGTGAAGGTTAATACACTAATTAACTTCTTTTAAGGATTTCTGTGCTAAAGATTATGCTTGCCGGCTTCAATGCATTTCTTGATTTTGTTTGGCAGAGCAATCTGCTTTGTACTCTAAGTACTGTCCATACTAGGTTATTTTATCAGTTGAAGGACATGCCTCCACCTCTTAGAACAATCCTACAAAAGACGTGCTGCAAATCCCCTGACAAACAGCACAAGCATCTGGTTCAGCCAGCCGATGCTAGCTCAAGATACCTTTCAACACAAATCAGCATCCAAGATGCTAATGTTTACTTGCACCGTGGGAGGGCAATTCCCATACACAGAGAAAGTTTGCTGGACATCATGCCCCACACTTTGCAGTTTTAACATTGCCTCTTTAAATCAGGCATACAAATATACATACACAAAACATTCCATTTTTTAAAACAAACTTATTTTTGAATTGCACAATACGTATATCAAAACAGGCTTACCATGTCTGTGTAGATCTCAATAGATCTGAGGAGACAGTTAATGGCCTCTGCAAAAACAGAGAAAGAGGTAGCAATTTTAAACATAGCAAACTAAGGAAATAAAACCATCTGGCAATGCTGCTCCTCTATCCTCCATGAAAGGGTGAGTATATTTATAGCACACTTCCCACCCTGGGGATCAACAGCCACTCAAGGAAAGCTGCTGAAGCCCATAGATTTTATGGGAATTGAAAGACAGTAGCAAGCTGATTTGGAGAATTGATGGGTGTTTATCATCACTGCTTGGGGTTCTGTTCTGCATTCTTCCTTTGGGTAGGAATGGATACAATTAGAATGTCACACCCTACTCAGAAGGAAGATGCTACAATTGGTCATTCTGCAAAACACATGCATAGCCAGTGTCCCAGAATTAACAGGGTGGATTCCAGTGCTGACCTTGTCCCTCCCCCCCCCCCCAAAAGAATAAATTGTTTACTGCTTTTCCAGAAACATTACAAACCAACAGCAAAACATCAAAGTTATCACAGCTATGCTGCCCTTGTGTAGCCAGCTGAAGAACTTCAGTATCAAATATATTTAAACTAATATGTGTCCTGATCACACACAGAATTGGATACTGTGAACTCCAGCCAACGGCAGCTTCTAATTTCATTGTTTTAAATTGGCAGTTGTTTCAAGCATAGCAACAAGCCACTCTTGGAAGCTCAGATACAAGGATTTGGATGGAAATTTAAATGGTGAGCACAGGATTACTACAGAATTCCCTCCTGCCCCCTCAACACATTTTATTATGTTTTGTTTAACTTTGTGTTTGTATTTTGGACATTTGTGTACACTACCCTAGCCGCTAGATCTGGATAAAAGCACCATTTTAATGTTTCCAAAATAAAATAAATGGGCAGTCCTTTCTACAATCCAGTCTTTGGTGGCTGACAAATGAGAATGAGAAGAAATTAAAAAATCACAATCAGGCATAAAAGGGATATTAAAAAGCAGCAAAGAATTTATAGAAATGCAACAAAGTAAGACTTCTGGGAAAAGGAAATGTGTTTATGCAGTGTTAATATTTATTGAGTGTTAAAATGACATCGAAGTAGTTGCCAGGAATGTCTGGGGAGGGTGTGTCAGGGTGCCAACCTTGAAAAAGTATTTTTCAGTCAACTGCCGCACCTTATTGCATGGGGCCACCCATGTAGGCCCTCAGAAGACATTAAGGTCCAAGCAAGAGTGTGTGGAGACAGGCAATCCCTCGGGATTTAAATGGTCAAAACCAGCCCTTGTAAGCAGAATCAGGCTGGTGAAGCCAAGAGGTGCAAATCTGCACAAGTTAATTTGGCAAATTTTGGAAGAGTGGGTGAGGACTACATTGTGTGTACAGAGGTCTCATCCAGACTACATGTTATACCAGGAGCACATGCAATGCCTCTCTTTAGCAACTTCTCCCCTGATAAATCAACTGTTCACAGAAAGCAGAAGATCCAAAGCAAGAGGATGTAGGTGTCATAGCTGCCAAGTTTTCCCTTTTCTCACGAGGAAGCCTATTCAGCATAATGGAATTTCCCTTAAAAAAGGGATAACTTGGCAGCTATGGTAGGTGCCAAGATGGGATCCCTTTTCATCATATTAACCACCCCACAGACCTGGTGCATCAGCTCAGGCATCCCATGCCCCCAGGCTGCTCCGCCTCCGCCAGGCGCAATGACAAGGACAAGGGTGGCTCTTTAGCTCTGCTACTGCAGCCGATAATCAGAATGCAAATCTCCAAAAGATTAAGCAAATCCCTGGGGAGGATTAAATTTGTTTTCTCCTCAGGTTACTTTATCATCTTTTATCCTGAAATTGCTGCCTGAGTCTAGGCAGCTGCAGAAGAGAGCTCTCCCCTCCTCATTTGTCTGTCTTTTCTGCTAATTGTTGCCAGCAGACATGCACATGAAATCCCAGAAGGGGGATCCTCTTCCCAAACAGCCCTTTGGCCTCATATACTATATATACTTGAAGTCATATACTAATGACAAACACACAGGTGGGTGAATTTGAGGAACAGGCATTCTATGCAAGGCTCAAAGGCACCTTTATACCAAAAGGGTTGTGCATATATGCAGGTGAAGGGAGACAAAAGATCTCCTGCAAAGGTGGAACCTGAACATTTAAGGCAGAATGTACTCATGGACTGATATGGCATGTTTAGTATCTGTGAGGCTTGCACAAGCCTGGCTAGGGGGAGGCTTGTCAACTTGAAGCTCTTACGCAATGCTGCAAGCGACTGAGGATTCAAGCTAAAGCAGGACACCTCAGTGTATAATGCAAGGAAGCCAGCTGGCACAGTAGCTTTTGCCCTTCAGCAACCTATGTGACTTGCAGCTTTAGAGAGAATGTACATATTAGCATTTGGCAGTTAAGCACCACAAGTCCAGAAGTCCAATACAATGACTGTGTTCAGATTATTGTAGCTTGGCTTAATGAAAAGAGACACGTACAAAGAAAGCAATTTTAACTCCTTCATTGAAATGTAGTGACTCTAATTGGCCACAGTTTCCCATTTCATTTGAACTGGTAAACTATGGGTATGAGATTCAGAACAAACCAGGATCTTAAACAAACTCCAAACCTTCACTGAGATTCTCTACAAAGGAGAAGAGGGCTGCATGGGCGGGCAAGAGACTTGTGTGTATCTCATCTTATTAAACTGAGATATTAACACCTGAATGCAGCAGTTGTCTTCCCTTCTTATCAACCAGAGATATGTGCACATAAATATGAATAAGTATATGGCTACACAGACTGTGCAATGCATCCAGTTCCACCCAAGGCTTGGTGTACTCTGCATGATAGTGACCCAAATTCTGCAATTTAAACACATTTCGCAATCACGAAAACACAGTGCTTTCTGCATAAAATACACAAGTGTGTCGAATATTTCAGGAGGCTTGAGTAAGTCTTGTCTCACAGACTACCCTCCCAGCTCCAGCCCAAGGAGCAAATCTCACTACAGCTTTGAGGCTGTATAACTTGCCTAATCCACTTTTTTCTTACCTTGAGGATCAGCTTTCTTGAAGGCATTGCCAGCATCCACAAAGCTCATGGCCGCATCATGCTTGTTCTGCAGCTGGAGATGCAACTGAGCAGCCTGGCAAAAAGCATTCCCTGCGGCTAGGTGGAGAGAGAAAGGGCCTGTGAGTATGCAAGGCCTGGAATTTGTCCATGCACATAACATCAAAATTCTAAAACTGTGAAGCTGCGGAAGAGGCCTCAAGTTAAAAGCAAGAGGAAGATGGTAGAAGGAGTCAAGGCTTACTCCTGCAACCCTTGTGTTGCCAAATGTCCATACTGGTAAAACAAAGAGGACCTGATACATACCTGCAGAGCTCTAATTTAATATTACAGCACCCATTCAACCACGACCTTTTCAAACAGTGATGGTCTCGTGTCAAAACCAGGAAAAGAGGCAGAGATAATTTGCCTTTTACCTTACATAGGCAGTCAAACCCATCAGCTCAAGACCAGTGGTCCATACTGACTGACTGGCTGCTGTTGCTCTCTAGTGCTTCAGAGAGAGGTCTTTTCTCAAGTCTTACCTGGAGATGCCAAGGATTGAACCTAGGATGCTTAAAATGCCAAGCATGTCCTTTACCACTGAGCTATGGCCCTCCCTACTAAGAGAACCCATAAATCTTAGTCTAGGATTTCACAAGAAACTGGGCCAAGACAGCAGGCTCTTCTCCCACACTTGCTGGGGGATATTATAGGTATATTGTATTATAGGTCCATATTATTTTGAAGACAATATGTTTCCTGCTTTTTAGCCCAGGGACTAAGCATCTCTATTACAATGGGAGAGGGAGAGGGAGTTCATAAGCAAATAAGCAGTTGGGGTATGCAGTTCTGAGGAATGCAAAGCAACATTAATAAAAAGCAAAGGGTGAGAGATAATGTTACGTACCACTCCAGTTCTTGGCCATTTTAAACATATTGGCCGCTCTTGCATAGATATCACATGCTTCCTCAACCCTGGAGGAGCCACCCCTAGAGAGGAAAGAAAAGATACCACTGAATCAGCTTGCTGCACTGGCACAAACCATCTGCTTGGAAAGGAACATGCTCTCCCTTGAGGGGGGGGTGCCTTACCCACATTAGAATGCTACACAGCTTTAGACTGGGTCTGCACCCACAAATGTAAGGACACAGAACAAGAGATATTGAGAGATGCATAATTCACTTCTCCCTTTTTTATGATTTTTATCATAGAGAAGCGCCGTAAAGCATACCATTCAAAGAAATAAAAACTACTGACTTCCCAATACAACACGGGAATATCAATAACAGACCAGGTAAACACCTTGCGTGCTAAAGAACCTATCTAAACAAGAAGGTCTTCACTGAGCACTTGAATGGCCCAAATACAAGGTTCCTCAGTCTTATGTGCTGTATCATGATGATTAAGGAAAGAAAGAATCCACACCCTTAAAGCCCATTTGAGCCCTACGATTTACACTGCACTTTCTTCTGATCCTAGGAATAGATGCTCCGTGAGGTATATTCCACAAAGGCGTAAGAGGCAAACAAAAATTTCCATACATAAAAATGCCAGCTTTGCCCTAAACCCTCAACATTCTTCAAAACAAGATTCCCTGCCCACCACACCACATTCTTCTATTGAACAGACATATCCATGTCTTCACTGAATGCCAAGGATTTGGTTCTTCTGAAAATTTATTGCAGATGGCAAGTAGCTAAACCTTCCCAGAAGTTTCAGCTTTGGCAAAATGAGTCCTGTGGTAAGAAAGAGAAGCACCATCAGGCCAAGGTTTCTTCTGCTACGAATATAGAAGAGGCCCAGAGTAAAGGGCAAGAGAGCACAGAAGAACAACGTAATATACATCTTAATAGATGTTCCAAATACACAAAACAATTAAACTGTCAGACACCTACAAAACAATGTACAGAATCTGGTCTAGGTGATTTTCACACTATAGGGACTGGAAAGATCTACATTGGCAACCAGGACGTTTCCAAGCACAATTCAAAGTGTTGGTGCTGACCTTTAAAGCCCTAAATGGCCTCGGTCCAGTATACCTGAAGGAGCGTATCCACCCCCATCGTTCTGCCCGGACACTGAGGTACAGTACCAAGGGCCTTCTGAAGGTTCCCTTGTTGCGAGGGAACCAGGGAAGTTGCAGGGAACCAGGCAGAGGGCCTTCTCGGTAGATGGGCGCCCTCCCATCAGATGTCAAAGAGAAAAACAGCTACCAGATTTTTAAAAGACATCTGAAGGCAGTGCTATTTAGGTATGCTTTTAATGTTTAATCAATTATTTTATTTTATTTTTCTGTTGGAAGCCGCCCAGAGTGGCTGGGGAAACCCAGCCAGATGGGCGGTGTATAAATTATTATTATTATTATTATTATTATTATTATTATTATTATTATTATTATTAAAGCAGCCTTTGCTTACAGTCTCCAAGCAAAGGCAAGATGTCAATTATGGTTTAGTTTACTGGGACTGTGAGATAGATTCCTGGTCTCTGAGGCATCTGGCCAATTCACAAGAAACAGTGGAACAGTTTAGTCCTCTGGACATCTCTCCCAGAAGTGGCTCCTAGAAGTCCAGCCATCACCAGAGCTACAGGATCCCACCCAGGAAAACTTGGGTTCAAAAACCAGAAAGCTTATTTGTACTAAGACACTGGCAACAATGAGACTAGATTACTATGATGCACTCCAGGGTGGATTTGATTTAAATCAAACTGATTTAAATCACGATTTAAATCACGATTTAAATCACTAGTCAGTAAGGCTTGATTTAAATCATAGTTGATTTAAATCATAAAGACTAATTCTTGCTGGTATAACTTTATTATGCAAGTAGATGAAGATTTTTAGAATAACAACTTTTCATATTAGTTTTTTTATCCCCAGTTTAATAGGTTAATCATTCATATTTGGACAACTTTACTGTTGTACTTAGGAAGGAGAAAAATAATCATTACCTTAATAATAACAATTTAAATAGATTTATTCAACTGAAACAATAACATTTCAGCAAATGTTATTTGCTTAAACAAACATCCATGTTTGTTAACTAATTTGGCTAAACAAAAACAAAATATATATATTTTAAGAAACTTAGACTGTCAGCCCAGCCTACACATGAAAAACTTAAATACTGTGCAAACAATCAGAAAAATATTGTTTCTATTCTATTCACTGAACTTCTTGAAACTTAGCACTGAAGGGGTTGCTTCTGTATTCATAGGTTTGTAGAACAATAGGATTAAGGTCTTTTTCTCAACTCTGTTCATGTTATAACATTTTTGCTGTGAAGAAGAGGCATGTGATCTCTGTTGAGTCAAATTCAGTTTTGAGAACTGCAAAAGTAAACCAAGCACCTGTGATAATATCTTGTAGGCAGAGAAACTGCCCAATAATCTTACAAAAACCTCTGGAAGAGGTGAATGGATTAATGGAATTTATTTACCCCATAAATTAAACATATACAACCTTATACTACATAATTAAAAAAACTAATCTTTATTTCATGATGGAATAACCTTTGGATGGTAATATTCTTTCCTCAAAAAGCATTTTATTTAAAAAAATCCAATTTAAATCAAAAAAATCCGATTTAAATCAAAAAAATCCGATTTAAATCAAAAAAATCCCCTCAGCTTTTGTCAAGGGCAGATATTTCTGGGTAGTCTAACAGTGCAGCAAAATGAAAATATCTGACATTAACGCAGAAGTAACTGCAAGGGTGGCTGAGTTATTATCAAGAGTATCTCTTAAGAGTGTGGAATGGCACTATTTAGTGGGAAGAAACTCCAATGAAAATCCTCATTATTACATATTTTTACATGGCTGTTTATTTGTATATATGTTAAAATTTTATACATGGATGTTTTATGATGGCCTATATTTGTAACGCCTAATAAAGGTTTGGGGAAGTAAGTAAGGCAAATTAAATCCTCACTTTTATCAACTATATATTAGGGTAAAGCAGGGGTTCGCAAACTGTGGTTAATGACCAGTGGTGCATGAGCTTCATTCAGGTGGTCAGTGGCATACCTGCAATAAATATCCATATTAAATTTTAACCAGGGTGGATTTGATTTAAATCAAACTGATTTAAATCACGATATAAATCACGATTTAAATCACTAGTCAGTAAGGCTTGATTTAAATCATAGTTGATTTAAATCATAAAGACTAATTCTTGCTGGTATAACTTTAATATGCAAGTAGATGAAGATTTTTAGAATAACAACTTTTCATATTAGTTTTTTTATCCCCAGTTTAATAGGTTAATCATTCATATTTGGACAACTTTACTGTTGTACTTAGGAAGGAGAAAAATAATCATTACCTTAATAATAACAATTTAAATAGATTTATTCAACTGAAACAATAACATTTCAGCAAATGTTATTTGCTTAAACAAACATCCATGTTTGTTAACTAATTTGGCTAAACAAAAACAAAATATATATATTTTAAGAAACTTAGACTGTCAGCCCAGCCTACACATGAAAAACTTAAATACTGTCCACTCCGAACAATCAGAAAAATATTGTTTCGTTTCTATTCACTGAACTTCTTGAAACTTAGCACTGAAGGGGTTGCTTCTGTATTCATAGGTTTGTAGAACAATAGGATTAAGGTCTTTTTCTCAACTCTGTTCATGTTATAACATTTTTGCTGTGAAGAAGAGGCATGTGATCTCTGTTGAGTCAAATTCAGTTTTGAGAACTGCAAAAGTAAACCAAGCACCTGTGATAATATCTTGTAGGCAGAGAAACTGCCCAATAATCTTACAAAAACCTCTGGAAGAGCATGACATTGTGAATGGATTAATGGAATTTATTTACCCCCAAAATTAAACATATACAACCTTATACTACAAAATTAAAAAACTAATCTTTATTTCATGATGGAATAACCTTTGGATGGTAATATGTTTTCCTCGAAAAGCATTTTATTAAAAAAAATCCAATTTAAATAAAAAAAATCGATTTAAATCAAAAAAATCCGATTTAAATAAAAAAATCCGATTTTTTTGATTTTTTTTAAAAAAATCATTGATTTTTATCCACCCTGATGCACTCTATGTGGGGCTAATCTTCATCCAAAAGCTCCAGTGGCTAGATTTTTGTGTTTGTAAGCTGTTTTAAATTGTTTTTAATGTTGTTGCCAACCCTGGGACTTTAAGAGTGAAGGGCAGGTATCTAATCACAACTGTAACTGGGGCAGATGGCATGTGATACCTCTGCTAAAACATCTGTACTAGCTGCACATATGTTACTTGGTCAGGTTCATGGTTACTGTATTAACATACAGAGCCCTAAACAACTTGGGTCCAGAGTACCTTAAGGACCACCTGCGCCCTTATATTCCAGCTTGAACACCAAGATCATTTGGAAAAACAGTGTTAGTTGTCCCCTCCCCTGTGGTTCAGAAGCCCAACTGGCTCCAATGTGAAGTTGAGCATTTAATGTCACTGGTTGCACGCTGTGTAATACTAATCCAGCAGATGTTCAGCAGGCATCCTTGCAGCTAATTTTCAGGTAACTCTTGAAGGCTTTCATGACAGGAAGCCTATCTTTTTCTACATGACAGCCATTTTTTATGATTCTGTATTGTTTTTTATGGTGTTTTATGTTTTATTGAACTTGCATTATTTTGTTGTACACCTCCTTGATATTTTATACAAGGTTTCATAAGTAAAAGTATTTCGGATTCCTAGTGCCAAGCTCATTTCCTCAGTCTTGTGCAGCATAGTATTTTATTAAGTGCCTAACAATTTAATTTCCTAGATTAGGGGTCTCAATTCTAGCCAGGTATTATTTGCAGTCAATGTCATTCCTCTCTCTCCAAAGACTTGTGGATCATCCAAACAGGATCTTCCCAGCATAAAGTGAGATGAGACACTTCTGTTTGCCCTTTCCAAAGCTCAGTACAAACTCCACTACAAAGAAAATCGACCCCTTATGTTCTTCCAGGTTCTCTTTTAACTCTTTAACTTTAAGGGGGGATTTGTGTGTCAGGTACTGGAGGGGGGAACAATCATCACTGGCAACCCAGTTTATAAAAATTCATCCTAAATGTGCACTCTCTTTGACACACACAAAATATACAAAGAGAGAACACTACAGTATTGAAAAGAATTTTTAAAAAGCATCACCAGTGAACACTTTAATCCACAGAATGCCCTGGCTGAAATCTCCTCTGCTCAAAAGCATTTAATGAGGTATGTATTCTTAAACCCTTTAAAAGCCAACACAAACATTTTCATATATCTGAGCTCATTCTCAGCCTCTGGGGAAAAGCACACCCATAACTCGAGATCCATATACAACAGGGCTCCTTACACTTCACAAACCTCAAGCAGTAAGGTTTGTCAAGACATTGACTAATATCTCTTTCCTCTTGCTGAGCATTGCAATCCCCAGAACTTGAAAGACATATAAATGGCTTCTATGACACTTGCAGATTGACCAAGGCATGTTCTTTCAGAAGCGAAGCCCTTCTGAGTTCAATGAAGTTTAATTCTTGTCGCTGAGCCCTAATCTGACCTAGGAATCTATTCCATAACAGGGAGACTACCGGTATTGATCCCCCAACACAAGCACACAAATACGCCCAAGTTTTTACCTCTGAATGTTAAATATTCATCAATAAGCTTGGCACCTTTGTGGCTTGCAAAGGAAGAATTCCAGGTGCAGAAACAAATTGCCTTTTCATTTTAGCACCCTGTTTTGTCATCTCCCCTCCACCTTCCTACTTCATTTCACCAGCCTTCCTAGAAGTGACTGTTTTCCTCCCACGGAAAATCACCAGTCCCTGATACACCAGGCTCTTTTTTTTTCATAGTCTGTGAGAATTCATTATCTACTTCAGCTCCTTGCATCTCAAGGCCCAGATGTGTATTATGTGCAAGAGGAAGCTGCCCTTGAGTCACCAGCTCTGTCATGTGCCCTCCATTCCCTTGCCTGCCCCCAACTAGACAGCGGTGGCGATGGCTGCTTCAATAACAGATATTACCAGCAGCGAAAAAACAGATGCACAGCCGGAAGAACTGCAAGCGCAGACCAGTTCTCCTCCTTCTTAGCCCACAGGTTATAATGCAACAGCCACCAGCTACGTCAGCCTCCATCAAAGCATTATTTTCAAGAGGGAAGGAACAAAAACATTTCCCACAAACACCATTATTTTTACCACAAATAACTGAAGGGCAACTAACCCTTCCATTACACACATCCATATGAAAGCAAAATGCAATCTTATTTGCCAGCTAGAAAATACAGAAGGTTCTACCCCAGACATTTAAGTAAACTTCCAATTTTTAAGAAAAAGCTGAATATCTTGCTGCTGTGCTTTTCCACTTCAAATAATCATTTAATTCATCCCAAACTACATATTATGCAATAAGAAAGCAGAAGGGTCCTCTTGAATTTGACAGTTAAAGAAAACAGATCCTTTTCTCTGAGGGAAGGCATATTCTATCAGGGACATGATACAGTCTGTTTTAAAGTAATGCTGGTTTTGGTATGTTTTTTAAGTATTACCAAATGTTACTGACCTTTTAATCTTAATTGGAATGCTGTTTTAATAACGTTTTAGTTAACTGCAATATATCAGTATTTTAAATAAATAAAACAAAGCAAGGATTTACTTCACAAAATTCAGAACTGTAAGGCTTAGCAAAGTTTTTTTTTTAAGGCAAATACAAGATTCCTCAAGGTAGGTCTGTGCATCAGAAGCCAGCCTGTTTGACTCCTACTGCCTTATCATTTATGGGCCTCACCATTCCTGAGGGTGCATTCTGCCCCAGGACGTCCAATCCCTCTTGTGAAATTCTGCTGTCCTTCAGCTTTTTGGAGCATTCAAGTTTGGGGAGAGGAGAAGGTTATTAGCAGTTTCTACCATTTCACTCCAATAAATATGGGGCTGCAGAGAGTGACGGACACATAAAAAGGGCAGATTTTGTATCCTGTTGTGCCCCTAACTGCTAGCCTGCTGCCACGTATAGCTTATCCAAGATCTCCCTTTACTACCATTCCCCCTTTTTCTCAAGGCTTGACACTGTTATTAAAACTGTAGGTGTGTGACTAATGGGTACACCTAACCCAGACAATGCTACTAGTCTGTGGGTGGTGGAAGACATCCATCATGTCACACACTTCAGTCTCCCCACTCAGCCTGGAACCAAGTCCCAGCTCCTAAAGCCTTTTACCCTTTTACCCTTTCAAACAGCACAGTCTCCGAAATGCTACTAGCAAAATAGATATAGACTGGTCTTACTGCGGGCTCATTCAGAAGAGTCTCCATTTTGTTAAATAAGCACTGGTGTGTGCAAGAATATAACCTCAGCTACTTAGCAGCACTAGCACACATTCAGAAAAAGCACAGATAGAATCAGGGTGATTAGTCTCAGGGAAACTAGCAAAGCTTCCCAGGATGACAAAAGCTCTGACAGACTTGCCAGTCACTATTCATTACCTGTACAGATCCTTAATCCCTGGCACAACACTGTATTAGTCTTGCACAACCCCTCCTCTTAAGCATAAGGCAGCTTGCTGTCTTTGAGAAATATACTTGCACCTTAACCACTCGCCTGTCTTGCAGCCTGGAAAACTACAACAGTAACAGAAACTAAGCCAAATCACAGGGGCTCAGGAGCTTCAATAAACTCATCTGCCTCCTGCCAAGGTAGCAGCTCTCACCAGCAGTGTTATCCCAAAACCCAGTTATCTCACCTGGGCTCAATAAAAGAAGCTGTGAAGGGGGAAATTTTGGAGAAATAAAAAAGGCTTGGGATTGTTATTCCATATTCAAACTCACAGCAGTGGGGAGTGGGGGAAGCAGAAGAAAAGAAAAAGTATTAGGACCTTTATTTTTATGGTGCAGCAGCATTTAGGCTACATTGCATCACACATTAGACAACGGTTTAGGCAGTTTCTTCTAAGTTTCTATGCCAGTGGTTCCCAACAGGTGGTCCGGGGACCCCCAGGGGTCCGCGAGCTATGCCAGAGGGGTCCGCAAGATTCTATTAGAATAAAAAATATATTAAATATATTTCGTATGATAACAGATTTTTTGTTTTGGCCGCTTCCTGCATGAGCAGAGTCTAGCGCAAAACTAGAATTAGATAGAGGCAGTAGTTCTGCTGTATGCTGTTAGGTGGCACTTTACAAACACTACTGTTTTGCAAAGAGGCAGCACGCGCATTCTACTAACGCTCACCTCCCCAAGATGCTTTGCGCGCGTCGGCTTCATTTGTGCGCTACTGCGCAGGTACCCTGTCTTTTAGGATTAGGAATTAGTGGGGGTCCTTGTCACAATAGCGGCTCGATGAGGGGTCCTCGAGAAAATTTTGATGGGAACCCCTGTTCTATGCAGGTTATGCATACAAGCATCTTCTGTCATCAGCCAGGTCTCTAGTTACCAAAGTACTGGGGGAAAACAACCACTATTCTAATGAAATTAAAAGTGGGAAGTATACAGGATTAATGTCTACCGCACAGAAAGGAAGCAAGGCCCACATGATGAAAATCAGGTGAATGGAGTTGCCTTAATTCATGTGCTTTGTAATGGGTGCTTTGTTTTACATAGTCTATTTTATTGTTCTTATTGTGGTCTGCACTCATCTACTAAGGGAGGGAGGACAGAATATAAATGACTTCAAATATAAAAGTTTACAACTGTTTCAAATTCATAAGCAACACATGTGCAGCACTGACAGGAACCCTGCAAGGCACACACTGGTCTGGATCTTGAAACTATTCTTTATAACTGAAGGGGCTTCGACAGATACAGTCAGTGGAGTTGGTCACAGCCTTAATTCAGAGCACTTTGACTCGCAAGACGATCACTTTTTGACTACTATTAGAATTTTGCCTGTCTCACCCAACCCGTTCCCAAATAAAGCTGCACCTACAGCCTCTTCCATCACCACAATACCCTTCACTCAAGGAACAAACTATAGAGGATTCCCACAGTTTCAACAGCATTCACATAAGCTCACTGCAATGAGGTTACCCCTCCATAATATTAGAAAATCGCCTCCCAATCAACTCAGCCAATTCCTCTTGCCCCCACTTCACCTAACAGCTCCTTCCTTAAAGCTCCCATGGCATTGCCCTGAAACAGCTACTGGACCTAGTCCACTTGCCTGCAATGCATCTCAACCAATCCTCAACACATTACTCCAATTACCAGGATCTCCTGTCACCAGATTGTCCTACAGTGCTCTGGTCCATGGGGTCACGAAGAGTCGGACACGACTAAACGACTAAACAACAACAAACATTTTATTCTCTTCACCAACTTTCTGATCTTTCAACTTACACAGATGTCAGCAGTCCTTCCCCTATGCATTACTACCGTAGCACCTTCTCCCAATTTAACTTTCCCTGACCATTTCAACTTGACAGCCATTCAGTTTCTCTCACCCAATCCCTTTTTTTAAATATGCCCCTTCCACCAGCTGAGTTTCTACATTTCCAGCTACCTCTGGGTCATGCTCATTTTAGTCTCCTTTAGCCAATGTTATTTTTCTGTAAATAAAACTATAGACAGTTTCAGAACTCCTCAGATTTTCTGCTGAATGTTGGCTCACCTCTTCCCCTGGATATATAACCCTGAACAATGGCTTGTGAGGAGCCACAGACTTGTGTGGTTTAAGGTCTACCTTCTTGAGTCAGAACTCCAGCAGTTATCTGCTTCCAGACCAGCCACAGAGCTAGATCCACTGCTAACATCCATCCCAACCTACCTTCCAATATAAACTTTCCCAACTCACTATTATCCATCCTTAGTGCCACCCTCCCAGATTCCTATTTGTTTATAGAGACTCCACCATGGAACTCTTATTTCCTTCTCACCTTCTACAAAGGGTGCCCCCCTCATTACCAGTGGGAGCTAGTCCCTTTTGGGCAAATGACAACCTAAGCCAACCAGCTCCACCTGGCTGCCTTCTTTCTTTGAGTTAGGGGATGACACTGCCTTCCGCTGGCTGCAATTACTGTTGGTTCTTCTTTCTCCTGCCTACCAATCTCAATGCACTAGTATATTATCTCCTGCTCACCCACACTGGCAATTCATCACTCCCACCAAAGAGCTAGGATCGCTCAGTCAGTAGAACATGTGGGTTCGAGCCCCAAGTTGGGGAAATAACAAAAATATTATTATTTATATGCCACCCATCTGACTGGGTTGCCCCAGCCACTTGGGGCAGCTTCCAGCCAAACATAAAAATGCAATAAAACATCAAACATTTAAAAACTCCCTTATATAACGCTGCCTTTAGAAGGGCTAGATGACCCTTGGTGTCCCTCCCAATTTTACGATTCTATCATTTGTCAAGCCTGTCACTCATTCCCTCCCACTGTCTTCACACTTCATTGCCACTTTCCCACAGTAACACAACCATGCGTGCACTTCCTGCATTTCCACATGACCCAATGCCCCACAGTCTCATTACTAGAGGTGGCTGGTTTTAGGGAGAGCAAAACACTGCCCCACCAACCCTGCCCAGCTGGTGTTTGCCCACTTTGCAAACTGACCACTTGCAACCAAGTGAAGATGCCCATCTGGAGGTGCATGTCTGGGGATGTTTGGCTCTTTACTGCTTTCGAACAGTAGCAACACATCCTGTATAATTTTATCTGCACAATCAAAATGAGTATGAGGAACCAAAAAGCCATATTGAAAAACATTACTTTCAAGCCACCTGGCCCCAAAATGGCAGTTGAGCATTCTGTTTTGGTGACGGTAACCCTAGTTTAAGGAGCCATTTGGTGCCTAGTTTATATGAGTTTTTAACACTGGTCCAAATCAGCCCCTACCCGGCTGCCTTCTTTCTTACAGTACTGTACATGGTGGCGGTTCTGCCTGCCATTGGCTCTGGCTCCACCTTCTGATGGTCCTCCTGCCTTCCACCCTACCAGCCCCAAAGGGCACCAGCCACCAGAGTTTATTACCACAACTCCAATCCCCATAAACACAAGCACGTACACACCAGAGATTTATCAACCCCACCAGAAATCCATTAACCCATCAAGAGAAGTTTTTTTAGTGTGCGATGTTGTACTGTGCTATTGCTACTTTTTGTTGGGGAACCGCCCAGAGTGGCTGGGACCAACCCAGTCAGATAAATAGGGCTGCCATATTCTGAGGACGTTCTGACGGCTCCCACTTTAGATACCCCCCTACTATATGTAAGCTATAGAATAGCTGCAATAGATTGCTGGGGGTAGGAGACGAGAAAGGGGTAAACAAGTCTTCAGCCACCACTTATGTCATATCCAGAAAGTAAAGACAGAGACATTTTGGGCAGTTAAATTAAAAAAAACAACCGACCGAGACAGAAATTTTACCCCTGAAAGAAAGAGGACACATGTCATCCCTTATTAATTATTACAATTATTATTATAATTATTAAGACCCCGCCGCTCGCTCCCTTCCCTCCCCGTCCCCTCCCCCGCAGGGACACCCTTCAGAAATGACACCCCCCAACCGCGCGCGCGCACTTCCCGCATTCCCACATGACCTAACGCCCCGCAGTTTCTCTTTCCCCACACCCTCTCCCTCGCCGCCTCATCCTGCTCGAGGGCCTCACCCGAACAGCCCCGAGAAGAAGCCTTGGGAGCCGCGCACTTTCTTGTCCGCTTCGGCGAGCAGCTGCAGCGCCTCCTTCTCTTTGCCGCTCGTATCCATCGCCATGGCCGCCTGAGAGAGCGAGACGACGACGACAGCGGAGGTTGGAGTGAGGGGGGGGGGGTCCCTGACTCGCCTTCAGCCGACTTCTCCTCACACTGACGGAGAGACCAGACGCCGCCGGGCAGGAGGAGGAGCTGGCGGGAGAAGAGCGTGCGCGCCTACGTCACCGCGCACGGCCCAACCGCCGGCGTCGCCCCGTCTCTCTTCCGCCGCCACGTGACCAGGTGAGCTAATGTTGTTGTTGGTAGCTGAAGCAGCTCGGCTACGCCTGTAAACGCTCCGATGCACGCACGCGCATTGCGCCTGCGCGCGTCGCAGCTGCTTGCTCGCACCACCGCGCGCCCTCCCTCCCTTGATCACGTGGCCAAGGCTATGCTGACTCACTCGGAGTCATGTGACGACAGCAGCCGCAAGGTTGCTTGTCGCCCGGCCCGTTGCGTTACAGGCGATGAGAACGGAGGTGGTAGAGTCCACTAAGTTGAGAGGAGGAGGGGGATGTTGAGGATGGCTCGGCTGTACCACTTCAGAGGAGGGGGGGTATAGCTTTATTTACGTGTTTGGTTTATTTAAAAAATTGACTCCTTTTTTTTAAAAGACAATTCTTAGTTAAATAGAAAACTAGCGGAGCGGGGATTTGTATGTATAAAATGCTGTTTGTTTTGGTTTTGCAAACAGCCTTAATAATTATACATTTAATACTACTACTTCTGCTAAAAATAATAGAAGCTGCCCCGAATATTTAAAGTTTTACATAAGGAATCTTTAAATTACTACTAAGAAAAGCATGGACCTGATAGTGGAAAAATCCCCACCCTCAGAATTGATGTAAAAATATTTATTCTGTGTTTGAGACCTTAGAATTCTTATAGCAGTATGCGGAAAGGATCTTAAAATAGGGATTTGTCAGGGAAAAGATAACGGATACATTTAATTTACAGAAACTAAATTAAAAAACTAAAATAAAAACTTTGCGCCGACACATATACTGTACTGTAAATTAAAATATGCATTTTCCCCTTTTAGATTATGCCTTTCCTCATTTCCCCCCCCCCACCCTCTTATTTAGTCATGAAATAGAGAATTTTGTTCCCTGCTTCTGTGTCCCATGGAGACCTAAAGAGCCCTGAGGAGAGAGAAAACCTTCCATCTTACATGTAGATGGAAATACTTTAAATGCTTAGATACTGAATTCAGCAGGACTTGTTCACGATTGCACTGTTAATGCTTCAACTCAACAAGGATCCTTTGGAAATGAGCTCAGAATGTGGTACCCTTTAACTCACACGGACAGTGTTCAGCTGCTGCCACTCTTGCCCTAGAACAGCGGGCACCTTGCTAGCGCCATAACAGCATGAAAACAGAAAGCAGAGGTCAAGGAAACCTTGCCAGAGGAAGCCAGTGTCTAGGAGGATATAATTTGTGACCAGGGAATCTAGAGAAAAAACTGAAAAAATTAACAGCTGCTCTGCATGCCCACGCAATAGTACAGTATGTTGCAGACATGGGAGTGGATGCAAAATGATACAACGGGTAGAGCATAAAACACACAATTGCTGCATATTCTCCATTTCGTCTCGCCTTCTCCCAAAATTCAGCATTCTATCACTACTGGGCATTGCTATAAATTTTTATATATTGGTAATTTGTGCTAATGTAACATTTTTATTGCCGACAAAGGTCCATATAGTTAAAGCTATGGTTTTCCCAGTAGTGATGTTTGGAAGTGAGAGCTGGACCATAAAGAAGGCTGATTGCCAAAGGATTGATGCTTTTGAATTATGGTGCTGGAGGAGACTCTTGAGAGTCCCATGGACTGCAAGAAGATCAAACCTATCCATTCTGGAGGAAACCAGCCCTGAGTGCTCACTGGAAGGACAGATCCTGAAGCTGAGGCTCCAATACTTTGGCCACCTCATGAGAAGAGAAGACTCCCTGGAAAAGACCCTGATGCTGGGAAAGATTGAGGGCACAAGGAGAAGGGGACGACAGAGGACAAGATGGTTGGACAATGTTCTCAAAGCTACCAACATGAGTTTGACCAAGCTGCGGGAGGCAGTGGAAGACAGGAGTGCCTGGCATGCTCTGGTCCATGGGGTCACGAAGAGTCAGACACGACTAAACAACAACAAACATTTTTATATGTAACTCGTGAGTTTCTGTGACATTTTGATTGTCAGTTGTTGCTTCGGTTTGTTGCACACCGCTTAAAGATACTTTTAATACACTAAGACAAGCATAGGCAAACTCGCCCCTCCAGATGTTTTGGGACTACAACTCCCATCATCCCTAGCTAACAGGACCAGTGGTCAGGGATGATGGGAATTGTAGTCTCAAAACATCTGGAGGGCCAACTTTGCCTATTCCTGTGCTAAGAGGTATAGAAATTAAGTAATCAATTCTCACTGCGCTGGTTTTACCTTCACCTTTGTGAATTTATTTATTTATTTTATAGCCTTCCTTTCTCCCAGTGCAGAATCCAAGACAGTTCGCAACTTGGATTTAAAAACGTGTGTTACAAAGAGCCACTGATATTTACAATCATTTTATATGTAACTGCATCTCTGTAATTTTATATATATATACACATACTGAATATGCTCCACGTATATTGTCTGTATGCTCCATTATTGTCTGTATTGTTATGTGTTTGTACATATGTTTATGATAATAAACATAATTAAAATAATGATAACAATACTGTGTGGGAATATTAATGTTTTTTGTTTCTTTCTATGGCATATATTTTTGTGTTTACAGTATAAAACCACCCCGTGATCCTTGGATGAAGGGATGCTATAGAAATTTAATAAATAATAATAAATCAACAAACATTGGCTTTTTTAAAAAGAGAAAGAAACCCAATAATAATTAAGCAGCTAATTAAGCACCTATAAGACCCCAGGCAGGGATGTGTGGCAAGGCAGGTGTGATGGCTTATCCTTGATGGTTCCAGTATTCCAGCCCCATCCATTGGCCAGAAAAGGAGCAGTTGCATATAGCAGCCTGCCCCCACCAAAAAGTAGAATTTCTAGTTTCCCCTAGGTTCTCATCCCATCAGCCAGAAGACTAAGGGCTGCAGGTTTGTGTGTACTGTGTACTTAGCAAGAGGCTCAGGTGAGTTGATACTGGTGGCAAAAATAGCAATTTCATAAAACTGCATCATTTCGATGATTCCGTTTCCCTCTGAGCCTACGGCCTAGGTGAAAAGGCCTGTGCTGGCCTACCTTTTTAGTACAAAACAAGTTTTAGATATTGTATATAGCAAGAATATAGTCAGAATTCTCGGTGACCACTGTACTGTATACATGAAAAGAGAATTGGCTAGGTGTGGCAATTTTGCTTAATCTTTAATTGTTTTGTAGACGAATGAAAGATGATGATATTATTATTAATAATAATAATAATTTATACCCTGCCCATCTGGCTGGGTTTCCCCAGCCACTCTGGGCAGCTTTCAACAAAATATTAAAATACAGTGGTCTGTTAAACATTAAAAGCTTCTCTAAACAGGGGTGCCTTCAGATGTCTTCTGAAAGAGGATGTTGAGAGATATTAAATGAATAAATAATTTCAAACCCTTAAGAAAGGAAGATACTGGAAAATGAGTACCGTATATGTAATCACATGATGTTATTACGAGGACTGAGCTAAATGATTTTGATTGGTTTAGTTTGGGTTGCAACAACTAAGATTGCTGCGATGCTTTGAGTGATCAATAGAAATCACATGTGTCATCTGGGAATGTATACGAAGCTTTGCATTAGATATGGTTCTCCACAGCCATCTGCTAACTTTTGAGGCTGCCCCTATGTGCATTTGTATTTTGATAAAGGCCTATTTTTTCACTTTGAGCCTGCATCCTTTTCTTTGGGGTTTCTGTGAGAGACACCTTCCATCTAGGAACTCCTTTTAACTTTCTCCAACAATAGTACTGAATTTTTGCAACTTAAAGAATTGACACCTGAAGTCTTGCTTGCTTTCCTCTTCCCTCCCCATCCCCGATTCCTTTAGTGAGGTTGCGGACAATGGCTGCATTGTCCTTTAGCCTCTCTGCAGTACAGAGCAAATGTTAGGTACTCTATTAATAATAATAAAACAGGTGTAATAATAATAATTTATACCCCAGCCACTCTGGGTGGCTTCCAACAAAATAATAATAATAATCGATTAAACATTAAAAGCATCCCCAAACAGCGCTGCCTTCAGATGTTTTCTAAAAATCTGGTAGCTGTTTTTCTCTTTGACATCTGATGGGAGGGCATTCCACAGGGCAGGCAGCGGCGCCACTACCGAGAAGGCCCTCTGCCTGGTTCCCTGCAACTTGGCTTCTTGCAACGAGGGAACCGCCAGAAGGCCCTCGGTACTAGACCTCAGTGTCCGGGCAGAACGATGGGGGTGGAGACTCTCCTTCAGGTAAACTGGACCGAGGCCGTTTCGGGCTTTAAAGGTCAGCGCCAACACTTTGAATTGTGCTCGGAAACGTACTGGGAGCCAATCACGTGCTTCTGTCCAATTCCCTGAATAAATTTGTCATGTGGTATTTTTTTCCTGGTTACAGACTTCCTAAAAATGCAACATTTTGAAAGGCGTCGGTGGTGGTGCGCCCTTTTGCCTTTTGGGAATAAGGTTGCACCGACTAGGGACGCTTTTCGCCCCGCTGTGAACTTTTCAGATGAGCCCTAAAGGGATCGCTTCCAGATGAAAGGTTAGGCTGTAATCCCATTTTGCTGCACCAGGAGCGGTGAGGCTGCAAACAGCCGAAGCTGCGCTATGCTCATGGTAACAAAGGGGTAAGTACAGTACGCTTCTCCATACATCTCTACACCCACGCGTGCATGCATGCATGCATGCATGCAGAGAAGAGTGGAAATTCATTGCGTGCCTCCTCGCTCTTTTCCTCCTTTCCTTTCTGCCTTCAGCTTCTAAAAAACTTTCCTTCCACCTGTGCGCTCAAAGCAGACGTGCTTGCTCTTTAATGTGGGGTTTTAAAGGGAAAGGAGGAAGCGGTTCTAAAGGGGAGAAATCCACCTGCCAAAAGAGGAACGCGCCCTTCCCGGTCCCATCGGTTCTCCTGCGCAATGGGTGTCTGTCTGGGTGGCTGGGCTGGGTTGTAACACGGACGGAGCTTAAAAAGCATTTCATTTCCAGGAGTAGCACGCATTGCGCCTCTTTGCTTCCCACCCACCTTAAGCGTGTTACAGTATTTTACGTGGGGGTGGGGTGGGGCGCGGGCGCTTGGTCTTCTGGATGTCTTGCTTGGAAAATTTAGCCAATTGAAATATTTGATGCAGTTGTGTAGAGATCAAGAAACGGAATGGATGAATCGTGAGCTCCCGAGTTTTAAGCTACAGCATTTGTGTGTATTTATGATTTTCTTCTCGCGTGGCTGCCTTGGGGGCTCCGATGTGTCTGGATTTAAATCGTGTGGGAGCCAGTGTGGTGTGGTGGTTAAGAGCGTAGACTCGTGATCTGC
This sequence comes from Zootoca vivipara, assembly GCF_965207765.1. Lineage (NCBI taxonomy): Eukaryota > Metazoa > Chordata > Lepidosauria > Squamata > Lacertidae > Zootoca > Zootoca vivipara. The sequence goes on from NC_142589.1 coordinate 79,355,441, forward strand.
GGAACCGGGTTTGCGTCTCCGCTCCTCCACATGCAGCTGCTGGGTGACCTTGGGCTAGTCACACTTCTCTGAAGTCTCTCAGCCCCACTCACCTCACAGAGTGTTTGTTGTGGGGGAGGAAGGGAAAGGAGAATGTTAGCGCTTTGAGACTCCTTCGGTAGTGATAAAGCGGGATATCAAATCTAAACTCTTCTTCAATTGCGGAGGGGGAGAGCTCCTGTCCTTGGTATATCTAAGGTAGATGATGGGAACTGCCTGTTACATTTCATGCAGACCTATTAAATATTAAATCTAAGGCTGCAAGCTTTAAGCTGTGTGATTTAATGGGTTAAATCTTCAAATTCATTTAAAGGGGGAAAGCGGCTATGTCAGTTTAATTATAAATGTCACTAAGGGTGTGAAACAGCCTTTCAGTATGTGTTGCTTTTTAATGAGAACGGAATGTGGAGTACTGAGACAAATAAAAATCAATATTTCAAGCCACACCGCCTCCTTGTTGCAAAAGGGTGTTTGGAGCTGCTGATTTTGCAAAAAAGGGGATGGAGCTGCTGATTTTGCAAAAGGGGAAATGCACACTCCCCCCCACCTCCAGCTTCACCTGGATTTAAAAGCTGGTGTGTTTAATCAGGAATACTGCCTGGCTTCCAAAACAAGTACCACATAATACTGCTAGTTCCTGTTCTCTCAGCTGGTTAAAGTTGCAAAGATTAAGAGGATCTGAGCATCGGCAGAAGGCTCGATTTCGTGAATAGTGGGTATAGGCAGAATTACCTTCTTCTGTACCTAGGGGGTGGCAAGAGTCTCCTTCGTTCCAGGATTCTAAACAAACACCTTGCAATATGAACATGTATTCATTGGTTAAACCAAGAACTAAATGTCATTCAGGTTATCTGCAAAAACATCCGTGCTTCATTGGCAGACCTTGTTTAGTAATAGGAAGATCTTGTTACTCAGAAGCAACCAGATAGGTAGGCCAGGTAAAATGGGTACCAGCTTCGTCCTGCAGGATGATAGCTCAGTTGGCTAGAGCATAGTGCTAATATCGCCAAGGTTGCAAGCTCGATTCCCGTATGGAACAGCTGCTTATTCCTGCTTGCAGGGGGTTGGACTGGATGACCCTCCGGGTCCCTTCCAACTCCGCAGTTCTAAAACCCTGCAGGTGCAACAATGCACAGGCACAGCCTCCGGCCAGTGCAGACTCATTGCAATGTTGGCAGCAGCTGTAGCTGTCCATCAGTCAAGCCAGAATGCTTTCTGGTAAAGGGAGCCTTGGACATGTGCTGAATCTCTCTGTTTGCATCTGGTCTCCCATAGGGCCTCTGGATCTGCTGTTCTGTGCACATATTGTGGAAATGACCTTCCTTTTCAGTTAGTGAAGCGCAGCAGCTCATCCAGGGTCAAAATAGGAGCTTACATTGCAAGAGACAGACATTGCATGAAATCTCATGGGCAGGGAGAAGGTCTACAGTTAAGGTTTTAGATGTACACAGAGCAAACCCTCCTATGCATTTTTCTTCAAAAGCCCAGGGTGTTTAATCAGGCTTGCAGCCTAGCTAAGTGTGTCTAGAATCACATCCTTAATTTATTTGCCATTCTACCCTCATCCCCCAAAATGAGTTGGTTTCTAATCCATTTGAAAATGCAAAGGCAAGGGTGCTGGAGAATGGCTCTTCTGCTGGGTACCATGCAAAAACAATATAATGCAAACGTAATTATCTTTGGTAATATCCAGACCATATACAGGTGAAACTCGGAAAATTAGAATATCGTCGAAAAGTGCATTTATTTCAGTAATGCAACTTTTTATTTTTTATTTTTATTTTAATTTTTACAAATGCTTTCTTTTGGAAATTCCACAGTAATAAAACAAATAGCTACAATAATACAAAAATAAACATCGCTATTACATTTCATTAATTACATTCCATTTATAATTGACCCGCCTAACGACAAATACTGTACCCTGTTTCTCCGAAAATAAGACGTAGCCATAAAGGTAATTACAATTACAACAAATAAAGGCTTGACATATCTTGCTTTGCATGTCATGCATCTATCTCATATATTGGTTTCACCTTTTAAGTTGCATTACTGAAATAAATGCACTTTTCGACGATATTCTAATTTTCCGAGTTTCACCTGTATTTTCAAAGTGCTCTTGTACCCATTGAACAGTCTGGATGGTCTCTTCCTCCAGAGAATCCTGGGAACCTTGGTTTGTTAAGGGCACTAAGAGTTGTTTGACTGCTCAACTACAATTCCCAGAACCCTTAACAAAGGATACCTGGGCAGGGGGGCAGAGCCAGGACTGTTAAAGTGGCATAAGAGTTGTTTTAATTGCATGATGTGGGTGTTTGATAATGACACGCTTCCTTACACAGAGACTGGCTCAGGGCAGTGGCGTAGCATGGTTTGCCGGTGCCCGGGGCGCACACGCCAGGCAAGGTACAGAGGGTGAACGGAGCCTGCAGCGCCACCACAGTCCTCACCTCTGATGCTGTTGGAGTGATCGCCCACAAGAGCCGAGCAAGGCTGCTCTGCAAATCCCACTACCAGCCAGGTGGTCATTAAGTGAGGAGGCTGGGGACACGGCAGCAAGTCCAGGCTGGGCTTCAGGGCCCGGGACCTCCAGAGGCAAACAGGGAAGGACAGGGAGGCAGAGATGGAACCTGGCTGGACAAGGCTTCCCGCAGAAACCAGCACTTGCCTGGGGGGCATGGTTTGTGCTGCTCAAAATTGTGTGCCTGGGGCTGCGACCTGGGTGGGCAGCATCCAAGGTACCAACCCCCTAAGTGAATCCATCCCTTCACCAAATGGTACTTTGGGATTCAAGCACTGTTGTTGACATTCGTCTGCCTCAAGAGGCAATGGAGTGCACCTCTGGGGGTGAAGTCAAACCACTGTGTTAGCAGCAGCGAAGTGACCTCCCTGGGGCGCAAGCCTGGGCAGTGTGTGTGGAGGTCCTGGGCTGCCCAGATAACAGGATCCCTTTCTAGGCCTCGCTGATGTGGTCTGAAGGAAAGCAGAGCAATAAAATCTGGGACATTTGAAAGACATGGGAACTATGCTTCCTTTAAGACCAGCCAAGCACTTCAGGATGACATGCTGTTTAGCTGAGTCATAAGCTGCTGAAAGATGCTTGCAAGGCAAGTAAAAAAAAATAGTGGGCAGATGGCATTTATATGATTTCCTGCACCACTAATATCTAGTGAATGTTTCTGTAAAACACCTCCAGTTTATATAGGAGTATGTCATGGGACAGGTGACCTTCAGGGACTCTCACCCCCTCCAATAAATTCTAGTCACTCTGCTCCTTGTGAGAACAGAAATACAACAGCGTAACCGGCCGATATTCTCAGTCACCAATTTATCGATGTATAACAGCAAATGACAAAATCATACACACAAGAACATGTAACATTCAAACATCATAGAAAAACGTATGACAAGATTCAGTCCAAATATCAGTCCAAAAAGTCTTAAATACAGCTCATATAGGGCATCCATATGGCATATGAAAAGGTTCCAAGATGTTTTCAATTAGATGAATGAGGATATTGCATTCATAGATAAGATACTAACTGGAACTCCAAGTGTTGACTCCCAAGTGTTGGTCAACACTTTATCTATGAATTTATCAACAATTTATCTAACAATTGCTTCATACAGTGATCTTTTCCAGGCTTACCTGGCAGTACCAGGGGCTGGGGTATATGAGGTGTTAGGGGAGGGATAGTACCTCTACTGGGGGACACGTCATGCTCCTACTGGGGCAGTTCGTCCACCTTTGCTCCCCACCCTGCACTCAGCTCTCAACTGGGGCTCCTAGAAGCTGCCGGCATACAGCAACAGCCACATCCTGGGAACAGCTTTGACTGGCCGGCTGAACCAGGTGAGGGTATTTGATGGGTCTCAAACTCTCAGTGAGTTAGGGACTTCCCCTGCATGCAAAGAGAGGCTCTGGCAGATTGAGCAGACAAGGCCAAGAGGGGGTCCAATGGTCAAGAAGGCGGTTTCTGCACGTGCTGCAAAGGGAAGCGAGGGGCAGGTGGGGCTCGTCCACCTGGCAAGGTAGCCCATCGAGGAGAAGGGAAACTCTGATCCTCAACCTCTGCTGCCTTCTGGGATACCTTTGGGAGAATAAAAGGCTAAAGGAGTAAACCCTACACCAATGCGGAGTTGCTAAGATGGTTGGGTGGCGCCTTGTATACCTCCTTCCGGCAACTCCTGCAACCAAGCTGGAGCCAAATGTCTTGCTCTGCTTTCCTTTGGACCACATCAGCCAGGCTGAGAAGAGGGGTCTTGTTGTCTGGGCAGCCCAGGACCTCCATCTACACTGACTAGACTTGCACCCCGGGGAGTTCACTTTCGCGGTTTGATTTCACCCCCGGAGGCGCACTCCATTCCCTCTCGAGAAAGACAGGTGCCAACAACCAGGGACTAAACCTGGCGCCTTTTGGAGACAAAGCATATCCTCCACCTCTGAGCTCCAGCTATGCAATATCCTGGGTGCTTTGTGGCATAAATGTCTCTCCACAAGCCATGTTGTCGCATTAGGAGCACAGGAAGTTGCCTTGCACAGCGTCAGACAGCTGGCTCAGTATTGTTTCATGTGATTGGCAGTGGCTTTCCAAGGTTTCAGGCAGGGGGTCTCTCCCAGCCCTACCTGGAGATGCTGCCAGGGACTGAGCGTGGGACATTCTGCATGCCAAGCATGTGTTCTGCCACTGAGCTATGGCCCTTGCCATAGCTATCCATTAAATCTTTTAATATTCTGCATAGGCTCTGGGCTGCTGAGAAACTCCTTTAGCCAGCTTGCTTTTGGTTTTGCTTCTTCATCTGCTTATACAGAGGAGCCAGCCCCTGGGGGCTGTGGGGGCTTCAGCCCTACAATAAAATATTTGAGGGGGCTGGTTCCCCACAAAGTTGATGGGCATTCCCATTCAAATTGTGCTTGTGCAATGCATCATGTGATCGATAATGCAGGGCAGGGCTTACCTGGGCCCCCACAATATTTTATTTGACACGCCTGTGAAGCTTATATATAGGTATGCAATTCATAGATTTTTTTAAAAAATCTAGATTGGATTTCACGCAGAACCTTTCTAGAACTGATGTAAGCTAAGATGTGCACTGCCTTGCTCTTGACTCCTTATTTGTCACCTGAAGGCAAAGACTTGCAAAGACTTAAGTTTCCTGCGAGGAAGCGGTTCCAATGGAAGTAGGTGTCAAAGTGAAGGTAAATTACCCATGCAGAAGCTGCTTTTGCGTGTGTGGATCTACACTCTTGCTCTGCTTTTTCTCCCAGTGATTCTCGCTCTGTTTCTCTCCCCTCCTCTTCGATTCCCCACAAGACCGAAATGGAAGATGTGAGCTCCAAAAGGGTCAGCGAATTCTTGCAGAAATGCGTCAAGCTAGAGGATAGCGAAGGGGATGCCCAACCCAAGGAGGAGATCATAGAAGTGCAAACACTCCCTATCCTTGCACCATCCTACCCTCAGACAGTACAAGGTATGGAAGTTCCCTTCCTCGCATCCTCCGTTGCGATCATTTTTATCTGTTTATTTATATGCCACTTTCCCCACAAAATTGTGCCCAGAGGTATGAAGAACCCCCCCTCCTTTTAAATAGAATCATAGCAATAAATACCAAAAAACTATCCATATTGGCCTAACGAGGCTAAAAATCAACTAACCTCATTTAAACTGAACATTGCATTGTTACAATTTACAATATTAAAGCCGGGATAGCTCAGTCAGTAGAGCATGAGACTCGTAATCTCAGGGTTGTGGGTTCGAGCCCTGTGTTGGGCAAAAGGTTCCTGACCTCTCTCCTCTTATTCCCATAGAGGAAATATCCATGGTCTTCAATACCTGCGCGATGCCAGCCAGCCTGGGTCCATGCACCAGGCGGAGGCGCGAGAAAGGCAGTGGCCACGACGGGACGAGCGCCTCCCTCTACGTCGACCGCCGCAAATCCAAGGTGTGGAACTACTACACAAAGCTGGGGGATGCCTATGTGGAGTGCAACGTCTGCAAGAAGCAGCTCTCCTTCCACAACAGCACCACAACCATGAGGGAGCACCTCGTGAGGAAGCACAGCATCCGCGACACCCTGCTTTCTCAGCTGAAGGACGACCAGGTGTCCGACCCCGACTACGTGGCCCAGGAGACGGCGATAAAAAGGGCCCGGCAGCTGACGCCCGAAAACAGCAACCAGTACCACGCCGTCTCCTGCGCAGAACCCAGGACGGACGTGATTCTGGAGCTAGTGCTGGAAATGATCTTCCGGGACCTGCACCCTCTCTCGGTGGTGAAGGACAAAGGCTTTGGCCTTCTGATTGGCTACCTAGAACCTAGCTTTATTCTCCCGTCCCCGATGCAGCTCTCTAGCATGTTGTGGCACCGGTACAATGTGGTCAAGCAACACCTAGAACACTACCTGCAAACGGCCCAGTCGATTGTGATCTGTGCTGAGTTCTGGCTGTCCCAGCCCAACCAGACCTACTTGACCATCATGACTAACTTTATCGATGGGGAGTGGAGGCGGGCGAGGTGCATCTTGGAGACCCAGCAGGTGCACGAGGACAAAGGAGAGAGTAACTTGGGAGACCGGCTGTACTCAGTCCTGACGGACTTCGGGCTGTCCAACAAGTCTGTCTTCTGCGTGATGCACGACAGCCTGCAGGATTTGGGGGCCAACTCCTCGCAACTCAAGTGCATCTACGGCTGGACCAGCCTGTGCTGTGCTGCCCACCTGCTGCACCTGTGCGTCAAGGCGGGTCTCGAAGTGGAGCAGGTGCAAGAGGCCCTGAGCGCTGCGCGCAGCATCGTCTGCTACTTCCAGCAGGACGCGAAGGCCACCTGCTCACTCAACAGCAAGCTGGAAGCCATCAACAAGACGAAGCTGAAGTTGGTGATGGACACTGGGGCTCGGTGGATAACCACCATTGAGATGTGCGAGTGCTTGCTGGACCTCAAGTGGGCTATCATGTCCGTGCTGGAGGAGCACCCCAAGGGAACGACGGTGGTCCAGAACTTGGCTGACCACCAGTGGAAGCTCTTGCAGGACCTGGTGCCCGTCATGAGAACGCTCAAGATAGCCACGTCCTTCTTGCGGGAGGAGCAGAACTTCTCCATCTCCTCCTTGATGCCGTGCATCCACGGCATTGTCACAGCCATTGGGCAGCAATCGGAAGAAGCAAGCGGCGTCATCAAGACCGTGGTGAGCAACATCAGGTCGGAGCTCACCCAGCGCTGGGGCATCTTGGATGACGAGAAGTTGCTGGAGAGCCCAGCAGTGGTGGCATCATTCCTGGACCCACGTTTCAAGGAAATGAGGTTCCTGAGTCCCAGCCTGAGGAGCGAGCTGCACAAAAAGATCAAGAGCATGCTCTCCCAGTTCTTCAACCACCAGTCCCCGCTGTCCAACCAGTTCTGGGTGCCGAACGCTGACTACAAAGCAGAGGTTGGCGAAACGGCCTGCCAGATCTCTGCCCATAAGGAGAGAGGCCCGAGCGGGCAGTCTCAGAGTATGTACGACATCCTTTTGGGGAAGGACCCCACGGAGAGTATGCCTGAGATCCATCAGCAGCTGGAGAACTACATTGTGGAGCCTCTCTGCAAGCGCAGCACAAACCCCTTGGACTGGTGGAAGAACAATGAACACCGCTTCCCCTCCGTAGCCAGGTTAGCCCGGCAATACCTGGCCATCCCAGCGACGGTCGTGCCACCGGAACAGGCCTTTGCTGCCAGCGAAAGCGCTCTGGAGCACCGGAGAGGTGTGCTTGCTCCTGAGAACCTGGACCAAATCCTCTTCTTGCATCAGAATTTCGATTTTTTAGAATCGATGAGAAATGGCAATGAGAATCTGAGTAAGGCAGTTCACAACCAGTACTGAAAGTCAGGTGTGGCGAGACCAGTGTATTATGGTGTGGCCACTACACTGGGAGATGAGGAGGGATGCAAAGTCTTGAAAGGGGGACACCTTGGCCCTCAGCTTACTTTAGAGGAGGCACAGGTCTGGGTCTGATCTTGCCTGCTTAATTTAAAGATGAAAGTTTGCCTGCTGTCTAAACTCACCCTTGTTCTTCACCAGGCATCCCCAAACTTTGGCCCTCCAGATGTTTTGGACTACAATTCCCACCTTCCCTGATCACTGGTCCTGTTAGCTAGGGATCATGGGAGTTGTCGGCCAAAACATCTGGAGGGCCACAGTTTGGGTGTGCCTGTTCTTCACTGTAGTGGTATCCCAGCCCACAACTCAAGAGTAGTGTTTTTTCTTGAAAGGGTGTGCTGGCTTGGAGCAGTAAACAGACCATAGAAGGGCCATATCCAACAATAATCTCAAAAGATACAGGTGTGTTTCTGGAAGGCCAACCCTAGCCTGGAGGTCTGTAATCAACCTAACCATTTACCTATCTTATCCTGGAAAAGAAGGTAAATAGGGAGAGAATGTAGAAATCGCTCCAGAGCTCGTGGGGCTCACTTAGTTTAGTGCATTATAATGCTGTAGTGTGTGTCTTCATTTTCATTTGCCCTTAAGGTTCCTATGAGGCCCTTCCATTGAGGGAGACATAGGTGTTTTGAGCCTCCATCACCCCTTTCCCTGTGCTGGAATCCTGTAAAACAGGTGGCTAACCTACCACCTGCCAGATGTTGTTGGGATGCAATTTCCATTGGCCTTGCCAGCTAGGACTTGATGGGAGCTGGAGCTCAACATTTGGAGGTCTGCAGGTGAGCCACACCCTGCCTTAGGAGAAAGTTGTGGCTCTTTCTGCACATCGGTTTACCATGTGCTTGTCCCCACGTAATGCAGGAGGCGGCCACCACTCACACCTCTTCACCCTCAGAGTAAACTAGGTGCTTCTGTTTTTAAAAACGAAATAATGCTGGGCTGTGGCAACTCCCCATAACAACCCTTCCGCATCAAGACGCCAGGACCAAGTCGGCTGCAGGAAGCCTACACTTCCACCCAGAACGAAGACGTCTGTGCAGTATAGCTGTACCTTGAGGGTGAGCGCTAATCCTGTCCTACAGACTTTCCCAGTTCCCTTGCCTTGTACTAATCGGTGGTGATGGGATTCCAGAGGCTCAAAATGCGCATGTTTCCACCTGCAGAGGGGAACATGCAACTTAGTCTGTGAGTGGGTGGTGCGTTTGTTATGTAGGCCCTTCCAGGAAATCCTTTCAGATACTCGTAAAGCCAGCCCTCTCTGGGCAGGTCAAAACCTTGTGATATTCACACAAAGTGACCCCTTGATCTGAAGGTGAGATGAACCTCTTAAGGCTCGTCCACACTCCCGCTTGTCTCGTGCTTACTAGGCGTGGGTCCAGGTGGTTTTGCCTTTGCCCCGCTGCTTTCTCCTGGAAAATCTGCTCTGCAGCCCTGATTTGGAACAAATGACATGGAATCGTAGAGTTGGAAGGGGCCAATCCTCTGCATTCTGGGAATATTTTGCCCAACGGAAAGCCCAATTGTTCCAGTTTAGCAGCAAACTAAAGGTTTTCCTGGAGGAAAGTGGCAAGGCGAACAAAAGTGTGGATGAACCCCCTAGGCTGAACTGCTAGCAATGTTTTGTTTTTCAGATAATGCTTCAAAGCTGCACCTGAATTTGGACCATTGCAAGGGTAGGGAACGGAAAGGACTAGGGCGAGGGTTAAGAATGACGAAGTATGCCTTGAAAAGAACTTGCACTGTAGTGCCCTTTTATAACAAAGCAGACAGCACTGTAGGTATATCTCTCTAAGGCTATTTTCGAAGTGACCCCTGCTGCACGTAACTGAAGACTGAGCCTTTCTCCTTCGGAAGGAAACCTTTGATGTCGTTGATCAGTTGCACTAAATGTTTAAATGCTTTTCCTTGAGGCCGCTTTCTTTTGAGTCGATTAGCAACGGCAAGAGAGAGTGGATATCGCGGAGTCGGATTCCTTTTTAAAAACGCATTCGCCGATTTTAAGTGAGATGCGAGACTCGGAGTTCTGCTCGCAGGTCGCGTTTTGCAAGTAGCCACACAAGCTAGCATTTTCACATGGGGAAAACACCCTCTGGCTGGGGTCTGTGTTCGTAACCCAACCTCTGCAGCATCCTGGAAGCGTCAAGGAAGAACAGCAACGGGTTAAAAAGAAAGTGTGCCCCTCGACTCAAGATGTAGCATACATGAGCATGAACCTGTGAGAAGTACTTGCCAGTTCTGGAGTAGCAATCTCCCACCGAGGGTGACTGAGGGTAGGAGCGTGAACAATAAAACCATTATAATCGACACAAAAATACAGAAGCTGAAGATATTATTGACATAGCCGCCAGAGGCTTGGAAAAACAGGAACGTCTTTATGCTGCAGTGAAATTCCGTAAGTGTCAAGGCCTTCAGTGTCCCTAAGGAGAGGGAGTTACACAGCTGGGGAGCAACTCCAGTTCAACGAAACGCTCCTAGGTGGCTTCCAATTTTGAGCCCTATCATAAAAACGCTTCTCTCCCCCCCACCCCCAAACATCTTTCATCTTTCATTGGTTCAATGACTAATGAGGTTTCCTCAGCAATTAGCAAGCTCTTCTGACTTGCAAAATTTTGACTTTTCCTCCTTCAGCTCTTCCAGGTTCTGTAACTCTTATTTGTTCATCTTTATGGCTTCAGACTCTTTGTGACCCCCCTGGACCATAGCACGCCAGGCACTCCTGTCTTGCACTGCCTCCCGCAGTTTGGTCAAACTCATGTTTGTAGCTTTGAGAACACTGTCCAACCATCTCATCCTCTGTCGTCCCCTTCTCCTAGTGCCCTCAATCTTTCCCAACATCAGGGTCTTTTCCAAGGATTCTTCTCTTCTCATGGGGTCATGAAGAGTCGGACACGACTAAACAACAACAACATGGCTTCAGAGGTTTGCCTGTCATCCTTGTAAGCTGCTCCTGTTTCTTTTGTGGCCATTTCAGTCTGTCCTGCAAAAGTGGCAGCTCTTTTGCCAAAATCATCCTTGCTGGCAGTTAAGGTCTTTCTTGACTGGAGAATTGGAGATTCCTCAATGAACTCCTTTCAAAGGCATAGACATTCATCATCATCACTCAGTCTACCATTTACCAACATCCCATCTGGTGTATGTCGAGTTTATTACACCATCTCATTTTCGCAAATACTCTTCCAGTCTTTCCTCCTTCACTTCCTTCCTTTCTAAAAAAAATTATCAATTTTTTGCATAAATTTTGTACATCCTTTAAAATTCATATCTTATACAATATTTTTTGGACTTCCATCAATTTGGACTTTCCAATTTTCCTAACATCTTCTTGTATTCCGTAATTCACTATTACTTTTTAAAAACAATAACCATTTTTTTACTATCTTAACTTTTTCCTGTAAATATTTCATATCGTTCTCCTCACAAAACTTTTTGCAAACCTACAAGCGTAATTTGTTGTTTACAATTGTCTTTCAAATATTTCTCAAATTTAGTCCAATCCTTCAAGAACTTCTGGTCCCAATTCTGCGTAGTCCATTAACTTCATCTGCCATTCTTCTATCGTTGGTAATTCTTGTTTCCATTTCTGTGCCAATAGTACTCCTTCACTTTCAATTCTTCCAACTTGTAGCAACTTGTAACACTGTCGGTATATAGGATAGCGTAATGCAAAGCTCTGTACAGCACATAGTGTCTGGTTATCTTGCTGCAGCTGTTTTAGCAACTTGTTTTTAAATACTGTTTTTAATGCTGTAATCTACCCTGGGACTATAGAGTAGGCATCCCCAAACTGCGGCCCTCCAGATGTTTTGGCCTACAACTGCCATGGTCCCTAGCTAAGAGGGCCCAGTGGTCAGGGATGATGGGAATTGTAGTCCAAAACATCTGGAGGGCCACAGCTTGGGGGATGCCTGTTAATAGAGTAAAAGGTGGGTAATAAATTTATAATTATTATTAATTTTTTCGGTCTCTTTTTCTTTAAAGCACTTTTTCTTTTTAAAGACAAACTCTTTAACTGAAGGATGGATAAACTATAAGCAACCTGTTTGGGTGGGCAGGTTCTTTATGCCTTGCTGGCTTCCAAAAGGTGAACCAATTGTGTATACAGCATGACCATGTCCTGGCATTCGCAATCTGGGGTAGATCCTCTCGCAACATCCATGATTTTTTAAAGTTTCTTCAGGAACGGATAAATAAATGGCTTGGAGCCAGCACCTTCAAGAGAACAAGTGGCCTCTCTTGAGTAGTGTTTTTTCTTGCCTGGGTGAGGATCTGATCTATAAACATTTCCTCAAGGCAATTGTGCAGTCCTACATCCCGGTCACAGATTCCTTTCTTGGGACTTAAATTGGGTTCTCACAATCCATAGCTACCTTGTGACCTGAAGCTTTTACAGAGTTGGTTTCAGAGTCGGAGGGACAGCTTGAGTTTATGAATGAAAAACTTTATTTGTGTCAGCTGTCGGCCACAGCAACAACAAAAATTGCAATATACACAGAACAAAATAAAAGGCAATGATATAAAACACAGTTTAGGGTCCACAGCTTGAGTTCATATCTGACCATATTCAACAGAGTCTTCTGCACTTCAGTGCCATTTTCATTTTCTTTTACTTTCAAATTATTTTCTTCATCATTTCATTCAACAGTCTATGTGTGTGCACTTTTGCTGGCTGCAGCCAGCTGCAGTTCTTTCTGATATGGAATGAAATGGGCAAGTCCCGTAAATCCCAGTAGCTTTCCAAGAACCTGGATCGCACTATTCACTAGTGAGGCCGAAAACTCGCTTTCCTTCACCGCCTTCGCAATCTTAAATAATGAAATCCGCCACTGACACCACTGCCAAGTTAAACAAGTTTGTGTTTGTGATTTTTCTTTTCATCGCTGTGCTGCTTATGCAAAATAATGGTGCAATAACCTGCTTCAAGGTGCGGTACTTTATAAGGGTAACACTGGGACTAACTGGAAAGATGAGCATTTTGAATGGACAAAATAAAAATTTAAAAAAATAGTTTTGTTATTCATGGGCTCTGCTGATATATATATAAATGCAAAGTTTTGTTCTGAAATACACAAACTGATAAGCCTGTCCAGTAGTAGCCAGTGGGAGCCAAATTTTGGCTGCCCTAGGGGCTAGCCACAAAAGGGCAAGCAAGGTGGCTAGTTGCCCAAGCTGTGGGGCAAATTGTTCTAGCAGTATGTATAAAGCCTGAATCATGGGGTTGGCGAAGGAGCTAGGATTCATGCAAAAGCTTTAAAATATGCAATAGGTTATGCTCAAATAACAGGGGGAAATATATTATTCCATTTCACCAGCTGTCCTGGGCTTGAAGGACACATTAGGCTACAGAGGGTTTAGGAACTTTCATCGAAAGCTGAAGACCATGGAAACTTCAGGGCTCATCCACATGGGAGTTTGATGATGATTTGAAGCTGCTTCTCTGCTTTTGTTGTGTCTGCTTGACAGCCACCTCTTTCAAGTGGAGTCCTGACAGCCTGCACTTTCTCACCACTAAATTCAGATCTCTCTGAGTTGCAGATAATCCAATAAGGGAAGAAAATCCAATATAAAAAGGCACATTACCTGACTGAGGATGCACTGAACATCATTGCATAGGTGGGTTGTTGTTTTTTTTAGAACATGTGTGATGAAATTTCACTGGGTGCTCTCTGTTGCGCCACCCCCTTCTTCCATGAGCCCAAAGCAGGCCTGCCCTTTTCCACAGGTTACCATTGTGCTTATTTTTCAAAATGACTCTTTTGCACAGACCTGCTCTTCCATGAATCGGCAGCATTAAAAATAAGTTTGCCCTTGCAGGTACAGAAGGTCTTTCACACTTTAGTTTGAGATTCCTGCATTGCAGAGGGTTGGACTAATGACTCTTGTGGTCCCTTCCAACTCTACAATTCTATGTGACCAAAATCCTTAGAACAAGCACATATAAATATTGATTTGTTTTGAACTGTTCTTTTGTGCAAATCTGGTATCTCAGAAAACTTGCATTTCAAAAAATATTTTATTTTTTTTAAGTGTATGTGCTACAGGTAAAAATGCATACATATGCCACAACGGACCTCAGATTTCCAAATCTTAGGGTGGGTAGGTAAGTCCTAATTGTGGGGAGAGGACAATGCACAGTGAAACTATATCACAGGAAACATTTAGATTCAGTGGTATACAATTGGAAAGTGCTCATGTGTAGATTCACACCCACATATCCATGAATACACTAGTACGGACATATGCACACTAAACCGCTTTCTGGTTTCTTTCTACAATCAAGCAGTATATAAAATAAATAAATTTCGAGTGTGGGGAACCTTTGACCCTCCAGCTGCTGTCGAACTCATCAGTCCCAGAAAGCACAGTCAATGCCCAGGCATGAGGGGAACTGTAGTTCCAACATCATTTGGAAGCAAAAGGCTTCCCACACCTGGCCCTAAGTGACTACAATTGTGACAGGTTATCTTCTAGCTGCTAAGTTTTAACACCTTTTACACAAGTATGTCAAGTACTTGATAACTGCAGCATCAAGTTAGAATATGCAGTTGCAGAAGAGACTATCACCGCTGAAACCCTATGGGTGAGTTTGCAGCAGCTGATGCAAAACTCCTCCTTGCATGTTTAACTATAACTTCTATTGAACCCAGATCTGGATTCACCTCTGCCCAGCTTGTTTCCTACCACAGCACAGGATATGTGTGAGGGGAACTAGCAGGGAAACATCCTGCCTCTCCTATAGTGGTTTGGATTTTTTGAGGGAAACTCATGAAGGAATTTTACTGCAGTACACCCTCTCTTTCTAATTTGGGCTGGGTAGCTGGGGTGTGTGTGTGATGGATGTACTGCCCCATCGTGCAGTCTGAGGTTAAACTCGATGGCAATTTAGTCTCATCAGATTCCATAAAAGGCAAGTTGTATCTTCGTCTTGCACCTTCTATAGGGAAGAAGCAACACCCATGTTGGCCCTGCATGGATCCCCCATCGCAAGAAAGTGCTTTTCATGTAACACGAATCAGGCCCAATAGGCAGTGATTAGTTACACAGGTCTTTGCCAATACTGACTGCTGCTCACTGAAGGGTTAGTGTGTCTTCCTGCAGAGACTAGCTGAAGCATGAAATTGGAGGGCTGGGCAAAATGCTTCTGGACTACAACTCCCATTATCCCTAGCTAGCAGGACCAGTGGTCAGGGATGATGGGAATTGTAGTTCAAAAACAGCTGGAGACCCACGTTTGGGAAACACTGAGCTAGATGCACAAATTCTTTCCTGAACACATTGCTACTTACTGACAAAAGGGAAATATACACAGAAACCCTAACCCAGTTTTCCCACAGTTGAATAAGGGAAAGTGCTATTCCAATTACTTGTGCCCAAGCAAGTCTACGGTTTCCAAAGAGCTAGAGTGGTTCAGTGTACCACAGTCCAGCACAGCTCCTAGAAGGCCTATAGTTTGAGTCCCACCAGCGACTGTGGTTCCCTCCACACGTCTGGAAGTTTATCCTCTGGTGTAAGAATCCAGGACAACTTTACAACTTCAGTTGTGGAACCCAATTTAATTAAGCAACGCTGTGAGTGCATACAAAATAACAATAACGCAGATCAATGTGGTACTACAGAGTGAATCAAAAAGCAGTTGTGTGAACATCAATCACAAAAAAGATACTAAATACAATGGTGATTTCTCATTGATTGGCCTACTCCGTCCGTCCTCCAAAAAAATAACAGAACCCTGGAAGAGATGGAGCGGGAGAATGGGGGTTACTCATAACATTTCAGCAGAACCACGAGGGCTTTCATTCTGTAATTGAACAAAAGCACAAACAAGCATCCCTGTAATTGAGCAAAAGCTATTTTACAGTTATTGGTAGCTGTATAGGATCCTTACAACTGTGGATAATTGGAATTTAATGCAGACTCAATTAACTCACACACCTCCTTTTCTATGGTAAATTTAAGCATAAACCAACTGAATGCCATAATCCTGCTTTTTATTTTCGTCAAACCCAATCCCAGCCGAAATTTTAATGGTGCTTAAATCAACACCTAGCACACCCTGCCTTTCACTAGATGTCATGGCTGGCACAGGGCTGCTCCCGAAAATGGAATCACGGGTGGTATCCTATGAGCCCATCCTACACAAGGATTACCATTGCCGCAAGAAGGCTTCCCCCGCGTGTTCTCATCCTCTGCCCCATCTTGTGAAACGCATCACGTGATGTGATACCAACACTCAGGATTTCCTTGCTCCCTCCCTCTCGTCACTGGCTGCCTCTACAGGCGTTGAGACACACAGTGCAATGTCCAATCACACGCTGAATTTTGCTACCAGACTTTATGAAAGGTCAGAAAAGCAGGTGGGCTGTTATTGGATAGCAGCCCTGTGCCATCCATACTATCAAATTCTGCCCCGCAATAACCACAAATGGATGCCCATTTGAAAGTACAACGCAGCACTTATTTCAAGTTCAGCTAGAAGCTATTTATGAGTATTTTCTTTTTTAAAAATCAGTTCCTATGCTCCCAGTAGCTTAAAGAGGCTATTGTGTACAGTGCATGAACCTAATTTCAACCCGCTCAAGCGAATGAGCAAGTGCTATAGGGTTAAAACACACACTAAAAACTCAAATCCTGGCTGGTTTCACTGGCACTTTCTAGTTGACCAGCATTCTCACCCTGAAACTGCGCCTTCCCAGTTACCACTGGAGGAAATCAACATCCGAGTTCCTTTCTTGCTTCTCTGGCTCATTTTTCAGATGCTTCATGGGCCACTTAATCTTTATCATCGGTTCCATCTGGTCCTGCAGCCGATGGCGCTTCATGTGAGCATTCCGGCTTTTTATCTTGTCAAACACTCTAGATGTAAACGGGAGATAAAGGCCAGGATTTTTTCAGTACTCGGGTGAGATTGCTACAGCAATTTGAGAGTGACACACGCATAATCCCAGTTTCGGTGCAATAGGAAGAATATGATCCCCCAGCAAAGGGTAGGGTTTTCTTTCTCACTTAGTGATGGGCACAAAGGGTGGCAATCAGCATGAACCCTTCCCAAAGTGCCATAGTGAATCAACTATAAAAGGGGGGTGGGGTCTGGGGACAAATTTATGGCTAAGCACCAAGTGGATTTATTTTTTTAAAATGGCACAAGAAACCAAAATGTTGAATTGTTACCTTGTACATTCTTTACACGGGAACACACCCTGACTGACTGCGCTTCTGGGCCTATCTAAAGTTTCTTTCTGGCTGCTGGTTGGACTGAAAGTGCTGTGTGCTGATTTTTTGTAATTCCTTGGTTTTAGCTTATTCTCCTGTTTAGGCAGGTGGCAGTGCCGTTTCTTTGGGCTGCATGCTATCTGCAAGTCATGAAACATTTGTGTTTTACACAGAAGTAATTTTCCTTCTCACACTATTATTAAGTTTCTGGCAAAGCCCAATAAAGAATTTGAAGATAAATTCATTCTCTTTCCAATGTAGCTGGAGACGCTGGTGGCACCTTAGCATTTTGAGATGGTATCAGATCTGAACCACACTGAAAGGAATGTAGTATTCAGGAGATGCAGAACATTCAGAGTCAAGATGTGGACCAGAACTCCATTCATTCCCATCCTTGCTCCCAAAGCAAGCTAGAGAAAGGGTTAAAGGGAGGGGCATGAAGTTAATCACATAATGGCTGCCAAGTGCTTGTTTTTATTGAAACAAATAGCAGCAGCATGGTGGTGATCTTTGACTCTTTGCCCTGGTTAAGGTCCTCATCTGAATCCAGCTCAGACATGGACCACAGCCAAGGGCATGTTAAAGGCCACACTCCCTCAACAATGCTGATATTTACTAAAGAAAATGAATGATGTAAGTAACATTAATGTGGTTGACATCATGTCTGCTTTGCCCCTTCATCCAGTTTATTTTGGGGCGAGGATTCAAATGTGCTTCGTTTCTTTATCGAAAGTTGTTAAGAATCATTTTTTACATATCCAGTGGTACAATGAATTCTCACCAGGGCTTGAAGTAGGCACCTTTCATGATTTCGCCTACGCCCAAATCTATATGGAATGTGGAACTGGCACAGGATTCGGATTCCTGAAAACCTCAGCTGTTTTAAGGATAAAATCAAATTCTCAGCCCTTCTGAGAAAATGCACAAGCTGCATCTACAAAGAGGCTGCAGCTTCCAGTTTAAACCAAAACACAGCAGTTCTTACACTCCTTCTGGAATGGATGGGCCAGCCTGGAGCAGCCTCCAGGTGGGTGGCTCCTAGTGATATCCAATCGCTGCTTTTCCGATGAAAGACACAAGTAGACTTGCAATGCACCTCCCACACTATTGGGGATACTATGCCGCCTTCTGTATGTACATCCCATTTTGTTCTGTCCACAACAGGGGGCAGGACATAAATGCAATGGGCAGGGAATGAGAAGGTGCAATTTAACCCAGCAGTCGCTTGAAGCTCAGTGCACCTTCACCGTTAATTAACCTTTACAATAGGTGCCATTTTTAATAGTCTTTTCCAGCAATATTTTGAAATATATATATTTTAGTGAAATACCACTTAAATGAAAGAGCGTTGTTTATTTTCAGGTATTTCTAACTTGCCTTTCTTCACAAAGGGATCCCAGGGCAGGACACAAAAATAAGAAACTGAAATGAAAGTGGGGGAATGAATTCTAACTCCCCTATAGGGTACTGGTCTTTCCAAGTTAGAAGTAACCTGATTTAAACATCACAGAGAAGGACACTATCAATATGGACTTCATAGTATTTGAAAAACTTAACGTCAAGGAAGTAATATTTTAAAAGCAGTATCAAAAATATCAGATATTGCTCTCTAAAGAAGGTAGCAAAGGTAATGAATTTAAAATGAAATGTCAAAATGATCCTTCAAGTAGGGATTACAGACGTCCTAACTTATCTGTATCTCCATCAATAAGTATAAATGAAAAATTACTGCAAGATGGTTTACTACTGATACCCAACTCCAAAGTACTTTGCTAAAATATTGCCTAATCTGGCAGAGATTGTGTTAATTTTATTGATTTGTAAACCGTTCTGGGGGCTTTTCCACCTGAAGAGCAAGGTATAAATGCTTGAATGAATGCACAACAATGGATTTTTTTTAATGGGGAAAGAAAAAGAACCCTTTCTAGTCATTGCCATGTTAACAAGGTAGTTAAAGTTAGCTGGAAAAGTTTCAGTTTTTCATTTTGTTGAAGTGTTTTCTTTAAAAAAAAGGTTATTTGTGCTGTAATGCAAAGCTGCTAATAAAATAGCGATTCAAAACAAAACACCTTTCTGGTCGCTCCTGTGGCAATGGCAGTGACCGGAAAAGATTTTGGTTTTTCAGCACTGTTTTAAACATAGCGTTACAATGCTAAAATGCTATTTCATTTAAGATGTATTTCACTTCTTTTTTTAATTTTAGCAAAAAGTGTGTGATGTTGCTGATCAAAAGACTGATTTTAAAAGAGACACAAGACGATCAAATGGCAGCCATTGCAAAGGGCGCAGCAATTCTGTGCTGAGCTGTGATAGGTTCACCTGCCCAATATATGTCACTGCCCCCATCAGAACTCCACCCCCACCATTTAAAAAAAGAAAAGGGCACATGAACGATACTGAGGGCATCTACAGCTATGGAAACCAAGCTTCTCCTCCGTGCCCTAAAAAAAGAGCCAGACACGTTAGTCTTTCGTAGTAAAAACAACAGAGTCCCAGGACACCTTAAATACCAATACATTTATTGCTGCATGAGCTTTCGTAGACAAGCATCTATTTTTTCAACAGATGCGTGAGGAAGCTGGTAAGGAAAAGCCGTTGTCCCCAGGAGAGTTTGCTGCGGTGAATGTTACCTTTCCTAAAGCAGGGAGGGAAAGGTAAAGGGCACAGCTTTAAATCAGTCAGTTAAACCTCTGCCAGATCCCCATCAATCTCTTATATACCTTTTCTTCATCCATTTCTACCTCATCCTGCTCTCTCTTGGGCCTCTTTTCTACTAATTGTGCTCGATTGCAGTCAAATTTTAGTATTTTTTTCCAGCTATAGTAGTATTCAACACACTGGGAAACAGTCTTAGTTTGTATCTATTAAAAAGGAGGGGGGGGCAGGGAGGAAAGAGGGAGAAAAATTCAAAGTGAACAAAGGAGCAACTAGTGCAATTATTAAATATACAGCATATATGTTGTCTTTATTTTCTCTTCATGCTGTTCCTGTGGATCTGGGATTAGATTCAGCCTCAGGAAATTTGTGAGTAGGGAACTTCTTTGCGCGAAATAATCCCAAGATGCTATAATACACATGACCACATAATCATGGGCTTTAAATGCCAACAAAAGATTATAAAATAGGGTTTTAAAAAACCCAATCACTATTGGATAACCTTCAGATTAAATATTGGAGGGGAGACACTTTGTTTTGTGAGATGAAGCCGCCTGCAAGATGGCCCCACTGCCAACTGAAGGCCCTACCTTCTTCTGTATGAGGTAAAAATCCTTTTTGTGCAAGCCAAAAGCCTTCTTGAACAACTGCTTCTCTGCAGGAGTCCACAGATGTGAACCTGGAGGTGCAACAAGAAACAGGAGACAGGCAATCTGCTTAATGGTCCATTGCTCTCACAAAATTAAAATCTTTATTGCCCCTCTTCTGCCTACTCTCCCTGCACTGGGAAACCTGCATGATAATGAGTTTATCGATGTGTTTGGAAAAGTCTTCAGGACCTCTGGTTTGTTTATAATTAGCATTTAAAATTCTTTGCGAGGTTAATACAGCTCACATTATTTTCATAATATTAAAAACCAAGGGTGAGAGCATGTTAACGATATTTCTCATCCAGCATTTGACAAATAATGCTTAATTCTCTCATTCTGATGTTAGCTTCAACATTGCTGCTATTTTTCGAACCTAAACTATGAAATCATGAAGTTTTGGAGGGGATGTATTTGGCTATACTTAATTTTGCTGCATGCTTACAGTTAATGTTAAGATCACAACCTTCAATTTTCCTCCTTCATTAAAAAAAAAAATACTAGAAATTTTGGCAGTCCAGAGCCTCCGATGTCCTTAATTAACATCTTTGTTTTCTACGAAGTTTCAATATGAGGCCCATCACCACCACACAAAAGCAAATTCAATAATGCACTGACATAATGTGAACGGCACAGAGAGAACTACTCCCAACACTGGGAGGCACAATGCACACAGTAGTGAGCATTATTTTCTTCCACATGCTAGAATGCTTCTCCCACTGCATGCCACTATGTGGCCCCACATGCTAAGTCACTGTGAGGAGAGGTCAGCCGATAGCACTTGAATGATGTTCTGCACCATTTTGGGGGCAATGAACATGCATTTGCATTTCATTAGACACTTATATTCTTCTTTCCCAAAGGACAAATGGAGCAGTACTCTGCTTGAGAACTACAAGGTTCAGAATTGCATTAAATGCAACCCAAGCGTTTTAAAATCCTCGGTGCAGAATTGTGAGGCAATGCTAAGCCAGGGATCGTGGTTCGTTTCCCCCAGGTGCTACTGGAGACGAGCAAAGTGGGGGCTATCAACTTGTGCATGGTAAGCCACAAACGTAGCTGCTATGGCAACTTGCTAAATACTTATGGGTTTCATGGAAGCAATGGCTATATCCTAATGTAGGCAATTTGCTTTTTACCTGAGTAATGATAGTTAGCAAGAGGATGTAAGGGAGGCTTCTGTGGTCCTTGGAGTAACAGCATCTCCAGTGCGTCCTGTAATTGTTTTGGAGAAAGCTGTCATAACTCCCGCCAAGTAGAAACAAGTAAGGGAACTGGTGGAAGTCCACAAGGGAGAGAGAGACCGACTCCTATTAACTGCAATTAGTGAGTCCAGTCTCCCTATCAGTTGATATCTGGCAGCTGCCCAAGGCGGTGCTGTTTCTGCACAAACACTTGGAAAACACTTTTTCCTAGTGTTGCCTGAGTGCATCTGATTCCACTGCTACAAGGCTGCACAATACGGAGGGGGCGAGCCATCCTGGGCCAATTTTCTCCACCACCACCCCCATGTCAATGAGTCTGCAGTATGAATTCTGCAGTTTGTGCATCAATATACAGTGGATGTGTGTTGGCCAGTAGTATGCTGCGCATGGCATCAAGTGGCTGCGCACTGGCTCATCACCAATATTAAACCAACATACAGTTTAACAGAGGCAAAGCAAACTAGGCCTGTCAATGGACTATATTTTAGACCATTAATGGATTACTCCACTGAAGTGCATTTGCATCCAACTGAGCCTCTGCTCTCCCCACACCCAACCCCCAACCCCCGATTTAATAGACTTTGTCAGTATTCCTTAACATAGGAAGCTGCTTTTACCAGGTCCAGCTATTTGTTTATCCATCCAGGTTAAGAGTCTTGCCTATGTTGATTAGCACTGGCTCTCTGAGGTCTTTCACGCCACCAGCTACTTGAAACTTTTAACTGGAGACACTAGGCATTGAGCGTGGAACCTTCCACACACAAAACATGCATCGTGCCATTCAGCTATGGGCGCCCCCAATATAAATTAAACCGCTCATTTGGCTAAAGCCTACCCCAAAATTACGAAAGCCTTCAAAACAACGAACCTGAGATTCTCAACAGTCCGATAAAGCAGCTCTCACAAGATGTAGTGGCAGCCACATGCTAGGATTGCTTTAAGAGATTAGACCAAGTCACAGAGGATAAGGCTATCAATGGCCATGTTCTACCTCCGTTGCTGGAGGTAGTATGGCAATGATTTTATGAATGAACGTTGGCTGCTGGGAATCAGATGTAGGCAGAGTGCTGCTGTGCTCAAGTCCTTCTTGGGGGCTTTCCATAGGGGCACCTGGTTGGCCACTGTGAGAACAGGATGCTGGACTAGATGAGCCACTGGCCTGAACCAGCAGGGTTCTTAAGACCCGGTGTGTTTTGCCTAGTGTGAATTTATTGCATCTTACCAGAATGTTTCCTTGGGCTTCATGCAGGCAATGCACAGCTAGTTCTAGGTTGGTCCCTCCGCCTGGCATCGCACTGGAGCAGGCCAATTTTAACAGATCTGTTACTGCAAGTGAGATTTTTTTTAAAAGCATGAACAAATGTCTGCACAAAAGTAATTAAAATGCAATGGAGAAACGAAAAATGAAGTATAATTGGGGAGGGTTAGCCTCGGGTGGGAAAACTCCCCCCCCCTTCATTTCTGCACACCTCTTTTCTGTGTTTCTTTGTTGGTTGTGATATCTCCCCACGGCTTCCATACTAGTGAGGCTGGATGTTCGTAATTTTCTAAGGATGATCTGTCTTGAAGATCAGGTATGTCTGCCTGGAAACGACTTCCAATGTTAATGTGCCTAAAATGACGGATGAGGTAAAGAAAAAAAAGGGGGGAGAATGTGAAGGCTTATGAGGGAAGAGAAACAATAAACAAGCAAGAGATGGCAAAATTTAAATTAGGCCAAACATGGAAGATAAAAAGAGGAAGTTTCCAAGTTGTTATTTCCACATGAATAGATGGTCTATGAGACTTAAAAGTACACAATCTCTCAGGAACAGTAACAGAAACAAAAGCACTTCTGCACTTACCCCAAGTTTGTTGGGACAATTTTGTTACTGTTATTCAACACTTTACAAGTGATGGACAGAAGGGACAAAGTCCATGTCCAAATGTCTTACAGTTCCAGGCATGTCAAACCTGCGGCCCTCCAGATGTTTTGGACTACAATTCCCATCTTCCCCAACCACTGGTCCTGCTAGCTAGGGATCATGGGAGTTGTAGGCCAAAACATCTGGAGGGCCGCAGGTTTGACATGCCTGGTCGGAGGACAAGGCAAAGGTGAAGAGTGGGTGATAAAAGAGAGAGAGAGATAGTGGAACCTTACCTGGACACATAAAGATTTTTTTAGGGAGGAGTTGGTTGAATGGAGGGGAAAGAAGGGAAGGGTGGCAGTAGGAATCTAGAACAGCTGGCACAAGAACTGGAAGGGAACAAAGGAATGAATTTGCAGGAGTGAAAAGTTTAAGGGAAGAAATAACAAGAAACACAAATGATGAGGCAGAGCAGTTTCTAAGGGTCCCCTCCGCGTGCTTTTCGAAAATGTAGTTTGTTAAAAGGGAAGGTACCCCATTATCTACATGAGCATTCATTGAGACAGCTGTCTCTGATGCCAGGCAGAGGGAACCTGCCATTTTCCATACTTGCTCCAGCAAGACCTACACAAAACTCACTTTGACTAATCAGAGGCTAATCCTGTTACAGATTTATCTTGTTACTGGGTACATTTAACCCATCTGCACGTTAACCCAATCTTGTTAACAGTACTCCAGCATGGCAAGCTACTTGGCATTCAGACTCATCTACTGCTGAGCTTTCCTTTGCTCCCCTTCCTCCACAACGCTTCTTGCGCCAGAAACTGCCTCCCTGTTCTACCACCCCATTCACCTCCTCCATCTTTAATCCAAAAACCTGCTTCTATTTCTGACAAAGCCACTCTTGCTACATAAGCCTTACCCCTTCTGTGCTATCAGCTTACCAATTAACCTCATTCAATCCCACCCTAGGTTCTCTGAGAGGAATCCTGTCTCATGACCATATTCTATACAGCATTTTGCACAGTGAAAGTGGCAACAAAAACACAAAAACAAACATGAACCAGTAAACCTTGCTATGCTGTAGTAAAACAACCCTTCGGTGTAATGAGAGTCAAGTGTTGGGGCCAGGGTGCAGCAGAAATCCTCCACCTGGTGTAGGTGCTTTGAGACATGATTTTTATAGGGGAGGGGAATCATATAATAAACCTGCTAAAGGACTCAAAAGAACATCAGGATGAAAGTTAAGACAAAGGTAAACAGAAGAACTAATGATGAAAAGACCAAAACCCATTTTTAAAAAACAGAATTAATGATTAGGGCTTTAGATTCAGGTAGATATCTGAAGAAGTGTGCATGCACACAAAAGCTTATACCAAGAACAAACTTAGTTGGTCTCTAAGGTGCTACTGGACAATTTTTTAATATATTTTGATTAGGGCTTTGTTAAGTCTCAATCTTTACAGGCATGAAGAGGCAGGCATAATAAAGTCTACCTTCTAGCAGAGACAGTGTTGAAACAAAAACCTACAGCCTTTCTACCCTGTTGTTACAAGTTACAAGCAGTTGTTTAAAGTATTTTTATTGCTCAAGACCTTTGTTTGAGAAACTTCTCTAGGTTCATAAAACTGAACCTTGGTCTTAGGGCACTAGCAAAACATGAACAATTTGGATTACTTTGGGGGGGGGGTGCTTGGGTTTTGCTTCTTCTTCTTCTTTTTTGCTGCATGGCTGAAAGGTCATTCCAACTGCCTTTAGTCAGAAGTTGCTCCATGTTCAAAAGTTATTATACTTCAGTTATATATTTAAACCACACCTCTCACCACTGTCAGTTTATTGCAAAGCAACAAACTCAAGGGGAACCCCTAGCCAATCTTAACAGAATTACCTCTTTGCCCTTGGACCTGCAAATAAATTTGTTATGTCTCAAGAGCTAAAACCGCTGATGTTTCCCCTTTCTAAAGCATTTCAAATAAAGGAGCGGTCTTTTAAAAAGTTTACAGAACACATCTGTGTGGGACATCAAATGCACACATAGCTGGAAAGAGAGAAGAGTTGTTTACAAGTCTGGCCTTATACAGAACAAAGCCAGCAAAAAGGTATCTGCACTTAGCCTACATCAGCCATTATCCGGCAAAATCATGATACGCATCCAAACAGTAATGCAAAATGACTAAAATGCTTAATCTCCTACAGGTTAAGCCTAAAAATACGAACAGGAAATAAACAATTATCATATTGGATTTCACCGAGGGCCAAGCTAGCTGAGTCATTAAGTACATGCATGCATTCATATTTACTTTAGAAAAAAATACAGAGGTAGGGCCTGATCAGAATTGGGATCATAGCATACAGGGAGGGTTAAACCCTTTCATCTGTGTCATGATCCTGGTAAAAATCTGCACTCCCACTTCCACCAAGTTGTTATCCCACCACCGGATACTGCCACTCTGAGCCCAAGAGCCTCCTCCACATGGCTCTGATTCTAATTTTGTCAAAGACGTTGGCAGTGTTCTTCCTATCCTGTCTATTTAATTATAACGAAAGGATTTAGTTCATGTGAGCTTTATAAGACTTCAGCGGATAAAATAATTTCGTCCTATAGATGAAGTAGCATTCAACTACTACAGAAAAACCTGAAAGCACCACAATTTTAAGGGCCTGCTTAGCTTTTAAATGAAGAGGAAGTCTTCCTATATTTAAAATGGATCTGAAGGATGTTCTCATGACTTAGTGCCTGTACTGCAAAACAACCTGGCCCAGCATTTCATTAAAGGTAAAGGGAACCCTGACCGTTAGGTCCAGTCGCGGATGACTCTGGGGTTGCGGCGCTCATCTCGCTTTATTGGCCGAGGGAGCCGGCGTACAGCGTCCGGGTCATGTGGCCAGCATGACTAAGCCACTTCTGGCAAACCAGAGCAGTGCACGGAAACGCTGTTTACCTCCCGGAGCAGTACCTATTTTTCTACTTGCACTTCAACGTGCTTTTGAACTGCTAGGTTGGCATTTCATTAAAGGTAAAGGTAAAGGGACCCCTGACCATTAGGTCCAGTCGTGACCGACTCTGGGGTTGCGGCGCTCATCTTGCGTTATTGGCCAAGGGAGCCGGCGTACAGCTTCCGGGTCATGTGGCCAGCATGACAAAACCGCTTCTGGCGAACCAGAGCAGCACACGGAAACGCTGTTTACCTTCCTGCTGTAGCGGTACCTATTTCTCTACTTGCACTTTGACATGCTTTCGAACTGCTAGGTTGGCAGGAGCCGGGACCAAGCAACGGGAGCTCACCCCGTCACAGGGATTCGAACCGCCGACCTTCTGATCGGCAAGCCCTAGGCTCAGTGGTTTAACCCACTGCGCCACCTGGGTCCCTAGCATTTCATTACTCTGCTCCAAAGGTCAGTTCACATCTTAAGATTTTTAAGATTTGGAATGGCTTCTGTGAGGGATCCCTGTACTTGGGTTCTCCTGGAACTGGAGCTGTTTATAGATTGCTTTTTTTGGCAAATTTAACACTCCTCTTAATATCCATGTGTTTTACAGGCTGCAGTGACTTAATTCTGGACATTATCTGCTGGAAGTTTTTGTGGTTTTCTCCTAAGGGTATTAATTGCTTGTTTAGAACAGGCCAAGAGATAACCAGAGTGCTGATTACTTTAATGACACAAGAATACCCTCCTCCATACTGTAAGGGAGTAATTGCTTTTCAGTGTCAAAATGTAAACAAAGCACAAGTAATGCAAGCAGATGGTAATCACCTAACAGGGCACAGAAAGCAGTCTGGGATGCAGGGATTGGTGTGTTTGTGTTCTTAAATTAAAGCGAATGAGATCTGAAATGGCCAAGCAGCGATGATGTGGGTAGAAAACATAGGGTATAAGAATCTTGGAATGACTCGCTACATTCTTACATGTGCCCAGCTACAAATCTATGAGAAAGAACATAGTACAAGATATTACTGGAATTGTTCACCATTGACATCATTCCCTCACTTACGGTTCTATGCTGATTTTGGTGGTATCTTTCACAAGAGAGAACAAAAGGGCTCCATCCATTCCATCTAAAATTGCAAAATAGTAATAATGATAAGGATAATGTTAACAAACATAGTGAAGATTACAGGAAGCTGCTGCCAGTCAGATTAGACAGCATTAGGCCAGATGAATAAGCGGCCTCACTCAGTATAATACTGCTTTGTATATTCAGTCATAGAAAGATGGTTGTTTTAAATACCTAGAACAGAGGTGTACATCTTGGTAGAAGCAGCATTTGTAGAGGAAGAACAGAGTGTGTTGAAATACAGCCCTGACCCCTCACGAATGGGAGACAGCATCGGAGGTGGCGTATAAGGGGAGCACTGGACTAAGCCTTGGATGAGGTGATCCATGAGGAAGACAGGCGAACGAAGGTTACTCTGAAAGCATCCTCCAGTGCCAGGCTGTATCCCAATGAGGACAGGTGGAGGAGGTGGGATGAAAAGAGATTTCGGACGAGATCGCCTCTTCCTCTTCTTTTGCATGCCTTCTTGGAAATCCTTATCATCCTGGCTTTCCTTCTCCTCAACCTAAGACGAAATATACAGCCCATGTGATTTGATATTACTACCTGGAAAAAAAACCATGCCCTGCATGGCCCTGGATCGTGTTTCCCACAAGAACCCTATCCTACCTAATAAGCTGCCTCCTCCCCTATGGCCCACCAATTTGAGACCACCCGCTTGAGGTTATCCTACCAAGTAAAGTATCTACACTACAGACTCATATTAGCTTTTATAACATTGTTATGATGTCCTCCAGAGAATCCTGGGAATTGTAGTTTGTAGTGGGCATTTAAAAAATCTGTAGCCCCACCACCATCGCCACATTGGGGATTTCCCCAAAATGTCACATATCTGCATGTGTGTTATTTGGTTGATAGCTATACAGAAAAGAACCACTGCTATAGCTGTTAATAGTTCCCATTACTTTTAAGTATTTTTGAGGCAGTGCAAAACTGCAATCCTGGAGCCTGAAAATGCACCCTTGTTGGCAGATAATAAGGATTATGACATCACTGTTGCTCCTCCAGTTTCTGATTATGAGTCTTTAGCTAGTAAGCTGGGTTTTCATTCTCATTCCAGGTGATAAAGGCAAGTCCCAAGATCTTGTCAGGCCTAGGAGACTGCAGTCTTTACATGGATGGAAGATGAGGGGCTCATCCTTTTGAGTGTACCTGTGTGGGAGAGAAAATAACAAACCACCTTCTTCCCCTACCTCCATTCATCAGGACTTCTTGGGTTGGAGGTAAACTGGACAGCAGGATTGTGGAATCTGAGAGACCATTTAATGTGTGCAGCCTTTGGGGTCTTAATGGTCTCTTGTTGCAGCTGGAGAGGGATCAGGAGTGTTGTTTCTGAACGGTGGGATGGAGGGTGGTGGTAAGTGAACTAAACCTCCTTTTACTTGTTGGCTCAATCCCGACATAGAAGGGGGGGCGATGTTCATCCTAGGGTGCTTCAGTTAGGCACAAGAGGCAAGAAACAGACTTGGGTGGTGCCTGAATTTTGGAGGGGGGCCATTTCTGTGTTGGGAGTATACATTAAAAGTCCCAAATTCAATCCCTGGCATTTCCAGGCAGAGCTCAGAATGTTCTAAGTCTGAAACCCTGCCAGATGGCCCAATGGCCCGACTCTGTATGAGGCGGACTCCCATGGTCGTAGATAGTAATTTCTCCCGCTCTTCCACTTTTGTATAGGAGGCATCATCTGCCTTGGAATCCTTGCCCATTAATGCTAAGGTATGTGGAGACAGGTTGCAGTTGTCTGGAGATGACCTCCCATCTGTGCGCAACTAGGTGAGCTGCCTGACTTCCTCTTCCTTTCCCACCTCCACGCTTCTCCACCTTCTTCCTTTCCTTCCAGTTGGGCTGGAAGCAGAGGAAGAGGTAGACCATGCTCTGGTGGCACACACAGTTGATAGCTCGCATCTGCTGGCCTTGGGAGACAATGGAAGCATGCCTGACAAGCTTTTGGGGTCTGCCAGGATTCAAGACGTGAGAACCCAGCTCGGGATGAATAAGTAATTGCTGAGGGAACAGTGATGTCACAATCATGTTGGCCCATGGCAGCATTTTCAGCCTAAGCTGTTGCCAGGAAAACTTTCAAGTACATTTTCTCGAACAGTCACAGCAACCATTTCTTCCCCCTACCTATTGTGTAATTGCTGCCAATTACAGGGCTAATATTGACAATGGAACATTAGGAGAGATCTCAATTTTCAGTCCCGATGTGGTACAGGAGCAAAGAGATTGAACTATGAATCAGCATGTTGCTGGTAACTCTGTTTTGGGGGCAAGCCACACTCTTTCAGCCTCAGCCCCAACACCCAAAATCTGCAAATACAGGGATGGTAATAATACTGACCTGCCTTGCAGGTGGCTTTAAGGGCTTGTACCAAGGTACTTTCCAGTTACGCGGTAGAAACAACCAAGTCTTGTGGCACCTTAAAGACTATGTACTGTATTATTTCACACACTTTTGTGAACTACTTTCTACTTCACAGAGTATTATCCCGAGTTCAAAATTGGGGCAAAGTGTCTCTTTTTTTTATTGCAACGTTTTTAATGCCAGGATGTATGCATTATCAACAATTTTTTGTGTGAATGGCCACTGTTCATCATGTAATATTCTCTGTACTTTTCTGCATTTCATTTCATTGTGGCCTCACTGTTTATCATTCTCCCCTCAAGCCATGTGTATATGAAACACTTCATGTATCTGATGAAATGGACTAGGATCCATGAAAGCATATGCCTTAATAAACGAGTTAAGTCTTTATGGTGCCATAACTCTTCATTGTTTTAACAAAGTAATGTTAGGAAAGAGCTTTAAACACTCTAAAAGCACTATATAAATGGTTCCAGGGCTAAGGTGCACGGGTACCATGACCGAGTGAAGAAATGTCTAGAAACACTACTGGTGCTGTCTTGAGTTTCCTCATGGAAGAAATATGGAATATGAACAAAATAAGTATTAGAAGGAAATGGCTATTAAGATAGTTTAAGATATGCTCAAAGATGGATGCCTGTGATGCTAAAACTATGGAGCTCTGCAGGGGTGCGGGAAACTGGTGCCTTCAAGTTCTAGTGGACTCCAACTCCCATGAGCCCCAGCCACCAACTGTCAAGGATGATGTGAGCTATAATCCAACAGTATCTAGAGGGCAACAGATTCCCCATCCCTTCCCTGAAGAGTCACGGAGTCCAAACGTCCATCGCAAACACTGAAAAACATTTTAAATGATTTTGGCTAGCTATGAAATAAAACAATATTTTAAATTTCTTGTTCTAGGTTTCCAGCAGGGCAGATCCTTTTCCTGTCACCCTGCATAGGGTGGATCTTTGCACAAACTGCTGCACCAAGTATGAAAACCCCACTGGAACTCTCTATCAGTTAGATCCCAAACAGTTGGCATGTCTTCTCTGTATTGATCTGAAGTTAACACTGCAAATCACCACCCACTTTGCTCTCCTGCTGAAGGTTTGCAGCCGTTACAGGTACCGATACAGGGATTACAAGAGGTGCTACTGCTACATCTTCCGAAGGCCTTTTGGTTTCAGGAGGAGTATCTCCATCCCCTGATGCCTTGAAGGACAGTTTCTGAGGTTGTAAATGCTCTGCCTCATATGCCTTAAGGGAAAGGAAATATAAAAAGAAATGTGCATTCTAGCAACAAGTATACAGAAGACAATACTGTGGCTAGCTTTTGGTTTTGTTTTATTTCAGTTTCTACCCTTTCCAAAGCCCTTGCAGCAGACACTTTCAGGTTGGTTTGTTTTTCAAAAATGATATAGAAACAAGAGTACCTAATGAAATATATAATTATTATTTTTTGCATTCCTTTTTTAAGCTTCTAAAGCTGCAAACCTTTACCTATTACTAGGTAGTGATATTCTGTGAAGGTCAGGGAGACTTACTTCTTTTCTGAGCAAACATGTACAGGATTGCAGTAAAATGATATGATCCTATCCACACTTTCCTGAGTAAACATGCACAGAATCATGCTGTGTATTAACAAGAATGGTTGCAAGCATTTATGTAGTGCTTTTCAGCATTCAAAACATTACACATACATTATTTTGGTAATCCTTATAACTGCCCTTTAAGGTAAGTCAGCATTATTATCACGACTAGCAAAATCCCCATCATTATTGTTATGGATTGCCTTTTTCATTTATATTGTTAAGCACCTGGGACACCCAGAGGTGGAAAGGTGGGGTACACATTTTCTAAATAAATGCAAACTTATGATGGACAGACGATTCCAGGGATCAGGGGCACAGATGTGTATGCAGACAAACTTTGCATCCCTTCAGGACATCTGACGAGACACACAAACCCCAAAGTGGAGCTGAGAATTATCTTATTACCAAATGGAAAAATGAAAACCAGAAACCAAATAACATCAACACAGAGAGCAGAAGACCACTGCATATATATACAGCTGGTTAAATGAACAAAAAGCACATATTTGAAGGTGGGAAAGGAATTCAAATGCACCTACAGGTGAAACTCGGAAAATTAGAATATCATCGAAAAGTGCATTTATTTCAGTAATGCAACTTATTATTTTTTATTTTTATTTTTACAAATGCTTTGTTTTGGAAATTCCACAGTAAGAAAACAAATAGTTGCAATAATACAAAAATAAACATCGCTATTACTTTTCATTAATTACATTCCATTTATAATTTGGACAGGTATCAGTGCGATCTATAAAAATCAAAAAGCAAATATAATTATTAATGGTGGAATTGGTGAAAAAATCAGTATAAATAAAGAAACAAGGCAAGGCTGCCCATTATCCCCATTATTTATAATTGTAATAGAAGTGCTATTGGAAAAAATCAGACAGGATAATTCAATAAAAGGTGTAATATTAGGAGAGAAGAATTATAAGATTAGAGCGTTTCCTGACGATGTAATGGTAACAATACAAGATCCCCTGGAAAACATACCAAATTTATTGAGATGCATAAATGAATTCAGAAAATTAGCAGGATTTAAATTAAATTACAAAAAAACCCGAAAATATTAGTAAAAAATCTCAACGAGGAAAGTATGATCAGGCTGCAAGAAATTACGGGATTGGAAATCAAAAAGAAAATAAAGTATCTTTGAGTAAATTTGACAACAAATAATATAGATCTGGTTGAAGGAAATTACAACAGATTATGTAAAGAAATTAAAAAAGATCTAGAGACATGGGGAAAATTAAATCTACCTCTATTAGGGAAAATCTCGCTTATAAAAATGAACATATTACCGAGAATGATGTTCCTTTTTCAAGGGATACCGATATTAGGTGGGAGTAAATGCTTTTACAGTTGGAGAAAAGATCTAGCAAACTTCATATGGTCCGGGGAAAAACCTAGGATTACGCATAAAATTCTGATTGATAAAAAAGAGGTGGATTTGGGCTCCCTGATCTGGAACTATATCATAATGCTGCAGGATTACTATAGTTAAAAGAATGGGTCAAGCTGGAGGATACAGATGTGATGGATCTTGAAGGAGTGGGAACGAGGTTTGGATGGCATGCATATTTGATCAAGGAAAGAGTAAAAGTACATACAGGTTTTCTGGAACATATAATTAGGAGGTCATTATATAAAATTTGGGAAAAGTATAAACGAATACTAGAGCCAAAAGTACCGTGGTGGGCTTCACAACTGGAGATGGTAACGGTAAAGAAATTGAATATGAAAGAAAATTGGGCAACATATAAAATTTTATTAAAGAAAAAAATGGGGAATTA
This sequence comes from Zootoca vivipara, assembly GCF_965207765.1. Lineage (NCBI taxonomy): Eukaryota > Metazoa > Chordata > Lepidosauria > Squamata > Lacertidae > Zootoca > Zootoca vivipara. The sequence goes on from NC_142589.1 coordinate 79,388,750, forward strand.
AAAATAAAAGAATGCTCGGAAATTTAAATACAGTATACGTAAATGATTGGTTCCAGTTTATTTGAATAAATCATAAATTGGCAAAAGATAAAAAAATAGGTTTTGAAAAAGAATATTCCAAATTCGACAAATATCTGATACAAGAAGGCTCCAAAAATATATCCAAATTATATGATCTGATCTTATCGAGTGGGAAACAAAAGATGAATTAGTAAAAGCCTCAATGATCAAATGGGCACAAGATTTCAGTAAAAATATGATGTTTGAACAATGGGGAAAGCTTTGGCAGAAAGGTATTAAATTCACTCCTTGTTATGCTCTAAAAGAAAACTTTTTCAAAATGCAGCACAGGTGGTAAATACAGCACAGGTGGTATTTAACGCCCGACAGGATGGCAAAAATGAATAAAAACTGTAGTAATATATGTTGGCGGTGCAACCTAGCGGTAGGCTCCATCTTTCATATCTGGTGGGAATGTCCCAATATCAAGCAATTTGGGGATGTGGTCTATAACGAAATGAAAAGGATATTTAAATATTCTGTTAAGAAAACACCAGAAGAATTCTTACTGGGAATAGTCCCAGAAAATTTGAAAAAAGAAGACAAAGTATTATATCTGTATATAGCTGCACGGCTATTAATAGCAAAAAATTGGAAGAGTTTCCAAGTACCAAGAAAATTGGAATGGTTAGCAAAATTAATAGAATACTACAATACGATAAGATTAATGGGAAACATTGGAAGGGTCTCGAAGGAAAAAATAGAAAAAGAATGGGAAAAATTAAGGAATATCTTTAAAATTATAATGAAAAAATAGATTTGATAACAGATTAAGATGAGTCCTGAAATCAGAAATTAGGAGGATAAGAAATTAGAGGATGAAAATAAAATAACACTGTATAATAACTGAAGTAAGATGTAACGAAATGTTGATCAAAAAGAATATAAGATGTATAAAGGATAGAATGTGCAAGAGGTACATAGGGAAGAAATGTACATTATAGATTGGATGATTGGAAGTCAAGCACAAATGGTGGGTGGTGGGTGATGAAGCTGATTGGGATTTCTTGATTATAATTTTGAGTATGTAAGATGATATTTGTAGGGTGAAAGAGGCATGCATGTTAATTGTATGTATGTATGTCAAGATGTATGGATGTCAACTGTTTTTAACCAATTTTCTTTATTTCTAATAAAAAAAATTTTTAAAAAAAATTACATTCCATTTATTATTGACCCATCTAACGACAAATAATTACAATTACAACAAATAAAGGCTTGACATACCTTGCTTTGCATGTCATGCATCTTTCTCATATATTGGTTTCACCTTTTAGGTTGCCTTCTCGGTAGTGGCACCCACCCTGTGGAATGCCCTCCCACCAGAGGTCAAAGAGAACAACAATTACCAGACCTTTAGAAGGCATCTTAAGGCAGCCCTGTTTAGGGAAGCTTTTAATGTTTGATAGATTTCTGTATTTTAATGTTTTGTTGGAAGCCGCCCAGAGTGGCTGGGGGAACCCGGCCAGATGGGCGGGGTATAAATAAATTATTATTATTATTATTATTATTATTATTATTATTATTATTATTGAAATAAATGCACTTTTTGACGATATTCTAATTTTCTGAGTTTCACCTGTAGATGCTGCCAACTGGACCGTCTATCATATCACAACAACCTGTTGTTGTGAGAACATTCTCATTCATCAGGCCTACATTAAACCATGATTTCTAATCCTAATGAAACAAAAACCTTATTGGTTATCACAGTTAAAGTTGGTGCCAATGACCATCATCTAAGCTTAGAAATTAGCATATGAACAGTCTCTGTGCACCAGCACATAACCTGTTACTGTTACTCCAGAGTTTCCAGTTCACACCTTGTTAGGGAGCTATGGATAGCTGCAGCTTCGTGGTTTGCTTTCCCAGTCACAAAAATTGGGTGTGTGTGCATGAGCACACATAAAGGTCATGAATATTCTGGCTTATTAAGTCAACATTCAACATACAAAGTGGTCCACTATGTCCCTTAACCGCAGTAAAGCCAGGGGCACACTATTTATTAACTTGAAACCCCCACTATTGTTTTGCAATTTTTTTAAAAAATAAAAGCCATTAAAAATGGGTGGGGGGGTGGGGGTGAAGATGCAATGTGCAACAATCTCCTAGTCATACAGCTATGCTATTCCTCCCCGCACAGCTACTAGTAAGCTAGGATTACATTTACAATGGCCCCTTGTAAAGTGGGTTAGGCTTAAAGATGAGAAAATGCCCAAGGCCACCTCATGAGCTTTATGGCTACTGCCAAGAATTCAAACAATTCATCCACAGTATTAAACTTGTGCTTGTTTTACAAGTGACTAATATTAGTAGTGACAAATATTCATTTACCAGAGTTCAATTTCTCTTTTACCTGTTGTTTTTCCTTCCCTGGAGACTGCCATTGTTCACTATAGAAACACATATGGCTGTTCAGGCCCCTCTCAGTATAAAACAGCTGACTGCAGGTTGTACAAACAAAGCCATTTCCATGCTCACTCCTGTCTCCAGGAGCTCCCCCAGTCTTACTACTGATAGCAGAAATTGAAGCAAAAAGGGATGAAAAAACGTAGTATTATGAAGCCTGAATTTCCAGATTGTAATTTACCCCCATAACTGTATTACATTCACATTTACATTTCCTGCTTCAGAACCTGTTTTATGTCTTTCTGGGAAAAGTGTTTCTACAGTTCATTTAGCAGCAAACTGTGCTAACTAGTGAAATAAACTCCACTGGGATATCATACATAAGGAACAATTTCTAGTGCCACCGCAGAGATAATGGCTGCGATCCAGAGCTGCTTAGGGACTTACAGCAGCCCAGCCGAATTTTGAACCACCGGAGCCTTGGGACATTATCACAAACTGATTTTGAAACATCCCTCCGAGGAAGTGTTTGGTTAATGTGGAATTTGCCAACCTGGTGCCCTCCATATGTTTTGGACAACCTCCAAAACTTCCAGAGGTAAAAAGGTTGGCAAAGGCTGATTTAATGACTTTCAGCTCGCCTCTAGGTCGGGGGGGGGGTTCATCCTGAGGGCCATGTTCCCTCGTTAACAACCAATCAAAAGGCCAGTCCTGTGGTAAGCAGGTGCAGAGGGAAAAGCGTGCAGGGCACAGAATGTAAATTTTACCTTTATACACTTTCCACACACTCTCATACACCTCCCTTTCCTCCATGGAGGCAAACAAATAGCATTATCAAAGTTAAAAGGCACATTCAAGCCAGGCAAAAACACTGAACGAGGGTTCAGAGCAGGGTCAGTGAGCCGTGTCCTGGGGAGAGCATAAGCTTCCCCAAAATCAAACCCATTTCTGGATACTCCTCTACGTTAAGTTTATTTTTTCCATTTGTTGCTCACCTTTCCTCAAAGAAGCTCAAGGTGACGTACAGTTCTCCACCTCCTCATTTTATCCTCACAATCCTATCATGTAGGTCAGACTGAGAAACTGCAACTCACCCCATGAGCTTCATGACTAAGGGCTCGTCCCAACTTCCGCTTGTACCGCTGCTTTCCCCCAGAGCAAACCGCTCTTTGTTGCTGAACAGGAGCAAACGTCCATCGGGTTTTCTGCAGATTGACGTTTGTTCTGATTCAGCAGTAAAGAGTGGGTTTTCCTGGGGAAAGCAGAGGACCAAATAGAAAATGTCTTGGACCCATTCTTCCTAGGCATGAGAAAAGTGGAAATGTGGAAAAGCCCTGAGTGGGGATTTGAACTCTGGTCTCTAGTACTATATGTAGCAAACGTTTGTTCCAGAACACTGAAAAGAATAAACTGTTAGAATGCATGGCTGCCATTGCATGCATTAAAAGAGAATCAGCTAGGCATGGCAATTGTGATCAATATTGAATTATTTTGTAGACAGATGAAAGAGGGTATCGGGATACATTTAATGAATAGGAAAAGTAGTCAAAGTCTTGATAAATAAAGATGTTGAAAAATGATTACATTTAACCAACATGATATTATGATGAGGGCCGATCTGACAAGCTAAAAGATTTTGATTGGTTCAGGATGATGACATTGGGCTGCAACTACTAAGACTCCTGTGATCCTTTTAGTAGTGAACAGAAATCATGTGGAAGTGTATAAGAAACATTACTTTGGATGTGTTTCTTTGCAGCCTCCTTATTTTTGAGGCTTGTCCCTATGTACATTAGAACTTCAATAAAGGTCTCTTTTTACTTTTAGCCTGCATCCTCCTCTTTTGGGTTTCTGGGAGGGATACTGCCTATCTGGGAACCCCTTTGAAATTTCTCCAACATCACCATGCTCTACTTACCAACCAAAGGGAAATTGTTCTTCCCTCACTGCATTAGTAAAGCTGTAGATATTTCCACCCTGTGTTAAAAAAAGTTAAATACATTTATGTATATTTAAAGATAAAACTTCTTCAGATCATAGAGTGTTCTACATTACCCAGATGCCCTCAGGCTTCTGGAATCATAAACCTTTCCTGTCTACTTTTTCTCTCATCTTCTTTACTAAGGGCATAACTGCAAGTTTGCATAAAATGCACCACTGCCAATTGCATCAGGGTTTTAAAATTTGTTAGCATCCCACACCCCTCATTTTGATCAGAACTACAGTACTAGGGGAAGTTTTACCCCTCTCTTTGAAAATAGCCCCACTGCACTACAATTAACAATTGGGAAGGGGGGATGATCACGCCAGCCTCAATGAGAACTTCTTCCTCTTGCTAACATGTCATGCAGGGAGAGTGGGCAATTTTCAGAGATCACAGTTGGGGAGAAATGGGGTAACACAGACATGGGGAGCTAGCAGTCTGAGAGCCCAACAGTGCCCAGAGGCATCAATTTTTCCTAAATTTTAGAACAATCTCTCACCCCCATGCACATTTTCATTATGCACCTTGGCCATTTCCTCCCAAATTGGAAAAGGGCTGTTTAACCCACTTCTTGCCAGGAAGAACAGCAGCTTTGGCAGAATTTTCCACTTATGTACTCACCAACTCACTCCCATGCACACATCAACTCAAGGCCAGTGGGAATGAGCAGATGAGACATATACAGGGACAAGTCTGCTTCTGCTTGTCACTCTTGCTGGAGAAAGGGGGATCAAAGGCATCTTTGCCAGTGCCTTGGTACTTATACAGGGTTCACTCTGTGAGCAAAGCCAATCACCTATTAGACCTTGCTTAATTCCAACAATGGCTTCTGCTAAAATAAATAAAATCAGTTACTGGCTAACAGCTCACACTATCTGAAGAGTTCTGTTAAGTTCCTTCCAAGTTTGTAGAAGTTAGAGACCAGTATTTCCCAAACTTGGGTCTGCAGCTGTTTTTTGGACTACAATTCCCATCATCCCTGTCATGCTAGCTAGGGATGATGGGAGTTGTATTCCAAAAACAGCTGGAGGCCCAAGTTTGGGAAACACTGCTATAGGCACACTAACAGCTGCCTTGACATAAACTTTAGAGAAAGGTGCTATCTTCCCCCACCCTGACCCCACCAATACTGAAAACACTTAAAGAAATAAAACATGAACATGTTACGGTTTGAACATGCCTGAATCCTGTTGAAAATGGTCAGCTTTGGTTTCACTCTGGCCCCACTATCAAATGAGGTGCTAGGCAAAGAAAAGGAAGCCATGGCCACTTGGCTGGGTGAAGCCATGGGAGCTGTGTCAAACTTCAGTTTCTCCTTCCGGCGAGGTCTGCCACTGCGAGAATGCCCTTTGCAGCCTGGTTCTTTGACGCAAGTCTTACTCTTCTCTTTCTTTCTCAATACGGGAGAGCCATTATCCAGCTGCCTCGGCTTCCCGTATGTGTGGTTTCCTGGGGTGTTTTCGTACGTAACAGACTGGCTAGGGCTAGAGAAGTCTTTGAGCTCCAGGCATCCTTTCAAGGTCCTGGTGTGCTTGGGCTGAGAAATGCTGCCTGTGCTTGCAGAAGGCACAGCAAGTAGCTGAAAGGACTGTGGTGGAGAAGCTGGCTGTTGCCCTTCTTTCTCACTGCCCAACGAGAAGTCCTTCTGAAACTGGGACAATGCCTTTTTTACGCGCAAGGGGGACCCTTCGCTTTCAGTGGGCTCAGGAACTGGATGAACCAAACCTGCTTGCTGCGGAAACACACTCTGAAGTGGTTTTGCTACCACCTGCTCAGTCTCTGCAGCTGCCAGTTGCAACGGAGCCAACAGCTGTGTGTGGGACACAATGTGCTGAGATTTGGTGATCCTTTGGAACAGGCGACCCTGGACTTGAAGCTGATCCTGATTCACAGAGGATTCCTGGGATTTCATTAAGAGCTGCCTAAAGAGCGGTGTGGCCTCCCCTTTCTGCAGCACACCATGCTTCAGAGGATCTGGAAGCCTTGTTGCTGGCCTGAAAGACTCTTCAAAGCCACTGAGATTCGGCTCTCCAGGGATCTCCCCCTGTGACTTTAAGAGGGCGGGAGTGAACGATAAAACATCTGGGCGCTCAAAATTCTGCGCCAGAGAGTCAAAAGCATGGGAGGGCCCCACGAGGCCTTGTGAAGCATCCTGACCTGCAGCAGGTGGCATCTGAGCAAGATAAACACCATTTCCTTTGCTTTGGGTGCAGGTTGGTGGCACATTTCTGACCCACTGGAAGTTGCCACTTGACTGGTGAGAGGTGGCAGGAATTTTCTGGCCTCTGAATAACGGAAAACGAGGCACACCACTGTTTGACCAATACTCCAGGGCTGTGGTTTCTAATGGAAACTGAGATTCTGAATGTGGCTGCCTGTCTGGCAAGTTTGCAATGCTTTCTGCTGGTCCAAGTACAGATAAACTCCCAGGGTTTATGATGGTGTACACACTGGAAGAGTTCTTTTGACAAGGGTAAAGCTCCTTCGTCACTTTATCACCGGTGGTTTCTGTGAGCACTGCAGTACTTGTCGGCGCACAAGAAATCTGACCGCAGACAGAGGCGCAAGGCTGCTGGGATCCCCTAGACTCAGATTCGGGCTGTCCCACAGAGGCTGAAGAAGCAGACGGGAGTTTCTGGCTGACTAAGCTACTTACAAGACACCTCAACAGGTCTCTATGGGGCAGGAGGGAATTATTAGGGGCCGGGGATTCAGGGTGAACAGCCAGCCTCTCTGCAGTTCTCATGCCACTAGATCCCACCTGGACACGTGAATCGTGGAGGGGTGGGGAGGCCTCACAAGCTTCTTCGTCCTTTAACAACCTCAAACCGTGGTGCATTTCATAATGCCGGCGCAGCGACCGATGGTCTGAGTAACTCTTATTGCAACCTTGCTCTATGCAAATAAACGGCTTCGTTTTTTGGTGTGTCAGCATGTGGCCACTCCTGAGATTAAAGGTTAAAAAAAAAATTTTTTAAACAAGATCAGAACATAGAAGAGTAAGCTAATCTTATTATCACAATCAACCACTAAAATGACTTCCCATCTTGGCAAATTCAACATTTTCCCCTCAGCTTTTGTCAAGAGCAGATATTTTGTACAACCAGCTGTGCAAACGTGTGCTATCCCCTTTTCTGGGTAGTCTAACAGTGCAGCAAAATGAAAATATCTGACATTAACCCAGAAGTAACTGCAAGGGTGGCTGAGTTATTATCAAGAGTATCTCTTAAGAGTGTGGAATGGCACTATTTAGTGGGAAGAAACTCCAATGAAAATCCTCATTATTACATATTTTTACATGGCTGTTTATTTGTATATATGTTAAAATTTTATACATGGATGTTTTATGATGGCCTATATTTGTAACGCCTAATAAAGGTTTGGGGAAGTAAGTAAGGCAAATTAAATCCTCACTTTTATCAACTATATATTAGGGTAAAGCAGGGGTTCGCAAACTGTGGTTAATGACCAGTGGTGCATGAGCTTCATTCAGGTGGTCAGTGGCATACCTGCAATAAATATCCATATTAAATTTTAACTGTATAATTGTTAGTAATTTTGTCTTTTATATTGTGTTTTTTTATGTTAAAATCTGAATTCTATGAAATGCAAATTACAATACAGGTAACTCCCATTTTGCATGCATTCGAGGTACAGTGGTGCCTCGCTAGACGAATTTAATTCGTTCCACGGGTCTTTTCTTATAACGAAAAATTTGTCTAGCGAATCCCATAGGAATGCATTGAATTTTATTTTTTTGCCCATAGGAATGCATTAGTTGAATTTCAATGCATTCCTATGGGAAACCGCGATTCACTAGATGAATTTTTCGTAAAACGAATTCGTCTAGTGAGGCAACCTCCGCTAGAAAAAACCTTTCGTTAAGCGGAAATTTCGTTAAGCAGGGCATTTGTTAAGCGAGGCACCACTGTACATGTGATCGCTGATGCACACGCCATTTTCGGCCCTGGAAGGGGGCGGGGCGCGGCAGGCTTACATGCATCTTGTCTACATTTGTGATGACCCAAAATGCAACCCCTGTGCAAATGGGGAGTTGCCTGTACTATAAAATACAATATAGGAAATAACACAAGCAATAAAAATACAGTTAAAAATCACACATTATCTAACAAAGTGCATTACAAAATTTTTTACAACAGGCAGAAAAATCATTAAATGGGTCCACCAAGACAATCAGTAATTTCCAAGTGATCTGTCAAGGAAGAAAAGGGAACCACTACACTGAATGATTTTCAGTGGTGGTGGTAAAGCCTCTGCTAGTGATTACTTCAGCTGCCTTTCCTATCAGATGGACTCGGCAGTTAGGAGTACCTCTCTGGCCACCACTGGCTGAGCTGCTCTGCTCCTTGAGAAGGGCAGAGCAGGCAACATCTCAAGGAAACAAGAGTTTGAAGAAGCATGGACCTAGGTATGCAGTTAGAAAAGAGAGGGGTACAAAAGAAAGCGGGTGAGAGAAAGAGAGTGAGCAAACCAACAGAAGTGTATATGACCAAGAGCTGCAGAAGCAAGGGAGGCTGAACCTCGCATAGGGATTGGAAGCCCAGAATAGCTAGAGGCGATAAACCTTTACTTGGGCTGTGCGTCAGGAGCTACCATGGCTACCCATGACTCTGTGCAGTTACCTTGGATGGTGTCACCAGAGCTGTAAGTAATAGCACTTCCCTAAGCAGTAAAGGCTCCTATGTACTACAGGGTCTCCACCCACCCAGGTGGTCCATTTGGCTAGGGAAGGCTATAAGGACTTCCTAGTCACACTAGAACTTTGCCAGGAAGTAATAATCTTTAATTGGTTTTGATTCCTACAGCTGAACTCCCAACACTATCACTTCAGACTGCAGGGGGCTCACATGACGGAGTGCTCCTACACACACACACACACACACACACACACACACACACACACACACACACCAACCACCTTCCATATATAAAACTAGATGTCATAGGAAAGGATTCTAGCCTAGCCTTCTCCTTGATATTCTATATTTCTAACTGCAGTTTTCTGGTACTGTACTGAGAAATATTCCATCATAAAAGTTTCCATGTCTAGTCTGAAATGCTAACAGTCCAGCTGCTAGTGAGAACTAGCCGGACTTCTGGCTACAGGTTTCTAGTTTTCACACAAATTTCTATTACAATTTCTCTGCTCCAGAGCATAGGACTGTGCTTAAAGTAAAGGGAGGCATACTTTTGTCCTGTGCTCAAAGGAAAAGGGGGCTCAAATATCTCTCACAATTCCACTTCTTTTTGCTTAAGATACTTTCCCTGTGGTATCACTGCAACCACATCCCACCAAGTAAGTGCTCACACCCAAGTGGTCTGATTTTCTGAAGGCTAAATTATTTCACAGTGTAAATTCTAATTTCACAGTATAAATTAGAAAGATTTTCTCTCCTCAATACTAGGAACCTCTTCCATCACTGGAATCCTGCCTGAATGATGGAACTTGAAAACTTCACTGTATTACAGTGCTGTCTGCTCACATAGTAGATCCAAAGCAACTCCCTGGGTAGTTTCACCATTTTCTTAAGTGGAGACAGATTATGTCTTGCATTACTAAGGAATACAAGCTCTATGTGCATTTGTACCAGGCCCTAGCCAAACTAGATCAAGCCAAATTTCTACAGTAGCAGAAACTGTCTATACATTTAAATCAGTTTTACTGGCAAACAAATACATACAGGTGGTCCTGGCGCTTAAATGCTTTGCTGCAGATCTTACAGACATGTTTCCGTTCCTGGCTGTGAGTCACGTAGTGTTTGCTGAGAGAGCTGGTGCTACTGAAAACCTTTCCACAGAGGCTGCAATCCAGGAAAGGGGCTTGAGGGGAGTTCTGCTGGTGCTTTCCTCTCCTCCCACTGCCAGAACTGGATCTGCCGCCTTGCTCCACTTCTTTAGGTGCTGAAGGGGCAGGAAGTCCCAATTCTATATGAGCAAAGACAACTTTTAGTTCATAGCATCTGGCTTTGTACAATCAAGTGTGAGCAATTAAGTAGCTGGTTCAAATCTGACAGTCACAAACCCACTAGGCACTATTTGGCAAGCTGCTATCTCTCCATCTCCACATCTTACCCCATCTGCACTATGGGATAATAATATTGACCTATAAGGTTGCTTTAAAAAAATAAAAAAATTCATTCCAGCAGCACCTTAAAGACCAACTAAGTTTTTACTTTGGTATAAGCTTTCGTGTGCATGCACACTATTTTTTAAAAAATAGTGAGATAATGAACATGACACTCACGAAAAGTGCCATATAAACGCCAAGTATGACTCCTTGCATTTTCAAGGTAAGAACAACATCAAAGGGACATCGAGGGGCTTAAATAACAGAGGTTCAGAATTCAGGTAGGTAGCTGTGTTGGTCTGACGCAGTCATAATATATATATATATTAAAAAATTGTCCAGTAGCACCTTAGAGACCAACTAAGTTTGTTCTTGGTATAAGAACAAACTTAGTTGGTCTCTAAGGTGCTACTGGACTATTTTTAAAATATTTTTATGTACTGTATTTTGAGAGGTTCTCAAGAATCTCCCCTCCCCAAATAATTTCTGGGGGCTTCACACGTATAGCTCCCTCAGTTACTGGTGAATGTTCCTGGCAGCAGAAAACAGGGTGCACATACTGTACTGTACTAACACTGGGACTTGTATTCTCTGCGGAAGTAGACACAGTAAACAAATCCTGTTCTCTTCTCAGTCAGCACAAAAAAACCCAGGTGCAATAACTATGGATTCTCCTGCCTGCTGGTTCTTCGTAAAAAGGATCCTTTTAAAAGCAATAGGGATGAGCTCATTCAACATTGGCACTAAATTGAGTGCATAGTTTAAAAATTCATTCAGGTAATTAAATTAAATTTATGAAGGTAGCGTAGCATTCCCTTCCTCTAGAACAGAGGCCTTGCACTTGTTCAGCATTACTGCACCTGATCAACAAAGCTCATTCCTGATGACCAAAATTATTTCATTGTTCTTACTAGAGCACTATTGCACTGTCTGTTAATTTTGTTCCATTTTAATTATGGAACAAATCACATTCACATATCCCTATTACTGCCGATCTCTTTTAAGAACTGATTTCCACTTCAAATATTACCAAAATCTACCAGAAACCAACACAGCTATGGTATGATATGTGCATATTTAATTGCACATAAGATGGAGCTTAAATAAAAGCATTTCAACCCAAGCCTGGCAGCATATAACGTTCAGCCAACTTCATCTAATGCAGGTATAATTCAAAGGAGAAAGAATCTTCTGAAGTGCTGTGCTGTCAACTAAATGCTTCAAATGATGGAAACACCTAATCCCAATAATGATCACAGTGGACTGTTGTTTTGCCCAGCCAACTTAGACCTAAAAATTTCATGTCTTAACTTTTCACAGCAGATTTTAAAATAAACCAATTCAACTGAAAACTTAATTGTGGAGAAAATATCAAAAGCTACAAAGGTTCAACAGGAAATTAATTATTTGGTTAAAAGGAAGCTAAGATGTTCAGTCCTAACAGTTACAGGTGAAACTCGGTAATATCGTCGAAAAGTGCATTTATTTAAGTGACACAATTTAAAAGGTGAAACCAATATATGAGATAGATGCATGACATGCAAAGCAAGATATGTCAAGCCTTTATTTGTTGTAATTGTAATTATTTGTTGTTAGGCGGGTCAATTATAAATGGAATGTGATCAATGAAATGTAATAACAATGTTTATTTTTGTATTTTTGTATTATTGTAGCTATTTGTTTTATTACTGTGGAATTTCCAAAAGAAAGCATTTGTAAAAATTAAAAGAAAAATAAAAAATAATAAGTTGCATTACTGAAATAAATGCACCTTTCGACAGTATTCTAATTTTCTGAGTTTCACCTGTAGAATTGCCATGTTTCTTCAGTGTAGCTTGTTCCCCAGCTGCAGCTGGAGCAGGCGTTGCAAAGACTCCACAGAGAGCATTTCCTTTATCCTGGATGCAATTGAAAAGATACTAGACAGAAGGGGAACATATTCATATCATATTGTAGTGTAGTCATCTTTATCTATTATTTTTTCCAAGGAGCAATAAATGTCTCGTGGCATTTTACAGAAAAATTAAGTCTATATCATTATCCCAAGAAAGTGATCCAAGAGATGAGTTTTGTTTCTCAGTTGCTCCACTGAAAAATTAGGCTGGTATTTATATTGATTTTGTCAATTTTGTACATTTTTAATTTGCCAAAAGTGCTATTTTCGCCTACCCTTAAGAAAAATACCCTCATTTCAAAATCTACACACACTGTGATTATGCAATGATGCCACATCACCATACTGAAAGAAACAGGCAATACTCATGAAGGCAGCATCGCGTTGTATCAAATCTGAATTGTTAAAATAGCATATGTGATTTTCCAGTGCAAATGACCCTAATATATTAACATATTCATTTATTTAATATACCTCCACATCATAAAACATCAGTGCAGTGTAAAGCAATATAAAATGATTTAAAAATATTAAAAGCATATAGAATAGTAATTAAATTGACAGGCTATTCAACAAAACTTTAAACAACTGCATAGACCTGTTGGCATTAAAAAGAGATGCCTGAACAGTCACGTGAGGATGCATAAGATTCCCCTCCCCAGAAAAAGGGGACAATAAATGCAAATTTCTCCTTACAAACCTGCATACCTATGATCATTATCAAAATATTGTAGAACTTAATTATTTCTGCTTACAAAATGCTTTGGGATCCATAACTTCCACAAAACAAGCAATGGTCTGCAGGTCCCTAGCACATGCCCATTGTGCATCTAAAGACATACTTCATAATCCTTGTTGTGCAGAAACACCAGGGTACACATAGCACTGAAGTGTGAAATGTAACAATTACTACGTACTGTATTCCCATTTCAGAAAGGAGTGCCTTGACCAGAAAAGGAACCCATAGCTGAATGGAAAAAAGTGAAGCTTTTTTCACTGTATCTGAAGAAGTGTGCATGCACACGAAAGCTCATACCAAAATAAAAACTTAGTTGGTCTTTAAGGTGCTACTGAAGGAATTTTTTTATTTTACTTGGAAAAAAGAAAGCATTCCAGGTTCTATTTAGGCAGGCTTCCTCACTCAGCCCTCCAGATGTTTTTGGCCTACAACTCCCATGATCCCTAGCTAGCAGGACTAGCGGTCAGGGATGGTGGGAATTGTAGTCTCAAAACATCTGGAGGGCAGAGTTTGAGGAAGCCTGTATTTAGGCAAAGATGGGGAACCTGGGACTCTTCAGATATGGTTGGATAACTGTTCTCATAACCTCCGACGACTGGCCATCCTGGCTGGGTCTGATAGGAGTTGTAGTCCAACATCTGGAAAGCCAGTTTTCACATTCCTGCCTTACACATTTTGACACATTGGTTATTTACCATTGTAACCAGGGTTACTAACCATGCAAGAGTGGCCGTGAGTCTGGGTCACAATCATCAAGGAGTTTGGTAGAATCACAGTCCTTCACCGAGTACAAAGATAAGGTATCAAGATTGTCCTCCAAGGAGTCATTATTCATATCTGTGGCTGAAAGGCTGGGGTCCACATCCAAGTTGTTCAATCCTGAATAAATCATGTCTCTCATATCTGGACACAGATCGTGGCCGAAATTATCACTGCAGTCCAAAGCCTGATTCCCTGAAAACTCATGAAGCTGCATCTCAGAGTGGAGTGAACTTTCATCACTGAGGTGGTACTGGTCCATATTCAACCACCTTGTGTGTTTGTAATTTGGGTCAAGGTTCCTAAACAAAAGATCAAAATGGAAATGGGAACAAGCAAAGGGGCTTTGAGTCAGAGACACAAGTGTTGAACAGTTTTGAATTATCATAGGCACGCACAAGTCAGAGCAATACCAAGACTCGTGCCAATTTTACATCTAAAGAAATATTCCGTATACTGTATCATCTTCCTCTTGTGAAATGTTCTCATAGAACGTAATTAACACTTTCCAGGTTAATTGTCAGGCCTCAGCTCAAACTCCCACAAACCACTTTAATAGAAATCTGAACCAAGGAACGAATCGAAAGGTCACATAATCTGAAAAGGATGGTAGCAAACTATATACTATGTTTCTCCGAGAATAAGACACCATCTTATATTTATTTTTCCTTAAAAAAAAACACACTATGGCTTATTTTCAGGGAATGTCTTATTTTTTCCCTCCTCCTCCTGCCGCGGCCGGCATTGCTGCTGCACCTATCACCATGTCTTATTTTTGGGGTATGGCTTATATTCCTTGAATGCTTAAAAATCCTGCTACGGCTTATTTTATGGCTACGTCTTATTTTCGGAGAAACAGGGTACATAAAAGAGCAAACACATTACAGTACTGTAGATTCTAAAGCAATTTGTCATTGTTTAGTTGTATAGTGCATCTTAAAAAGCAGAGACATCACCTTGCCGACAAAGGTCCGTATAGTTAAAGCTATGGTTTTCCCAGTAGTGATGTATGGAAGTGAGAGTTGGATCATAAAGAAGGCTGATCGCCGAAGAATTGATGCTTTTGAATTATGGTGCTGGAGGAGACTCTTGAGAGTCCCATGGACTGCAAGAAGATCAAACCTATCCATTCTTAAGGAAATCAGCCCTGAGTGCTCCTTGGAAGGACAGATCGTGAAGCTGAGGCTCCAATACTTTGGCCACCTCAGGAGAAGAGAAGAATCCTTGGAAAAGACCCTGATGTTGGGAAAGATTGAGGGCACTAGGAGAAGGGGACGACAGAGGACAAGATGGTTGGACAGTGTTCTCGAAGCTACGAACATGAGTTTGACCAAACTGCGGGAGGCAGTGCAAGACAGGAGTGCCTGGCGTGCTATGGTCCATGGGGTCACGAAGTCGGACACGACTAAACGACTAAACAACAACAACAACAACAACAGTTGTATAGTACACTATTAATTCCGTTCTATTCCTCTCTAACTTGCTGATCGTCTATTTTACGATCTTCCAATAATAATAAATAATAATAATAATTTATTATTTCTATGTTGCCCATCTGAATGGGTTGTTCTAGCCGCACTGGAGCTCAAACAAATTATAAAAACACAGTAAAACATCAAGCATTAAAAACCTCCATATATGAATTATAAAAACTAGTAACTGGTTTTATATTTTGCAACCAAACAATTATTCCATCCAGCAGTTTAGGCAATGATAAAGCACTCAAAGTTGATGGACCATAAATAGACACCAAAGTGTGCTGTTACTGAAAATATTATTTAATATTATAAATTTTTTCCTAAAAAGCATACATCACTTGAGTGTAAAAAATATTCAAAAGTGGTTTACAAAAAGCTAAGATAATAATATCAAGAAAAATTTACAACCCTATTTTAAAACATACAAAAGTTAAAATACTAAAACAGATTAAAATTACCATTTAATGCTCATTGGTAAATAGTATCTAACCCTCAATGAAGAATCATTGTAAAAATTTGCCATCTATTCTTATCATCTGAACTATTGTATTAATCCCACACTCTACCCCAGGCTTCCCCAAACTAAGGCCCGGGGGCCGGATGTGGCCCGTGAGGCTCTTTTATGCGGCCCCCGTCGCCCCCTGCTCTTAACGGCGCAGCTGCCCACTTCCGGGTCGCTGGAGTGTCGGAAATAGCTTGTGCACATGCACAAGCGTCATTTCCGGCGTGCTTCTGGGTTGGAGGAGGCCCGTGTGCATGCACACAAGCTATTTCTGGTGTTCCGGTGACCCGGAAGTGCGCTGGAAATCACATGTGCACACACGTATTGGTGCACACTCCTGCGTGCTCCGGCCCACAGCACAATTGGTGCTGGCGGCACCGGCCCTCGGCAATGTAAGTTTGGGGACCCCTGCTCTACCCATTCCAAAGAAAGGGTTGCCTCCATATCTTCAAATGAGGGTTACCCCATGATTAAATTAAACATGATCATATGGATCAAACTGACATTTGTGGTCTTATTACAACCAAGCGGTATACAAATATTGTGAAATAAATAACATATCTAGGGATTTTGGTTCCTACGGTTATTTCTCAAGTGATCAAATTTAATTTAAATAGGTTAATAACAAAAATCTCTACTGAAATTTAGTGTTTAGGATGAGGTTCACATATAAGAATGTACTGCCACAAATAATAGATGTACTGCAATATATATATATATATAGGTATGCAAATTCCCCATGAGCATTTTCAAAAGATTAATGTATTATTTTGGCTTAGTGTTACATGTGAAGCTGTCCATAATAACTCACTGCCCCAAGAGATAAGATTGCGTACCTCATTATTTATGTTCCACCAATGGCTAAATACTTATCACCACTACCCAGAAAAAAGGTTGTTATTTTACGTGTCTCTCTGGATTCTTTTTGCAGTTTTGTTGTTTGAATACAGAACTGTTTATTATTCTAGGTTTCTACAGGATTTTTATTCTTTTTAATGCATTGTGTTGTCTTGCTGAATTGCAAGCCTAGGCCTTAAAAGGTGGGCCATAAACATCTCCTTATATAAATAAAAAGTGGCAAATTCTTTTTTAAAAATGTACATACATGTTTAGAACACTACTACCATATGTGACTACTATCTCTGGGCTTAACAGAAATATAAACATGATAAATTTTGCAAAAAGGGGCAACAGTTTACATATACAAAACTATACATGGAGACTCCTATTTTGCAAATACTTCTATTCAAAAATAGCTTACAGGTATTGTTCACCACGGATTAAGCAAAGTTCATCAGTACTTCTTTTTGTCTTCACAATGATGGGTATTAGCAGCTGCCATTCAAAATCCTACAGTATTATTAGGCCATAGCAGATTTTGGGAGAACTCTTGGAAAGATATACTCTAAGGATAGAATGAGTAGAGAATAGTTTAAATTCATATCCAGTAAGAATGATATTCAATATTCAAGGCTCCTCCTTTCTATCAACAGAATTAACTCAACCTCTCTTTGTAAGACAGGGTGTGTATACAAATATATTTAAAATCTTTCTTCCCAGTAGATCTAACAGAGTACACAATTTTTAACTGCACGTTGGGAGGAAATATTTGTTGTTATAATACTGAGGGGCACACACTCTCTTAATTTAGGATGGAGAGAAAAAAAGGGAAAGATTGTTTGCTGGGTGTGGGCATATTATTAAATGGAATTTTATGAATATATAATGTTCTGTATCCAGGCACTGTAGACATGCCACTTACAACCTATCCATATCATTCCAGAGCAAAGGACCAAGGTACACAAACCACTGATGCCTGTAGTGCAAGCTTACAAAAGCAAAAAAGCTGTTAGGGAGGTATCTTAATTTCACAGGACAAAAATAAGGGGGGGGAATTAAGCCTGCTGATAGCAGTTGGGAATAAAAACTTTACATACAAATATGACCATCAGAATTTTATCATGCAGATATTTTTAGGTCATGCTTTCAAATGATAAGGTGTGATTAATGATAAAAAGATTTATTTCCTAGCTACACTTAAGAGGGGTTGGGATTTCTTATCCCATTCTTGTACCAAGAGCAAATACCAAATAAATTTACTTCTCTTGTTAGCTGTTACACGATTATGAAGTGCTCCCCTCAAAAAAATTCCAAGCTTCAGCATCTTTTGGAAGTTTTGCAGTATTTTTATGTTTGGGTTTCCTTTTGAGAACAAGAGAAACCCAGGACAATTTTTAACAAAGTATTGGCATAGGCTGAAAATATTACAAATTGATTATCCCCCATAGCAGCTTTTCTTGAACTATACGTTATTTTGCACTGCCTTCAATACATAAAGTGGGAGCCTATGTTTAAGTTCTAGCATAGGCAAACTTATTTACCAGATTGCTTAAGTGGTAGCTTAACTGAAATCTTTCCATCGGTTGACACCCATGGTTTTTAGCTGTTCTCTTGCATTTCACTGCTTTTCCATCACAAAATTCTACTGAAAAGCAATGAAACGTAATACAGGGTTTCAGTTTCCCTTCTCAAGAGTGCAATCCTTTGCACGACTACTCCAAAGCAAGCCCTGTTGAATCGAATTCATCCCATCCGGATCCTTCATTTAAAAAAAAAAAAGGTGCAGAGAAAACCCTAAAAACCTGCTCTAGCACTTGAAAAGCTGTTATGCATTTTTAGCCCTGGCGAAAGGCAGGATCCGAATTAAGATTCTTTCCCAACGGTGCCAGGGCTCCATATTCTTCTGGCTGCCCCAGTTCTGAGCAGTTAAAAGTGGGGTGGGGAGCCCCCTTCGCCAGCTGCCCCCTTCCCCCAACAAAACGGAGGGTTGCAGCGACCCCCATATAAGTGTTTGCAACCGACCCCATCCCGCCCCGCCGAGATACGCTGGGCCTCCCTTGTCCCCACAAGGGAGCAACTGCCACAGGGTGCGAATAGGGTAGGGGGCGCCCATTTGCACAAGTCCTCCTTAGCTGGGGTGAGGAGGGAGAGCCCCTTACCACAGATGGGAAAGCTCTCTTTGTTGCTCATGACACAAATGGTGACCTGGTGTGGCGAGATGGACCTAAAGTGGGGCGTTTTGGGTCGGGTAGCCTTAGCCTTGCTCCTTCCCCCCACTGCGTGGCTTTGCAGAGTGGAGCGGGTCCCTCGTGAATGGGGCCGGGCGGTGGTGGTGGTGGAGGAGCGGCCTCGGGGCGAGGGACGGTTGCAACCTGCACCTGACGGGGCGAGGGACAGAAGGAAGAAGGGGAGAGAGGACGCGGGCGCGCACGCGCGCACGCAGAAACAGGCCGCTGCTTTACCCGTCGTCTCGCGCCCCGCTCTCCTCCTTCTCTCTCCCTCCCTCTCTATTTATTTAGTCCCCCTCCCCCCTCTTCTTCGTCTTCTTCTGCACGCGCCAGCCACGCCCAACCCGCCGACTGAGGCCCGCCCACGCGCGGCCGGCGCCCGAACGGGCTCGAGGCTGGAAGGGCCGGGGGACAATAACGCGGCGCTTCGCTCGCTCGCTCTGCGTGGGGAGGGTGTAAGCGAGAGGGGGGGGAGAGTGAGTACGTCCGTGCGTTTTGGCGGGAAGGAAAGGGGAGTAGCCGGTGGTCCGGCGCCGCCATTTTGTGAGGAGGTTGAGCAAGGCGCGAACAACCTCCCCGACTTACCTATTAGCTACGTGAGGGGAGGATAAGGAGGGGATGGAGTCGTGGAGGGGAAGCTGTGAGGGAAAGAGGTAGGGGGGGGGGACGCCGCCGGCGGTATGGTGTAGCATCTCGTCGCGCACCGTTTGTGTGAGGGGATATTTTGCGTTTGGGGGTCCCCCCCCCCCACACATTTGTATACAGCCCTCTACGCGCCACAGGTCTCGGGGCGGTTGCCACATAAAAATGATAAGATGGAAAAGCACGTAATAAAATACATAATAAAAAAACCCCAATTGTTTATATGGGCACTTACCCCATAAAATGACACCATCAAAATGCATAATAAAAACAAAAACCCTGGTTATTTATATGGGCGGTTACCACAAAATCACATGATCAAAATACATTTTAAAAACAAGCCAGTTATATATATATTTTTTATTCCTTCATCGGAGGATCACACGGATATATATGTGTGAGAGACTAGAGTGTGTGGTATTTACACATGCATATGTATACAGTATGGCTCCTGCCAACCTAGCAGTTCGAAAGCACGTCAAAATGCAAGTAGATAAATAGGAACCGCTACAGCGGGAAGGTAAACGGTGTTTCCGTGTGCTGCTCTGGTTCGCCAGAAGCAGCTTTGTCATGCTGGCCACATGACCTGGAAGCTGTACGCCAGCTCCCTCGGCCAATAATGCGAGATGAGCGCGCAACCCCAGAGTCGGTCACGACTGGACCTAATGGTCAGGGGTCCCTTTACCTTTATGTATACAGTAGTACCTCGGTTTATGAACACAATTGGTTCCAGAAGCCTGTTCATAAATTGAAGCGTTCATAAACTGAAGCAAACTTTCCCATTGAAAGTAATGGAAAGTGAATTAATCCGTTCCAGGTGGGTCCGCGGCGTTCGTAAACCGAAAATTCATAAACCGGGGTGCTCATAAACCAAGGTTACACTAGTGCATAACTGCAGGGATAGGAAGTGTCAGTCTTTTATTGCTGCTTATCTGGCAGATTTGTACCCTGCTCTTCAGCCAAAAGGGACGCAGGTCGCGCTGTGGGTTAAACCACAAAGCCTCTTGGGCTTGCCGATCAGAAGGTCGGCGGTTCAAATCCCTGCGACGGGGTGAGCTCCTGTTGCTCGGTCCCAGCTCCTGCCAACCTAGCAGTTCGAAAGCACATCAAATTGCAAGTAGATAAATAGGTACCGCTACAGCGGGAAGGTAAACGCCGTTTCCATGTGCTGCTCTGCTTCGCCAGAAGGAGCTTTGTCATGCTGGCCACATGACCTGGAAGCTGTACGCCGGCTCCCTCGGCTGATAACGCAAGATGAGCGCCGCAACCCCAGAGTTGGTCACGACCATAGCTGCCAAGTTTTCCCTTTTCTCGCGAGGAAGCCTATTCAGCATAAGGGAAAATCCCTTTAAAAAAGGGATAACTTGGCAGCTATGGTCACGACTGGACCTAATGGTCAGGGGTCCCTTTACCTTTACCTTCAGCCAAAAATGGCTCCCAGTGCACCATAGGTGAAATCAAAACAAGATACTCCTTGCAGGCTTACCTATAAATAAATGAAAGATACAGCACACAAGGGGAAAGGGCCAAGGAGGGAAAATAAAACTCCAAACTCAGGCACCAATTTCTAGATCAATTCTATAAAATAGTCAGTGCTGGGATCCGTCTGTCTCAAGAGACGGTGGAGAGTATAAACATACAAAGGTGGTGGGATAGGAAAAATAGGCCTTGATAATATAGATTAAAATTATATATTTATTTAGTGATATACATTATGTAGCTATATAGGCATTTTCTGGCCTGCTTATAAAGTAAAAATAAATATTAAAAGTGGGGGGGGATTGGGGCGAGGGGGGACTTAAGACAAAACAAAGTAAGAAAAGCGACAGGAGGCCTTAAGAGTTTAATGTCAACTGAGAGGAAGATGAAGTGAAGAAGTGAGATCTTATTCAGATATTTACATATGCCAATACAGTATTGGGAATGAAATCGATGCCAGGAAGTAAAGCATTCCATTAGTAGAAAGCAAGGAAAAAAACATTGCTAAAATACTGTTTTAAAATGCTCCCACACACTTAAGTCTCACATTAGTGCAGGCTTCCCCAAACTAAGGCCCGGGGGCCGGATGTGGCCCGTGAGGCTCTTTTGTGCGGCCCCCGCCGCCCCCTGCTCTTAACGGCGCACCTGCCCACTTCCGGGTTGCTGGAGTGTCGGAAATAGCTTGTGCACATGCACAAGCGTCATTTCCGGCGTGCTTCTGGGTTGGAGGAGGCCCATGTGCATGCACACAAGCTATTTCTGGTGTTCCGGTGACCCGGAAGTGTGCTGGAAATCACATGTGCACACACGTATTGGTGCACACTCCTGCGTGCTCCGGCCCACAGCACAATTGGCGCTGGCGGCACCGGCCCTCGGCAATGTAAGTTTGGGGACCCCTGCATTAGTGCTTCAATCCAAATTGGTTTTGTTGTATGTATTAAGTTTCATTTAAGTCATTGGAGCAAGTAACCTCCCAGTCTTTTAGATGCATCTAATTCCAATGGCATCAGTGGGTTTAGAGTCCTCCTATGTGTAGGATCAGGCTCTTATTCTACAGCAGGCATCCTCAAACTTCGGCCCTCCAGATGACCACTGGTCCTGTTAGCTAGGGATCATGGGAGTTGTAGGCGAAAACATCTGGAGGGCCGCAGTTTGGGGGTGCCTGTTCTACAGGATAAAACACACTGAACCTGGGAATAAACCCCATAGTTTAACAGGGCTTACTATTTGGAATATATGTATGCACAGTCAATTACAACTAAATTAAGCCCATTGATTTCAATGGCACTTTAGCACAACTGGCTTTATTTGGACTATACCAGGGGTCCCCAGACTTACCGCGCGGCGGGCCGGAGGGCAGGGGAGTGAGCGCGCAGCGGGCCGGAGGGCGGGGGAGTGCGCGCCCGTGCGCATGCGCACACGCACACGGGCGGGGGGGAAATCGCCGAAAATCGCTTGTGCGCATGCGTATGGGCCTCCCCCGACCCGGAAGTGCACCAGAAATGACCTCTTCCGGGTCGGGAGAGGCCCATACGCATGCGCACAAAGGATTTTCGGTGATTTTTTGCCGATTTTTAATATCGTCGCTGCGCCGCGCGCCTTGAGAGCGGGCGGCGGCAGCGGGCGGCGGGGGTCGTCGCGGGCCGGATTGGAAGGCCGATTGGGC
The DNA here is from genome assembly GCF_965207765.1 of Zootoca vivipara. NCBI lineage: Eukaryota > Metazoa > Chordata > Lepidosauria > Squamata > Lacertidae > Zootoca > Zootoca vivipara. The sequence continues at coordinate 79,411,458 of NC_142589.1, forward strand.
CGCATCTGGCCCGGGGGCCGTAGTTTGGGGACCCCTGGACTATACTGTATACGGTTTGCCAACTCCTTTTTCTGGTAATGCTTCTAAATAGCAAATAGAAACTCAGAAAGCGACTTTTGCTGGAATGGAGATGCAGCGATGGGGAAAGCTTTAAGTTCTGGATATCTGCTTATCAAGAAACGATCAAAATAAATTGCCAGAAAAGTAAGCTGACAGCTGCAATATTTGGCATCCTCAGTGAAGCTGTAGGTGATGGTAGGAATTAAAACAAGGGTCTGTCCACATCCCGTATACAGCAGGGGATGAGGACCCAATTTTTAGTGCAAAAGGTGTGCATGGCTGTGGAAAATATACTCTGTCCCAAGGGTGAAACTAGGCTTTATTTGACCCGGGTCAAAGACCCAATTTGGCACCCCTAGAAACATGCAGCCTGACCATTGTATACAGGCAAAGCATTGCTATTGAATCCTTTCAGGGTTTTGTACCTTTAATCGAAAGCTTCCTGGTTGCAGGTTTTAGCCATTTTAGTTGTTAATTGTTAATTGTGCCTGGTGTATTAGTGATGAAAACCCTTGTAATTCCTCCAGTGTAATTTTTTGTTTTCATTGAAATCAATTTAATTCCTGGTTTTTCTCTCATGTTTTTGATGTGAAATAGTGGTATTTTACTCTATTTATATATTTTCTTACTTTCTTTAAGAAATACGGTAGTATAAATTTTGAGTGGTAGCTAGTAATTAAAAACCTCCCTTTCTGCTGGACAGAAATTGACATTGCTGCACTTAACAGAGGGTGTCCAAATGGCAATTAAGTATGTGTTCTCAAGAGTGGCTTACAACAACAACAGCAACAACAACAACAACAACAGGTACAAAATAGGATGCAGCATAAGAACTAACAGCAAAGTGTAAGCAGTAAAACAAAAATATTCTGCATAAGCATTATTATTGATAACAATTATATTTTGATTTCAAGTCCTGCTTTATTATTATTTATCATTATTATACCTTCCTACAATTTAGTAAACAACAACAACTAAACAACAACAACAATTTAGTAAATTAATATGATTACCCTATAAACAGCTGATCTGATTTTAATTAAGAAGACATATTGTTCTGTTTCAGAATATTTATTTATTGTTAGACATCTCATAAAGCAAGTTCTCTGGCATTACAGTATTATTGTTGTTTAGTCGTGTCCAACTCTTCGTGACCCCATGGACCAGAGCACACCAGGCACTCCTGTCTTCCACTGTCTCCTGCAGTTTGGTCAAACTCATGTTGGTAGCTTCAAGAACACTGTCCAACCATCTCGTCCTCTGCCGTCCCCTTCTCCTAGTGCCCTCAATCTTTCCCAACATCAGCATCTTTTCCAGGGAGTCTTCTCTTCTCATGAGGTGGCCAAAGTATTGGAGCCTCAGCTTCAGGATCTGTCCTTCCAGTGAGCACTCAGGGCTGATTTCCTGAATAATGGACAGGTTTCATATTCTTGCAGTCCATGGAACTCTCAAGAGTCTCCTCCAGCACCATAATTCAAAAGCTTCAATTCTTCAGCGATCAGCTTTCTTTATGGTCCAGCTCTCACTTCCATACATCACTACTGGGAATACCATATGGTAGCTTTAACTATACGGACATTGTATAAAACCAATTAAAAACATCACAATGAGGCCCCACGATAAATCTTTAAGAAATCATCCACTGCAAAAATTACAGTACAAAAAGTCCAAATCAATAAAATACAATGCAGGTCACAGGTGCTAAAAAGAGCCAGCAACATGGGAGCTAAAACCACCATCCATACCACAGGGACTAAAATAGCAAGAACGTAAGCAGTCTGGGAGAATAAAATGTCATAAAAAGGTAAAGTCCAGTCGCGGCGCTCATCTCACCAGACAGCTTCCGGGTCATGTGGCTAGCATGACTAAGCTACTTCTGGTGAACCAGAGCAGCGCACAGAAACGCCTTTTACCTTCCCGCTGAAGCGGTACCTATTTATCTACTTGCACTTGACATGCTTTCGAACTGCTATTGGCAGGAGCAGGGACCAAGCAACAGGAGTCGCCCTGTCGCAGGGATTTGAACCACTGACCTTCTGATCGGCAAGCCCTAGGCTCTGTGTTTTAGACCACAGCGCACCCCACGTCCCTTAAAATGCCTTAGTCTGGCCTTAAAGGATAATAGGGGTGTTGGGTGAATTTCTCTACAAAAGAGTGTTTCATAGCGAGGGAGGCACCACCAACAAGGCCCTTTCAATTCAAATTGCAGGGACACATGATATATATTCTAATGCAAATGGCAATTGCTCCCCTGCCAATAATAATGGTCTAACCCAGGCACCCCCAAACTTCAGCCCTCCAGATGTTTTGGACTACAATTCCCATCTTCCCCAATCACTGGTCCTGTTAGCTAGGGATCATGGGAGTTGTAAGCCAAAACATCTGGAGGGCTGCAGTTTGGGGGTGCCTGGTCTAACCCATACCAATGGGGGAAGGGCGGGCAGGATTGCATTACAGTGGTACCTCGGTTTACGAACACAATTGGTTCCGGAAGTCTGTACTTAACCTGAAGCGTACTTAACCTGAAGTGAACTTTCCCATTGAAAGTAATCGAAAGTGGATTAATCCATTCCAGATGGTCCGTGGAGTACTTAAACTGAAGCGTACTTAACCTGAAGTGAACTTTCCCATTGAAAGAAATGGAAAGTGGATTAATCCGTTCCAGACGGGTGCGCGGAGTACTTAAACTGAAAATACTCAAACCGAGGCGTACTTAAACCAAGGTATGACTGTACAGTGCTGTTACTCTATTCCTACTGGGAAAACAAAAATCTGGAATCAGCTATATCAGGCATCCCCAAACTGCGGCCCTCCAGATGTTTTGGCCTACAACTCCCATGATCCCTAGCTAACAGGACCAGTGGTCAGGGATGATGGGAATTGTAGTCCAAAACATCTGGAGGGCCGAAGTTTGGGGATGCCTGAGCTATATCATCTTTTAAAAAAATCAGAGAAAGGAAGAGGATAAAAAAGGGATCACCAATACAACAAAGTATGTTTCCAATTCTAGTTGTAAATTTATTATCTTCTGCCTATCTGCTCCTTTTTACTGTATAATAGCTGTTAGAGGACTACAGACATTCCTGGACAAGGGATAGCCCAACCACTGCAGTCCATGCATTGGTGATCTCGAGGCTGGAATACAGTATTTCAATGTGCTCTATGTGGGGCTGCCCTTGGGTTTGGTTTGGAAGCTCCAGCTGATGCAGACTGCTGATGGGAGCTTTTGGCCAAGGACACATGGCACTATTGTTAAAGCAGCTACACTGGCTGCTTATCTACTTCTGAGCAAAGTTCATTGTATAAATTTACAAAGCCCCAAACAACTTATGTCGAGGGTACCTCCATGATCGCCTATATTCCAGCTTGATTACTGGAATCATCTGCAGGAGCATCGTTAATTGGCAAGGCTCCTTTGACAAACCAAGCCTTTAGTGTCATTGGCCCAGTCCTGTGGAATACTCTGCCAATAGAGATTCAGTGGGTTCCTTTTGTCCCAACTTTTAAATGCATGCCAAAAAATATTTTATTCCACCAGGCCTGCACAGGCAATTCAGAACACATATGCCACAATGGTTTATTAATGCTTGCTTTAAACTTTTGCTTTTTAATTGCTTTTAGTTTTTATGATTTTAATCTTTTTAAAGCATGTTTTGACATGCTTTGTGATTCAGCAGTAAATGAATACATCTATAAATAAAAATAGTAAGTAAACAAGTGTGCAATGGGACTATTGCCAGTTTAGCGTTTTTCAAATTTTGAAGCACCAAATTCTTGAGTAAATAGGACAGACTTCCCTGGCTGATATTATATGGAAGAGAGCTTTAACCTTTATTGCACAACCAACAGAAAAAGGGTCCTCTCTGAAGGCAGAAGTACTTCCTACAAGCTTAGCTGCTGCATAGGTTCCTATGAGAAAATGCAGTCTCTCAGGTACACGTGTCCCAGATCACTTAGCTTTATAACTCAAAACCAGCTTTAAGTGGTCATAATTATGACTGTGTCCAGAAACAAACTGGGATGCGCAATCAAGATTACATGTGGGGTTCATAATTTGCCCAGGTAAGCATGTGGCAACTGAAACTGGAGCAATCTCAACGGACTGTTTTCAGAAGAGATGTCAGTATAGGTGTAATAAGCTTGTTATGCTGTGTCCCAGAAGAATCTAGCCTCTTTGTTCTAAACTGAAGTTTTCAAAGGCTTTAAAAACTGCCCCACATATACATTGTACTAGTCTAGGCTAGATGTTACTTACAGCATAACAGTTGCAGTACTACAAACGTACAACTGTTGCTCATGTGTTGTATAGAATCCATCCAGATGTCTTTCAAGGTAGTGCCTCTGTTGAGAATAGATCTCATCCAAATCACTTGTATCTATGGGGTGTGATTTTCCTTGTTTTCCCTATCAGTAAGTGTGGTGTGGAACAAGGCTTGACAAGCCTATGCCTATGGCATATCTAAAGATAAGCAGCCCTACTCCCCTCCCCACCTACCCAGCATGCCCTGGGAGCATAGGAAGTTGCTTTACACAAAGTCAAGCCATTGACCTCCCTGGCACGTTTTTTGCACTTTTGGCAACAAGTCTCGTTTCAGATAAGGGGCATTTGGAGATAAAGAGAACTGGAACTGGAACCTATGCTCCACCACTGAGCTTCAGGTACTCCCCAATCCATACAGATTCGTTGTTTTTACAAGTTTAATTTTCGAAACGTGGTCAGAATGAATGCCTTCCCACTGTCTTGCTCAGGCGCGAGTGTATCTGTGCACATTTGTAAAATAATAATAATAATGCTTAAAAACTAACATTAGCAAAATATCTCCCACTGTAAAACCCTGTCATATTGTGAACTGCATAGGAGTAGACTGTCCGGCTGCAATAATCGGAGTATTATTATCCCAAGTTACAGTCCGTGATCGAGTCCAAAGTTAAAACGATTTCTGATTCGTTATTAATGTATTACATTTAAGTTCACTGGCAGTAGTGGTCCGGCACGTTTGTTTTGTTTTATGAAACTGCAAATGGCCATGTAAAGCAGAAAACCTTCTTCAATCTCTTCCATTCTTAGCTTTACAAAACAAAACAAAACAAAACCTCCCAATCGGATACGTTACAAAAACGCTGTGGAAAACGCGGTTTTTCTGCTCCATTGAAAGTTCCGGGAGAGCAAAGTTGCTTAAATCCTGCCTTCTTTTAAAACTCTCCCCGTACTCGTTTGCCTCCACGCTCGCAGCTCTGCCTTTTATAGAGCACCAAAGCGAGTCCCACCCAAGTTTAAATAGAATGTAGAGATAATTCAAATCCAGCCAATCACAAGGTATAAACATAGCAGAAAGCCCTACCCCCTAATTAATTACCCACGCTAGTCAATCATATTTAACCTGTCTAATCAGGGTGACGGGTGCTGCCTTTAGCCCATCCCATTACTTTCTGATCTGCTCCACTTTTGACCAATCAGGAGAACTCTCTCTCCGGCAAAACCAGTTTTTAATTAGTACGCCGAGGACCCTTTCCTGAGCTGTGCTTTCAGCTGCCTGATCTCACAGCCCGTTCAAGACGGTGCCTGCCTGGCTGTTAGTTTGGAATTGGGAACATCTGCATATAGTACTGTACTCAGAAAGCCTTGGCTTGTTTCAATGTATGTGTTGGCCGCGTGTCTTGCTGGATAAACCATCCAAAACAGTAATTAAGAGTTGTCCCAATTACATTTACTTATGTGGCTGGCTTTAGAAAAGTAATATTGAGGGAATGAAGCACTGCACAGTAATGATTTGGGTTTGTTTTTGTTTTGCTTTGGTACTAACAAAATCTAGCAGGAAGTTGCTTGATAGAGGAACAGCTAAATACTATCTAGAAGTGCATGAGTTGTGAACTATGTGAATGTATCTATGTATAGCCCAATTATTTTTTACTATATGTTTACTTTACTACAAACACCACAAAATTCAGCCTCCTGTCTCTTTTGGTACTGTTTTGTAGCCACTGAATATAGGGCATTAACAATATTTTTTTCTATAACAGGCTCAGTTAGTATTTATGTGATAAGGTACATTTATTTTGATTGGTAAACCATAACCAGAAAGTATGCATCGAATACTCCATTCTAGAGCAGCTAAGCAAAATCTCCAGAAGTAATTATAAACATGCTTATCTTTAAGTTCTACTGAACTAACTAAACTTTTTTATTATTCAGTTTCTTAGCTGGAATCCTGTGCACACTTACTAAAGAATAAATCCTCGTGGATACAGTAGGATACATACAAAGATAGCCCATATGATGCCATTCAGATGTCGAATTACAGCTCCCACAATCCCCAAGTACTGTTCATACAGGCTGAGGCTTATGGGAATTGTAGTCCAACAAAATCTGGAGGGCACCACATTGGCTATTCTTGCAGTACTGTATAACAGTATAATTACTTTTCTGTGTGCAAAAGGTATTAGAAGTGGTTGATTTGAATATCTCTTGTTTAATATCAAACTTACCCCTCTGTGTTTTATGCATTATAGCTAGAATGTTGTACATTAAAAATTGCTTTATTGTTATTAACACATACTTATTTCTTTATTAGTTGTTTTGTTTCTGTGGTGTTTTGACTGTGCAGTGCAGTCTTGTGTCTTCTGAGTTCAAGCCTCACTGAGTTCAAAAGACTTATTCACGTGTACATAATTGCACCTTAAATTCCCAGATACCAAAAAGAAAGGCTGGGTGTAGCCAGTAGATCAAATATGGGGCAGGTATGCAGGTGGCACTGTGGGTTAAACCACAGAGCCTAGGGCTTGCTGATCAGAAGGTCGGTGGTTCAAATCCGCGACGGGGTGAGCTCCCGTTGCTCGGTCCCTGCTCCTGCCAACCTAACAGTTTGAAAGCACGTCAAAGTGCAAGTAGATAAATAGGTACCGCTACAGCAGGAAGGTAAACGGCGTTTCCGTGTGCTGCTCTGGTTCGCCAGAAGCAGCTTTGTCATGCTGGCCACATGACCTGGAAGCTGTACGCCGGCTCCCTCAGCCAATAACGCGAGATGAGCGCTGCAACCCCAGAGTCGGTCACGACTGGACCTAATAGTCAGGGGTCCCTTTACCTTTAACATCCAGTACAAGTACTCATTCAAACAAATGAACACATATGCCCATTCAAACAAAGTAAGACATGTAATCACTATACATTTCTAAACATTTTATCTACTGTTTAGCAGAATGAAAGAAAGAACATGGCCACAACAGTTCATGAACTATTTACAGAGAGAGAAACTTTCTAGGTCATCTTTTTTGCATGTAGAAGGTCCCAGATTCAATTTGGGGGGTGGGGGGAAAGAGCCATCTGAAAATCCTGGTCAGTGCTGACAATACTGAGCTAGGTGAATCTGGTATCAGGCAGCTTCCTATGTTCCTGTGCTAATGTCATGATTACCGTAGAACTTCAGAAGTTGCAGGGTTTCCTCCAGTCCTCAAGATGCATTAGTTGTAGTATGGCAGGAATGGAGAACCTGTGCTCTCCCCCACTCGCATTGTGCCTAAAGAAGCAGTGGTACCAATATGGTTTGCTCTACATTCTACAAAAAAAAAAATAATCCATGAGCACCTGCCAGTCTAATCTGCTCCCACCAAATCCCATATGTGCCTGCATGGAACAGTTTTACATGTTCCCAGAATGCTGCACTTAGCATTTGACAGATAATGCTAAACATAAATGCACACCCTGGCAAAAGTTGCTTGTGGCTTCATCTCAATAGCTGACAGAAGCAGGCTAGGTTAAGAGTAGTGAAAAGAGGAATAAGGGAGAATGAATAGCTGGTAGGGTAAACTCGGCCTGCCACGGATGGCAGAGTAGGTGATGTGATGGTGATTTTGAAGAGACGTGCAGATGAAAGGGATTTGAAGATGATGGCCTTTTCGGCAGGGAAGCTTTTACAAGAGTTGCGAGTAGTAGTAGAAGGCAGAAGAATTGGTGGGGGGGGGGGACGGGGACGCACACAACTATATTTGCACAGGATTGCACCCATAGAATCCAATATGGTCTGGTATAAGTAGGAAGAATAATTTAATTAGTACACTCCAAGTCCTGTAGTTTAGGGGTGAAGAGAAGACAGATCATACTCCAACAGTGCCCAACTACAACTCCCATCAGGCATGTCCATGACCTGGGATGATAGGAGTTGTAGTTAAGCAATGTCCGGAGGACCAAAGGTTTCCCACACCTGGATTAGTAGTGTTCTGGCTTCTGTAAAGTGTGTGTTACAATTACCTTTGCAGGAAGTATGACTCGCAAACACTTGGCCTTTTCTAATAGACTTGGTTCCCTTGCCTAGCTTTGTGATGTGCTCAGTGACTTTAAGTGTGCTTATTGAGATTCAAGTCCTACAGAGTTCAGCAGGGCTTACTCCCTTGTATGCTTGAGAATACAGTTGCTGGAATTAGTGAAAGCTCATACCAATGACAAACTTAGTTGGTCTCTAAGGTGCTACTGGAAGGAATTTTTTTATTTTGTTTCGACTACGGCAGACCAACATACCTACTTACCTGTAACTAGAACTTGGGGCTGTAGTTGCTTAAATGAGTGGATGGCTTCCTCTCATATAAAAGTGTCATTTTAAACGTTTGGTGGGGATGTTAACAGTTTCAGCCAGAAGCCCTCTGATGCGAGTCTGCTCTCAAACATTCACATTTCATAGAAATGACAAGTGCTCCTTCTTTCTTTGTTCAATACAAGTTGAGCTTTTTCTTCTTAAGTTGAAATTGGTTGTTATTAAGAAGCTCGCTTCGAATTAAGATCCCACCCATTATTTCCACCCGCGTAAGGTCTGAAAACGCTCCCACCCACCCCCTCGGTCTGCTTGCGCCGAGCTCTTCCCTCCTGAGGATGCGAAGCTTAGCTTGAAACGCACGTCACTCATGAAGGTCGCTTAGTGTGCCTGTACCTTTAATTCACCCCGCGCTTGACAGCCCCGTGGTAATAATGTCTTCGTCGGAGGCTCTCCTTTGAGCGTGCGCGCGTGTGTGGCTATTTTGAAAGAGAGGGGGGTGGGGCAACGCAAATGCAAATTAAGTGAAAGGGGTGGAGGGAAGTGGCTTTTCCCCCCCATCGTTTCTCTTAAAATGTAAAATAAAAAATTAGCTGTATGTTATCTTCCCCCCTCCCTAAACCCCTGCCTTCCGTCCTTTTATTTTTTATCTTTTGCCTACCCCTCCTTTTTTTTAGACGCCTTGCTCCATTGCAATCAGGCATTTGGCTGACCCTCTATGAGTCTGTGCCTGCTGGGGTCCTGCCTCCGGAGCCCGTGCGGGGATGTCTCGGAGACCCCGCGCTGACTGCTGCTCAAACATCACGGTGAGTTTGTTACAATGTAGCAATTTCTCTTTAAATCTCTTAACTCTCTCTACCTGCAACTCAGGGCTGTGACAGGGCGAAAAAAACCTGGGGGGAAAGGGAACCGTGTCCCCCCCTCCTTGGGTAGCAGCCCTGATCTCTTTCCATTGCTCCCCCAATCCAGTTCTCCCCCCAAACAGCCTCATATTACTGCGTCTGCAGGGCACGTCTACAGAATACAATGTAGCTTTATAAAATGATACACAACGTTCTAATCGTTGTGGCCGATGAGGGGACGCTGGGAGGTTCTCTCCCCACCCCCATCTCTTATTTCGCATATCCCCACAGCCTTCTAGAATAGGTTTTCCTTCTCCACCAGATTTGGGGGGGGGGCGCTTTGGGGGAAAGGGGAAAAAGAGAAGAGATGATAATTCGCAGTGTCGGATTGTTATGTGTCGGGTTTTGATTTCCCGGTTGCAAAGGCATCGTCTATTTCGCTTTCCCCACCCCCACTCCACCTCCAAAATAAAAGCAAAGGATGCCCCCAGCAGATGGGTCTTTTCGCTTGGTTTTTGATTGCTTGGATGGTGGGATATAAAGCAAAAAAAATGATTATTTTCCTTGATGTCAAATTTGAAAAGGGAAATCCAGTGTTATAGGCATTTGCTTTTTAAAAATCCAAACACTATAGTAAAAATTAATTCTTGAGCTCTGTAAAACAAGGAAGACCTGCCAAATACGGGTTATCCTCTATTAACCTTCTCTCCACCTCTTTATGAAATCTCAAACTTGAGCCTCTGGCCTTGTCTTTTAAACCGCTGCTTGTTTGTTTTGTGCTGATTTGGTTCAAAAAAAGCAACAATACAACTAAGTGATAATACATTGGATAGAAATTTTCAATGGCTTGTTTTTTGTTTGTTTTTTGTTTGGTAGCCAAAGGTATGTTGTGCTCCTGTGATCCATTCTTGTGTTGTCCTGAGCATATATATTTATGGGAAATAAAAACAAATATTTTGCTTTTCAGATGTGCATTTTGTTTGTGAATCATGGCTGCCCCCCTTTTAGCACAGTTATGTTTGGGTTTGGGTTCTTTCTATATGCTTGTGTACACATTTGCAATACATTTCAAACTTTGGTTCTCTGGCCTGTCCTGTTGTTCTATGTGTCCCAGTTAGTTGTCCAATCCCTTCTGGAGTTTATCCAAAGAATTGCATACCTCGGAGTTCAGAATAATAAACAAACCGAAAAGCATAAGAGGTGATTCTGTATATGTTTTGGAAAGCCAGTGTTTTTCAAAAGTGTTTTCTAAAACAGCTCCTCTTCACCATGATCAAATTCATATTCTATTGACATCTCTTTAATGACTGTTTCAGGAGTATTGATACTATATACTGTACGTATATCAAAACGTCATACAGTAAAGCTGAGTGTTCACTGAAAGGAGTTGAAGTATTGTAGTGGGTTTGCCCAAAATCATATACTTGATTGTTTGGGGTATCTGAATATAAGGAGAGGTTTTTCTTTTTATTTGGTTGTTTATACAAGTAACTTTCTTGTTGTTTAGTCGTTTAGTCGTGTCCAACTCTTCGTGACCCCATGGACCATAGCACGCCAGGCACTCCTGTCTTGCACTGCCTCCCGCAGTTTGGTCAAACTCATGTTCGTAGCTTCGAGAACATTGTCCAACCATCTCGTCCTCTGTCGTCCCCTTCTCCTAGTGCCCTCAATCTTTCCCAACATCAGGGTCTTTTCCAAGGATTCTTCTCTTCTCATGAGGTGGCCAAAGTATTGGAGCCTCAGCTTCACGATCTGTCCTTCCAGTGAGCATAAGAGTAACTACACTGATCTAAAATGAAACGTCATGGTGATATGAGTTGGGGTTTATTTTGCTTGTAATTCAGGTTCACCTACTTGCTAGATTCCTGAGTTTTTACTTAAGTGCTCAACCAGTCAACTGTTTCACTGAAATTACCTGACTAAAAATGTGTACAGATGACATTACTTACACTATGATCCTAAACACATTTGTTTAAAGAATGTCCCATAGAAATCACCCAGATAGCCAAGTAAATGTGGATAAGATCAAAGTCTTAGAATCAGAATTCTAGGACAAGATTTGAATACTATATTGTTTGTGCTTGCTGAAAAAATAATCCAATTATTGCCATGTCTTTTTTAAAAAGATCAACTGGAACAATTCTGAATAACTTCCCACCTCTGCTTTTCAAAATAAGGAGAACTAAGGGTTGTTTTTTTGTTTGCTTGTTTTTAAAGAACATATGGTATGTTTTCCACAACTGTGCCTTAGAAGTTGTTCTGCCTTTTCGTTGTGCCAAATTACCATGTGCCCGTTGATGCTGATATTAAATCAAGTATGAGCTGAACTTTTATTATTTATATTTCTCTCCCACCAAATAGTAAATGTATTTCTAATACTTGACAAGTAGAAAATAATGGTAGCCGCGTGGGTCCATAAGAAAATTCCAAAATCCTTATTATGGCAATACCTGTATTAGGCCAACCAAAATATCAGAAAATAGTTTGCAAGCTTTCAAGTTCTCTAGAACTGTTCATCACTTGAAAGCACTAATAGGTTCAATCCTTGCTGTTTTGTTTGGAACACTTATTATAGTGTCCCTTTAATGCCAAATATTTCAGGATATTAATACAGTACATGTACTAAATTTCTTAATTACAAAATGCAAAAAACCTGGAATGCATCTTTTATTTGTATGGCAGGATGCTTGAGAGGTTTAAGAATGTTATTGACACCCTCTCTCTCCAGGTTTTTAAAAAACTAACTGATCTTCCACTAGGCGCTCCCCCACCCTGTTATATACATAAAGAGATCAATAGAAGGTTTTCAGATAATGCTCGTTTGTAACTGCAATTTTGGTGATGATCTGAAGAAGTTCACAATTTGGGAGTACTCCTAGACCTGGCTTTGCCCCTAGATGCAAGGGTAGCAGCTGGGGTTTGGAGTGATTTGCCCAGATTAGGCTGGTGTTTTAGATGCATCCATCCGTGGGAAGTTCTATCCTAGCTTTGGTGACACATGCTTTAGTTACTTCCAGACTTGATGACTGCAGTACACTCTACATGGGGCTGCCTTTGAAGAATTTTCAGTTGGTCCAGAATGTAACCACAAGTGTCTTGATGGGTACTCAGCCTTTGGAGCACATTCTGTTGATATTCTGCACTGGCTTCCAGTTTGTTTCTTAGCATAGTTCAGAGTCCTGGTTATGACCTTTAAAGCCCTCAGTGATTTAGTCTAGATATCTTTCTCTTCTCATACATCTTTTCCTGTTAGTTAAGATCTGCAAGGGAGGCTCTTTTCAATATCCCAATGATGTTAGAGCAGGCATAGGCAAACTCAGCCCTCCAGTTGTTTGGGACTACAATTCCCATCATCCCTGACCACTGGTCCTGTTAGCTAGGGATCATGGGAGTTGTAGTCCCAAAACATCTGGGAGGCCGAGTTTGCCTATGCCTGTGTTAGAGATATGGTTGGTTGAGGTTTAGGAGAGAAACATTTCTGCGGCTATGCCCAACTGTGAAATTGCTGTCTTGAGGTTTGGTCCACTCTCTTTTGATCTCTCTCGGTATATATTGAAGGCATTTTTATTCTATTGGGTGTCAGCCTACTGAGTTGAGATACTTTAAGGCTGTTTTAGTGGACAAATCTATGGGACCACGCATTGGTTTTTAATGCTATGTTTTACTGTTTTGTTAATTAATGTTTGTAAACTACCTTGATTGCAATAGGAGGAAGGAGTATAACCTTAATAAACAAAATAGGGGAAAAAATTATGCCACAATCCAGAAACTAGCTCTGTACTAGCTACAGAGAGAGAGATTTGTTGACCATGCAGGCGATTCATATATCTGCAGTAAGGGTACCACCCTGCTTGGGTTTGCAGAACTGCTGTATCTCAGCATCATTTTCTGTGTCAGAAAACATACTGTTTTCAAAATAATTTCTTAGACCAGGACCCAGGATTAGGAGGGTCTTGAAAAGACAGACACAACAGCAACTTCTTTTTAGGAGAATTCACAGGATGCTTGTGCATGTACTATCAGACAAGGGTGTTTAAATTTGGGTAGAGCAGGGGTAGGGGCCGGATGCAGCCCAATCGCCTTCTCAATCTGGCTCGCAGACGGTCCGGGGAATCAGCATGTTTTTACATGAGTAGAATGTGTCCTTTTATTTAAAATGCACCTCTGGGTTATTTGTGGGGCATAGGAATTCATTCATTTTTTCCCTTCAAAATATAGTCCAGCCCACCGCATGGTCTGCGGGATGGTGGAATGGCCCACGGCTGAAAAAGGTTGCTGACCCCTGGGGTAGAGGCATGGTTACGCTGTTGCTCCAAGAGTCCAGCTTGGAGCACAAGCCTGAGGAGGGGATGCCAGCTACTTAGTCACCAGAAGTTTGTGTGCACGTTCTGTGCACCTTAGGAGCTACCATGTGTGCTTTGTCAATAAAGAATTAAACTATCAACCATTTGTCCTCTTTGGGCTCGGTGGGCTCGGGACAATAGTGCCAATAGAAATCCATTAATTTCACATTTCCCCCTACCTCCTTTCTTATTTTTTTAATTTATTAATTGCTATACTGTTTACTTGCCCAGATAGCTTCTGAGTGGCTTGGCATATATAATTTTGTAGTTCAAAGGCTGTTTTGGCTTGGAAGGTTTTGGATTATGCAATAACATACTAGAGTCAAAATGGCTCCAACACATGAACAAGTGTGCCTTCGACTTTTAACCCTACCAAATATATACTTTTATCCCAAACTCACAACCTTAGTTTTAAAGACTAAGCTATTGTTTTGAAAGAAGTTCATAAATGAAAGTAATAAATTACATGAGGGAGAATAGGGTGAAAGAAAAACAAGGTTTGTTAAATTGTCATGTGACTATTTAGATCTCTTAGTCAAACTTCCTGATTGCAAGTGTATGTGTGTAAATATTCAGGCACAAATACCGGTATGTATGCATTGTTTTATCTCAAGGGTATCCAGTTTTTGTCAGAGTGAGTCTTTTAAAAATAAAATGGAAATATGGCAGAAGGTGATTGCTTATGGCCACAAACTATTGGCAACTGGATTTGCAAAATGTATTTATTTATTCTTTAAAACAGTCACACCTTTCTTCCTGCAGTGTAGGGGAAGTCAAAAGAAGCGAACAACATATAAATGGGGGGGGGGGAATCCAGCCAATATTAAAGCATAAAGAAACACTTTGGTAATCAAATCTGTAATTACAACAGATTATTGGTTCAGCCTGTCCCAAAGTTGTCCCTGAAGAGCCAGGTCTTTACCGGACACAAGAGGGCATTCCATTGTGTCAGTGCTACAACTGAATAAGTTGAGGGAGCAAATCCACTTTAGCTCTTCTGCATGCATTAAGGTGGAGGTAGCAAAAAGATAACCAACATATGATTGTCACAAGGATTGAAACATGTACGCTCTTTGTATCACTCAGACTGAGAAGGGTCATGTGAAGTCCAATCTGTTTTTTGTTTACCTTGTCAAATAAACACTTTGGTTGGGAAGGAGATTTACGTAGTCTTCCAAGGATGTCTTGCTTCACACTTTGAAAATGTTGACTTGGCTGAAATCATAGTTAGTGTACTTTTTGTGATTGAAACTCTAAATGATGGTCAACAGTCAGCAGCCACTGGGCCATATCTGGCTTCCTGTGCTATTAAGCTCTCAGTAACTTGTAATTCAGAAACAAAGAGAAATGTGAAGGGAGCAGAAAATGTGGCAATGGGACTTCATGACATACCTATGGGAAATGAGTTTTTCAATTACTATTTAGGTTTTTATATTTATTTTATATTTAGCTCTCATTGCTCGGTCCCAGCTCCTGCCAACCTAGCAGGTCGAAAGCATGTCAAAGTGCAAGTAGATAAACAGGGGGAAGGTAAACGGCGTTTCCGTGTGCTGCTCTGGTTCGCCAGAAGTGTCTTTGTCATGCTGGCCACATGATCTGGAAGCTGTACGCCGGCTCCCTCGGCCAATAACGCGAGATGAGCGCCGCAACCCCAGAGTCGGTCACGACTGGACCTAATGGTCAGGGGTCCCTTTACCTTTACTTACAATATCCTATATATAAGCGTATTTCATACATAACATCTGCAGAGTCACCAGTTCATCTGTTCTATACTGATTCCAATTACAAAATAAATGGTG
The DNA here is from genome assembly GCF_965207765.1 of Zootoca vivipara. Taxonomy (NCBI): domain Eukaryota; kingdom Metazoa; phylum Chordata; class Lepidosauria; order Squamata; family Lacertidae; genus Zootoca; species Zootoca vivipara. The sequence continues at coordinate 79,427,024 of NC_142589.1, forward strand.
GCCAGTTTTGTTGAAAAGTGTAACTTAGACTGAGTGGGAAAAGTTTTATTCAGGATCTTTGGAAGACGTTGATTCAGGTCACATTTAACACTGAGCCAAACCATGACTTAGCACAAACATGGGCTCTTAGAAAGGAGATTGTGGCCACTGCTCCTCCAGTCCTGCTGTTGTGAGCTAAGCCATGGTTTGACTTAGTGTGTTGTCTCCTCGGGGATCATCCTTCAGATAAACCACAAGCCATAAGCCCAAGAAGAAATTTGCTTATACTGTAGTTTGTGGCTTTGTTTGGAGCAGGACAAACTATGAGCCCAGGTCAGACGATGCACTAAGCTAAACCGTGGCTTGGCTCACAGGAACACCCGGGGGGGGGGGGAGGAAAGCTACCAATGCAAGCACATGTCTACAGTTGCAGTTATAAGAGCCATTGTTGGGAATCCTCGCGTTTATCTACTTCTATTAAGTCCCCCTTTCTATTTCCTTAGTTAATAATGTTTGCTTCCTGTTCCCATCTTATACCTATTTGTTCTCTCCAGTTACTATTTTGTTTAAGGGGGGGGGGGAGCCAGTTGATTTCAATTGATTTCAAACTAATCAGCATGTTATTCTTGTTTCACTTGCTTCTTCTTCTTTTTTCTTTGCCATGCTGCAGAGGTAAAAGTTACAGCTTGAGAACATTGCACTTCATTATGATTGTAGTGGGATGGATTCTAAGGCCTCCACAGAGTAAACCAATTATTTTCATGGGTCTCCTCTAACTTGGACTCAGTTTGATGCAACGTGTTTATGTGCAAAGAAGTTCTCCATTGGTTTTTCAAATCTCTGAACTAGCCAAGTGTAGATTTTCTGTATCCAATTTGGGGAACTCATTCCATTTATTTATTCATAACACTTGAGAGGCTAGTTGAGACTAGCCAGCACCCTGCACCAAGCTCAAAGAGCATCCTTGCACATCCCCAATACTCCCCTGCAGCTATGCATTGAGTTCTTTGTGACACTCCTGCTAGTACTGGTTTTAAATGCAAAACCACTCACCAAATTTTCTTTCCTTAAAAGTAGTAGGCTTTTAAACTAAATAAATCCTTATGAATTCATTTGCACACAAAAGTGACTTGAAATGTGCAAAAAAGTTTCAGTTTGTGGTTTAGTAGGACTTTCATCTTGGTCCAAACTTAAGTTAAACTGTAGTACTTAAATTTTATTCTATTTCATCCTGTTCAGACAAAACTGGTTTTAGGGGGAAATACAGTGGTACCTCAGGTTAAGAACTTGATTAGTTCTGGAGGTCCGTTCTTAACCTGAAACTGTTCTTATCTGTATCTGAAGAAGTGTGCATGCACACGAAAGCTCATACCAAAATAAAAACTTAGTTGGTCTTTAAGGTGCTACTGAAGGAATTTTTTTATTTTACTTCGATCCAGACCAACACGGCTACCTACCTGTTCTTAACCTGAGGTACCACTTTAGCTAATGGGGCTTCCCGCTGCTGCTGCTGCGCGATTTCTGTTCTCATCCTGAAGCAAAGTTCTTAACCTGAGGTACTATTTCTGGGTTAGTGGAGTCTGTAACCTGAAGCATCTGTAACCAGAGGTACCACTGTAGAGCTAGGAGGAAGTGAGTATTATTTGACTGAGGCTCAGTTGCCCAAACACTCAACCCAGTATCTGTAGTTCAAACAGGCAGTGGTGTGGCTTGTATCACCTAATCACTAGCAAGGAAGCAATGACCCACACTCAATAAATATAGTCTGATTCTCTACGTTTTCTGGGTTGAGGAAAAGGTGGCTTCCCCTGGCCCTCACCCAAGGAATGTGGCAGAATAGAAGTACACCTGATGTGTTTCTACACTCTAGAGTCAGCAAGAAAAAAAACACCTTTCCCTCATTAGATTTCAGGACACTGAGGAATAAGACTGCATAAGAAGTCCTTCGTCTTCTGTGATCCTTTGCAACTTTAACAAGGGAGAAGAGGCCCCAACTCCCAAAGCAGGATTCCCTGTACATTGTGGAGAATGAAGAAATAGTGAGGTGAAATAATGAGAAGAATCAATTCACTTTCTTCATACTACTGTACTTTATAGATTTGGAGTTGTATTTCTCCCTGCACCCCTCCATTTAATTCAATTGTGAATCAAGCTGTTTGACCTCTAGGGCTTCCATTCCATTGTTGTGTTCAAATGCAGGAATGCCACAAAAGCATTAGTAATAGTAATTATTATTAATAATAATAACAAAATTGCTGCCTTTGACTACCGCACCCCTCAAAAAATCCACATCTTCAGGTTTACAGTTTTTGAATCTGATAATTTTGTGTATGCACATCCACAAATGAATTACTGTGGGATAATTTACTCCTGGGCATTATGATAATTGGGGAGGGTAACTACATACTTCTAAATGCAATTAAACAGGAAACTTAATAAACTAGTTACATTTGGGACTTTCCTCTCTCAGGGATTCTCTTAACTGTGTATCATTTAATCTTCTGGAAACACTTTGTAATCATCACACTGGAAGGTAGAATTCATTCCACCAAGGTAGAATTCAGTGCACAAAAATTCATAATAATTACTGGTAATAATTTCTCAGATTAAGGTGTATTGCTGAAAAACAAGAGGAACAGACAGATTGTTCAGTAGACGTCACTGGTTTAGGTCATCAGTAGCCAGACAGCAGATTTCTTTACACCCTCTGCTTCTTGCTCCTTTATTCTTCAGGCAGCATTTTATGTTGCCTACCTCATCTGTTAGCCATCTAGTTCAGTTAGCGTTTAAGCTGCGCTGCATTTTACCTCCCCCCCTTTCTTTTTGCAATTGGATCCCACAAGCTATTGCTTTCTTGAAATTTATTTGAGAAGCTGGGGACTGCACATCCATTTAACACCTTGTGTCTTTTGATAGTCAAACACAGCTGCCTTCTGTACATATCACAGCAGGTAATATACCTTCTTTGCAGTCTTTCCCTTAAAGACCTTTGTACCTTGACCTACTGCTTATAATAGTTTCTGTATCTACAGGGCAACACTGCTGATCCTTCCAGTGGGCAGCAATGATCACTATACTTCCCCATCCCTGAATACATCTTGGTGGTTCTATTTCTGTGAGTGTTTTCTCCTGGTTGGTAGCTGCTCTCTGCTTGTCTTACCATGGTTGTGTAATTGTAGAATGTTTGTAAGGAATGCAAACACAGGATGGTGAGTATATTGCATCATCCCAATCTTACTGCTTTTCATAAAAAGTTCTACACCACCACAATTTGCAACCTGCACTTCCTCCAGTGAGTTCAGGATTCTATTACTTGCCACATTCTGGCTTTAAAACTACCCTGTACCGTATGGAAAGAGAATCCGGTGAGCTTAATGGATGTGCAAGAATTTAAACCTCAGATCTCCCCAGGCCACAACGAGCGCTTCTTCAGTGCAGCCCAGTGAATTTATAACTGTTTATGCTCACATCTTTCCACTGCTCTGGCAGTGTTTGCCTATTTGTTTCATTCTGTTTCAGTTGCCCAACATCAAAAGTAATTACAATATTTCAGCCAATGAAAACATTATTTATTGGAAGCCTTTATACCCTGCCTTTCCATTTTTAAAATTCTCAAGGTAGCTTACAACATCTAAATTTAGAACAACGAAATTTTAATTAACCTGTAAGCTGCTCTGGGAGCCTTTTCAGGGGAAGCACCAAGAAGAAAAAGTTTTATTAACAACAACAATAAATATACTACAAATTTAGCAGTTAAGAGAAAGGGATAGCAGAACTCTAAAATCACAAGATTTAAGGGAGCATTAAAACAATTAGCAGTTTGACAGGTTAAAATTAATAGGTATGAGACAGTAAGAAACCACCAGGGAAGGAGTGAGGAACTCGTTATTGGGGGGCGGGGCAGTTCACGATGATAGGCCTGCCTTATTGCAACCTGAGGGCCTCTGGATGTTTTGAATTACAGCTTCCAGCAGTGCAGTCAGCATGGCCAATGGTCAAGAATGACTAGGAATTATAGTCCAAAACATCTGGAAGGGACCAGGTGAGGGAAGGCTGGGCTAAGCTCAGCCAAGAGAAAGCCCTTTCCTGCGTCCCAGCGATTTCCATATATTAAAAAGATGTGGAGGAGAACCTCTCTGGAGCATCTTAATGAGGAGGCAAGCTTCTGTAGGAAGAGGTGGTCCTTTTGATGTCCTGGTATTAACTGTTAGGCTTCAAAGGTAATGATCAACACTTGGAATTACTCTCAGAAACAGATAGGGAGCCAGCACAGGTTTTGCAAAAGGGGATTCACATGCTTCTGGTAATCAGCTCTGATCAGAATTTTAGCTACTGCAATCTGGACAAGCTGAAGTTTACAGGCACCCTTCAAAGAGATCTTCACATAGAGTACCCATCCAATCCCAGTGTAACTAAGTGGTATATACAAATCTTATCAAATAAATAAATGGGAGGCTATTGCTTGGTGCCATGCAAGTTGTCTGGCGTCCCACAATATTTTGTTTTCTCTCTCTCTCCTGTGCTATTTAGCATCTATTTCTAGGCGGCCCAACTTTTCATACCGACTAGGCTGCAAGGGTACTTCACTATGGAACCTGTGGGCTGCACACTCCCTGATTTGGGAAGAAGGTGGGAGGTCTCCATGACCCTGCCAGAGCCTTGCATCTCTTTCCCAAAGCCTGGTGCCTCACTTACCTGGCTTTGGGAAAGCAGTGCGAGGGCTAGAAGGGGGCATCAAATGTTGCAGAGAGCCACCAAAGAAGGCATTGCAAGCCACATGTTGGACCACCCTGATCTATTTAACACTACTAGGAGCTGGTTTAGTGTGAGGTGTCACAAATATGCAGATGATGTCCAGACCAGTTCTATCTCTCCATTTCATCTGAAGCAAGAGGTGATTCAGGTACTACAGCTGTGCTTGGGAGATGTGATGACTGGAGGTGGTATATAAATCTTCTCAAATAAGCCAGTAAATTGAGATGAATCCTGACAAGACAGAGGTATCATGTGTTCAGAGTTCTTGGGTCCAATATGTGGGGAGATAGCCTGTTTTAATTGTGACTGTAGCCTCCCATAAGGAGCAAATCCATAGCTTGAGGATACTCCTGGATCCAGTATTGTCACAAGCTTCAGGTGGCCTCAGTGGCTAGGAGTACATATTTCCAGCTCCAGCTAGTTAAGCTATGGCCCCTTTTGATGACTTGGGCACTGTACTTCATGCTCTGGTAACCTCCAGATTGGATTTTTACAATGCATTCTGTGCAGGGCTGCCCTTGAAGACAACTTCACCTGATTCAAAATGCAGCAGCCAGATTACTGTCTGGAGTTCCACACAGAACTCATATAAATTCTGTTGTAAAGCTGCTGTATGAGTTGCCAGTTCATTTCTGGGAGTTGCCAGTTCATTTCTGGGCTTAATTCAAGGAGTTCAAATTCCTATATGACTTAGGTGCCAAATATCTGAAAGGCCACTTGCTTCCCTACAGACCCTCTTAAGGATTTAGTTTGGCAGAAGGGGGCCCTCTTGGTATTTCCACAGTGCTCAGAAGTTTGAGGATGATGGCCAGGGAGAGAATACCCCCCCCCCTTATTGAATTCCCTTCTCGTGGAGGTGTGTTTAAAGTTCTTGTAGAATGTAGAGCTTTCATTGTACGCTGAATACATGTGTCTGGCATTTGGAAACTGAGATGTGTTCATGACCTACCTATCTGTTTTAAATTCAGTTTTTGGTTTTGTAGTAAGTCTTGTTTGTATTTTATCTTTTAAGTTGTCTCATGGTTTTGTTGTAATGTGCCCTAGAACTTTATGGTAATGGGTGGGTAAATAAAATCATATAAATAAATAAAATAGACTGGATAAGGCCACTCCTGAATTCGGCAGCCGGTATTAAAGCCAACTCCAGGAATGTACCCAGACTGCAGACCTGGGACTTCAAGGGAACTGCAGTCCCATCCAAAACAGGTCAAACTCCCACTCCCAGATTATCTGACAGTTCTACTAACTTAGGGCTGTTTTTGTATTTTCTGGATTAAGCTTCACTTTGTTTGCTACCAATATATTAATGACTTCAAGTAACTATTTAGGACCTCGACAACCTCCCTGGCATGTGATGGAGAGGAAAGATAGATTGGGTGTCATCATCTGTACTTGTCATTCCTTATTAGCAGCATTTGTCTGTGATGGAGCATCCTACAGTTGGAGGCTGTAATATACCCTCTATTGCGGGAGTGGAGAGCCTCAGGCCGGGGTTGGGTGGGGTGGTCAAATGCAGCCCTCCAGCCTTCTCTTTTTGGCCCTCAGAACTCTTTTAAACCTGCGTTCCTCACTGACCTTCCTGTTTTTGTCTTTCTGGAATGTTTCCTTGAACTCTTATTTTCTGGATGCAGGATATTTTTGTGTGTGTGTGTGTGTGTGTGTGTGTGTGTGTGGCAGCCTACTGAACAAAAGTAAAATTAAGATTTATTGCTAAGCCCACTTCTGCCTCTGACATGTGGCTCTCTGAAGATTGCCCAGAAGGGAATGTGGCCTTTGGGCTGAAAATAGCTCCCCATTGCCAGTCAGACACCATCCATACCACATTGTGATATCAGGATTAGGGTATTACACATCATTGGAGGGGCTTGTCATCCTAGTAGGTGGGGCTGTGTATAGATATTAATTTCAGCTGCAAAGCTGTTCAGTAGATCAATATATTTATACTGTATTGGCTAAATATATATATACCCCAAGCTTAGTTACATGTCTACGGCCCAGTGCCAGCTTTGGCCTTTATTCTTCTTCTGTCCCCACACCATTGACCACTTTGAGCCAATCAAGGATTCTTGTAACATCTTTAAGCACAACTTTGCCAGTGTTTGCAGACCTGGTTCACACATAACTCTTAAGCCACAGTGCAAATTATACCCAGCAGTTTGCTTTCCACCCCAGATACATGCCAAGCAAAACGAAAACAAAAACATGAGGCAGAGTGGATGTAAAACAAAACAAACTTCAGGAGAACAAACTAATGAGGTCTTTTTGCTTGTATTTGGGACAATTTGTGGTTTGTTAAACAAACTGACTTCAGATTATGTGTGAACCAAGCTATAATGTTTTCTGATAAGTGTAAAAATTCTCCATTGTATTTAAGGCGCAGACAAAGCAAGCCAAACTATAGGAAGCTAGCATAATTTATGCCAGGGTGAATAGTGCTAGTGTGACATTCCCCTGTTCAGAACTCCAATCAGGAGCGAGACTGAGATGAGCTGAGGGGAAACCAGGCTTTAAAATAGAGTTTGACTTGTGCCTCCCTTTTTGCCAATGTAACTTTTTCTGAGTTGCTAGGTCATGTGACCAAGCTGAACAGAATCTGAGATATGGGTAAGACCCCCTCCCTGCCCCCATAATCCACCTTTGTCAGGACTTTCCCCAAGTGAGCCAGGATGGAGGACTTGCACCAGTGTATCTCCATCTGAGCAGGGATGGAGCATTTCAGCTGGCCTAGTCAGCTGAGCTGGAGAGCTCCTCCTCCCAGCGATCTTGGGTTTGGATTCCTCCGTAAACAATTGTTGTTATTGTAATATGTATACCACCCTTACCACCTGAAGATCACAGAGCAGTTCACAACATAAAAATACAAAATGAGAACCCAAAACACATAATAAAACAAGAACAAAAACAAACCAATAACCTCCCTCCCACAAATTCATTTAAAAGGACATAGAATGTTAATCAGCCAAAGGCCTGGTTATAGAGAAACGTTTTCACCTGGTGCCTAAAGATATGTAAGGAAGGATCCACAAAAACACAAACATACCTAACATAGTAACCATACACAGTTTAAAAGGTCATAGATGGTTTAATTAGCCAGTTTTAGTGTCTGCCTCAAATACTAGTTAGGAGCCACCAGATTTTGCTGCAGATTTCTGTTGTGATTTTGGACATGATAATTGTGTTCTTTTAAGTATTCCTTAGTTCTCCATCTATAGCACAAGAATAACATTTCCTTTTTTCAAAATGAATAAATATGTGCTAGAACTTAATGTGTGAAGTAAGTGCAGTAATGAATCTAATGTAAGTTACTTTCAATGTTTGTAGTAAAATAATTTGAAAGGCTGAAACTAGTGGCCAGATATTTCTTACCAGGCCTGGATAGCTAAGTTGGATGGAGCATGGTGCTGCCAAGGCTACAGGTTTGATCCCCGTGTGGGACAGCTGCATATTCCTGCGTTGCAGGGGGTTGGACTAGATGATCCTCAGGATCCCTCCCAACTCTACAATTCTATGATTCTATTAATTGAGAAAGTAGGTGAAACAGAAGGGGACCCAGGTGGCGCTGTGGTTAAACCACTGAGCCTAGGGCTTGCTGATCAGAAGGTCAGCAGTTCGAATCCCTGTGACGGGGTGAGCTCCCGTTGCTTGGTCCCAGCTCCTGCCAACCTAGCAGTTCGAAAGCACGTCAAAATGCAAGTAGATAAATAGGAACCGCTACAGCGGGAAGGTAAACGGCGTTTCCATGTGCTGCTCTGGTTTGCCAGAAGCGGCTTTGTCATGCTGGCCACATGACCCGGAAGCTATACGCCGGCTCCCTCGGCCAATAATGCGAGATGAGCGCGCAACCCCAGAGTCGGTCACGACTGGACCTAATGGTCAGGGGTCCCTTTACCTTTACCTTTAGGTGAAACAGAATCATGACCCCTGACCCTGGGTATTCCTACCAATACGTTTCCCAATGTGTTTCATGCTGGTGCTTTTCCTTAGGCAAAATAACAGCCAAAAGCTGTAATCCAAAATTCTGTAATAACCAAAGGAAATTATTTAACAGGTCTAGTCAATGTGATCCACAAAAGAATGTGTTCTCATAAACCTTTAAATGAAGATGCTTGTACGACTTTAAATCCCTGGATGCTTTTCAGTTTTCAATACAAAGTTTAATACAGATACAAAAACAATACAAAAACTAAACGCCCCCAAGGAGGTACGCCCAAAAAAATTACAGTGGTACCTCCGGTTGCAGACGGGATCCATTCCAGAGGTTTGGCTGGATCCCAAGGTTTTTGCAACCGGAAAGACTGCTTTTGCGCATGCGTGCGTGGTGTTAGAGCGCTTCTGCGTATGCGCACGCGGCAAAAACCCAGAAATATACTTCTGGGTTTGCCGCTTATGTATCCCAAATTTTACGTAACCGGAGGGATACGTAAGCGGAGGTACGACTCTACTGCACAGTACAGCAGAAGCTTCAGAGAATACTTCCTCAGTCCAGTCTGTACTCCATTTCACTTGGGTCAAGCTACCTTTTAAAGGCATGATGATCCCCCACACTGAGCTCCAGGAGACTAAGATTATATTATAAACAAAACATACAGAGACCAAGAACATGGAAGTATTGCAGTACTTCACAAACCGCAAACACTTGCATTTAAACTACTGGTCTTCTAAGTTTATCACACTGGATTGGGAGAGTACACACGTGCACACAAACATATACACACACTGCACAAGTTAGCTTTTACCAAATAATGAGTTCCACTGTGCTGTGCTACCTGAAGTACTGATAGATTCATCTTGTAACATGCCATCCAGTGTTTTCCTCTTGTTTTATAGTTTGTTTTGTGTTATGCTATAACATAAGATTGTTTTATGTTATGCTAATTATGTTAATAACACAAATTAACAGTATGTGCTGAACGGAGATGAAATTACCGCACTAGATTTTCACTAGACTTTTGAAGGCTTGACTCCTACTCCGTGATCTTGTACCAGATGGCTATTCCTAGTCTACCCATTAACGGTGGACACTTTTGAGTGTTGCTTGTGCAAGCCAAAAACAATCAGATGTAGATCTGACATCTTCATTCCCTTGTGTCCTGTTGGCACACCTTGAACCAAACCAGTCAGATGAGCTCAGGATGACATGACAGTTGCCAAATAGTACATGTCCATCTGCTCAAATGGTGTAGTGTCATTAGAATGCCAGGTGAAGACTAATTTAAGCAGTCAACACTGGCAAAATTCTCTAAATAGCTCTTTGCCAATCCCATTCAGCAGCCACACTTATGGCAATTCTCTGGCCGCTATTGCCATTTTCCCCATCTTGTCTTCAGGCTATGCATGCTTTTTAGCAGCAGATTGCGGAGCATCTCTTTCCAAAATAATTTTATATCCCTTTTCACTTCCTCCAATCTTTAGTTCGTTCTTCTGAATATTTTACACTGGGTCTCATCGTATTTTTATGTCTTTCCTCCACCCACCTATTCAACAACACATTTCTCTTAATTAGCTGTTCCCTGTGTTTGATACCAGTAAAAAAATAAATAAATCTGGCATGCACCTAAATGTACCATACACTCTTCCTTCTCTGGCTTTACTTTACTGTTTTTTGCACATGGTAAAATCTACGCTTCCTGTTATAGAGTAACTTTTACTTCTGTGCAAGCCTATAGATGCCTTAAACCACACTTTAATTTTCTTTGTGTTTCTTAAACATTTGTACAAGCCCTTACAAGGCCCAGTCACTTCAGCTTTGGGCTTGGTGCCTTATTGGTCACATTAATTGCTCTCTAGTTTGTTGATTTCAGTTCAGTACTTTGGCTATACAGTATACTCTTCCTCTGTGACTAGATTTAGCAGCTTCCTCCAGAGAGCCACTGTTATGATCTGGATTGATACTTGCTAACACCATAGTGTGGTGCCTATGTCTTTTTAAAGGCGGCTGTGTGCAACATTAGCCAGCTGGCCAATATGTGCTCCAAACTACCCTCAGGAGGGTGCATTTTATAGTGGAGAAGCAGCAGGGCTTCCCCCCTGCTGAGGTTTCAAACTTAGGCTTGCCTTGCAAACAAGACTACGAAACCCCAAGAGAAACAAAGTGGCTGAGCAAAGGGTACGGTATTTCAATTTAGTTTAGTTTATTAAATTTGATGATTGCTTCACATAACCAAAAGGAGTCCCAAAGCAATTTGCAAGAAAAGTAAAATACACAATTATTTTTTAAAATGTCCAGAAAAAGCAACAGAGAACTAATAAGAGGTCATCCAAAATCATCTGAAACAAATATGTGTTTATACACTGTCAATCAATAAAACTTCTTACAGCAAAATGAAACAAAAAAATTGAAATAAACTTACTTGAATAACATAGATATCTCAGCAGAGGCTTTCCGTGTTGCTAAGTTAGTTGATATTTTATTATGTCTTGCTTGCTTTTGTTTCTTTTTGTTTTGCTATTGCTTGTAAGGGGGAAAAAGTGATAATTGTTCACATGCAAAACTCAATTTAAAAAGGAAAGGAGAAATATTCACCCCCACCCAACACAAGGTCAAGCAGGCAAAACAGCCACTAAAAGTCAGACTTTTTAATACTGTCCAAATACCAGGGAAATTATTTTTTACGTAATTGCTTGGTGGTGAAGAAGGTCGGAGCTAGGCCAGCTTCCCTAGGTGCAGTGTTTGCTAACCTAACATCAAACAGGGCCTTCTTGGGGGTTGCTCTGCAGTAATGGGCCAGTTATTGGCTCATTCTGGTATTCAAGAAGGCCTTTGAAATATCCACTTTTGCCTTTTCTTAAGATAATTTTGGGGATCAAATTCCATACCATACATTTTTTAGTTTGTATACGGTAAGTGATTTGTATTCTGCTTGTGGTTCTGTTGTTTTTATTGATTTCTGTACACCACTTTGTGAGGGCTTGGCCTTTGAAAGCAGCTAATACATAAGTGGAATAAATAAATAAACTGTCTTGCTGCTGACAACAAAAGCATGATGGGCAGCAAAACTGCTTCCATCAGCTACCCAAACCAGCCACTTGTGGCTGCGTATTTGCAAGGCTGTCTTTCCTTATGATCCTAGCAGTTCCTATTTCGTATCTAGCTGTTTGTTCCTATTGACATAGATTTGTGTTCCTCAAGTGCAGGATACCATTTGAGGGCACAAACAATGTTAGGTGCTTTATTAATAATAGGCCCACTATTAAGCAAAGCCCAAGGCTTCCCAAATGTGAAATGTGACCTTGCTGAGTTTAGAGATCCTGACAGCTGCAAAGCCATTTAAGTCAGAATGGAGCAGTGGTGTGGAGATATTGTTCAGGTGTGTGAGTAGCAAGCACAGTGGGGTTGCCAGATCTCTGACAGTTTTAGTCTCTAGCGTCTGATGGGGTAGAACTTGTGGAGATGAAACCTACAGAGGCCTAGTGGATGAAGTGATGAATTTAATGGTGTAGAAAACAGTAAAGAATAAAGGGGCTGTTTCATTGCTGAGAGTGAAAGAGAAAAACGAGGGCTGATCCTTAGAAAAATATTATGTCATTCTTCACCCTAAGATCAAACTCAGTACCCTGAGAAGTAGACAGAGACCCTAAGACCTGGCAGCCTTATATACGGTAGGAATAGGGGGAGCATTCTGCAGGGGGCATAGAAGCTGGATAGGAGGAGTGAAGAATCACTATAGGGAGGGAATAGCAGCTGAGCCAATACCGTGGGGTTGACTCTTGCATATACTCTGGGCAAACCTGATAATGCAATTGGCTACTAGTGCCCTCTCTGCCCAGGTTTCAGCAAATGAATATGAGAGGCTGTTTGAAAAGACCTTGTTGCCTCTTGTCATTCATAGGGGTCCAAGGTCTTTGGTCTTCCTGAAACAATCAACCTGACAGATTTTTACAAGCTTAGAATTCACATAAAATAATTTGCAGCTAAAACATTTTTAAGGTTTTTTGCAAGGATTGGTTTCCTTAAAAACTTTCTTTTTAAGAGCCATTTCTGAATACTGTACCTTGTTGTTTAGGCAAGCCTTGTTTACAGAGATTGAGGTAACGTTGTTGTTGTTTAGTCGTTTAGTCGTGTCCGACTCTTCGTGACCCCATTGAGGTAATACTCATCTGCAATATAGCAAGAGGCAAAGAACGCAGCATACTCCGTCTCTCCCCCCACCCCTACAAAAGAGAACACTTTGCATCCTATTGTACTCCTCCTGCTGTGGTTCACGGAATGCAAGTCTGGAAATAATTTCAAGCAAAATGCTAGAAATAAATACAGTATGTTGGGGTGGGGGGAAGGAAGAGGAGAGAAGAGGGCAGAGGGCAGAGGGCAACCAGGCATGGAGTTCTGTTGCAAAAAGGAAGGTCCCTTGACCTGGAGATGAAACATTTCAGCCATCACCTATGATCACAGCAGCACCAGCTTGACTAGAACTGGAAATCTTCCAAACATTGTTGCTCGGCCACCATTTCCTTTTTAAAGTTTAGACTGCAAGCTCCCTTTTTTAAAAATTCTGTTCTGCTCTTTTATGATATGCAAAAGCCTCTTCAAAATAGATTTTCATTTTTTATATTTTTTCTGTATTTTCTTTCATCTGCTACCTCAATTTTAATAAATATGAATGGTTTACTTAGAGAAGATAAATTTGCTACATCTTTCCCTACTCTTTATTTTAGCCAGTTCACAATGAGTGAATATTATTTTCTGTCGATAAACCTCTTTGAAATAAACAGAAGCATTGCATGGCATATTGTCCTCTTAGTCTGAAGATTAGGTTTTGACCTGGTTTCTGTTTATGGATTGCTAAGAGAATTTGAGAATATTGGTTGGTTTTATTTTCACTATATCCGTTTTCACCTTTCATAACCTGCGTGGGATAATATTTTTAAAAGTTAAATCATACTGTTGGTCTTACAAGGATAATTGCTCAAGAATAGGGCTTGTTTGTTATTATTTATTATTGTTGTTGTTTATTAAATTTGTATACCACCATTCATCCAAATATCACAGGTTGGTTCACAACATAATAATATAAAATGAGAACCCAAAGTACATAATAAAAACAAAAACAAACTAAGTCCCCTTCCCACAAACACATTTAAAAGAACATAGATCATTAATGTTTTTACCTGGCACCTAAAGATATGTAATGAAGGTGCCAGGTGAGCCTACTTGGGGAGAGCATTCCACAAATGGGGAGCCACCGCAAAAAAAGCCTGCTCTTGTGTTGCCACCCTTCGGACCTCACATGGAGGAGGCACATGAAGAAGGGCCTCAAATGTTGGTTGCAGGGTCTATGTTGGTTCATATGAGGAGAGGCGGCCCTTGAGATATTGTGGTTCTGAGCTGTTAAGGCTTTACAGTGGTACCTCTGGATACGAACCGCCCCCTTTGCGAATGCTTCGGGCTATGCACACGGCAGACCCGGAAAGGTTTCTTCCAGCTGCACAGAAGTGGGCTACCGCGCCTGCCACAGAACAGCGCACCTCTGGATACGAATGTTTCGGGGTACGAACAGACCCCTGCAACAAATTAAGTTTGTATCCAGAGGTACCACTGTACAGTATAGGTCAAAGTCAGCACTTTGAATTGGGCTTGGAAACTAATCGGCAGCCAGTGCAGTCAGGCCAGAATCAGTGTAATATGCTCAAACCGTCTTGCTCTGGTTAGGAGCTGGCCACTGAATTCTGCACCAGCTGAAGTTTCTGAACAGTCTTCAGAGGCAGTTGTATGTATAATGTTTTGCAGTAATCTAACCTAGAGGTTAGTCAGGAAGAGCGGGGCTCAGGGGTGATTTCACATCCTAAAATCATGTATACAATTTATTCCTGCTCATATTAACTACGTAACATTTTTATCATACTCAAATCCTGTGTGTACCCTCACTATTAACTCAGCAAACAGTTTTCAAGAGTTAAAAGTGGTATGAGGTTTGGCTTCCATGGTGTTCATACTCACTCACTTTGTCCGCTAACACCTGTGGTCATACAGGTTTCAAAACAATTCAAACCTGCCAAGCCTGTTTATCAGAGGGGTAAACTGGAATAAGTATGCTATTAGCTGTGATTTCTCCCTTAAGCTACCTTTCTCCAGCCATAGAGAATACCTTGTACATACAAAAAGTAAGCAAATTACAGTATCTTAATGTATAGAATTTAGAATATGGGACAGCATAGTGACAGAGATGAGGAACAGGGCTGGGTGATAAATCAATATATCATCCAAAACCGATTTGAAGTCCATATCGTGATATTGGTTTCATAATTTTTAACCTGGCGATATTCTGCAAATGATGCTGTGTATGTGTGTGTGCTATGCAAACATCCCAATGTGGAAAAAAACGTGAAGCCAGCAAATGCCCCTACACATTTCCATCCTTATTTCAGACATTGTGATCTATCGTAGATTGCGATGTTTAGCTGGTGATATTGTGATGTTGGAAACCACATACCACCCAGCCCTAATCAGGAATTGAATACCTGTGCTGGCGCTAATGGTGTCTCCCTCCAGGCTTTTTACGCAGCACCATCAAGTTACATGGCGCTTTACTGTACAGTGGTACCTCTGGTTGTGAATGGGATCCGTTCCGGAGGCCCGTTCGCAACAGGAAAAGGCCGCATCCTGAAGCGCCAAATCTGCGCACACGCATGATGCAATTCAGCACATCTGCGCATGCGCAAAGCGTGATTTAGCGCTCATGTGCACGCGCACACTGAACCCAAAAGTAACCCGTTCTGGGACTTCCGAGTTCAGCGTGTCTGTAACCTGAAAAGACGTAACCCGCAGCGGACATAACATGAGGTATGACTGTAGAGCTAGGTTCCTGCCCCAAGGAGTTTACAATCTACAGCTTGGTCATCCTCAAGAACAGAGAGACAGAAGGAATGACACTGCAGTCTTGCATTATTATTATTATTATTATTATTATTATTATTATTATTATTATTATAACAGATGTATACTAGATTGCATGACATGTTTTATTGGTGTGGCTTATTCTGACAGGGTATACAAGCTTCAGAATTATACACAGCTTCTAATCAGCTTCCTTAATGATGCAGCTTATACTGTATACTTTGCTCTCCACAAAATCATTTTCCATTGCCCCATATCTGTTTAAAACTTGGGAAATGTTCAAATGCAGGGTTTGAGAAATTTCAGCCTCCCCCCATCCCCCGATAACTCAGATGTCTAGGTAATTTTGCTACCGTGTTTCTCATATTATAAGACACGTCTTATATTTATTTTTTCCTCAAAAAAACACACTATGGCTTATTTTCAAGGGATGTCTTATTTTTTTCCTCCTCTTCCTGCCGCAGCCGGCATTGCTGCTGCGCCTATCACTATGTCTTATTTTTGGGGTATGGCTTATATTCTTTGAATGCTTAAAAATCCTGCTATGGCTTATTTTATGGGTATGTCTTAAAATATGAGAAACAGGGTAGTTATATTGAATTTTGACATGTTTATTTAGTTCTGTGCAGAAGAGTGTTCACTCCTAGTAGAATCTGATGCTGAGAACGAGGAATCTTTTCCTTACTTTAGTTTACACAATAAACAGAAGCAAGACAATTGAAGAGTCATAATGTGTTGTGTGTTTCTTTACCAGCAGAAATGAATCCTCGTGTGTGGATACATATATGCTTGAACATCACAAGAATTAAGAACTTAACTCTTGTAATAACCCTAACAAGTGCTTGTCACAGTTTGCTTGTGCAAGCATGATTGCGCATTTATGAGTTTTGTAGTGGATAAGTGCTTGAAAAACACAAAGGGAACACGAGCACCCCCAAAACTGCATGGCAGATTCATAGTGCACATTTGCTGCAATTTTCAGATAGAATGGGCAGATAGAGTCTGAATTGGTCCATGAAATCAAAGTTCCCTACCTTTTGCTTAAGCATCCTAATATTCTTTATGAATCTCTATCTGACAGTCCCTAATGGTTTGTGACTAAATTCTTACTAATGGTCGGGCTTTCTCCACCTAAGCAGCTGTGGGAAGGTTCCATAGTAATACTAGTGTCTTCAGCCCGTTAAATAAACGGGCGCTAGAATGCATGCCGGCTCCTCGATCCGGTGCTCCGCGCAGCGCTGATCAGCGCCGACAGCGGCAGGCCGCCAGATCAAGGAAGCGGCCTGCCGGGTCGGCACCCAGCAGCGCTGCACGAAGCACCGGGGGACTGGCGGCGGGGACGGCAGGCAGGCGCTTGCTCTATTGCCTGCCTGCATTCCCCACTGCCTGTCACACGAAGATCGGCAGGCGCCGCTTGCCGGGGTTTGTCAACCCCGGCAAACAGCGCCCGCCGATCTTCGGCTGTCCCCTGATGCGCTACGGCTCGGGGAAGCAGGCAGGGAGACGCAACAGCCCGCAGCTTCCCGGGCTGTTGCGTCTCCCTGCCTGCTTCCCCAAACTAAAGCGCGCGGGGGACAGAGCCGAATTGCGGCGCGGGAGGGGGGGCTTTTCGCCGTTTGCCTTCCCCGAGCTAAGGGGGAGGCAAACGGCAAAAAGCCCCCGCCACGCCGCAATTCGGCTCCGGGACTGGCTTGGCGGTGGCGGGAAGAAGGGGAGGAATTCCTCCCCTTCTTCCCGCCGCCGCCAAGCCAGTCCCCGAGCCGAAGTGCGGCGCGGCGGGTGCTTTTTACCGTTTGCCTCCCCCTTCACTCCGGGAAGTCAAACAGCGAAAAGCCCCCACCGCGCCGCACTTCGGCTTGGGGACTGGCTTGGCGGCGGTGGGAAAAAGAGGAGGAATTCCTCCTCTTCTTCCCGCCGCCGCCAAGCCAAAGCCGGCTTCCCTCGGCGCCCGCTGCCGCTTCGGCCGAGGAAGCGCCGTCCCATGCCGGAGGTGCGCGGCAAGGCTGCCGGGGGGAGCGCTTCTTTCCCCCGCTGCCTCGCCGCGCACCTCCAGCATGAGACTGGGCTTCGGAACGGCGGTTGGCGGAGCGGCGGTTGGCCGTTGTCCCTCCGTCCAATCCCTGTGTCTCTGGGGTACATGCGCAGTACCCCAGGGACACACGGGACAACTGGACGCAGGGACAACTTGGACATTATTATATAGGATTATTAATTTGGCTTGCTTATCTCCTCCTCCCAAATTAAGTTGCACCTCTTGTGGCTCAAGGTGTGACAGTTTTTGTTGTTTGGGGGAGAGATTTGCCTTTTGTAGCCTGAATCCCTCTTTCTTGTTACTAGCTGCAATAAACATGGGAAGGCCATTTACTAAACAGCACACTATCTGGGCCTGGGATTTAAGCATATTTTAAAATTTAGATCAGCTTTTATGTGTACAAGAATGCAAAAGTGGAAAACAAATGATGATGATGATGATGATGATGATAAATTATTCCAATATTAATCATTCACACAGAAGAAGAAGAGCTTGGATTTGATATCCTGCTTTATCACTACCCGAAGGAGTCTCAAAGCAGCTAACATTCTCCTTTCCCTTCCTCTCCCACAACAAACACTCTGTGAGGTGAGTGGGGCTGAGAGACCCCAAAGAAGTGTGACTAGCCCAAGGTCACCCAGCAGCTGCATGTGGAGGAGTGGAGACAGAACCTGGTTCCAGATTACGAGTCTACGGGTCTTAACCACTACACCACACAGAATAAAATAGACATTCCCCTGCTGGATCATTTATGTGAAGTAAGTACAAGGTGAGTCTTTTAAAAGAGGCCCCGTTGAACATGTGTACTCTGTATCCACGGGGCCTCTTTTAAAGGACTCACCCTGTATAAAGACTCCTATTAAATTAAGTATGGGGTAGGCCAGAATTATCAGATCCAACACTTCATTCTCCCATGTTTAACCCTTTTTTGGTAGACATTGTAACAGAAGCATCATTAATTAATGTTGGGAAAATAATTGGTTTCATATGATAGGTGGAATATAAGTGGTGAGACTTGATACTTCATGTAGGATGAAGTTATAATCCCTTAGTGTAACTCCTTTGAACAGGAGGGACGTAAAGACAAGTAAGGAGAAATAGGGCAAGTAAGGGGAGGGAATAGTAAGCACAGTGCACATTCTCTATCCTCCATGAGTTAGAGAGCCATCGGAATTTGATTTCATTAGGGCTTGTGCATGTGTGTTCTGGGTATGCTGGCAACAGATTTGCAAAAGCATCTTGCCCTCTCTACTTGGTGGTTCCCTATTACAATTTTGTTGTGCTTTATTTTAGAATTCGTATATCAATGTTCATTAGAAGGAAATTACTGAATACAGAATTATTTTAAGGTATTTTTAATTGCATTAACAAAGAGAAAACATCATAGGATTGTTTTTTGGATGGTTTTGTCTTTCTTTGCAATATTAATTCTTCTTTTTTAAGCATCTTTTTCTGCATTTTGGATGTTATTTAGAAATATGGCTACATAGGCATATTTCTACAGGAATCCCTTTTCATAACTCCTGTCCATTGCTATCCTTCCACCCCCAAACACACACACACACACACACACACACACACACACACACACACACACACACTATCTCTGCTGGTCATGTATTGAAACAGAGATTTCCTGGATTCCCAGTAGAACTCTTGCAGCCTTCACAAATGCATTCTTGGAGGAAACTGTGAGTTTCAGTTATCTGTACAACAGTATCTTTTCTTGGTGGTAGTGGTGTTCTTCACATACGTACAGTTTATATATATATTTTTTGCTTAAGAGAATCTGCGTATTGTGTGGTATGTAGAAGACACTTCAAATAGAAGGGGGCTGTTTCTTTTCAGAGGCGCATGTGTGTGATAACTGCCTGTTGTGGCTTTATACATGTGCCTTGTAGAAAGCTAAGCTTTGTAAAGAACTCTGGCATTCCCTCCCCAAGCGTTCTGCAGTAATCTCCTACTTCACAGACCTGCTTTTGCTCTCACTGGGGTTACATGTTCACTAGAATTGCCAAAACTGGTAAAGAAAGCAAGATGTCTAAACAGAAACCATTCCTAAAAAAAAAAATCTTAATAGTTTAAAATATCTTTAAATAATTCTCTTCTCTCCTGCATATACCCTCAGACGCACACCCCAGCCACAAGTATTGCTGTTGATCGGCATTTCTACCCAATATTCTCATGTAAACCAACTTTTCTCCTTGTCTCAGCACAGCTCTCTGTAAATCAGACCTTGGCAGAAGTTGCCTTGTATCACCAAGCTCAAAACCATGGAGGGACCTGGTTTGAACAGAGATATCGGGTTCTTATCTCATTATACATGATAAGCGATCTTCAGCCATCTCAACCCTTGCTTTTTCATGCAAAACCATTTGCAGTCGTTTGCGGTCATCAACAGCTATCAGTCAGTCAATCACCCATTTCCACCACCCTTCTGAGTGATCCCCCCTCCCCATCCCCACCCCTCCCCACCCCTTCTCTACATAAGTGCCTGGAAACTTCCATTTCACTGTATCTGAAGAAGTGTGCATGCACACGAAAGCTCATACCAAAATAAAAACTTAGTTGGTCTTTAAGGTGCTACTGAAGGAATTTTTTTTATTTTACTTCGATCCAGACCAACACGGCTACCTACCTGTAACCTTTCAAATTAGGTGGTGATTCTGGAAGGTTCAGACAAACTCAGGTTTGAGAAGGACAGAAGAAATGGTTCATATTCCTAAAATCATAGTCCCTTTTCATTCGCAAAAAGCCCATCATTGTAATGGTTTGTGAACTGAGGAAAACTGGGTATGGGGGGCATTACAATGGGAGGGCAGGTTTTACTTCCACTTAAGGAGTAAACTACAAGGGTACAGAACCTCTTTCAGCCCGCTTTCCGGAGGCCACATGCCAATGGTGGACCGGGCCATGGGCTAAAAATAGGCATGGCCCAGGGCAAAAACTTGGCACTATAGGCTACATTTCAGCTGCACAAGAGTCAGAGGTTGCTACACATATACACAGCTCTCCATCCAGGCAAGCAAATGGTGTTTTTGCAGCTCAGGGACACATTCCATGCAGGCAGAAGTGCTTGAATAATGCATGGAGCAGGGCTGGGGAGCAGTTGGGCCCAGAGAACAGTCATGAGGGCTGACAGAGATGCTTTGAAGGCTGCAGTCAGTCAGGAGTGGCTTGCCCCTCTTTTGCTTTCTCCCATATTGCTACTGTCATTCACCTCTGTGAGAAGGAGTGTGCTACAAAGGAGGTGAGGGATCTCAAGGCCAGGGATAAAATGCTGTAGTAGCTCACCTGGTGGGACGGAGGTGCTACAAAATCCTCCCAGGTACAGCATTGCTACTGCATACTGGGAAGGGCGAGGTTGGGGCTGTGTGGCTACACTGGCTGGATCACTGGACTAACTCCATCCGTTTGTCAGCCCAGCCCTGGCCTTGTCACTACCCGTCGTAGCCCATGCCAGTACTTGGTATTGCCAACAACACTGCTGCCAAGAGGTTATTGTTACACCTCTGTCCCATCAAGAGAGCTGCTTCAGCATCCAATTATTGGGCTTAGCTGAATCGTGTGTGTGTGTGTGTGTGTGTGTGTGTGTGTGTGTGTGTGTGTGTGTGTGTTTTCTAGCCCAAGGTTCAGTTTCTTGAAGCAGAGAAAAGGCTTGAACTGTAAGCTTAAGATGCAATCTAAAGCGCAGCAAGCATGCAGAAGACCTGAGCCTTCAAATTTATAGCACTCCTGGTCAATGCAGGGGCTTCACACTGCTTGCCAATTTTATGTTGTACACATCTGTTCCCTTCTGTGGCTCAAAATTGCTCTGGGAATTGAGTTCATGCAGAACCGGGTAGATCCCAGCCTTGGGCTGTAAGGTACGTACTAGAATTCGAGCTCCATATCCTGTAATGTCAACTTTACTTGTGAATCCTTAATTATTCTGTTTGTTGCTGTTCCTCTTCCAACACAGTTTCTGCAGGAGTTGTCATTTGTGTGGCCTGATCTCATACCCTCCAACAGGCTGTGTGGGGAAATTGCAATGTGTGTCTTTTGGGGCCATGGCTGCTCTCGTGGAAGCCAAAAACAGGACGTCCCGGGATCCAATCAGAAGCCGAGGTGGCTTCTGTAATTCCAGGATGTCCTGCTTCAATTGGGGCAGTTGAGGGGTATGTGATCTCCTTGCAGAAACAGAGAATGGTGTCCTCAGTCAACTGTTGTATATAAATTGGTTTGTTGTCTAAAACAGCAGACTGACATGTTGCTACAAAGTTCCCACATGAAAGGCTTGCCTTGGCAAATTAATACGGGATCCAGGTGTTTGGCTAGGAAGCTAAACAGTCTAGATTCAGAAGTAGGTTTGTAATAATACTGAGTCATCTGTTGGTGTGTATGTGTGTGCGGTTTTGAATGGTATTTAAGTAGCCGCCAGTAAAGTTGTTGTTTCATTCTGATACTAACATTACTAAATAAATGTTGTACTTTATTCACTGAGCAAAGCTGTATTTTAACACATGTTGCAGAAAGCCTCATATTGCCCTAGCACTTTATTTCTTAGAAGAGATTTAAGGGTTTAGAGGGTTGTAAGAGCAACCACACATACCAAGAGACACACTTGTTATTTCTGGTACTTAAAAATAATTGCATCGTGTAGTAAAAAGTCTATTTGTATAGGGTTGAGACAGATTGTCAAAACCAAAGATACCTGGAGTTTCCCAGATACAATTAACTGGAGGCTGTGAGAGAGCCTCTTCTTTTGCTGTCAGTTTTGTATGATTTTTGAGACATAAAGCGTGCTCTCAAGTATGTTTACATGTTCTCACTTATTTTAGTGGAGCTTAAGTTGCATTTTCATCTTTGTAAAAATGCTTAGGAGTGCAGTCTAAGTTGGTAATTGGCTGTAATATTTTTGCCTGAACATCAGTTGTTGCAGGAATGTGTTATTGGTAAATTGTTGAGTTTTCATTTGTTTCCAAAGCTCATTGTTCAGAATTCACAATTTTATTTCCTTATATGCATTGCCTGACAGTCTCCTTTATAAATCATTACAATGTGCTCTTCATCAAATTCCTCTTAAAAACCGTATGGCTGGGGTAGAATGTGGCAGCTTAGCTTTTGAGCAGAGTGACCAGAGGAGAACATATCACTCCAAGATTGCTCTTGGAGCATTGCTCTGACTGCTTTGGAGCTTCCAGGCCCAATTCAAGGTACTAGTATACTAGCACTAGTATACAAGCCCTAAAATGATTTGAGACCTAAGTGCCTGAAAGAGGACCTTCCTCCTTGTCTCCCAAAACACAGTTTACAATCGGAGGTAAAAGCTCTTCTTGCAGTACTACTACTGTACTCCAGATGGCCAGGTGGGTGCAGATGCAAGAGGGGGCTTGTATCTGTGGCAGCACTCTCCCTCTGGAACTCCCTTCCTGGGGAGATTAGGCAATCCCTTCCATCTTCAGGTGGCATTCAAATACATTTTTATTTGTCCTGGTCTTTAGAAGGGGATAAGAACATTTAGGCACTGTAGGTTTTAAGTGATTTTATTTTATATGTTCTTACCAGTTTTTAGGTTGTTAACCACCCTGCGCATGCTTTAATAAATTGTTCCCAGTATCTCTGGAGTCCCACCCACAATGATTCTCCAGCTTGCTCCCTCTGAATTGGTTTAGGACTATTCACAGCCCTATAGTGGAATTTTGTAATTGTACAGTGGTACCTCAACTTACGAAGACGATCCGTTCCGCGGCCGTCTTCGTAAGTCGAGGTTTTCGGTTGTCGAAGCGCACCGCCGGCGCATGCAGAAGCATGTTTTTGCGCTTCTGCGCATGCGGCAACTGCGTGCGCTGCTCTGCGCAGGTGCAGAACGGGTGCACCAGGTGCACGGGCGGCGAAAAGACTTCCGGGGTTGTCGACTTCCAGATGTTTAAATAATCCAGATGTTTAAAGAATGGTGAACAGGGCAATAATAGACCATATTGCTTAGCATTGTTCTTTTGAGTTTCCAGAAAGTCTCCTAGGGCAATGGGCTTCAGGAGGCTATCTGCAAAGGAGGAAAGGTTTTTTTTATCACCTTGTACTAACATGTCTCTTCTGCTCTAAAATATTTTTGGAAGACAATGTCTTGCATGAACTAATACTAAGTTCTCCAGTCCATCTCTTTAATTTACAAAGTAGAATAACTTTCATCAACCATTGCTGTTAGTTCTGCCATTTAAAAACACCACTGCACAAAGCATTAACTTTTAGGGGGAATCATAAAGTGAAATCCTTTGTTGTTGTTGGTTTGTCGACTGTCATGTTTCACATTAAATATGGTAGGAAAGTGTTGAAAGATCATAAAGGTGCCAGAGCGAGGCCCATATATATAATCTTTATAAAAAGAGAGCTGCACTAAACATTGTGTTCAGGGCAAATGAACTTGTTCATGCTTTTGAATACCTTGGTCCATGGTTAAAACAGTTCAGATTGATGGGTTTTATAGTTGTCAGTATCCTGATTTTTATTGGCAAATCAAGCAGGTTGGTTGCCATTAGAGTTTCCTTGCTTTATTACTGTGCAATGTATTAAGTTGAGAAACCAAAAAACAATATGCAACTTTTCAAATGAATTTTATAAAAGTACTGAGGAAATCAGATACTTACTACGAAAAATTTGTCATCACAAATGGGCTTTATACTATATATATTTTATTGGGGTGTTCCGCTGTTTGTTGACTGTCTTTTTATCTGCTCCCCTTTCTTGGAATATTTCCTTTTCTCTTTTCATAGAATCACAGAGTCTTAAAGTTGAAAGGGACCACAAGGGTCATCTAGTCCAACCCTCTGCAATCCAGGAATCTCAGCTAAAACATCCATGACAGATGGCTATCCAAACTCTATAAGATGATAATTAGAATAGGCATTTCCATTGCTAAATTGTTGTGCTGTGCCAAATCAACAAATATAAGACACGTTGACCCGGGGGGGGGGGGAGAGATACATTGCTAAGGTTTCATTCTTTTCAGGGAACCCCTCTTAAGATTGACATCAGCATCTACCGCTGTGTGTGCTGATATTTTTAAAACTTTCTTTTGACTCCTTGGCACCAAGAAACCCTGTGTTTGGAGACTAGCTAGTTTTGTAATGCATGAATCTAGTAATCAAGGAAATAGCAGATGCTCCTATTGCTTAAATTGTGGAGCTTTAAATGGGCTCCCTAGCTTGACTTAATAAAATAACAGATGTATGCAGTATCTGGTGAGTTTTTTTTATTATTGCTTTCCGAAAAGCAATGGCACAGCAGCAAAAGAAAAAAGAAAGAAAAAAAGTGAACACTTGCAGAAAGAGAAAAGTGGGGAATCAGCTTCACTTGCACCACCTTCATAGAATACAAGTTATATTTACCACAACACAGCACAGTTCCTTGAACCAACTTAACATAAATGAAATATTCTAGGCAAGCCTTTCATAACCCTGCAAATGAACTGCTGTATAACCCAGTTAATAAACTTTTATTTCTCTTTAAGTACTTACACTGGGATACTTCATCAACTAAGATTGGTTTGTTCATTACATCAGAAACAGAGAGACAGTAATTTCCAAACATAAAAGCAATTCTGCTTTCACATTTACACCATGATGTAAATAGCAAGCATTTGGGGGGGGGAGTGGGACGGGGGATCTCTTTTATGAATCAGATGGTACAGTAGCTCTCAAATTACACAGTAATTTAGTCTGGCAATTGAGATGCAACTTTTGTTTTCATATTTTTGCTGCCATGCTGCAAATGTGAGTTTCCCACATAGCCTGAGGTCTCCACTTGTGTAACTTGCTATACAGTATATCCATTCCTTCCAATTCCTACCCCATCTTCATCATACTAGTGCTACCACTCCAGCCTTTGTCCTGCTCCTTTGCCTTTTAACACAACCTTGTAAATATAAATTACTACTGTGCAATTTTATTTAATTTTTACTAGCTTCCTGGGGGTTGGCAGAGGAGGGATGGAGAATTCCATATCATTTCTATGCTGGATGCTGGGTGCAGTGGCGAGCAGGAATACCTCTGTCCTTCCTTCATCTCTCCCCAGCTGTCTATGTGGAATTTCATGTGCTCCCCTGCATGTAGTTCCTGGTCACCAGTGACTTCCAGGCTAGTGCTTCAATACAAGGCTTCTTTAGGAGCAGCCTAACACGAAAAATGTGGCAGGTAAACATAGAGGTTACAAGTGGGAAAAGCATTGCTGGCTGAATTTCTACATGCCAAGCTGCTAGTAAAAGCAGCAATAGCAAGTAACCTAAATTAGAAGCATTCTGTTCTGCTAATTGCATAAGGCTATCTTACTAACATAGTAAAAGGAAAATTGCATCTAAAATAAACCACTGAGCCTCTTGGGCTTGCCGATCAGAAGGTCGGTGATTCGAGTCCCCGCGACAGGGTGATCTCCCGTTGCTCTGTCTCAGCTCCTGCCAACCTAGCAGTTCGAAAGCATGCCAGTGCAAGTAGATAAATAGGTACTGCTCTGGTGGGAAGGTAAACGGCATTCCCGTGTGCTGCTCTGGTTTCGGTGTTCCATTGCGCCAGAAGTGGCTTAGTCATGCTGGCCACATGATCCAGAAAAACTGTCTGCGGACAAACGCTGGCTCCCTCAGACTGTAAAGCGAGATGAGTGCGTCTGCAACTGGACTTAATTGTCAGGGATCCTTTACCTTTACCTTTTTACCCACCAAGCAAACATTAGATCAGGGCTGGGAAACCTTTAGCCCTCCAGATATTACTGGACAGCAGCTCCTATCATCCTCAACCACTGGCCCCACTAACTGGAACAGATTGCTGGAACTGATAGGTTCCCTATGTTGAGTTACATTTGTTTGTTTTATTAATTTCCATTTTGCAGAGAAAGTCAAGCCATATTGTTGTTGTTGTTTAGTCGTTTAGTCGTGTCCGACTCTTCGTGACCCCATGGACCATAGCACGCCAGGCACTCCTGTCTTGCACTGCCTCCCGCAATTTGGTCAAACTCATGTTCATAGCTTCGAGAACACTGTCCAACCATCTTGTCCTCTGTCGTCCCCAGCCATATTAGAAAGGGTAAAAAGCAAAAAAATGACACCGACCATCAAAACAGCAACACCAGCAGCAGCACTTTTGTTGCTGTCTACTGTCCTTGCAGGGACGTGGGTGGTGCTGTGGTCTAAACCACCAAACCTCCTGGGCTTGCGGATTGGAAGGTCAGCAGTTTGAATCCATTGCTCTGTCCCAGCTCCTGCCAACCTGGCAGTTTGAAAGCACGCCTGTGCAAGTAGATAAATAGGTACCGCTGCAGCAGAAGGGTAAACGGCATTTCCGTGTGCTCTGGTTTCCGTCACGGTGTTCCGTTGTGCCACAAGCAGATTAGTCATGCTGGTCACATGACCCAGAAAAGCTGCCTGTGGACAAACGCCAGCTCCCTTGGCCTGAAGCGAGATGATTGCTACACCCCATGGTCACCTTTGACTGGACTTAACCATCCAGGGGTCCTTTACCATACCTTACTGTCCCTGTGGGGTGGGAGCTAAAATATTATTAAGGGGAACTACTTTTTATAGCTGCACCTGGTAAAGAGGGGAGCAGGTCCTCCCCAACTTTTTCTTGACTAGTCTTCTGGCTTTGTCACTGAGGCCTTGAAAGATTGGGTAGCTTGAGGGTCTAGGAAATGTTTGGGCTTTGAAGCTTACATGATGTATGTATAAAAGAGAGAGAGAGAGAGAAATTCCTGTGGTACACCAGTGTGTTTTAAAAATTACAACGTGTACATACACTGAATCTCTGAGGCATAACTAATATATGTCCATTGTTCCTAGCTTAGGAACACAAGAAATAACTCAGAGGAAGGTCTGTCTAGCCTAGCATTATTAATAAGAATATCATCAATTTGAGGAGATCATTCGAGATCTTTTAACCCTATGCTGTGCTCTGTGATGTACCTTGGGCCAATAATAGTAGTAGTACTTCAGACATAATAGATGAAGACTCTGGGTTGCTTGTCACCTCTGTCTCGGTCTCACACAAAGCCTCACACTTGTAAGTATTGGTTGGTCAAAGTGATTGTGTGTGAGCATTTGAGGGATGGCTGCTACCACCATAGGATCCACAACTGAAGTGGCAAAACCACTACTCTCAACCGTGTATATAATTTGGTGTCAACCAATAGGGTGATGCCAATAAGATGGCTTTAAGGGGGATTAGACAAACTCATAGTCTGTTAATGGCTATGTTGTGGCACCTCCTTGCTTACCACTTCTAAAAGGTGCAACAGAACAGTCACCTTTTCTTGCTTGTATGTTTTCCAGAAGGTACAGATAGCCTCTGTGGGGAAACAGGTTGCTAGACTAGGCATACTTTTTGGTCTGATCCAGCAGGGCGCTTCTTTTATTTTCTCCTTTCCTGTTGTCACCTTCCCCAGTGGCTGCTGATCTTCCTTGAACGATAACCAGCTGCTCCTGTTTCCATGTTGGACAGATTCAGAAAGGGCAACTTTGTGATGTGTACAAATGCCCATTATGTGCTCGTGTATAAGACCAAGATCAGCTTTACCCCTGGATAACCATTAGAGGGGTAATATTCCACAGCATTGGACTACTAGGTGTGATTCTGTTCAGAAAGAAAAGGAAGCCAAGCAAAGGCAGCAGACTGACTGCTCTATGGAGGAAAGAAAGGTCAGGCTACAACCAAGAGATTCGTGAGGAAACATGACATTGAGGTTTTCAGTGAAGTTTGAATGGGAGAGCAGCAACAACATTCAGGACGCAGGGTTGTAGCTCTTGTGCTAGCTGACAGGTGAGTTTTAATGTATAACAGAAGAATCCGGTATGACAGTAGCACTGGTGGGAACTCATGCAACAGGTTGTGTAGTCTATTGCAGAACAGAATTGCCAGCAACCTGCTTATGCATTCTCTTGCGCAACAGTGTTTGCTGGTGCAAAACATTTTACCAGCAGAACAAGTACACTGCTAAGTGACTGTAACTTATTATTGCATTGGCTGCAACCCACAACAACCAAGTTCCAAAGAACTGCTTTGGGCACAACAAAAGGGGTGTGGGTGTACGCCCGCCAGGACCGTCTTACCCATAGGTGCAAGGGGTGCGGGGCACCCGGGTGCCAGGCTCTCAGGGGCACCTGGCCAAGAGTCCGGGGCCTGAGAGTTGAGTCCGGAGAAGAGCCTGCCCGTTGGTCAGAGCACCACAGTGGGCTCTTCTTCTGAGGGTGGCTCTGCTCCGCAAGTTCGGGGGCAACTGAGCCAGCGGAATGCTGAGGCAGCCGGCCGGCTCTGCCCTTCTGCGCGCCTGGGACTAGGCAACCTTGGGGGGGGGGGCAGGCAGATTTTTGCACCCCGGTGCAGCATATGCTTAAGATAGCCCTGACGCTTGCGCAGTGGGGTTTTTGTCTTTCCCCTGCCCTTCCCACCTTTCAACTGCAGATCCACATGCCACATCACAAGCTGTTTTTGAAACTGTCCTCCATTTCAGATATTGCCTATCATGTTCTATGTGAGACTGGTGTTTTCAGAAATAGAATTCAAAAACATACAGTATTTAGTGGGTAGATCTAGCTGTATAATTCTTATGGATACTTGTTGAAACTCATACAGGGTCTTGGAGGGAAGTGCAGAGAGGGCCGTAGAAAAGAGTGGTGAATTGAATGTCTCAGTTTGGGAGTAGGTTTGTGTGTAGGTAAGGCTGGCTTTCTTGGGCTCCTTGATCACTGCAGATGGTGACAGCAGTCACGAAATTAAAAGACGCCTGCTTCTTGGGAGAAAAGCAATGACAAACCTAGACAGCATCTTAAAAAGCAGAGACATCACCTTGCCGACAAAGGTCCGTATAGTTAAAGCTATGGTTTTCCCAGTAGTGATGTATGGAAGTGAGAGCTGGACCATAAAGAAGGCTGATCGCCGAAGAATTGATGCTTTTGAATTATGGTGCTGGAGGAGACTCTTGAGAGTCCCATGGACTGCTAGAAGATCAAACCTATCAATTCTTAAGGAAATCAGCCCTGAGTGCTCCCTGGAAGGACAGATCGTGAAGCTGAGGCTCCAATACTTTGGCCACCTCATGAGAAGAGAAGAATCCTTGGAAAAGACCCTGATGTTGGGAAAGATTGAGGGCACTAGGAGAAGGGGACGACAGAGGACAAGATGGTTGGACAGCGTTCTCGAAGCTACGAACATGAGTTTGACCAAACTACGGGAGGCAGTGCAAGACAGGAGTGCCTGGCGTGCTATGGTCCATGGGGTCACGAAGAGTCGGACACGACTAAACGACTAAACAACAACAAAAGGCTGGCTCACATATATTCTTCTGAGAAGTGTGTTGATGGGAGGGGCAACAGTGCCGCCAGGAATAGCAAAGCTATAGGGCCAGATTGGAGGCACAAAGTGTCCTCACCACATCAAAAGTTTGCAACTTGAATAAAGTAATACATCCTTTGGGTTGACATAGTAAGCTCCTGGTAATGATACTGAAGGGTTAATACCTGCAGGAAGTGCTGCATTCCTGTTACACACACTGCTCTTGATCTGATTTTCTGCTATCCAGGAGCCATAAACATAAGCCAGCTTTTCCCCATTTGGAGCCAGTGGGGCTAAGCCTTCTCAAGTACAGTATGTCAGGCTGCAAATTCTGTAGATTTCAGCTTCTGTCTTCCTCCTGGCTTCCAAAGTTGCCTCACAGTTCTATGCTAATTACACTGCCTCCTGTTGGCAATCGTAGGTGACATTTACCTACCTAACAAGCTGTTAGCTTTCAAGAGATGACACTCCTGGGCTTACTATCTGCATGAAAAGCCATGCCTGAGAAGTATTCTTATGTGCCTAAGTAGCCAATAGATTGTATGTTAGCACAGAATTCCCCCGCCCCCGTAAGACGGTGTACTCTAATTGCAACCTCTAATTATGTTGATATGGAATACTCAAAGGATTAACTTCCTCTATTCTTCAAAATAAGGAAGAACAAAAAGTGACTTGCATGCTTTCTAAGATGTATGGAAACATTAATTCTGAAGTGAAATTTGCCAACACACTTTAATGGGGTATGGCAGCCACTAGGACCCACAGGTGCAGGTTGTACAGTCTGCTTGCTCTCTTTTGCGAAGCACCATAGCTCAGTAGTAGCACATGTTTTACATGCAGAAAGTCCTACGTTCAGTCCTTGGTATCTCCACTTGAGAGGATCAGGTAGCAGATGATGGGGAAGACAGGAGATTCACTGCCAGTCAGGGGTAGGCAATACTTGGCAATACTTGGCTACTTGGACAAATCATTTGGCCTCGTACAAACCTTTGTTCCTCTAGGCTGCTATGATAAAGTATGATGTAAAATAAGAACCTGAGAGATGGCCCTAGCCAGAGGGGCCAACTTGAATAAGATATTGGGGGGGGGGTTGCAGGTAAGCCCTGCCCACAAAATTGTTCACACGACATGGTACATGCACACCATTTGAATGGTAATGCCCATAAACTTGGGGGGGACACACCAGTCCCTTCAAATATTTTATTGGGGGAGCCAAAGGGACCTCGGCCCCTAATAATTGGCTCCTATGGCCCTGGCCAGAGCCTTGGGGCTTCTCCTGACTTTCCATGTTGTTGATAATGCTGCTTCACTTACCACTTTTACTTACTCTAAGTTCGGAATCTTCAAAATGTGTTAGAAAGGCCTGGCATACATGCTTTAAATAATGATGATGATGATGATGATGATGATGTCGTCTCCCAGGGAGCTTACAGTAAAGCTGCACCATGTCCCTCACACCATTCTCTGCACCACGGTTTAGCTATTGCTGTTGTTTAGCAGTGAAAGCGTAGTAAGCGAGAGAGTTTCGAACATCTGGGAGTACTTGTGGGGTTTTTTTGTCACTGTGTTGCAGTTGGAGGCTTCAGTATCACCTCCACTGCAGATTGTGTCACTGGAAGGTTTTTTCCTTTTTTTCTTGCTTTGTTGCCTCTTCCTGGTTTCACAAGTGTGTGGCGCATGCGCATATGAGTTCTAAAAATAGACTTAACATCAAGTGTTATCGCATAATAAATCGAGTTGGAACTACTGTTGGCAGTAAGCTTCTCCCTGCTTTGAACAGAATGAGAAGCTGCAAAAGAAACTGTAGCTGGGCTCCTAATATTATTACAGTCAATTCAGTATGCATTTGCACAGCTGTTACCGAAACATTTAAACATTCCTGTTGCCAAAAATATGTTCTGCTCTGTTCTGATAAATAAAAACGAGAAATAACATTTGATGCAGAAAGAAAATAAGGGCATAGGAACATTTTTCTTTCTTAGAATCTGGGCTACACTACAATAAACATACTTTTGTCTTTTCTTTTCTTTCTTTTTTAAATCTAATTCCTTCCAAATTTAGCAAACCATCATTTGGAAAATAAGAGCCCCATTCTTGGCTCTGATCTTTTTCTGTTCTTCAAGAGTTTGGCTGCTCTCCTGAAACCACTTACTCACAAGTAGTCCCAGGATTGTGGTGTCTCATTATGGTTTTTTAGACATCACAATATTTTAAAATAAAAAATAGTTAATCTGAACATTGAGAAATATAATGGATGCAACTCCCCTTCACTCCCCCCTTCTATTTAATAACCCTTTAATTGAAAAAGTGTTTTGATGGATTTCATTTTCCCCTCTGCATGCCTTGCGTGCTTGTAGAAGTGCTTTGTGAAAGTGTCTCCCAGCTCTCCCAGATGCTTATATTCAAGAATATTTACAAAGCATGAGTAAGCACAGTTGTACTTTTGCTCTGTGTGAGTAATGCAACAAATCCTCCAGGGGAGATATCAGAAATATTTGCTTGTGACAGCAAGACGGGATCAGATGTATGAAACCTCAAAGTGGTGGCAGGGGTGTATGTGGATGGACTGCAACCAGACTAGTGTCAGTAAAACATGTGTTCCAGATGTGGGCAAAGGGGAGCAAAATGAAAATAATTAACTATATAAATAATACAAATCCTTCCTTCAGTTCTTTAATCCATTAACAGAAAGTAGTTTGTCACAATTAAAATGAGATTTAAGCATTGCATAAGCAC
Source organism: Zootoca vivipara (assembly GCF_965207765.1). Taxonomy (NCBI): domain Eukaryota; kingdom Metazoa; phylum Chordata; class Lepidosauria; order Squamata; family Lacertidae; genus Zootoca; species Zootoca vivipara. Next base: position 79,459,650 of record NC_142589.1, read on the forward strand.
CTTATCAGAACGCAACAGAATGGAGGGAGAAAAATATGCTTCTTGCCTGCTCAGCTCAGTACAGCTGAGCTGATTTAACTTGTATGCTCTTCTGTACAGTGGAACCTCGGGATACGTACCGTCCTCCTTACAAACGCTTCGGGTAACGAGCTCTGCTAACCCGGAAGTAGATGCTCCCAGTAGCGAACTTTGCCCCGGGATGTGAGCGGATGTTGCGCGGCAGCAGCGGGAGGCCCAATTAGCAAAAGCACACTTCATGTTAAGAAGGGTTTTGGGTTAAGAACGGACCTCCGGAACGAATTAAGTTCAAAACCGGAGGTACCACTGTAAATATATTTGCCTTGAGGTGTGTGTGTAAGCGGTTTGGTCATTTTCTGATTGCTGCCCTATTTAAAAGCCACTTCACTACTTTCTTCAGAGGGGAGAGCCTTGTATGTCTAGGCAAGGAACACCAAGAAAAGGTGAGCTCCCAGATTCAGGGTTTAGATGAATCTTAGCCTCTAAGAAGGGGTCATTTGCACCTGTAAGAATAGATAAAACCTGGGAGAACTCTTGCCTCTCTGACATTGGTACTAGTTGCATTTGCACATTTCAACCTTAGTTTAGCATTACATGTATAAGCCTCCAGCTCCTGCTAATATTTCTTTAAGTCCATAGGAGAAAATCAGAAGCTTTTACTCCTATTTTCAACTAATGTCAGTCACTTGTTATGCCTGAACAAGGGAAAGCTTGCTAGTGTAAGTCATCTAGGGCAGAAACATTATAAGTTTTTTTCCCCCACAGAAAATATTCTGTCTCATAAATTTATGAACCGACTCAGACTCTGCGCTTGTCATCCAAGGCCCTTCTTTATGTCCCCTCTCCCCGAGGGATTTGGAGGGTGGCAACACAACAAGAGGCCTTTTTGGTGGTGGTACCCTGTCAGTGGAATGCTCTCGTCAGCATCATTACATGTCTTTAGATGCTAGGCAAAACATCCCTCTTTACTCAGGCCTTTGGCCATTAAATAGTTTGTGTTAGCGCTGATCGGGGGGGGGACTGTTGCTATGATTATTATGTTATTATACTGTCTATTATTATTATTATTATTATTATTATTATTATTATTATATTTTATTTTTATGCTCCATACAATGTGTTCTTAATGTTGTACACTGCCCTAGGATCTTTTGATAAATGGTGGTATATAAATTGAATAAATAATAATAACAACAACAATGAATGAATGAATACCAATTGCAAATACAATTTTAGTCAAACTTGGCAGTGTCAACATTTTTAGTTTTGTTTACTAAATGCAAGTAAAATATGCCAAATTAAATCACTCTCTAAGAAAATTTTGCTAGTAAAATTGTCCTATGCAAATTAGCTTAATTGCCCTATGCAAATTACATGATGTAAATTAGTAAAAGAGTCAGAAATTGGTTGGTGGGTGTCACAGGGAGTGGAAGAAACAGCTTGTTTTGTAAGATTACACTAAGTATAGAAATTATGGCATAACTTCTGAGGAGAAATAGAATTTGGGCATAAAATAATCTCTGCCTATTTACACCAAAATAACAAAAGGAAAGCATATGTAGAGTACATAAAGAATAATAGCTAACTTAATAGGATTCAAGTTGCATGTGAGCAGATTTCGGGCAACATATATTATTCACCCAACTTTAAAAATGTGGTGTTACTTTTAAAATAAAATGTTTAGCTCAGACATCTTTTTCTGGCTACCAGAGAATACAGGAAATAAAAATTGTGAAGGGCTGAGAAGCAGATCAGGCTTGGTGGTGGATTCATTAGTGTTTATAAGCCTCAAATATAAAGAATACTAGCTGGCCCGGCCACGCGTTGCTCTGGCTCATCCCTGTGACTCCCCCCACTCTGGCCCGACCAATGACCTATTCTGCCCCCTCCCTCCACCCCCCAGTTCATCCCTGTGTCTGTCCCCACCCTGTCCCGACCCATGAGGCATCACTCCCCCTCCCCCATCACATCCCTGTGACTGGTCCCAGTCCCCTCCCTGTACCCCCTCCTCCCCCCACCCCTCAACTCATCCATGTGACTCCCCCCACCCCCCTGCCCGCCCCCCAGCACATCCCTGTGATTTCCCCGGTGGCGGTGTATCCCGGCTTGTATGTCAGGTATTCGTTGCTGTGGCTTAGTCTGATAAATGGGCCCTCAGAGTCCCCCTTCAGACTCCTCCCCCCACCCCTGGCTCATCCCTGTTATTGGCCCCACCCTGTCCTGACGCATGACCTTTCCCTCCCCCTCCTCCCCCCATCCCCCACCCAGGGGACCCCTACCTCTATTCGGCCTAGTCTGCAAACCTCTACTCGGCCTAGTCTGCAAAGCCAAGCCTTCCTACCTGCAGTACTAGTGTAGCCGCCGCTAGAGGCCGCTGTTGTGCAAGGTCTCCTGATTCTGGCTTCTATTTCCCAGCATGCACTTTAGGGTGAGTTGTATGTTCTGGAACAGGGGGATTGGGGGGGGCTTACGTGGCCCAGGTGTGACATTTGTATTTGCAAACTTTCTAAGATCCTTCAGACATTCGCATGGGACGATGTGTCCGAATTTGAACACAGTCGGTCAAGTGGTTTCAGAGAACATGCCCCTTTTACATTTATATATATATAGATTAAGCCAAGAGATGGTTAAACAGCGAAGTAATTGAAGATGATATATGAAGTTACAGTGGTACCTCGGAAGCTATGAAGGTGATATATGAAGTTACAGCGGTACCTCGGGTTAAGAACTTAATTTGTTCTGGAGGTCTGTTCTTAACCTGAAATTGTTCTTAACCTGAGGTACCACTTTAGCTAATGTGGCCTCCTGCTGCCACCGCCACACGATTTCTGTTCTCACCCTGAAGTAAAGTTCTTAACCCGAGGTACTATTTCTGGGTTAGCATGGTCTGTAACCTGAAGCGTCTATAACCTGAAGCGTTTTTAACCCAAGGTACCACTATATATGTTTATATTGTTCTTGCTCTATTGAGAGCTTTTGCACTCTGCAAAGAGAACTCTGAAACATGCAAACAACAGTTGGTTTGTACAATATTGTTGATAAAGTACTTGGAAGCTGGTCATTTCTGAAAAATCTGCTGACATGAAACAGGAAGTACAGTAGCATGAGTCAGTTGTTTCTCATGCTGTGTCTCTTTCTCTTCACTCATTTGAGTTCTGAAAGAATGAAACTGTAATCGGGAATCTTGTAATTAATTGTCAGTGGTAAGGTAAGGTAAGGGTGTTGGGAAAACAAAAGGACCTCTGGACGGTTAAGTCCAGTCAAAGGCGACTATGGGGCGCGGCCCTCATCTTGCTTCAGGCCAAGGGAACTGGCGTTTGTCCACAAGCAACTTTCCGGGTCATGTGACCAGCGTGACTAACCTGTTTCTGGTGCAATGGAACACCGTGACAGAAACCAGAGTGCAGAGAAACGCCATTTACCTTCCCGTCATAGCAGTACCGGTACCTATTCATCTACTTGTGCTCGCATACTTTTGAACTGCTCGGTTGGTAGAAGCTGGGACAGTAACAGGAGCTCACCACACCAGGCGGATTCAAACTGCCAACCTTCTGATCGGCAAGCCCAAGAGGCTCAGCAGTTTAGACCACAGCACCATTTACGTCCGTTTCTCCTAAAAGTTGGCACATCCATGATATAACTTGACTGTTGGTTAAATGGTAAAGTTACCAGGGGAACCACATCCCACAATAGTATTTACTCTTGCCCAGGACTTACTGGTAACTATCCCTTTGATTTCCATGGCATAGAAAATACAAGGCATACTTCATCTCACTGAATTCATTGGTTTCATGTACAGTAGTACCTCGGTTTACGACGATGATCCGTTCCGGGGAGCCGGTTGCTCCCTGAGTTCGTCGCTTGTTGAAGGCATGCTTCTGCACGTGGCGAAGCGCCGATAGAGTGCTTCTGCACATCTGCGCGCACGAAACCCGGATGTAAATGCTTCCGGGTCCGCAGCAGTTGCTCTCCGAGTTCGTCGTAAGCAGAGGCGGTCGCAAACTGAGATTCCACTGTATACCTAATTCCTTGCTGGTTCCCAGCCTTAGTTAAGCAACATATTCCTCAAGTGCTAGTTTTTATCTTATTCCTCACCTACAGAGGCCAGGTAGTTGTTCTTCCTTATGCAGGTTTTTGCTCTAAACTATAAAAGAGCACAGAGCTGATCTGCTTCTGCTGCATGGTTTCAGAAATGCTTTCAGAATTTGGAATATATGTCAAATGGCTGCAATTATTTAAATCTAAGGTTATTACATTTTTCTTGTGTTGTAGAATTTTAAAATGGAAACTATCATGCTAAAAATACCTGATTTCTACATAAAAGATTTACTCCCAAGAGGCTTCTAGGTTCCCTTTTAGTCATTAATTAGTCAGGCTTCGCAGCTCTCCTGGGAGGCTGTCAGATATATTCTGATTGGTAAACAGAGTCATGGAGAGGTGAAGTGGCTTCTCTAAGGACACAAAAGCTTAACAGAAGAGCCAAGAGTATAACCCAAGAGTGTTTGTACCCCATCATCCTATCCTGGTAGGACATATTTTCCCCAGATCTGGAATCTGAGCTCAAAGCTCCTCCTGCTCCTCCACGGGTTTGGCACTAATCTCTCTGTTGCCTGTATGGCCCCCATGGCAGCCTAAACTCTAATCCAGCATTTCCTAAACTTCTGAATTCATTGACCCCTTGAATATAGCTTATAAGGTTGTTATCAACCCCAACCAGGTTAAGAAAAAAGTTAAGAAATATCAGTCTATAATCAGCATTCATTGATCGATAGTCACCATTACTAGGAGTCAGAAAACATAAAAAATAAGGGAGCAAAACAATAAAGCAGCATGTTCTGAGAATACTGTTGTATTATAGAACCATCTTACAAAATAAGTGCTTCCTCAAGGGAGGTACACTCTGCATATGCCAATGCCCGTTATTTCTGGGGCTCATAGTTCCTTTTTTTCTTTTTTGCACAATACCTTGTAAACTTCTTTTCCATTTGAGACCCTTTTCAACCCCATGATCTTTAATCCCCACCTCCCTGCACAGTCCAATCAAGGGATAAATCTGAACCACCCTGGGAAACCATGCTGAAGTCCTGGCATAACACAGCAAAACTGCTGTGCTGATTTTTTTTCTCACGCAAAATTTGTATACTGCTTGATTGTAAGAAAACCTTGAAGAAAATTACAAAAATAATAAAAATATTTTCCTTTTTTTATTAGACTTTTTAGTTGTTTGTCTCACAAAGGTCTTCAAGCAACTTACACACACAAAAAGATATACAATGCATATTACATGGGGGGAGTGAAGGGAATCATATAAACTTTAACATTTCATATAACACCCATTAAAAACACATACTCAAATAATAAAGCATTCTCAGACCCACTAATTAACAAATAAACAAAAATGAACAAAACCTTAACCTCTCCCTAGTCCAAAAATCCCATGAAACCAACAACAATAATTTATTATTTATACCCCACTCATCTGTCTGGGTTTCCCCAGCCACTCTGGGTGCCTCCCAACAGAATATTAAAAATAGAATCAAACATTAAAAACTTCCCCAAACAGGGCTGCCTTCAGATGTCTTATAAAAGTCAGATAGTTGTTTATTTCCTTGACATCTGAAGGGGGGTGCATTCCACAGGGTGGACACCACTACCAAGAAGGCCCTCTGCCTGGTTGCCTGTAACTTTGCTTCTCACAGTGAGGGAACCGCTAGAAGGCCTTCGGCACTGGGCCTCAGTGTCTGGGCTGAACAATGGGGGTGGAGATGCTCCTTCAGGTATAACTGGGCCGAGGCTGTTTAGGGCTTTAAAGGTCAGCACCAACACTTTGAATTGTGCTCAGAAACATAATGGGAGCCAATGTAGGTCTTTCAGGACCGGTGTTATAGGGTCTCGGCGGCCACTCCCAGTCACCAGTCTAGCTGCCCCATTATGGATTAGTTACTTTCCAAGTCACCTTCAAAGGGAGCCCCACGTAGAGGGCATTGCAGTAGTCCAAGTGGGAAATAACTAGACCACGCACCACTCTGGCAAGACAGTCCGCGGGCAGGTAGGGTCTCAGCCTGTGTACCAGATGGAGCTGGCAGACAGCTGCCCTGGACACAGAATTGACCTGTGCCTCCATGGACAGTTGTGAGTCCAAAATGACTCCCAGGCTGTGTACCTGGTCTTTCAGGGGTACAGTTACCCCATTCAGGACCAGGGAGTCCTCCACACCTGCCTGCCTCCTGTCCCCCGCAAACAGTACTTCTGTCTTGTCATGATTCAGCCTCAGTCTGTTAGCCGCCTTCCTTTATTTCTTTTTCTTTTAAGTTATTTGTAGTGAGTGACAGGTTTATAATAGGTGTCATAATAGGGACTGGTGCTGTGATGTTGCAGCAAAACCACAAAGCCTAACCAATGCTAGCTGGTCCACATGGGTTTTAATCCAGAACCAGGACTATTAATAATAACATTAGCAAGTGCTGGTAGGGTTGAAAAGAAAAGGGACAAGTCAAGGATACATGTTGGTTCACTCTTTTGTTGGTAAAGAAGACACTATAATAGTAACAGGTATTGGCACTACAGTACTGTACTTAGTATGAGATCTTGCCAAAGTAACACTGCTGTCATCAGGAGAGAGAGACCTTATTGCATGTTCCCTCCACCAGTGAGGTGGCAATATCCTAACAGGAGAACTAGAAGAAACCTTTCCAAGCTATAGGATTAAGTGCTCTCACCAATCCTACATTCCATGCAGTTAGGGGCTAGAAACTTGAACAATGAGAAACAAACAGACAAACAAACCTTATCCCAAGTAGAAGAAGGGTGCTCTCACCAGCCGCTCACCATTCTACCTATTCAGGGGTATATCAGGACAGTTATATCATTTTATAATATTGGTTGGATACTGCATTGTCTATTTCGTTGAAAAGTATAGATGGTAAATATTTTTTTTAATAAAGCCTGACCTTATGCATACCTGATTCAATAGGGGCAGTTGTTACTGTGTTCTGTGTTGGTCTGAGAGAATAAGAGATGGAGAAACATCATTATAAGGAGCCACCCCTTTGCATTATTGAATCTGGCCCATAATTGAAATCTGTGTAGACAACTTTAAAAGATGTTATATATATTAAAAATCCATGCCACTCTTGCACACGGATTTTTGATGCACTAAACATTTTGTGATGGGTCCAGTTTCTGAAAGGAATAAAATGTTTGCTTTCTATTTATACCTAAGATCTAGCCTCCATTTCATTCTGCCCCTGATGAAAGTGTAACTTGAAAACCTTAATATTCTAGCACCAAGAAACTGGTCAAATAAAAACAATCACCTCTCAAGTTTAATGTCTCTTCTTTACATGATTCGAGGCAATCTGCCTAAATTTTACACTTGAACATGCACTGATTTTCCTTCTATAAACAGCTGGGCACTCCCTTGATGCGGTCCAGTATAAATACATTTTTCTTTCTCGGAATGGCCATCAATAGCCTGTTGTATCCATCCCTTCTGTAGCCAAAGACCCCCCTCTGCAACAATCCTTTGTGGTTATAGTGGCATTTCAGGCCCTCCCTCACCCCCTGCTGCAGCTCGGCAGGCAGTCTTGCTGCTTTAGAGGTCTGCGGTGATTCAAGCCTAGTGCCATTGGTCAGGACATGAATCCCAGCCAAGCTGGGGAGGGCGGAGGAGGGGGAACAAGAGCGACACACACCATGTGTTGGCACACAATACCAGATGCTGGTTTTCATAATGGGGAAGCCTTTTTTGCCTCAGGCACCATTCATTGTTCAGCAGCCCCTGCAGAAGAGCTGTAAGAATAAAATCCTTGGTAGGTGGATGAAAGTGTAAACTGGGTGGTAGTCTGAATATTTTTTTGCTGGACTGCACTTCTGTAAATGAGAAGGCAATACTCCAGGAAGATATCACATCATTGCTGGTTCTTTTGCCTCTTTGTAGATATTTCCTGCAATTTTGCTGTTGTAATAAATGGGTTGCCATCTGTAAAGCTTTATTGCTTTTCCCCAGTTTTACATTTGTGTTTGGTTTCGTGTGATCATTGAAGATGAGAGCTTGAAAAAAGCCTGTGCTGCTCCTCTCTCCACCCCTACAGCTGTAAAGAAATACTGTAGCCTTCCTCCGTGCCTTCAACTTGTTCTCTTTTTTTCAGTACCTGTATTTGTGTAAGTGTTGGACAGACAGAACTGAGATTTTTACTCATGGAGAGAATGCATGCTCAGTCTGAAAAACCACTTAGCAGGGATAAGGCTTATAGAAATGAATCTCAATTGCAGAATGTAAGAAGGATCAAAGGGTTTTCAAATGCTGCATGTACAGACACAAGTATGCATGCACGCAGCTCCCACAGTATTTACAAGGTTGCATAGTTACGTGTTTGTCTGAAATAATTCTTCTTGCATAACACAGATGGCTTACTGGAGTCAAGGGTCTTCAAATTTGGCTAGTTTACTAACTAGCCTTAATATGTGGTTGCCCCCATTTCTCTTCCATGTAATTTCTTGAGCATGGGGAGAGGGCTCTGGAGGGAAAAAAAGGAGTTGTTCTCTTCCTTTTTACTGGTAGCGGCTTCTGCATCTCCAGAGTGCCAGTATGAAGTATGAGCTTGATTTCAGCCCCTCAACGGAGTTCCCTGGATCAGAAGCCTTGGGGAAGAGGAACACCTTCCACCTGACACAGTGAAAAACAGCCACAAAGTAAAACAAGAATAAAACCAATCACTAGAGGACAAAAACAGTGCAAAGAGCACTAACACGTTTTTTCAAAATTTAAAGGCCTTGAAGAATAAAATGGTCCTCACTTGGCACCAAAAAATCCATAATATAGGATGTTGCATTTGATTAGGGGTACATGTCAGTAGACTCCATTCCAAACAAGTGTTATTCTATGTCTGGAGGCAGAAACAGACTGCATGAGGGAGACGGCCCTTCCTGTTAACCCACCAACAGGTTAGCACATTGGAAGGTAGTATGGGATACAACATTCTTCATGGTGGCACCCCAGCTATGGAATGACCTCTCCCTACAAGTATCGTCTTCTTCCTTTGGTGATCACTTGGGAAATATAGTATCACACTTAATAAATATAATCTAACATATTGGCTTTACGGCAGGAAAATGCAATCCTGATTTCCTACCAAACATTTCTGCTTTGCAATAATTCTTTCCGCATCAGCTTGTCGGAATTCATGCTGGTCTGCCCAATGTCATAGAATGTGCCTGTGTTGCAGGGAATTCTGGGTGGTTTTTATGGGGTGCATGTTTTAATTAACAATGGAGCACTGGTCACGGCCACTGGACTTCACTATCCTTCTCCATGACCTGAGAATGCACCCTGGGACATAGAAATGAATGGGCAAACTGGTGTATTTGAAACTCGGGCTTGGTTAATACAGCAATAGCAGCCATTATTTCTATGTCTTTCACACAGTCTCATGCAGGGCCGGCCCACTTATGAGGCAAGCGCCTCAGGCAGCAGGATCCACAGGGGCAGCAGATCTGGCCTCCAAGGAAGGCATCGCCTCCCCAGCAGCCGCACCAAATGCCACCTCTATAGTGGCCTCTCAAGAGAATAGGAGGCACTGCTGCTCTTCTTCCACCCTTGTCCCCAATGTAGATCTTTATTCCCCACTAGTTCCTGATGTGGATCTTCAGTTGCCCCATCCCTGGTTGGCGGGGGGGGGGGCATCATTTTGTGGTTTGCCTCAGGTGCCAAAATGTCTCAGTTTGACTCTGGTCTTACATTTGCAAATAATTTTAAGTGAGAATGGAATTTGGATAGTGTCTCCATATGGTCACTTTTGTGTCTAGAAATCTTTTCCTGGACATGGAAACATCTTTCCAGCCTTGAACATTATATGAATAATTTCCTGGCCTGCAGTGCCATAGTCACTGGTGTGAATGGCATTTCCTCAGTAAGAAAACAATGTTTCTGTCTCCACCTCTGCCCCCCCCCATTTCCCTGAGGAATTAATGTGAAGTGGACTATATCACAGTAACACAAGGAGGCATCTGCTATTACTAGGGCCCTATTATAAAATTCACTTTCCGGTTCTTCAGGAAAATTGTACCTTTTTAAAGAATTCCAATTCTATCTTATTCAGTGCAAGAAATATGAGCACACTGCCTCTTCAATTTCCAGTGATCAAAGCTCCCCACCCCAGTTACTCGGGAGTAGAGAAATGAGGTATTGCAAGTGATGCAAAAATTGCAGTAAAGTTAGTTTGTAATAAGCAAAATCAGTATGCTTTTGTAAGGACGAGAGAAAGTAAGCAGCAGTGGACAAAGAAACATAATTCTGAATGGAAAAGGTAGATTGTGCCATGTCTCACCTGAAAATAACCTAACTTACTCAAATAAGGCAGGGGATGTGCTGCCAATTAAACCACAGACTCTCTGCTCCCAGAGCTTTCTGTGGGAACTGGGTTTGAAAGGAACTATTTGGCAGATAGCAGCTAAGCCAGCAAGAGCCAACTTCCTTTCTCTGGTAGTAATTATTAATGCTTTCCCCACTCTTGAGTTATTGAAGGCTTAAACATTTTGGCCTAATGTAATCTGGCTCTGATATAGCCACAGGTACAGTTGGCTTGTTTCAGGAATGTAGAAGCTGTTGCTAAAAGTACACGGGACAGCATTGAAGAAGTGTTGGCACACAATATGGCAGAAGAGATTCAATATAAAGCAGTGAAGGATAGTTCAGCATGGAATATTGAGTGTCTTGTCATCTAGCATTGTTAGGAACACTTCAAATAAGCGAGGGACTATCTTCTGCAGAACCTCCCAGATGTCAGTCCCAAGCTGCTACAGTCTTTCTAAAACAGTTCCCTGTTGTGATTGCTTTTCATATTACATTTTAAGGCAGCAGTTGACTCTGCATGTATTTTGACAGGAAAATGAGCACAAACATACTTTTAAAATTACAGTGCACAAAACTAGCTCTGAGAGAAGACTCAGGAGCTACAGATCTGCTCCTTGAGTCTTGTTGTGAAGAGGTCTTTGTTATGAGCTAGTTTCATGCATAACATGATGATTCTTTCAAACAGAGCAAGAGAAGAGCAACCTGCCAGTTCCCATGAAACAGTGTCCTGGATTATAGCAACAGTTCAGTCAGCAGCTCCATAATGAACATTGGCACTAACTGATTAAAAGGTTTTTCAAGAAAGTCCATTATATTGTCTCAAAGGCCAGCCCACAAGCATCATCATGCTGTTTGCTTTGACAATTACTGGGTTTAGGTGATAAGCAACTAATTTATATGTGCTTGTTCATCATTTGATCACTGTTCTAATACCACAGGCAAAGCTCTCTAGTAGCCATCTCATTTTACCAAGCAACAACCGCCCAAAAAAACCCATCAACTCCCTCTCCTACAATACCCCAGCCAAAGATTCTGTTCAGTAGACTCAGCTTTTGTAGTTGCTGTCATTCCGGGTCCCATCCTCCCAGGCCAGGTGGGAAAAGGCCTGCAAGGCAGGGAACAGGTCTTTCAGAACTCATAGCTAAGAAGTATTAACATATGGCTCTGTATACATGGATAGTTATCTCTGTAATACAAATATGACATCCAGGTCCCATCTCTTACAGACAGCTAGTCTTGCTTTTGTAGGTGAGCATGACACAGAAACTGCATGTTTTGAATTGCCACTGCAGAGTTGTCCGAGGTTTGGCTAAACGACAGCGTTTTGACATAAATATGGTTTCCATTATTTAACATACAAGAGCGTAGTATACAAACCTCCAATGATTCATGCATCAGTATGGAAGGGGCACTTGCCTCCCCCCGATGGGTTCTCCTGGCCTAGCCTAGACATGTTTCAGACCATGGGTAGGCAAACTAAGGCCCGTGGGCCAGATGTGGCCCAATCGCCTTCTCAATCCGGCCCGCGGACAGTCCGGGAATCAGCGTGTTTTTACATGAGTAGAATGTGTGCTTTTATTTAAAATGCATCTCTGGGTTATTTGTGGGGCCTGCCTGGTGTTTTTACATGAGTAGAATGTGTGCTTTTATTTAAAATGCATCTCTGGGTTATTTGTGGGGCATAGGAATTTGTTCATTCCTCCCCCCCCCAAAAAAATAGTCTGGCCCCCCACAAGGTCCCTGCTGAAAACATTTGCTGACCCCTGTTTCAGACTGTCCCCTTCCCTAACCAATTGATGATTCTTTTTTATGGCTTTCTATTCACTTCATTTTGATGTAAATTCTGACCCATTGCTCTGTATTTATTTTTTAATATTGAATATGAACATGATGTAAATAACTTCTGTGCTTCACTCCGTCACAGTTATCCTTTTTATTTTCCTTTTATTGATTTGTACGTTCTATTGACTTTGTGCAGTGGTAGTCATAAAAATTAGTAAAGATATATTTAACAAGAGAGAGAAGTTTCTGCTCCCATTACCCACTTCTTTTAATGGTTGTACCCGCTTCTCTGTATGTAAACACTGCCGATTGAGATAGCTGTGCACCAGCAGTATCTTCTGCCGAAGTACCTCACACAGCTTGCCTTTGTTCCTGTGAACATGAGACATATAAGTGACCATTATGTAGTGGAATGGCTTTGTGAAGAAGAAAGAGGATGTGGCAGCTGATTTGACTGCTGTTTGGAATTGCTAGCTCTGTAAGATATAGGTCTGTGTGAACCAAGATGGGTTTTACTGCCAAAGTTTTGATTGGCTTGGAGTGAATCCATGAGAAATCTGTTAGGGTGGGGGAAGGCAGTGGTGGAGGGCCAACCACTGCCTTGCAAAGGGCTGTCTCACAAGGGAGCTTTAACAAGTATAAGAAAAGCCAGAGCTCTGCCTTGGCAAACAGAGAGAATTAGCGGGGGCAGGGATGTCTTGCATTTCCAGTAATGGGTATACAGCCTCGATCTTCCTCTTTATCTTCCTCAACTCATTTATTTCAAAATGCTGTATGATTATTATGCCAACTCTACTCACTTTTTTGAAAATCTAGGCATCTCAAAAGTGTTATTTCGTATTAAGGGAAAGGCAATTCCTCTGGGGATTCTTGGAGGCCTTCCTGTGCTTGTTTGAATTATACCTCAGATACAATCTGGGCCATTCCTGAACTCTGAAGCAGGATGTTCTATGTCTAAGTCATAGAATCATAGAGTTGGAAGGGACCCCAAAGATCATCTTGTCCAACCTCCTGCAATGCAAGAATCTCAACTGAAGCCATCCAACCTCTGCTGGATGATTCCTGACAAACTGAAAACCTCTAGTGGGGTGGGGGGGGCAGCCTTTTATGGCAAGTGTGTCACAAAATCCAAGTTGGTGCCATACACTATAACTTAGATGCAGCCCCAATGGGATACACAGGGTTTTGCTTGTGAGTCAAGCAGTGAGGTGGGTAGTGGCGGAGGAAGCCTATTGGGCACCTGGGGTAGCAAGCCGCCTATAGGGGCAGGACACGGTGCCCATAGGTGCTAGGGATGGGCCACAGTGTGAGGTGCCCATAGGGATGGGACGGGGCATGCAGCAGCGCTGCATGCGGCACTCATAGGGACGGGCAGAAGTGGAGCTAACAGCGGTGTGCACCCCAGGGGGGGTGCGTCAGCTTCGGTACACGTCCCAGGGGGTGCACTGGCGGTGGGGAGCATCTGGGGGTGCCCCCCATGGTGATGTCACCCCCCCTCAGGGATGACACCCGGGGCGGGCACCCCCACCTTGCTCTGCTTCTGGAGGTGGGCCCTTGTGGAAGGAGATGCAAAAAATCCAAGTAGGTGGGACTTGCTTCTCCTCACCAGCCTAGACATGAATAACTTGAATATTCTCTTGCAAAGTAGTTTCTGATTCACATTAGATTTCTGTGATGATAGCCCTTCCGCAACTTGCCCCTTTGACCCTGCCTGATTTAGGAAGACTTGCTGCTTTGTCTCATTTCCCTATATGTAGTTTTAGGAGGAGTCACAGATATATTCTCTGACATCCCTTTCTCATGCCAGTGTTGTATTAGTCCCTCTGTCCATATGTAATTGCACACTGCAGCGGAGCTGCTTGCACATAAATGTGTGCAATGATCTCTGGACGCTTGGCTGGGTTCCAGGAAGCAAGAAGGCAAAATAAGTTTTAAAGGGGTTCAAGCTGAAAAGGTTAGAGAAGCATTGCTCTCAGCCTGCAGCGTCAAGAATCAAGCTGCCTTGCAATGTCCACAGGGCAACCAGGAGTGGCTACAACAGGAATGAAGAGCTGTAGCCCTCTGAGTGTTGTTGGACTACAATGCCCATCAGCCTCAGCCGGCATGACCATTGGTAAGATACAGTATTTGCAGGACCACAGGTCCTACCTAGATGGTGCCACATATCTCAAGTTTCTGTGGCGCATATGACTCAAGGTGGCCAGTCATATTTGTGGATAAGGGTACTTGCTCACTTGTGGAGTACATGCTTTATATGCAGAAGACCTCAGGTTCAGTCGTTGCTATCTGCAGTTAGAAAGGATCTTTGGTAGCAGGACTGAAGAAATGCCTTTGCTAGAGATCTTAGAGAGCAGAGCTTCTTCCAGTCAGAGTAGACAGACTTCACTGGCCTAGATGGGATGAGTGATCTGATTCAGTATAAAACAACTTCATGTTACGTGGAAAGGAGATTTTGAAGTCTTGGAGGTAGCCTAAAGTGTCCCGATCTACCTCAGCAGGTTTAAAAACCCATTGTGGTACCTTCTTCAATGAATATGATAGTGAGTGTTTTCTTTCTTCTTTTTGACATCCTTTTAAATATTTAAAAGCTTTTTGAAAGATTCCTTCTAATCTTTTTCTTTTGGTTAAACAATGTCCATTCTTTCTCCTTGTGTCATGTTGCCATGTACAGCACTAATTTAAAATCCCTTACCATTTTGTTCTGTTTCATGAACAGCCAAAAGAAAAATGTTTGAGGAACTTTATGCTCCCACCAAGGTCTCTATCCCTGAGTGCTTTACTTCATACCCTGCATGATAACTACTTACTTCATTACCTGAATGCGGAGCAATGTAGGCCTTTGCTTTCTTGGATTAAATCAGTGTTAAGGGTTCTCAAGCACAGTGGAGTAATATTCTTTCCTCTAGGTATTTCTCTCATTCCCTGGCTACAGCTGGAACTGCTACATGTCACAGTGCCTATATACTATCCAGCACTTTGAGGGGCCTTGGGTGTTTGGGCAACCACAAAATTTCTACTGTGGGTGCCCAGCTGTCATGTCATGCATATGCTGCTCAGCCTCCACCTACCGCCACCGCCTGGCTTTGCTGCCCAACCCCTGGTGCCTGCTCTTCTCTGTCCTCCCCTTTTCTCTCCTATGGTGCTGGGGCAGGGGCATGGAGGAAGGGAGAGGAGGCAGGGTTTTTTTTGCCTCAAGCAGCAAAACATCTTGGGGCAGCGCTGATACTACATCTATGAGTACCATGCTGCCTCTGAACAGCATCAGCGCACAAGCATCAAGAGGGCACAAACACCAGAAGTTACAAGAAAGGAGATTCCAACTAAGCTTTCAGAAAAACTTGCAAAAGCAGTTTGACAGTAGAATGGTCTCCCTTGAGAGGTTATGGACTCTCATTTCTTATAGGTCTTTAAGCAGAGGCTGGATGGCCACCTGTCATGGATGCTTTAGCTGCGATTCCTGCATTGCAGGGCATTGGACTAGAGGGCCTTGGGGTCCCTTCCAATTCTACAGTTCTATGATTCTATGGGTACACTTTACTGTGGCACAGGTATCTGGGGGTGGGGGACCAGCTAAGAAGACAACCCCATTACCATGAGGAGAAACGCTGCAGCTAAATTGTAAGTCATGCCTGAGGATATTTATATAAACTTATTTTCCTATGGATCTGTTTTCCAAGCAGTGTTAGAGCAGAGCAAGACACCTTCTAAACAGTGTGTGCTTGTGTAGTTAAACTAGAACTTTTAGTATGAGAGACAAATAAGGATGGATCTCTCTCTGTGACATGCTCTTTCAAAATTTACATGTGCCCTGCCTCCGAATATCAGTTTCTGGGAAGCAACAATAGGAGAGGACTATTGCTTTCACGTCTTGGAGACATTTGGCTGTTCACTGTGGGAAATGGGATGCTGGACTAGATACGTAGGTTTTTTGTCTGATCCAGCAGAACTCTTTCTATGTTGCTACTGTTGCTTTAAGGTAGGGGCTGAAATGCTTCCACTTTCATTGCATTTAAACTTCAAAATAACATTTCCTAGCAATCTATTCCCTTACCACTCCCCCATGTGAACTATCTTGTTTGTTTCATGTATCTCATCATTTCTCCAAGGAGCTCAGGGCAGCACATATGGAATTTTCTTACTTTTTATCTTTGCAACTTCCCCGTGAGGTTGGCTGAACTGAGAGAGAGTGATTTGTCCAAGGCTATCCATTGAGATGTTCTACGGCAGGGGTCCCCAAACTTACCCAGCTTCGGGCCGCAGCGGGCCGGAGGGCGGGGGAGCGCGTGCCCATGCGCATGTGCACACACTATTTCTGGCACACTTACGGGTCGGAAAAGCAACGGAAATAGATTGTGTGCATGTGCACGGGCCTCCTCTGACCCGGAAGTGTGCCGGAAATGATGCTTGCACATGCGTGCAAGCTATTTCCGGCGCTTTTCCGACCCGAAAGTGGGCAGCCGCGCCGGTAAGAGCAGGCGGCAGGGGTTGTCGCGGGCCGCATAAATGAGCCTTGTGGCTCATTTATCCAGCCCCCGGGCCGTAGTTTGGGGAAGCCTATTCTACGGTATAAACTGGTCATAGAGCTTGTTCTATTTTTAGCAGGAGTGACTAATCTATGCCCTTCTCCCAGATGTTGTTGGACCAACTCCCATAATCCCTGATTTATTGGCCATGCTGGCTTGGGCTGATGGGAGTTGGAGTCCAACAATATCTGGTGGAACCACAAGCTAGCCACCCCAATTTGCATACAGTGGTACCTCGGGTTACAGACGCTTCAGGTTATAGACGCTTCAGGTTACAGACTCTGCTAACCCAGAAATAGTACCTCGGGTTAAGAACTTTGCTTCAGGATGAGAACAGAAATTGTGCGGTGGCAGCGTGAGGCCCCATGAGCTAAAGTGGTACCTCAGGTTAAAAATAGTTTCAGGTTAAGAACGGACCTCCAGAACGAATTAATTTCCTAACCCAAGGTACCACTGTAATGTTTTTGCTCTTTTATGTACAGTATATAGTTTGCTACCGTCATTTTCAGATTACAGTATGTGACCTTTCGATTCGTTCCTTGGTTCAGATTTCTATTAAAGTGGTTTGTGGGAGTTTGAGCTGAGGCCTGACAATTAACCTGGAAAGTGTTCATGATGTTCTATGAGAACATTTCACAAGAGAAAGATGATAATACTAGATTAATGACTTTTGGGCCTTGCAATTCTTTTATGTTATCAGAATGGTGCAGCACAAGCCAACAATAGCACTGACTTAGTTTCAATGCTCCATTAACATGAAATCTCTGCTTAGGTGGGATTCCCCACTTGATGGGAGAAGGGAGCTTGGCTTCAGTAGACCCTGTAGGTCATGGATTGCTCAGCAAAATATCTCTTAATGTGGTGTACCGTAGTGGTTAAGAGCGGTAGACTCGTAATCTGGTGAACCAGGTTCGAGTCTCCGCTCCTCCACATGCAGCTGCTGGGTGACCTTGGGCTAGTCACATTTCTTTGAAGTCTCTGAGCCCCACTCACCTCACAGAATGTTTGTTGTGGGGGAGGAAGGGAAAGGAGAATGTTAGCGGCTTTGAGACTCCGGGTAGTGATAAACCAGGATATCAAATCCAAACTACTCCTCCTCCTCCTCCTCCTCCTCCTCCTCCTCCTCCTCCTCCTCCTCCTCCTCCTCCTCTTCTCCCCCTTTTACATAGCAGCTCCACCAGTCACCTTGTTTTATTTTGACTGCTTGCCTGCTGTGGGTTGTAGTGGCCAGAAGCAGCAGCATTTCGGAGGTGAGAGAGCACCTTCCAAAAGGCTATGCAGGACAGAGATGGAACTCAACAGGCTAGCAGTGTAGTAGGAAGCCTGAGGCAAATTAGTTGTGGCAGCAGGAGCAAAGGTGCTATTTCAATATGTTACTTGGAGAAGAGGGGTAAAGAGAGGACAGTATGTGGATCTGTTTGGTGCAGCCTGGAAGGATAACAGGAAAGCTTCCCTGTGCATTGTGGGGACCAGTATGCAGTGTGGCTGTTTGCTGCATGGATTTTTATGCAAAACAGCTCTGGTGATGCACTTTTATGCTGATTTTTACAACTTCTGTATTTTACCACAGGTAAAAGCTTGTAAAAGCTTGTACCACTGGTAAAAGCTTGTAAAAGTTCTTGTCTGTTGTAAGAAGGTGTGTGGTGTATGTGATACGCTAGCGCTGTTGGAGTACTTTAGGATTTGAAAGAGCTTTTTGCAGTCTTCCAGTTAGTGAAACACAGAATCCACAAATTTGGGCTTTAATAGCCAGCCAGAAAGTGTTGTCACCCTAACCCTGTCATTCTCCCAGCTTGAGGAGGGACTGGATCTTTACTCTGATGTTGCACTGAGCTTTGCAGTTCAGCACAGGTCATGAAGGATTCTCTCTGAGCTCAGAGGGAAAGTGGGAGTTTGTCCCTGTTACGCTGCACTTCACAGGTTCTCATGCTGCAGTGACAATCCTGTGCTCTCCTCACTAACTCCTAGCTTAGAAGGGCAGGGCTTTTCATGCTCACCATGGGGTGGAGAGACACTTTCTCCATGGCAAGCAAATATGTGGACTCCAGAGTGAAGCCGTTTTTTTAGGTTTCTTTCTACAGCATCCAGGGGAAGGAAAAGGAGCTGTGATCAGTTGATTTACTAAGTGGGCATCTCTCTCCATGCCTTTTGAAAAGCTCATGAATAAATGCAACCTATCAAGCTGTCTCTCTCTCTCTCTCTCTCTCACACACACACACACACACATATACATAAATAGCAAATAAGTCTTTTTCAGAAACAAGAAAGTTAATATTCCTCCTTGCAAAGCTTTGAAAATCCAAGCTACAGAATTTAGAAGAATTTTTCTCTCCGTCTTCCAACTATGAAATACCTGTGGCCTTCTGATAATGTTACATTCACTAGAGATTGCAGGGAGGGAAGGTATAGCTAGCTTCCTGTCGTATTTCTCAATAATAATACCTGGGATTTTCAAAATCTTTGTCAAATGGATCCTTGTAACAAAGGGTTGTATATAGTTTACAGGAAGTATTGGGCTTGCTGGTTGTGAAAATAGGAAAGAGTTTGATTGCTGTGACAGTTTCCCACCCCGAAAAGCCAATTATTCCCTATTTATACTCACTTCGCAGCGCGCTCTGTTTCTGGTGATCCCTTCTTGATTGGTTGTTTTAAGGCCGGCCTGATAAAACTTTGCTTCCTCTGGTTAGCCCCGCCAGAACTCCAGTTATTTCCAGACCCTGGGATCGCTGCAGGACTGCTGCTCCTCCTGGCAAAATGCCTGGTGCGCGCTGGAGCATCATTCCCTCCTCGCCCCCAGAATCCGGGTAACCGAAAAGTCCCTTCGTGGTCGCCATCTGTTTTAAGCAAAATCTGCTCTTATTCCCTTATGGGGTACACAAGAGCCTTATTGGGTTCTCCATCGGTCGGAGAATATATAACAGAGGCCAACCAGAGAAGTTTGAGAAGCAAAGCCTTTATTTGCTGTTGCAACAGGGTCCTTCCCCTCACGCAGGAGAACAAGGAAGGAACCCAGAACAAAAGAGAACCTCCACTTTTATCAGTTTCCCCATCACCAAGAAACGCCCCCAATACATCATTCCTACATCACAGCTATGTAATCAATACCTCACAAAAAAGGAGGGTTCAAGGTAGAAATCTGAGCACTTTTGACACCTCTCCTAGTCCTCCTATCACCCCTCCCAGGTGTGAATTCCTAAACACAAAGAGAAATTAACATTTTCATAAGAGTTGATCACTGTCTTTTGTTCAGAGGAGTCTTCCATTGTGAATGAGATACCATTGACAGGGAATTATGGCTCCCAAGTTGCTAGTCATGTGGAAATGTGTGCATATGCTGATCCTTAAGCCTTCCTTAAGGCAGGGTTGAGTCCAAGCGGGAGGGGTGCGGGTCTCTGGAGTGGAGCAGAGGTCTCTGGAGTGGAGCAGAGGCGAAGAAGGTGGTGTTGAGAGGGATTCTGGGTAACTGCAGCTGTCAGGTTCGGTCACCCCTCTCTGTTCATTAGTAATGGTGTCCTGCAACACCCCCCCCCAAATATGATTTTATAACAGGTATGGAACATATTTGCTGTTTGTGTGTGTCAGGGGGACTCCCTACAGGGACCCTCCCCCAGTCATCCTGACCAGCACTTCGCCCAGTGACAGCGTGAGCAGCGAGTCAGGAGGAGGAAATGAGGAATGGAGCGGAGTAGAGAGGGGGCTCTCGGAGTAGAGAGGTGGCTCTCAGACATATCAGAGCCTCGACACCGACCCAGCTGGCCAGAGGAGGAAGGGCGGCGCAGGATGGTGTTGGAGCCTCTGCAACGCTGCAGCCAAGGGACAGGAGAAGGAACGCAGCCCCTTCCGGCGCCCAGTTCCAGACGCAGGGCAAGGGGGCAGCATTTTGGGGTTCCCACACTCTTATGCTGGCGCAAAAGCAGACAAGCGCCACTGCCGGGTTCTGAATCAGACTAGGCAGTCATGTTTTCTGATGTCTGCACTGTAAATAGTATGAACAATAAAGCTCTTAAAGACAGAGCAGACTGGAGCGTCTTTACTCGAGAGTAGCCGCAACAATCCCCTGACAGCGTGCTTATAAAGTAAAGCAAAAATCTATGCTATGAGGCAGGCCCCCTTGGCTAGCTTAACCCACCAAGGCCCATAGCAAATGTACCCATCTGCTCCCCTCCCTGCATGAGCCTGCCCAAGGGCCACACCCCTCCCCAGCCATAAACCCTCATCAGTGTTTTTGCTTGGCTGGAATGTGTCCTTAAGGCTCTGATAATGACTTTTGGTTTCCTGGATAGAGAGGTGTGTGTGTAGAAACTAATCTATGGTAAAAATTTACACTAATTACTGCACCCACTTTTGCCTCTAGCCACACCCACCACTGGCATGTGGCTCCCAGAAGGTTGCCCAGAGGGGAATGTGGCCCTTGAGCTGAAAAATATTTCTGACCTCACTCCAACATCCCAGAAAACCTCAACTGCCCATGACGCCCCATGGCACATGTCCTGCAAGCCCAGAATGTCTTGCCTTCACACTGTTAAATGTGTTCCAGTAGACATCGCTGCCAAATGAAGTGTGAACCAACTCTTGATTAGATTACCAGACAGGTCCTGCTGGTAAGATTTTGACTTAAAACAAACACTCCAAGGCACAGAGCTGTCAATAAAATGTGAATGTTTCATTTAGAACATGCACATAGCATTGATGGTCATCTGTTTATATCTCTGTGTCCATATGCAGGCAGTGGGAAAGGCTTCACGAATGAGATTTGCTTTACTTTTTGAATTTGGGTCCATTTCCATGGGAGCATCCCACTGCTGCCTGCCTTTGTTTGTCACTTGCAAAACAGCCTATATGGCAAAGCCTGGCTTTGGTTGTACAGTCTTGAGTAGCTCAAGCTAACATGTTGTAGCACTCACAACAGTTTGCTGCTAGGAAACCTGAGGTCCCAGAACCTGAAGAATCACTGAGAGAGTTGAGCAGTTCTTCCTGTATGTATATGGTCAGACAGTAATTTATGGGGAGTAATTAAGCACATTCAATAGACGTGTGTTTAACTGAATGCTCTAGGTTTTTTTTCCTCTTGCACTTTCACCGAACGAAAAATCCGTCTTTCAGCTCTGCTGAAACGCAGGGATTTGTTTTCTGTTGCTTTCCTGGCCTGCATCCAGCCAGTGTTGTTCAAATTCAGAGACGTCCCAGTAATGCTGTTATGTGTTTACAGCCGTCTCCATCGGGGAACTACCATGTGGTCACCATGCATGCTGGAGAGCATGTTTGCTATGCTATATGCTTGGATATCTGCCGCTCTTGTGCTCTGCTAGTCAGCTCACTCAGTGCTAAAAGGATATTGGATCCAGTGATCAGACTTGGATGGGCCTGTTGCATAGTTGCATTGATTCTCTGCAGAGCTCTGAGTGACTGGGAATTCACAAGGAAACCCGGGAGGTCCTTTCTGGAATTGACAGAAAGGATGCTCACCAAACAGTAAAACCCACTCACTCAATCAATCTGTGACTCTTCTCTCTCTCTCTCTCTCTCTCTCTCTCTCTCTCTCTCTCACACACACACACACACACACACACACTTCTTTTACTCTTTAAATGCAGAGGTTGTCTTTCTGCTTACAATAAGAGAGCTGTATGCAAGGCGTTTCTTTTTCCCTGTCCCCAGTTCTGTTTAACGTGGATGGGCAAAGCTGGCAAAGCAAATGATTCAGGCTTCTCATATTCTTGATACCTGCAGCAGAAATACCCCCACCCCCAGGAAAGAACCAAAAGGAATCATTTGCACTTCTTCAGTTTCCTTCTGCAAATCCAGGAAATATCCAAATGAATTTTGCACAAAATGTCTCTTGAGCCCTAAGCCTCTTGACAACCAAAGCTGTTAACCTGCAGGTTATTCAAAATTGTACAGATTTCTAAATTTTCTAGTCAAATTTTCAGTGTGAGAGTTGAATTCACATTTTAATGCAAAATTGGGCATCTCTATGTTAGTAAATAAATACAAATGATCTTCAGTGGCCAAATGTTAACTGTTAAGCACTTAGTATCATTGCAAGTTAACTATCAAATGTCGCCAGATACTAAATACTAGAAAACCACTGTCAAATATGGAAATTAAATTTTATCCCTCATCATATATACATTGTTGTTGTTGTTGTTGTTGTTTAGTTATTTAGTCTTGTCCGACTCTTCGTGACCTCGTGGACTGGAGCACGCCAGGCACTCCTGTCTTTCACTGCCTCTCGCAGTTTGGTCAGACTCATGTTGGTAGCTTCGAGAACACTGTCCAACCATCTCATCCTCTGTCGTCCCCTTCTCCTTGTGCCCTCCATCTTTCCCAACATCAGGGTCTTTTCCAGGAAGTCTTCTCTTCTCATGAGGTGGCCAAAGTATTGGAGCCTAAGCTTCAGGATCTGTCCTTCCAGTGAGCACTCAGGGCTGATTTCCTTCAGTATGGATAGGTTTGATCTTCTTGCAGTCCATGGGACTCTCAAGAGTCTCCTCCAGCACCATAATTCAAAAGCATCAATTCTTCGGCGATCAGACTTCTTTATGGTCCAGCTCTCACTTCCATACATCACTACTGGGAAAACCATAGCTTTAACTATTAAAAATATACATTTTTAATACTCCACAAATAGTGTTAGGAACTGAGATATGAAAGCTAGGAGCTAAATGGCACCTTAAACCTAGGTTATGGGCGCAACAACGGAATGTCTAGGTGTGCTTTTTTAATAACAAGAATCCAAAGCTGAAAATGAAGGAACTGCACCTAAAATATTATGTTCATTTTTCATATGGTCTAGTCCTTCCCCTGCTCACCCCCTAATATTCTTTATATTCTCGTCTTCAGAGATTAGCTGAAAGTGGGGAGGCAGTTGCAGATTAAAACTCTGCAGTTTTAATCTGAAATCTTAGGTGCAGTACTGCACCCAGAGCGCAGAAACTGCTTGCTCCAATGAAATTCTCTGTCGCAAAATGCCCCTAGAACAATGGGAGTTTCAAACACTGTTCACAAATATTTGAGCATTTAGAGAATATTTGCTGTTGTCAACATTTACAAAGGAGGATTGTGAGAAACAAGGGTGGTTTTTTTTTTATAAAAAAAAAGCTCTGTTCAAAACCATGCTTGTCAGTTGTGCTAAAACAAGAGTGCCTTGAGAGTAGTTCAGCTGGGAGATCAAAGCTTGACCAGCAGAATTAGCTGATAAATTCTTCCTATTTTATTCTATAACTCAAGTAAATTGAGAAAAGAATATATCTATGACTTCTTAATATGTGTCAGGGGTGTTAATGGAGTGTGATGGATTGTTTTCTTTGCTTGGTATGTGTCAGGGAGTTGTTGCGGCTGCTCCCGAGTAAAGACGCTCCAGTCCGTTGTGTCTTTAAATGTTTTATTGTGCATACTATTTACAGTGCAGAGATAGCAGAAAACATGACCTCCTAGTCACTCTCAGAACCCGGCAATGGCACCCGTCTGCTTCGGGGCTAGCATAATAACATGGGCACCCTGAAACGCCGCCCCCTAGCCCTGTGCTTGGGTGCGCGCCTCAATTCGGGTGCCAGAAGGAGCAGTGCCCCTTCTTCCCCTTGCTGGCTGGGGCAGTGCCTGGGCTCTGATGCCTCCCTGAGCCGTCCCTCCTCCACTTGTTGGTCAAAGTGGTGCAGGGGCTCTGATGCCTCACTGAGCCCTTCCTCCACTGTCCCCCAGAGCGTTGCCAGGGTTCTGATGCCTCGCTGAGCCTTCCCTCCTCTATTCCGCTTCCCCCTGACCCGCTGCTAGCGCTGTCGCTGGGAGAAGTGCTGGTCTGGATGGTGGGGGGAGGCTCCCTGTAGGGAGTCCCCCTGACAGTATGCTAACATCCTAACATGCTAACATTGGTATCCAAAACACATTGCATTGGTTCTGTAGCGAAGACCAGCAATAGGCTTGGGACTAGACTTTCCATAGAGATGTTGGGTGCTAATGCACTTAACAAAATATGGGGATACAGTTAATGCTTGGATGTAGTTTCAGCTCCAGAGAGTGGTGAGTTCTGGTATTTGCGGGGCGCTAAGATCACCAAAGGGTCAGCACTCTAGCAACACTGCCATTTTTATTTTTCGGAGAACACTAAAAAAAAATGTCAGAAGCAGGATTAGAAAATTCCCAGTTTGCAGTTCAAGGTTAAGGCCAAGTGCCCCAAGCGCTTCCAAAATCTTGGACCCAGCATTACATGGACTGGGAAGGAAATGTTTGCAGAGTTGCAGAACTGAGGGCTTGGTGTTGAAAGGAGCACTTCACTAGCATGTCACATGTCGTTACATAATTGTAACACATTCTCTAACCTTTCCTTTCAGTTGACATGGATGATGAAGATGGCCGGTGCTTGCTAGATGTAATTTGGTAAGTATTTTCCCTTTGCCCTTGAAAAGTGTGTTCTCTCTTGTGGCAAAAGGGTTTCTGAAATGGAACATTCCATTACAGATATTTTTGTTCTCAAGCTTAGCAAATGCTATACCTTTCAACCACGCTTGGTTCAAAATCTTGGAGCCCCTCTATGTGACTGCTGCCTTGACAACTGTTACTGCCTATCTTTGGTGGAACACATGCCGCTTGGCCTGTTCTTGAACTTTATAGAGGATGTGCAGCTAGAACCAGAAGGTTTCTCATTAAATCTGACAGTCAGAGCTACATGAGGCTTCTCCAGAAAGAGAAAGTTACTGTTACAGAACAATTGACAAAATAAATGATGTTTTAGACCACGAATGGGGAGCTTCCACCCCATGAGCCAAATTAGGCTGATGAGGCCATTTTCCCCCAGCCGCATCAATTTATGGAATGGGAGCCACTCCCTCCTGAAAGCAGGCAGAAATCTTAGTAGCTGTGGTTTGAATGCAAGCTGACGCTAGAAAGGAAAGGTTTAAACTACAATTATTGAGCATGGTCCTGCCTTTTCCCCTTTAAAGTTCTCACCTATTGTTATATTGGAAGGTGGGCTGACCTGTTCATGGAGGGTGGGCCAGTTTTCTGGATCTTGCCCACCAATCAGATCTGGTTCCTCACCCCTGTTTTGGATAGTAGATAGGTTTATTACAGCCACAGACCAATGTAAGTTTATAAATAACACAATAAGGAAATCCAAGATTCATGGGGCAGCCAAGAGTAAGATTCATGGGGCAGCCAAGAGATCTGCTTGATCTGCTTGAGACCAGGAAAAAAGATCTGCTTGAGACCAGGAAAAAAGGGCTACCACTTCAGTAACGTAAAAAGAATAATTACTTAAAACAGTGGTTCCCAACTGGTGGTCCGCAAGATGCTACCTGTATTAGATGCCAAGCCTCTGGCCTGCCGGAACCGGCGAAACTGCCGCCGCCGGTGCGCGGGCGCCAAGCGAGCCCGGTGGATCAACCGGGGAGCCCCCCGGCGACCCCCCCGGCGACCCCACCGGACCGAGGCTGAGTGCGCCCGGCCGGAGACTCGGCAGAACCCCTGGGCCTAGAGGCCCGAAACTGCCTTCCTGGCCGCGGACCCCGCGACGACTATGTGGCGTCGGAAACGTCCGGCGGAGCAAGCAAGGAGCCGCTGAGGCCGCCTGCAGGCTCGCTGGGCCGAAGCCGAGGGCGCCCGGCCGACGGCTGAGCGGAGCTCCGTGGCCCGAGACCTCCCACCACGCAACGATCCTGGGGGGCCTGCCTCGCGACTGCAGTCGCCATCACCCCTAGCTGCCCAAGAGGGGGAAGGGCCCCGATCCCGCAGCTCCTGCGCGCCACACGGGGAGCCTCGTGGGGACCTGAAGAACAAAGGCCACACCGAACCTGCTGGCGCTGGCGCTGCTACCGCCGCAAATACAGCCACCCCCAGAGGAGGAGAAAAGAAGAGGGGATGACAGGGAAGAGAGGGCCCCACCACCACCCTCAACCCAGGTGAAAGGGTAGAAACCCCCCCCTCCAGAGGGAAAACCCCCCGACCCCCGGACGGCCATCACACTGCCACCACCACACCAACGCCCCCCCCCAGAAGGATAAAGAAAAGAGGAAAACAACTGAAAAATAAATAAAACCACTTTTTAATTTTAGGATTAGGAATTAATGGGGGTCCTTGTCACAATAGCAGCTCGATGAGGGGTCCTCGAGAAAATTTTGTTGGGAACCCCTGACTTAAAAAGTAAGAATTTCAGTGGGCCTTCCACTGGGTCTTGCAAGTTTCAGACAGCCTTGTGCCAATAATATTTAGCACTAACATATTATAACCATTAAATTCTGTTTTATAAGCAACATGTAAATAAATTTTAGACATGGCTTGGTAATTAAGATCCTGAATAGAAAGATAATACAAATGTGTTTGAGGACAGAAGTGTAACCCAAAACCAAGAAACCATTGGAATCCCCCACCCACCCACCCCCAACATATTGATAGGGATAGGTGTAGGCTCATTTGTCTGTTTTGGTACATAAATAGCAGCATAGTCCTTTACATGGTTACTTGTAAGTAAATTTACTATGTCATTTCTCCCCCAGTGATCCTCAGGCATTGAACGATTTTTTACATGGATCTGAAAAGGTGAGGACTTGCTCTTCTGAATGTTTCTTTAAATGCTTATGTTGATGCATGACTAATTAACAAATCAAAAAGCCTCCTTAAGTTACCTTTGGCTTGTATGTCTACAATGAAAGAAGTGACACAGAGAACAGAGGTGGTGCCAGTCCTAGAAATGAAATGCAGAGGACATTGTCCTGCCAGTAGTTTTCTCTGAGACCTTTGAGGAATGAAGAATAAGTTAGAAAAATACTTAGTAGTTACCTATGACAATTTACTTAATTTCGAATTCAAAGCAAAACAATTCCACCAGCACAACTGAGAACTTGTTTACAGTTCCTAGGAAGAAACCTAGCCACTGAAAGGAAGTTACCTAGGGCCTTGGTCTGTGAATGAAGTGGTGCCCCTTTGTTTTTCCATTTCGTGTCAGTCTGACTCCTTGAACACTGTCAAGCTTAAATTTACATTCACATACAGTAATTTAAATCTTTTAAATTACAGATTGACAGTGATGATCTCTTGGACAACACAGGAGATGCAGCCAGTGCCTTCTTTGAGGGTGCTGGGGTATGTATTTTCCACCTCATTTTTACAGCACAGTTTATATCACTTTTAGAAACATCATGTCCTTTCTTTTACACATTTATCATTTTCATAATGCTCAATGCATGATGAAGCTATACAAGTTGTAATGTTACATTTCCACCATGGTGAGCACACACAATAGCAAAAAAGGCAAACTGAACATACAGGTGCATAGGAAGACGTACAGGCTCTGTTAATGTCTTAGACACCTGATAAAATTGTTAAAATGCCACAGAAAGGCAATAAATGTGACATCCTGGTTGCGTTCTCTTTATTGTTAAACAGAAGTGTATATGGGTGTTTGTACAAGGAGGCAGAGTAAGAGCAAAACTGATAGGAGTGGAAACCTCATTTCTCTCATGTCATCAGAAAAAAATCTGCATGTTCTACATTTGATTCCGAGCCTGGCATTTATACATGTGTTATAATGAAACAGACAAAACAATCGAAAAGTATATTTTACTTTAGCCAGTTCTACAGAAAATGCAAAGGCTGAGTATCAAAGAAAGAGGGATCAATGTAAGGAAAATTGTCCTAGAGACTCTTCATAGCCCTAATCAGTCTCCTGTGTGATATTCCTTATGTAACTTCAAGAGTGATTTGATTTCACCCACACAGTTATTGGCACTGGGCACAATGGATGGTAGCAGCACAGTGCTAGGATTTGTGTCATCAGCCCACATTTATTTTGAACCATTTGCTTGGAATGGTGGTTGTCTGTGGGTTTCACATTTGCTGTTCTCTTACTGTCCTCTTCTGTCCTGATGCTTTGTTCTGCTCTGTGGGGAGGGCCTGATCACGGTGATCAGCTTAGTAAAGGTTGGAGGGTTGCAAAAGCTTGGGAAAGATTTCTTTCAGAATGAGGTCAAGAACTTCCATTTGTATGCCTTGGGAACCTGGATACTGAAGTGCCTTTGTCTTATACCAGATGTTTTGTTGCAAGGTCTGATATAAGACAGAAAATGAAGTGCCTTTGTCTTATACCAGATGTTTTGTTGCAAGGTCTGATATAAGACAGAAAATGCTTACCACCCTTTGCCCAGCATAAGCAGCAGTCAATAGGGTGTGCACTGTAATAATGTATATTAAGGGCTGATCTAGGGAAATCTATGGTTGCATCTCCTAACTCCCCCCCCCCCCCACACACCGTTTTGCTTAAAAGCCCCTTGGCAAGGAAGGCTAATTTGGATTAGTGTCACTGAGGAGGGTTTTTTGGTTTTTTTAAATCTACTCCTGCACTATTTTCCAGCTTAAATCGCCTTCCTCAAAGTGGTCAAGCTTTGGGGTGGGTGTGGAGGGACAGGTACTTGCATGTGTGTACTTTTTTGTGGCTAACAGCAATTGGGAGGGCAGTTTAAATTTGAGAAGTAGCATGGAGGAAGGGCTTAAACCACATCTAATTTGGCCCAAAGAAAATTAAAACCCAGAAAATGGTGCTGTTCCATAGCACTTAGAAAAAAGGCATAAATTGTTGAGCACAGAAAAATATAAAAATTCTGTTTCATTTATATCATTGAAAGCTTACTTATTTCTCTGTGTGCTTAATCTTTACTCTTTTTTTAGCTGCACGTACAAGAAACCTCTGGCAATCATCTGAGCACTGAACAGAGCCAGCCCACAACAAGTGTTGACTTAGACTTCCTGGAAGATGACATCCTGGGGTCACCTTCAGGGGGAGGGGCCAACCTACAGAATTCGGACCAGCCCTGTGACATTCTCCAGCAGAGCCTGCAGGAGGCAAACATCACTGAGCAGACTCTGGAGGCAGAGGCAGAACTGGATCTGGGGTCTTTTCAGCTCCCTACGCTTCAGCCAGTTGTCCACACTGCCTCTGATGTCACACCACAGATTTTCTCTGGTGGAGCTGACCTTATTGGACTGCAGCAGCCTGCAGTCTTGACTCACCAAGCATTGGTGCAGCAGTCAGTTGGAGCCGATGTCGTCAACAAGGCAATCAGCGTGCAACCTTTTCTCCAGCAAGTTGGCTTGGGAAACGTCACCATACAGCCCATTTCCAACCTTCAAGGGTTGCCAAATGGGAGTCCCAGTGGAGCACTGGGCATTGGGCAGATTCAAGTGGTTGGCCAGCAAGTGATGGCAATTAACCAGTCTGCTCAGCAGATAATTGCTAAGCAAGTTCAATCTTCCCAAGTGGCCACCATGCCAGTTGGAAGTTACATCACTCAGACAGCAGCAGAACAGCAACAGGTCACCCTTACTTCGGCTGGGGTGTCTCCCCAGAATGCAGGCCTTGTCATTCAGAAGAACCTCCCAGCAGTAGCCACAACAACACTGAATGGAAGCTCCATGTTTGGGAGTGTATCTGCTACACAGGGCTCCCAGCCTCTGACTGTCACATCAAGCTTGAGCAGCCCGCTGGTACAGACCCAAAACGTGATCATTCACCGGACACCCACACCAATTCAGCCCAAACCCCCAGGAGTCCTCCAGCAGAAGTTGTATCAGATCACCCCTAAAACATTTTGCCCCAACAATGCTACCCTTACCATCCAGAACGAAGCTGCCCTCCAACAACAGAAGGCCCAGCAGAACCTAACATTTATGGCAGGCAAGGCTGGGCAAAATGTGGTGCTCTCTGGATTCCCCCCGGGTCTGCCTGCCAACATGTTCAAGCAGCCCCCGCCACAGCAGCAGGCCCTTAGCAAACCCATGAGTGTCCACTTGCTGAATCAAGGCAGCAGTATTGTTATCCCAGCGCAGCATGTCCCCCAGGCAATGCTACAGGGTCAAAACCAGTTCCTTCTCCCGGGACAGCTCACCGGTACTTCGGCAGTCCAGATTCCCCAACAGCTGTCAGCCTTGCAGGCTAATATGGGTGGCCAGATCTTAACCACGTCGCACCCTAGTGGGCAAACTCACATCATCACCAGCCAAGGGCCTGGCGGGCAGCTAATAACGAATCAAGCACTGCCTGCCCAAATCCTCACCAATCAAAACCTGGCAAGCCAACTAAACCTGGGGCAGGTACTGACGTCGCAGAATGCACATGGCACTGCCCACATTCTCTCTGCTCCTATCCAGTTGCAACCGGGACAGGTTGGCCAGCCAACTCTCTTCCAGATGCCTGTCTCTCTAGCCGGTAGCCTGACAACTCAGAGTCAGCCCACCATCACAGCCTCCCTGGCCAGTGGTGCCATTAATCAGACTGGTCAGACTGTTATCCAAGGAGTCACCCTGCCTAACCAAGTGGCTATGTTGAATGCCACCGAGAACCTCAACCAAACTGTGACCATCCAAGCACCCCCTAGTGCCAGCAGCCAGAGCCCAGGTCTCATTCAGCCACAGCCGACCTCCAGCACCAACCTGCTGCCAAGCAGCGACCAAGCCAACATATTAACCGTCCAGTCCACTTCCCAGTCCTCAGCTCCTTCCCAGCTTCAGCTGAATGTACAGCAGCAAACTCCACCACCTCAGCAGCCAGCACAGCTACCCGTGACTTCGCAGCCCAGTCCCAGCTTGGTGGCATCTAGTCCTGAAAAAATTATCTTGGGCCAGGCAGCTGCTGGAACCATCATCTCCCAGGATTCTATGCAGATGTTCCTGCAGCAGGCAAGTGAAAGGTTTCCTAGAATTACAGCTAGCCCAGCTAGTTTGGTTAGTTTGTTCTCTCTGTCCGTGCATGTTCCAGCTTATTAAGGAAATATTAACTGATAACGTCAAGGAAGTTGTGTGGCCATGACTCCATGAAACCATCAAAGCTTTAAAAAACCAAAACCAGACAGGCTTCTTGACCTCATGATAGCTAAGCAGTCAAGAAGATGACCTCTTTAAGATGTCTGCTAAAAGCTGGGGGTGAGATAGAAGGTTGGGATGATCTTCCAGTCATTAAAGAGTGGAGTTTTCAATGTCCTGCACTGCTCTGTAGTCCTTAGCCCTTGCTCTCTTCCAATACTTCTCTCCTTGCACCCCCCCCCCCCAATCCCCCAATTCAGCAACCTCTGCAAAACAGAGTTTGTCCGAATAGGTGATGCAGCTTAAGTAGGTTTATGTCAGTTTCCTAATATTCACATATGATGAATTGTTATGATAAAATTCAAATTTCCAAGCTGTAGAACTGAGATGGAGTCATCACTGTGGTCATCTAGCCCCATTCCACCCCAAAGAATAACAATATGGGTGTTTGTTTGTTTGTTTGTTTGTTTTCACCTGAATCAAATCTCCACAGTTTGGCTGCTCACAGGAAGGCAGGAGAACAGTTTGTGTGTTTTTGCTGTTCATGTGGCACAGTTGTGATGTAGTAGTGAAGATAATTCTGTGATTAGAAATAGCATTCTGCAAATGGGCCCAAACCCCTGTTTGAATGTGAAGTATAGGTTATATGGCTTCCATTGACTGTGAGCCTCATATATCACAAAAGAGCTTGCTTGCTTGCTTCTTTGCCCTAAAAGCAATTTTTTTGAAACTCAGCGTCAGGTGTGACCTTCTGCATATTCTTTATTTTTGTGTCTTTCACATTACTATTTGCCGAGAGGGGAAGTGGGGGCTCTGAAACCAGAATTTAGGATGCAATTCTAAGGCCGTGTCTGCTTGGGGGAGCGGGGCTTAGAGCATGTGCATACGCAGTAATCGGCATTGACAAAAAGTGGGTGGTAGAAGCAGGTAGTTGTTGTAAATGTGGTCCATGCTAAATCTCTTGGAAATTTCAGAAGGATCGGAGCCAGCAGCAGCAGCAACAGCAGCATCAGCAGCAATTTTATTCATCAGCCCTGAAAATGCAGCAGGAGAACAGTATGAACGAATCCACAGTACCTCCCCACCTGCCAATGCCTCTGCCCATCTACAGCATAGCCACCACCGCCCTCAGCACCACAAGCAGTGTCCCAGCCTCGGTGATAGTCAGCAGCAGTGTAGGCGCATCCCTGCAGCCGCCTGCCAGCCGAGAGCTGAGCCAGAACCACAACCTGCCGCCGGTGGAGTCCAAAGTACCTCACTTCTCAGCAGGCCCTCCCCAGCAGGCAATGGCTTGCCAGGTAGCCCCTTACCTGTTTCCAAATCCACAAAGTCGCCTTGCTTTGGCCTGTCCTCCTGCCTTGAGCCCTTCTGTCTAACATGTCTGGCCATTCTTCTTAGTCTTCCCTTCAGCTTCTTGCTTTCTCCTGCACATTCTCTGTGCAGAATGCACACACACACACACACACACACACACACACAGAGAGAGAGAGAGAGAGAGAGAGAGAGAGAGAGAGAGAGAGAGAGAGAGAGAGAGAGAGAGAGAAATATTAGCATCTCATTTCGGTTCGCACTTGCATTCTCCCACACTTCAAAACAAAGGCAAGGCTTGGGTGTTGGTGGTGACACAATTTTAAAAATAGCAATGAAGTCTCCCCCTTGTGGAAGTTGGTGAACAATACAGGGGGGGTGAATATTTTCATTAGTGTAGTTACCTCCTGCCTAGCAACTACAGTAGGCTGACCACTAGATGTAAGGTTACCGTGTGTGTGTGTGCATTTTTACTGTGCCTTTAGCAATACCCTGACATGCAGAAATGAGACCTATGAAAGAAAGTGACAGAAAAAGCTTTGCTTAGTTCATTTCTTCAGGCCAGACTTGGGGGCAGGGAGCACTACCTACCTGTTAGTGCACTAATTAATCTCTTTAATACTGGTGTACTTCCATGGAATAGTCAGTTTGATCCTGAACTCAGACATACAAATACCAGGGAGAGAGACACTGATGGCACACTGAGATGTAGACATAGCGCCCCCCCCTTTAGGTTACCACAGAAACACTAAAAAGAAAGAAAATGGTTATTCATTTAAAAATTAAACAACTGAAACATTATTTGGAACTTTTCCTAAGCACAATCATAAATTATAATCTCTATATTTTATATTTTCCAAAACTTGTTTTTGTCTCCTATAAATAGATACAGTATTGTGAACCGTGCAAATATTGCTATGGTGCCACCTGTATCTGCAGAGAATGGATCTAAGTTTTAAAACATGCACCTTCCTTGCCTCTGTGGTAAATATTTTGAAGGTTTATATACAGTTCTGGATTCCTCTCTTCTGACCAGTAAAGCTCAGTAAAACTGGCATGGAATCTAGCTTTCTTATAACAAAAAGCAATCACATCCTCTTTAATGCTCCACCCTTGCTCCTTTAAATAAAATAATAATTTGTTCTGCTTTGGAAAAAAGCAACAGATAGAGGGGAAACAATATGCATGTACTGATGGTGGATGGTTTAGTTCACAAAGAGCTTTACTTACCTATTTCATTATGTCCAAATTAAGAACAAGAAAAAAGGAAAGATGGAAATGGCATATGGCCTTTCTGTAGCATTAAGAAAGACCATTGGTTCTTTGCCTGAAGGACTTTACAATCCAAGGGATGGGCACATCTGATATCCGGCAGATTATGTTTTTATTTTTTTAGCACATGGGTGAACACACGACAATCCAGAAATAGGCAAACACCTTTAGGATCAGCCAAAGTCTTTTCCCCTCTTACTGATCCTGTTTCCAGACTGTGGCCATCGCCTGTTTGTCTCTTTTCCCTGTTGCTGCTCTTGCTTGCTTCCCTTTTGATCCTAACTAACCCTGAGAGGTGGTGGTTCTGCTGCTGCTGCTGCCTTTTCTTGCTTTTCTTCCCGTCTTCTCCTCTGTCCCTCCAGAGCTGTGCACTGCACTCGTGGTATGTTGCCATCTCCTACCAGAATGTGTATATCTTTCCTTCCTATATATATTGTTCTTTAAGCAGAGAAGTATTACTTGCAAATTGAGTGTCATAAATTCCACTTGCGTGTTTGTAATGTTGAAAATACTGTAGTGCAAGCTGTACAGGAGTTAGCAGAGGACTTGCTACTCGGTAGGGATGCCCTAGGCAGGCTGGAGAAATGGCGTTTAATACAACAGAGCCCAGGGAGATTTTGTTGCCCAAGAGAGGGTGACTGGGCAGATTGAAAGGGTGGGGTGTGTATTTGTCTAATGGGAATTAGAAGACATGAACACCCTTCTCCCTGTTCCCCAAAATATTGAAAGAAGCCAGCTTCTTCCTGCCTTCTGTAGGATAAGATTTTCGAGAGAAGCTTTTTGTTTAGCCATTTGACGTTTTAAGAGACACTTTTTGGTAGACCAGGTACCTTCCTTGTATTTATTTCTTCGTTACCTTGGTCACTAGGGTTTAAAAGGCAAAATCTTTTACAGCCAAGCTTTGCAAACAAGCAGAGGCAGTGAAATAAATTTGGCAGGTACCCACCAGTATTCTCAGTGGGACAGAATGAGAATCTGACACCCTGGCCAGAAAGCTTCCCCTCCTGTTTCAGGGTCTCTCACAGTGTGAACTGATGATGAAGGGAAGGAGGGAACAAGCAGCCTCATTGACTCACGAAGCTGGCAATTGCGAGCTTTGAACTTAATAATTCTTGGCTGCTTCTGCTGGATTCTGGTGCCTAGGCACCTCAGAGTATCTTCACAAGAGACTTCTAACCCAGTTTACTCTTTCCTTTCTCCCCCCCCCACCCCAACTCCTTTTTTCAGTTGCCTTCAGGGCAGCAGAAACTTCCTGGAGCCTCCCCATCCCATTCGCTACCTCATCCTTCAGTGGGGGAGAGCCCCCAGCTCCAGCCCACACACCTTTCACAGATGCAATCTCCACACCAGTCCCGCCCTCCATCTCAGCCTCAGCCACTGTCCCGGCCACCGTCCCGGCCTCACTCGAGGCCTCCTTCCCAACCCCAGACTTTGTCCAGGCCTCCTTCCGAGCCCCTGCCACGGTCCTGCACCCCCCAGACACAGATGCAGAATCTGTATGTGATTCAGAATCAGATTGCTTCTTCTCCTCATGGTTCCAACCAGCATCCTCTGCGGCCCCCCTCGCAGCCTCAGGTATCATTCCAAGCACCACAGGCCCAGCCAGAGGGGCAGCCTCAGCTGGCAACCCCTCCGCACCTGCAGCTACAGGTTCAGCTTGCTCCTCAGCTCCAGCCACAGGCCGAATCCCAGGTGCAGGCCCGGCTACAGCCCCAGATTCAGGCTGCACCTGAGGTGCAGCATACCCATTCCCCCCATTTCCAGCTTCAGTTCTCTGCCCAGGGCCCTATCAAGCCCCCCACCCCAACCCAGGCGCTTCATCTAACACCGGAGCAGCAGAGGAGTTTTCAGATGGTTCCGAATCAGTTCCAGGCTCTTTCTGCAATTCCAGCACCCATACCTCAGCAGAAGCAGTTAATGGATCGGTTTCAGCAGGTAAAGCAGCCACATTCCTTGGAAATTGGTGGAAAAGGGAATCGGGTTAATTGTGAAGCCCTCTCACTGCAACAAAATGATCCATCTGTACAAAATAGGGTGGTATGGCCTCAGCTTATACATTACATTTGTGGGAAATCTGCTGTACCAAGGAGACCCCAGGCACCAGGCCTGCCTCAAAGACTCTTTGCGCATGCCCCTGCCAAATACCCATTGCATTTCAAATATGGGCAGCCCCTCAGCCAATATTGTCTTGTTTTTCCATTCAGAATTTTTTTTCTTAACAACTGGATGCCTCCCCACCAAAATGCTCTTTGAAAATGTTACAGGAACTCATCCTTGAGCATGGCCTACTTTGCCATGGGTACACAAGATGAACTAACTATTTAAATGCCACTCCCAGATGTCAGAGCTCTAAGGCCTATGCTCTTACTGCTTGTGGGTACTTCTATCCACTAGGAGGCCAGGCAGTTCCCTGTGCTGATAAAAAGCCAGCTCTTGCCTTTGATTTCTCCACCAGTTAAAAACAGACATCAGTGTCTCTTAAGTGCGGGATCCTTATATTGAGCACCTTAAGCAAGGATGATGGAAAGGAACTTGCAGTTGAAAAGAGCTTTTTCCTTTTTTGTATTGGTGAAAGAACTTCCATTATTTGCAGATAAGGATGGAATTTGTTTTAGAAATCAAACAGGAGAATGCGTTCAGTGTTTATCTAAATAGTAGGAAAGTTTTGCATCCTCTTGACCTATGCCATCTTACCCATACTCCCAGATGTGTGGTTCTGCACTGATTTGATTGTTTGGGAAACACATACCATAATTTGGCATGCTCACAGCATTGCCAGTGGCTTTCGTGGGTTATTCTCTGGCTTTTTATTCCATGCAGATGCCCCAGGGGATTATTCTACAAACGAAGCAGCCAACTTCCACTAGCCAAGCATCACCCGTGTTGAGCCAGTTCAGCAGCCAGCCCTCCTCAGTCTTGGTTAGCAGCCAAGGACAGCAGGTCACAGTATCAACAAGCCAGGCACCACCAGTTCACAGCCATGCTCCTGTGCCTGCCACCGTTCAACCTTCCAATGCAGTTTTGAGCAAGGCGGCTCCAGTGCTTGAAAAGGGGCAGGTCCAGAGAGGAGGAGGGCAGCCTGCGCAACCTACATCACTCCTCCAGCAACAAACACCTGTGTTGGTCAAATCAGCATCAATATGTACGTTGATAAAACACTGTTTTTTGTATGCTTGTGGGGCTGAATTTGGGGGAAAGGAAGACTGCATTGTTTTATCAATCTTTCCGAGTGTTGCTGCTTGTCTTTTGCTTCATATATTTGTGTATATCTGCCTGTTGGTAAATAGTTTCTTTCCCCTGTGCCGTTCACTCTTCCAGCCATGTGCGTGCATGCACCTGTCTGTATGTGCAGTCCAGTGTAGAAAGCAAAGGAAATACGTGCAAGCTTTGCAGAAGATAATGGTTTTTTGAGACAACAGACTAGTGTAAGAAACTGCGGAGTAAAAGTTGCAGTGTTCAGCTTCATGCAAAATGGTGTGCTTTTTCATCCCCGGTTGTTAGGACTGGCCTTGCTACAAGGCAAGTAGAGGTGACCACTGCAGCCCACCTTCCTGTCCCTTGTGGTTGCTGAGAGTTCTTCCTAGGTTCTGAGAAGAGGGTTTATGCCGCAACGAAACAGGAAATGACTTGTTGATGGCAGGTGACACTGTCAATAATGATTCCCAACGCCAATAATAGGCAATCTATATAAATAAATGAATAATGTATGTGTGCACCCTACAAAAAAGATTTAAGCCACCCCAAATCAGATATCCCTACCTCCAGGAAAGTGTCCTCTATGACATGGCATAGAATGGAGCGCAGATCAATTCTTAGCTTTGAAATCAAGGATCTGTCAAACATTTGGAGTGGCTCAAAGCTTATTGTGGGGAGCACACAACCAGTTTCCTCCCACCTTGGCTATTGCAGGTGTCACCTCACCTGCAAATGTAGCAGGAGTTACATTTCGGAACTGTATATGTTGTCCTATGCTTTTTGCATATGCATTGTTTTTTTTTTAAACATACTTTTTATTAATTTTACAGAATACAAAAAAAAACAAAAAAAAACGGTACATACATAAACACCTTTTCCACCTCCTTCCTACCCACCCACATGGGTCCTCCCCTGCCACAGAAGTATCCCATGTATGTGAACAGTCAGAGATGTTCCATTTTATGCTTGGATTTCTGTCCTCCTCCCCCTCCCCTGACCCCAAAGCCCCCCCCTGCCACCAGGGAGCTCCAGCAAACCAGGGCAGTACGCAGGAGGCCATCCATCCAACCATCTATTGTCATACCAAAAAAAAAAGAGAAAAATAGAAATAGGAAAAAAGAAAAAAAAGAAAGGGCAAAAAAAGAGAAAAAAACAATACAAAACAGAAAATTTTTTCTTACATTCATGATTGTAAAACCATATTTTGTGGGCTTCCCCTCCCCCCCCCTTCCCCGGTTTTCATCCCTTTTTTATCATCTGCAACAGTTTCTTACTTTATAGAAATACACCTTTGTATCTTATACAACTTCAAATCACTGAAAAATCAAACTCCCATTTTATCTTCCCGTGCCTAATTTTTTCTCCCTCTATAAGCCTCCATATTTTCACATTTTCCAAAATCCATTCACTTTTAAAACTATAACTATTCTCAATTTAACCTTACATCCCCGATTACCGGCTCCACCCCCCCAATCCAGCAAATTCCATAATCAGCAGACCAGTTATAAACCTGTTAATCCATCCATGTAATCACAACATCACTTTCCCTTCACCCCACCCCCTGTTTACAGTCTTTTGCCATCCAGGCCACCATACAGGGCCCCTGAATTTCTTCTCTTCTCTGCATATTTTTTCCTTCTTCCCTGTGGGCGTTCTGGAGTTCCAATAATACCAATCGTGCCCCCCTCAAAAGCGGGGCACTCCATCCAACTTTTTGTAGAGTAAAGTCATCATTTTTTTCGTGGTGTGCTTCATTTTGTGTTAAATCATCACAGTCCTCATCTTCATCTTTTCCTTCCAAATCACAGTCATCATCATTGTCATTCTCACATTCATCTTTTTCAGTGTCAAAAGCTTCATCTCCTAAAAAATCATATTCTGCCATCACCATCTGAAATTTTTTCTGTAACTCTTGCCGTCGTGTCTCCTCTTGACATAGCTCTATTCTTGTTTCCCACATTAAGGTCAAAACAGACCGCTGGAACTCAGGGGAACACTTTTTTGTTGACATAATTCAATCCTGCCAAGGTCAAAACTTGTCACGTGGGGTGGAATATGATCACAGTTTATTTTCTCGACTCCATTTTAACAAGCTGGCTGCATTCTTCAAGTCTTATTAACAATAAAGTTCGAACTCACATTTCACAAACATTTAAACCAGAAAAGAAATTCCACAAAGTCCAGAAATACAAAATGAAATAAAAATTGACTCATAAATCCTGATCGACTCACTGGGTTGCCTGGGCTGCCGGCTCCCGAGGAAAAGAAAGATTTTTCTCAGTCTTTACCTCTTGCTGCAGGGCAGTCATAAACCACAGTCTCTCTCCCCTTCTCACCCTGCATCAAAGGGGAGATTCTCTTTGATGCCTTTGAGGGATCCTTTGAATTGCAAATCTTCTGTTTATGGCTTCGGGTTTCTATTTACTGTCTCTTTTGTTGCTGTGGGGGGGTGTGGCTTCCTCTTTTCTCCCCTCTCTCCCAGATCCAAATTGTTTTATAATCCAAATCGTGAGGTTACTTACAATCTTTTCCAATCGTTTTATTTTCGGAAGAATCCAGCGCTCTCCGCCTTCGGCTTGAAGCTTCTCCCTGCTAGAATAACGTTGCCGCTCAAAATGGCCCCCGCGACTTCTACCCTCCTCGCTCCGGAGCTCTTATTAGAGCTAACCGAAGAGTTGGGGAGTCCGGATTTGGGCTGTGCCGAGCAAATTGCCCCCGGGACGCCCTTCCCGAGGTTCTAAGGGGCGCAGCGTCGCTCTCGCTGCCCTCCCCACTCCTAGCAGGGACGGGCCGTCTCGGAGACGAGACGAGACCCCGCCGATCGGCGCTGGCGCTGAACCCGGAAGCCTTGCATATGCATTGTTATCTGCTCAGAGATCACCTTATAAAGGGCAAGATATAACTCTCATAAACCCTTTCTATTACCCAGAAACTGGAATAAACTACTACTGACACTTTATATTTTTTCCCTCTCCAAAATTAAAATTTCAATCAATTCCTCATGCAAGTTTGCTCCAACTTGGATGGGTTTTTAAGACACATATTTGAATTTTTGTGGGCTTTTAAGGTTTTGATGCCTTATCTCCAAAATCATGAGAGATAGAAACTTGTTTTCCCACACACACACTTTTTAAAAGCAAAAATCCTCCCCTTCCACACATGAAAGTCCAGATTCCATGTGGAATTCTGTCTGCCTGCCATGACCAGGGGAAAGAAGGCTCCCATTGTTTTTCCCCAGATTGATTGAAAAACTAAACAAGATCTGACTTAGCAACATTATTCCCCCCATTCCCCATTGCTCTCAACTTTCCCTGCAGTATTCTTCCCCCTGTTCTTCCACATAAGATTCAAACATCTAGCCCTTTTTCTGTTATTGTGCTCATTAAAGATTCCTTGGCACTTTTCCTGAGAGCAGGAATGTTAGCCCTGCTGGCCTGGCCAACCTCCAATATGAATAATGGCCTTCTCCCAAGCCCTTGCAGTGGAAGGGCATAGACTCTTTGCTTTCTTCACTGAACTGGTGGAGCAATCACAGGGTTGGCTTTAGATGCAAGAGCTAGGATGGCCAGCTACAGAATGCCAGGGACTGCTGTAATCTCCAGACATCCTTCAGGATGGTCTGTATCCATTTTTTTAAATGCTGCCTTTTAGGGGTAAGCTTTACGCTTATGTACTTGGGAGTAGACTGGTCATAATCAAGGGGGAGGGGGAGAAAAGAACATTAGAAGTCAGGCAGACTCTTTCAGAAGCCAGCTTGGATGGAAAAAGAAGTTGAAAGTGCCAGCAAGGGGAGATAGCCTGTTCTTGCTGATATGCTCTGGTATCTTATCTTCTCCCTTCCGTTTCCTCCAGGCAGTGGTTAAATGAGAGGAGCCAGGCCTTAAGTCACCCTGGAAATCAAACCTTGTTTCTATGTTTGGCTTCTGGTTGTAATGGTAGGGAGAAGGTGGCTACCAAGTTCCGCCCATGACTGCAAACATTGTGTTTCTGAGGAGAGGGAGAAAAGCTTGCTCCCACAATCTTCATTCCATCCACTCCCTAGCTGCAGGTTTTTTAGGGACCAGTGATGCTCGAGCATCTGTAAAAAAACGAAATTGTACCACCGGGCACTATATAAGAAATCCAAAAGAGAGATGTAGGACTCAAACTAAGATTCCAGACACTATTTTTACAACTTGAAAATGTTCCATATATCATTTTGAAATCTGACCTGCTTGCATTTTCTTCCCCATTTCTCTAGCTACTGCTGCTGCAGCTCCTTCAGAGAATAAAACATTTTCTAGCATCACCACAACCATTTCTGGAGGGAAAGCAACCACCGGGCAAGCAAAACCTGCAGGTCCTCTTGCCATTCAGCAGCC
Source organism: Zootoca vivipara (assembly GCF_965207765.1). Classification (NCBI taxonomy): domain Eukaryota; kingdom Metazoa; phylum Chordata; class Lepidosauria; order Squamata; family Lacertidae; genus Zootoca; species Zootoca vivipara. Next base: position 79,501,250 of record NC_142589.1, read on the forward strand.
AGTTCAGGTGGGATTGTTAAAGCAAGCTAATAATTCTTTGCAACAAAACATACCCATGCTAATAATTGCCTAGTGTTTATTTTTAGCACCAACAGTATGAGTCTTGCTTAAGCATTGTATTGATTATAGAATCACCACTGTCTCACATAGAAGGTTTATTAGCAGTAGATGACAATGAGCTATCACTCTTGGGGCCAGAACATCCATATGTACATCCATATATACATATTTATTTTTCAGTATGATATATAGTGAATTATTTATAGTTTTTGCCTAATTGACTAAGTAGTTAGTCATGATTATTGTTAGTAGTTAAACTTAAATAATTCCAACAGCGTAGTTTGAACTACTATCTACTTGCAATAGTATACATGTTGCTCTTTTGTGCTCTGCCATCTTTTTTTGTGATTTAGGAAAATAACCTAAAATATGTGTTTCCATACTCAGGGCTTTGCATCTTTAAATCTGCTTTAAATTTACATGGCTCTTTTAAAAATGCTGTAGTTATCCACATACCTAAGGGTTTGCAACTACAGCACTGAAGAATTCTGATACCTATCTCCACAAGCGTTGGCAATACTGTAACTGTTTGTGTTGCTACTAATTTCCTTTGTGTATCTGGTTCCAATTCATTACAATCCATCTGGTGTAAAGCTACCTTCTTGTTTCTTTGGCAGACCAAACCTGGAGTCATTAGCTCTATGTCAGGCCTGAATCTGGGGAAAGGTCCATTGCAGCTCCAGGTAGTTGGAAAGGGCTTGCCTCAACTCATGCCTTCAGCCCCTACCCAAATCCAGCAGCAGGTGAGCCTATGCACTAGCATGCTGCTTTTATTCATTCATTTAAATATTTTCGGCAAGCTGCTTCAGCCAAATCATATCCATTGAATCATTTCAGCCAAAATAAAAACCCCAGCAGCTCAAACCCATTGGATCTGGTGCTGTCCTCTGGGACAGTAGCCCTTGTCCTCTTTTGTGCAACATTCTGCAGAAATTTGGAGTGTGCTGTCATCCCTCCCTTCAGTCTCCTCAAAGCTAAACAGTCCTTCAGCCTTCCCTCCTATGACTTAGTATTCCATACTTCTAACCATCTTTTTAGTCCTTCTTTTGAACCTGTTCCAATTTGTCTAATGGCTCTAAGGATTTGCGAAATCTCCCATCACTTTCTATGAAGGTGATGCCTGATTAGCATTACCATATTATGAGCAGTATCTTTTCTTTTTTAAAATTATATTTATTTAAAAAAAATCGTTCGGCCGCCGAGGAGTAGCCATGGCGGAGCCAAAGGTGTTGGTGATTGATGGACGTGGCCACCTGCTGGGTCGTTTGGCTGCCATTGTGGCTAAGCAAGTCTTGCTGGGGCGCAAAGTGGTAGTCGTGCGATGCGAAGGGATCAACATATCTGGCAACTTCTACCGTAACAAACTGAAGTACCTTGCTTTCCTGCGTAAGCGTATGAACACCAACCCGTCCCGTGGTCCTTACCACTTCCGTGCCCCTAGCCGGATCTTCTGGAGGGCAGTGCGAGGAATGCTCCCACACAAGACCAAACGGGGTCAGGCTGCCTTGGAGAGGCTGAAGGTCTTTGATGGCATCCCCCCTCCTTACGATAAGCGCAAGAGGATGGTGGTCCCTGCAGCGCTGAAAGTGGTCCGCCTCAAGCCCACACGCAAGTTTGCCTATTTGGGTCGCCTTGCCCAATGAGGTTGGGTGGAAGTACCAAGCCATCACAGCTACCCTGGAGGAGAAGCGCAAGGCAAAGGCCAAGATTCATTACACAAAGAAGAAGCAACTGAAGAAACTTCAAAAGCAGGCAGAGAAAAATGTGGAGGGCATGATAGCAAAATATACAGACATCTTGAAACATTACGGCATTCTGGTTTAAATAAAACTATTCACAATAAATGATATAGCTTACAAAAAAAAAAATCAGCTCTGAGCAGCATTTTCACCAGAAGGCTGACCACCCTGGTCCCTTACAAGCAGGAGGTGCTTTTCTTTGTGGCATCAAATTCACCTGTTGCTCTTTGTTCTTATGTTGTTGTTTTTTCCTTACCAGTATGACGGCAAGCTTGGAAACCTGAAAAAGCCTCCTCCCATGCTACAGCCCAGCAAGGAAGCTTGGTGAGTCTCTACCAGAACCCCTCAACAAATATGCAGTCCTAAGAACAGAAGCAAAGCAGTGGAATGGTAGTGTTTATCAGGGAGGGGACCTGGATCTGGCCAGTGGGTTGAACCCAGAACTGGCCCACCCTCCACAAATCATATATATGGCTCTGCTCAGGAGCTCTAGCGTGGAACCAAATTTAAAAGACACTAAATGTAATCCCTGTGTGCGGAAGAACTTAGGTCGTTCCTCCGCACACGGGGATTACATTTAGTGTCTTTTAAATTTGGTTCCACGCTAGAGCTCCTGAGCCGAGCTAATATTTGCCCAAAGTGGGGTTTGCATTCAGTGTTGAATGCAAGTTTCGCTTTCGGCAGGAATTCTTGCAGCTTGAAAACTCAAGCTGGGATTGCAAAAGAATAAAGAAAGGATCCCTAGTGCACTTGCAGTGCAGTTTTAATTCTTCCTCTGAAGTTGAATCACCTGGTGTCATATGGCATCAGGTGATTTGACCGGTGGGTGACCCCACCGCCCTGTAAAAAGTGTTTTCGTACCCAGTCTTCACCTTGAGATCCCATGGCAGGTTATGACAGTGAAATCTACAATCATAGAACAAACATAACCATTACATATAAAAGCATTCCACATGGAGCAAAGTGGTACTGCTAGCTGGCATTTGATATCTGCTACGGGGCAGGTGAGCATGGGTGAGGGAGACAGACAACCTCATGGGCCAAATTAGCACCCCTGACCAGCTTAATCTTTTTTGCTGCTTCCTTTAGTTTTTTGGAACAGCTGCATAAACACCAAGGAGCAGTGCTGCATCCTGACTACAAAACCTCATTTCGGTCATTTGAAGACGCCTTACAGAGGCTCCTACCATACCACGTATATCAAGGAACATTGCCTTCTCCCCATGACTATCGGAAAGGTGAGTTTTGTCTGGGATTCTCCTGCATCAGATGCAAAGAGGTGGATTAACTTGTTTCCCATAGCTTGTCTGTTAATTGTCCAAGCATTAGCGCCCCCTTCTATTAAACCCCACTACTCTGTATCCTTACTGATGATCATAATCCTAAAAGTAAAAGCTAAGATAAAGTAAAAGCTAAGTTCCCAAAGTACTTCATGTGCATAAAGTCATAAAGTAATTGTTCTCCTGGAGGGCTCAGTACTGCCATACCTGCTATGCACACTGGATTGTGGGTGCTGTGAACTGGGTATCTTCTAGAGCAAGACCCATAGGGTTGCAGTGGGAATGAAGAAGAACATCTACTCCAGTTAAATCCAGAATCCTGAATTCCTAATAGGGTTAGTACACCTACCCTAAGCCACCCTTTTGCATTTTTATTTTTGTGTCTTTGATGCACGTTGCACATAGCTGTGCCATGTGGGTACCCATTTGTATATGCGGGTTTTAAACTTTCTAGATTGCTTCATGCATCTGATTAAAATAGGCCCTTGCCTGTGAAAATTCATTCCAAAATAAATTTGTCAGTCTTTCAGGTACTTTCTTTGCAGTTAAACAGAAATATGGCTACCATTTTAGAAATACTTACATTAGGGGAGGGGAGGAATGTTAGGGAGGAATGTGTGTATGTTGTCTGGAAGGAAGGAAGATCCCTTTTTCTCAGGCAAAGTGTTTCTCAAGAGGTATCAGAAGGAAATGTTTCAAAATTGATGAATGACTATCATAGATAGATAAAAGAGGATTTACTCTACTGGACTATTTTGAGGACAGGTTATAACAATGTATAAAAGTCATAGCAGAAATTGGTAATTGTGCAGGTGATGTGTAGGGAGAAGGGATGAATGTATTTTGAAATGATAGTTGGAAAAGTTATTTTATTGGGAGCAGCAGCAAAGAAAGGAGGAAAATAGAAGGGACATCTGGGGGGTGGGAAGTCAGCTTTCTAATTTGTATTCATTTGGTGACAATTTGTTAAAAATTATGGAAAATCAATAAAAATAATTGGCCGAAAAAGAGAGAAAGGCTTTTGCCAAACGTCCTAAGAGACAATCGTGGAGTATAAATGGACGGAAAATTGAGCAAGTCCATTGTATTAAATATCTAGGCATAGTATTCCACGATAAAGGGCTAAGGAAAGCCCACATAACACACATAGCGGCCGTAGCCCAAAAGTCCTCCTCAGCAATTTTAACTTTTTTAGGATCCAATGGTACACATTATATACCTGCAGCCCTAAAACTCTTTGAGGCAAAGGTGATGGCTCAATTACTCTACGTGGCTCAACTATGTGTTCCTCCACCAAATCTGACCCTACTTGAAAGGGTCCAGTCAAAGTTCATTAGAGCAGCTCTCCAAATGCCCACGTGCTTGTCAAATGCCAATCTGTGGCTAGAAACAGGTATAATCTGTGTGGAGGCCAGAGTCTGGATACAAGCTTATAACCTTTGGCTGAAAGTACATCTTAACCCACAGGGCCTGGCCCCGGTGGTACTGAGAGATAAACATCGATCCTCTTGGAGTAGGGCCATTGTAAACAAGATGTTGAGTATAGGTCTTCACCCAACCCATCTTATTTCTCGCGGTTACAATATAGCTAAGAATGTAATCAAGTAGAGGATAACAGACATTGAGAGACAAAACGACTTAAGTAATGTTCCTCTTTTTTTAACTTCGGAAGAACGGAGATACTTTCCACTCTCAGCTAGGTATCTAACTCAGCTCAAAGTACCATCTCTCAGAAGAGCATTCACCCTGGCTCGTTATCGCATTCTGCCATCCTCTGTACTGCATGGGAAGTTCAGACGGGTCCCTTTGGGTGAGAGACTATGCCCATGTAAATCCGGAGAAGTAGAGACTATTGAGCATGTGTTCTGCTGCTGCTGCTATTTTTATGAGGATTTACGGAATGAACTTATTTCTACGATACCGGTCGATTTTCCAGGATGCTCTGAAGAATTCTATATAAAATGGCTTCTCTCAGATACCAATACAACTGTCACAGCTGTGGTGGCAAAATTTTGTGCCAATGCTATTAAGATTCAGTCCACACAAATTGGTGGCACCCAAATCAATTCTTGATCTGAGCCAGAAAAGAACCTGATTTGCTGATGCATTAATTTACGTAGTGCAACAATTAACCAACCATATTGTACCTAATGGAATAATCATGACAAATCTCATCTAGTTTAAATTTTTAGAATATATTTTAAATTGTATTCTTGATTGATTTTATGTTTTTAATATGCTGTGGTGGTCATTGACCATAATAAATTATATCTAAAGAGAGAAAGAAATACTTACATTAGTGCATTACGAATATTCTCCAGTAGCAAGAAGAGTTTTCGTTACAGCTGGTCCCATTCACAGGAGGCAATCATATAACCACCCCCTCTCTCTCCCTCCCTCCCTCCATCCCTCCCCCCTCCCTTCCCTTCCTGTTCTGCTTCTTTCTAGTAGATGAAGAGTTTGAAATGGTGTCTACACAGTTGTTGAAACGCACACAAGCCATGTTGAACAAATACCGCCTGCTACTATTGGAGGAATCCCGGGTAAGAATTTTCTTCTCTAGCTTTCTCTTTCAATAGATAGTTTCCCAACAAGTATCCTGATCTAATCCTGGCCTTTGCCAGGAACACTCAGCCGGCTGATAACATGGTTGTGTTTGGGAAGAACTGTTGCAATCGTATGGTACACTCTGAGTTTGGTGTGCATTTTTTAAATTATTATTATAAATGAATATGTTGGGGAAGTGATCTTGTAGGAAAAGAAGAATAGGCAGGGATGTACATATGTGGCCAAAACCTCATTTTCTCCCAAAGAAACCAAGGTACTGTGCCTAGATGAGCTAATGCAAGTCAATACAAGACACCTGTATGGTTTATTTGCAAAGATTTGCCCAGTTTGTGTTATTTCTTCTGAACCAGATAGTTGAGACTTTGCAGAGTTTGGGTGGGAGATGCTTAGGAGAGGGGGGCACGTTGCAGGAGTAGACTGGTGGCAAAAAGAGGAGGTTGGGCAGGTCAAGGGGTTGTAAGGAAATGGGAGATTAAATGACTGATGGCAACAAGGAAGAGACTGGTGAAGGACACCTGGTCCTTGAATGCTGGAACATGAACAGAACTTGCATATTTTAAAATATGTATCTCCACTGCTATCTGGGCTAGAAGCCTCTTATGTGTCGGTTTACATGTGAATTTCCACTTGCACTCATCGGTGGAAAATGAGCAACTCTGTACAGTAGATTATACCAGTTCACCAGCTTGTTTAAATCCATATCAGTTCATTAAAAGACAAGTGGACAAGAGTGATTATTTTGCAGGTGGGAGATTGGAACCAGCCTCATCCTTGGAGCGTTGCATTAATCTGAATTTATTTTACGACACACATTAAACATAAAAATAATAATACATAATCAACACTAAAACTTACAAAAAAACAGAGAAATACAACTAAAACATTGTTACTTACAAAAATTTATACAAACAAATGAACATCAATATATATACCAGACTTCATTTCTTCTTTTCTTCCAATTGACTTCCTTCATCCTCAACATGATTCTCTTTTCATTTTTGGTAAACTATTTCCTTCTTAATTCCTTATTACCTCTTTTTCTTTCTATTTTTGACTTACATACCTGAATTTATTTTTCAGAGGTTAATCGAAACAAATCCAAGTATTAATTTGAGGGCACTGTTTTCTAAGATATTCTCTATATTTTCCCCAGTGTTTTTGAAATTTTTGTTTGGGCTGATCCCTGATAACTTCAGTCAATCTGGCCAATTCAATATAATCCAATAATTGATCTTGGCATTCTTTTTTTGTCTGTGTTCTTTCTTTTTTCCAATTTTTGGCAAATAATGTTCTCGCAGCCCCTGTTTTCTTTAGCTCCTCATACACTATATCCCAGAAGACCTTGATTTTATCACTGTCCACCACATATGTATGAGTGTCCCCCCCACCTGATTACACCTCCAACACAAATGTGATTGTTTCATCCTTGTCACAGCCTTATAAATGTACAGAAGCCAGTGCCCTGAGGAGCGTCAGTCTAAATGTCAACAGTGAGGGAGGCAGCAAAGGGAAGGAAGTTCCAAACAATATGTAGATTGGGAGGGGGGTTTCATGAGGCTCAGGTTGGCATTTCTTAAGTGCCTGCTTTGCCTTCCCCATGACACAATATTTTGTCCTCCATTGGCAGAGAGTCAGTCCTTCTGCAGAGATGGTGATGATCGATCGGATGTTCATACAGGAAGAAAAGACCACCTTATCTCTTGATAAACAGCTGGCAAAGGAGAAGCCAGGTGAGGAAAGATGCGTTTCATTTCTTTGTGTAGCTTGCTTATTCCAGTGTATGTGTTTCCTCCACTCCCTGCCCTCTGCTTTTGGGGAAATGCCAACTGTATTTCTCTTGTCAGTGACCTCCATGTCTGGCATTAAGGACTTCCAGGGCAGAGGACTGATTCCCAGGCAGACTTGACCTCCAATATTTCTCATCTCAGTTTGGATGATCATATCTCAGTTTAGTAAACCAACATATGAAAGTCTCTGGCACACATCCCCGTCTCTCCTCCCTTCACAGTGCATTTCTGCAAATGCAGAACCTGAAATGGGAGACTTTAGATATCAATGGTTTGAAGTTGGTTTAAGACTCAGAATTCCAAATGTAGTAACCAGAGTTTCCTGGTTCAGAAATAAAAAAATACGTGTGCTGCAAAGGTAAGAGAGAAGTGACTGGGTGCCCAGCCAAAAAGGCTTAAAGGTGTTATCCAAATGCATGATGTGTGGTCAGTGAGTATCCCACAGAGCAATTTTATCTGGCCCCCACTGATCCTACAAAGTTTTAATCACGGTATGGTAGAATGTTTTTTGAACCACCGTTTCCCTTGCACTCCATATCTGTGGGAATCTTACAAAAAACACATTTGTGGCCTCCTACCACCTGAGTGCATGCACTCCATATCTGCTCTGAGGCCAATATTATTTTAGAGAGTCGGCATTTGTGAGAAAGACTGGATTGGTCCAGCTTGTAATTGGAGAATACAGTGGCCCGTGACACTAAAGAAGTGGCCATCTCTAGGTTTACGTTGGCTGTTGTTAACTCAAGTCAGTGGTGGCGTGAGAAGACCTCAGTCTGTTTTTGTCTGAAATGGTGACACGTGTTGTTCTCTTGCAGATGAGTATGTTTCCTCATCTTCGCGGTCGCAGAGTTTTGCTTCTTCTCTGGCTCAGAGTGCTCTGCCCAGCAATGCCGCTCTGGCTTCTGAGAACCTGAAGGCACCTCCACTGCAGATGGCAACCCAGATCAACCCAACAAAACTGGTCATCAAGCACAGCGGAGGCTCTCCCTCTGTCACGTGGGCCAAGGCCTCTCCCTCATTAGATGGTGACGAGGATGCCATGCCCTCCAGGAGTAAGCCGCCCATCAAAACCTACGAAGCCCGGAGCCGGATTGGACTGAAACTGAAGATCAAACAGGAGGCGGGCCTTAGCAAAGTGGTTCACAACACTGCCTTGGACCCGGTTCACCAGACACCGCCGCCCATGTGCACAGTGATCAAAACAACTGACCAGCACTCGTCGGCTTCAGCCGTTGCCACCACCACTGCTGTCTCAACGGCGGGTCAAATGAATGGGACTGTTGATCATATCACAGCAGCTCCAGTGGAGAAAAAGCCCATTGTGACTTACTGCAGGCTTCCCCTCCGTAAGACATACAGGGAGAATGTGGACGCTTTTGTAGCGGATAAAGCCTCTGACACCTGCCTGAAAGAGAGCAGCCCAAAAGTTGATATGGTGCCAAGCACCCTCATCATCAAGCAGGACGGGGGCTCCAGGAGTGTCATTACTACCCGCAAAACTCACGAGAGCCCCTCCGTGGCTGGGGCAGAGAAGAGCCGGTCAGAGGAGGGTACCAAACATACCTTTTTCAACCGGAGTGATGCCCGTTCCCTCGTAATGCAAGAGAGCCCCACCCCTCCTAAGACCGACGATTCAACCAGTGGCCTTATGAAGGAATTGGCGGAGGTTGAGGATGAGTTTTATCACCGGATGATAAAAATCGAGCCACCTGACCATGGTTCTGCCTCTGAACTCACATGGGATGTGCCCCTGCCCCCAGCCAAACGTAGAAAGTCAGAGTCTTTTGATGTGGACAATGCCAGCTTCTCCAGCGACAGCCCCCCAGATGACTCACTCAATGAGCACCTACAGAGCGCCATTGATAGCATCCTGAATTTGCAGCAACCTCAAGCTGGGGGCCAGAACACCCGAGCACCCTCCTCTTCATACAACTCCTCCTCCTCCCCTTTCTCTTCCCCTGTCCACCGCACAGACACTTACCTTGCCCCCAATCACAATGGTGGCCTTGGAGCAAGGACGTTGAACAGATAACAGAAATCTATACCAAGCAGAGACTGTACAAAGAGAGCCAAGGACTGGAGCTGCTGCAGCTTCTGCTGGCTGGGAAACGGTTGGAAGCCAAGGTGCCACTTCCCAGAGACCTGATAGAATAGGGCTGATACCAGAAGGGAAGAGCGGGGATCTGGGGTGGGGCGGGCAGTGAGAATGTCCTACAGAGGCTTCGTCCATCCAAGTGTTTATATGATGGGTTTAGGTTGTTGTAAAGCTGCGGCTGGGTTTACAATATACTTGTCTCATCACATGCACCATTTTTAAAGAAGGAAGTTCAGCAAATGTGAGGCAGGCGGGTGGGGGTTGGATTGGGGGCCCATAGGTGGTAGTGTTGGCTGTGTGATATTTAGATTCTGTAACAAATTGCTAATTTGAATCTCTGATTATGATTGGGTTTTATTCCCCGCCCCAAATGCCACGCCTATATTTTGGACATTTTCACAAATCCCAAGCCAGAAGCCAGCGGGGAGGCCAAAGGAATGGGGCAGGGCAGGGGGACAGCTCCAGAGGAGTTGCCACAAGGGGCAATTTATGTAATTGATTTTGTGGGGTTTCTTAAGTTATTTTAAGTATAAACTGTCTGCTTTTTCTTTCCTTTTTTAACGTAAAAAATAGAATCTGAACAAAATGCAAAAAAAAGAAGAAAGGAGAAAAGATACAAACACTAATGGTTTAAACAAAGAAGTATGGATTGAGTTTACAAATAAGCCCTTATCAAAGAGGAAGCCAGTCCCTCCCCAGACATCCATGGGTCTGGTTAATGCAGTCAGGATGAGTGAAACTAGGAAAGTTCTGGCAAGAGGGTATACATTTCTCTCTAATGTCTTCCCCTCTCCCCCTTTTTTAAAAATAAACCAACCTGTCAACCTTTTGTCAAAAGAAATCTATTCAAGATGCCAGAGGTGTACAGTTGGTTGGGCATTCCCAAGATACGGGGGCATGGAACCCCAGCCAGGCATGGGCAGGAAGCCAAGCAAGTTTTCTCTTTGTCTTCTTTCCTCCTTTGCAGCAGCTGCCAAGTTTTCCTCTCTAGTTGCATCCTGTGGCTTCAGTTTCCTACCTTGGTTTCTCCCATTTCTAAAACCACAGCATTGCACCTCTCATCTATGCTCCTGCTACCTGCATGTAGACAAAAGTCATGTGATAGGATGAGAATCCTTTAGTGAAAACTGTCAGCATCTTCCTCTTGCTAGCTGCGGGATAAGATAGCAGTGTCTGGGGGCTTGTTAACGTAGCTCTGCTCAGTTCTCTCAGCTGTTGCATTTGTTGCGACTTTTGACTTGAGATCTCCCATTTTATTTTCTTGCCAGTGATTCTCATCTTGTCTGCTCTTTATTTCTACACCCCCAAAACAAAAATAATTATGTGTGCAGGATTTATGCAAGTGTTTGCAAGAAAGTCACATGCTGGTAGGGCAACCTTGCTTTCAGATCCTTAGATTACCCCTGGCTTTATTCACAGAAGAACAAAGAGCTAAGCATTCCCCACGTTACAGCATTGAGTTGTGTGGGAACAGAACAGCTAAGGTAGGACACGGTCCTTGGTTAGCCGCAGCTTGGCAAAGCTTAGACTTGATCACATGAGAGATTGATATGTGGAGAGTGGCATACAAAATAAGCAGTATGAGATCTGCCACCCCAAGTCTTCCAATCAAGACTCTCCCTTTTCCTTGACAGGTGGCAAGTGTCCTGATAGTATGCCCTGTTAGTATTCTTTAAAACTTGCACTGGACCTGAAAATACTGGATTTCTTGTCAGTGTGTCATCAGCATGATGGAATCTGCAGCTGCAACCTTCACGCACGGATTACTTCACTTTGGGCTCCTTCTTCTTCCACAACTAGCTTCCTTGTCCCTGCAGGACATTTTGCCACTTTGCTTAGGTGCCATCTCAGGCCTTTGGAAGTGCCACCTCTCTCGTTTCTCTCCTCTGGTGTATTAATGTTCTTTAGTGCTCTATAGAGATGAATGCTATTCCACCTGGAAGTGGTGCTGAATTGGCAAGTGCGTGGCCTGCTTGTTTAGGGGGTATCTCTTAGCCTGCTTCAGAGAGAGAACCAGGGACGTCTTCACTTCCTCCACTGCTGGATTGTGTGAGGAGAAAACTGCAAAAGAGGCTTGGAGGTGGGTTGTCAGCAGACAGTCTGAGTTAGCACAGAACCATTTGGCAGACAAGTTAGAAAGGGAGACTTGGCTTTTTAAAGAGCAAGGGTGATTGTTCATCAAATATTTTTGTGACTTGGTGTAGAAGCTTGTTGTAAACATTGTTAGGACTTGGCCCAGGTGGAAAACAGGGCATTGATGAGTAGAATTTGGTTATAAATTAGAGGTGTTGCTAACTCCAAAAAACTGGACCACTTCTCCCTTATTTGCAATCACACAACTTTATCCATGCTGTGGCTTAAACTGTGAAATAATGCTGCTTCTCCTTGTTGATGAGTTTTTCATAACTTGTGGGTTTATATACCCTTCCACTAAGGAAAGGTGATGAAAGCTTACTACATTTTTCCTGTTTTGAAGCTCTCCTTGATCCCAGCACAGGAACATGAGCCTGTACCAAAAGGTCAAAAATTTGTATTGTTTTGCATATGGGCCTCAAGAGTAAACATGAGCTAGAGTCCTTTGGGTTTTCAGATGGAACTGTCAGGGTACTCCATGGTATGTTGCAGATTACTCTGGTGTAATGATTCTTCCTAAATCCTGTTAAAACACAGTGTTGCAGTGCAGCTCCAGAAGGGCAGTGCTTGGTTTGATTCTCAAGGTCTTCAACCTTATGGGGTTTCCCCCCATTTAATTTGCACTCTTCCAGGCTAATCTGCAAGTGACAGACTGGATGCAAAAACAAATGCAGACCATACTTTCCTGCTTACAGGTGCCAAAACTCCCCTCTGGTTATGTCTGTGTCCTCACCACCATGCGTTAGAGACAGGTTCCTTCTGCCTTGAGCCTTCTGTATTATATCCAAGAGAGCATAAAAGTGGTGTGTGCACTTTTGCTCAGTCCACTGTGTGCAAACACAACGCATGTGAAGATAAGTTCTCCTAGAGTTCATAGCCTGCAGAGCCATACTATATCATTAGTATGTGTGTGTAGAAATCATCATGATTTTGCAAACAGGATAATTTTCTACATAATTGAGGGAGTGAGAGAGCACCCCCCCCAAAAAAAAATCACTATCCAGATTCAGAGCCTGCTTCATTATACAAGTACTCTACTGACTAAGGGAGTATAGCTGGTAAATAAAGAAAGGGGTAAAATTGTCTGTGTTCCTTCCTTTCCTGGCCCCCATTTCCTAAAGTTATGGTTTGGTTTTGTACTCTTCGCAGTCTTGAAAGTTTACTTTCCTCACTCTCATCCTGTCAGGGAGAAGGACTCTCCATTGTTGTTTCAGAGTTGAGTCAGAAACGCAACATATACTGTTGTGCTTTTAGCTCACCAGACTGTTGAGGGCATGTTTGGATTCCTGTTGAGTACAATTCAGTCATGAGAATCCAGTGCACACTGTAAATTTGCTTGTGTGTGCTCCTTTTGGCTACTGTAGGTCTCTCTTCTTCCCAGACTAGTTATGCTACCTAAAATTAAAGCAGACACACATACCCTAGCTTACAGCTTGCGAAGCAATGGGTGTGCTGCCAAAGAATTCTGCTTTCTTTATTCTTAAGCAGGGCCTGTATGCTCATTATTTTCAGAGTTGCCTATTAGCAAACAGCCAGCTTTATCAAACTACCAAAATTGGATTTCTTGCTCTGTGCCACTGCATCCCACATTCCCTGCTTGTAAAAAGAAATAAAAGAAAAGTCTTTCTTGACATCAAGATTCATATTAAATGCCTACTCTTTTGGCGGCTGTCCCACAGAGAAAACCAAGAGTCGGAAATAAGGCCCAGCAAGTCTGACTTGGGAGATAAGCTGTTTGTCCTTTTGTAATAGTGCCAAGTGATCTCCACTCAGCCATTGGCTATAAATCTTTAATTTTCCCTCTTCTCTCCTGAGACTTCTTTATTTCTTTCCAAGAAAAAAAAAGCTATGGTTCTGGTTTCCAGGAGTCGGGAATTTGCTGCAGCTGCCTTCCGAATTCCTTCACGCGCTCCTTTTCTACATTCCCCCATCTGCAAGCGGTCCTGAAACAAAGTCTCTTTGATAGTTTCCTCCCTGGTGTCTACCATCACCACCACCCTGTCCCTGACCAAACTCTGATGATAAATTGTCATGAAAAGTATTGAAAGGGTTTAAAAAGCAATTCTTGGGCAAGGGGCGGGGGGGGGCGGCTGCAGACACCAAAACTGTATGGATGCAGCAACTTTTCTAGTTTTTATCTTTAAAATGACAGGAAAATAAACACTTCTTTTGAGAATGTTTAGCTGCCATTCTGTTGCGTTGGAAATGCCGCTTTTAAAAAGGTGAAACTCTCCCCCAAACAGCTAAATGTGTATTCTTAAATCAGGGCCTTCAGAAGGATTTGGAACTCAGAACAGTGAAAACATCCTGGCTAGCTGTGTCTTTTGGCTACAGAAAAACTGGTGTTCTCAACTCTTTCTTTTGCTGATTCCCCCCCCCACTCCCCTGCAAAAACCAAACACAGTTAAGTGAGGCCTTAACATTATCAGTGTGCTTCTTTGATATATTCATTCTAAAAACGAGTGTATATGTGAGAAAGAGAGAGTTTGTCAGTGCTTGCAGAAACAACCTGGGCAATTTAGAGAAGTCAGTACGTCTGAGATAACTTCTTTCATAAGTAAAGATGAGGGAATAATTAGGATCTTGTCAGCAGCTGAATGGTCCAGCTCCCATGCAAGCTTTCTTAAAAGTATTACCGTATTTTTCCATCTATAAGACGCCCCCATGTATAAGACGACCCCTATTTTTGGGGACTCTGATTGAAGAAAATGGGGGGGAGATGGCCCCTGTATATAATATGCCCCCAAATTTTGGACATTATTTTTTAGGGGGGGAACCTAGTCTTATACACGGGAAAATGTGGTAGTTAGTTGGGGTTTCTGAGCGGTTTTGCCCCATCTCTCACTCTTTGCATTGTCTGTGCACTTGTGTGACTTGCTTTACTATTTCTTTTGCCTTTGCCTCATTCTCCCTTGGCTACTTGCTCCGATGAAGCTACTTGAGCATACAAATAATTTAATGTTTACCAGTTGCAAGGCATGCTTGGCAGCTATCTGTCAAAGTCTGTTATAGGATGTGTGGGTAGAGAGCTAGCTAGTATCTCTAGTATAACTATGGATAAAGAGACTGAATTCAGGCCTTTAAAATATAAATATATATATTATTTTCATTATTATCTTGCCTTACCATCACTCACACTTTTTGTCCAAGGGCAGAGAACTTGTGTAAACCCATCTGTAGATTTCTGTGTTGCATTTCTTCCCCCAGGCCTCTCTGTGCACACAGTACCGAATGTACCTGCAGACATTTTTTTCTTTCCTCTGGCTGGTTGTCCTTTTTAGCTGCATTTCAGCACCCCACTGCCCCTCCCCCCCAAAAAAAAAACAATAAGAGAGGGGAATACCAATAGTCCTACCCTAAAATGTTGTTACAGGGGAAGGCAGAAAATACTAGAGAATGTCACTATTGGTCCAAGCCTATTCTTTAGCATCAGTTCCTCTTCCTTTAAACTTTACTGTGTCTTGTGAAGTAGAGAAAAAAGTTTGTGTCTTAAAAATGCAGTTTACTGGAGAACTTTTTAGGGATA
The DNA here is from genome assembly GCF_965207765.1 of Zootoca vivipara. Taxonomy (NCBI): domain Eukaryota; kingdom Metazoa; phylum Chordata; class Lepidosauria; order Squamata; family Lacertidae; genus Zootoca; species Zootoca vivipara. The sequence goes on from NC_142589.1 coordinate 79,516,438, forward strand.
TAATTGAACCAAAAAGGGGATTTGAAGGTCTAAATTTCTCTCTCTCTTTTTTGTCTTTGACAAAGTGTGTTTCAAAACTCACCCCATCTTACCAATGGTGCAAATTGCTTAAGAAAACAGAATACCAGAGCCCCACTTCAGAGTGTTGTGTGTTCCACTGCACACAAGTGAATAGTGCCTCGTGCAGGAACTATTGTGTCCACACCAGAGTTTCCGCAAGGGGTTTCTGGATCAGGCTCCAGATTTTCTTTTAAGAGGATGCAGTTCCACTCAGAAAATAACCTGCACAGCTCCCATTCATATCAGTGGGGTATATGAGACTGTCTACGAAAACCGCATCAGAAGAAAGGCACTGTTCCTGTCTTATGCTTTGTAGCAGCCTGCCATCTAATTTCATTGCTCTTTTATTTAATTTTGGTTCTGTGTAAGGTGGCATTTTAAAACTTGCTTCTTGCAAGGAGAGAAAGCTTTGGGGGATATTCCAAAGCACGTGTCCACCCTCCTGCTCCACCCACCCCACCCCCCACTTAAAAGGGGTGCTCCATCGCAGAACATTAGCTACAGCCCTTTTAAGAGGAGGGCCAGGAGCAACCAGAACATGTTCACACTTTGTCACCCTGATCCAGATCCCTGTACGTACTCTGATGCACGCACAGCAGTCCTGCACACATGGGCTTTCCCAGCCAGAGTGCCATGGAATGCTCACTAACTTGCCTCCACTGAAGTAATAAAAAAAAGAGTTTCATCAGCTGCAAGAAGCTGCTGATTTGGGGGCAAACAAGTTCCTCCTCCATCATGTAGAGATGCTGGAGGAGTATCCCAAGCAGAAACAAAAACCAGGTTTGGTTCTGAAACACTACTTGCTGAAGCTTACAGTGCTCCCCACCTATAACCCCCTTGTTACCATAATGTGGGGAGGGGGAAAACATATATGGTTAGGAAGCAATAAGGGATGTTCTAACTCCCAGGCTGGTGGGGTTTTTCTTCTTTTTTATATATAAATATATATATAAAAATGTATATGAAATTGTTTGGCTTTTCGTTTAGTGTCCTTTTTTTCCTTCTTCTAAAAAGTGTGGATTTGGGATTGTTAGCTCATTTGGTCACCGCCTCTTCTCACTACAAAATAGTTAAGCAGGGAAATTCTTCCCTTCAGATTAAAGGTTGATAATACACACTGACACCCTCATTATTATCGGGAAGTATATATTACGACATCTTTTCCAGTATTTTTTTAAGCCAAGAGACCGTGCATTCTTGTTTCATAGCTGCAAAAGCGGAAGGGAAGTCCTGCGTCTCTTTCTGCGTGTTTAGATTTTCATGGAGGTATTTTTGGTTTTTAAGAGAGGGGTATTGGAGAAGAGAAGGAGAGATACAGATCGCTACTCTTAAGAACGTTCCAACTGCCCACTTCAAATCATTGCCAATTTAGGATTTAAATGGGCTTGAGAGGGTAATTCTGAAAGGTCATTTTCAAAATTGATGTAATTTCATTTAGGCCCATCCGAGTCCTTCAGCGTTTTCGATCCAAGACCAAATAACAGGAAGGCTTTCCAAATATGAGGAAGCAAAAAGTAATACCCCATTCATTTTTAGTATTAAAAAAAATAAATAACCAGTTTTTCTTTCCTCCCCCCTGCTGGTACCAGTTTGAACTTCATCACAGTTCAAAAACGAAATATAGTACTATAAAATAATTTTGTACTGTATTTATTGTGTATAACAATTTTTTAAAAGAATTATGTACATTTAGTACTTCTGTGTAAATTAAATTGCTCTTCTTTTTAAAAATGGTATAGGAATTGCTTTGGTTTTTCTTGAAAGACAGAGAAAAAAACCAGACTGGTGGGCTTTTGGGTTTTGTCTCCTGCTTGAGAATTACAAAAAGGGTCCAGAACCAGCCGTTTTGTGAGCCAATGTGAGATGAGAACCTCAGTTGGTCATGCTTGAGATAATGTGGGACACAGGAACATGTGTTGGGCATGGTGATCTGCTGGGATGGGAGGGGCAACAGCAGGGCAGAGCAAAATCTTCAATCAAGTGGAATATATTGTAGAAATTATTGCATCCAATAGTGAAAAGCTACATTGGAAATCCTAATATGGACTCAAGCTTTAGAAAGTCATGACAGAATCACAATGGACAGCTGTTTTTCTAAGATACTGCATTTATTTGGATTGCAGAATTCAAACTTTTCTGATGCAGAATCTGAGAAGCTTAATTAATATGGAAATATCTGTTGTGATTGTCCTGGCTATAATGATGTACAATTACCCCCGCCAATTATTATAGTAGTAGGCACATGAAAAAGCTTTTCAAAACCATACATTGCTTGACAGAATAACAACCGGCAGCTGTTTTTCTGAGGTGCTGTATTTATTTTGATTGCAGAATTCAAACTGAGAGGCTTAATTAACATGGAAATAAGTATTAATAGCCCTCTTTATAATGAAGCACAATCACCCCACTGATTAGGAGACCTACGGTAGTAGGAAACAGCTGAGTCCATTCTTCTGAATTAACAGGAGTTGATGAGTTCCATCCACTGAAAGGCAGGTGAGCTTTTATTTCACATTTGGATTGTGCTTTTAGTTTCACACAGCAGATAGTTGCAAAGGTTACAACAGAGCAGGGGCATGGAGGAAGGATGGAGGAAAAAGGCAATCTCAAATCTGTATTCCTGTTTTTTTTCCCTCCTTCTGACACAACAACACTAACACTTCTTGTTTCCCTCATTGCCGGGCCCCTGAGATATGCAATGTCTCTCCACTAGATCTGTCAAAGGCCAGGCATTCCATTTGGGTACATTTTGTTTCCAGTTCAAAAGCAGCCGTGCCAACCACCAATATGCTGTTCAGAGGCCCAGCAAAGAGAGTGGTAAGGGGTGGCACAGCTGGGTTGGGCCAGGAGGGGTCCTTCTCAATTCCTGGTGCCTTTGCCCAGTGCCTGGACTGTTTGGCTTGATGGAGGCACTAATACTGCAGTGGCCTATTTTACAGAGCAGAATGAAAATGGGACACTTCCACCTGCCAAATTTCTGCAAATGGAGTTGTCCTTTTGAGGAGCAGATGTGTTTTAATAAATTATTGTTTTATTTTACTAGAACATTATTGCACTCTTTTCCTGTGCTCCTACTGTTTGTACCGGACTACTAAAGGAGAAGAAACTATGGGCCAAGGCATCATCATCTAATGAGATAACAACCCTATCTACTTGTTCTCAAATCATTTTGCAATGTAATGAAATAGAGCAATAGCTGAAACAGCTCCATTCTAAAGTTTCCACTTCACTTTTATCTGATAACTTCTTTGGGTCTTGTAGGCCTCGAGGGGCAGGTGTGATATCCGTGGTTCCTAGCTCTAGGAATTCTTTGGGTTGGAGCTTGTTGGGGAGGCACTGGGGAAAGCAGACTACAAAAAGTCCACTCCCCAGCCAGCCTGCTGCTGGTGCTGCCTCCCTGCAGTCGCCCCAGAAGAATAGCTCCTATGATCCAAAGGTGTATTACCAACTCTAGTAACATCAGGTGAGACAATTCTAATTGGACAGGGGGTCCAGTGTCACCTGTGGGCTTACACTTCCAGTCCCACATGAGGACAGGTATGACGTTGGTCCTTGTGGCTGGTGGGCAAACCAAAGACTGAAGGTCAGCAGGACCCAGTATAAATAGAAGGAATCTTACTTTGACCAGTCGAGAGAGCAGTGCCTTCCTATTAGCAAGCTTAGGGGCCCTTGGTTAAAACCACAACAACCACAACACATGGTTTTATCCGCCCCTGAACAAGACCTGGTCTTAACTGCAGCGGGAAAACTACAGGAGCCAAGATGATAGGAATGGATTAAAGCAGGCATCCCCAAACTGCGGCCCTCCAGATGTTTTGGCCTACAACTCCCATGATCCCTAGCTAACAGGACCAGTGGTCAGGGATGATGGGAATTGTAGTCCAAAACATCTGGAGGGCCGAAGTTTGGGGATGCCTGGATTAAAGGAACATAAAAGGATCTCAGACTTCTTGGTTCTGTTTGAAATTCTCCATAATGACGACCATAGTGATTTAAGCGAGAGCCTGGTATTAAAAGTGCCATCCTTCCCCACCTCCAGAAGTGCTTTTATGTGGGAGAGGGGTCACTTGAGTTCAATGACTACCTTATTCATTTAATGGGAGACATCTCTGCCTGAAACCTAGAGAGCTGTGGCCTGCCTGTAAATTTTCCGAGCTAGATGAATCCATTGTCTTGAAACAAAATTTAAAAATTCCTTCCAGTAATACCTTAGAGACAGTCAACTAAGTTTGTCATTGGTATGAGCTTTCGTGTGCATGCACACTTCTTCAGATACACTGAAACAGAAGTCACCAGACCCTTATATATAGTGAGAGGGTGGGGAGGGGTATTACTCAGAAGGGTGGTGGGAATGGGTGATTGGCTGATAGGTGTGGTAAACCTGTTGATGACTGTTAACAACTGCAATTGCTCTTACAGGAAAAAGCAAGGGGTGAGATGGCTAAAAATAGCTTTATCTGTATAATGAGATAAGAATCCAATGTCTCTATTCAGACCAGGTCTCTCCATGGTTTTATGTTTGGTCATAAGTTGCAATTCAGCAACTTCTCTTTGCTGTCTCTCTTCTCTGTCTTGACTCATTCCTATACAGCTTTGTAGGTTATACAAAAGTAGGATGACACAGGGATCCTCCTGCTGCCTCGCCCCCTCTGCCCACCCCTCAGACTCCTGCCTTCCCTGAAACTACTAAGCTCAGGGGAAACAGCAGTTAAAAGTGCAAAGTGCTGGTGCACAATTACTGATTACTCAAAATCCGCTACACCCTTTGCTTATTGAAATCCAGCAGGAATTGCTCACAAACTCATCTGCATCTGCGGCCATGAGGCCTTCGGCTACATGACTGGACCCATCAAGGCAGCCGACAGTCTCTTAGTTGCAGTCGCACAGCTTCCACTGCCACCAAACAGCCTCCCCAGCTGCTGCTGATTTGAGCCACCCACATCCAGGGCAAGAGTCCAGCTGCCACTAGGGTGATCTGAGGCCACTTCCTTCCTCATCCACCAGCCCTAAAGCAGCATGGGACTTGTTTTACTATATGGACATCAGTTTCTATTCTGGGTGCCTGCAGGATGCAGTTTCTATTCTGCAGGTGCCTGCCTTCTCTGTGTTGGTCAGCCACCCAGGCTAGAAAGAAGTAAAGCAGATCAAAAGGGATTCATGCCAATCAGCACAATATGGTGGCTCCCTTTAACCCAACCTATATATTTCACATGACTTCATTCCCGGTTCTGCAGTGGAGGCAAACTTTCTACCTTCACACAACTTTTCTACAGGAAGCTAAGACTGTAAAAACCTGCTGGATCAGGCCCAAAGCCCATGTTGTCCAGTATCCTATTCTTACAGTGGCCAACCAGGTGCCTATAAGAGAAACCCACAAGCAGGATCTGAATGCCATAGTTCTCTCCTCACTTGTGATTCCCAGAAACAGGATTCAGAGGCCTAGTGTCTCCATCAATCTTTGGCTAGTAGCCATAGATAGTCTTATCCCCCCACCAGTGCCTCTTCTAGCCGTGAACACAATGATTTAACTATGTACTGTATGAAGAAACATTATCTTGTCTACCAAGGAACTCTGTGTGTGGCTGCAGAAGATGATGGGGAATGAAGGGATCTCAGGGTACATGCTCAGTTACCACTGGGTATTGTGACCAGAGCTGTTGGGTCTTACTGCTGTCTTGCTTTAACGGAGAGTGAGACTTGCATCGCACTCAATACTCACCTCCAGCTGCCCATTGCCAGGGATGATGAGTATTCATAGGCAAGAAGATTTCAAAAGAAAAGTTTTAGTTACAGGTAGGTAGCCGTGTTGGTCTGACGTAGTCAAAACAAAATTTAAAAAATCCTTCCAGTAGCACCTTAGAGACCAACTAAGTTTGTCATAGGTATGAGCTTTCGTGTGCATGCACACTTCTTCAGATACAAGATACACTGAAACAGAAGTCACATAGGGTCTGGTGACTTCTGTTTCAGTGTATCTGAAGAAGTGTGCATGCACACAAAAGCTCATACCTATGACAAACTTAGTTGGTCTTTAAGGTGCTACTGAAAGAAAAGTTTGTGAGTCAGCTGTATTAGTCACAATACTATACTCAATAAATCTCTCAAAGGCTTAAAAATATATATGGAGGAGATACCAATAAGTTACATTTGGCTTACACAATGTTTATTAAGTAGATTTTACTGTGTAGACTTGTAATTGCCTGGTATATTAGTAGAGACATTTTGAATTTATAGTTTGCCAATGAAAAAATCATTTACCTCGTTAAAGGTTAAAAGTTAGGCGTTGTCTTTTGGAGGCAGTGTTTCAACCTGACAGTAGCTTAAATGTATCTGTAGAGACAACCTGATGTTACTCTAACCCTTACCAAACAAATGTTGCTAACTCTTTGGAGTTTCCTGCATATTTTGGAACTTCCTTTGAAGTGGATATAGATCAGGGGTCAGCAAACTTTTTCAGCAGGGGGCCGGTCCACTGTCCCTCAGACCTTGTGAGGGGCCGGACTATATTTTGAAAAACTAATAATGAATTCCTATGCCCCACAAATAACCCAGAGATGCATTTTAAATAAAAGGACACATTCTACTCGTGTAAAAACACCAGGCAGCCCCCACAAATAACCCAGAGATGCATTTTAAATAAAAGGACACCTTCTACTCATGTAAAAACACACTGATTCCCGGACTGTCCATGGGCCGGATTTAGAAGGTGATTGGGCCAGATCTGGCCCCTGGGCCTTTGTTTGCCTACCCATAATATAGATAGTGGGCAGAAAAAATGTTCCTAATTTTCACTTTAAGTTATCTATATACAGCTTTCCAGTCAGATCAGAGAAAAGCAGCTTATATAAAATTATTCCAACAATGAGCATCAGTAAACATGTTACAATAAAACAGGTAAATCTCTGAACTTCATCACAAATCAAAACCAAAATATTGTAATATAAAATAATTTTGTACCTTATTGACAGTTGTGATAAGAATGTACATTTCATAGAATTGTAGAGTTGGAAGGGACCACGAGGGTCATCTACTCCAACCCCCTGCAATGCAGACATCTTTAGCACAACATGGGGCTCGAACCCACAACCCTGGCATTAACTGTCTCATGCTCATTTTATACTTAAATGCAAATTAAAATGGTATTCTTTTCAGCTATAAATAAGGTGTAGACCAAAAGTTTCATTTTAACTACATACATTATAGAATTAAAATGGCTAAATATTTCACTGCGGTGCTTGATTTATTCTGATTGCGGAACTTGAAACGTTCAATGAATGTCAAAGTATCTTTTGATGCCTCTGGGCATAATGAATCGCGATCATCCATGGATGAAGAGTGGGAGATGGCTGAATCAGGTGGACATGACAAGATCCATCCACTGAAAGGCAGAAATGAAATCAGGTGAGTTTTAATTCCCCACTTGGTTTGGTCTACAATATAGTAGACAGTTGCAGATGTTATAAGGAGGACAGAGGGCTTGGACAAGCCACAGAGTTAATTTTAAAACTGGGTAGCGTAGTGAGCTACATCAAAAACTCATGTGAAAACTACCCATGTTGCTCAGAGCTCTCATTATTACTTACACTGCTTGGGAGAGGTTATCTTCATAGATAAGAGAGAGGGAAATATTTATTCCTACACAGCCTGTACTCATTTTGAGCTGTCATTGACTATGATACTCTATGGCAGGGATGGGGAACCTGTAGCCCCACAGATGCTTTTGGACTACAAATCTGTCAGGCTCCATGGACTCAGCTCCCTCCCCCTCTTTGGCAGTATATATAAGCAGAACAAAGTGAAATGAGTCTCTTACCATTTATAGTTACAGGCAGGTAGAAGTGTTGGTCTGCTGTAGTCGAAACAAAATAAAAGAATTCCTTCCAGTAGCACCTTAGAGACCAACTAAGTTTGTTATTTGGTATGAGCTTTCATGTGCATCTGAATAAGTGTGCATGCACACGAAAACTCATACCAATAACAAACGTAGTTGTTCTCTAAGGTGCTACTGGAAGGAATTCTTTTATTTTGTTTCTTACCATTTATAGTTTTTAATGATCACAGGGAGAGAACAAAGAATCCATTCCTCGGAATGAAGGTGCTCCCAATTAAGGGTTCCACCCACGTCCCCTCTAGTCACCCACGTCACTTCCGTGTCTTGCAACCTGATCTGGCAACCACTGCTGTGCTTCCTGTGCTGCCACCTTATCTGCTCTCCTTTACCTTGGGCTGATTGGATGGATGCTTTCCAGCAATATTGAGTCTGTTAACTCTCCCCCAGTTCTTCTTCCCCTAGCTGTTCACCACCCAGTTCTTCCCAGCTTCTGTCTTCCAAACTATGTCCCTCTGCAAACCACTGTTCCAAATCTAGACTGTCCTCCTGTTCCTAGGAAGATTCATGATCCTGATCAGGAGCAGGGGGAGGGGGAGGGGGAGGCTCCCACCATTCCTGCTCAGAGCAGCCCTCCTCAGCACAGTCCCTGTCAAAATCTCATCACCCCTGATCAGTGGCTATGATGGGAGTTCAACAACATCTGGAAAGTCACTGGTGAGCCAAATCCTGCCTTAAAAACTCCTAAGATACTGACTGGAGGGTTTAGTGACAGGAGATGCTTTTCCTAACTATAATCCACCCACTTCAAAATACTGCAACCTGTTAGTGGCTTGAGCAGTTTAACATCCATTTCTACCCTCTGTTTTCAGCCCTTGAACCCTTGAACCCCTACACTACATTAGCTCGATTAGACTTTGTTTGCTTCTTCTGCAACTCTAGAGGGGCTGGGAGCTGGGGGCACTGTTATACAGTGGTTCCGCTCCTTCCTCCTGGGCCATGTTCAGAAAATGGTGGAAGGGGGGGTGAGTGTTCAGACCCCTGGGCTCTCACTTGTGGGGTGCCTCAGGGTCTGTCCTCTCCCCCATACTATTCAACATCTACATGCAGCTGCTGGGAGAGATCATCAGGGGGTTTGGGCTGGGTGTTCATCAGTATGCGGATGATACCCAGCTCTACCTCTCTTTTAAATCAGAACCAGTGAAGGCGGTGAAGGTCCTGTGTGAGTGCCTGGAGGCGGTTGGAGGATGGATGGCGGCTAACAGATTGAGGTTGAATCCTGACAAGACAGAAGTACTGTTTGTGGGGGACAGGAGGCGGGCGGGTGTGGAGGACTCCCTGGTCCTGAATGGGGTAACTGTGCCCCTGAAGGACCAGGTGCGCAGCCTAGGAGTCATTTTGGACTCACAGCTGTCCATGGAGCCACAGGTTAATTCTGTGTCCTGGGCGGCTGTCTACCAGCTCCATCTGGTACGCAGGCTGAGACCCTACCTGCCCGCAGAGTGGTGCATGCTCTAGTTATCTCCCGTCTGGACTACTGCAATGCGCTCTACGTGGGGCTACCTTTGAAGGTGACCCGAAAACTGCAATTAATCCAGAATGCGGCAGCTAGACTAGTGACTGGGAGTGGCCGCCGGGACCACATAACACCGGTCCTGAGAGATCATCACTGGCTCCCAGTACGTTTCCGAGCACAATTCAAAGTGTTGGTAAAGGTAAAGGTAAAGGGACCCCTGACCATTAGGTCCAGTCGTGACCGACTCTGGGGTTGCGCGCTCATCTCGCATTATTGGCCGAGGGAGCCGGCGTATAGCTTCCAGGTCATGTGGCCAGCATGACAAAGCTGCTTCTGGCAAACCAGAGCAGCACATGGAAACGCCGTTTACCTTCCCGCTGTAGCGGTTCCTATTTATCTACTTGCATTTTGACGTGCTTTCGAACTGCTAGGTTGGCAGGAGCTGGGACCAAGCAACGGGAGCTCACCCCGTCACAGGGATTCGAACCGCCGACCTTCTGATCAGCAAGCCCTAGGCTCAGTGGTTTAACCACAGCGCCACCTGGGTCCTGAGAGATCATCACTGGCTCCCAGTACGTTTCCGAGCACAATTCAAAGTGTTGGTACTGACCTTTAAAGCCCTAAATGGCCTCGGTCCTGTATACCTGAAGGAGCGTCTCCACCCCCACCATTCAGCCCGGACACTGAGATCCAGCACCGAGGGCCTTCTGGCGGTTCCCTCATTGTGAGAAGTGAGGTTACAGGGAACCAGGCAGAGGGCCTTCTCGGTAGTGGCACCCGTCCTGTGGAATGCCCTCCCAGCAGATGTCAAGGCAATAAGTAACTATTTTCCTTTTAGAAGACAACTGAAGGCGGCCCTGTTTAGGGAAGTTTTTAATGTTTAATGCTGTACTGTTTTAGTATTCAGTTGGAAGCTGGGGAAACCCAGCCAGATGGGCGGGGTATAAATAAATTATTATTATTATTATTATTATTATTATTATTATTATTATTATTATTATTATTATATGTGCAGAGGAATAAGATGCCCCAAACTACTTGCTGGGTCCCCCACCCTGAACTTTTTAGGCAGCCAAGAGCAGGACTTTCCTTCTCTTTAAACTCGGCGCCACCTTGGAGTTCAACCAATCACTGCTCCTCTGCATCCTGTCTCCCTCCTTCCCCCAACCCATCGCTATTACGCATGCTCTGTGTCGCCAATAGACAATATTAAAATACCCTAAAAGGTCCAGTCTTCATAAATCTGTAAAAAGTTCGGTTCCCATTCGCCATCGATGTTCTCCGCCATGTGCGGGGAAAAACTGGTAGAAATAGCTATAGTGGAGTAAGGTTTAAGAGGTAGGGGAGAGAGAAATCAGCAGGCAGAAGTGCAGTGCTTTCAAATAATCACTATGCGCCGAGGACCATTTTGTTGTTGTTGTTCGATTTAAAAATAAAAAATAAAATACTATTCCCACATTGGCCCGCACGCTGAAAAAGCCGACTGAGAGCAGGAAGTGAGGGCCGCCCAGACGGAGGAAACTCGTGGGCTTTCCTCTTGGACGGGAAACCTTTGCCGCATGCGCCGTGCAGTCGGGCGGCTTGCTCTTTCCCGTCAGCCAGAAGTTCAACAGGTACAGCAGCCGGCATGGGTGGCAATTTGTTTTTGAGGCCTGGGAAGAATGGTGCGCTACAGCAACCCTTCCTCTGCTTGCAGTGCACTTCACTGGTTTCCATCTGGGATTCCTCTTGGCTTGTCTGCGCTCGGGAAAAAAGCTATGAGTAGCCTCATTCCTACCCGTTTGCATGGATGTCTTCTTTGTGAAGTTCTGTTAAACTCGCGAGGCAAATTGGATCTTTCTTACCCCTCTAAAAAGCTTTATTGTTTAATTAGTTTCTCTCCTTTCCTTAAAAGAGCTCAGGGTGGTGTACGTGGTTCTCTCCTCTTCTCATTTCATCCGCACTAGCACGATCCTAGGTTTGATTGCTAGTGACCTCTTAACAGTGTACACATGTGCATATCGCGGTGCTGATGGGTGGGGAGAAACCTTTCAACTTTGATCATTTCAAGCAAGATTGTATTTAAAAACTATATGAGGTTCTGAAGCATCAATTTTTAAACTGCAAAACTACAGATTTTCCTAACAGCAGTTGCTCTAATCCAGGCATCCCCAACCTGCGCCCTCCATATGTTTTGGCCTACAATTCCCATGATCCCTAGCTAACAGGACCAGTGGTTAGGGATGGTGGGAATTGTAGTCTAAAACATCTGGAGGGCTGAAGGTTGGGGGTGCCTGCTCTAATCTTTGTGAGGCTTTATAGCTTTCCTGAAACCAAGCATTTATAAACAAAGACAAGTTTGGTCAAAAATGTTTATGCAGTGTATTCTTGGATGCTAGGCTGTACATTGCTTGGTGCCAATGGTACTTGTACAAAGCTGTATTTCATGCAGTTATAATACACTAAAGTGCACTTTTGTTTTGTGGTCAGAAAGCCTTGAGAACCTCATCGGGTGCTGCTGAGGAGTACATTTGATCCACAGGTGAACATGTCTAATTTGGAAATGCAAGGTACTGGAGAATTTTTTTTCTGTTTGATCTTAAGAGTACTACCTGGACTAGCCTTCATCAACCAGGTGCACTCCAGATGTTTAGAACTACAGCTTTTATTGGCCCCAGTCAGCATGGCCAATAGCCAAGAGTGATTGGGAACCTGGTTGGGAACACTTTCAATAGGGTTGCCAGACTCAATAGTGGACAGGACTTCTGTGCCTTTAATTGCCCTGCTTTCTTTTGAGTCTGGAAACCTTAAAGAGAAACCAGCAGACCCTTTGTTTAATTTCCAAGCAAAGGGTCTGCTGGTTTCTCTTTAAGGTTTCCAGACTCAAAAGAGAGCAGGGCAATTAAAGGCACAGAAGTCCTGTCCACTATTGAGTCTGGCAACCCTAACTTTCAAAGATAGGAACAGCATAAATTTATACAAATGGAATATCTGCAGATGTTATTCTTGGACTGTAGTTACCAGTGACAGCTAAACTACAGTGCTACATCATCATCATCATCATCATCATCATCATCATTTTTTATTTGTATGCCGCCTTTCCACAGTTAAAAACAATGCTCAAGGCGGCTTACAACATGACAAGATTTACATAATTGCAAAAGTCATAAACAATAAAAAAACCACATAAAAAAATTCACAACCAAATGGAAAACAATTTCCATATAAATCAAAATCTAAAACTAAGAATACAGCATTAATATCACGGATTAAAATGACATAGGTAAAAAATAGCAGCAATTTAAACCAAAAACAAAACAAAAGAGAGCCCATCAGGCCCCGCCCTGGGCCAGGTGGTGAGTGGCAGGACTGGGGCCCTCAGGAAAGCATATGTTTCATGCTTCAAATGTGTTTTTAAGTTATGTAAAGCACATTTGAAGCACATGCTTTCCTGTAGCACTGTAGTTTAGTGGTTACTGGTAGCTACGGTATGAGGGGTGAACTACAGTGCCCATAATTCTTTGAGCGTGTGTGTGTGTTTAGAACAGGCATCCCCAAACTTCGGCCCTCCAGATGTTTTGGACTACAATTCCCATCTTGCCCAACCACTGGTCTGGCCCCCCACAAGGTTTGAGGCACAGTGGACCGCCCCCCTGCTGAAAAAGTTTGCTGACCCCTGGTTTACACAGCCTCCTTTCCAGTTATGTCCAAGGGAGAAGGTTTTTCTTTAGTCTATTGAAACCTTACTCTGTTATGGTAAGGTTACCAGACGTCCCCGTTTCCCAGGGACAGCCCCCAGATTTACAAATCAGTCCCCTGACAAAATCCATCCCTGGAATGTCCCTGGGTTTAATTTAATGTCCCCGAATTTATATTTTGAGTGTTCTAGATTTATAAGATACAGTAACTGTAAATTACTCCTACATGGCATTCTCTTTGGAAGGAAACAACTCATTCTTGAGTTTCCTTCTCTTTGGAATTAGTATGGAATGAATGTTGTGTGATTGCTTCAACAGCACAAGACATATCAATATGTATATCAAAGTGTGATTGGCTAGCTGCTATCACATGGTTTTCTCTCGAAATGTGATTGGCTCTCTGCCAACTCGCACATGTTTTCACATCTCACTTCCGTTTTCCTCTTCTTCTTTCATTCTGTTGCTTTTTCCAGTGTTGAGTGTTCGTTTTTAGCAGTATCGGCAGTCTTTTAACATCCACGTGTACTTTTTGTAATTTATATTGTAGTTATTGAAGCTAATAAGACGTCGAAGAAACGAAAATGTGTGGTTACTGATTTGATACTAAAGGATTTTCCATTTATCAGAAGAGGCGTGAAGGAACATTCTGCATTTTGTTCACTATGTGAAGTAACTTTTACTGTTGGAAGTGGCGGGCGGACCTCAGTCGTTGAACATGTTGCAACTAAAAGACACAAAAGCTCCTTGATTCGGGAAAGTAGAAACACAAAGAAGGTATCAGCATACTTGAAGACAATTGTGCCGTATCAAAGTGAAATAAACATTGCCCTTCAAGAAGGAACTTTCGCATTTCATACCGTGAGGCATAACCACAGTTTCAAGTCTATGGACTGCCCTTCCAGCTTGATTAAGAAATTCATGTGTTCCAGAACAAAAGTTGAAGCCATTGTCAAACACGTGATTGCTCCCTGGGCGATTGCTGAAGCTGTAGAAGAAAGCAGTCGTGCTTCTTTTGTAACTATACTTCTAGATGCTTCAAATCATTGTAATACAAAATTACTACCAATTATTGTTCGCTACGTACATGTGAATGCTGAGAAAGCTGTATCCATCCGTAATAAACTTGTGGACTTTGTTCAAATTGCAGGGGAAACAGCTGAAATAATATACACAGCTTCATTTCAAACAATCAAGGATCTTGGTTTGGAGCGTAAAGTGGTAGCGGTTTGAGCAGACAATACAAACACTAACTTTGGTGGTCTGAAGAGGAAAGGTTCAAACAATGTCCTCACCAAAATGAAAGAAGGTTTGGGAAAGAATATTCTCGGCTTGGGATGTAATGCTCATATGATACATAACAGTGCGCATTCTGCAATAAATTCAATCCCTGTTGATGTTGAAGGGCTTGTAGTAAAGATTTTTGGTTATTTTCACATATTTGCAGTGAGAGTAGAACCTCTAAAAGAGTTTTGCGAGTTTGTAGGACAGGAATACAAGAATATTCTTAGCTATAGTAATGTCAGATGGCTTTCGCTGCTACCAGCCATCAGAAGGATCTGTGAAATATATGCTGCCTTGAAATCCTTCTTTCTGTCTGAGGAGAAATGTCCAGCCATGCTGAAAAAGTGGTTCAGTGATCCTTGCACCTATTTATGGATGAATTTTGTTGCCTCAACTTTGCCACTTTTCCGTGATTCTATACTCCAAGCCGAAGGAGAGGCAGTAACAGCAGTGGAATCTTGCATGATTCTCAACAGTTTGATTCAGAAACTTCAGGCTAGGAATGATGACAAGTTTATTCCCCTCTCAGTGAGGAAACTTTTGCCATCTCTTGAAGAAGAAGGTTCCTGCACGCAGGAAGAATTTCTCACCATATCAAGAGACTTCTACACTACTGCTATTGAATACCTAAATGCTTGGAGCTCCCACTCGGAAGATATTAGGTGTATGGAGTGCATTTTGCTTAGGACTTTTCCACAGAGAGAAAACTTTGAAGAGTGTCTCCAATATTTTTCATCAAGAGTCGAAGGAGTTGATCTAAGTGAAGATCATTTATTTGATGAAATTTCTTCTTTGAAAGAATATGTATCAAAAGAAAAGATAACTAAATGGAATGAAGATGGTGCTGATGTGTGTTCAAGATGGAGCGACATTTTCTCATTCTTCTGTCAGAAGATGATGCCCTTTCCACAGCTGCAAAGGTTGGTTCAACTCTGTCTCTGTCTACCAGGAAGCAATGCTGCAGTGGAGAGAGTGTTTTCTTCCATGAACATGATGTGGACATCTCAGAGATCAAGACTTGATATTGACACTATCAAAGCTATGTTAGTGGTCCAGAGTAACTTTGCCATGGATTGCCAAGAATTTGCAACAAAACTGGAGTCAAGACGAGATCTTCTCAGCAAGGTGCACTCTTCGGAACAATACAACTAGTTAAGAACAAAGGTAACTCTTCAATTTCATTAATGTGGTTGTTTTAATGTATTACCTTAGTAATAAAGGCAAACTTCCTATCAAGCTATCATTCCGGCTGAAGTTGAAAAGTGCCCCCGGATTCATTGAAAAAAAATCTGGTAATCTTATGTTAAGGAGCACATCAATTGTCTCCACTTATAAACATAATTTACTTAGGAACAGGGGAAGCTGCCTTATACTGAGTTAAGACCATTGGTCCATCAAGCTCAATGTTGTCTACACAGACTGGCAGTGGCTCCCCATGGATTCAGGCAGTGGACATTACCAGCCCTACCTGGAGATGCTGAGGCTTGAACCTGGAACCTTCTGCGTGCAAAACAGATAATCTACCACTGAGCTGAGCCCCTTCTATTATTAGTTATTGAACTTATAAGTAGCCTGTTACACACAGGTTTCCAGGCCGCCTAGCAATATCTTAAAGAGCTTAAGTAAAAAAATGTTATTCTAAAAAGACATGCAATTCATAGAAATCAACATCTCCCCCCCCCCCAATAACAGCAGCAAAAAACTCTGGCGGCACAAGCAGCTAAGCATTTAGAATATCGTGCCTGTATATATATTGCTTATATAAATAGAATTTAATAGGCGGGGGTCAGTAACCAAGTCGTTCCAAGAGGATCGACGACAAAAGTGCTGTGGGCCAATCATGAATTTTCTTTAAACTCCCTAGAAATTGGGGGGGGGGAAGAAATGACACAGACACACACTCAATGTGTGACCAGCCCAGGAATACATTGTCTTAACTATTGTACAATTTTGTTCTTCCCATTGTAGTATGCTTGAAAGTCCATTGCATGCTGTTGGAATGGCCATATAATCCTGAAATGGGTATGTACAGCAGTTTTGAATCTCAAGGTATTCATGAGAATAATTACTTTTTCCTATTTGCCTTTTGCGGGCCGGGGTGTATATGTGTGTCATTAAGACCACTGTTCATAGCTGCCAAGTTTTCCCTTTTCTCGCGAGGAAGCCTATTCAGCATAAGGGAAAATCCCTTTAAAAAAGGGATAACTTGGCAGCTATGCTACTGTTGTCTTTATAAACTCCACTGTGAAAATAATGCTGTACTCTTAAGTTTAGACTAAAAGTTCATTGAAATATAAAATACTGTCTGGGTATAAGCAGTTCTGAAAGGGCATCAGCCATGTTGGACTACAGTGCCCATAATTCCAGGCCATTGGTCATGCTGGCCTAGAGATTAGGCAGCTTTCTACAAATGCACTTGCCGTTCATGCTGCTGTCAACCCAACGGGGATATCTGTTGAGGTTGTGTGTATAGTCCTCTTCCACGCGGTGGTCTGCAACCGGCATATTCCTACTGCTACTCTGAGTCTTTGGGCAGTGACTGAGGAGATAAACCATGCAGGAGGCATGTGCTTGTTTGCTGCTTCGTTCATAAACCCTTATTATATCTTGTAGGCTTCCTATTGGAGGGTCTGGCTGGCCACTTGGAGAACAGGATGCTGGATTGGCAAGGCTCTTTTTTTTTAATTTTTGCCTTGCTCTTTTTTGAGTTTTCTGATACTATGGCATGAGGGGGTGTGAAAAATTGAGGCACTTAATGGCTTTGTAAGAGGCATACGCACCAGAGTTTTATGTCATAATTGTGTTAATAAGCCTAAACGTATGGTTCCTGGTTGGAAGAACCTATGGGAGCCACAGGTATTCTGAGTCTTACTGTTAATATTACGTTTTCATCCTTACTTATGCAAGTGTTATAAACAGCACACTTGGGCTTGTTCAAGTTGGTACTTGCATATTCTCATAATTTCAATGTTTGTGCAGTGACTAGTTTGAAGTCTTTTCATAGGGGTCTCATTTATTTATTTTTACCACTGGAATGATTGAGGTCCTGCTTTTTATTGTTTTCCCTCCCTCAATTATTTTTCCATTACTTTCTCCACAAAGTCTCAAAGTGACTTACAAGGTCTGTACAATACAAAAAAAACTTTTTTTTTTTAAAAAAAGTGCTGATTTAATGTTCAGGAAGCTGAGAACCAAAAACAGCCTGTTGTATGTTTTTGTTTTTATTTATTAGGCCGTTGTAAATGGAAGAAGAATAACCTGGGGTGGGGAAAGCTGGAGGAGATGCTGAGAATGTGGTCTTGTGAAAGCGTCAGCTATTTAAGTGTAGGTCAGACGAGAACAGAGTCCTACAGCTCAACAGAACAATCCTGGAGAAATGGCTACCTTTGGTCTCCACCTTCAGTATGCCTTCAAGACTACAATTCCCATCATCCCTGGTTGCCGACCGTGTGTTAGGATCGTCCTCTCCTGTAGGACCCTGGTAGAGACACATGTCCGACTGGCATGTTGTCTCCCTCCTGGTTGATCGTTTGGGAGCTTCAAGAGCTTTTTTCAACATCACAGTGACCAATACCAAGAAGCATCAGCACACTTAGGGATCCTGCAGAGTATTTGCCGTTTGCGTAACAGAACTCATTAGCACGGCATTTTGGCTAATCTATGTTTATTTACATATAATACACTCGGAGCATTCTGACTTAGCTCCTTCCTCTTTCTCATCAGACAGCAAAGAGAAAGAACAAAACATCCCGTCTCCGTCACTTCCCACACTGTGAAATGAAAACATACACCATCATATGATAGACAATCTCATGACCTGCAAACACGGAGCAGGAATCCTAACATCCTCCCCCGATTCATGTACTGTGTTGTAGTCATCAGTGTAACTGCAACAACCATACAGATGTCATACCCACAGTATACCCCTGTATCACCCGTTCCACCCTTGGAACTACCTGCAACTGGATTAGCCTTGGGCTTTACCATCTTGCACTAGTCTTGGCGTCATAGCTCTCCTGACTATCAGTTTCACACCTGGCTTTGTTGGGACTCGACCCCTAGCCTCATTCCTCTCTGAGGAAACAGTGTTGGCACACATGGCCTTTGGACGTGGTTCTCCAAGGAAACAGTGTCTACCCTTACATCCTTTGGACGTGGTTTTCCGTCCTTTGAGGACAAACCCTGTACCCCTTTCAAGACTGGATTCCAAGACCTGTGTCGAGCCACTAGCCACAGCTAAATCTGCAACAGCTGTGTTAGCAAACTCCTGAGCATACGTGGTGGTAGCTGTCTCAGATCTGCACATCAGATGCATGTCCTTCACTGAGATATCTGAGACACTGCTTGTGTGCTCTGAGCAAAGGTGGTTGAGGGAAATACTTGAATGGGGACAAAAGAGATGGCTTGTTGAACACCAATAAAGCATTTTATTCTGTAAGTTTTTTTATTCATGCATTAGGACGTGATCTGCAGTTGGTATTGACATAGAGCAGGCATCCCCAAACTGCGGCCCTCCAGATGTTTTGGCCTACAACTCCCATGATCCCTAGTTAACAGGACCAGTGGTCGGGGAAGATGGGAATTGTAGTCCAAAACATCTGGAGGGCCGAAGTTTGGGGATGCCTGAACTAATATGATTGCTTCCCTCAGGCTCACAAGTTTAAAATCAAAATGCTGAGAAAAGGAGGCAACACGTCGACCAGTTCTTGGGCAAAATATAACTGTTTTAATCTGTAGTTAACCATAAACCAGACTGTGATCCAGGGTAATCATCTGTTTCGGTTAATGCTTCTTCAGTTTTATAACTAGTACTTGCGTGTACTCTGCGGAACAGGGGTCATACTCATATGTAAGGTCCTGCGGAGATAAATAGGAACTGCTCTGGCGGGAAGGCAAACAGTGTTTCCGTGCGCTGCTCTGGTTCGCCAGAAGCAGCTTAGTCATGCTGGCCACATGACCCAGAAGCTGTCTGCAGACATACGCCAGCTCCCTCGGCCAGTAAAGCGAGATGAGCGCTGCAACCCCAGAGTTGTCCCTGACTGGACTTAATGGTCAGGGGTCCTTTTACCTTTACCCTTTAACCACTTTTCAACCTGCTCTTCCTCTAAAGAGCTTAAAGTGATACAGTTTTCCCAGGTTATCTGTACAAGGGTCCCGTGACTAGGCATTTGGTTAGCCCAAGATCACCCAGTTTGCACTCTGAAACAAACCCAGGTCTCTTTGTCCAACATGCTACGCAACTGCAAGTAGACTTTCGTGTTCAGCCAGTCCTAGTGCACTCTGGAATTTGGTTTTAGGGAAATTGCAGTTGACGGTTAGTCTCCAGTTGCGAAGAAACTAAAGCTTGAAAAATTTCCACCAGGTTCCAGGTAGCACTAAAAATGGTGCACAAAACTTAAAAACAGCCTCATGTGACCATTGAAGGTATATTTTTAGTGCCATGTTCTCAGTCTGACCTTCAACTGATCGAACAATCCATCTTGCTGCTGCCGTCCCAAATTACCTGCTCAAACAGCAACTGCAGCAGGCATGGGAAAAGCTGGAACTGTTTCAGCATCTACTTTGCATGCCAAAGGTCCTAGCTTCAATCACCCGCATCTCCAGGTAGTCGATATATATTGGTATACACCATACCAAAGACTGGCCAGGATTCACCCCATCAGTCGCACAATGGAGCTTTCCCCCTCTCATCCCCCTGTCATTGCCCCCCTGCGACCCTTGAAGTTGTCTATAGGGCATCAGGAGGGTCCTCCCCACCCGGCAAGAACAGCACACAGAGAAAGAAGAAAGGGATTCCTCCCATGTGGCAAATGGGAATGTGTCCATCATGAAATGTGCAGAAGAAGAATCCCATTAAAACATAACATCAAGTAAGAGGCAGAAGACAACAGAGCAAAGTGTAACAGTTCACCTTGATGTTGTCTAAGAGGACAACCTTTTTCTTTTTCTTTTAGGGTCCAGTGTGCTTTGAAGATGTAGCTGTGTATTTCACAGAAGAGGAGTGGGCGTTGCTGGATCCTGACCAGAGAGCTCTGCACAAGGAAGTCATGGAGGAGAATCATGGGATCTTGGACTCTCTCGGTAATGCTTCCTCCTGGATCATCCTGATTTGAAATTCAAGACATCTCTCTATGGGAAGAAGCTCTGATATTTCGATGGGGCTCAACAGCAGCACCTGGGAAGCTAACACTCCCACAGCAAGCCTTGGATGGAAGATTGTTTACTGTTTTCCCTGTGAATATTCTTCCTCCAGTTCTGCCTTTTCAAAACATGAAACCCAGCCAGATGGGTGGGTTATCTATATATATATCAATGTTCCCATTGCGTGTGCGGAGGTCACAGCCTTGCTCCGTAACCGCTGAACCAAATTGCATCAGATTAGGACAAATTGTACCTTCCCCATCAGGGAGGAATCTGGCGTAAAGTTAAAAAAAAAAAAACACCTTTCGCACGTAAAATAATGATTAAACACAAAAAGGGGCGCCAAAATTAGACATCACCAGCAGAAGGTCTGGAGACTCCAGCAGCATCCAATAGAAAGACAGGTCGCACGCTGCTACCTCCAAAGCCGCACCACCAGATGACATCACAAAATTCCACAGCAACCAACTGAAAACAGGCCTTTGGCAGCAACAAGGCCAACATTGCCCAGCAGAGTGAATAGGCCGCAGCAGACTAGGCCGCTTTCCAGACTAGGCCAAGTGGAGGTAGGGGCCTGCCTGGTTGTGGGGTGGGGCGAATATGGGGCAGGAATAGGAAATGGGTCAGAACAGGGTGGGGGGAGACACAGGGATGAAACATGCCCTCTCCACAGTATCTCGCCTCGGCTTTGCAGACTAGGCCACTTACCATACTAGACCAAGTGGAGGTAGGGGCCTGCGTGGGTGGGGGAAGGGGGGCCGAATAGGTCACAGGGTGGGCCCAATCACAGGGGTGAACCGGGGGATGGGGGGAGGAGTGACAGAACAGGGTGGGTGGAGACACAGGGATGCGCCTATGTAAACATAACACATGAAAAACAGGGGGACTCTGAAGGTGAGGGGAGTCTGAAGTGGGACTCTGAGGCTCCCTTTAACAAACTGAGCCACCGCAACGCGTGGCAGGGCCAACTAGTATTACATAAAAGTGTATGCTTTAAATGGATAAGCAATCTTCTTCATTACTCGCTTTGCCAGATGGCCTCTTTGGAAAGTGTAGAAGATATCTTTAATTGAAGTTTCTTTCACATATATTCAGCTGATGTTAAAACATTCAGGACAATCGCTAGCCAAATGTACTGGTTGTCATGGGCCAGGCTTTTGTTCACAGCCACAGGTAATTCAGTTTTTAATGGAACCCAAGAACTGGTGCTTTCCTGTTTCTGTCCTAGCCCATCATGCAGTCAGGGCCCCCAATTTCCCCCCTCCTTTTCTTTTTCTTTTTTAAATTCTTGTTTGATTCTTATTGTATCTCAAAAATTGTCAATAAAAATATTATTTTTTTAAAGGAACATAGATCCCTAGTTGTAAGGCTTGCCATACATTTTTTTTACTTAGGCAGAAGAGCAGAATTCCCCCGACAAAGTCCCTGTTTGTATTTTTCTCAGATCCATCTAAGGGGGAGAAGGTGTCTTCACCCTCTATTTTCAAGGGGACTCACCACTCATTCTTCAGGGGACTGGCAGCATCTGTTATTTTCAATAGTGATTTCCTAGTTGTTGACATCTACAGGGCACCTGCTTGGACCTCTCCTCTTACTTTTGTTAAGCATTAACCACAGAAAGAAGGCAAATCCTATATCTCTCTTTTTTAAACACTGTCCTTTGGTCCCACCCACCTGTTCTTTGGCCAGGTAAAGATCTGGCCCTCAGAATAAAGAAAAAGGGACCCACCCCAGGAGTCTTGAGAATGTGGGAGAATCCAAGTGCTGGAACATGAGGCAGAAACAGGAATGAAATGTACAAATGACTCACTCATCCATTCTGACTTCCTCCTTCTTCTTCCTTCCTTCGTTTTTTTAAAGAAAGCTCAGCCTGAGTTGTTGTGCAGTCCAGCCCTGGTTCCTAGCAAGACTCATCCATGCTTGCCCAGGGAACATTTATATTCACCTGATTGTGTATTAATTTTTATCAGAAAAGCGTGTTTGCTTTTTAGGATTTGCTAAAACCTCTCATTAGGACAGACAGAACTTGGCAGAAGACGTAGGGACTTATTTTGATTTCTTGGAGGTTTCCTGAGAACAGAGATGGATGAGCAAGACTCAGCTGGCACTGAAGCAGGAAGAGGCCATTCCATCCTAACTCTTAGCCATGGAGGATTCAGGGGAGAGTCTGTCCAAAGGATCCTGAGTGAGGAGGACACTCTCCACTCAGATGTGCAGAGCCAGCAGCTTGGGCGGCTTTGCTACCAGGAGGCCAAAGGACCCCGAGAGGTTTGCAACCGACTCTACCACCTTTGCCGTCAGTGGCTGAAACCAGAAAGGCACACGAAAGCTGAGATGCTGGACCTGGTGATCTTGGAGCGGTTCCTGGCTGTCCTTCCAGCAGAGATGGAGTGCTGGGTGAGGGAATGTGGAGCACAGACCAGTTCCCAGGCAGTGGCCTTGGCTGAAGGTTTCCTCCTGAGTCAGGCAGAGGAGCGAAAGCAGGCAGAGCAGCAGGTGAGAGAGACTTTCCTCTGGATACTCCCAAGGGGCTCTGAACTTGAGGGAGAGTATCCCCCAATTCTCTTCTAATAGTCATCCTTTTTTTTGGTAAGATCTGAAGAATGATATCCGATACCCCTAAAGTGTTTGTGTCCTTTGCCATTTCAGTTCTAATCTAATTCTTTTGAATGCTTATTGCTCTTGCAGGGGAAGGATCAGTTTCCAGAAATGGGTCTGCATTCCTCTGAGGTAGAGAGAACGCCATTGGACTCCAGAGAGAAGCCACTGGGTAAGGAGGGAGGAGGTTTCCCCCCCCCTGCATTTAATCATATTTTTTGGATTTTGAAACTAATACGTGAATTCTTTTCATTTGGGGGGGGGGGGAGGTCACTGGGGGCCAAGAGCCCAGAGGAGGGGAGAAGTATTTTTGCACAACTAATATGTGAAATTGGTACAAACGTCCACATTTATGTGGCTACTCTTACTTTTTGGAAGGCCCACCTGTAGTTTTCCTTCTGAGTAAAGCATGCACTTACCTTTTTCTCTCGTAGGAGGCAGAATGATGCCAGCAAAACCTGTTTGTCCATCTTTTCTTGGTGGCGAAGAGGAAGCTGGCACTGTGGAACCAGAGCAGGTAGGAGGAAGGAGCCATGTGGGGAAAGAGCATGTCATGTACGGGTTGAACACAGAGGAAAGGTGGGAGGAACTGCAAAGGAAAGAAGGGTTGAATGCTAAAATATGTTTCTAAGCAGTTTACACACCATACCAAACAGTGGCCAGGACTCACCCCTTCAGTCGCACAATGGGGCTTTCCCCCTCTCATCCCCCTGTCATTGCCCCCACGCACCTTGAAGTTGTCTATAGGGCATCAGGAGGGTCCTCCCCACCCGGCAAGAACAGCACACAGAGAAAGAAGAAAGGGATTCCTCCCATGTGGCAAATGGGAATGTGTCCATCATGGAATGTGCAGAAGAAGAATCCCATTAAAACATAACATCAATTAAGAGGCAGAAGACAACAGAGCAAAGTGTAACAGTTCACCTTGATGTTGTCTAAGAGGACAACCTTTTTCTTTTTCTTTTAGGGTCCAGTGTGCTTTGAAGATGTAGCTGTGTATTTCACAGAAGAGGAGTGGGCGTTGCTGGATCCTGACCAGAGAGCTCTGCACAAGGAAGTCATGGAGGAGAATCGTGGGATCTTGGACTCTCTCGGTAAGGCTTCCTCCTGGATCATCCTGATTTGAAATTCAAGACATCTCTCTATGGGAGGAACCTCTGATATTTCAAAAGGGCTCAACAGCAGCACCTGGGATGCTAACACTCCCACAGCAAGCATTGGATGGAATACTGTTTACTGTTTTCCCTGTGAATATTCTTCCTCCAGTTCTGCCTTTTCAAAACATGAAACCCAGCCAGATGGGTGGGTTATCTATATATATATATCAATGTTCCCACTGCGTGTGCGGAGGTCACAGCCTTGCTCCGTAACCGCTGAACCAAATTGCATCAGATTAGGACAAATCGTACCTTCCCCATCAGGGAGGAATCTGGCGTAAAGTTTTTTTTTAAACAAAACCACACCTTTCGCACGTAAAATAATGATTAAACCCAAAAAGTGGCCCCCAAATTAGACATCACCAGCAGAAGGTCTGGAGACTCCAGCAGCATCCAATAGAAAGACAGGTCGCACGCTGCTACCTCCAAAGCCGCACCACCAGATGACATCACAAAATTCCACAGCAACCAGCTGAAAACAGGCCTTTTGCAGCAACAGGGCCCAACATTGCCCAGCAGACTGAATAGGCTGCAGCAGACTAGGCCACTTTCCAGACTAGGCCAAGTGGAGGTAGGGGCCTGCTGGGGGGGATGGGGGGGCCGAATAGGGGGCAAGGATAGGTAATGGGTCAGATCAGAGTGTGGGGAGACACAGGGATGAAACCTGCTCTCTCCACAGTATCTCGCCTCGGCTTTGCAGACTAGGCCACTTTTCATACTAGGCCAAGTGGAGGTAGGGGCCTGCCTGGGAGGGGGATGGGGGGTGAATAGGTCATAGGTTGGGACAGGGTGGGCTCAATCACAGGGATGAACCAGAGGATGGGGGGAGAACAGCACACAGAGAAAGAAGAAAGGGATTCCTCCCATGTGGCAAATGGGAATGTGTCCATCATGAAATGTGCAGAAGAAGAATCCCATTAAAACATAACATCAATTAAGAGGCAGAAGACATCAGAGCAAAGTGCAACAGTTCACCTTGATGTTGTCTAAGAGGACAACCTTTTTCTTTTTCTTTTTCTTTTAGGGTCCAGTGTGCTTTGAAGATGTAGCTGTGTATTTCACAGAAAAGGAGTGCGCGTTGCTGGATCCTGACCAGAGAGCTCTGCACAAGGAAGTCATGGAGGAGAATCGTGGGATCTTGGACTCTCTCGGTAAGGCTTCCTCTTGGATCATCCTATCTGCTTTGAAATTCAAGACATCTCTCTATAGGAAGAAGCTCTGATATTTCGATGGGGCTCAACAGCAGCACCTGGGATGCTAACACTCCCACAGCAAGCATTGGATGGAAGACTATTGACTGCTTTCCCTGTGAATATTCTTCCTCCAGTTCTGCCTTTTCAAACCATGATCAGGCTCCTCCGAACTGCCCAGGCCGTCTTAAATATGGGCTTCAGACTGATTCAGGATGTGGAAATAGCTTCTGTCAAGTTCTTTGTTTCTGTTCTTGCTTCTTTCCGTCTCTTGTTGACGAAAGGGAGGATTGGCATAGGAGATTGCAAACTTCTCCTGTAAGGGAGAAATATGAACCTTCACTACTGGCAAGAAATAAATTTTCTTCTCTTTTGAGAGTATATCTGGGACAGGGACAACCCCTTTATCTCCATTTCCATTTCCTGTGAGCCCCTGCTAGGATATTTTTTGCTGGCTGCTCTGGTCACGGCAAAAGAGAAGAGTCAGAAATGCCATCTTGGAAGGGATTTTTTCCTTTGCTCGTTTGCTCCTTATCCCCTTTCTTCTCCCTCCCAGCATCAATATTCGGGGCCTTTTCATTTCCTTGTGTTTTGGACCTAAGGTCTTAGAGGCTTCTTGGTATTTGGGGTGAGGGGGAGCCTTGGAAAGGGCTTGAACAGGCAGAAAGGGCTTTTCTCCAAAGGAGACTTGTATTAGGAGCTGGACCTTTCTGCAGACTCATCAGAAGAGTCACTGGGGAGGCAGGGCTCCTGTGCAAGTGGCCCTGGGATCGACCCTGAATCCAGTAGCAGCGAATCCCTCGGCCACGCAGGTGGGGGGGGGGGACCAGAAACGCCTGCTTCAGCTTTCCAGGAAAAGGGGGGGGAGGCAAATGCTCATGCCTACCCACTCCTTGCAGGATGACCTCCTTTTGCTCTTGTAGGGCTGCCCTGTCTGGGACAGGCTCTGGGCCTCCCTCTGTCTGCCACAGACTCGTCAGGGCCCCTACACCAGGGGCAGCAGCAGAGGAAGGGCCTCAGGAAAGCAACCATGGCTCCAGCAGGGCTGGGAAACATCTGGCCAGATGCTGAGGAGGAGAAGGACGGTTGACCCCTCTCCTTCCCCTCATAGGGCCTGGGCCACCAGAGGCGCAGGGTGCTGAACAGGGGGAAAGGAGCTCAGCTGAAGAGCCTCTGGGGGAGATAAGATACCCCTCCATATTTTTTTCAGGATCCTCTAAACTGCACAAGGCCGTCTTAAATGCAGGCTTCAAAGTGATTCAGGAAGTTCAAGTAGCTTCTGTCAGATTTTTTTTGCTTCTCTTCTTGCTTCTTTCTGTCCTTGGTTGACTAAAGAGATGAGTGACATTGGAGATGGCACAGATGCCATGATTGGGCCAAACAAAACCCATCCCAGAAAATAACCAGGCTTTTTGAATCTCAGGCCGTGAACCCTGTAGGAAGACCTCGCTTCTTTCCCTGTCACAAGCATTAATCAACACTGCTCTATAATTTGCGGATCCATTGCTTCCTGAGGCTCTAATCTGTTTTGTCACTTAGTTGCAGGTGGTGATGAATTGGAGATGAAGAATGAGGGAGACCACGATAAAATCCACACAGTGGGGAAGTCAGAGTGCGGAGAGAGCTTCAGTCAGAACTCCCATTCCACTTCAAATCAAAGAAATTCCATCAGGAACAAACCCTATCAGTGCTTGGAGTGTGGAAAGAGCTTCAGTCAGAGAAACAAGCTCACTATCCACCAGAGAATTCATACAGGGGGGAAACCCTTTCAGTGCCAAGAGTGTGGAAAGGGCTTCAATAACGGGGGCAATCTCGCTTCCCATAAAATAATTCATACAGGAGAGAAACCCTATCAGTGCCAAGAGTGTGGAAAGAGCTTCACTTGGAAAACAAGTCTCATTTCCCATCAAAGAATTCATACTGGAGATAAACCCTATCACTGCTTGGAATGTGGAAAGACATTCAGAAAAAAAGGCAATCTCACTGTCCATCAGAGAATTCATACAGGGGGAAAACCCTATCAGTGCCAAGAGTGTGGAAAAAGCTTTAGTCAAAAGGGGAGTTTAACTTACCACCAGAGAATTCATACAGGGGAGAAGCCTTATCAGTGCTTGGAGTGTGGAAAGAGCTTCATTCGAAAAGGCCATCTTATGGCCCATCAAGAAATTCATAAAGGAGAGAAAACCTTTCAGTGCCAAGAGTGTGGAAAGGGCTTCAGAAAAAAGGACAGTTTAACTTCCCATCAGAGAATTCATACAGGAGAGAAACCCTATCAGTGCCTAGAGTGTGGAAAGAGCTTCTGTCACCAAGGCCATCTTTCTGTACATCAAAGAATTCATACAGGGGAGAAGCCTTATCAGTGCTTGCAGTGTGGAAAGAGCTTCACTGGGAAAGCAAGTCTCATTTCCCATCAAAGAATTCATACTGGAGATAAACCCTATCACTGTTTGGAATGTGGAAAGAGATTCAGAAAAAAATGTAATCTCACTGTCCATCAGAGAAGTCATACAGGGGAGAAACCTTATCAGTGCTTGGAATGTGGAAAGAGCTTCACTTGGAAAATAAGTTTCACTTCCCATAAAAGAATTCATACAGGAGTGAAACCCTATCAGTGCCAAAATTGTGGAAAAAGCTTCAGTCAACACGGCCAGCTTACTGTACATCAAAGAATTCATACAGGAGAGAAACCTTATCATTGCTTGCAATGTGGAAAGAGCTTCACTAGGAAAATAAGTTTCACTTCCCATCTAAGAATTCATACTGGAAACAAACCCTAGCACTGCTTAGAATGTGGAAAAAGCTTCTGTCAACAAGGCCTGTCTTGTTTCCTGTCAGGGGTACTCCCTACAGGGAGCCTCCCCCCGTCATCCTGACTAGCACTTCACCCAGCAATAGCATGAGCAGCGAGTCAGGAGGAGGGAACGAGGAATGGAGCGGAATGGGGGGAGGGCTCAGTGAGGCGTCCGAGCCCTGGCAACGCTCTGGTCGAGGGACAGCGGATGAGGGGCTTAGCGAGACATCAGAGCCCAGGCGCTGCCCCAACCAGCAAGAGGGGAGACCTCTCCATCCGGCGCCCGAATTGAAGTGCGCACCCTCACGTAGGGCTAAGGGACGGCGTTTTGGGGTGCCCAGGCTTTTATGCTGGCCCTGAAGCAGACGAAAGCCATTGCCGGACTCTGAAAGTGACTAGGTGGCCATGTTTTCTGCTATCTCTGCACTGTAAATAGTATGCACAATAAAACTCTTTAAGACAGTGTGGACTGGAGCATCTTTACTCGGGAGTAGCCCGAACAACTCCCTGATGTTTCCGATCAAAGAACTCACAGTGGGGGAGAACTATAAAAGTTACTATATACAGATTTAATTTTAGGAGACTTCAGTCAGTGTGAGGTGAGGATTGTAGCTGGGTTCTTTGCCACATCTGGTGCCCCATATCTCTTCCTACTATGTACCCGGAACTGTGACTTGCAAGTCCTTGGCCAAGGTGTTTAATACCTTCTTCACGTCATGGCTGAACAGAGTGATAAGAGCAATTGGGCGAGACTGATGAAGTTGCCGTCCATGTTCAACTTTCCTTGGAAGGACTTGGAGTAAAAATTTTGATAGTTGATTGAATATTAAATATTATAGATTTTGATATTGTTCAAAGTGTCCTAGTATTAATTGCATTTAGCCTCTTAGATCAAATGTATTAGGCTTGATTTTTATGGGTCTGCATTTTGTAACCTTCATGCCACCCTCCTGCACTGTGTAACGCTGTGATGTGTACATTGCCTACCACTTCCAGCCTTATCTGACCCTAGAAGGGCAGGTGATGTTTTGGGAAAGAGGGAGGTGTTGAGCTACCACCACGGTGTGAACTCACATCTCTCCTCAAACCCCTTTGACATGTTTTGGTACCAGGGAAGTAAGATAGGGGATTGGAATGTCAACAGTCCCATGGAAGGCCTGGTTGCCATGGGCATGGTGTCAAAGTGAGACATAAGAGACCCAAATGGCCTGGGCACTCTGGGACACTGCAAGGTAATATCAGGGGAGTCCATACCCGCATGGAACCACGTGCCCCATGACCTGTGACCTTTTTCTGATGTTTTATGAGTCTTCAGTGTTGTGCATATAAGTTTCTTCTAACGTGCCTCCTAGCAGCCTTTTCAAGCTAGCCGTTCTGCAGAACAACAGGTTAGCAAGGCTTTCCTATTGCAATACAAGTTTGCATAAACCGGGTCCCTGCAGGGTGCTGAGATTGCTCTCATTCTCTTGGTTCTGAGTTTTTGTTTCAGGTGTTCCCTCCCCTGGGTCACGAACTGGTGATGTGGAAGCAAATTCTTACCACATGAGCAATTCACATACTTCATTATTTCTATTGCTATTCAATTTGTATACAGGTACCGCCCTTGATCTGAAGATGCCTGGGTTTTCACAGCATGATTAGGGAGGCTCAAGGTGCTTCCTCTTTCAGCTCCTCAAAGCTGCAAATTGGTGGTGCTCCTTTTTTCTCCTGCTCTGGAGGTTAGGATATGAACCAGTGGCCTAAAGATCCTGGAATGGGGTTCTGATTAAACTTCAGGAAGATCTCTCTGACAGTAAGAACTCTTCAACAGTAGAACAGACTCCGTCAGAAGGTGGTGTCCTCTTCTTCTTGGGAGGTTTTTAATCAGATGTTGGATGACCCATCTCTCATTGAGTTGAGATTCCTGCATTGTCAGTAGTTGGGGGTGCCTTTCTACTCTACATTTCTGTTCTGTTCTATTCCTGTTTGCCATAGTCAGCCTTGGCATGACCAGGATGGTGGCAGTGTCTGCTTGAAGCTCTTCCTGGTATCTTCTGAACACACACAGAGCATGTTTGCCATAAAAGGCAGTAGTTTCAATCTTTTGTCTGTGAGAAGCTTAAGTCAAGTGCTGTCCTCTTCATTTTCGAAGTTGAGCAGTTAAGCAAACACTCTACTCATTGCACAAGTGTGTGCGCACAGAGTGAGAGAGAAAAACATTTACAAAGCAACAATTGATGTGAGGGGTTGAAATGGTTGTAAAAATACACTGATGGTTCGGGAAACCCTATCAGGCTCCTCAGTGGTCGGAAGGATGGGTGAACTCCCACCAAGGAGAAGCGAAGCAAAGGCAATGGTCGTTTATTCTGTTGCAACCGGGTTCCCTATACAAGCAGCAACAGGAGGAGGAGGAGGAAGCTCTATGCAAGGCAAGTCTGGATTTCTTACACCCCTAGGATTGTGGGGGGTCCTAAACGCCATGGATCCGTCATTTTGCAAGGTGAGGGGAGTTGCATTGGTGTGGAGTCCAAGGTGTAAGGGTTGCGGGCAAATTGATTTCTCCAACCCACAGAGATCCCATTGAAGATGATCTTTAATGACATGACCATCAATTTCTTAGGATAACAAGAGGGCTGGCGATGGGATGGGAGCTTCTCTAATCCAAGTTCTTTCTCCATGGGAGGAAGTGGATCTGTCCTGACTAGCGTCTTCAAAGATGGAAGGAAGGAGACGAAGGGAAGAGCGCTAAGGGCAGGAATGTGTTTAATAGAGAATAGCATCTGATTGCATTGCTTCCATGAAATGTTGCATCCCAGGTACAAAGTTCCCATTCTCATTTCCAACACTGATTGTAAGGCGGGAGAAGCAAGGTTATATAGTGACATCTAAAGGATACTAGGCGAATAAAGTTCACTGGCGGAGGAGCTTAATTTCTTCTTCGCTCGCTTTGAGAGAGAGCCACCAGAGAAGGCTGTATTACAGCTACCAGCCCAGAGTGGCCCCTCATTTACTGTAGAAGAGCATAAGGTGAGGCAGGTACTGAGGTCTCTGAATCCAAGGAAGGCTGTTGGCCCTGATGGCATCACTGGACGGGTGTTGAGGGGCTGTGCGGACCAGCTGGCGAGGGTCTTTACTAAGATCTTCAACAAGTCCCTACACCAGTCTATTATCCCACCCTGCCTGAAGTCATCAACTATTGTTCCTCTGCCAAAAAAATCCACAATTAGTAGTCTGAATGACCACAGACCAGTTGCACTTACTCCGATTATTATGAAGTGTTTTGAGAAACTGGTACGGAGTTACATCATTTCCTGTCTTCCATCGACATTTGACAACTCCCAGTTTGCATACAGGGTGAATTGATCCACGGAGGATGCCCTCACTACCACACTCCATGCCGCTCTGTCCCATCTGGAGCAGCTGGGGAGTTATGTGAGGCTGGTGTTCATGGACTTTAGCTCTGCTTTTAACACTATCCTCCCCCATAGACTGATGTCCAAACTAGAGGCGCTTGGACTTTCTAACTCCATTTGTCTCTGGGTTTTGAAGTTTCTGTCGGACCACTCCCAGAGGGTTAGAGTAGGGTCATATATGTCCACAGCCCTTAGCCTTAACACCGGCTCCCCACAGGGTTGTGTGTTGAGTCCCCTGCTCTATACCCTCTACACCAGGCATCCCCAAACTGCGGCCCTCCAGATGTTTTGGCCTACAACTCCCATGATCCCTAGCTAACAGGACCAGTGGTCGGGGATGATGGGAATTGTAGTCCAAAACATCTGGAGGGACGAAGTTTGGGGATGCCTGCTCTACACTTATGATTGTACAGCTATCCACTCTAGCAACAAAATCATCAAGTTTGCTGATGACACCACTGTGGTGGGGCTCATTTCTGGGGGGGATGAGTCCGACTATCAGGATGAGGTGGAGCAGCTCTATGGTTGATGTGGAGATAATAATCTGGTCCTTAATACTGTCAAGACCAAGGAACTGGTGGTGGACTACAGGAAGAAAAAGGTGGACATTCAGCCCCTGTATATTGGCAGGGACCGGGTGGAGAGGGTGGCTGTGTTTAAGTTCTTGGGTGTTACCATCGAGCAGAGAATGACCTGGAGTGCGAATACCACTGCTCTGGTGAAGAAGGCCCAGCGGAGAATATATTTCCTCAGACTTTAAAAAAAAGAACAAGCTGAGTGAGAGACTGCTGGTGTCCTTCTACCGAGGCTCCATAGAGAACATTCTTACATACTGTATCTGTGCTTGGTTTTCCAGCTTCACAGTCATGGATAGGAAAGTGCTCCAGAAGATCATAATCACAGCCCAAAAGATTATCGGTCATCCTCTGCCATCTCTGGAAGAACTATACAACTCCCATTGCCTTCAAAAAGCAAATAATATTTTACAGGATTCATCTCATCCTGGATATAGTCTTTTTGCACCGTTGCCTTCGGGCAAGAGATACAGAACAATTCAATCAAGAACGAATAGATTAAAAAAGTTTCTATGCAAGAGCTATAACCATCTTAAATGCTGTAACTAAATAATATGATCCCGGAGTTGTGATGGGTGTATGTGTGTGTGTGTATTCTATTCTACTCTATTCTATTCTATTTGATATACTGTACAGCGGAACCTCGGTTTTTTAGCGTCTTCGAAGCTGAACGATTCAGTTTTCGAATGCCGAAAAACTGGAAGTAATTGCTTCCATTTTCAAATGTGGAAGAGGCTGGTGCGATTTTAAGGCAGTGTTTGACCTCAGAGTTCAGGTCTCAGTTCTTTCAGGGTGCTGTTGGCATCAAAATGAAAGCCAGGCTGGTGCCCGGAGGATGTCTTTGCAGAGCCTGTCCCCATTCGGGCCTTTCGTGCTCCTCCTGCTTCTGTATCCAAGAGAGGGAACAGCTCAGAAGCCAGCCCAGAGGGCCCCCCAAATAAGACCCCGATGGGTGCAGGCCATGCCCGGGGAGCCTGCTTGGCAGAGGGAGAGAGGGGGGAGATGGGTGCGCCCGGCTCGCCAAGGGTTAAAAGGAACTGAGCTGGATTTCTAGAGAGGACCAGGAATAAAGGGAGGAGGCTCCCCCTTTCTGCAAGGGGAGGGGGGCTGTTGTCTCTCTGCTCCGCCTTCTGGGATCCGGTGAGTCTCATTTCTCGTTGGGGAGATGGGGGGAGTCCCAGGGCTGCAGGGGAGGGTGCAGGGCAGCCAGGAGGGTCCCCAAAAGAAGACCCCTCTGGGTGCCTGGCTCCTGAGAGAGAGAGAAGGGAGCCTGGGGAGCTCCGCTTTGCAAGGTTTCGAAGGAACAGCGCAGAAAGCCAGCCAAGAGGGCCATGGAGTCGTCATTATTTTGTTGTTTAGTCGTTTAGTCGTGTCCGACTCTTCGTGACCCCATGGACCATAGCACGCCAGGCGTCATTATTAGGGACACCCCTAATAAATCTAGCCCAACCCCCGGCCACGCAGGAATCTCTTGCCCAACCTGGGGCTCGAACCCAAGACCCTGAGATCAAAGAGACTCGTGTTCAACCAACTGAGCTCTCCTGCCTTATTCGGGTTTATTTCTGCAATTCACGTGGCTCCTCCTGGGCTCCTCAGAGAGAGAGAGAGAATGTGAGTTTGGTTTGCTCCAGCTTGCAAGGGTTAAAAGGAACTGAGATGCATTCCTAGAGTGGACAGGAAATAAAGGGAGCGAGGTCCTCCCGAGCCAAAGCCCCGTCCACTTTCCCAGGTTCCTCCCTGCAAGAGGAAGAAGGTGGCTTTCGTCTCCTCTGCAGGGGCTGCCTCAGTTTCCCTTCCGGGACCTGGTGAGTTTCCTCTCTTTTCTGCCTTAGGGTGCATTGGGGGAAAAGTGGGGCGGGGTTGTCCCAGGGCTGCATGGGGGCGGGTCCATGGGGAGCATGCGCAGCTCCTGCAGGGGGATCCCCAAGCCAGGGACAAGAGGTTCTGCCCCGCTTCCTCTCTGCAAAACCAGGGAGGCTGCAAGTAGCAGGACTCGGTCACTGAGTCAGGAAGTAAAGGGCATGCAAAGGAACCCCGATGGGATTGAGGAAACAGTCACGTTCATTAGCCCAGGTGGCAGCCAGATGGACACCTTTGGAGGTAGAACTAAAACCTTGGCCTCTATGATAAACAAAGTCCTTCCATGTCACAGTGCACAGTTAGACCCATGGAACTCCCATCAACAGTAGGAAGGGATGGCCACCAAGCAAGATGGCTTTAGAAGAGGATGAGGCCAATTCAGGGAGGAGCAGTGGGTTAGCAATGGCTCCTGCCCTCCCCCCCAGTTGGAGGCAGCCATGCTTCTGAATGCCAGCTGCTGGGAAGAGCAGGGAGAGAGAGTTGCCCTTGGGCTCCAGCCTTGTTGGTGGGCTTCCCAGAAGAGGCCCCAGGTTGTCACCTGAGAGAACAGGAGGATGGACTGTCTTCACCCTAAAGAAAAGCAGAGCCCAACCTGGTGGTAACAGAATAAAGGATGCAAGGAGGGAGCTGCATGGACTGGGGTAGCACAGCGGAATGGTGAGGGGAACCAGCTGGGGAAGGCGGCTCTGGGCCAGGGGGCAATGATGAGTGGTCAGAGGGAGAAGACTGGGAGGAGGAGGTAGCTGAAGCTGAAGAGGTAACGGTGCTTAGTGAGCGGGGAGAATCTGTGGCAGAGAGCAATCTAGACCCAGAGGCAGGAGGGTGGGATGAGGGAGGTCAAGAGGTAGGGATGATTCTGGCTGGTGAAGAGGAATAGGGGTCTCCCCTCCTCCTGTGACAAGCTCCCCCCCCCTCCATCATCATAATCAATTACTTGCTGTTCACCCAAAATTCCCTTATTAAAAAAGTAAATCACAATATTAAGAAGAGTATAAAACTAATCACAGAAAGAAGGCAAATCCTATACATTCATACCTCAGGTTGCGTCCGCTGCGGGTTGCGTCTTTTCAGGGACCCGTCTTTACTTCTGGGTTCCTCCGCATGCGCACATGCATGTGCGAAAGCTCTGCTCAGGTTGCGGACTTTTCAGGGTGCAAACGGCACCCCGGAATGGATCAGGTCCACAACCCGAGGTACCACTGTATCTTTTTTAAACAGTGTCCTTTGGCCCCACCCACAAGTTATTTGGTCCCACCCACGTGTTATTTGGCCAGGTGAAGCTCTGGTCCTTAGGCGGTTGGCCAGGTAAAGATCTGACCCTCAGAATAAAGAAAGTGGGACCCAGCCCAGGAGTCTTGAGAATGTGGTAGAATCCAAGTGCTGGAACATGAGGCAGAAGCAGGAAAGAAATGTGCCCTGACATTTGGGTGTGTGAGTGTATCAGTTACACTTAGTACAAATAACTCACTCATACATTCTGACTTCCTTTATTTTTTAAAGAAAGCGCACTCTGAGTTGTGGTGCAGTCCAGCCCTGGTTCCTAGCAAGACTCATCCATGCTTGCCCAGGGAACATTTATATTCACCTGATTGTGTATTAATTTTTATCAGAAAAATGTATTTGCTTTTTAGGATTTGCTAAAACCTCTCATTAGAACAGACAGAACTTGGCAGAAGACATAGAGACTTATTTTGATTTCTTGGAGGTTTCCTGAGAACAGAGATGGATGAGCAAGACTCAGCTGGGCCTGAAGCAGGAAGAGGCCATTCCATCCTAACTCTTAGCCATGGAGGATTCAGGGGAGAGTCTGTCCAAAGGATCCTGGGTGAGGAGGACACCCTCCACTCAGATGTGCAGAGCCAGCACCTCGGGCGGCTTTGCTACCAGGAGGCCAAAGGACCCAGAGAGGTTTGCAACCGACTCTACCACCTTTGCCATCAGTGGCTGAAACCAGAAACCCACACGAAAGCTGAGATGCTGGACCTGGTGATCTTGGAGCGGTTCCTGGCTGTCCTTCCAGCAGAGATGGAGTGCTGGGTGAGGGAATGTGGAGCACAGACCAGTTCCCAGGCAGTGGCCTTGGCTGAAGGTTTCCTCCTGAGTCAGGCAGAGGAGAGAAAGCAGGCAGAGCAGCAGGTGAGAGAGACTTTCCTCTGGATACTCCCAAGGGGCTCAGAACTTGAGGGAGAGTATCCCCCAATTCTCTTCTAATTTTGTCATCCTTTTTTTGGTAAGCATCTGAGAAATGATAATCCGATACCCCCAAAATGTTTGCGTCAGCTGCTTCTTTTCTAATCCTTCTCCCCACTCTCTTTTGAATGCTTTTAAAAAAAAAAATAAACATTTTTATTTTTATTAGATTTTCCAATTTTAACATCTAATTCATTCTCAAATTATACAAATTATACAAATTTCATTTAAACAATCCAAATCTTCTGCCAAATTATACAAATTTAAAATTGACTTCCCATGCTTCAGACTCAGAAAGTTCCCTCCTCCTCTTGTCACTGCTTTCTAATCCATAATGTCCAGATCTTATCCAATACTCTATTAAAGTCCTGGTTACAGGTAGGTAGCCGTGTTGGTCTGGATCGAAGTAAAATAAAAAAATTCCTTCAGTAGCACCTTAAAGACCAACTAAGTTTTTATTTTGGTATGAGCTTTCGTGTGCATGCACACTTCTTCAGATAGGACTTCCATTTCATGCGGCTCAATGTGGTGCCTTCCATAGTTCTGGTTACAGGTAGGTAGCCGTGTTGGTCTGGATCGAAGTAAAATAAAAAAATTCCTTCAGTAGCACCTTAAAGACCAACTAAGTTTTTATTTTGGTATGATGGAAGGACTATTAAAGTCCTTCCATCTTCTTTCAAGCCCCTGAGTTTTCTCAGGCAAGCGAGTTTGACCCAAATAGAAGTTTTTGTGTGAATTTGTGCCTATGATTCCTCTGTAAATTAACACTGTCTCTTTGCACGCTGGTATCTTGCCAAGTCCGCCCAAGAATCCAAAAATCCATCTCTCAGCCGGCAACAGCCATCTTTGAGCAGTCGTCATAAATCAGATCTTTACACTCCTGTCGTATTTTGCTCCAGATCACTCCTGTGGTATTTCTCGAGATAGTCTTTCCAGGGGGAGAATTGCCAAATCAAAGCTATAAACACACATCCGATCTCTTATTTATGGCTCTCTCCCCCCTTTGACTAATCTCGAGTCGGAATAGTCTCCTCCATGTCAGACTTTGAATTAAAGCTGCATCGTAACTCAAAAATGTCTCAACAAGTTTCCAGCCGCTAATGAGACAGCTTCTCTGATGACCATAATTTGAGGATTCTTTAACCATAATCCAGGCGATTCCAAGGATGATTCTCTGATTGTTCATATTTTCAATTCACACAGTATATATACTCAAATGAACATATTGATTCAATAAATTTCAACTTTCTCATCTCGCTTGCTTTGTAAATATTTTTCGGTTCTTCAGGCGGGCGGTTGTTCAGTGTAAATATAATGAAGCAAAGCTATAATGTTCTCACTCCCCCCTTCAGTCCCGTTAAATACATACATTTCTTGTTGGTTACATTCCTCTGTTCTCTTGTTCTCTCAGCGGCAGAGTTTGGCAGAATGAATCTTCTTTCCTTGTCTGAAGCATGTCCATGACTTAATCCAATCTTTCTCTTCTCATGGAGCCTGTATTCACTCGTAGAAATGGCGTCCGGGGGATCCAAAATTCCCACGGGGGCTTTCCACCAGCGCTCCCAGCTTCTTCCTTCTGAGGTTGAAGCTGGTAACGGGCCACTGTGGGTGAGACTGCACCCCCCATACCCTGGGGGGGCTTCGGGAGGCTGCATACTCCCCTCGGCAGCCTTGTAAATCAGCCCGTGGGATCGGAGAGATGGAATCTGTCAGCCATTTTCTACTGCGATCCAAGCGGAAGTCTCTTTTGAATGCTTGTTGCTCTTGCAGGGGAAGGATCAGTTTCCAGAAATGGGTCTGGATTCCTCTGAGGTAGACAGAACTCCGATGGACTCCAGAGAGAAGCTACTGGGTAAGGAGGAATGAGTTTTTTCTCCATTTAATTTTATTTTGTGGATTTTGAAACTAATTCGTGAATTATTCTCATCTTTTGGTGGAGGTCACAGGGGGCCAAAAGCCCAGAGGAGGGGAGATGTATTTTTGCACAACT
Organism: Zootoca vivipara; assembly: GCF_965207765.1. Lineage (NCBI taxonomy): Eukaryota > Metazoa > Chordata > Lepidosauria > Squamata > Lacertidae > Zootoca > Zootoca vivipara. Next base: position 79,554,684 of record NC_142589.1, read on the forward strand.
AATATGTGAAATGGGTACAAACGTCCACATTTACGTGGCAACTCTTACTTTTTTGAAGGCCCACCTGTAGTTTTCCTTCTGAGTAAAGCATGCGCTTACCTTTTTCTCTCGTAGGAGACAGAATGATGCCAGCAAGACCTGTTTGTCCATCTTTTCTTGGTGGCGAAGGGGAAGCTGCCACTGTGGAACCAGAGCAGGTAGGAGGAAGGACCCATGTGGGGAAAGAGGATGTCGTGGACGGGTTGGACACAGAGGAATGGTGGAAGGAACCGCCAAGGAAAGAAGGGTTGAATGCTAAAATAGGCTTCTAAGCAGTTTACACACCATACCAAACAGTGGCCAGGATTCACATCATCAGTCGCAGAATGGGGCTTCTCCCCTCTCATCCCCATATCGTTGCCCCCCTGCGCACCTTGAAGTTGTCTATAGGGCATCAGGAGGGTCCTCCCCACCCGGCAAGAACAGCACACAGGGAAAGAAGAAAGGGATTCCTCCCATGTGGCAAATGGGAATGTGTCCATAATGAAATGTGCAGAAAAGAATCCAATTAAAACATAACATCAAGTAAGAGGCAGAAGACATCAGAGCAAAGTGTAACAGTTCACCTTGATGTTGTCTAAGAGGACAACCTTTTTCTTTTTCTTTTTCTTTTAGGGTCCAGTGTGCTTTGAAGATGTAGCTGTGTATTTCACAGAAGAGGAGTGGGCGTTGCTGGATCCTGACCAGAGAGCTCTGCACAAGGAAGTCATGGAGGAGAATCGTGGGATCTTGGACTCTCTCGGTAAGGCTTCCTCTTGGATCATCCTATCTGCTTTGAAATTCAACACATCTCTCTATGGGAAGAAGCTCTGATATTTCGATGGGGCTCAACAGCAGCACCTGGGATGCTAACACTCCCACAGCAAGCCTTGGATGGAAGACTGTTTACTGTTTTCCCTATGAATATTCTTCCTCCTGTTCTGCCTTTTCAAAGGATAAAACCCAGCCAGGTGGGTGGGTTATAAATAATGAAATTATTATTATTATAATCATGCATGCCCCCTCCAAGATGGCCCCCCTTTTGCTGTTGAAGGGCTGGCCTGTCTGCAGCCCCACATCCTCTCATCAGGGCCCCTACACCAGGGGCAGCAGCAGAGGAAGGGCCTCAGGAAAGCAGCCATGACTCCAGCAGGGCTGGGAACCATCTGGCCAGATGCTGAGGAGGAGGAGAAGGAAGGCTGACCCCTCTCCTTCCCCTCATAGTGCCTGGGCCACCAGAGGCGCAGGGTGCTGAACAGGGGGAAAGGAGCTCAGCTGAAGAGCCTCTGGGGGAGATAAGATACCTCTCCATATTTTTTTCAGGCTCCTCTAAACTGCACAAGGCCTTCTTAAATGTAGGCTTCAAAGTGATTCAGGAAGTTGAAGTAGCTCCTGTCAGATTTTTTGTTTCTGTTCTTGCTTCTTTCTGTCCTTGGTTGACTAAAGACACTGCAGATGGCACAGATCCCACGATTGGGCCAAACAAAATCCATGCCAGAAAATAACCAGGCTTTTTGAATCTCAGGCAGTGAACCCTGTAGGATGACCTCACATCTAACTCCCTTTAGTTATTCCTGGGTCACAAACATTAATTAGCACTGCTCCATGATTTGGGGCTCCATTGCTTCCTGAGGCTCCAATGCATTTCTCTCTCAGTTGCAGGTGGTGTTGAAGTGGAACTGAAGAATGAGGGAGACCACAACAAAATCCACACAGTGGGGAAGTCCTATTCAGAGTGCAGAGAGAGCTTCAGTCAGAGCTCCCATTCCACTTCAAATCAAAGAAATCCCATTGAGAATAAACCCTATCAGTGCTTGGAATGTGGAAAGAGCTTCAATAACAGAAACAAGTTCACTGTCCATCAGAGAATTCATACAGGGGAAAAACCCCATCAGTGCCTAGAGTGTGGGAAGAGCTTCAGTCAAAAGGGGAGTTTAACTTACCATCAGAAAATTCATACAGGGGAGAAGCCATATCAGTGCCTAGAGTGTGGAAAGAGCTTCATTCAAAAAGGCAACCTTATGACCCATCAAAAAATTCATAAAGGAGAGAAAACCTTTCAGTGCCAAGAGTGTGGAAAGGGCTTCAGAAAAAAGGACAGTTTAACTTCCCATCAGAGAATTCATACAGGAGAGAAACCCTATCAGTGCCTAGAGTGTGGAAAGAGCTTCTGTCACCAAGGCCATCTTTCTGTACATCAAAGAATCCATACAGGGGAGAAGCCTTATCAGTGCTTGGAGTGTGGAAAGAGCTTCACTGGGAAAACAAGTCTCATTTCCCATCAAAGAATTCATACTGGAGATAAACCCTTTCACTGCTTGGAATGTGGAAAGAGATTCAGAAAAAAAGGCAATCTCACTGTCCATCAGAGAAGTCATACAGGGGAGAAACCTTATCAGTGCTTGGAATGTGGAAAGAGCTTCAGTCACAGCAGCCAACTCACTTCCCATCACAGAATTCATTCCGGGCGGAAACCATATCAGTGCTTGGAATGTGGAAAGAGCTTCGCTTGGAAAATAAGTTTCACTTCCCATAAAAGCATTCATACAGGAGAGAAACCCTATCAGTGCCAAAATTGTGGGAAAAGCTTCAGTCAACAAGGCCAGCTTACTGTACATCAAAGAATTCATACAGGAGAGAAACCTTATCACTGCTTGCAATGTGGAAAGAGCTTCGCTAGGAAAATAAGTTTCACTTCCCATCAAAGAATTCATACTGGAAACAAACCCTATCACTGCTTGGAATGTGGAAAAAGCTTCAGTCAACAAGGCCAGCTTACTGTACATCGAAGAATTCATACAGGGGAGAAACCTTATCAGTGCTTGGAATGTGGAAAGAGCTTCACTTGGAAAATAAGTTTCACTTCCCATCTAAGAATTCATACTGGAAACAAACCCTATCACTGCTTAGAATGTGGAAAAAGCTTCAGTCAACAAGGCCAGCTTACTGTACATCAAAGAATTCATACAGGGGAGAAACCTTATCACTGCTTGGAATGTGGAAAAAGCTTTGTTCGAAGAGGCCAGCTTACTGTACATCAAAGAATTCATACGGGGGAGAAACCTTATCAGTGCTTGGAATGTGGAAAGAGCTTCACTTCGAAAATAAGTTGCATTTCCCATGAAAGAATTCATACAGGGGAAAAACCCTATCAGTGCTTGGAATGTGGAAAGAGATTCAGAATAAAAATCCAGCTCACTGTCCATCAGAGAAGTCATACAGGGGAGAAACCCTATCCGTGCCAAGAGTGTGGCAAGAGATTCAGTAACAGAAACTACTTTACTGTCCATCAGAGAATTCATACAGGGGAAAAACCCTATCAGTGCTTGGAATGTGGAAAGAAATTCAGAATAAAACCCCTTCTCACTGTCCATCAGAGAAGTCATACAGGGGAGAAACCCTATCAGTGCCTGGAATGTGGCAAGAGCTTCGTTCAAAGAAGCCACCTCATGGCCCATCAAGAAATTCATACAGGGGAGACACCCCATCAGTGCTTGGAATGTGGCAAAGTCTTCAAAAGAAAGGGCACTTTAACTTCCCATCGGAGAATTCATACAGGAGAGACACCCCATCAGTGCTTGGAATGTGGCAAAGTCTTCAGAAGAAAGGGCAGTTTAACTTCCCATCAGAGAATTCATACAGGGGAGAAACCCTATCAGTGCCAAGAGTGTGGAAAGAGCTTAAGAAAAAAAGAGAGTTTAACTTCCCATCAGAGAATTCATTCAGGGGCAAAACCTTATCAGTGCTTGGAATGTGGAAAGAGCTTCGTTCAAAGAGGCTGCCTCATGGCCCATCAAACAATTCATACAGGAGAGAAACCCTATCAGTGCCAAGAGTGTGGAAAGAGCTTCAGTCGAAATTACAGTTTAACTTCCCATCAGAGGATTCATACAGGGGAAAAACCTTATCAGTGCTTGGAATGTGGAAAAAGCTTCGTTCAAAGAGGCCAGCTTACTGTACATCAAAGAATTCATACAGGGGAGAAACCTTATCAGTGCTTGGAATGTGGAAGGGGCTGCATTGACCGACGTCGGCTCACTGTCCATCAGAGGATTCATACAGGGGAAAAACCTTATCAGTGCTTGGAATGTGGAAAGAAATTCACCCAGAGCGCCCATCTCACAATCCATCACAGAATTCATACAGGGGAGAAACCCTATGAGTGCTTGGAATGTGGAAAGAGATTCATTGAGAAGGCAAAACTTACAATCCATCAAAGAATTCACAGCGAGGTGAACACTGGTCTTGAAAGACCTACATTGGCTCCCAGTACGTTTCCGAGCACAATTCAAAGTGTTGGTGCTGACCTTTAAAGCCCTAAACAGCCTCGGTCCAGTATACCTGAAGGAACATCTCTACCCCCATTGTTCTGCCCGGACACTGAGGTCCAGCGCAGAGAGCCTTCTGGTGGCTCCCTCACTGCGAGAAGCCAAGTTACAGGGAACGAGGCAGAGGGCATTTTCGGTAGTGGCACCCGCTCTGTGGAACGCCCTCCCACCAGATGTCAAAGAGAAAAACAACTACCAGACTTTTAGAAGACATCTGAAGGTAGCCCTGTTTAGGGGAGCTTTTAATGTTTAATAGATTATTGCATTTTAATATTCTTTTGAAAGCCGTCCAGAGTGGCTGGGAAAACCCAGCCAGATGGGCTGGGTATAAATATGTTGTTGCTGTTGTTGTTATTCCAGTGCCAAGAATGTGGAAAGAGCTTCAGTCACAGGGCCCGCCTCGCTTCCCATCAAAGAACTAACATTGGGGGCAAATTATAGTAGTGGCTGTATACAGATTTAATTTTAGGAGACCATAGTAATTCCTACTACGTACCCAGAACTGTGACTTGCAAGTTCTTGGCCAAGGTGTTTCATGCCTTCTTGACAATTTCCTTTCTCTTGGCAGATCAAGATGAGTAGGTGACAGCAAAGGTTGCAAACTTTTTAGCTGGGACAATTAGAGTAAGATCCACTATTTGACTATTGACTCAAAATCCTACAATGCATTTTATATAACGGACTTTTTATCTTTATTCTTTGTATATCATATTGTTCTTTATTGGTAGGCCGGTGGCTGATGCAAATAAAGACTCATTCATTGAATATTTTCTTCACGTCATACCTGGGGAGAGGAATAAGAGTGATTTGGCGACACTGATGAGGTTGCTGTCCATGCCGAGCTTTCCTAGGAAGGACTTAGTGTAAAAATTGTGATAGTTCAGTTAATGTTAGATACTATATTAATATAATATTAATAGATTTTGATTCTGTTCAAAGTGTCCTAGTACTTATTGCATTTAGCCTTTTCGATAGAACGTATGAGGCATGGTTTTTGTATGCCTGCATTTTGTAATCCTCATGCCACCCTCCTGCATTGTGTAAAGCTGTGATGTTTACATTGCCTACCACTTCCAGCCTTATCTGACCCTAGAAGGGCAGGTGATGTTTTGGGAAAGAGGGAGGAGTTGAGCTACCACCAGGGTGTGAACTCACATCTCTCCTCAAAGGTCTTTGTCATCTTTTGGTACCAGGGAAGTAAGATATGGGATTGAAATGTCAACAGTCCCATGGAAGGCCTGGTTGCCATGGGCATGGTGTCAAAGTGAGACATAAGAGACCCAAATTACCTGGGCACTCTGGGACACCGCAAGGTAATTTCAGAGGAGTCGATATCCACATTAAGCCACAAGTCCCATGACCTGTGACCTTTCTTGATGCAAGTGAAAGAGTGTTGTGGCATTTTATGAGTCTTTGTGTGCTGTGTATATAAGCTTTCTTCTAATATGCCTCCTGGCAGCCTTTTCGAACTGGCCGTTCTGCTGAACAACTGGTTAGCAAGGCTGTCTTATTGCAATAGTTTGAATAAACTAGGTCTCTGCAGGATGCTGAGATTGCTCTCATTCTCTTGGTTCTGAGATTTTGTTTCAGGTATTCCCTCCCCTGGGTCACGAACCGGTGATGTAGAAGCAAATGCTGATCACACGAGCAATTCACGTACTTTTTATTTTCCTTTCTTCTGTGAGAATCTTAAGTCAAGGATTCTTTTTCTGCTGTCCTCCGATCATTCACAATGGGTGTATGCCAAGAGGAAAGAATGGTATCCATGAGGAAACAGAGTCCTTGGTTCATTGTACGGCAAAAGGAGTTGGGAGCAAGAGAAGGACAAGTTTGTTTGCTTTAGGGTACTCCAGGGTATGCCTTCAAAGATGGAAGGAAGAAGATGAAGGGAAGAGCTAAGGGCAGGAATGTGTTTAAAGAGGAAACAGACTCTCATTGCATTGTTTCAATAAAATGTTGCATCCCAGGTACAAAGTTTCCATCCTCATTTCTGTCGCTGATTGTAAGGTGGGAGAAGCAAGGCTATATAGTGACACTGAAAGGATACTAGAAAAATAAAGTTTATTTATATATATAAAAATGTAAACTGGCCATGTCCGTTAGTATCCACATTTCACCAAAACCGCTTGACCGATTGCGTTCAAATTTTGACACAATGCCGCATGCGAATATGAGTGTGACCCTGTACCATTTTCAAAGACAGATGTCACACCTGTGCCAGGTAAAACCCCCAAAACCTCGTGTTTCAAAACACACCACCCAGACAAAAATGCATGCTGGGAAAAGAACCAGGTTGCAAACCAGCACCCTCTAGTGGTGGCTACACTGCTACTGCACCTATAAAACCTTCCCTCTCAACAGCACCTCGGCTCCCGTTTACATACTAGGCTGAAGCCTTTACAGACTAGGCTGAATGGAGGTACTGACTCGCCTGGGTGGGGGTTGGGGGGAGGGGATGGGATAGGTCAGGACACGGTGGGACCAGTCACAGGGATGAGCCGGGGTGGGGGGAAGAGGGGGCGTGGTATGTCATGGGTCGGGACAGGGTGGGGGAATCACAGGGATAAGGTGGGGGGAGGAGGATACGTCATGGATTGCCACAGGGTGGGGGGAATCACATGGATGAGCCACAGCAACGCGTGGCCGGGCCAGCTAGCTTGATATACAGTGGAACCTCGGTTTTCGAGTGTCTTGGAAGCCAACCATTACAGTTTTCAAATGCCGAAAACCTGTAAGTAATTGCTTCCGTTTTCGAACGCGCCTCGGACATCAGATGTCTTCGCTGCATGTTTTTCCATTTTTGTGCCTCAGTTTTCGATTGTCTTCTGGAACAGATTGTAGTTCTACATGGTGATACAAATAGTTATATGTAAATTTATCTAGAGCTTCCACATATCACAAGAAGGGTTGTCTTTATTTGGGGAAGTAGCAAATATTAAAAGGAAAATGCTTTACTAGAAAAAATAAAGAGAGTAATGCCGAAGGAAATAGGATTGGGAAGAGGCTAATAATAATAATAATAATAATAATAATAATAATAATAATAATAATTTTTATTTATACCCTGCCCTCCCCAGCCAAAACTGGGCGCAGGGGGGCTAACACTAGATATAAAACAATTAAGATAGAACTTAAAAACAAGATTAAATACAAAAATAAAATTGAAATGCAGCCTCATATGAAAAGGGAAAGTGGGGGAGGGGATCAAGTTGGGTCCAGGCCAAAGGCCAGGCGGAACAACTCTGTCTTACAGGCCCTGCGGAAAGAAATCAGGTCCCACAGGGCCCTGGTCTCATGAGACACAGCGTTCCACCAGGTCGGAGCCAGTGCTGAAAAGGCCCTGGTTCTAGCTGAGGCTAATCTGACTTCCTTCGGGCCCGGGACCTCTAGGGTGTTACTATTTATGGACCTTAAGGTCCTCCGCGGGGCATACCGGGAGAGGCAGTCCCGTAAGTACGAGAGTCCTAGGTCATGAAGGGCTTTAAAGGTCAAAACCACCTTAAATCTGACCCTGTACTCCACCGGGAGCCAGTGCAGCTGGAAAAGCACTGGGTGAATATGCTCTCGTGGCAGGGACCACTGCAACATTCTGCACCCGCTGGAGTTTCTGGGACAGCTTCAAGGGCAAATTATAGTAATCAAGCCTGGAGGTGACCGTTGCATGGATCACTGTGGCCAGGATGGGGTGGGAAAGGTAAGGGACCAACTGCTAGATGCGCCGAAGGTGAAAAAATGTCGCCTTAGCTGTTGTTGTAACCTGCGCCTCCATAGAAAGGGAGGCGTCAAGGATTACACCCAAACTCTTAACGGAAGGCAATGGCACTAATTGGGCCCCCGCAAGAGAAGGGAGTTGGTCTCTCATCCCTATGCCATCCTGACCCAGCCAGAGGACCTCTGTCTTTGAAGGATTTAGTTTCAGTCGGCTCCCACGAAATCATCCAGCCACAGCCTCCAAGCATCTGGTCAGTGTGTCCGCGGCCGAGTCGGTGTGGCCATCCATCAACAGATAGAGCCGAGTGAAAACCCAGCCCAAACCTCCGGACAATAGTGGCAAGGGGGCGCATAAAGATGTTAAAAAGCATTGGGGAGAGGATTGTGCCCTGCAGCACACCACACACCGAGGAGTGGCACGACAACATCTCCCTCCCTAGCGCCACCCTCTGTCCCCAACCAGGGATTAAAGAGCATAACCATTGTCAGGCTATGCCCTGTATCCCCACTTCGGTGAGGCGGTGCTCCAGAAGATGATGATGACCATGTCAAAGGGCTGCTGACAAATCTAAGAGAATCAGCAGTCCCGACCCACCTCAGTCCAGTTGTCTACGGAGATCATCTGTTAAGGAGACCAGAGCCCTCTCGGTCCTGAAACCAGGAGGGAAACCTCCAGTACCTGCCAAGCTGTTCAGCAACAGCTCTCTCAATTACCTTGCCCAGATACGGAAAATTCGAAACTGATGCGATTTTAAGGCTGTGTTAGACCTCAGAGTTCAGGTCTCAGTTATTTCAGGGTGCTGTTGGCATCAAAATGAAAGCCACGCTGGTGCCCGGAGAGCTTGGCGAGGAAAAGGCCGGCCAGGAGGATGTCCTTGCAGAGCCTCTCCCCCTCCGGGCCTTTCGTGCTCTTCCTGCTTCTGTTTCCAAGGGAGGGAACAGCTCAGAAGCCAGTCCAGAGGGGCCCCCAAAAAGACCCCCATGGGTGCAGGCCATGCCCGGGGAGCCTGCTTGGCAGAGGGAGAGAGGGGGGAGATGGGTGCGCCCGGCTCGCCAAGAGTTAAAAGGAACTGAGCTGGATTTCTAGAGAGGACCGGGAATAAAGGGAGGAGGCTCCCCCTTTCTGCAAGGGGAGGGGGGCTGTTGTCTCTCTGCTCCGCAAGGGCTGCCTCAGTGGCGCCTTCTGGGATCCGGTGAGTCTCCTTTCTCGTTGGGGTGATGAGGGAGTCCCAGGGCTGCAGGGGAGAGTGCAGGGCAGCCAGGAGGGTCCTCCAAAGAAGACCCCACTGGGTGCCTGGCTCCTGAGAGAGAGAGAAGGGAGCCTGGGAAGCTCCGCTTTGCAAGGGTTCAAAGGAACAGCGCAGAAGGCCAACCACGAGAGCCATGGAGTCGTCATTATTAGGGACCCCCAAAGTCATCTAGCCCAACCCCTGGGACTCGAACCCAGGACCCTGAGATCAAAGAGACTCGTGTTCTACCAGCAGATCTCTCCTGTCTTATTCGGGTTTATTTCTGCAATTCACGTGGCTCCTCCTGGGTTCCTGAGAGAGAGAGAGAAAATGTGAGCTTGGTTTGCTCCAGCTTGCAAGGGTAAAAAGGAACTGAGATGCATTGCTAGAGTGGACAGGAAATAAAGGGAGCGAGGTCCTCCCGAGCCAAAGCCCCTCCCACTTTCCCAGGTTCCTCCCTGCAAGAGGGGGAAGGTGGCTTTCGTCTCCTCTGCAGGAGCCGCCTCAGTTTCCCTTCAGGGACCTGGTGAGTTTCCTCACTTTTCTGGCTTAGGGTGCATTGGGGGAGAAGTGGGGCGGGGGTGTCCCAGGGCTGCGGGGGCGGGTCCATGGGGAGCATGCGCAGTTCCTGCAGGGGGATCCCCAAGCCAGGGACAAGAGGTTCTGCCCCGCTTCCACTCTGCAAAACCAGGGAGGCTGCAAGTAGCAGGAGGTCTGCAACTCTCTTCTTCCTTAGCATCAAGACGCCGCTTGCTCCTGGGGGAGGGTCACTGAGTCAGGAAGTAAAGGGCATGCAAAGGAACCCCGATGGGATTGAGGAAACAGCCACGTTCATCAGCCCAGGTGGCAGCCAGATGGACACCTTTGGAGATAGAAATAAAAATTTGGTCTCTATGATAAAGTCCTTCCATGTCACAGTGCACAGTTAGACCCATTGAACCCCCTCTCACAGGAGGAAGGGATGGCCACCAAGCGAGATAGCTTTAGAAGAGGATGAGGCCAATTCAGGGAGGAGCAGTGGGTTAGCAATGGCTCCTGGCCCCCACAATTGGAGGCAGCCATGCTTCTGAATGCCAGCTGCTGGGAAGTGCAGGGGGAGAGAGTTGCCCTTGGGAGAGAACAGGAGGCTGGACTGTCTTCACCCTAAAGAAAAGCAGAGCCCAACCTGGTGGTAACAGAATAAAGGATGTAAGGAGGGAGCTGCGTTGACTGGGTGGGCACAGAGGAATGATGAGGGGAACCAGCTGGGGAAGGCGGCTCTGGGCCAGGGGAGGGGTTTGGGGGCAATGATGACTGGTCAGAGGGAGAAGACTGGGAGGAGGAGGTATCTGAAGCTGAAGAGGTAACAGGGCTCAGTGAGCAGGGAGAATCTGTGGCAGAGAGCAATCTAAACCCAGAGGCAGGAGAGTGGGATGAGGGAGGCCAAGAGGTAGGGATGATTCCAGCCCTGCCCACAAGTTATTTTGCCCCACCCACTTGGCTCTCGGGGGGGGGGGGGTTGGCCAGGTAAATATCTGACCCTCAGAATAAAGAAAGAGGGACCCACTGAAGGCGTCTTGAGAATATGGGAGATTCTAAGTGTTGGAACATGAGGCAGAAGCAGGAAAGAAATGTGGGTGGGAGAGACCCCCACTATTGCCTTGGGTCCCAGTGGTACTTAGCACAAACTCATCCATTCTGACTTCCTTCCTTCTTCTTCCTTCCTTTTTTTTAAAAAGAAAGATCAGTCTGAGTTGTGGTACAGTCCAGCCCTGGTTCCTAGAAAGACTCATCCATGTTTGCCCAGGGAACATTCACCCAATTGTGTATTCATTTTTATCAGAAAAAATGTATTTGCTTTTTAGGATTTGCTAAAACCACACATTAGGACAGACATAACTTTCAATTTCTTGGAGGTGTCCTGAGAACAGAGATGGATGAGGAAGACTCGGCTGGCACTGAAGCAGGAAGAGGCCATTCCATCCTAACTCATAGCCATGGAGGAATCTGGGGAAAGTCTGTCCAAAGGATCCTGGGTGATGAGGACGTCCTCCGCTCAGATGTGCAGAGCCAGCAGCTCGGGCGGCTTTTCTACCAGGAGGCCAAAGGACCCCGAGAGTTTTGCAACCAACTCTATCACCTTTGCTGTCGGTGGCTGAAGCCAGAAAGGCACACGAAAGCTGAGATCCTGGACCTGGTGATCTTGGAGCAGTTGTTGGCTCTCCTTCCTCCAGAGACAGAGAGCTGGGTGAGGGAATGTGGAGCACAGACCAGTTCCCAGGCAGTGGCCTTGGCCGAAGGATTCCTCCTGAGCCAGGCAGAGGAGAGAAAGCAGGCAGAGCAGCAGGTGAGAGAGACTTTCATCTGGATACTCCCAAGGGGCTCAAAACATGAGGGAGAGTATTCCCCAATTCTATACTAAATTGCCCATCCTTTGCCATTCCAGTTCTAATCTAATTCTTTTGAATGCTTGTTGCCCTTGCAGGGGAAGGATCTGTTTGCAGAAATCAGTCTTGATTCCTCTGAGGTAGACAGAACTCCGTTGGACTCCAGAGAGAGGCCACTGGGTAAGGAGGGAGGAGTTTTTTCTCTGGTCACATTTTGTGAATTCTTTTCATCTTTGGGGGGGAGGTCACAGGGGACCAAGAGCCCAGAGGAGGGGAGATGTATTTTTGCACAACTACAGTAATATTTGAAATGGGTGCAGTGCTGGAAATGTAATGAGAAGGAAGGAGATTTTTATCATATGTGGTGGAAATGCGAAAAAGTTAAAAGATTTTGGGAAATGATATATAATGAATTGAAAAAGATTCTTAAGTATACTTTTCCCAAAAAACCAGAGGCATTCTTATTAGAAATTATTGGACAAGAGATTGCAAAGGAGGACTATATAATATTTTTGTATGCGACAACCGCGGCTAGGACTTTATTAGCCCAAAAATGGAAAACTCAGGATTTACCGACGATTGAAGAGTGGCAGACAAAAATTATAGACTATGCCGGGCATGTCAAACCTGCGGCCCTCCAGATGTTTTGGACTACAATCCCCATCTTCCCCAACCACTGGTCCTGCTAGCTAGGGATCATGGGAGTTGTAGGCCAAAACATCTGGAGGGCCGCAGGTTTGACATGCCTGGCTATGCGGAACTAGCGAGACTGACTAGCAGGATCCGGAGCCAGGGGGAAACAAGGTTCCAAAAAGACTGGAGTAAATTTGTGGATTATATGGAAAAGAACTGTAGAAGTTTAAAGACACTTGCAGGACTGAAATAAATCCTACAAATTGATTTTAAATGGATGGAATAAAGGAACTGCGAGATAAGAGCTGAATAGAAAACCAAATGAGGGGAGGGAGGGAAGTCAAGCTCGGCAGAGCATTGAGAAGGAGAAATTTGGAAAGAATTGTTAAAAAGATAGTTGTGTGTGTTGTATTTGTTTTTGAATGTTTGTTTGTTTTGTTTATTGTTTTAAATGTGTTTATTTGGAAAATTTAATAAAATGCTTTATAAAAAAAATAAAAAAAATATTTGAAATGGGTACAAACATCCACATTTATGTGGCAACTCATACTTTTTTGAAGGCCCACTGTAGTTTTCTTTCTGAGTAAAGCATGCACGTACCTTTTTCTCTCGTAGCAAGACCTGTCTGTCCATCTTTTCTTGGTGGCGAAGGGGAAGCTGACATCACGGAACTGGATCAGGTAGGAGGAAGGAGCCATGTGGGGAAAGAGGATGTCGTGGACGGGTTGGACACAGAGGAATGGTGGAAGGAACCGCCAAGGAAAGAAGGGTTGAATGCTAAAATAGGCTTCTAAGCAGTTTATACACCATACCAAACAGTGGCCAGGATTCACATCATCAGTCGCAGAATGGGGCTTCCCCCCTCTCATCCCCATATTGTTGCCCCCCTGCGCACCTTGAAGTTGTCTATAGGGCATCAGGAGGGTCCTCCCCACCCATCAAGAGCAGCACAGAGGGACAGAAGAAAGGGGATCCTACCATGTGGCAAAAGGAAATGGTTGTTCACATGATTTGAAGAACATCAGGTTCTTAATGATCTCATGAAAATACACACTGAATAATTCCATTAAAACATCAAAATATGCATCCATAAAATGTGCAGAAAAAGATTCCCATTAAAACAGAACATTCATTAAGAGGCAGAAAACAATAGAGTAAAGTATAACAGTTCACCTTTATTTTGTCTAAGAGGACAACCTTTTTCTTTTAGGGTCCAGTGTGCTTTGATGATGTAGCTGTGTATTTCACAGACGAGGAGTGGGCGCTGCTGGATCCTAACCAGAGAGCTCTCCATAAGGAGGTTATGGAGGAGAATTGTGGGATCTTGGACTCTCTTGGTAAGATTCTCGGTTGCCTCATCCTACCTGCTTTGAAATTCAACACATCCCTCTATGGGAGGAGCCTCTGATATTTCGATGGGGCTCAACAGCAGCACCTGAGATTGTTGACTGTTTTCCCTGTGAATATTCTTCCTCCAGTTCTGCTTTTTCAAAGCATAAAACCCAGCCAGACGGGTGGGTTATAAATAATGAAATTATTATTATTATAATCATGCGTGTCCCCCTCCAAGATGGCCCCCCTTTCACTCTTGAAGGCCTGTCCTGTCTGTAGCCTCCCACAGCCACCCATTAAGATGAAGGGCCTCAGGAAAGCAGCCATTACTCCAGCAGGGCTGGGAACCATCTGGCCAGATGCAGAGGAGAAGAAGAAGGAAGACTGACTGCATTCCTTCCCCCTCAGACTCCATCCTTGTCCCCCCCCCCAATAGGGCCAGGGCCTCCAGAGTTGCATGGTGCTGAGGAGGGGGAAAGGAGCTCACCAGAAGACCCTCCTGTGGAGATAAGACCATCCTCACATATTTTTTTCCAGGTTCCTCTAAACTGCCCAGGGCATCTTAAATGTAGGCTTCAAGGTGATTCAAGAAGTAGCTTCTGTCAGATTTTTTGTTTCTGTTCTTGCTTCTTTCTGTCCCTGGTTGACTAAAGAGATGAGTGACATTGGAGATTCCACAGATGCCATGATTGGGCCAAACAGAATCCTTCCCAGAAAAATATCCAGATTTTTTGAATTTTGAATCTCAGGAAGTGAACCCTGTAGGAAGACCTCACATCTAACTCCCTTCAGTTCTTTCCCTGTCACAAGCATTAACCAACACTGCTCCATAATTTGCGGATCCATTGCTTCCTGAGGCTCTAATCTGTTTGTCACTTAGTTGCAGGTGGTGATGAATTGGAGATGAAGAATGAGGGAGACCACGAAAAAATCCATACAGTGGGGAAGTCATATCCATATTCAGAGTGTGGAGAGAACTTCAGTCAGAGCTCCCATTCCACTTCAAATCAAAGAAATCCCATTGAGAATAAACCCTATCAGTGCCCAGACTGTGGAAAGAGCTTTACTCGAAAGGACAGTTTCACTTCCCATCAGAGAATACATACAGGGGGGAAACCCTATCAGTGCTTGATATGTGGAAAGAACTTTGTTCAAAGAGGCCACCTCATGGCCCATCAAACAATTCATACAGGAGAGAAACCCTATCGGTGCCAAGAGTGTGGCAAGAGCTTCAGAAAAAAGGACAGTTTAACTACCCATCAGAGAATCCATACAGGGGAAGAACCTTATCAGTGCTTAGAATGTGGAATGAGATTCAGAGGTAAAAGCCAGCTCACAGTCCATCAGAGAAGTCATACAGGGGAGAAACCCTATCAGTGCCAAGAGTGTGGCAAGAACTTCAGTCACAGCTGCCTGCTCATTGTCCATCAAAGAACTCATACAGGGGAGAAACCCTATCAGTGCCAAGAGTGTGGAAAGAGCTTCAGTCGAAAGGACAGTTTCACTTCCCATCAGAGAATTCATACAGGGGGGAAACCCTATCAGTGCTTGGAATGTGGAAAGAGCTTCGTTCGAAAAGGCCACCTCATGGCCCATCAAACAATTCATACAGGAGATAGACCCTATCAGTGCCAAGAGTGTGGCAAGAGCTTCAGAAAAAAGGGCAGTTTAACTTCCCATCAGAGAATTCATACAGGGGAAAAACCCTATCAGTGCATGGAATGTGGCAAGAGCTTCATTCGAAGATGCCACCTCATGGTCCATCAAACAATTCATACAGGAGAGACACCCCATCAGTGCTTGGAATGTGGAAAGAGCTTCAGAAAAAAAGACAGTTTAACTTCCCATCAGAGAATTCATTCAGGGGAAAGACCTTATCAGTGCTTGGAATGTGGAAGGGGCTTCATTGACAGACGCCAGCTCACTGTCCACGAGAGGATTCATTCAGGGGAGAAACCCTACCAGTGCTTGCAATGTGGAAAGATTTTCACTTGGAAAATATGTTTCACTTCCCATCAGAGAAGTCATACAGGGGAGAAGCCATATCAGTGTTTCGAATGTGGAAAGAGCTTCGTTCGCAGAGGCCTTCTCAGTGTCCATAAAAGAATTCATACAGGGGAGAAGCCATATGAGTGCTTGGAATGTGGAAAGAAATTCACCCAGAGGGCCCATCTCACAACCCATCACAGAATTCATACAGGGGAGAAACCCTATGAGTGCTTGGAATGTGGAAAGAGATTCATTGAGAAGGCCAAACTCACAATCCATCAAAGAATTCACAGCGAGGGGAAACTATTTCAGTGCCAAGAATGTGGAGAGAGCTTCATACACCAGGCCCATCTCGTTTCCCATCAAAGAACTCACATTGGGGGCAAATTATAGTACTGGAGACTTTTTAGGAGACTTTAGTTTGTATGAGGTAAGGATTGTAGCTGGGTTCCTTGCCCCATCTGGTGCCCCATAGCTATTCCTAATACGTACCCAGAACTGTGACTTATAAGTTCTTGACCCAGACCTTTAATGCCTTCTTTACAGTTTCCTTTCTCTTGTCAGATCAAGATGAGCAGGTGACAGCAAAGGTTGCAAGGCTTTTAGCTGGGACAATTAGAATAAGATCCACTATTTGACTATTGACTCAGAACCCTAAAATGTGTTTTATATAATGGATTTTCATTTTTATTCTCTGTATATCGTATTGTTGTTTTATTGGTATGGCCGGTGGCTGACGCAAATAAAGATTTATTCATTCATTGAATATTTTCTTCATGTCATGCCCTGGGGTGAGGAATAAGAGTGATTTGGTGACACTGATGAGGTTGCTGTCCATGCTGAGCTTTCCTAGGAAGGATTTGGTGTGAAAATTGTGGTAGTTGAATGAATATTAGATATTATAGATTTTGATTCTGTTCGAAGTGTCCTAGTATTTATTGCATTTAGCCTTTTCGATAGAATGTATGAGGCTTGATTTGTGTATGCCTGCATTTTGTAATCCGCATGCCACCCTCCTGCATTGTGTAAAGCTGTGATGTGTACATTGCCTACCACTTCCAGCCTTATCTGACCCTAGAAGGGCAGGTGATGTTTTGGGAAAGAGGGAGGAGTTGAGCAACCACCAGGGTTATATTGTGACATCTAAAGGACACTAGACAAATAAAGTTTATTTGATATACAGCGGAACCTTGTTTTTTTAGTGTCTTCGAAGCTGAACGTTTCGGTTTTCGAATACTGCAAACTGGGAAGTAATTGCCTCCGTTTTCGAATGCACTTCAGATGTCGAACATCTTCCACTGCATGTTTTTCAATTTTTTTCCTTTGCACCTCAGTTTTTCAAATGTCTTCTGTAACGGATTATAGTTCTACATGGTGATACCAATAGTTATACGTAAGTTTATCTAGAGGTTCCACATATCACAAGAAGGGTTGTCTTTGCCTATAGCATTTTGTCATAGTGAGAAATGAAGGACGAAGAGGATAAATCAATAATGATTAGATGGGCACAAGACTTTGGACATAATCTACAATTTGACGACTGGGAAAAGCTATGGAAAGTAATATTGAAATTTACACATTGTTCTTTGTTGAAGGAAAAATATATGAAAATGATGTATAGATGGTATATTACACCAGTCCAAAAATGTATAAAACTGGGAACAAGATGTGTTGGAAATGTAAAGAAAAAGAAGGGACTTTTTACCATATGTGATAGGAATGTAAGAGAAGTTAAAAAATATTGGGAAATGATGTGTAATGAATTGAAAAAAATGTTTAAAAGGACTTTTGTTAAAAAGCCGGAAGCCTTTTTATTAGGGATTTTAGGACAACACATACCAAAGAAGACTAAGAATTTATTTATGTATGCTACAACTGCGGCAAGAATTTTGCTAGCACAATAATGGAAGAAAGAAGAAATACTAATGAAGGAACAATGGCAAGAAAAATTGATGAGCTATGTGGAACTGGCAAAATTAACATACAAACTTTGTTAAAAGGACAATCGAGACTTTAAGCAAGAATGGGAACTTTTTACAAGTTATCTGAAGAAACAACAAAGAGACTTAGACTCACTGGCAGGATTTGAATAAACATACTGTACACAAATTGTATTAGTATAATATAAACTTGAACATTATAAAAATAACAGTTACAATTGTAAAACATGCAGAAACAATATAGATCTATAAAACAGTTATGGGAGCTGGGGGAAGTCCTGGGGGGAGGGGGAATGGGAAAAATGGGGGGGGAGGTATTTGTAATGTTGAGAATTGGTATGGATTTAAGATGCTTTCAATAAATTTATTTTAAAAAACCAAGAAGGGTTGTCTTTATTTGGGAAAGTAGCAAACACTAAAAGGAAAATGCTTTGTTAGAAAGAAAAAATAAGATAGTAATACCAAAGGAAATGGGGTTGGGAAGAGGTTGATGCAGTTTAAAGGCAGTGTTTGACCTCAGAGTTCAGGTCTCAGTCCTTTCAGGGTGCAGTTGGCATCAAATTGAGAATAAGAATTTATTATTTCTACCCCGCCCATTTGGCTGGGTTTCCCCAGCCACTCTGGGTGGCTTCCAACAGAAGGTTAAAAAGGTAAAGGTAAAGAGACCCCTGATCATTAGGTCCAGTTATGGACGACTCTGGGTTTTGCGGCGCTCATCTCGCTTTACTGGCCGAGGAAGCCGGTGTATAGCTTCTGGGTCATGTGCGCAGCATGACTAAGCCGCTTCTGGCGAACCAGAGCAGTGCACAGAAACACCGTTTACCTTCCCGTCTGAGTGGTACCTATTTATCTACTTGCACTTTGACGTGCTTTTGAATTGCTAGGTTGGCAGGAGATTCCCGTCACGGAGATTCAAACCGCTGACCTTCTGATCGGCAAGCCCTAGTCTCTGTGGTTTAACCCACAGCGCCACCCGCATCCCTGTAACAGAAGGTTAAAAATACATTAAAACATCAGTCATTAAAAACTTCCCAAAACAGGGCTGCCTTCAGATTTCTTCTATATGTCATGTTGTTTTTGTTGTCGTTTAGTCATGTCCGACTCTTCATGACCCCATGGACCAGAGCACGCCAGGCACCCCAGTCTTCCACTGCCTCCTGCAGTTTGTCAAATTCATGTTGGTAGTTTCGATAACACTGTCCAGCCATCTCGTCCTCTGTCGTCCCCTTCTCCTTGTGCCCTCCATCTTTCCCGACATCAGGGTCTTTTCCAGGGAGTCTTCTCTTCTCATTAGGTGGCCAAAGTATTGGACCCTCAGCTTCAGGATCTGTCCTTCCAGTGAGCACAGAGCTGATTTCCTTCAGAATGGATAGGTTTGATCTTCTTGCAGTCCATGGGACTCTCAAGAGTCTCCTCCAGCACCATGATTCAAAAGCATCAATTCTTTGGCGATCAGCCTTCTTTATGGTCCAGCTCTCACTTCCATACATCACTACTGGGAAAACCATAGCTTTAACTATATAGATCAGGCATCCCCAAACTTCGGCCCTCCAGATGTTTTGGACTACAATTCCCATCACCCCTGATCACTGGTCCTGTTAGCTAGGGGTCATGGGAGTTGTAGGCCAAAACATCTGGAGGGCCGAAGTTTGGGGATGCCTGATACAGATTTTTGTTGGCAAGGTGATGTCTCTGCTTTTTAAGATGCTGTCTAGGTTTGTCATCGCTTTTCTCCCAGGAAGCAGGTGTTTTTTAAATTTCTTGACTGCTTTCACCATCTGCAGTGATCATGGAGCCCAAGAAGGTAAAATCTGTCACTGCCTCCATTTCTTCCCCTTCTATTTGCCAGGGTGTGATGGGATCCATGGCCATGATCTTAGGTTTTTTTTTATATTGAGCTGTCATCAAAGTTGTGTCATCTGCATAACCGAGGTTGTTGATATTTCTTCCGGCAATCTTAATTCCAGTTTGGGATTCATCCAGTCCAGCCTTTCACATGATGTATTCTGCATATACCTAAGTTAAATAAGCAGGGAGACCATATACAGACAGACTTGTACCCCTTTCCCAATTTTGAACCAATCCTGTTCTAACAGTTGTCCCACATAGAGATTTCTCAAGAGACAGATAAGGTGGTCAGGCACTCCCATTTCTTTAAGAACCCCCCATTTGACACAGTCAAATGCTTTCGTGTAATCAATGAAGCAGAAGCAGGGCCGGACCTACGGAAAAGGGCAGGAAACGCCATCTCCTGGCCTGGCCGCCTCCGTGGGCTCCTCCTGGGCCTGCCTGGCCATGGTGTGTGTGTGTGTGTGTGTGTGTGTGTGTGTAATCCAGCTGCCCTCAAACTCTTCCCAGCCCCAGACAATGGGGGGGGGGGGTGAACGACAAGCTGGGAGGCGAAGCAGCCAAGAGGGAAACTCAGGGAAACTGGCAACTGTTTCTCTCAGACACACGAAGACCCTGGCTGTCTCCAGAAGGGGAGTCATCCCCATCTAATAAAAGACACTATGAATTGAAAGTGGATGCCCTATGTACAGTCATACCTCGGTTTAAGTACGCTTCGGTTTGAGTACTTTCAGTTTAAGTACTCCGTGGACCTGTCTGGAATGGATTAATCCACTTTCCATTACTTTCAATGGGAAAGTTCACTTCTGGTTAAGTACGCTTCAGGTTAAGTATGCTTCAGGTTAAGTACAGACTTCCGGAACCAGTTACACTCATACTTCGGGTTAAGTACGCTTCAGGTTGAGTACTCCGCAGACCCATCTGGAACAGATTAATCCACTTTCCATTACTTTCAATGGGAAAGTTCGCTTCAGGTTAAGTACGCTTCAAGTTAAGTACAGACTTCCAGAACCAATTGTGTACTTAAATCGAGGTACCACTGTACTTTTGGGGTGAGCTGGCCTGACCAAAAACCCCTCACAGCTATGGGCAAAGGCTGGCTGGGGTTGGCTGAGCTGGGGGGCCTCCCAGCCTGATCCACTGGAGGGGCAGCCACCTCACTCTGAGCCCCCATCATTTCCGGGAAGGGGTTGGGTGAAAGCCGAGGGCAGGCTCCCTCAGAAAATGGTGGCCTCTCCTTCCTCAGAGGTCTGCTTGCTTGTTTGTATTTTAAGAAATATTGTCCAAAGATATACAAAAGTTCACACCAAATACGAAGTATCTTTTAATGATACAGCAGAATAAAAGTGCTTTTACGATCTACAGTAATCTTTTTTAAAAAAAGGAACAGTAGCAAAAATAAGAAAGAAAAGAAAGGGGGAAAGAAACAGAAGAGAGAGAAAAAAGAAATAAAATTGGAGGGGGGATTAAAAGACTTCTGGTTCTCTGTCCTGCAGCTAAATACAGTATCCACTCATTAATGTCCAACTATTTTATTATCTAAAAGCCAGTGATTTTTTTCAATCTTCAAATCCAGGTGTCACAAGTTCATTTTCTCTTTCATGCAAAAAGTCCATAAGGAGATTCGAAACCTTAGTAAATGTCAATAATGATTTTTCTCTAATTAAACACATTAGCTTTGCCATCTCACCTAAGTCCAATAATTTTCTCAACCATTTCTCTACAGTAGGTAGAGCTCCATCTTGCCATGTTTGTGCATATAACAACCTCGCTGCTGTAATCATATATTGGAATAATCTTCTACAGTCCTTTTCCAGATGTGCTTCCTTGGAGGTTTTTAAGTAGAGGTTGGATGGCCATCTGTCAGGGGTGCAATTCTTGCATTGCAGGGGGTTGGACTAGATGATCCTTGAAGTGCCTTCCAACTCTGCAATTCTATGAGACTATGAAAGCACAGAGCAGGGTTTAGTTCCGCTGCAGGGAGAAAGGCTTCGGCCACGAAGAGCTCACCTCTTTCTGGAATTTTAAGGTGTCATAAATAAGACGCATGTTCCTAAGTGCACAAGGTAAACATACTGTGTTTCTCATATTATAAGACACGTCTTATATTTATTTTTTCCTTAAAAACACACACTATGGCTTATTTTCAAGGGATGTCTTATTTTTTTCCTCCTCCTCCTGCCACGGCTGGCATTGCTGCTGCACCTATCACTATGTCTTATTTTTTGGGGTATGGCTTATATTCCTTGAATGCTTAAAAATCCTGCTATGGCTTATTTTATGGGTATGTCTTAAAATATGAGAAACAGGGTACATGTGCATAAACCACATGTCTGAAATGGTACATGAGAGCAAGACCAAGGCCATCTTTAGCCCCCAGTTCAACTCTAACCCCCCCCCTTTAAAGCAGGTAGAAGGAAATTCTTGACAAAACCTTTCCCATTAGGTGGAGTTCTTTTCACTTACTAATCCCTCAAATCCACTAATAGACAAACTTCTCACCAACCCCCCAAATTTGTTCCAATTAGTTCCTGCCTCCACTCATTCTTCTCTGGCAGATAATGAACCTAGGGGGATACTGGGTCCCTTAATGGGGAGTTGGGCTGTACAACCCAACCCCCAAATTTTGTCTAATATCAGACTCAAGGAAGAAGCCACGGGCAGAGTCTCCCTCTTCAGCAGAGGCCTACCTAGGCTCCCTTGCACCCGGGGAAAGGAGCTGGGATACTCAGGGATAGAAGGGGGGGAGGCTTTGGCCTGCGATGCTCACTCTTCTCCCCTACAACAAAAGTGGGGGGCGGAAGTTAACTTGGGGCTTAGCCACACTTCCTCTTGGCCACTGCTTTCCCCTGGGGGAAACCACTCTCTGTCAGTGCAAACGACAATTTGGATTTCCCCCGGATAGCCATTTCTGCCAAATTATCGCTAAAGAGCAGTTTTTTTCCCTAGGAAAGGGGTGGGGGGCAAGGAAGAAACAAGGCACAGCACAAGTTTGGAGGAGCTGTCGGCTCCACAGCCTATTTTAAGATACACATTGATCCATAGGAAGCTGCCTCATACTGAGATCATTCATCCACCTAGCTCAGTATTGTCTAAACGGACTGGCAGCCATAGTTCTCCAGGGTAGGAACCTCTCCTAGCCCCACCTGGTGACACCATTGGGGATTGAACCTGAGACAACGGCATGCCAAGTAAGATGCTCTACCTATGGCCGTTCCCATTTAATGTCAGGTGCCAGTTTGGAAAGACCCCACATATAAACTGCAGGGATGGCTAAGTTGGGGCTAGAGATCTTTTGCTTTTCAGTCACACAACACATGCTCTGAAGGTGGTGTGTGCGTGTGGAGATAAAGGAAGAACTCCCACCTCCTTACAGACGTTCACATGAAGAACCAAACTTTTGGCGAGAGGTCGTCTTCATTCCCATCCATGGGCACTGGAGCCTCCTCAAGTGAGGGCTGCCTCTTAAGACTCAACGTGTGGGACCCCGATCCTGGCGCTGCAGTACAGAATGGTCATATCTCAGGGGTCCTTTGCTAGTGCCCCCCCACGTCCCGGTTTCACATTGGCAGGAAAGCATTTGTTAGCACATAAAAAAGTGCTGTTGGGGACCCCCTCGGTGGAGTCGGTTCCCTCCTCCCACCTCCATAACAGAACCTTCTCGACTTGGCAACTTTGGAACCAAGTGACTGTTGCATCATCTCTCGTTCCGGAGTCAGGCCGGGGTTCTCTTGGCTCCAGGGCGCGGCTGAACCTCTCTTTGCAAGAAGCCACGTTGCACCCGTGTTTCTGAGCTTGGGCGAGCCCAGAACGATGGTCACAATCGAGTCGGAATCGGACTTCTACGACGTGTTTGAGATCCTGGGGAAGGGCACCTTCGGGGAAGTGGTGAAGAGCTGGAAGCGCAGCACAGGCGAGATGGTGGCCATCAAGATCCTAAAGAACGACTCCTACCGGAGCAGGATCATCAAGAATGAGCTGAAGCTTCTGCAGACCATGTCCGAGGTGGACTCAGAGGAGTCCCACATCGTCCAGTTCCACGAGTTCTTCCACGACGAGCTCAAGTTCTACCTGGTCTTCGAGCTGCTGGAGCAAAACCTCTTTGACTTCCAGAAGGAGCACAACTTTTCCCCGCTGCCCGTCCGGCACATCCGGACAGTGACCATACAGGTGTTGAGGGCCCTGGCTAAGCTGAAGGAGCTCTCCATCATCCACGCAGACCTGAAGCCCGAAAACATCATGCTGGTGGACCAAGTTAGGTACCCTTTCCGAGTCAAGGTGATCGACTTTGGCTCAGCCAGCATCTTCAACGAGGTGCGCTACGTCAAGGAGCCCTACATCCAGTCCCGCTTCTACCGGGCGCCCGAGATCCTGCTGGGCCTGCCCTTCTGCGAGAAGGTGGATGTCTGGTCCTTGGGCTGTGTGATGGCCGAGCTGCACCTGGGCTGGCCCCTCTACCCTGGCAACAACGAGTATGACCAGATCCGGTACATCTGCGAGACACAGGGGATGCCTAGGCCTGCCCTGCTCAACGCAGCCAGAAAGGCTCACCTTTTCTTCAAGAGGAGCCAGCACCCCGAGGTGGTCAACTCCTGGCAGCTGAAGACCCCGGCAGAGTACCTGGCCGACACCAAGGTGAAGTCAGTGGAGAGGAGGAAGTACGTGCTCAAGTCCCTGGACCAGATGGAGACGGTCAACGTCCACAGGATGATCTACCCGGACACGGAGGCCCTGGCCGAGTACTTCGACCTGCGCAGCATGGTGGAGCTCATCAAGCGCATGCTGACCTGGGATTCACACGAGCGCATCACGCCCAGCGCTGCCCTGAAGCACCCGTATGTCTCCACCCAGCCGCTGAAGCAGAACTATGACCTTACCCAGTACTACCAGTTCTGCCTGCGCAGCCTCCACGAGTCGCTGCCCAGCCACGGCAAGACCGAGGAGGAGGCGCAGCTCTACGGTGCCATGGAAGAAGAGCGTTTCTACTCAGCGCGCGACAGTTTCCAGGAGGAGAACAGCGCCCATGGCATCCAGAGGACCACCAGCCAGATGGATGACCTCAGCATCGCCGAGGCCGGCCAGGAGGCACCCCTGAAGGTGTGGGGAGAAGGGCCCAGTGGGGGGCTGTATGAGCCGACCCACCCTGGGCCCCCGGAGGCGGCATCCGGCCGGCGCAAGCCTGTCCTGCAGAGCCTACGCTTGCGCCAGGAGCAACCGCAGCAAGAGCCCATCCCGGCCTACTACCGGAACCGCCGCGGCAGCCCCCGGCACCGCAAGGTATCCCACCATGCCAAGCCAGACCCCACCTTTGAGAACCTGATCCTGCTGGGGCAATACTCCCCCGAGGAGCCCCCCACGTGGGAGAAGGAAAGCAACACCAGCACAGCCTCCCTGCCAGAGTCCAACGCCAGGGAAGACCCCGGCTACCCCAAGGGCTTGGTGCTTTCGCCCACCACTCAGGTAACGAGGGCTGGGGAGAAGGGGCCACAGCAGGGTGGGGGGACTGATGTGGGGATCTCAGAGGAGCCGTGAGCCCAACAGTTGAGGCAAGGGATGGGTCTCGGCTGAAGATGGGTCTTGGGGAAGAGTCATGGTTCAGGGCAGGGCATCTGCGTTGCAGGTTCAATCACCGAAAGCATCTCTGGGTAGGGCTGGGAGAATCACAGAATTGTAGAGTTGGAAGGGACCCCGAGGGTCATCTAGTCCAACCTGCTGCAATGCAAGCATCTCATCCATGACAAATGGCCACCCAACCTCTGGTTAAAAGCCTCCAAGGAAGGAGAGTCCACCACCTCTCATGGGAGTCCATTCCACTGTTGAGAACCAACCCCAGGGGGCTATGGCTGCCAGTCCGTATGGACAATACTGCTTAAGATGGGCCAAAATGGCCTGACTCCCCTGTGTACCAAAGAAAGAGTCCAAGGCGTGTCCCCAAGTGTTGGAACTGGGCGACCACCAAGCCTCCGGGGCAACTTCCGCAGTGGGCTAAGCCAGGAGAGGGTGCACCTGTGGGTGAAGTAGGAAGGAAGGGTCTTCAGGGATCCATAAGGTGCTGGAAGGTCTCTTGGAAACTCTGAAAAGAAGGACACCAAGAACTCTGGCCAGAAATTTCAATGTTAGGAATAAATCCTACTCGTGAGTTACAGTCAAAAAAGGTATGTATTCTGGTAAGACTAACAGTCTTGAAGAGAACAAATGAATACAAACAAGGAATGAGCTTCAAGTTCACTAGAGTGTATGTAGTTTGAAATAAATGTTACAACTTAGAAAATGATAGTACATTACGGTGTAACGACACAAAAGGCATCAACTAATAATGTCCGTAAATATCAGTAGATACCTCATAAATTATGTAAGGGACCAAATGCTATATAATGCTATGTCATACTATAAAACTTAAGCCATGCCGATTGAGAATTTTGATGTAATCTATGTATTATTTGTTATTATTTGATATTTTTGATATTACCAGCTGATGAAGACGTTCACATCAAAACAGGGCCCTGTCTGTCCTGGGTTCTTCTACTGAATCGACTTGGCATTCCGGCTCTATATAAAACGACCCTTTTGAACACTTTTGGAATCGGACTGATATTTACGGATATTATTAGTTGATATCTTTTGTGTCGTTACACTGTAATGTACTATTATTTTCTAAGTTGTAACATTTATTTCAAACTACATACAATCTAGTGAACTTGAAGCTCATTCCTTGTTTGTATTCATTTGTTCTCTTCAAGACTGTTAGTCTTACCAGAATACATACTTTATTTGACTGTAACTCACGAGTAGGATTTATTCCTAACACTGAAATTTCTGGCCAGAGTTCTTGGTGTCCTTCTGTTCTAACGAGAACTCTTGGAAACTCTGGCAATACTTTAGTTACCAGGGCTAGGCTCCCTCCCCCTCCACCCAGATAGAAAAATGAGGCTGCCCACCTGCTCTCAGACCAACAGTGACTCCTTTTGCCCTCTGTATTGCTTTGCTGCTTTCCACACATGCCCCCTTGGTTCCACGAACTTAATAATAATAATAATAATAATAATAATAAAAATAAATTTTTATTTATACCCCGCCCTCCCCAGTCAAAACCGGGCTCAGGGCGGCTCACACCAATAAAATTACAATAAAACATAAAAAGCAATTAATTAAAATACAGATTAAAATACAGTATTAAAATGCAGCCTGATTTTAAGTAGTCCATAAATCCAAGCCACGAGGGAGGAAAACACAGGGGTCAGACTAAGTTCAACCCAAAGGCCAGGCGGAACAGCTCTGTCTTGCAGGCCCTGCGGAAAGATGACAAATCCCGCAGGGCCCTGGTCTCCTGTGAAAGAGCGTTCCACCAAGTTGGGGCCAATACTGAAAAGGCCCTGGCCCTAGTGGAGGCCAATCTAGCCACCTTATGGCTTGGGATCTCCAGAGTATTGTTGTTTGTGGACCTTAAGGTTCTCCGCGGGGCATATTTCTCTCCAGTGCCCCCTACCCCACCCTATTAGAAGCATTATTCAGACCAGCGCTTGGCATGACCCACCAAGGAAGGCAGCATCGCCATAAAAATTATAAACATTCACAATTTATTCAAAAGCCACTTACAACTATTTAGCTGAATTAATTCAGCAAAACTGATTAACTTGGTCCAGAGATGCCTGATTTTCAAAATCTGACAGTCCTTTGGCAAGAGTCTTGTGTACCACATTCAGCAAATTCAGTCAAATCCTAACACGATGGATGGATGATATCAGTGTCTGGTTTAAAGACCCTTAGCAGGAGCCGTAAATCACCACCTCCAGCACCTCCCTGCCACCCATTTGCCTCTTAGCACCCCCACTAAGTAATTCCACTGTCTCCCCAGAGGGTGGGACCACTCCCTCCCTCTGGGAACTGTTGGTCTAGATCTTTCCTGCCTTCCAGACAAGCTTGAGCCAGGAGGAGCCTAACATTAAAATGCCAGGGTGAAGGAAGAGCACAAAGTCAGGGTGGTTTGAAGGTGCAGGGGTCCCCCTCCCTCAAGGTCTCCTTTCATGGCATGGGAAGAGCAAGGTAAAGGGGGGGATCTGCACTTTTCAGAGCTTGGTTGTCAATAGTTGCTCCCCACAGAAACAACTTGCCAGCCGCTTGCAGGACTCCGACCTCCCTCTCCCACTGCAAACACAACAGGGCAAGGGGGATTCCCAGC
This sequence comes from Zootoca vivipara, assembly GCF_965207765.1. Taxonomy (NCBI): domain Eukaryota; kingdom Metazoa; phylum Chordata; class Lepidosauria; order Squamata; family Lacertidae; genus Zootoca; species Zootoca vivipara. The sequence continues at coordinate 79,582,257 of NC_142589.1, forward strand.
CTGTCTCCACTTTCTGCTTGGCGCATGGTGATTGCAGCACAGACATGCTCCTTGCCAACCTGCCAGGACCATAGCTTCACTCGCCTTGTTGCGGTTTTGGCTTGGAGGCCAGTGCTACCTTGACAGCAGCTGCTCAGAAGCCTGGAAATGAGGGTTAGGTGCCAACAGCCAGGGGTGGCGTTGTGGTTAGGAGTGTTGGGCTAGGACCTGGGAGAAACCAGGGCTCAAATTCCACCCCCACAACTCGGCCATGATGCTCACTGGGTGTGATCTGGGGCCAGCCACTGTCTCTCTCAGCCTTGCAGAGTTGTTGTGGAGATTAAATGGAGGGGAGAACAATGAACATCACATTGAGCTCCCTGGAGGAAAGATGGGCTAGTAAATGAGTGAATGAGGCTTGTGGGTAAATGGCAGAGAAAATTATGTGAAGATGAAAATAAATGGGGGTGCAGTGGGGAGTGAAGCCTGACATCAAAATATTCAGCAGGGGAAAGCAGAATTTCTCCATCCCTCGGCGATGGTGAAAAGGACACAGCTGTCTTATTATCACAAAATCCAGGTGAGATTCAGGTCACAGCGCCAGGTGTGGGGTGAAACCATTCCGCCTACTCCAGTGAACCACTGGCTACTCCTGGGTCTTGTGGGGAGAGAATTTTGTGCCAGCTTTGTGCTGCAGCAGCGAAAGAGGCAAAGCCCAACCTCTGGGAAGAGATGCAGAGTGAAACAGTATCTTGCTTCTGTGAGCTGTGCATGGGCTTAGGCACATCAGGAAACGGGTTGTAGTTCCAACTTCCCAGTGGATATAGCAGAGCTGGGGAAAAGGGCCAACTGCCTTACTCCCCACCTCCAAAAAAGGGACAGATAAACCAACAGGCATGATAAGGTGGGGGAATCTGTAATAGGGGATAATACGAGAAAAGGTTAGGGAGGAGGGAGAGAATATTATTATTATAGAAAGGTTGCAGTGCTTGGGACTTAAATTTAGAGAAAACATAAGTGAAAGAAGCTTCTAAAACTATTCATGCTGTGGGGAAAATTCATAATGCTAGATCAGGCATCCCCAAACTTCGGCCCTCCAGATGTTTTGGCCTACAACTCCCATGATCCCTAGCTAACAGGACCAGTGGTCGGGGAAGATGGGAATTGTAGTCCAAAACATCTGGAGGGCTGAAGTTTGGGGAAGCCTGTGCTAGATAGAACTCCTGGACAGAGGTTGGATAGCCACCGGTCAGGGATTCTGTAGCTGTGATTCCAGCATTGCAGCGGGTTGGACTAGATGACCCCCTTGGGGACCCCTTCCAACTCTACAATTCTATATAGCAATTATCTCCAATCACCTAGAGCTACTGCTTCACAAGTGCCCTGAAACATATCCTGGGGCTGCTCCCATGAATGCAGCACAAAACACAGAACCACAGAACAGCAGAGCTGGAAGGGGACCCCCCATAGCCACCTAGCTTGCAGGGAACCAGGGGCTGGTGTTGGACGTGGGTCCGGTAACGCGGTGCCATCTTTCTCTTTGGCAGAGAGCGCAGCCAGAGGTGTACGAGCCAGCCGCCCAGCTGCCTGGGCCCACCAGCTGGCTGCCGAAGGAGAACTGGCTGGCAGAGCATGGCATGGAGAGGGGCCCCCTCAAGGCAGTGCTGCACGCTTCCCGGAACCGCCACCAGCTGCAGCCGTACCTGCAACACATCGCCAGCCACCACTGACCCCGCGGGCCCTCCCCACCCCCCCACCCCGGACGAGGGCAGGCGCAGCAGAGAGATGGCCCCAGCCGGGGGCCCTCGAAACAGATTCCTTTGTAGCCACTAAATATATAGACTGTTCCTCGCTGCCCAAAGCTACTTGCTTTAATAAAAGCCACCTTACTCTTACCGAACTATGCGGAGCCCTGATGGCAGTGCGAAAAGGTGCACCAGGCTGGATGGGGCGGGGCGGGGCGGGGGGGGGAATCCCCTCTATTCCCTGAGCAAAAAGGCCTGCCAGTCTGTCTTGGCAAACTGCAGCCTGGGCCCCCCGCCTCTGTCCTCCCAGCAGCGCCAGATGCACACAAACACACTTGACCACAGCAATAATAAACTCTTTATCCAATTGCAGAAGGCGTTGATGGCACATTTGTCTAGGGACTGGTCCACGCCCTACCCAGACCAATGCATGGCTCCCCACCCTGGGCGATGGAAGGGTCTCAGTCCCACTGGGCAGCTTCTGCTTTTTAGGCCAGCCACTTCCTTGTGGGCCCCATCAGCCCATCTGCTAGCTGGGTGCTCATTTCCCCCACCCTCGCCCCACGGTGGTTCAGACCGGCACAGCTCCTTGTGGGGCTGCCCATGGGGTTTGTGACCAAAGGGATTGTGCAACAGAGGCTTCTCGCACCCGCTGCATTGCCCCACTTGCAACACAACATCCCTGCAGGGCTACCAGGCTCATTCTCTTGCAGCCCCAGGTGGGAGGGAACCTGGGACGAAGGGATTACTTTCTAAAGGTCCTGAGGCAGGGCACCCAGCACTCCTCCGTTCAACCCACACCCCTGCGGTTTACTTGGGAGTGTAGAAGCACCCCACACTCTCTCCCATATCTCAGAAGGGTATGATGGTCACTTACAACTCCAGTCCTGAATTCCTAGTAGTGGTCGCCTGAATGCCAGGCAATCCTAAAACCCTGAGGGTGGCCACCGCACACACATTTCAGCCTTAAATTCAGGCACTTGCTCGGGAATAAAAGGGAAGGGAAGGGGGAAGCAGGCAGAAGGGAAAGGCAGAATATGAAATAACCTGAGCACTGTCTGTGCCTCTGCAATGGAACAAATCCAAGCCAACTACACTCCTTGTTCAAGTATCAGCAAGATGGGTTGACTTCAGTTTTTATTTACAGGTAGGTATAGCCGTGTTGGTCTGCCGTAGTCAAAACAAAATTAAAAAAATTCCTTCCAGTAGCACCTTAGAGACCAACTAAGTTTGTCATTGCATGCACACAAAAGCTCATACCAATGACAAACTTAGTTGGTCTCTAAGGTGCTACTGGAAGGAATTTTTTTAGTTTCAGTTTTTATTGTTGGACATTTTATTATATTTTTATGTTTTGCTGGAAGCTGTTCAGAGTGGCTGGGGAACAGATAATAAAATTATTAATAATATTATTATGGAAGATCCTGCCTTGGATCCCTGACGTTGGAAAGGGAAAAGGATCCCTTCATGTTGGGAGGGGCAGGAGCTGCAAGAAGCAGTCCACCTTTGGAAAGGCTCCTTGCTCCCTTTCTCATGGGAGGAGGTGACTCTCTTGGCTCTGTGTGGTGAGGTTTCTCAATCCCTCAGGTACTCACTTTAAGTGCTCTCTTTGCATATGAGGAGGCTTGGCAGGAGATCCCTGACACACAGGAATTGTGGGCAGCTGCCCTTTCTTTGCAAGTGCATTGGCAGGCGGCCACAGAATTATTAGAATCATAGGGTTGGAGGGGACCCTCCTGAAATGCAGGAACCTCAACTAAAGCATGGGACGTGGATGGCGCTGTGGTCTAAACCACAGAGCCTAGGACTTGCCAAGTGGAAGGTCGGCGGTTCGAATCCCCGCGACGGGGTAAGCTCCCATTGCTCAGTCCCAGCTCCTGCCAACCTAGCAGTTCAAAAGCACATCAAAATGCAGGTAGATAAATAGTTAGGGAAAGGTAAACGGGAAGGTAAACGGTGTTTCCGTGCACTGCTCTGGTTCGCCAGAAGCGGCTTAGTCATGCTGGCCACATGACCCAGAAGCTGTATGCCGGCTCCCTCGGCCAGTAAAGTGAGATGAGACCCGCAACCCTAGAGTCTGCGACTGGACCTAATGGTCAGGGGTCCCTTTACCTTTACAACTAAAGCATCCATGGCACAGGGCCATGGAAGAGTCCTGGCAGGGAAAGGGTGTGGTAGGCCTTGGAAATGGCCTCTCTGGGGCACACAGAGAAGGAAGTTTCCCTGAGAGGACAGAGCCTCAAAGATGCGCATTCCCAGCATGTTTGCACTTCAGTCTCAGTGATGTCTATCTATGCTGGCTTGGTTAAGGCCGCACAATGGAAGATAGCAGGATCCCCAAGGTGTGCTCTATGGGGAGATGGCTTCAGGCACTAGTCTCACTGGCAGACCAAGTCTGCACTACAAAAATGTCTGCAATCATGACATTAGGCTGGTAACATCCATCATGTGGGAATCCCTTGCAGACAACCACAGTGCCTGGAGACAGACAGGTTGTGTAGCCATAGCCGTGAACAGAGGAGGAATGGCCGTTGGGAGGAGCAGAGAGAGAAGAAACGCCCTGGTGTATCTACAGCAGCATAACCAGACGCCTTCCTCTGCCCTGGCTGCAAGAAAACATGTCTCTCCCGTATTGGTCTCTGCAGCCACAGCAGGTGCTGTGATTCTCCAACTGTTTGACTTCACCCCTGAAGGCACACCCTTCCATTGTCTCTAGAGACAGATGGATGCCAACCATTTCTCATACTTTGCAGTTAATTTCCCTGTCACATTTTTTTGGGTGGGGTGGTGGAATTGGTTTGTTGCTCCAAGTCAAGAGCCCTAAACCTTAGTTGCGGAACCTGAATTTGCCAGTATGGGATTGAATCCCAACCCAAAATAGCGACAATCTGGAATCGGCCCTGCATGACAGGTTCAATTTTGGTATTTTTTATTATTATTATTATTATTATTATTATTATTATTATTATTATTATTATTATTATTATTATTTGACGATTACAGGGCAACTCTCGCTTCCTGCAACTGCTTTTCAGAAATACGTACTGTGCAGTACTGCTACCTTCGACCGCGGAGGCAAATCAGTCTCCAAAATTGCACGGCCATTGCCATTTGCAAATGACACAAAGACAGCACTGCGGAAGAGGGGGAGCCCAGTTTCGATCTGGGGTGTAGGAAGGATCCAGATGAACCAGGCAAAAATCTCTGAAGGCAGAATTAAAGAACCTAACGCAGCAGTTTGAGACATTCTCCTACCGCCCTCGTCGCGGCCACCTAAGAGTTAATAGAGCATGGGGAGGTACCATCAGACGCCTAGGGGGGGACGGGTGCAGAGCAGGGGGTTCTGACCTTTTTCCCCAGGGCACAACAACAACAAAAATCTCCACCCGCTTTTTATCCCACTTTATCCCTTACTATTCAGGGCTACTGGGCCCAGTTCCTTCCCTTGCCGCTTCAGAGTGCCCCCCTTCACTGGATATAATGGTTCGTCCTGAGCGGTCGCGGCTCCCTTTGTCTCCGCCGTCCTGGGAAGGAACCATTCTCACAGAGGGGGGAATGGAAATAGAATAATTCGTTTTCCAAGAGCGGCGGTCAAAGTCAAAGCTGTCCCCGCCGCCCGCCGCAGAATAATTTAAGTCAGGGCCATAAGCTGGGAGCAGCGCTGCTCGGCTTTTCCGCGCTGTGAAGAACACGCTTTCGCCTCCTCCTCTCCCGAGGGCAGATGGTACGGTCCCAGATGGTGCTTAGAGGGGTTCCAGTCAGGGGGCGGAGCCTATGCCTCTGCTTTTAACTCGCTCTTTGCCGGAGAGGCGCTCGCAACCCTGGGGAAATGGGGTGGGAGGCTGTGGCCCGCCCTGTGATTTTCAGGGCGAAGGGCGGTATATGTTAGTAAATAACAACAAGAACCACCTCCGTCCTCTCACTCAGTCTGGCTGCTGGTTTCGTATCGGGTGGGCAGCGGGGAGGCGCTCTGCACGTGCTCAGAGGCGTAACCCCCACCCAGTAGGTTCCGGGGCGGAGGGGGCGGGTCCTGAGCGGGTGCCCCGCCTGGGGGCCGGCTCGCCGGCTGCCGCGTCTCCGCCCCGGCCGGGGCTGCCCCTTGTCCCCGTCCGAAGGAAAGCGCCGCCGCCGCCGCCACGACAGCTGTTGCTCCGCCGGCCCGAGGTAAACGGGGGTGCGCGGCAGTGGGGCCAGGCCGGGAGTCCCTGGTGGGGCGGAGCCGCTTTGTGGGGCGCACAGATTTCCGCCCCGACGAGACGGCTTGGAAGGCGCATTGAATTCGGATCGGGGCGCGTCTGTGGTTCTCCCTTGTCCTAGCCTGGAAACCGGCTCCAGCTGCAGGAGGAGGTGGTCCCCCCCTATTTATTTCTCACCACCCCAGCTTCCTATTCGGATAGAATCGGGCCCCGCCTGGTTTGCTTGCCTTGCACCTGCGGGCTCCTGCGTCACGTCGGAACGGCGCCCTGGACGCGCGGGGGGCACCCTGGGGTGCCGACGGGTGCAGCACCCAGTCACCTGGCGAGCGCACTTCTCTTCCGCCGAGCCGGAGTCCAGCAGAGTCCGCCTCCCTGGAGCAGGTGGCAAGGTCAGGGGTTGCCCGATTCTCGTCAGCCCCACACTGCCAAGGATCAGGCAGTCCGGCAGCACTGGAGGGTACCACGTTGGCTACCGCTACGAGGCTCTCAAAGCATCTCCCAGGTCTGAGAAGCCCCGAGCTGGAAGTGGGTGTGGGTCCCCTGACCCTCTGGGTGTCTCCTCCCAATCCGGATTACAGAAAGTGTCCTCCGGCTGAGTTCAGACCCATAAGGCAAAGACCACTGGCCAATCTAGGCTAGTATTGTCTGCACTGACTGGCAGGTGGGAGGACAGTCCCAGTTGCCCCTGGAGATGCCTTTGAGGCTTCAACCAGAGAAGGGCCATAGCTCAGCCGGAGGACATCTGCCTTGCATGCAGAAGGTCCCAAATTCAATCTCCAGGCAGGGCTGGGAGAGTTCTGCTGCTGCCAATCTGCTGCTAGATGGCCTCACTCTGTACTGTATATGGCCGCTTCCTACATTCCTGCATGCAGAGTGGAGGCTGATAATGCTGAGCTGCTTGGGGCTTCTTTCCCCAAAACCATGTGATTTGTTCCTGATAATTTTCGCTTCAAGAGAGCGGTGTCAGCATTTCAGGAGAGAGGCCTTAACTCAGCGGCAGAGCCTGGCTTTGCGTGAAGAAAGTCCCAGGTTTGGTTTCTGGCACCTCCAGTTTAAGGAAAGGGGCGGGGTTGGGAAGGCTCCCTTTCTCCTCTCCTAAAATAACTGGAGAGCTCAGCTGCTGCCAGCCAGAGCATGCAATGCAAGGCTCAGTGGGGAAGTATGCTTCATGAGTGAGGAAGATTTTTCACACTGAGGGCCACATTCCCTTCGGGAATTAAATTTCTATACCGCCCTTCACTCCAAGACCACAGGGCTGTTTACAATATAAAAACACAAAAATACAAACCATAATAGAAGAGTTTTGATTTGATATCCCGCTTTATCACTACCCTAAGGAGTCTCAAAGCGGCTAACAATTTCCTTTCCCTTCCTCCGCCACAACAAACACTCTGTGAGGTGAGTGGGGCTGAGAGACTTCAGAGAAGTGTGACTAGCCCAAGTTCACCCAGCAGCTGCATGTGGAGGAGCGGGGAATCAAACCTGGTTCCCCAGATTACGAGTCCACCGCTCTTAACCACTACACCATGCTGGTATAATACATACCACAATGACATATAAAACCAATAACCTCCCGCACAACTCATATGAACACCTCCGCTCCATGATGTTGCCTGCCTCCCTTTTATTATAGATTAGAAGTTTTCCGTTGGGAATCCCAAAAATGATCCCTAGTATCCTTCAGTCCTTGACTAAAAACCTCATTGGAACCAATGGACCTGACTTCCAAATCAAACAGTGACAACTGTGAGACAAGGACCAAGTGGGACTTTCTACCTTCCTATGTCTTCCTGAGCACACAACCCCCCCCCTTGAAATTTGAGGACACCCTTTCCAGCCAGGCAGAAGCACTCCGGGTATGAAGCAAGTTGGGGGTTGGACTAGATGACCCTGGTGTGGCCTCTTCCGACTCTACACTTCCGTGAAGCAGTGCAAAGGAGGGGTTGTGGCCCGAGGAGAGTTCAAGGGGCCATGTTCTGCTCCCAGCCTCAGTTGAAGGCAGTCCCGGCTACCCTTGGATAACAGCCCCAAATTTGCAAGGACCTAAGAAAGGAGGAGCAAGGAACCTTCTCTTGCCTGGGGGTCACAGAGGGTAGGAAGAAACATGCCCCCAGGAGGCGGAGAGGCCCTGTGGCAGGTGGACTGTGGAGATGAAGCCTGGCCGGGGTGCGGTGGGGGGTTTAGGAGAGAGAGAACTCTTGGACTCTGTCCCAGGGTATGGAGGAGGGTCTTCTCTGCTTGTTGTGGGGGTTTTGAGGCTGGGTCCTCGGAAAAGGGCTGTGAGCAGGGGTAGGCAACTTAAGGCCCAACCTAAGGATCCGGCCCAATCGCCTTCTCAATCCGGCCTGCGGACGGTCCGGGAATCAGCGTGTTTTTACATGAGTAGAATGTGTGCTTTTATTTAAAATGCATCTCTGGGTTATTTGTGGGGCATAGGAATTTCTTCATCCCCCCCCCCCAAAAAATATAGTCGGTCCCCTCCACAAGGTCTGAGGGATGGTGGACCGTCCCACAGCTGAAAAAGGGTGCTGACCCCTGGCTGTGAGCCTTGCCCATATCCTTCGCCTCCAGGACAGGGTGCCCACAGGTAAAGCAACACCAGAAGAGGCGGGTGGGGTGCTCAGAGTGGGCCTTTGTTGAGTTTGGGGCAGGGGGTGAATCTGGGCCTGGGTTCTCTGGGAGTTGGCGCCTGAGCGCTTGCCAGGAGTCTGGAATCCTCCTGACTTTCCACATGTAACTTTTGAAGGGCAAGGGCCACTTGGGGGGGGGGGTTAGGCTAGGACAGGCAGGGAGCTGGGGAGGAGCCCCCATCCCAGATCGCCTTTGCCGCAGGTAACCCACCTGCTTCTTCATCCCCTGGGTTGGAAGATCCAGGACAACAGATAAAAGGAAATCCTTCTTCAAGCAGCACTCACTGCTACAGGAGGCCACCAACTCGATGGCTTTAAAAGAAGCTTATTGGCCAAACTAATGGAGAAGCAGTTCGAAAGCACGTCAAAATGCAAGTAGATAAATAGGAACCGCTATAGCGGGAAGGTAAATGGCGTATCCATGTGCTGCTCTGGTTTGCCAGAAGCGGCTTTGTCATGCTGGCCACATGACCTGGAAGCTATACGCCGGCTCCCTCGGCCAATAATGTGAGATGAGCGCGCAACCCCAGAGTCAGTCACGACTGGACCTAATGGTCAGGGGTCCCTTTACCTTTACCTTTTAATGGAGAAGTCTATTGATGGCTGCTAGCCAGGATGGCTCTGCTCTCTGCCTCCACAGTCCGAGCGATGCTTCTGAATCCCAGTGGGTGGAAAGTGCAGGAGGGGGAGAATGTTGCCCTTGTGCTCGGATCCTGCTTGCAAGTTTCCCATAATGGGCATCTGGTTGGCCACTGAGAGAAGAGGATGGTGGACTCGAGAGGCCATTGGCCTGATATAGCAGATGCTCTTACAAACTACGTAGGTGTCGGGTGCAACAGATCTCCATGTCTGCTTCCTGTTCGTTATCTGCAAGCATTGGCACAGACTAGCCAGGGCAAGATATTAGGCAGGGCAGTGGCTTTGGGTTAACTCTGGCACAGGAGCGGGTGCTGGCAGGAGGGCACTTTACGTAGGTCCTGGCCTTTGTTCAGGTGTGGTTCCTGCAGTGGGTTGTATTTGAGGACCCTTGGGATTCCTTTCAAGTCTGCAATTCTGTGGTTTGAGGTGTGGCCATGCCTGTCCCTGGGAGTGCCCGGCCTGTAGGGAGACAGGTTTGTCCTGCATGGGAGAGAGGCTCCTATTTGGGCATCACTTCCTTGCATTGCTTCCTTGGTTGAGTACCAGGCATGGAAAATGGGTGGATTTCATACTTTTAGGGTCCAGAGTCAGGCCCTCAGGGGACAGACACCAACTTCTGGGCAGGGAAAGGAATCAAGCTGCAACTTCTCTTTTTAATAAGATGCTAATGCTCTTTCACTGGATTTAGTATACAGTAAATGTGTATTAAATGTGTATTATAAATATACTTTCGTAAAATCCATATTGATGCTATTTTATTTCCTTTGCCTCTTCACCATGTCTATAATTCACATTTCACTTGAATTAAAATTAATTCAAAAATACCTGTTGAATAAAAATTAAAGAGTTTTAAAAACTCCTGGGAAGAGCAGGTGTTATAAGAATTAAACAGCCAAATCTCTCTCCCTGCCCAGAAGTTTCTGGGTTTTTTTTTAATTAAAAAAATATTCAATGGGTTTGCATCTTTTAAAAAATAAGGAGAAGGAAAAGAAGGGAAAACAAAAAATGCAAATTAGGGGCATGGTGAAATACGAGAAAAGAAATTGCATCAACATAGATTTTATGATGTAAAATGTATTTGTTTTCTGTGGTCTGCCTTGCCAACTGCCCGTTCAACACATTGGTCCTGAGAGGCTGCTTTTGGTTAGTACAGCATGAATTTTCTAAAAATGTAATAATTATTGTTATTTTTATATATGTTTTGGTCCTTTACTAATAATGCCAGGGTGGTTTGACATCCAACCCTACCCTGCTTTTTCAAGTGAAATATGGGTCTGTTTGAAATGCCAACATTGTGGCATGAAACCCCAGAGAACATGGGCAGGAGGAGAAGACAGTGCACTCTGCACAAACTCAGAGACCCTCTCTTCCATGGCTATACTTAATGGGTTCCAGGACTTGAGCCCAGAGGTTGCAAACTGGGAGTAAGTCCTAATTTTGAGAGCCACTGGCACAGCTAGCCCTCCCATCCTTCATTCCTTAACTTGTTTTTTTTAAAAAAATGGGTCTCTCTGTGGGTACATGCTGAATTGAAGTAGGTATGAAGTGAGCAGCACTTTGGTCACCTCTTGTAATAAAGCGGCGCTTTCATTTTAAAAGATATCTTAAATTCCTCCCCCACTCTTCCTCCCAAAGGAGCCCAGGGGTGCCAAACCTCTGCAGAGGTCAGAATGAGCAAAGGGGGGCATTAACAGGAGAAGGACCCCTCCCAAAAAAAAAATCGAGGAGAAGCTAACAGCTGGGGGGAAATGGAGAGAAAAGGGGAGGCTGTGGAAAGTGGATAATGAGATCCCCTTCCCCTCTTTCACTTTCATAATGAATTTGGGTCCTCTGCACCTAGCTGCTGCGGGTTTTTAAGGAGCAGAGGCAGAGGAGAGACTTTAGACTATCCCTTTGCTCCCAGGCTTAATCCAACACTTGTGACCCAGATAAAAGCAGGAAGTTGCACTCCTTTAATCCAGCTGCCGGCTGGCTTTGCATTTTGGAGGAGTTGTTGCTCTCCTCCATAATTGCCTGGGCTGACTCACAGCACCTGCCTGCCAGGCAAGCGCTTCCCCACCCCCCCTCTTATTGGGACCTGGCCAAGCCTTTGTCTGAACCATGTGGAGGGCGCCAGGTTGGCAAAGCCTGCTTGAGGGGCATGCGGGGGTGTGTGTGTTTTTCTGTGCAGAGAACTGTCTTCTTCATGCTGCAGTTCTTTGCCAGGATGGGGGGTGGGGAGGAATGACAACGCTGGAAGTTTTGGGACAGATAAAAGGAAGTATTTATTTGTGCAGCAAATAGAGAGTTGGGTTCTCATTCCCGCTCCTCCACATGCAGCTGCTGGGTGACCTTGGGCTAGTCACACTTCTCTGAAGTCTCTCGGCCTCACTCACCTCACAGAGTGTTTGTTGTGGGGGAGGAAGGGAAAGGAGAATGTTAGCCGCTTTGAGACTCCTTTGGGTAGTGATAAAGCGGGGTATCAAATCCAAACTCTTCCTCTCTTCTACATCTATAGTTGGTACGTCTTGACTCTTCCAATTCTTCATGAGTAGTAGCCTCGTAGCAGTTGTGGCATACAGAAAGAATGTACAGTAATGTCCTTTTGGGGGATTTCTCACAGGCATTCGGTTAGTCGCTGTGAGGAGAGGGTGCTGCACTAGACAGGCCTGATCCAGCAAGTCTCTTTTTATATTATTTCTCTCACTGTTCCCTCACGGCGAGAAGTGAGGTTACAGGGAACCAGGCAGAGGGCTTTCTCGGTGGTGGCGCCTGCCCTGTGGAACGCCCTCTCACCAAATGTCAAGGAAATAAACAACTATCTGACTTTCAGAAGACATCTGAAGGCAGCCCTGTTTAGGGAAGTTTTGAATGTCTGATGTTTTATCGTGTTTTTAATCTTCTGTTGGGAGCTGCCCAGAGTGGCTGGAGAAACCCAGCCAGATGGGTGGGGTATAAATATATTATTATTATTATTATTACTACTACTACTCCTACTCCTCCTCATGACCTGCAGAAAGGCTGACCGGGCACATCAGGAGGAGAGCGGAGGGTGGCTCCTTGGTTCTAGCCCTCCCCAATTCCCCCCCCCAGTCCAAATCAAGCACATCTGTGGAGTCTCTTGCCGGCCTTGCAGAGGATGCTAGGGCTCCACCTCTCGCTTCGTGCGCAGGTGCTCTGGGCTGTCCAGGTGTGCTCCTGCGCTTGAGGCCGCATGGGCAGGAAGCATCCTGGAACACGAGGCAACTTGGCCAGATGTAGGTTTGCCTTTGGCTACCAGGGAGACTCCGGGCTGCAAAGTTCCTCCGTGAGGCTGCAGCTGCCTTCACTCTCCTCCTTGTCTCCTTCCCAGGCCTCCGGAGGTTTTTCCTGCTCGTTCTGCCTCTGCCACCGGGAGAAAATGAAGCCCCATGTCACCTACCACCAGGTAAATCCTTGCTTGCCTAAATCGGCTGTGTCCAAAGGGCCGGATCAAACTAAACAGTTGCACCAGCAGGAGCCATGGCAAAGAGTTCCTCAGGACAGTGCACGGGGGGCAGGAGGGAACCTCGTTCTGTTTGATACCCTCAAGAGCTGGGATAGCTCAGTTGGGAGAACGTGAGTCTCTTAATCTCAGAGTCGTGGGTTCAAGCCCCAAGTCAGGCAAGAGATTCCTGCGTTTGCAGGGGGCTGGACTAGATGCCCCTCGGGGTCCCTTCTAACTCTAGTTCTATGATCACCATTCTGGAGACACTTGTCGAAAGGAAGATGCTTTTAGCAGGTGCCGAAAAGAGCACAGAGAAGGCGCCTGCCTGACGTCAAGAGGCAGGGAGTTCCGAAGTGTGCGGTCTGCCACACTAAAAGGTCAAGTTCTTACAAAGGCAGAACAGGGATCATGTTGCAGCTGTGACAGGGACAGTTCTGCCAGTCTCCCCCCTTTCCTCTCACATCTGCTCCGCTGTGATGAATGGGAGCTGGGAGAGCTATTTGCGCAGGCCCCGTTCCCCTTGAGGAGGCAGACTTAAATGTGCGGGAAAGGGGAAGCCAGCTGGGCTTTCTCGCTCTGGCTCCGACGTGGGGCTGGGTGTCCCCAAGGGGGTCACAGATGAGTGCAGTTCGCCTCCCCGTCTGCACACACTGTGGATCCTGAGATCCTGCTGCTTGGAGTTCCCAGGGTGTTTCATGTCTCCGCTTCCTTCCTTTCAGCTGAAGACACTGCACAGCCCTGAGGAGCCCCCACAGACCGAGCAGCCCAGCTTGGCTCCAAAGAAGGTTGGTCTCCTCTTCCTCCCCCACTTCCTTTTTTTTTATAATAATTTTTATTAGTTTTATACAAACAAGACACACAAAACATATAATATAACACTGTCCCTTCAATTTCCCTCCACCCACCCGTCCACTTCTGCCACCAGTAGGACCTGTGGGCATTGAGAATCAAAGGGGGTCCATTGTAGGCTGGGTTTGACCTCCCCCCTCCCCCCTCCCCCCTATCCCCTCCCTGCCACTGAAAGGACAAGGATGGAGGAGCTCTGAGAGTTGGTTTTCCCCCCAGCTTTTTCAAAAAGAAAAACACATTTAAACAAACACACACAACAGTAGGGAAAACATGAATTCCCAAATTCTTATTGTCTTAACATTGTAATTGTGACTTCCTCGATACTCTTCCTCCTGGTTTTCCTAACTTCTCAAACTAATTGTGGCGGGTTTTCTATTCCAATTCAAAATCTTTTTCTTATAATATTGACTCAATCCTCCTCCTTTTCCATGCTGCCCTCCCACAGGCCCCCTTCTGCCACAAGAGGGACCTGTAGGGCACAGCACTTCCAAGGTTCCTTTTTTTGTGTCTGGGTTTCCTTCCACCCCCTCCTCTCCCCTCCGAGCACCCCCTGCCACTGGGTGTCTCCAAGTAAAGAGAGAAGGGTAGGCAGCTCTCTGCCCAGACACCTTTCCTCACAAAAATTAATATTAAACTATAAAATAAAATTCTTTCCTCAGCCATTCTTTTAATTCCCTCCAGAAAACTCAGTTTCCCCCCCCCTTAACATCAAATCTCTACACTAAATCTTAACCATATACTTTATTACACTCTCCTTCCCCCCTCCCTATGTCTTTTCCCCCAATTGGTTCAGCATTTCCGTTTACAAGCCAAGATTTCGAAGACCGTCATTCAAAGCCTCCCCCACTTCCAGGGGCTTCCTAGACGGCTTCCTCGTCACTCAGCGGAGGGTGGCAGAGAGCTGCCCCCTTCCCTGTCCACGCGGCTCCACAATCCTGGGTCGCTGAGGTCCAGCTGCCGAATTGCCCTGGAAGTGCCGGACGACCACTTCCATTCCTCTTTTTCCTTCGCAGGACTTCCGCTGGATCCTCGTGGTGGCCATCCTCTCGACGATGCTGGCGACCGCCCTCCTTTTCCACATGCTCATCCTCCCCTTTCGTGGTCCGACCTCGGCAGGGAAGGCGGCGGCTGCCGGGCCCTACCTGGGCAACAGGTGCAAGGATCCCTGCAGGTGAGGGCTCTGCCTGCGGTGAGGTTGTTCTGGGCCTCTTCTTGGCACAGTTCCTGCCCTTGGAAGGGGTTATAATAAATCAATTCAATTTTTATAATGCCATATGCCAGGCATCCTCAAACTTCGGCCCTCCAGATGTTTTGGATTACAGTTCCCATCATCCCTGACCACTGGTCCTGTTAGCTAGGGATCATGGGAGTTGTAGGCCAAAACATCTGGAGGGCTGCAGTTTGGGGATGCCTGCCCTATGCCCATAGATCTCAGGGCAGTTCACAACATAGAATGACAATATGAAAAACAGAAAAGACATAATAAAAATTTAAACAAAGCGTGAGCTGCTTCTCCGCTGAGACTGTGACTTACGGAATAAATGCTCTTCTTTTTCCGTAACATTTTTATTAAATTTTCAACAAAAATAACAAAAATGAAAAACACACAATAACAAATGCAATAACAGCCACAAACAAAGAAAAATATACACAAAAACAAGATCAAATTCATAAAATGGGATTCTCCGAATCCTGTGACTTCCCTCCCCCACCCCACCCCTGGTTCCTCAAATTTTCTTTTCAGCTCCGTATCATTTCTACTCCAAATGATTACTATTTACCTCAGATTTCCTGTACTATTTCTAAAATTACAAGTGTTTTTTTTAAAAAAATCCTGCCAGTGTATTAACCTGTACATAATAAACATTTCCCATTCATTTTTAAATTCCTTGTCATCTTGATTTCTGAGCTTTCCAGTTAGCTTCGCCATTTCAGCCTAGTCCATTAACTTGGTTTGCCAGTCTTCTTTGGTCGGGACGGCTTCCTCTTTCCAGATTAAATGCTGTTCAGCTCACTGAGATTTATAGCTGAGGGACAGGGCAGCGCATGGGGGCCATGTGGAAATCTCTGGATGCCGGGATGGCGATAAGCACAATTCATTTTCAGCTTGACAACCTTGCAAAAGGAAAAAGGTGCCTAGACATTGACTTGTGGCAACTGTAATCTAGGTTTTAAGGTGCCGTTTGGCGAATAGCTTACGTACCTGAGTTTCTAACCCTGCCTCTAATAATAAAGCATAGAGAAAGTTCAGACTGGCACACACAGGGTCCTCCAGACCAACCAGTCTGCAGCCCAGGGAAACTTGCAAGGGAAGAGGATGTCTTGCGCCCCCCTCACTCTTGCAAAAGCTGCCCTTCCTCTCTTCCTCCTCCTCCTCTTCCTCAGGAGCGTCCTGGTGGAGAGCATCCCCGAGGGGCTGACGTACGACGACAACAGCACCCTTAACCCTTCCATCTTCGATGCCTGGAAGACCCTCCTGGGAGACGCCAGCCGCAGCGTGGACATTGCCTCTTTTTACTGGACCCTGAGCAACAAGGACACTCGCACCCAGGACCCCTCGGCCGGCCAGGTGGAGAGCTCTCTCCGGAAACGGTCTCAGTCAAGGGCCCTCGTGACTCAGGGGCCCTCGTGGCTCAGGGGTTCGGTCCCCGGGGGCATCTCCAGGTGGGGCTGGGAAGGGCAGCCCACCTGACACGCTGGAGAGGCGCTGCTGCTGCCAGTTGGTGCAGGCAATCCTGAGCGAGGTGGAGCACTCTGTACCAGCTGCTTCCCTTGCTGCAGAATGGTTTTCCTCCAGCAAGCCTGCTCAGGGGTTACAAATGCCCAGGGGTTACAAATGGGAATTTGGAGTCTACCCACCACATTCCCTACTTCCAACAAGAAAAGTACCCCTTGGTTGATCAACCCAGCCAGCCCTCTGGCTGCTGCAGCGGTTTTCTTGGGGGTGAAGCTAAACCATCCATTCTCGTGTGTAAAACAAAGCAGAAATGGGATCCGTAGTATTTTATGTACCTATCGCATTTCTAGCCCACCTTTTTTTCTCCACGGAGCTAGCATGGTCCTCCTCCTCCTCCTCTTCCTCATTTAATCTTCCCAGTGACCCTGCGAGGTAGGCCCAGGCTGAGGGTCAGCAACCGGCCCAAGGTCGCCCAGTAAGATTCATGGCTGTGTGTGTGGGGGGGGATTTGAACCTTGGTCTCCCAGGTCCTGCTCCAACACTCTCCCAGGTTCAATACTCCCAACAGCCCTGTGAGGTAGGCTAGGCCGAGAGGCAGAGACTGGCCCCCAAGGTCACCCAGGGAGTAGGGGATTTGGACCCTGGTCTCTCCCAGGGCCTAGTCTCCCAGGGCCTAGTCTACACCAGTGTGGTGTAGTGGTTAAGAGTGGTAGACTCATAATCTGGTGAACCGGGTTCGATTCCCCGCTCCTCCACATGCAGCTGCTGGGTGACCTTGGGCTAGTCACACTTCTCTGAAGTCTCTCAGCCTCACTCACCTTACAGGGTGTTTGTTGTGGGAGAGGAAGGGAAAGGAGATTGTTAGCCGCTTTGAGACGCCTTTGGGTAGTGATAAAGGGGATATCAAATCCAAACTCCTCCTCCTCCTCCTCCTCCTCCTCCTCCTCCTCCTCTACTACTACTACACCACACTGCCTGTTGGTGTGTCTGAAAAGGTGGCTGCCTGCCTGTGCCAAGATGTGCAGCAGTGAAGGTGCTCTGCACCCGGCAGAAACCTGCTTGCAAACAGGCGTCTAATTGCCTGGGCTGGCGGCACCCCCTTCAGCCTCTGTGCCTGTCAAAGGGCCCTTTGAGGAAAGCAAAACATCCGTTTTTCGCATGTTGGTCATGGCCTGAGCCTGCGGGTGTGTTGGAGAGGCAGGCGCCTTTGTTAAAACTCAAGAGCAGAATTCACGCCTGTCCTGGGCTGTGTGAGAAGCTCTAAACCCCAGAGCCTCCCAAGTTGCAGAGGCAGCCGAGACCTTTAGCGGCGGGATGATCTGAAAAAGGCAGCTCCAAACAGAAATGCAGTGTTGCAAATTATTACATTGGGGGGACAGCGGCGGTTCAGTGGTTAGAGCAACCTGCTTTGCGGGGCAGCCAGCATGGTGCCGTGGTTAGAGGGCTGGACTGGGACCCAGGAGAGACCAGGGTTTGAATTCCCGCCCCATAGCCATCCAGCTCACTGGATGTCCCGGCCTACCTCACAGGGTCGTTGTGGGGCTTCAGTAAGGAAGAGGAGGAGAGCCATGGACGCCGCCTGGAGCTCTTTGGAGAAGAAGGTGGAATATAAAAGTAATAAACGTGGTAGATGACAGGTTCAGCCCCCTGGGGGCAACTGGGAAAGGCTCCCCATCCCTAAACCCTGGGGAGCTGCTGCCAGCCAGTGAGGACAGTACTGAGCTAGATGGGCATGTCCCATAGCTCTGCCCAAGGCAGTGTATTTTGCTTTGATGAGCATCGAACCCAAAGCCTCCCTGTGGGGTCTGGCTTGCTAGAGATTTGGCTAGTGGCTGCCTGGCTCTGTCGTCAGCAGGTGAACAAAATGGGTAGCCCCCCCCCTCCCACCCCTAATGCACTAGCCAACCTGAGTTCTAAGATGCCCAGTCCTGGCTTGCAGCCTCAAAATAGTTGCAAACTAAGAGGATTTAGCAGCCTCTGGCTGGCTGAGGGGCATGTTTCTGAAGAGCTCAGCTTCCCGCTTCCCCATTTGGGTGGGTAATGTGCAAATTCAAGATGTTCTTCTCCCCCCACCCCCAGTTTTTCCCAAGATGCCTCTATCCCACCCCAACATAGAATCAAAGAGTTGGAAGGGACTGCCAGTCGAAGGGCTCACCCAACCAATTTGAAAGGGTTAATCGGCGGGACGGATCCTGCACCTGGGAATGGGATGGCCTGTCCAGGAAGGGCCCTGTTCACCTGGCCCGGATTGTGGCCGCTGACGGACCCCTCCCTTTTCCCACAGGGGGAGGAAATCCTAGCAGCACTGAGGAAGGTGCCCGGCAGAGGTGTCACCCTGCGGATAGCCGTTAATCCTCCTTCTTCCCGTATGCCATGCTCTGACCTGCAACTGTTGGAGGAGAGTGGTGAGAAAGAGAGCGTCCTCACGGATTTTAGCGCAGGGGGGTGGGCGTCTCCTCTCTGCACCCCCCCCCAAAAGAGACAGCCAAAATAATAATAATAATAATAATAATTTTATTATTTATACCCCAGCCACTCTGGGCGCCTCCCAACAAAATATTAAAAATACAATAAAACATCAGACATTCAAAACTTCCCTAAACAGGGCTGCCTTCAGATGTCTTCTAAAAGTCAGATAGTAGTTTATTTCCTTGGCATCTGGTTTTAATGAGGGTTTTAATGCAGCTTCAAAGGGGTGTGTGTGTGAAATTCAGAAAGGAGGGAAAGGAAGTCAATAAGAAAAGGTGTAACAAAACAAAACAACAAAACAAAAGATAGATGTTTGGAGTTATGTAATGATTGGGAAGATTTAATCTAGAAGCAAAAGGCTTTGAATTCAGGGGCTGTTTCGCTTAGAAGAAAAGGAAAAGGAAAGATGACAGAGATGGGTAAAATTATGTAAGAGACTCCCCCCCTCACTCGTAATACTAGAACAAGGAGCCCTCCCATAGAAGGGGTTTTCTCTTGCAAGAGATTCAGGCCAGACCTACTGAAAGGGCTCAGTTACTATTGGTTGCTTGCAGTATCAGAGAAGCAGGTCCTCGCCCCAAGGAGCTTACATTCTAAAACAGGTATAGGCAACCTTGGATCTCCAGATGTTTTGGAACTACAACTCCCACGATCCCTAGCTAACAGGGCCAGTGATCAGGGATCATGGGAGTTGTAGTTCCAAAACATCTGGAGAGCCAAGGTTGCCTATGTATTGCGGGCGAGGCTGTATAAGGTGCTGAGAACTAAACTTCTCCCAAACTTGTTCCCAAACTTCTCCAGGTGCCCAGATCCGCAAAGTCGACTTCCCCCAGCTGACCGGTGGGGTCTTGCACACCAAGTTCTGGATTGTGGACCAGCAGCACATCTTCCTCGGCAGTGCGAATATGGACTGGCGTGCTCTCACCCAGGTGATGCTTGCGACCCTCCAGGAGGGCCTTTGTGGGGCAGGGCACCCCCGTCCTGGCCTGTGGGGCTGGGGCCAGGGTTATTCTCTTTACGGGATGGTTGGGACCTGGCCTGATAGTTTCCGTGGTCACCTGCTAGAGGGAGTCCTCTGGCCACCTCCCACATCTGAAGTGGGGGCTCAGGGGTTCCCCTCGGCTGCAGCAGCACCCCAGTTCCGGAATGGCTTCCTCAAGAAGGGAGAGAGGGAGGCCCACCTGGTGCCAACATGGTTCGCCTTCAGGGTGCAGGGGAAATTCTCTTCACTCACCTGGGCATTAGGCAATCATACGAGCAGCTGCTTTTAGTAAATAAAAATAAAATAAAATAAAATCAAACAAATAAAATAAAATCAAACAAATAAATTTTTTGTGTGTGTTTATGCTGTTGTGAACCCGCCTCCTATCAAATCCAGCAAGGTGAACGGTGGCATCTTGGCATTTTTAAGTCAGCCTTTGCCAACCTGGCACCCTCCACACGTTGTTGGGCTGCAGCTGCCATCCTTCCCATCCAGGATCACTGTGCTGCTTCCAAACCTTGGCGTCCTACGGCTTTGCTGCAGATACTGTATAGTCAAAAGGAGCAGCTCGCAGTCAAGCTGTGGAACTCCCTGCCACAGGAGGCAGTGATGGCCACCAACTTAGATGGCTTTAAAAGAGGAATAGACAAATTCATGGAAGAGGAGAGGGCTCTTGATGGCTCCTAGCCAGGATGGCTCTGCTCTGACTCTGCAGTCGGACGCAGCAATGCTTCTGAATGCCAGGTGCTGGAAACCACAGGGAGAGTTTCTCTTCTATTTTAATCCTGCTTGTGTGTTTTCCATTGGGGCATCTTGTTGACCCCTGAGAGAACAGGATGCTGTACTACTTAAACCATTGGCCTGGTCCAGCAGGCCATTCCTATGTTCTTATGGAACCTCCAGGCCTAGAGGCAGTCTATCTCAATTCCTCGGTTCTTAGGGGCATTTGGCCACTGGGAGGCCAGACTAGATGGGGGCTTTTTGGGTCTGATCCAGCAGCCAGGCTCTTCTTACCTGCTTATTAGGGCACGAGGTTGCTGAAGGCTGCTTGAGTCAAGGTGGGACTACTACCCTCTGGGGCTGATTTCAGGATCTAAGGGGTGTTTCTCCCCTTAGATCCTGCAGCCTGTACCTACTGCGCCTGGGCTCTATCCTGCGGCCTCATGCTAACTTCTCCCTTTCTCGGCCCCCAGGTTAAGGAGCTGGGCATGGCTGTCTACAACTGCAGCTGCCTGGCCCAGGACTTGGGGAAGATGTTCGAGGCCTACTGGGCCCTGGGTCTGCCCAACGCCACCATCCCGTCGCCCTGGCCGGCCAATTACTCCACCCCCTACAACAAGGAGACCCCTCTGGAGCTGGAGCTGAATGGCACGGAGGCCGGAGTCTATTTCTCGGTGAGATGGGAGGGCAAGGAGCCCCTCTGCTCAAGACCCCCTGCTCGTCTCTGTTGGCATTCTTGATGCTCAGGTGCCTGGGGCTGACTCAGGGGTTTTCTTTAATTCTTTGGTTCCATAAAACAATTTTTTCTTATTTCTGAGAAACTGACATATATTGGGTTGTAGCTAAACCTATGGATTCTGCCTCCATTTGCTGGCCATTTGTTCCTTACCCAACAGGAAAGTCACAGGGTGGCAAGTCACCAATGAAATGCGGCTTTATTTGGCGTTCATAACACTTGGCTCACGCTCGTTCTGTATCAGGTCGGCTTTTGCCGTAGCGAATAATTCAGTAATTCAGTGCGTGGTCTCTAAAAAAATGTACTTTGTTTCACGAGGTAATGGCATTGGCCCCTGGTTAGGTTTTTCGGTGCCTTCCTCCCTTTATTTCATATTTCCTCCTGGATTGTTACTCATGGGTAGGCAAACTAAGGCCCGGGGGCCGGATGCGGCCCAATTGCCTTCTAAATCCGGCCCGCGGACAGTCCGGGAATCAGTAGAATGAGTAGAATGTGTGCTTTTATTGAAAATGCATCTCTGGGTTATTTGTGGGGCGTAGGAATTCGTACATTCTCTCCCCCCCCTCCGAAAATATAGTCCAGCCCCCCACAAGGCCTGAGGGACGGTGGACTGGCCCCCTGCTGAAAAAGTTTGCTGACCCCTGCGTTTTACTCCATAGCAAAGTCCTGAAGATTCAATAAAAAATTAAAAACCTCATTCTGAAAAACCCCTGCCCACCCTACCTTTGCTCAGGATGTCAACCGTGCGCCTGACTTTTGGGTGTCTGTCCTTCTCCTCCTTTCCTGAGTCTCTTCCCCCTCTGCCTGCCTCCAGAGCGCCCCCCCTGCGCTGTGTGCCACAGGGCGGACGGAGGACCTCCAGTCCCTGGTGAGCATCGTGGATGACGCCGATGAGTTTGTTCACATTGAGGTGATGAGCTACCTGCCCACCATGGAGTTCTCGCACCCCAAGAGGTAAGTGTGCAGGTGATGGGGCCGGGGGGGGGCAGCTCTTCTCCCTCCCCTCCCTTGGCTATGGGAAGGATAAGCTTCTTGGTTTAAGCACTGGCTGGGAATTCATTGCAGAGGCTCCTGCTGGTGCAACAGGGTTTCACCTTCCGCCTGCCTCCCCCAAATCCGCTCTGGAGGAGAGCCAGCATGTGGGGAGGCCATTCCGCCTGGCAAGCAGAAATGAACCGTACAGTTAGGTGTCCAGAACTGGCCCCAAAGCCACCCAGCTCCATCTGCCACCCCATGGACATTTCTGGCCCCATAGCGTTTCTGTATTTTTATTTATACTTTTCAAGTTCATACATTTGATTAGTTTTACAATCAATTTAATATTTCAGACTTCCTTCCTCCCTCTTTCTAGGGTTCCTTAAAGTTATTTATTAATATCTTCTGCATATCCAATTACATTTAATTTGCTCATTTAATTATCTACTTTAAATATATACAGTCGTGCCTCGCAAGACGAAATTAATTCGTTCCGCGAGTCGCTTCGTCTTGCGATAACTTCATCTTGCGAAGCGCGGTTTGCCGCAGCAAAAAAAAAAACCCGCAAAAAAATTCATCTTGCGAAGCACGACCATAGAAAACTTCGCCTTGTGAGTCACCAAACACATCACAAAACGCTTTCGTCTTGCGAGCTTTTTGTTGCGCGAGGCATTTGACTTGCGAGGTACCACTGTACTCCTATGAAACTGCAGGTTATTACAATAATCCTGCTAAAGTTTTTATCTGTTTGCAATTTATCTGTAAAGATTCAGTAAACCATTTCCATTATTTTATAAAAAGTTTGTTACCTTGATTTCTTATTCTTCTGGTAAGTTTCGCCATTTCTGCATATTCCATAAGGGTTTTTTTTTTTTTGCATCCATTCTTCCTTGGCTGGGACTTCTGCTTCTCTCCATTTTGGGATGAGCAGCATTCTTGCTGCTGTAGTAGCATACCTAAATAAATTTCTATACATTTTATGTAGTTCTGCCCCAAAAAATCCCAAAAGAAAAGCTGCTGGTTTTTTTAAATAAAAGTTATTTTGAAAATCCTTTTCAATTCAGTGTATTACATTTCCCAGTAAGCTTTAACCTTACTACGAGACCACCACACATGATAAAAAGAACTTTATTTCTCTTTAATTTCCAACATTTGTTCGATTTAGATTTATACATTTTTGCCAATTTACTCGGTGTTAGATACCAACGATATATCATTTTCATATAAATTTCTCTCAGACTATGTTGTTGTTTAGTTGTTTAGTCGTGTCTGAGTCTTCGTGACCCCATGGACCAGAGCACTCCTGTCTTCCACTGCCTCCTGCAGTTTGGTCAGACTCATGTTGGTGGCTTCGAGAACACTGTCCAACCATCTTGTGCTCTCAATCTTCCCCAGCATCAGGGTCTTTTCCAGGGAGTCTTCTCATGAGGTGGCCAAAGTATTGGAGTCTCAGCTTCAGGATTTGTCCTTCCAGTGAGCACTCAGGGCTGATTTCTTTAAGAATGGATAGGTTTGATCTTCTTGCAGTCCGTGGGACTCTCAAGAGTCTCCTCCAGCACCATAATTCAAAAGCATCAATTCTTCGGCGATCAGCCTTCTTTATGGTCCAGCTCTCACTTCCATACATCACTACTGGGAAAACCATAGCTTTAACTATACGGACCTTTGTTGGCAAGGTGATGTCTCTGCTTTTTAAGATGCTGTCTAGGTTTGTCATTGCTTTTCTCCCAAGAAGCAGGTGCCTTCTAATTTTGTGACTGCTGTCACCATCTGCAGTGATCATGGAACCCAAGAAAGTAAAATCTCTCACTGCCTCCATTTCTTCCCCTTCTATTTGCCAGGAGGTGATGAGACCAGTGGCCATGATCTTAGGTTTTTTTTTTATGATGAGCTTCAGACCATATTTTGTGCTCTCCTCTTTCACCCTCATTAAAATGTTCTTTAATTCCTCCTCACTTTCTGCCATCAAGGTTGTGTCATCTGCATTTCTGAGGTTGTTGATATTTCTTCCGGCATTTTTAATTCCGGCTTGGGATTCATCCAGTGACAAGGCAGTGATCCATGAAGGAGTCACAGACTATAACAGGCTGTAAATTTTATATCCATATTCCACAATCGTTCCCGTGCTTCATATCTACATTATATCCAATATCTAAACCGCAGAGCCTAGGGCTTGCCGATCAGAAGGTCAGCGGTTCGAATCCCTGCGACGGGGTGAGCTCCCGTTGCTCGGTCCCAGCTCCTGCCAACCTAGCAGTTCGAAAGCACGTCAAAGTGCAAGTAGATAAATAGGTACCGCTCTAACGGGAAGGTAAACGGCGTTTCCGTGCACTGCTCTGGTTTGCTAGAAGCGGCTTAGCCATGGTGGTCACATGACCTGGAAGCTGTCTGCGGACAAACGCCGGTTCCCTCGGCCTATAGAGCGAGATGAGCGCCGTAACCCCAGAGTGGTCCACGACTGGACCTAACGGTCAGGGGTACCTTTATCTTTATTACCCAGCGCATCACTGAAGATTTTACTTGCTTAAGTTAAAAACCCCATGGACATTTATGGCCCCATAGCACCTCTCAACGTCCAGCTCATGCTGTCCCCGTTCAAGGGTGCTAGAGCGGGTGGCGGGCAGCTCTACATCAGAGGTGGCAATGCAGGATGTGGCCCCAATGCTCTTGTTTCCTTCTTCCCGCGCAGGTTCTGGCCAGTGATTGATGATCACTTGCGGAAGGCGGCTTACGAGAGGAGAGTCCGTGTGCGGCTCCTGGTCGGATGCTGGAGGCACTCCAAGGCCAACATGTTCCCCTTCCTGCGCTCCCTGGCTGCCATGCACGACAACCGCACCCACTACAACATGGAAGTGGTGAGGACACCCCCGATGCCTGGGATGGGGCTCCCTGGAGAGCCATTTCCGCTCGCCTCCCAGCTGGCTCCTGTGCGTGCCAAGCACCCTCACCTCTTCCACCTCTTTCTCCCCTTCTCTCCTCTGCCAGAGGCTCTTTGTGGTCCCAGCCAACGAGACGCAGGCCAGGATCCCCTACGCCAGAGTCAACCACAGCAAGTTCATGGTGACAGACAAGGTGGCTTATATTGGTGAGTAGTTTGAGGGGCGGGGGCAGTCATAAAGGGGAGGCCAGTTGAGGCAGAAAGCTGGCCGGGGACTAGCAGGGCCGAAAACTGGCCAGCAGTGGGAGAAGGAGAGAAGCAGCCCAGGGGGAGAACATAAGAGAGACAACGGAGTTCATTTGAGGCCCACCTCGTCCAGATGCCTTTTGGGGAAACTCGGAAACAGGATCCGAGCCCAACAGCTCTCTCCCCTCCCATGGTTTCCAGCAACTGTTGTTCACGAGCAGTGCTGCGCCCCACTGGCTAGGAGCCATCGATAACCCTCTCCACCTCCAGGAATTTGTGCCATCCCCTTTTAAAGCCATCCAAGTGAGTGGCCATCTCTGCCTCCTGTGGGAGAGAGTTCCACAGTTTCACTCCGTGCTGCTCGAAGGAGGACTTTCTGTTTTTATCAGTGCTGAATCTCCCAACCTTCAGCTTCAGGGTTTGTCCACAAGTTCTATTGTAAGGAAGACAAAACGCCTCTCTCGCCACTTTCTCCCTGCCATGCATCTTTTTTTTAATAAACCTTTATCACATTGCCTCTTCCTCGCCTTTTCCCTAAACTGAAAAGCTCCAAGCGCAGCACCCTTTCCTCATTGGGGAGCTGCTTCACCCCCTCGATCATTCGGGCAGCCCTTTCCCAACTCTGCAATATCCA
This sequence comes from Zootoca vivipara, assembly GCF_965207765.1. Lineage (NCBI taxonomy): Eukaryota > Metazoa > Chordata > Lepidosauria > Squamata > Lacertidae > Zootoca > Zootoca vivipara. The sequence goes on from NC_142589.1 coordinate 79,608,057, forward strand.
TTTTGAGACCAGGCGACTAGAACCGTAGTTGAGTAGCTGTCGATAGGCTCCTTCTCCACCACGTATTTGCCTGGCCCACCTGGTCCAGCACTCTCTTCTCACAGTGGCGAAACAATTGCTTGTGGGAAACCAGCAAGCAGGATTCGAACACAGAGCTCTCTCCCCTCCTGTGGCTTCCAGCAACTGGGATTCAGAAGCACGGCTGCCTCCCACTGCAAATGCCATTGTCATCAAGCTTTGCTGCAGAACGCAGGACTCTTAAGCGTTTATTTTCCTTCCTTTCCGGCAGGAACGTCCAACTGGTCCGGGGACTACTTCCTCCACACGGCGGGGTCCGCACTAGTGGTGAACCAGAGCCATGTGGGCGCTGGGGAGCAGCCCACGGTGCGGGATCGGCTGCAGGCGGTGTTTGAGCGGGACTGGAACTCCAAATACAGCCAGGAGCTGAGCTTGCCGGGCCAGTGGGAGCAGCTCTGCGGCACTTACTAGCCAAAGGGACACCCCCCCGCGCCTGTTCCCAGCTGGAGAGGGGCTTTGAGTACCAGCCCCCATTGGAGGCCGGTGGAGGGACTTCCCCAGAGGCAGGGGGTCTCCCTGGGGAACCTTGCGGGACCCCTGCTCTCCAGCCGAGTGAACTAGGGGGTACCCAAGGCCTCCTGGGGGCAAATGTTTGGGCTAAGAGAAGAGTGCCTTTCCTCTTCTAAACTCCTGCAAGGGAACATTCCAGCCTGACTGAGGGATTGGGGGTGGGTGGGGAGGGCCAGGGTTTGCCATGCGCAAACGACCAAGTGACGTGCAAAGGAGCTTTTGGCGCATGCAAAATTGCCCCGACTGGGTAAAAAGTCACTGTTTCGAACTGGGAAGCAAAAGGTTTTTTTGCGTCGGTGGGAGGATAGATGTAGAGAAGAGGGTGTTTAGCAGTTAGGGGGAAAGGGTACGTAGGTTTAAGGAGAAGAAAACGGAAAAGGCTTCCTGGCCAAAGAGATCCCTCGAGGAGGAATCCCCTCCTCCTGTTAAGCAGAAGTGTGGAGAATTGCAGGAGTGGAGATGCTGTAGTAGGCGATGTGCCACTCAGAAGCTCCCAAGTCGGGTGGGACCTGTCTGAACCTGTGGAGAGCCTCTGCCAGTCAGTGTAGGCTGTGCTGAGCTAGATGGGCCAAGCAGTCCAACTTGGCACTCCCTGTTCTGCCTTGTTTCTCTGCCATGAATGCCTTTCGGAGAGCAGCACGCACCCCAAGGGCAACTAACCAGCTTCTGTTGCTGCTGAAACCGCTACTGTCCTTTCTTGACCAGTGGCTCTTAGGCACTCTGTACTCAAAGAGTGCTGGTGATGAGAACCGTAGGCTCATAGAGGTGGAAGGGATACCCAAGGGTTGTCTAGTCCAACCCCCTGCTGCAATACAGGAATCCTAGCTGAAGCATCCCTGGCAGGTGACCATCCAACCATCCCGGTTTCTGAGGAAGGAGATTCCACCCCCTTCTGAGGGACACCGCTCCACTGCCAAACAACTCTTGCTGTCAGAAAGTTCTTCCTGGTGTTTAGTCGGAATCTCTCTTCTTGTACCTTGAAGCCATGGGTTCAAGTTCTGCCCTCCAGAGCAGGAGAAAACTGGCCTGCTCCATCTCCTATGGCAGCCCAATTTAACCCATCTGGCTCAGCAAAGAGCAGTAAAGGAAGAGCAGCTACCTCTGTCCTCTTGAACCAAAAGAGCTGGGTCAAGTGTCAAATGCTGAGATGGGTCTTCCTTTGTCATAATCCAGGCTAGGAGCATCGGCAGCTTATAGAGAGAACCTTCCAGGCCCATATATTCTGGTAGGGATGGATTCATATCCTTTTCTCCCAGGTCAAACATTTATTGCCATCAACACGAAGTGGGGAGTCCTAGAAGTGTAGAGTTAGAAGGGACCCCAAGGGTCCTCTAGTCCAACCCCAGACTCCCTGCGCCCTCTGGGTGTGATTTCAAGGGCATTATTCTCCCACTGTCTCTGTGGAGGGATCCATCCTGCACGGGGTTTTGACATGCGGTTTAGGGACTGTCAACCCGGCAATGGGGTGGTAGCCTGGATTTTTGCTGTCTTCAGTATAGACCTTTGGTCAATTAAAGGATAATTTTCCAATTTGCTGTGGTCTCGTGATTGCTGTGTGACCGGCTGGAAGGCAGAGGGCACACACAACGCTGCTGCCATTGTGCTCATGAATAATAATAATAATATATTTTGCATGACCTGCTGGCAAATGCTTCCTGCGGTAGTAATTTCCCCTATACTGTATTGCATGGCCAGGGGGAGTTGAGGGAGTTGCTCTCTCCACTCCAATGCAATGCACTCCCACCCCTGTTGCAGATTAGGATGGGGGGGGGGCTTCAGCTGGTGGTGGTTTGGTCTGGGGGTCGGATCCTCCCCCTGCAATAGCAGGGTCCCTACAGTCTCCAGCGCCCTGAATTGGAGCCACCGGGTGCTGCAGAGCAAAACTTTGAGGAAGCTCACTGAAAGGGGGTGCAAGTTCTGTTATCTACAAAATGGAACTTCACGCTCAAAGCACACCTTAAGTCGCTCATCAAATCGCAGAGTTGGAAGGGGTACCCCGGAGGTCATCTAGTCCAACCCCCGGTGGTGCTGACATCGGAGTGATCCAAAACACCTGGAGATCAGCACCCGTCGTTGCAGCGCGTGCCTCGTGATCTCTATTGCGTCGTCATAGCCACGGAGGCCCAATTGGCTCTCTGAGGACGAGGACGCAGATACGCGAAGTCGCCCAGAAGCGGCACCCAAAAGCAAGCCTCACTTCCCTCCGGCCTCCAGGGGCAGCTGGCGAGCACCCTCGAGCCCCTCTAGGAAAGGCGGGCGGGCGAGGATTCCGGTCTCTGTGGCCTCCCGGGCCGGAAGTGAGCGCGACGAGGGCGGGAGGGAGAGAGACTTCTTTCGCCGGTCTCCCCGAGACGAGAGGAGCCTCCGAGGCCGGTGAGGGAGAGGAAAAAGGGGGAGGAAAGGGCTCTCCCCTACTCACGACCGCCCTCCCCACGGAGGGGCGCGAGGTCCGGAGACGTCTCTCCCCCCCCACTCCCCGAAAGTGAAGCTGCCCCCTTTGGAATTCTCCCCGTCCCGTGAGTGGGGGGTGGGGTGGTGTGAAGGGGCAGAAAGGGGCCTGGGGGAGGCCTTCCCCCCTGGACCCTCAAGAAACGCAGCCCGGCCGAGGAGCCAGAAAGGGGGCGTCTTCCATTGGGGGGGGGAGAAGAAGAATCCTCTGCCCCCTCCCCCCGCGCGCTGTTTTGAAAGGGCCCTCGAGGCTCACCGGTCGGAGCGCTTGCTTAGCAAGCAGGAGGAGACCCCAGGGCGGCGGGGGTTCCCCTGTCAAACTGCCTCTTTCACCAGCCCCTGACTCTCCTGCGCCCCCGTCTCCAGTCTCCTTCCACCCCTTCGACTGTCTGGGGCTGAGGTCCCTTCTCCCCGTCCAATAAGATATTTGTTTAGGGAACTTTTTAAATGTTTGACTTTTTATTATGCTTTTAATTTTCTGTTGGGAGCTGCCCAGAGTGGCTGGGGTATAAGTGATTTATTATTTTTTATTATTATTAGAGGGGGCTGCCCCGCCCCAGTTGATGGGCATCGCCATTAAAATAGTACTGGTGAGCCTCGCCATGCCATCATTGTGCAGGAAGGGGTTGACCTGTCCCTCCCCCCCCCAATATTTTGTTCACATTGGCACCCCTTGCAGTGGGAGTTCCCAAAGGGCTCTGGTGTGGGTCCAAGGTGGCTGTCCTGGGTGTGTGTCGCTGCTGCTGCCTATTCTGGCTCCCTGAGTCCTGCCCTTGGAATGCCGCTGGGCGGCCTCAGCTGCTTCACTTGGTGTGTTGCCTTCCCTGCAGGTCTCCTTTGGCTGACCAGGCGTCACTGCCCTTTGCTTGGCACCATGGTGTCTGTCATGATGGGTAAGTCGCCCCTCCCCCTTAACCCCCGGTATGTCTTTAGAAGGGAGCCAGAGCAAAGCCAAATGCAAGAGGGGCTTGAGGGAGGGAGGAAGGGAAGAGGTAGCGGCAGAAGCAGGGCAGCCAAATCCAAGAGCTTCTCCCTTTGTTCTCTGCAAGGCGCCTGGCTGAACCCCAGATGGGTGGCAGCAGCTGCAAATGTGGAGAATGTGAGTCTGAGGCCAGCTGGGAAGAGGCGCTGGAGTGACAGCTTGGGTGGGAGACAAACCAGGGAGATAAAAGCACAAGAATAGCCTGCTGGATCAGGACAGTGGCTCTTTGGTCCAGTGCCCTGTTTTCACAGCGGCCAACCCAATGCCCATCCTGGGAATCCCACAAGCAGGATGCATGCACAAGAGCATTTTCTCCCCTCCTGTTGCTTTGCTCAGGTGCCGTTTGCTTCTGACATAATCTTCTCTGTCTTTCAGCAACGTCAGAATGGATTCAGTTCTTCAAAGAAGCTGGGATCCCCCCGGGGCCTGCTGTCAACTACGCTGTCATGTTTGTGGATAATAGGTGAGGCTGTTGAGAGATGGAGCCTCTGTGGAACATCTTGCTGTTCTGTTTCCTGTGCTTCTTCTGCAGTCTGGGAGAGTGGGACTTCAGGAGCTCACATGCAAGGGAAAGTGTTTCATGGATCCCACTGCAGGCAGGACCTGCCAGCCCTGCTTTCCATATAATGTGGGGTGGGAGGTGGGGATCTGTGCTCAGTGGCAGATGCTAAAGCCACCAGATGCTTTTTTAAACCTCCCAGCAGATGTGGTCCAAACAAAGAGTTACATGGCTGAAAGGATCCCTTGTGTGGAGTTTGTGGAAGTGTGGTTTAGGTCAGGAACGTTGCATCGGCCTGATGTACTGGCTTGTTTAAATCTTAAAATACCAAATAGCATGCATTATGTGACCCAAAATTATTTTTCAAATATTTACCTCTCTGAGAAAAAAAAAACAAAGGCCAAGTATTGTTTCTTGGAACAAAGGCCAAGTATTTTTTATTCCACTTGTGGTACCACACCCTACAGAATACCACAGGGCAGTGACCCTCATATGGGCTTTTCCTCCTATTGCCCTCATGTTACGGAATGCCTTTCTGTCTCCCATCTGTGAAGCAGCAGCATCAGTTCCTTATGGCTTCTTGTGAACGTTTATCTTTCCCCCTCAGATTTCCCTTAAGATTGGGCCCTGCTTTCATTTGTTTAAATTCCCCAAATTTTATAAATTTTACAGTGGTACCTTGGGTTACAAATGCTTCAGGTTACAGACTCCGCTAACCCAGAAATAGTACCTCGGGTTAAGAACTTTGCTTCAGGATGAGAACAGAAATCGTGCTGTGGCGGCAGCGGGAGGCCCCATTAGTTAAAGTGGTACTTCAGGTTAAGAACAGTTTCAGGTTAAGAACAGACCTCCAGAACGAATTAAGTTCTTAACCAGAGGTACCACTGTATGGGTGAGTGAGTGGCGTTGGAGCAAATGGATATCGGAAATATCATTATTTCTGAAGCCATGTGAATAAAGGCAGATGATCTACTGACCAGTTCCCCATTGCAGTGGGGAGTTTTTCTGTCCATTCCTTCCAGTGGTGGCTGGAAGAGTTTTCTTGTGCCAGGCTGTTTCTTGTAGATTGCACAGTTGGGGTATGGTACGTGCCCACCACAGATTTTTGTCCTCTGCAGGATCCAGAAAAACATGCTGATGGACCTCAACAAGGAGATCATGAACGAGTTGGGCATCACCATCGTTGGAGATATCATTGCCATCCTCAAGCATGCCAAAGTCGTGTATAGGCAGGTGGGTTCTCCCAGGAAGCAGCTAACAATTTCTCCCACATGCTTTGCATTAAATGGCTGTGATATTGGCTTCTAGCTGGCTGGTAACCCTCTGGCATTCTGGGTGGGATCTTTGAATCTACAACAGTGTTTGAAATTCGCCAGGTGCCAGGCGCATTTTGCACCTGGCAATTGGCCACTTGCACCCAAGTGAAGATGCCCGGACGCCACAATGGTGCCTGGTGTCTCCACCACCTGGAGGTGCATGCCTGGGGATCCTTGGATCTGGACTGTTTTCACACACTAGCACAGGGGTCGGCAAAGTTTTTGTGGCTTGGGCCTGTTCACGGTCCCGCAGACACCACGGTGGGCCAGAGTGTGTGTGCATGCATGCATGTGCAAACGCTATTTCCGGCGGAGAGGAGGCGTGTGCAGCTTCCCATTGGTTGCAGGAGCTCCTGCAGCCAATGGGAAGCCAACTAGCGTCGCGGAAGGCGGTCCCCACTCTGCTCCGCGCCGGTTTAGCGTGGCGCACGGGAGCCAACCAAGCGGGCAGCGGCGGTCCATGGGCCGGTTAAACGAATCCCATGGGCCACAGGTTGCCGATCCCTGCACTAGGAGCACATCCTGTAGAATTCTATCAATTATATTTTATTTGCACAATCTAAACGAATTTTGGAAATCAAAAGGTCGTATGGAAAAAACAACTTTTGAGCCACCTGGCCCCAAAATGGTGACTAGGCATTCTGTTTTAGCAACTGTAACCCTTGTTTAAGGAGCCATTTGGCACCTAGCTTGTATATCTGAGTTTCTAACGTTGGTCTACAAGGGTTTTTTTTGGGTGGAGTGGGATCCAGCAGTAAAACATCAACCTAGAAGGCTATGGTGAGCATCCCTGCAAGCTAGGGGGCTGTCATGGGCAACCAGTGATTGTGTGGGCTACACAATAGCCTTTGCTCAGTGCAGGGGAGAATCCTAGAATTGTGGAGTTGGAAGGGACCCCAAGGATCATCCAGTCCAACCTCTTGCAGTGCAGGGATCATAACTCTAGTATCCCTGACAGGTGGACACTGTTCCACTGTCAAACAGCTCTTGCCATCAGGGGATGTGCAAGGATTTCAGTGCTCTTTGCTGATATTTCTCAGAAAGTGAGCTGCCCAGTGGAGTATTCAGAGAATGATAAAAGTCCTGCTTAAGGGTCTGGAAGCCCCATAACACCCTGCACGACTCCCAGGCCAGATCTGTAGGTGAAGACCTGCAGTGCTCCACTCCTCTCCATGCACCAGCATCCAGGAATTTAATCTCCTAGTGTGATGCATATCTCAGACCTGGATAGTTTTCCTCTACCTTCCTGCAAAAGGGTTCTTTTTGGGGGGGCATGCCTGAACTTGGTGCATTTGTGGGGAGAATGTGACTTTGCTAGGGGAACCATCTTCATCTGCCCCTCACTATTGCATTGTGGTGTTCCCTCTGTCCCTAGGAAATGTGCAAGGCTGCTACAGAATCGGTGGCTTCCAGCCAACCCACCCTGCATTCTGAACTCCGCCGGAATGCCAACAGCGGTGAGTAACGCAAGTGGTTGGCTTCAGATGGAGGAGGAGGCCAGGCCTTTCCTCCTCTCTCGGTCTCTGTCTGTCTCTCTCTCTCCCTGCCAAGACCCTTGCTCTTCTCACTGCATGAAGTTGGCTGCTCCTTTCTGAGCTCACCTGAGCAACCCCAGGATGCTAAGAAGGTCTGTTCATATCAAGCAACGTCAGCCCCACTGGTCCGTACAGTGTAGTTCTGCTGGAGCCTTCCCCACCCTCATGTGCCGCTCTGATTCTGCTTCACTGCCTCCTGCTTGCAGTTGAACTACCCCACCTGACATCCTGCTTGCCCTGCAGTGACCCCGCTCCAATAATATGTCTGGCTGTGGGCATGGTTTTCACTTTGCAGGAAAAACACGGGCAGTGGGAGAGGATTCCATGGCCACCTCTTCCAGGCAAAGCAGTTCCATGGAGGAGAAAGCCTTATCTGAGAGCTCCCCAAATCCTATTGCAGATTGTATCTTTTAAATCACTCCTCTGGCATTCCTGCTATTATTGGGCTCTCATTTGCCCCGTCAACATGGGCACTGGGCAAAAAACCTTCCATATGGTGTTGGCGAGGCAGAAATAGCGGCCAGTTTTAAACCCCTCCTAAAGACACATCTATTTAAGCAGCCATTCCCGAGCTTAAAAGATCCATCACAAAGTTTCCTTATTTATTGATATTTATCTGAATGTTTTGTTGAAGGCTTCTCTGCTTTTACTGATGTGTTTCTTTGTGTTTTTGGTTTTAAACGTTGTATATCCCTTTTTTTCTGACTATCTTTCTGTGTTATACGTAAAACCGCTTAAGGATTTTGGCACATAAAGTGGTGTGTAACTTTGATTCATGATGATGTTCCTGCAGCTGCCACCCGGATGATTGCAAACAGCTTGAGCCGAGACTCCCCACCTTCTACCCCAGTCCGAAGACCCGACACCAGCACCTCCAAAATCTCCATCACGGTCTCCAATAAAATGGCAGCAAAGAATGCCAAAGCAGGTAGGTGTGTGTGTGAGAGAGTTTTTGGAATCTGCAAAATCGAAGCCTTTGGGGAAATGAGGAGAAAAAATCTGTTTCAAAATTCTTCTAGCCCTAGTTCTGCCAGGCATGGCTCTCTGCTCCCCACTAGTGCCCAGATTTTCCCCATGGGTATTGCCATTGGCTCTGAATGCCCATCCTTTAGTTGCCCAGCCAGAGGCCTCTGGACTCAAGGCAGGCATGAGCTGGCCTTTCTCCCATCCTCTTCCTGCTGCCACAGCTCTCTGCAGTCCGGAGGCCGAGAATTCCACGCTCCCAGTGAAGCGGCGCCGCGTCACGGCAGAGATGGAAGGGAAGTACATTGTCCATATGCCCAAGGGAACCACCCCCAGGACCAAGAAGATCCTGGAGCAGCAGCAGGCAGCCAAAGGTACCTGGGCCACTTCCTCTGGGGAGCGGGGCTGAAGGCCGGCCAGCTTCCTTTAAAGCTGGGAAATGGGGGCAGGTCCGTGGCCGCCTTGACTCATCCGGAGGAGTACTGTTAATTTTCCACTGTGGTGCAAAGGCCCAGCTGGCCTCCACTGCAAGACTGGTGTTGAGTGTCACTGGTCCCATGCTGCGGAACACGCTTGTGGCAGAGATGCAATGCGACAGGCACCCTTGCTTTGTACTTTCTGGAATCTCTTGTAGGCTTCTTTTTATAATGGAATTTGCAGTTGCTTGACATTTCCTTGAATGGCCAGCCGTTCACTTTAAGGGGAGGCTCTGTATGGCTTTCAAAGGGTTCTTCTTGTTACTGTACCTTGTGGCTCTGACATTTTGCAAGAGGACAGTATACTTAGGTGAATGAAATCAAACCCTGCACTTAAAGAGCAAATTCAGAACCAAGGTAAAATGAATGTGCTGAGTTAAAGCACAGCCCAAATAAAAGAGGCGAACTTAAGCAGGTTCAGCCAACAGCCAAAATTCGCTGTGCCCTCCCTGCCGTCACCCTGCTGCTGCTGCTGCCACCACCACCCAACTGGACATTGTTTTTGTTCTGGTGCTTATGCCTGTCTCTTCCTAATTTTGTTTTTAATTGTGACACTTTGCAAAGTCCAGCTTCCTTGTTCCACATGACTGACGTGCTCTGGCCAGAACTAACACCCCATCACGCACACAGGTGCAGCCACTTGTGAGATTGCCACTTGGCAAAGGTTTTGCAGTCTTGGTGTGGGGGGGAGGGGACGCAGGCCTCCAGGGTGCAAAATTTTTCTTATGCACTTTGGGCAGTATTGCCTAACCTGCAGGGGCAAGGACTTCTGGTATGGTGTGGCTTCCAGAGATTGATGCCATCAGGCTGGGGAAAGGAGTATTTGGAAATAGTTTGGGTGCATTAAAAATATATTATTTAATCTTGTTTGCTGCTTCAAAAGCTTTTTTGGGTGAAACACATACTTATATGCATGCTATGAAATAAACATTGGCCCCTGTTGCTCCTTTGAAAAGCCCTTCTCTCGTTTTAACTCTATGTGGCTTCTTTCCACTGCTACCTTGTTATTGACAGGGCTACAGAGAACCTCCGTGTTTGACCGCCTGGGTGCAGAGACCAGCGTGGACACAACCACAGGAAGCAAGGTGAGAGCAAGAGGGTGGGACCTGGTTGCTCCAGGGACTTGTCTTTTGAACCTTCCCCTGCTCTCCTTGCCTCGGGTCCCACAAAAGGGGGGGGGGGCGGTTGGCAAGGCAGAGATTAAACATGTATGGTTGGGTGGAGGTGGACTTCCACTTCCCGGGGCCAAGGGGTTCAGGGTGGCGCTAGAGCTCTTCTGACGTGGGAGGTGGCACTTTGATATCAAGCGGGGCTGTTGCCACAACCCACTAAGGAAGATGATCACAATGAAATTGGAAAAGCAACAATTGCACATCTATTGAAATTCCATCTGAAACTATATAGTTGAATTAATTCAAAACAAAACAGATGAATTGGATGAGGATGCCTGCTTTTCAAAGCCTGGTAGTAATTTAGCACATGTAGTAACTGCTTCAACTGTTGAGTAATTTCCTCCTGTGATGGATTACCTTGACGAAGTGATGCCAGTTTCCCAGGGTCTGGTTTAAAGCCACTTAGCAGGAGTCTTAAATCACCGCCTCCAGAGCTCCTCTGCCGCTCCCATGCCTCTTAGTGCCCCCCCCATACAGTTCCACCAGCCCCCAGGGGGTGTGCTGCCCACCTCGGAGCCATTTGCAGCCCTTTTGCAGAGCCTAGCAAAGGCCCTGAGGGTGGGGTAAGGGTGGTGCCCCCAGCTGCTCTGCCGTGATTGCCACCCCCACCCTCACTGAGCCGCTCTGGTGTCTTCACAGCCCACGGGAGTCTTCAGCCGCCTGGGGGACATGCAGGAGGCCGAGGAGGACAAAGCAGTGGACAGCGACGATGACAGCTCCGTCTTGCAGTACGCCGGGGTGCTGAAGAAATTCTTCAAGCCCTCCAGGCCCAAGGAGAGTGCCAAGGCTGCCGGGGCGACAGTCAAAGCCAAAGCCACCAGCTCCGAGCCCCAGCGGAAGGCCTCGGCCGCCACCGCCCTCCAGCGGCTCGGGAGCAAGAGCCCGGCGGAAAAGAAGGAGAAGAAGGCCGAGCCGCCCCCGCTGCAAGGCGGCATGGCCAAGAGACTGGGCAAACGCCCCCTGCCTGCTGAGGCCCAGGACAGCCAGGTCACCAGTTCCAGGAGCAAGCCGGAGTCTGAGTTCCGGGTCACCATCAAGAGAACTTTGGGCAGCGCGAAGGTAAGCAGCACCACGGAGGGCCCCAGCGCCCAGATGGACAACACGGGCACCGTCAGCGTCTTTAAGCGGTTGGGCAGGAAGGCGGTGTGAGCTGGGCCCCTCACCCACCCACCCACCCCGGCGCGCCCTTCGCCTGCATGTGTGTGGGAGACACTCTTTGGACAGCTTGAAGTCGGCACCCCCTCTCCCCCATCTGCAGCACAAACGGGCTCTTGCGCGGCCTCCAGGCGGAGGACAGCTTCTGTGAAGCTCAGTGTCCCAGCTGTTTCCGCAGGTCTGTGGGGCTGGAGCAGAACTGAGGTGTCTTGTGTGGCTGCATGGCCCACCTCAAGGCAGCGGCTGCCAGTGCTAGAGGCACCCACCCAACGGAGCATTGCTGGGGTCAGGGTGAGGGCTCCCACCAGGCGCAAGAAATCATGTTGCACTGAACCGTCCTTTCTCTGTCTCTGTTGTTTCCCCTCTGCAGGTCCTTGCTCTCTCCTAGGAAGTAGGTGCCTTGAGGGCCCCGTAAAAGAGCTTGCAAGAGGCAGTAGATCCCTCCCCCCCCCACCCCGTGCTTTCTTTTCCGTCTTTCCCAAGCGTTTACCTGCTGCTTTCCTGCATCCTGTATCCCAGGAACGGCAACTGAACAGCTGACCAGAAATTTCCTTTTGCTGGATGTTGGGATCGCGCTGTCGGCCAGCGGGGTCCCAGTGCTGAGTTTTGTCTCCTGCCAGCAGGAGGAGGAAAATTCTGGCCGGCTCCTCTTTGGGTTCCATCTCTCTCCTTTGAGCAGGAGAGTAATTTCTCCTGGCCTGGCTGTGGCTGTGGCATGTGAGATGAGGTTCTTGTGGGGACAGGAGATGGTTTCATGTGTCAAGAGTCCCTCACTGGGCTGGCTCTCCTGCCCAAGCCTCCTGAAGCAGCGCTGCTCAGCTGGGAAGGGAGAAGAGAGTGCCAGGTTTCCTTTCCAGAGTCAGAGTTTCAGGCCTTCATTGAGCCAGATCAGATGCACTATCTAGACCCTGGCTAAATCTGAAGTCAGACTCCGGGGAGAATTGCAGTGGGTTTGGTTTTTAACATCTCCTTGCTCTGCTTGTCCATCAACCCCGATGGGCACCCGCATTGCTTTGTGGCGAAGCTAGGCTCACCCTGCAGCTTCCATGTGAGCCTGGTTCCCCCTTTCAGAGGTTTCTGCCCTACAGCAGCAGGAGGGGCACTCATGCCAGGCCTGTTTTGCCCAGAGAGATGGTGTTATGCAAGCCACCTGCCATCTCTCTCTCCTCTGGGCTCCTGCTGCTCTTGGTCTCTGCTAGAGCCCCCCCGTCTGAGTTTCATAGGATGTTGCCCACGCCAGCTGTCCTCCCCACAATATATATTTGGAAAATGAAAACAGGCCATTGTGATGTGGTATGCCCAAGAGTCTTGGGCAATGGCAGGAGAGATGGAAATGCTTGAGGGGCCCTCCTGGCCGGTTCCTTCCTGCCCCACCTTCCCTCCAGTTTAATGGTGGGGGAATCCAGCAGGACAGAAGACAGTAAACAGGAAGGTGGGCCTGCCCTTTGCAGCCCATCCTGCCAGCACCCAGAGGGTGGCAGCTTTGTCCGAGAGGCAAGTCTGCAGGTGCTCACCCATTTATGCATGTGAAGAAGGAAGCCTGCTTTGAGGGAGAGGGGAAATGGAGCCTCGGTTGTTCTGTAAGGGAACAGGAGGCTGGCCTAGCCTGCGGGCTGAGTGAGTGACTTGTCTCCAACCAACACGACAGCTGGGTGCCCTGGGAGCTGTTGGGGGTATTGGGGCAGAGGTGGACTGTGGGTGACCTGCGAGGTAGCCCAGGCCACTCTTGCATTTGACCGAAAACTCTGTATCCCAGCATGCACTGCCAGTCGGAGTATCCCTTGTGTTGGCTTCTGATTGGCATGGAGCTCAGAGACACTTCCTGTGCTCTGAGGTGCCTTCTGTGTCCCCAGCTGCCCTAGAAAGAATTATGCGAACTGCACGGTTTAGGAGATGTGGTGCTCCCCCAGGCACCTGTTATCAGATAAGGCAGCAGCTGTGTGGGATTCCTAATGGTTTAAATATTTTTTTATTGATTAAATTAGGGAGGGGAGACCTAGAAGAGCTGTGGTGTAATGGTTGATAGTTTTTGGTTTTTTTAAAAAAAGACTTTTTTGTAAACATCAGTTAATGTGCAATTTGGATGTATCCTTGCATTCGGCTGTCAGTTGCCCAAAAGTGGAATGGGGGGCAGCAAGGTTCTCAGTGCTGCTGTCTGAGCCTGCCAGGTGTGTTCCTGCACTCCCCACACCCCGCCGCCCAGGTAGGGGAATAAAGGAATGTTCTCTTGCAATAAAATGAGTCTCCTCTTAGCTTGCTTCAGTTGCGGCATCTCTTTGGGAACCCCCCTCACAAAGGGGACACGGTAGAGACACATAATCAGAACCTGCTGGATCAGCCCATGGGGGCAAATCTCATCCAGCTTCTCATAGTTTTCCTGCTTTAAGTCTTGACACTGGGGTGTTTGTTTGTGTACACACAATGAGAAGTCTTGCAGGAGAGGCCTTTGGCCTGTATTTCCAGCTAACCACAGGGAAAGTGGAGGAGGATGGGCAAGCCCTAATCAGTGGAGAGATATTGCTTGTTCTGATATTATCTTTTTTATTATTCATTTCATACAAATTAAATATTGCCTGATTGTTAAAAAAAGGAACCCTCAAAGCAGCTTACAAAAAGAATAAAACAATAAAATGGTCAGTAAAACTTCAGTAGGAGAGTAAGTAAGTACAAAGCATTGGGGTGGGGGAATGACCCTGTCGGATACAACCTCTCTCCCCCCCCCCCCCCGGTGCCATTTAGAAGCAGCTTTGAGTCCATGGTTGCACGGACAGAACAGCATCATGAAGAACAGGGGAGGCCTGTCCTGTATCGCCCCTTAGGAAGAACTTCCTGACAGTAAGAGCTCTTTGACAGTGGAATTTGCTGCCAAGAAGTGTGGTGGAGTCTCCTTCTTTGGAGGTCTTTAAGCAGAGGCTTTACAGCTATATGTCAAGAATGCTTTGATGGTGTTTCCTGCTTGGCAGGGGGTTGGACTGGATGGCCCTTGTGGTCTCTTCCAACTATGATTCAATGATTTGAGGTGAATGTACAACCTCCTGCTTGCCCCCCTCCCAACATCCAGAACACCCCCATCTCCCTGAAATGGGTGTTGTGGTGGAAGCAGTGAGGAGAGCAGCCCACTGCTGGTTATGCTGCTGCCATCTAAGGAGGCTGCTTCACCCCCCCCCCCCCGCTGTGCTGGAGGGGCAGCCCCCTTGCTGAAGGGGTAGCCAGGCTTGGTATGGTCACTTACATGATGGGAATATAAGAGCTTAGGAAGAGCCTGCTGGATCAGGCCAAAGGACTCCCGTCTAGTCCAGCATCCTGTTCTCACAGTGGCCAACCAGATGCCTGTCATGGGAAGCTCACAGGCAGGACCTGAGCACAAGAGCCCTCTCCCCTCCTGTGGCTTCCAGCAACTGGGATTCAGAAACAATTGAGGCCCTTCTCTAGGGCTTGAGCTCCCTGGAAGGCAGCTGGGATAGGTACACAACATACACCCTTTCCCCACGTGTCCCCAAATACTTATAGTGCTTATTGGGCTAGGCAGAGCTGTAGCTCCGTTCCATGCAGAAACATCCTAGTTTCAATTGTGCCATCTGGTTAAAACTAAGGGCGGGGGAGAAAGACCCTCTGAGTCCTTGGAAACCTGCGTCCCATCAGAGTGGATGGCACTGAGGTTAGGTGGGTGGGTGGTCTGACTGCTTGCCTTCTGAGCTGGGGGCACGTGCGGGGCAGGTGATTGCTTTAGATTTCCCTTGAGGGGGGGCTGGGGGTGGAGGGGAGAGTGTGTGGTGGTTGGCACAGACTTTGGACTGCCAGATCAGATTGGCCCCCCGAGTTTTAAATTCTGTAAGGAAGTTATACTCCAGGCCCCCAAACCACCAGCCTCAGTTCCTAGAGGTCCATAGCTTGCGTGGCATAATGGTCAGTGTTGGGTGAGACCAAGGTTCGAATCCCCACTCATTGGCCATGAAGCTCCTTGGGGGCCAGTCACCATCTCTCTCAGCCTAACCTACCTCGCAGGGTTGTTGAGAGGATAAAAGGGAGAGCTGAACATGAGTCACCTGGAGCTCCTGGCAGGAAAAGGTGGTATATAAATGCAATAAATAGAATAAATAAGCAAGTATAGATTCCAGCGGAAGCGTGCACATCCCTCCCTCTAAATTATCTAGCCAATACATGTACTGTACATTTTATGTGTCTCCCCCCGCCCATCGTAATTCCTCCAGTACGTGGCTTTTGACCTTTGTCGTCCTTATTTACATCTACAGGCCACATTTCATTTACTATTTATTAAATTTGCGAGTTGCTTTACCTTGTCCAGGGCAATCGAAAGCAACTTACAGACAGTAAACCCCAAGCAAATACATTAAAAGCAAGAGGAATGAGAAAGGCATTGTCATTATCACTACTGCGAGAGCTGGCCATTTATTCCTCCTGGCGGCTTAACGGCCTTCCCGCCGAAGAGACCTGCTGCGCTCGGAAGCTTTCCCCTGTACTGCTTCCATCCTGCACTCTGCGCATGCTCCTGCTCGATCCTGGGGGGGGGGGAAGGTGGTGGCAGTGGCTCCTCCCCCTCCGCCTTCCTATTGGCCGCGCCAGCTGCGGACGTGGAGAAGCCGCCTCTCGCCCCGGCCGGGGCAGCCGCGCATGCGCGCCGAGACCAGCCGGGCATCCTCCTGCCGCGCAGGCGCCTTGACGGCTTCGCCGCGGCTCGGGAGCCACCCGGGGCGCGCATGCGCACACGGCCGAAGGCGGCAACGGCGGCGCTGCTGCTCGTCCTCGGTCTCGCGGCCCTGCAGCCTCGTCTCGCCGGGCTCCGCCTCGCTTCGCGCTTGCGCGCACCGCCCCGGCCGCCTCCGCCCCTCCTCCTCCTTCCTGCATGCGTGGGCCCGGCGGGGGGCGGGGTTTCCGGGAGCGCGGGCGCCGTCGGGCCTGACGCGGCGGCGGCGAGGATGAGGATGGCGGCGCTGAGGGGGCGCCGGTAGCGACGGCGGAGCCAGGTAGGCCGCGCCCCCCCGTCCCCTGCCCTCAGTGGTATCGCCCGGAGAGACGCAGGCGCGCGCGCGGGGCACTGTGGGAGGCGAGGGAGGGGGAGCGCGGGGGCAAAACTATCGGGCGGGGGGGGACGCTGGGAAACGGAGGGAGGGAAGTGGGAGCGAACCATGGGTGCGGGGGGAGCAGAGGCGGCCGCGGGCGGGGCCTGCGCGGAAGGCCGAGCGGGGCGGGGGGAGGAGGGGCAGGCAGCGCGCCGCTCCCCCAACACACGGCCTCTCTCTGTCTGCTCTGCCCGCCCTTAGGCCCTGGGAGGCAGGCTTGCTCGCGGAATCGCAGGGTGGGACGGGATCCCCAGGGGTCATCTAGCCCAACAGCGCTCCTCGGCAACCGTGCGTTCGTCACGACCAAGCATCCCCGGCAGGCGGCCACCACGCCTAGAATCGCAGAATCGGAGGAGAAGAGCTGGGAGGGGTCCCCAGGGGTCATCTAGTCGTAGCCTATGCTACGCGGCCATCACAACCGAAACATCCCTTGCAGATGGCCCCTGCGCCCCCTGGAATCGCAGAATTAGAAGGGTAGAGCTGGGAGGGGTTCCCCAGGGGTCGTCTAGCCCAACCCCCTGCAGTGCAGGAGTGACAGCTAAAGAATCCCCGATGGAGGCTTGTACATGCAGCCTGGTCCCGCGTCCTTTCCTCCTCCACCCACTATGCTCAATTGGGTGCCACCTCCAGAGGGAGTCTGTTCCACTATCTCGCTGCCTCTGGGCCAGGTCTCCAGATGCCAGCCAAGGAGGCCGCTTTGCTACCACCCCTCACCACCACACAGCTGCTTATGGGATGGTATTGCAGCAGTTCTGGCTGCTTGGCGCTGCCCTGCTTCAGGCGAGCCACTGAGGACACAAATTGCACTACAAGGGGGTTGGACTGGATGACCCTTGGAGATCCCCTCAACTCTAGAGCTCTGTGGAATTGCCTTCCTAAGGGTGCTGCCAGGAACTGCTGCCACCTGAATGGCAACCTAGGGCCTGTTTGGTCTCCACTCCAGGCACCAAACTTTTTCTTTGGGTGGGCAGTGCTGGGTAGGCTATCTTGACACCTTTGCTTGCTCCTTATGGGCAGTGCTACTGGCTTCCTACTATTCTTCCAAACTGCTCATGCATATGTGGAGAACGTATCCCATTTCTTCCTTCCGATGCTCCCTCATGGCTAGTTGATGATAAAAAGGGAGCCATAGGCTAG
Organism: Zootoca vivipara; assembly: GCF_965207765.1. Taxonomy (NCBI): domain Eukaryota; kingdom Metazoa; phylum Chordata; class Lepidosauria; order Squamata; family Lacertidae; genus Zootoca; species Zootoca vivipara. The sequence continues at coordinate 79,625,409 of NC_142589.1, forward strand.
GCAGATGCTCCTGGTCACACCCAGCAAGGTAGCAGCTCCAGTCAGTATTGCATAGTGGTTAGAGCTGGGCTAGGACCTGTGAGTCCAGGGATCAGGTCCCCATTTAGACATAAAACTCACTGGGTGTGACCTTGGGCCTGTCTCTTAGCCTAACCTACCTCACAGGGTGGTTGTGGGGATAGAACAGGGAGGGAGAGAGCCATGTAGGGCACCTTGAGCTCTTTGGGGGAAAGGTGAGATAGAAATGCAGCCTTGCGGAGGAGAAAGAGGATGAGGAATGGTGTGCGTCTATATGTACATGTGTTTACGTACTGGTGGTGATCCCACCCAATGCTCTCTTAAGCACACCTGTATGATGCCAGGAGATGCCTAGCAGTGTGCCCAGAGTTGGTCCTCCTTGCCAGAAGCTGCATTTGGGTTGCCCTTGTGGGAAGGCTGCATCTCAGAGCTGCAATCTAGCACCAAGGTGTGAGGAGCTTGGAGTTTTGTTTTGAGGGGGCCTTGCTTTTGAAACCATCCCCTGTGTTTGGGGGAATCCACAGGGGCTGCTGTCGCTGGATGTCAGCTGACGTGCTAACCGCTGGGTCGCTGGCCTTGTTTTGGGGCTTTCTCTGACACATCACCCACATTCGCTGCCCTTTTCAGTCTGGTTTCTTTGGTCTGTTGGCCTTTGGATGTTGTTGATCTTGGGCCACAGCGCACACGGTTATGACTCATGCTGGTTCCCTTCTGTTTCGTTGGTTGTATTTGAAAGCACACGCAGAGAGAAAGTTGCCTCTTCCCAGCATCTGGACACTAGGCTGCCCTTACTAGTGTGTTTGTAGGACAGTCCTGAGAAACCAGCACTCTTTGGCACAAGACATGGCGAGGCACTAGAGCAGCAGACCTTGGGGGTTGTTTTGGGGGACCGAGGCATGCTAATCCTGCCAGTTCCAGACTTTGGGTGCCTGCCAGCCTTCCCGGCGAGGTATTGTCCCCTTAGCTGAAGACTAGGCTTGTTAGCTCACAGCACACGGGAATAACGTTAGGCTTTTGCCTGTTACATAGGGGAGAGGGTTTGCCTGCCTCGTGGAGGTCGGGAGCAGATGAGTCACAGCTGGGGCCTTGGCTCTTTCAGAGCACATTTTCTGCACTTGGGCAGGCAGCAAGCTTCCAGCACGGTTACCAGCCCCCCCCTCGTCCTCTGCTACCTGTTTCAGTCCACCTTGCAGTGACACCTGAGTGTCGGGGGTTTCAGGGCTGGTGTGGGTTCACCTGTGCATAGAAGCCCCCTGCCTTCTGCTCCTTGGGCTTCATTCCCTTCACCTGGATCTCTCGGTTGTGGGGGGTTTGCACGAAGGAGCGGGGTGTTCTTATGAAGGCCCCAGCAGGCCACTAAAAATAACTCAGAGTCGCTGCTTGACATTTAGGAAATGTGCCGACTGGCGGGCAGGCTTGTTGCTCCCGGACGGTGCGCTCACTTCCTCCTGCACTGCCTGCCCTTGGAATGTCTGCGCTGGGATGTAGCAATGGCCGGACTTGAAATTCTACTCTCAGGAAGAGAGATCTTGAAGAGTGGAGCATCCGCTGGAAACATGAACGGTGGGAGGACAGGGTCCTGGTGGAATGTGCCATGGCTTTCCTTTCTGTAATAAATATATATATTGCGAAGAAGCTGGATATGTTTGATGGAGAGTAAATAAATTGTGTATTACACAGCCACAGGATTTGGGAAACGGAGGAAGATTCCACAAGAGTGGTTCAATCTGGATGGGTCATTGGTGTGTAGGCTTTGCAGAGGAACAGCATGCATGGGGGGAAGGAGGAGTCAGCTGCTTCTGTCTTCCCCCAGAGCCCTCCTGGTAGATTGAGGCAATAGCTTTGCCCCTTGGTGGTGTCCGAGGTTCGGGGTCTTGGGCCATGACTCTTGTTCCTCCAGCTCTTGCCCCCAGACTGCCTTGGAGGCACTTGAACCCATTTTGTAAATTTGGGTAAGAAGGAGCTGCAAAGTTCTCGTGGCCTGAAAGAAGTAAATCTGCTCTGCTTTAAGCCTTGAGCTGGTCAGTGCACCAAAAATACAAAAGCTTTGAAAGAATGAAAAGCATTCAAATGCAAAAGCTCAGATGCAAACTGTTGCCATCACAGGTTTGGGGGCTCCTCCTAACCTTCCCTGTGCCTGTTTGTCAAATGCTTTCCCCACCTGTTTGTTGTTAATCGTAGCAGCTCACAAGTTCATGTTGACTGTGAAAAGCGCAGTTTCCTTTCCTAAACATCTTCATGTCCCCTCAGCAGGTTAAGCAATTAACTTCTAAGAATAGAGGGGTGTCTGTCTGAAGGCTGGGCATTCTGCTTCCACCCAGAGAAGCTGCCCTGGCTTGGCTCTCAGCATTTCCCCTCTGGATCTCTGTTATGGTCTTTGCTCAGCATCCTTGTGAAAAGAGCAAATTACTTGCATAGCGCAAGACCAAAAGGAGCCCTTCCTCTTCCTTCCATCACCTACCTTCCTGGTGGTTGCTCTAAAGGCCAGAGATCCTGAGGCAGTCCATACTCTGGAGAAGCTCCTCCACAGAACTTGCCTTCTCCCTTTCTCTCTCACCCTCTGGCTTTTCCCCACCCCTGAGGATCATCTCATCCAACCCCCTACAATGTAGGAATATGCAGCTGTCCCATATGGGGATTGAACCTGCATTATTAATTTGCTACCTGCCTGCTTTCAAATCATATTTTTTTGATGGCGACAGCAAGGAATTGACCATTATAATTGTTTGCTTTTTTAATGTAGTACTATGGGCTGCATGAAATGCTATTCCTCCTCAGAGTAGACCCACTGTGATTAATGAACATGGTTAATGGAGGTTCATTAATTTCAAAGGGCCTACTCGGAGTAGGACTAGCATTGGCTACCACCCTGCATGTTATAGATCAGGCATGTCCAATAGGTCGGTCGATCTACCTGCCGATCGCAGGTGTGTCCCTGGTGTCGATCGTGGTAATAAGTAAAGTGAAAGTGATTGCCTAGGTGTTCCTTATCCATCCCCCCAAAAAGCTCAACGACTTTGGTCAGTCATTTCCTTAGGTAGATCACAGCCAATTTTTCTATAATGGGAGTAGATCGCAGTCTCTTGGGAGTTGGACGTACCTGTTATGGATTGCCAAAACTCCTTATACGGCTTTAATCCCAGCTGTTACAAAGGTTTTACAACAGGGCGGGGGCGGGGAGGCATCTGTTGGCTTTCCAGATATGGACTCCATCTCCCATTGGCTTCAGCCACCATGGCCAATGGTCAGGAATGATGGGAGTTGTAGTCAATCAACACCTCTGTCCCTCTCAGACTGCTGGGTCCCCTCTTCCCTTAACTCCAATCAATACCTTTCCTTTCCCTTCCCTCTCTATCACACTCCGTGTGTTTTTCCTCTTCCTGGGGACCAGCCCCCCTCTTCCTCCCCCCTCCTGTTCCACAGGGTCACATCCTGGAGTGCGTAAACAACTCTGGTGCTGCAGTATCTGAGTCACACATGCTCTGCAAGTCAACAAGTCTCTCTTCTCTCCCCCACCTCCCTCCCTGTGGGGTGAGCATTGCTGCTCTTGTGTGTTCAACCAGGGAGAGGAATTAGAATTAGCTGCCCTTCCCCTCTCTGCACCACCAGCAGCAGCAGCAGCTGTGGCTTGGTGGCCTGGGATGGGGAAGCAGTCCAACAGCCTATGTGGTAGGGAACAGGTGTACAAAATGGGGGGGGAGGAAAGAGACCGGACACGCTGTCTGAGGGGTGTGCTCATGTGTGTGCACCTCTCAAGGGAATCATAGAATCTTAGAGTTGGAAGGAACCCCAAGGGTCTTCTGGTCCAACCCCCTGCAATGCAGGAATCCCAGCTAAAGCATCCATGGCAGGTGGCCATCCAACTTCTGCTTTAAAACCTCCAAGGAAGGAGAGTCCATCACCTCTTGTGGGGGTCTGTTCCACTGCTGAACAGCTCTTAGTGTCAGAAAGTTTCCCCCGAAATGTTTAGTCAGAATCTCCTTTCTTGTAACTTGAAGCCATTGGTTCGAATCCTACCCTCCAGAGCAGGAGAAAACAAGCTTGCTCCATCTTCCATGTGACAACCCTTAAGATATTTGAAGATGGCTCTCATATCTCCTCTCAGTCTCCTCTTTTCCAGGCTAAACATACCCAGCTCCTTCAACCGTTCCTCATCAGGCTTGGTTTCCTGACCCTTGATCATCTTGGTCGCCCTTCTCTGCACACATTCCAGCTTGTCAACATCTTTCTTAAATTGTGTTACCCTTAATTGGACACAATATTCCAAGTGTGGTCTGACTAAGGCAGAAGAGAGTGGGACTATTACTTTCCTTGATTTGGACACTAGACTTCTGTTGGTGCAGCCTAGAATAGCATGAGCATCTTTTGCTGCTGCATCACACTGTTGACTCATGTTTAGCTTGTGGTCCACCAAGACCCCTAGATCCTTTTCACATGCACTGCTAGTAAGCCAGATGTCCCCCATCTTTTATTTGTGCATCTGGTTCTTCCTGCTTGAGAATAATTGAGAATCATTTTGTTAGCTTGCGTCCAGTTCTCCAATCTGTTAAGGTCATTTTGATTCTGTCTTCTGCAGAATTAGCCAGCCCTCCCAGTTTGGTGTCATCTTCAAATTTGATGAACACCCCCTCAATTCCTTCATCCAGTCATTTATAAAGATGTCAAACAACAACGGGCCTAGGACAGAACCCTGTGACACCCCACTAAATGCCCACAGACTGACTGATGAACTATCTGTTCTAGGACCTCCCCTGGTATCAATGTCAAGCTCACCGGTCAGTAGTTACCTGGGTCTTCCTTTCCCCACTTTTTGAACATGGGGACAGCATTTGCCCACCTCCAGTCTATAGGGACCTCACCCATTCTCCATGAATTCTCAAAGGTAATAGACAAAGGCTCTGAAATTACAGGTGAGGGGTGGTGGTTATTTTCTTGCAACCTCTGCTTGGGCAGGCGTCCCTCTGGAAAGTAGTAGGAGTTACAAGATTGTTTTTGCTTTTTTATAGAACACCTCTGGCTGGGGGGGGGGGATTCCAGAAGCAACATTGGGTCCTGGGATAGGGCTGGCAGTCCCTGGGCCCCTGACCTAGACCACCACACTGCTCCCCTCCCCGCCGTGGCTTCCTGGTGACACCAGGAGCCTCACTCGGTCATGAGATCTTCCAGGCCGCAGAGTCCCTCCTGCTTCCATTTCTCCAGGCTGGAGCCTTGCAGGACCCCATGTTCTCTGCCTTGCCCCTTCTGCTGGAGGAGCTGGGTGAATCAGGCCAGCAAGGACTCGTTCCTGGAGAGCTGGACCTGAGTTCTCTTACTCAGAGAGAAGCAGAAGCAGGTGCATCTCAGAACATCAACTTGGCTTTTACCCCTTCCATCCATTCCTGGGGGGGGGGTCATGTTTAAAAGCAGCAGCAACAAGCCCAGACCACTCTTTTCATTGCTTAAAACTTGCATTTCTTAATTTCACCAGCTGCCCTTTCTGCACAGAGGAAGGGTATCTTTGCCACCCACGGCCCAGGTCGGTTTTGGGTTTACAGACCAGACTCTGCATCTTGCTGCCCATCTCCCTTCTCAGCTAAAGGTCCCGGCCACTGGGCTCCGACGGCTGGGACTGTGACAGGGGCAGTCTCACCTTTGCTGCCTAAGCCGTAGCAACCTGTAGGCTGGACTACTGCAATGCTTTATATGTAGGGCTGCCTTTGAAGAAGATTCAGGAAACTGCAGCTGGTGCAGAATTTGGCAGCCGGACAGTCTGCACATACAATGCCAACTCTGGCTTGACTGCACCAGCTGCCAGTTAGTTTCCAGGCTCAATTTGAAGTGGTGGTTGTGACCTATAAAGTCCCTCAAGGACCGACCCAGGCCCTGTGATCATCACCTGAGGCCCTTCTTCATGTGCCTCCTCCATGGGAGGTTCAGAGGGTGGCAACATGAGAACAAGCCTTTTTGGTGGTGTCCTCCACTTGCGAGATGCTGTCCCTGGGGACCAGCCGCCATCTTCATCTGTTTCCAGGTACCAAGCAAAGACGTGGCTCTTTACCTGGACGTTTGGCCCTCAATTTGAAGGGTGGCATTTAGTGTCCTCATTTACTGGCGTGGGATCTGTACGTCCCACCTTTTCCCTGTCAAGCTGTGTTCTGGCTTAGTTGATCTTGCTTTGATTGCAAGGAGCTGTGGGCCACTTTCTGAGAAAAGTGTCTAGCAAATGTGAAAAGGCGCCATTGCCTTTTTCCTGTTAAAAGGTGTTTTGTGGGGCCAGGGAGTAGCCATGCAAAATATAGGGCTTTTATTCAGGTGCTTTTGAGTGGCGCTTCTCAGTCAAAGATACAGGAAGTCTGCATGTCGGCCTCTTAGACCAGGGGCCCCCATCCGCATTTGCAGGCCTCTGCAATTTTCAAGAGTCTTCTGGGCTCCTTTCCACCTGCTCTCCCTTTTCTTCCCTGGGTAATCCCTTTGCCCCACAGTTCCACAGTTCCCAAAGGTGGGTTTCTGGCTCCTGTTGTTGCCCTTCAGAGGCCACCTTTGTTCCCCACCCATCTCCTCCAGCTGCCTGGGGAGCAGGGTGGAGGGGGGTGGGCAAGAGGTCTGGCTCTCCCCATTGAGCTCTGCAGTGCTCTGCCCTTTTGCCCAAATCTCTGTGCCAGCCTCCAGGAGTGGAGCCACTGTGTCTGGATCTGGCTCCCTGCGGGGAGGGGGGGGCATTTTCACTCTTACGTAAATGACTCCCAAGGCCTGTCGCAACCCCACCACCATTGCTGTCAGCCTCGGCCTCTGGAGCAACACAGAAGGCTGCCAGAGCTTTGCACAAGCACCTTCCTGGCTGCGGAGGGGGACCTCTCACTCGGTGTCAACACACAAAAGCCAGGCTGGCCTCCTTTCACCCAGTGGGCAACCTCCATGCTCTCGCCTGGCCTCAGCTGAGCTGCGTTTGGGCAGTGGGGCTCAGAGTGGTCCTGCTTCTGCCGAGTCTCATGAGCCCCACCCTGGAAATGAGGCTTGCCTCCCTCCAGGAGGTCCGGCAGGGCCAGAGCTACAAGGTCCTCGTTGGTGGTCTCTGGCAGTTCCAGGTGGCTCACTTCTTTGGTGGGCGTGCAGGAAGCTCCTTGCTGGGCAGGCTAAAGTCCAGCACTGTGTCCTTTGCATGACTGTGAGGAGGCACGGAGAGGGAGCTGACCTTGGGTGATCCCCAGCGGGTCTGGTGGGGGCCAAGGGGGCCCGTCCTGTTGCACAACCCTGGAACTGGGACTCGGGGTGCTCAATTTCTTCCTGCCCATCGTAAACCCTGCCTGCAATGAGCTGGCTGGTGAAGTGGGGGCGAGGGGGAGGCACCAAGCCAGCCTTCTTCCCAGTGTGCCAGGATTCTCCGTCTGGGGATTTTTGTGGCATCGAGTGAGCCTTTAAACAGGTGTTTCCACCTGTCCGCTCCCCACCCCCGATTCTGAAACGGTAGAGGCCCAGGAGGACTGTGCTGGCTGGGGCAGTTCAACCCTCACCTGTTATCTGTGACCCGCCAAGGGGGAAGCGGATTCCTTACCTCCTCAGTCTCCAGCTCGTGGACAGTTGGGGTGGGTGGGTGGCAGGGGGACCTGGGGGAGCGGGGGGAGGCTTTGTTATACAGCAAACCACTCTGCTCACTTGGGCTCCCACCTTCAGAATGTTGCCCAAGGATCAATGAGCTGCTCCTTGGGAAAGAGCAGGGTAATGAAAGGGCCCCCCTCCACAGTCCTAGCACCCCCCTGCACATTTGTTCAGTGCCCCATTCCCAACTTGCCAGAGGGACAGCCCTTTCCCTGCTTCTCTGGCGGCATCTTTGGGCTAGTCTTTGAACCCCCCCTCCCTCTTTAATCCCATCAGGTGCCTGGGATTAATCTTTCTCTAGCTGTTTGTTTTTGTGGTTGGCCAGGGCTGCTCTCCCGTCTGAGCATGTGCAGTTGTGGCAGCTCCTAAGGGCCTCTTATCTGCTGCTGGAGGTGCCTGTTATCAGAGCAAGGCGCTGGGGCAGATAAGGCCAAGGGGAAGTTGCCAGCAGGTGTAAGCATCATGGCGGGGACAGGGAGACCTGGGCCAAGGGACCCCCATTGGCCTTGACTTCTAATACCTCCCTAACAGGGGTGGGTGGGTCGGGGAGTCCCTCAGTCATCCCAGCCTTCCCCTTCCTCTGTGTCCCATGTTGAGAGCTGCTGGATAGGCTTTCCTGGGCCCTGGAGGTGACAGTATCTGGCTTTGCAGAGCAGCTCAGTTCCCTGTGGAAGACACCCTCCGTTGGGGAGACCCGCCTTGCCCTGGGCTGGGCCAGTGGCTTATCCCTGGGGATTTGGGCCTTCCCGATGCTGGTGAGGCCCTCTGCTTCCACAGGGAGGCAGGGTTGGCACCCGCTGTGACTCTTGAGGGATCCACCTTGTTTGGGGAAGAAGGTTTTTCAGTGTGGTGCTGGGGACAGTGAGGGGGTGGGTGGGATGGAGGCCCTATAACTCGGTGGGAGAGGAATTCTTCACTACCTCCAGAGGTTGATGAGCCTGGGACCCACACTGCCATTGTTCTGTTCTCTTTCCTGCAGGTCACCAGTCCACCCGCAGCTCAGTGGGCAGAATCTAGTCCCTGTGAGCTCAACACGGCCACGTCAACATGAATGAGGTGTCGGTCGTCAAGGAGGGCTGGTTGCACAAGAGAGGTGAGCAATGTACACACACACACACACCTGAGATTTGACAGAAGGAGGGGGATGAGAGGTTCTTGCTTTCCTGGAAGTGGGGGTCCTGCCCTGGAGGTTGTTGCACCAGGCTCTGGGTGGGACAGAGTCCTGTTCTGTCTGGAGGCTTCAGTAGGGAGCCTGTCTCTTAAGGCACCTAAGTTGTTGGGTGTCTGTTGCACCTCTGAATGAAGTCTATGTTGGCTTCCTTTTGCTGTTGGTTTCTGGACAGAGCTTAGCCTCCCTCTGTGTCCCTGAGGGGCCTGATGCTGCTGCCGCTGCCCCTTCCTCTATGTTATCTCTGCATTCTTAGATCTAAGTGCAGGTGCCCCCTGGTCAGATTTGCTGCCGGACTGGCTCATGGAGAGAAGAATGCCCCTCATGGCTGCCTCACGGCTTGAGCTTCTGGGTTGGAGGAGCATCAGAGCCCAAGCTCCTGGGAAGCGTGCAAGGCTGCGCAGTGTGGGCCCCCTTGGATTCCTGTGCACAGTTGTAGTGCAAAAGAGGGGAAGCAGAACAGTCCTGGGGCTGGAGCAGCTCGCCCTAGGGGCTTTTTAGTTTAGGGGAAGGGCAAGTATTGGGGGACGTGAGAGAGGTGCACAGAATTGCGTGTGAAGAAAGTGGGCAGAGAAGTTTTTCTCTTCCTCTCATAATGCTAGTTCTGAGCTCATCCAGTGAAGCCGAATGTTTGGCAGATTCAGGACAGACGAAAGGAAGTCCTTTTCCATACAGCAAGTAGTTAAACTGTGGAACTCCCTCCCACAGGAGGCAGCGATGCCCACCAATGCGAATGGCTTTAAAAGAGGAGGAGACAGATTTGTGGAGGAGGACAAGGCTATAGCAGCATCTGCTGGCTGTGTGCCGCCTCCAGCATTGCAGGGCGCTTGCTCCAGTGGATGGGAATCTAGAGTGGGGAGAGTCCTGCTCATGACTCCCCAGTGGGGCAGCTGGCTGGCCACTGGGAGAAAAGAGCACTGGACTAGATGGGCCATTGGCCTCATCCAGCCCGCTTGTCTTACGTTCTTGGGGTGCAGGAGTCCTGACTCCTTTGCACGTGGTTAGACATTGCCTGCCTGACCCTTTCTGGCTGCAATTATCTGGCTCTTTGGAGGGCAGCATGGAGGTGGCCAGCATGGGCTTGGCGAGGAGGCACCCATGGGGGACACAAGAGCAGAAGCTCCCTCCTTGTCCCTAGATGCCCTGCAGTCTATGCGCAAATGAATGAATTGATTTATTTCCAGAATCCCGCTCTGTGCAGTTTTCTTCTGCTCTCCGCACTTGGTGTTGTGCTTGGTGCCCTGGACACCTTGGCTTTTGCTAGTCAACACTTGTGGAAAACATGGGGGGGGAGCGGACTGTGAAATCGGGGGTGAGCAATGTGTGAGCATGTTTATTGCCAGAGCCATGACTTTCAGCACAAGCCTCTTGCTCCTGAAATCCCTCTTTGTCCCCCCACTGCAAGTCCCCTCCTCCCCCCTGCTCCCTCCATGGCAGTCTCAGCTGTCCCCTGAGCTGCTCCCCCCCCCCCAATAGGGCTGTGGCTCCAGCAAATTCCTCATCCTGCTCCTGCAGACAAATATAGATAGCAGCTGGTGGCAGCAGCCAGGTCTGCCCAGAGGCTATTTTGGTCCCTGGAGCCAGAGGAGCGGGTGGAGGAGGGTGCCTGGCCCTGCTGAGGGAAGCCCCCCTGTGCTGCCACTGGGCCCTGCTGAGGAGTGAAGGTGCCCTCGCAGCCTTGGCTTCTGCAGGCCAAAGGGAGAGTCTGGCCCCGGGAGAGGCAAGGGCTGAACCACCTCTCAGAATGGCTCTTGCCAGAAGCCATAGAATTGTAGAGTTGGAAGAGACCACAAGGGCCATCCAGTCCAACCCCCTGCCGAGCAGGAAACACCATCAAGGCATTCTTGACATATGCCTGTCAAGCCTCTGCTTAAAGACCTCCAAAGAAGGAGACTCCACCACACTTCTTGGCAGCAAATTCCACTGCCGAACAGCTCTTACTGTCAGGAAGTTCTTCCTAATGTTTAAAAGCCAAAAAGGGGTCTGGCTCTAGAGATGTGCTGGGGGGGGGGAGCCCACCTCATCCCTGAGCTCTGGAAATCCTCCCCAACCCTTCAAAGCGGCCTGCAGGTGTTTTTCCAGGTGTGTCTTTAAGGAGTACAGTTAATCTATGGAACTCGCTCCCACAGGAGCTGGTAATGGCTGCCAACCTGAATTGGACAGATTCCTGGAGAAAGAGAATGCTGGGCTTCATGGGGCTCCTTTGTCCTCATCCCGCAGGCTGCTCATGTTCTTATGACAGGGGTGCAGAGCCCTGCTCCAGGTGCCCTGAGGAAGCGCACGAGGGCTGGGCTTGGCCTGCTCAGCTTCTCTTGGCAGAGCAAGAGTCACTTGCCAGCCTTGGAGGGGAATCTGCTGCCAGGCGCGTCAATGCTGTTGGGCTGCAGGGCCTTTTCAAAGGCAGCCTCCTGGCAGGCACTCTGCACATGCCTCTCGGCCCCTCATGCGTCACCCTTCTGCTTCCCAGGGGAATACATCAAAACATGGAGGCCCAGGTACTTCCTCCTGAAAAGTGATGGGTCTTTCATTGGGTACAAGGAGAAGCCGGAGACGTCAGACCACAGCCTGCCCCCTTTGAATGACTTTTCTGTGGCAGGTACGTCCTCCCCACCTACCCACCTAGCCCTGCCTTCCTGGCCTATATCGGCAAGGACTGCGAGGCTCCCTTGGACCTCCAGGCGGACTGCAGTTAGAACGCAGCAAAACACCAAACCTCTCCCTTTCCTCTCACGATGCTGTGCTGGGGAGGGGATCATTCCCACGTTTGTACATGTGTTTTTGAGAGAGGGGGGCAAGTAGATGAATCTGCTACTCCTCTTCTGTGTCCTTGGAGAAGGCCCAAAGCCCCCTCTTCCTCCTCTTCCAGAATGCCAGCTGATGAAAGTTGAGCGGCCCCGCCCCAACACCTTCATCATCCGCTGCTTGCAGTGGACAACTGTCATCGAAAGGACGTTCCACGTCGACTCCCCTGACGAGCGGTGGGTCTGGCTTTGGAGTGGGGTGCCTGATCCCACCCCACCCTGCTCTCTGGGCTCCTGGGGCAGCTCTGCTCAGCCACCCCGGTTCCACCAGAGGTGGGGGCCCTTGCTTGCACCCAGCCTCTGGCTGCTGGAAGGGCTTTGTCCCCGGGCACTGGGACTCTCCCAGCCAGGGACTGGCGCTCACTCGCTGCCTTTGTGCCTGGGTGGCTTGAGTGCCCTGACTTCCCTGTGCTGCCCGCAGGGAGGAGTGGATCCGAGCCATCCAGATGGTCGCCAACAGCTTGAAGAACCAGGAGCCGGAAGAGGACAGGATGGACTACAAGTGTGGCTCTCCCAGCGACAGCACAGGCGCTGAGGAGATGGAGGTGGCTGTGACCAAGACCCGGGCCAAGGCGGTAAGGAGTGGGTGGGGAGGGGGCTACCTTCCGCTCTGGCTCAGCGGAGCACAAGGACAAAGGGGCGGTTTCCCCCTGGCTTCGCCAGTCTTTGCCATGCTGCGTTTATCCACAGACATGGACTCAAAATCTTCACGCTTTTCAAATGGTGAAGGTGCCTAGTTCCCCCCAGGTGGCTGATAATGGCCACATATGATCAGCAATCCTGTGTTTTTTCCCTTTAAGAATAAATAATATTAAAAAAATAAATAAATTCTAAACAATAAGAACAAGAAGCGTCCTCGTTCCAAAACAGGAACTGTAAAACACAAAAACTGGAATTCATGTAGGAGAAGCACATACAATAGCCGATTTGGTGTAAAGCCAATAAAACATATGGAACTATGAAAAAATAGGACAAAATAACCAAACTACATATAATATATATACCAAATCACGATACACGTAAAAAGAATGAAACAAAACGGAAATACAGTGCGCTATTTTAAACTAGAGGATGCTTTGAGATGGACTGGAGTAATAAAAGGAATTCAGCTTTAATTCTGAATATTCATATAACAATGGCACCACCTATTGATAGAAGAGATGCTGTTGTTTTTCCACAGGTGAGCCTAGTTCGCCAAAGAAGTGGGTATGGGGGTGATTAGGAAAGTTATGTCAGCCATGCAATAAGAAGATTGCCATGTACGTTTGTACACATGAAACCTATGAGGTCAACCCAAGTTGTAATGAAACTCTCTCTCTCGATTTGCCCTCGTGCAAGTCTCAAAATGTTCAGACCTTCTAAACTGCGAAGGTCCTGGTTTCAACCCAGCCTTGTGTTTTTCCTTGTTAAAAGACCATGAATGACTTTGACTACCTGAAGCTCCTTGGGAAGGGGACTTTTGGGAAGGTCATCCTTGTGCGGGAAAAGGCCACGGGACGCTACTATGCCATGAAGATCCTGCGCAAGGAAGTCATCATTGCCAAGGTACGGGGCCAAGCGGGGGAGGCAGGCTGCGAAGTGACTTTGACGTGGGGGGCGGAGACACGTCCCGGGTTGTGGGGAGGCAGGGTTTGCATCCAGGCAAATAGCAGGCCACGAGTCCATCCTCAGAGGTCCAGGTGGAGAGAGAGAGAGAGAGAGAGAGAGAGAGAGAGAGAGAGAGAGAGAGAGAGAGAGAGAGAGGCGGAAATGAATAAATGGTCATTGTGGGAATCATTAGAGATACACCAATCCCCCCAACACACTTCCAAAGAGGGAGGTCTCTGTGCAGCCCCACAAAGAGGAGCAGTGCTGGGTGGGGGTGTTGCTTTGGTTCCCTCTGGGAATGATGATGATACATTTATTTATACCCAACCCATTTGGCTGGGTTTCCCCAGCCTCTCTGGGCGGCTCTCAACAACACTAAAAACAGAATAAAACATCAAACATTAAAAACCTCCCTAAAAAGGGCTGCCTTCAGATGTCTTCTAAAAGTCAGATAGTTGTTTATTTCTTTGACATCTGATGGGAGGGTGTTCCACAGGGCGGGTGCCACCACCGAGAAGGCCCTCTGCCTGGTTCCCTGTAACCTCACTTCTCGCAGGGAGGGAACTGCCAGAAGGCCCTCGGAGCTGCACCTCAGTGTCCAGGCTGGATGATGGGGGTGGAGACGCTCCTTTAGGTATACTGGGTCACGGCCGTTTAGGGCTTTAAAGGTCAGCATTGGCAACGTCATCAAAAGTTGGTGCTGGAGGGTGCTGGGCTTACCTAAAACCTGCTCATGTCATAATGGGCCTGTTTTGGGTGACGATGCTTTCCTCCCTGTCTTTCGAAGGACGAGGTGGCCCACACCGTCACAGAGAGCAGAGTCCTGCAGAACACAAGGCATCCCTTCCTCACGGTATGTATGCATTCGGGAACTTGTGGGATGGAATGGGCGCCAGGCGTCCTCTGATGCCCTGCGAGATTCTGTGTCTGTGCGAGTGGCTGCTTGTGGGGCCAGAGGGGAGAAAGAATGGAGACTTGGTTCCTCGTATGATAGACCACTGAAGAAGCTCTGCATTGGAAGTGTCAGGCAGGAGCAAGACTTTGGGGTCATAGCCGAGAGCTCAAGACGTCGACCCAGTGCGTGGTGGCTGTGAAAACAACAAATTCCATGCTAGGGATCTTTAGGAAAGGGATTGAAAATAATAGTGCCTATGTCACAATGACATTGCTATACAGATCTATGGAGGCAGTGAGGGCACCAACCTAGACGGCTTGAAAAGAGTAGGAGACAATTTATGGAGGAGAGGGCTTCTTCTCATGGCTCCTAGCCAGGGTGGCTCTGTTCTGCTTCCACGGTTGGAGTCAGCGATGCTTCTGAATCCCAGTTACTGGAAACTGCGGGACAGGAGAGTGTTGCTCTTGTGTTCGAATCCTGCTTGTGGGCTTCCCACTGGAGCATCTGCTTGACCATGGCAGGAACTCGAGACTGTCCCCCTCCCCCAGCAAGGCATAGCTCTCCCCCTTGCATGCATTTATCTTGCAGGATTTCAACCAGCTGGTTGTCACCTGTGTACGGTTAAAATTGCACACAAGTTAGAAGTGCATAAGCTGTGATGGTCCCGTATTCCCTTCTCCGTGTTGGGAGGCACACAAACAAGACCTGTCAGCAGCAGCAGCTGCCTGGGAAGGCTCAGTGAGAGGGGCTGGGTGCTTGCTGCTGCTTCTCCTGCGCCTAAAGTTTAATAATAATAATAATAATAATAATAATAATAATAATGGGAGGCTGTTGACGCACCTTTTCTCTCCGCGGTGACTCTGTGAACTCCCTTTTCCAGGCGCTGAAGTACGCCTTCCAGACCAACGACCGCCTCTGCTTCGTCATGGAGTATGCCAACGGAGGGGAGGTCAGTGTCTGCTTGAGGTGGGGTGGGGGGAAGAGGGACACAATCCCACTCTGACAGGAGCCACGTGGCCGAGCACAGTTGCACCCGTGGCCCTGGGGTCCCCAGAGAATCGCCGTTGTCGGCTGCCGCCCTTCAATCTTCCTGCTGCTCACCTTCCGGGTGTCCCTTTTCCCCTCCCCATCCAGCTGTTTTTCCACCTTTCGAGGGAGCGAGTCTTCACCGAGGACCGTGCTCGTTTCTACGGGGCTGAAATTGTTTCCGCTTTGGAGTACCTGCACTCCCGGGACGTCGTCTATCGTGACATCAAGGTAACCCCAAGCGGAAAACCTGGTCTGGCCTCAGCACAAGGAGCTCAAGTGGGAAGCAGATCCTGCCTCCTTACGGACAGAAGTGGGAGCTCTCTAGGGCTCCCTTTTCCACAAGAGGTTTTGCCTTTGCCCACAGCATTGAGCTGGGTAGGGAGGGAAGGTTCTTCAGGAGGAGGAGTCACAAAGCGGGACATGCTACTTTTATAGCTAAAAGTCTCTCTGCAGAGTTATCAGTTCCTGCTTTTTTATCCCACCTTTTTCTCCAAGGAGCTCATGGCTCTCCTCCTCATTTAATCCTCACAACAACAAGCCTGTGAGGTAGGTCCGGCTGAGAGAAGATAGGGACTGGCCCAAGGGTCACCCAGTGAGCTTCATGGCCAGGTGGGGATTTGAACTCTGATCTCCCCAATCCGAGTCCAGCATTAAGAGTCTCAAATGCCCTCGAAGCAGAATGCAATAAAATAATTAGAATGCCAGAAGAACGAATTTGGGAAAGAGCACCAGCAGGCCTGCATGCAAAACCCTTCTCCTGGTGTGGGGATTGTAGAACTGTAGAATTGGAAGGGACCCTGAGGGTCCTCTAGTCCAACCCAATTCAATGCAGGAATCTCAACTAAAGCATCCAAGGCAGTTGGCCACCCAAGCTCTGCTTAAAAACCTCCAGGGAAGGACTTTTCCACGGGGAAGGAGCCAGCAGGTGGGCTTTCTGAGCAAGGCAATCCCAGACTCAAGGCCACTGTAGCCCCTGGCCTCCACCAGTGGGCAAGCGGGATTATGCCCTCCTTGCAGACATCCTGGGCCCTTCAAGTGGTATACAGTAATGGAGCAGCCCTTTGAAGGCCTGGAGTCACACTGGAGCCAGGGCAGCACAGCACAAAGACTCTGTCTACACAGCCTGGGCCACGCCAAGAGTCCAGATAGGATGTGACCAGGCCAGTTGTGAGCTTAGCCACATCTACTTTAGAATCATAGAGTTGGGGCACCTAGTCCAACCCCATGCAGTTCAGGAATCTTCTGCCGTACGATTGCAGCAGCTCCAGACCCAGGTGGGGACGTTGGCTCCCTGGTTTTTGGGTCAGCCTACAGGGATAAGGAATGAAATGCATGATTTCTCCTGCTGGCTGCCCTCTGCCCTTGGGGTCCAGCGCATCTGCTGCTGCTTCTTCTGGCTGTTCCCAGTGTGTCATTCCCGCCGCCCACCTCCTGGGGACCCATCTGAGCAGGATCTTTCCCTCCCCGCCTCACCCCTGACTCGCCTTTGCGCCTCTTGCAGCTGGAGAACCTGATGCTGGACAAGGACGGGCACATAAAGATCACGGACTTTGGGCTGTGCAAGGAGGGCATCAGTGACGGCGCCACCATGAAGACCTTCTGCGGGACGCCGGAGTACTTGGCCCCTGAGGTATCAGGGAGGCTCTTGCCTGGGCAAGGCCAACGGCCCAAACGGCCGGGGAAACCGAGGGCTGAGATGATGGGGTGGGTGGGTGGCTGGCCTCTCCCCTGCTTGCGGTAGCTGTTGCTGCCCCCTTCGTGGCTGCCAAGGAAGGGCCACCTAGATGAACCTGGCCCGCTCCCCTCCACATCCTGGCTGAGCCGCCCCTGTTTTTCTCCCCCCCCCCCAGGTGCTGGAGGATAATGACTACGGGCGTGCCGTGGACTGGTGGGGACTGGGTGTGGTCATGTACGAGATGGTGTGTGGGCGCCTGCCATTCTACAACCAAGACCACGAGCGCCTCTTTGAGCTCATCCTCATGGAGGAGATCCGCTTCCCTCGCACGCTTAGCCCCGAGGCCAAGGCCCTGCTGGGCGGGCTGCTCAAGAAGGACCCCAAGCAGAGGTGGGCTTTTTGTTGTGTGTGTGTGTGTGGAAGAGGCTGCCTGGCCAGGGCATGGGGGGGGCAGCTTTCATGCTGCCATGAGGTCAACGTGGCAGAGCAGAATTTAGCACAGGGATAACTCAAGCAGAGTTGGTTAGTTTCGTCGTTGGGATTACCGAAATGGCCTCAGCATCTCCACTCCCATCGTTCAGCCTGGACACTGAGGTCCAGCTCCAAGAGTCTTCTGGCATTTCTCTCAATGTGAGAAGCAATGTTACAGGGCCTGGTTCAGTAGTGGCACCCGCTCTGTGCAACGCCCTCCTATCAGATGTCAAGAAAATAAACAATTATTTGACTTTTAGAAGACATCTGAAGGCAGCATTGTACAGGAAAACGTTTTAAGGTTTAATGGTTTGTTATGTTTTTATATAAATACTAGCTGACCCGGCCACGCGTTGCTGTGGTTCTATCCTGTGATCCCCCCACCCACCCTGTCACGATCCATGACGTATCCTGCCCCTCCTCCCTCCACCCCGGCTCATCCATGTGTTTCCTTAGGATACCCTTCCCTCTGTTGTCCCTGGGGAGTGTTGGCCCCTCCCCCCTGTATCTCCATACCTTGGCCCCTACCCTCGAAAAGGAACTGTTAGGTTCTGGGTTCTATTTCCCAGCATGCACTTTTGTCTGAACCCTCTGTTGTTCCTGGGGAGTGTTGGCCCCTACCCCTGGTATCTTCCTACATTGGCCCCCATCCTTGGAGAAGGAGCTGTCAGTTTCTGGGTTCCATTTCCCAGTATTTACTTTTGTCTGAGCCCTCTGTTGTCCCCTCCCCCCTGTATCTCCATACATTGGCCCCTGCGCACGCATCGTTAACATTTCTATATATTTAGATTAAGGATCGGGGGTGATGATGTGCCCTGGGACCCAGAGAACTACTTAAAGAATCCCAACCCGGGGAGGGGGGGTCAAATAGCGAAGCCCCATAGCCCCGTAGCAACAGACAGGCCCAGACAGAAGGAGGGGGGGTCATATGGGGCACTTGGCGCGGGCCTCCGAATCTAAAGGGGGCCTCGGTCAGCATATTCACAATCAGTAAAATTTTAAAAAGTAACAAAAGGGTTAAAAGCAGGGCCACATTATCTACCTGGCCTGGGCCCTGTAAGGGCCTGGCAACAGAAGGCGCGTTCTGAAGTACCCGAGTTGTTCAGTTCCATAAAAAAACCCAGGAAGTGGCAAGGGGAAGGTAGGGAATTGTAAATGGGGTGGGGGGTGGCCACTGCAAATATCTGGGGACTTAAACTGAATGGTTGTTGTTTTTTAAAAAAAAGACACAGAGGCTTACAATCAGTGGTTTCTCCTAAAATAAGACATACCCATAAAATAAGACATATTTATTTTTGTCTTGTGGATTTTTGGGGGGTAGTGGTGCTAAATTGTAAAGTAAAAACCCCTTGCAGTGTAGGGGCCTATCAAAGGCCGTGCTGCGGCCTGTGGCAACCCCCCCCCCCCCGCAGGCCCTGACCTCCACTTGGCAATGTTGGTTTTTTGGTGGGTGTTTTTTTGGGTGGGGGTAGTGTTGCTAAATGGTAAAGTAAAACCCCTTGCCGTGCAGGGGCCTACATAAATCAAAGGCCGTGCTGCGGCTTGTGGCAACCCCCCCCCCCGGCAGGCCCCGACCTCCACTTGGCAATGTTGGTTTTTTGGTGGGTTTTTTTGGGGGGTGGTAGTGGTGCTAAATGGTAAAGTAAAAACCCTTTCCCGTGCCCCAAGTGCGTTGCTGTGGGTCCCCCCCCCCCCTGGGCCTGTCAGGGGCCTAAAACAAAGGCCTAGATAATGGCCGCCTTGGTGTGTTTCAGTTGCTTGGTTGATGATGATGTCATTTGGTTTGTGGGTGTGGCTTAGATTTCACAGGAAGGGAGGGGGTGTACTGTGGGAGTAATTCCACTTGAGGGCGCTGTTTGAGTTGGTGGAAAACCATGTCTGTACCTGCGCAGGTGTGCGATTTGAGGGATTTTTGCCCCCAACAACGCGCGGGGAGTGGCCTGGATCGTTGTGTCAAAATTTCAGGACGATCGGTTAAGCGGTTACGGAGAAAAGTGGAACCTGGATTTTCACGATTTTTACATTTTTATATATATAGATTTTGGAAGCCGCCCGGAGTGGCTTGGGTGTAAATATTATTAATATTGTCATTGTTATCATCATCATCATCATCATCAATTTTTATTGTGGCCTCTTTGTAAGTTGCCCTGGAAGCCTTCCCCAGGAGGGATATGGAGAAGCACAATGAACCCCAAATTCCACTTCCCAGGCTTGTGGGGCAGTGCACATCAAGTGAAATAAACTGTGGTTTTGGCTGCATAGTTCTTTTGTGACAAGTGAGGAGGGTCTGACTGGGGTGCTGTTTTGGGGGGGAGGCGCTATACTCTGGGAGAAAGGAGGCTTGGAAAGAGTGCAGGCCAACCTGATTCTTAGCAGATGCTTTGGACGACAAAGCCCACCAATATCCTGCAGCCGTCTGCCCAGGGGGCTGATGGGAGTTGCAGTCCAAAGCATCCAGTGGGCACTTAGCTGGCACAGAATATTGCCAAGGCTGTGGAGCAGTGAGAGAAAGCTGTCCCCCCACTGCCCCTCTTGCAGGGGGCTGTCATTGGCTGACACCCAGGTACAGGGACTCCCTCTGGAAATCTCGCCCCCCCCCAGCTACTGTGGTTACAGGACCCCTTTGTTGTGCCCACAGGTTGGGGGGCGGCCCCAACGACGCCCGGGAGGTGATGGAGCACCGCTTCTTTGCCGCCATCAACTGGCAGGACGTGGTTCAGAAAATGGTAAGGAGAGAGAGCCAGGAGGTGGCAGCACAGGGGGTGCCTGTGAAGACACAGTAGTCATTCCCCTGACCCCCAGCTGCTCAGGTTGTGTGGGGAGGGGAGCCTCCTCAGCTGCCCCTCAAGCTGCCTGGGGTCAGAGGGGGGGTCAGGGTGACGCCAGGACCACAAAGCGAGCTTGGCCCTCTTTTTCTCCCCAGCTCATCCCGCCCTTCAAGCCCCAGGTGACGTCTGAGATTGACACCCGGTACTTTGATGACGAGTTCACAGCGCAGTCCATCACCATCACCCCTCCTGACCGATGTGAGTGACAGAATCCTGGGGGCCCCAGGGCTCATCTAGTCCAACTGGCTGCCGTGGGCTGAGGGTCACATTCCCCCTTTTGCAATGCTGGGGGGGGGCGGAGTTGTTGCTTTGAATCCGCTTGTGCCCCAGGTGATGAACAGCTATCTGCCTCCTTTGACCAGAGTCTCCCCTCCTCTGCCCCCTTTCTTGCCCCGCAGATGACACCTTGGACTCACTAGAGGCCGACCAGCGGACCCACTTCCCCCAGTTCTCCTACTCGGCCAGCATCCGGGAATAGGGGGACAGCGGCCCTCCCCCTACGGTGCCCCTGCCAGAGCGACGGCAGGGCTTGCAGGACGCCAGGACTCTCTGCAGGGGGAGAGTGCCCCAACCGGGGGAGGGGGGGCAAACCGCCTCCCCCACCAGGCAGCAGCAACAGCAAGGGGGGCCCTGCTCCCCTGCCAGGAATCCGCTTGGACCACGGGAGCCACCGCTGCCTCTCCCCCCACCTGCTGTCGAGTTTTCAGCGCAGATGGACTTGGGGGAGGCTTTCCTCGACTTTCAAGGATCTGCGCCCTGCCCTGACGGGGGAGCTGCTTTCGGATTTTTGCTTGGAAAGCCCCCTGGGCAGGAGAAAATGTATCTCACCCCACCCCACCCTGCCAGGACGTTGGTGAAGCCAGGTGTGGGGGGGGTGTCACTGGAGGAAGAGATACAGAAGAGCCTGGGGAACTCCCAGAGGGCAAAGTGACCCAGAGCGTGTGCTGCAGAGACATGTTTTCTCTGAGGGGGAGCTGTACCCCCCCTTTGCCGGATGGCCAGGAACCCCTCTCCAAACGCTGCGGGGGGAGGCGTGAATACTGGGCCCATCAAGCCAGGCTTTGCGCAGTGGAGACAAACTGGGTCACCAACAGTTCCAACTAGTAGTGGGGGTTTTTTTTGGGGGGGAGATTGGGGGCACACCTGTCTGAGCTTTGGAAAGCAGCTGTGCAGAGTTCCTGGGTGCTCCCCGCTCGCTTCTTCTGGGGCTTCTTGGGATGTGTTGGGGGGTGCCACTGCGCCTTGGGCGGCCTTCAGGGGAGGGCAAGGTGGGCTCACACCCCTGATGCCACCCCCTCCCCTTCCACACACACCCCCAGCCTGGTCATCGTCCTGTGGGGCAAGGAGTGCATCGTGGTGCCCTCCATCACTGGAACATGGCTGGGTGGGGGCAGCCAAAGGAAGCCCAGCCTCCTCAGAGGGACATGGCGTCCCCGCGGTTTCCCTCCCTGGCCTCCTGGTTGGCGGAGCTTCCCTTGCTGCGCCTCAACGCTGGTGGTGTGGCTTGTGCAGTTGCTGCTACCTCTTTGACTGCGGGTAAAGCGTTGACCTGCCTGGAGCCCTGGAGAGTGAAGGAGGGATCAGGCCCTGGGCGATTACTAGCTCCTCCAGCCCCCAGCAAGCCTCTCCCCCGTCTTTCTCATGGCTGGTCCAGGGGCAGCTTGGCCTTCCACGCTTGTCCTGGCACACCTGTTAGTGCTCTCCCTTCCTCCTTCCCTCCCTCCCAACAGGCTTGTGGGCTAAAGCAGCCCAGCGGTAGCACTGCAGTTTGGGCATGAGAGCCTGCGGTCCCGGGTGTTTTCTTGTGCGGAGGGATCTCTCATCCCCCTCCCCAAGCGGCTTCGTTTGGGGTTACCTGGGCAAGATCTCTCCATCTCCCTTCCTTAAGTCTGCTACCTTGTTCTCAGCGGGGCAGAGGTCGGGTGGCAGACGTTTGCCTGCTCCGGCAGTGCCCGCCTGGAGAGCAGAAGCCCAGGCTCCTTTGCCAAGACCACCACTGCCTTGGCCTAGGAGAGGACACCCCCCCCCCCGTGGGGATGCATGGAGTGATGGGGATGTTTGCTTCCGGGCAAGGGGAGGTCTTGGTGACCCCTGGGCAAAGGGCCCCTGGACTGGCTGGTGCCTGCGTCTGTGTGCATCAGGTTGTGCTTCTTCAAGTCGGCTTCTCCCTCGGCTGGGGCAAGGCTTCTCCCTACGCCCCCCCCCCCAAGTACCGCAGAATATTCAGGGAGGGGAAAGTGGTCAGTGTGAAAGACTGGGTGGCCCCACCTCCCTCACTGATGCCAAGCCCACTGCACCCCTTACTATAATGAGCTTTTTAGGGGGGATTCTATACCCCCCCAAATGTGTTTTCGGTTTTGCAGGAGATGGGTGAGGCAGTTGCCCCTTACAGCCCCTCCGAGGTGCTTTTGGTTTATTTGGCTGCCGTAAGGCGGGAATGTTGAGAACCCTTTGCTTATCCCTTTCTGGAAATGCAAGGAACAGAGTGGAGGCATCCCTGTGCCCGGGGGGGGGGGGTCGAGAGAGCAGCCCAAAGGGCATTGTGGGGGGAGAATCTGCAGAGAAGGGGGCTCAAAAAGAGGGCAGTGTTTCCAGGAGCCAGTCTGGGGCTGGGGGGGCTTGTGAGGGGGGGCCCTGGGAGGCAGGAGCTGAATGGTCCCTTGCCCCCCCCCAATGGCCTGACCTGACCTCTTTTGGTGCAGCATCTTTTGAAAGAGCTGGGGGACTTTTGGGGAGAATGAGACTGCTCCCGTTGTGCTTTCGGGGCCACTGTAGACCAAGGCCAACTGGGTTTAGGGGGCTTGGCCGGTTAAGAGGGAGCCTGCCCAGACCGCCATTGCAAAGCCCCCTCTTGACCTTGCGGCAACCTTGGCAACTTCCCAGCATCCAGCAAGCGGCTTCCAAAGAGTGCTGTGTTGCCCCTGGGCTCCATGCAGGTCAAGCTCTCCGGTGGCCGTGCTTAGGCTTGCCCCAGCTGTCCCACAGCAGCTCAGCGCCCTCCAGCCCAGGTGGGCAGCTGCGGAGTCCCAGCCTGGGCAGGGGGAGGTCTCCCAACACAGGTGGGCTGAGCTGCTTTTGCTGTGCCAGGACGGGGGTCCACAAGGAGCATGCAGCCTGCCGGTTTATTGCCCACGGTGTTGGGGTGTGGGGGCAGCCCTCACCCTTCCTCTACCACAGCAGAGGTGCCTTTCTGGGGTCAAGCCCCAGTTCTCCGAGCCTTAACCTCTCCCTGCTCCCTTCTTCAACGGGAAACATTCCTGGGGGGGCTTTTGGCCCAAGGTCCTGGCGATCTTGGCCGGGACCCCCATCATTACCTCATGCCTGCCGCGGGGGCAATGTGCAGAGGGGAGGGGGCTGCCTTTCCATCGGTGGGTGAGGGGGGTCCCAGCCTGCTTCCCACCTCCTCTTGTATATGGTTGAATGTAAACTCATCTGGCCATTCCCTCGCGCAAAAGGTGGGTGGCTCTGGGGGAGGGACACCCCCCTGGCAGCACTTCTCATCCTTTCTACCTGGGCTAAGGCCAGCCACGCCCTCCCCCAAAATGTGACTTTTGCTGCCTTTAGTTTCTGTGGGCCTGGCGCAGAGGGGAGGGCAGAGCCTCAGCCTGCACTGGGCTCAGCGGCCATCAGCCTCTCTGAAGAGCCTTGGGGGCCTGGCCCCTTCCCACCCTGGCCCCCCTTTCCATTCCTCACCTGCAGCGGGTGCAAATCTTCACCACCCAGCACTGGGAAGGGAACTGGGTCCCCCTGCTGGGTTGACAGGCAGCAGGCTGCCTGAGCTCACAACTGTGGGGGGGGGTGGGCGTCTGTGGGCCCCTGCAGTGGCTCCCCAGGGGGCCCCTGCCCTGCTGCTGTGCCCTCCCTGCCTTGGGAAGCCCAGCTTGCTGGCGCCACGTGGGCACAAGCTGGAAGAGGCTTGGCGCTCTGAATCGTTGGGCGGGGGGGTGGCGGCGGCAATGGTAATGCCTCCCCACAAGCATGGAGGGGGGTTGGGTGGGGGGCTGCTGAGCCCTTCTGCCCCCTTTGGCCTCCTCTGCGCCACCCCCCCCTCCACTCGGCCTTTCATTTCAATGCAGGCCTTTGACACTCTTCTGACTCCAAAGCGCCGGCAGCCTTAGAAACCTCCATTTAGGTGCTTAAAGGTTTTATATGACTTCAGAAGCTTTTCCCACTCGAGGAAACCATATTTGGATTGCGACTACAACCTTACAGGACTTTTCCGATCCCATGCGATGTATGTTCTACAGAATTCAGGGGGGTCCTGGATATTTGGGGGGGGGGGCGTTACACACACACTCTTTGACGAGGGGGGTTAATAAAGGGGTTTTTTCCACTTAGTTTCCGTAGTTGTGATAGTTGAGGTTTATTAACTTAATACTGACCCTCTTCAGCGGCTTTAGTTGGGACCTCCTCCCTTCCGCTGCTGTGCTGTGGTTTTCTCTGCGATTTCTCTCTCCAGCGCTGGAAGGCGACTGTGATGGCACTTCTCTTCGCCCGGAGGGGAGGGGGGGCAGGCTCTGGCTCCCCACCCACCCACCCCGAGCTCACCCATTCAGTTTGTAAAATAAGTTCCGCTTGAGAGGCAAGTCCTCCCGAGCATCTTTTGTGGGGAAGCGTGGCTGAGGCGTGCCAGGCGAGAGGGGCCTTCCCTGGGCGTCTCCGCGGGGCCTCCCTGCTTCTCTCCTTCCCTCTGCTGCCCTTGGATTTGTACGGTACGAGCAATAAAAGGTTTTGTTTTTCTTTCTAGGGTGTGTCCTGCTCTTCTTGTGTCACACGCTGCTTTTCCAAAAAAATGGAAATGCCAAGCCACGCTTTCCAAAAAAAAACCCACCCTCATTAAAAACCCTTATTTATTCTTGCATGCATCTCCTGCATATATAAAATGAGTTGCATCCCTCAACAACTGTTCCCACAGGAGAAGACAGGATTCAGCATTTTGCCAAAGGATGCCTAACCTAGAGGGTATTTCTGCTCTACTTAGACGCCCAGCCCTCACTTTCCCAATTGCTTGGTTACCGTCTTCTCCAGAGGCCTTTTAGATGCTCCTGGGCCAGCCTTCCATCTGGTTCTTTGGGGGAAGTCTAAAGATGTCCTCTTGCCCCTGGCTATGCAAGTAGCCAAAGGTGGCTGCGGGGTGAGGTGTTTCAAGAGAGATGTTGCCCCTCTTGCAAGTCCTGATCCTGCCTGCCTGAGTGTCATTTTCTTTAAGCTGAGCTCATCATTTTAGGGCAGAGCAGTGAGAGAACCCAGAATGCCCCCCCCCGTGTCCAGTGTCACACAAATTTTGGTTGAAAATTAATGGACTAAAACGGCATTCCTGTATATCTGAGGCAAAGCATTTAAAAAAAAAAAAACAGTTGATTAATTTCAGTATGCATGCTTATAAAGTACCAGTAATCACCAAGTGCTGGGCAACACTTTAAGAGAGCCATTCCTTCAACCTTTGCTCCTGCAGATGGTGATGCCTCTTCTAAGATAATTGTGATGTAGACATTGTTGTTGTTTAGTCGTTTAGTCGTGTCCGACTCTTCGTGACCCCATGGACCATAGCACGCCAGGCACTCCTGTCTTGCACTGCCTCCCGCAGTTTGGTCAAACTCCTGTTCGTAGCTTCGAGAACACTGTCCAACCATCTCGTCCTCTGTCGTCCCCTTCTCCTAGTGCCCTCAATCTTTCCCAACATCAGGGTCTTTTCCAAGGATTCTTCTCTCCTCATGAGGTGGCCAAAGTATTGGAGCCTCAGCTTCACGATCTGTCCTTCCAGGGAGCACTCAGGGCTGATTTCCTTAAGAATGGATAGGTTTGATCTTCTTGCAGTCCATGGGACTCTCAAGAGTCTCCTCCAGCACCATAATGTAGACATTAAGCAGCTTTTTTTTTTTTAAAAAAAAAAAGCATGCTTGTTGCCTTCAGAACTCTTGTATCCAAAATGCATAATACATGCAGACTGAATGACCAATCAGTTTAAAAGTCTGCTTGAATCTGCTGCCCAATCCCAGAGCAGCCGGAGCAACCCAGTGTGATGGGCAGGGTACAAATTATAAAATGGATATTACAGTATAAACATGCAGACTAGCAGGTAAGCTCTCTTCAACCCAGTGGGACTTCTCTCCTAGTACAGTGGAACCTCGGTTTATGAACACCTCGGTTTACGAATTTTCGGTTTACGAACGCTGCGGACCCATCTGGAACGGATTAATTCACTTTCCATTACTTTCAATGGGAAAGTTCGCTTCAGTTTATGAACAGACTTCCGGAACCAATTACACCCATGCTTCGGGTTAAGTATGCTTCAGGTTGGGTACTCTGCGGACCCGTCTGGAATGGATTAATCCACTTTCCATTACTTTCAATGGGAAAGTTCGCTTCAGTTTATCAACGCTTCAGTTTATGAACAGACTTCTGGAACCAATTGTGTTCATAAATCGAGGTACCACTGTAAACATATCTAAGGTTGTACCCCTTTCCTTTTTGTAAACGGCATTATTATTCGATCCAGCTCCACAGTTCTAGGCTTCCGTGAACAGCCTCTTCCATGGATGTCTCTGCTTAGGGCAGCAAAGGCACCTCTGGCCCTCTTGACCTCCCCTGACTGGGGAGGGCCGGCCCCTTTCAGGATGGGAGCCAGTGCTGCCTAAGGCCTGCCCACTGGGCCTGTCTTTGCTAATTAAGCACAGCTGGATTGCAGCTCACTTGGGCCTGACACTCCCCTGCAGAGCTGACCTTCCTTCCTAGCCCTTCCTCTGGGGACCATGTGGGGGGTGCAGGCCAAGCCCACCGCCTTTCAAGAGAGGAGATCCTGGCAGAGGCTGCAAGTTTGTTGGTTTGGTCTTGTACTTGTGGTGGGGGCAGGAGAATTTGGGGTGGGGTCCCTGCATTTTTTCCCTTTCCACCCTCCCCAAGAGATGTAGCTTTTGAAAGGGCCCCTGAGTGGATGTGGGGTTTTTTTGGGGGGGGGGTACTGTTCTGTTTGGACCGTTGTCTGCAGAACCTGCCTCACACAGCAGGTTAACCCCTTGGGGGTACCTAACGGAGCCTCTTTTTGGAAGCTGTGTTCCCTGAGCTGAGAGGCCCTGCCACCCATTCCCAGGTGTGGTGAGAGAAAGGCCTGCACCCTGCACATGCCCAGGAGCTCTATCACAGCACATCCTCCTAGCATTACAAAGGAGACTTTCTCCACCACCGTGGCCTCTCTCTTTGCTCCCCTCGGTGGAGAAGATGCTGAAGTGACCTGCCGGCTTCAAGGTGGAGGCCGAGGGGCTGAAGATGGGGGTACATTTGCTAAAAAAATCCCAACTTCCCACATTTGGCTCGTGGTCACACCTGTGACCTTCACTTTGTCCGAGATGCTCCTTGGCAAAAGCCCATGTGAGGGCTGGTGGGGGGGGGGCATGGAGGGACCCCAGAAACCCAAGTGGGGGGGGGAGCTCTGCCCCTTTAACTCCTCCCTTAAATATGTTCCATTTTAGGCAGATGAGAAAAGGGAGCCTTTGAAAAGCAAGAACAACAAAGGACTGAGCAGTGAAAAAGGATGCAGGAAGGTGGGTCCTCTAGAAGGTGCTGGAGTGCATTGTTAGAAGACGGGAATCATTTGCGGAGTGGGGGGCACAGAGGTGCAGCCTTGAAGCCGCCGCCCCCCCCACTTGCTCACCATCATTACTTAGCCTTGAGCACCCTTTTCTGGCTCCCTTTAATAGCGAACTTGGGTGCTGAGTGCCAGCAGGATTGGAGCCCCGAAGGTTCAAGGTGTTGGCGTTCCGATGGGGGGGGGGCACAGAGAAGCACAGCAGACCTTCAGACAAAGCAGTCTAAGGGGCAACAACGCATGCCTTGCAAGCAAAGAGCTGGAGGAGGACTGAGGACACTCAGTACCTTGGGATGTGGGGTGTCAGTTGGGAAAGAAAACTGAGGTGGGACAGGTTGGAGGGGGGAAAGGATATCTCAGAGGGGAGAGCATTTCTGACCAGCTGAAGCCCCGAATAGGAGCAGCCCTCTTAGACTACGCTGCAACATTTTGTTGCAGATTCCTCACTGACGTTCACTTGGAAGTCATTGCCATGGGAGGGAGGGAGGTTAAAGGCGCTTTGCATATGCTCAAAAACAAGCAGCCTCTGCTTTCATCTGGATGTTAGCACTGCAGAGGTAAGTTCTGAGGCAAGCGAAGTCCCCTGCTACACCCTTGGAAGGTAGGAGATCTGGGGCTGAACATTTGCCACGTATATTGGGGCATCAAATGACCACATGAGCCAGCTAGAACACCTATTTGTCTAATGCTGTGTTTATATCTCAGCCTTTTCTCCAGGGGGTTCCCTCCTCATCTAACCCCCACAACAACCCTGTGAGGTAGGTCAGGCTGACAGAGGCACCCAAGGCGAGCATCATGGCGGAGCTGGGGATTTGAACCCTGGTCTCTCCCAGGTCCTGGTACAGTGCTCTAACCACTACACCACACGCTGGGACATTGGTGGTGGCCCCAGTTGTGCCTCTGCTTACATTTCCAGGCTACAAGGCTCTAAGAAGTTGTTTTATTTTATTTTTAAAAAAAAATTATTAGAAAATTAGGCAATACAAAACCTTGCATACACTCAATCAGACATACATAATTACAATAAAGACGTACACATAACTACGATTACACAAACCCACTTATTAATCTACCCCACCACCACCCTACATCCACCCAATGTGAAAGACTTCCAATCACATAAACTATAATGTCTTTAATCTCCATTATTTTCTTTTGCATATTACTAACTATATCTTCTCATCTTTATATTCCTATCATTCTATATTTCCTTACTTTAGAAACTAAATAATATCTCATAATTCATCTTCCATTTTCTCCTTATGCTAATCACGGAACTCTTCTTAATCTGATATAAGTTCTGGCTTCTCAATGTACTTTTTAAGATATTCTTTAAAGTTCTTCCACTCTTTCTCCGTTTTTTTCTTTTGACATCCTTCCACTATTTCCCATTAATTTAACCACATTGTGATATTCTATTAATTTAGCTAGCCATTCCAAGTCGTTTTAAGATGTAGGAGCTGGTTCACGGAGCCATGTTCTGCCTCTGTGGGGGACACAGGTCTAATCTAGTGCTCTTGTGGCCAAACTGTGGTGCTGTGGTTGAGAGTCTTGGACCTGGACCTGGGAGAGACCCTGGCCGCGGAGCTCCGTGGGTGACACAGCCAGTGCCTTTCGGCCTAATCTGCCTCGCAGGGTTGTTAGGGGGATTCCATGAGGAGGCGGGAGAAACATTACGCCGCCTTGAGCTTCTTGGAGGGGGGGGGAGTGGGATAAAAATGCAACCCATCCACCAATCGCCACAAATCTCTTTTCCAGAGGAAGGTCCCCGGGAGTCATGAGAAGGATGTTGCTTCTGAGAAGCCGGGCGCTGTCTGCCCCAGGACCTCGGCAGAGCCAACTTTGCAAAGAGGTGAGGGGGTTGCAGGCAAAAGAGTTTGCAGGATGGGGTAAAAGCAGAAGTTGGGAGGCCTGATGGGGAAGGAACAAGAGTTGGCCTGGAGCTGCTTCCCATATTGCTTCTTGCCTACCGCTTCCCCCTCCCCATAGGCTGTGAATTTTAAGTACTCCTGCGTATAAGACTACTTTTTAACCCAGGAAAATCTTCTCAAAAGTCGGGGGTCGTCTGATACGCCGGGTCGTATTTCTTATACGGCGAGTATATCCCAAACTCTATATTCTAACTGGAAAGGTTGGGGGTCGTCTTATGCGCCCTATAGTCTTATACGCTGGAATATACGGTAGTCCCAATCCAAAGGCCGTTGATTCTTACCAAAGTGTCTGGGAACCGTGACGCCGCAAAGGACGCTGTCCAACCTTGTCCCACCACGACAGGGTCCTTCACGCATGGGGGGCCTTGCACCCAGTCCCATCTCAACCCATTGCATCTGGCACAGCAACATGCAGAAGCATCCGGGTGCTTTGCGGAGAGCTCAAGCGAGCAAGCCAGCCAAACCGCTGTCTCTTTCCTCCCCCACCCCAGTTGCTCCCGCCTCTGAGGTCCTTGGGGAGGAGCTCTCGCAAGCCATGTCACGCCTGGGCATGGGTCTGGAGAAGGAGTATGCCTATGACATCTTCAGCAGCCTGATGGTGAGTTGGAGGGGGGTAGTGACTTCCACCCTGAGGACCAGTGTTGGAATCCCCGCCCCCCCCCCAAGAGCGGTCTCTGTGGGCTGCCCTCTCTGAGAGGATTTTGGGTGGGGCTGTTGCCATCTCCCCCTGCCTTGGGGGCTTCCCAAAGGCCCCTTGCTTGGCCAGTAGGGGACTCAGAATTTTAGAGCTGGAGGGGACCTCCAAGGGTCCTCTAGACCAACCCCCGGCAGTGCAGGAATCTTTCGCTCAAAGCTACGACCCTCAGATTAAGAGCCTCCTGTTCTACCGAGTTACGGCTGTCATGGCTCCCCTGCTTTGTCCTCTCTCAAAGGACTGGGGTTTATGAGAAGAAGGGAAGGGGGGGTTGCAGCAACCTCAGGGCTCCTTTCTCCCCCCTTTCCTCCCCACAGCAGAAGCAGACGCATTACTCCTTCCGGGGGCTTGACATGCCCAGGTCTGTGATGGGGGAAATGCGCAGCCTCCTCATCGACTGGCTGGTGCAAGTGCATGTAGGTACCAGCAGGAACAGCCCCCCCCATGTCTTACCCCCCCCAGATGTGGAGCTAGAGTGGGTGGGGAAGTTTGTTTGGGGTGGGGCGGCAGGAGGCCCTGAGTTTTCATTCCCTTGCAGCAGATTCAGGTGGGCAGGGAGGCATCCAGGGCCGGCTCTGTAATGAGACAAAGTGAGGCAGGCACCTCGGGTGGCAGAATGGGAGGGGCGGCAGGTTTGGATCTTTTCCCTGGCTCCCTGCCCTTGCTGGAGAGGCAAACTGGAGAGGGGGTCCTTGGAGCAAGCAAGAGTTGGGGGCTTGGTGGAGCCTTTGTTGTGGGGCAGGATATCAGGGAATGGCAGCCCCAAAGTCATAGAATCCCAGAGCTGTAGAGTTGGAAGGGACAAGGAGAAGGAGGAGCGGCTCTGGGACACCCTGGCAGAAAGTTGTGTCTAATCCTGCTTCTGCCCCCCCCCACTCCACCCCCCAGGAATACCTTTTTTATATATAATAATAATTTTTATTGATTTTATACACTAATAACAAACAAACAAACAAACAAACACATAACACATATTTTTTTTTACCATTCATTACATTATCCTTTTCAATGTATAGGGACTTCCCTCGTTCTCCCCCTCTGAGCTACATTGTCCTTTTTTTTTACATTCAGCAGGTTCATCTTCTAAAACCATACATTTTTTTTTTTAAAAAAATTATCTTACTCTTCTATCCTAAATAAAATTTCTTTTATACTGCCTAAAGCCTATCCTCTACTTCTTTAAAGGTTAATTATATATTGCAACATTTCTTTAAATAGTCTCTAAATTTCTTCCAATCTTCTTCAACCTTCTCCTCCTTCTGGTCGCGGATCCTTCCGGTCATCTCAGCGAGTTCCATATAGTCCATCATCTTTATCTGCCAGTCATTAATTGTGGGCATTTCTTGAGATTTCCAGAATTTAGCTATTAGTAGTCTAGCTGCAGTTGTGGCATACAGAAAGAATGTACAATCTTTTTTGGGGATCTCATCTCCAACTATTCCAAGCAAAAAGGCCTCTACAAAGGTATTCTTGAACACCTTTTTAAATTCATTATAATTTTTCCCCCAGAAGTCTTTTATCCTGGGGCAGGTCCACCACATGTGGTAAAACGCACCTTCTTTTTCCTTGCATTTCCAACATTTATTATCAGTTGCATGATGCATTTTTGCTAGTTTGGCAGGTGTTAAATACCATCTGTACATCATTTTTAACATATTCTCTTTCAATACATTACATGCAGTAAATTTCATACCTTTTCCCCACAATCTCTCCCAATCATTTGACATAATATTGTGCCCCACATCCCTAGCCCAATCAATCATCACTGATTTTACTTGTTCATCCCCCCAGGAATACCTGGCCCTGGCGGACGAGACTCTCTTCCTGGCCGTCTACCTCTTGAACGCCTACTTGAAAGCAGGCCGAGTACGGGTCTCCACCCTGCAGCTCCTGGCTGCCACCTGCCTCTTCCTGGCCTGCAAGGTAGAGGAGAGCGTTTGCCCTCAGGTGAGCAGGAGGCCATGGGTGGGAGGGGGAGGCTCTGGTGCCCAGTCCAGGGAGGGGGGCTGCCCTAGGGGTAGCAGTTCCCGCTGAATATCTGTGGCTGGGCTGTGGCCTTGCTTGGGGGGCTTCCTCTGCTGGGCTGATCCTGCACAGCTCAGGGGGTCCTTGGGGTATCTGAGCCAGGCTGTGGGCCCAGCCCCTCTTCCACGCAGCCCAGCGTTCCTGCAAATGGGCACCTTGTGGGGGTGGGAAGTGAGGCCGAGGGCAGGGGGAGAAGGAGACTCAAGCAGGCGCCTCTCCCTTCGCCTCCCAGCTTATTTTTTTAGCTGCTATGTTGTTCATATTGTTTTGTCAATTGTAAATGCCTTGCTGATTTGTTAATCATATTGTCAACACACCGCTCCCATCTCCACGAGGGCTGCGAGATCCCAGGGATTGGGGGGGCACACTTTCCAGGGTCCACGTTCCCTGCACCTCGATGGGGGGATTGCAAAGCATTTGGGGGTTTTGCTACCCCCCTTAAGGAGCTTTGGACTCAAAAGGACAGCAAAAGGCCACACTCTGCGTCTCTTGGTTCTAGACTGTCACCCCCCCCAGCTCTCTTGGAGTTCTGCCCCACCCCCTCCTTCTCGCTGCCACTCCAAGGAGCTCCTGCCAGCCTATGCCATTCAAAGTTGAAATCCTAAGCCTCTGCCTGATTCCTTGATGGACCATCATTGACCTTTGGCCCCTGCCGATGGCCCCTTCAGCTAGCTCTGCCCACCTCTGGTCACATGTAGAGGAAGTTTGTCCCAGCCCAGGAGGAAACAGCATCCCCTTTTATGTCCACTCTCTAGGGATGTTGTATTTGACTGCTCTGTGTTTCACATCCCACACCTCCTCCCCTCCCTCCCTCCAGCCGTCCCAGCTCTGCTTCATGATGGAGGACTCATTCAACAAAAAGGAGCTTCTGCGCATGGAGCGCAAGATCTTGGCCCGCCTGAAGTTCGAACTGCACTATGCCAACCCCGTCCACCTGCTGCGCCTGCTGGCAGAAGTGGGCCATTGTGCCAGGGAGGTGAGTGTCGGGCAGGCGGGTCTCCCAGGCCACAGCTGACTCCTCACTTTCCTTCTTAAAAGATGCTGGGGCTCAGAAGTCAAAGACTTTCCTTTCCGAGTGCAGCTGCTGCACATGCTCAGAGTCAAGCATGTTGCTGCTCCTCCGCTTGCCTCTTGCTCCTGGCCTGATCTGAGAGCAGGGGCTGATGAGGGCAGGACTTCTGGGTCCCCTTCCCCCTACTTGCTCTTCCTCCTGCCCCCCCCTTCACAGGTGCTGCTCTTGGCCATGTATTTCCTGGAACTTTCTCTGGCGGACTGCGACTGCCTGCGCTTTGAGCCCGCCCAGCTCTCTCTGGCTGCCCTGGGCCTGGCGCAGAGGGTGCTGCCGGAAGAGGGCGCCAGGTGCTGGGATGCTCTCCGGGAAGGTTCCCTGAACCTCCACTCGTACAGGTAGGAGCAGACCCCTGGACCCCCGGGAGCGGGGAGGAGGCAGCACAGGAGGAGCCCACCTGCTGGGGCGTTTTTTTGGGAGGTTGGCGATTCTCTGTGCTGGATTTCATGCTAACAGGACAAAGACTTTTCGGTTACGGATAGGCATTTCAGGTTTTGTAATTCTAGGATTCTGAAGAACCAGAATTAAATTCAGAAGCTGCTTCTCAGCCCCCCCCCCCAAGCTGCCACTCTGGAGGCTTATGTCAAGTCACCAATATATTTCAGTCTTGGAAAGGGGCCTGCTGTGCTGTGCCCTTTATAATTTATTGTCCTCGATTTAGCTGAAATTCCTGCATTGCAGGGGGTAGGACCGGATGGCCCAACTCTACAGTGCTAAGATTCTAAGAACCTATGAAGGGCCTGGCTGCCCCAGCTAATCCCGTAGCCTAGATTCTCAGCAGTCAGCCAGTAAGCGCCCATTTGGTGAACCCCACAAGTATTCCAGTACCTGCTACTCAGAAGCATCACTGCCTCCTGTGGGAGGGGGTTCCATAGGTGCTGCTTGAAGGAAGACGTTCTTTTCTTTCTCAGGAAGCCCCCAGTTCAAATCTTGCCTCACTGCTGGGAGGAAGAGTGTGCTCTGGCAAGCTGCTCCCCCCTCTGCCTTTGCTCCTTATGGGGGTGATACTCCCTCTTGTGACAGGATTGCTGCAAAGACTTATGGGGTGGTGATGCTTGGCTTTTACAGGGAGTTCTGTGCCTGGCCTGTGATTCTTGGGTCCTTTTTGCTGCAGTGATGCTCTCTGGCTGGCTGGCCGGCTGTTCAGAGGTCATTGATTCATATAATTGTAGAGTTGGAAGGGACCCTGTGGGTCATCTAGTCCAACCCCCTGCTGGATCAGGCCAAGGGCCTATCTAGTCCACCATCCTGTTCTCACAGCAGCAGGAGAGTTGGCTGTGGGAAACCGGCAAGCAGGATTTGAGCGCAAGAGCAACACTCTCCCCTCCTTTGTTCAGAAGCCTTGCTGCCTCCAGCTGCCTCCTTTTCTGCCTCTCTCTCATTGCAGTGAGTCTGAGCTGTCAGCAGTGCACCCTCTCATGGCCAAGGCTGCCCTGCGGGGGCCCAGCTCCACCCTCCGTGCCACTTTCCTGAAATACTCGCGGCCTCAAAAGCTCTGCACCAGCACCAGCCCTGCCATCACGGCCTCCGAGTACCTGAGCTGCTTCCTAGGAAGCCCCACTCCATGAAGAGGGGTCTGCTGTGGGTCTGCCTTTAGGGCCCATCGCAACCCTTTGCAGGCCGAGAGGACCTTTCCCAGGCCTGCTCCATGGAAGAAGCATGGGGTGCGGTGGACCAGAGCCTGCAGGTGGGGAGGGGAGGGGATGGGGCCAGGAGCCCAAGCAGAATCCTTGGGACACAATTCAGGTGGGAGTGGTATTCTCCCTCTCTCTCTCTCTCTCTCTCTCTCTCTCTCTCTCTCTCTCTCTCTCTCTCTCTCTCCCTCCCCCTTTATTTATTTCTCTTTCTCTTTCTCTCTCTCTCTCTCTCTCTCTCTCTCTCTCTCTCTCCACAGTGATCCCCCCTGGCACTTTCTGTCTCCCCCCAATCTTAACAGATTGGTTTTTTAAAAGAGTAGATAACTGTAAGAAAACAGGACTCTGGAAGTGTTTAATAAAGTGTGTTTTGTTCTCTCTTGCTCCTCCTCTTATCTCTTCATGGCAAGGTCTGTCAGTTCCCTTGGAAGTGGAGCTGGAATCTCAGGCCCCTCTTGGCAGGGGTGATCGGTGTGGTGGGGAATCTCTCCCCCACCCCTCTATTGTAGCCCAGTGGTGAAGCGTTTAAGCTACGTCCCAGGAAGGCCCTGGTTCAAATCTTACCTCTATGATTTAAAATCGTTTTCATGGTAAAAGCGTTGCAAAAGAAACAGAACATTGGCAAATTTAAACGAAGGCATTACATGGTCAGAAGGCTTGATGAGCCTTCTCTTCTGCCCCCCACCCCCACTCACTGCTTCCTCTACTGTCAGTACAGAGACCACAACACTGATGGTCCACTAAGGGTGACTGCAAGCTGTTGCAAGTGGTGTTCTGCCAATATAGAATGATAGAGCTGGGAGGAACCACGAGGGTCATCTAGTTCAACCCCTTGCAACGAAGGAATATTTTGCCCAGTGTGAGACTTGAACCCATGGCCCTGAGATTAAGAGTCTCCCAACTGAGCTACCCCACCTGTTTGCCTGCAGATGGCTCCAGTTCCCGGCAGCCTCTCCAGGAAGGGCTGGCACTCGCTCCCTGCCTTGGATCCCTGGGCAGCCATTGCTGCCTGCCAGTACTGAGAAAGAGGGAGCCATGGTCTGGCTGCTGAGGCTGTCAGGGAATCTTCAGCCTCCTGCGTTACAGCAGGGGTTGGACTAGATGACTCCTGGGGGTCCCGTTACGAGACTGATATTCTGGCTCTTTGCATAAGGCAGCTTCCAGCGCTTCATCAGAAACCCTCCGCCAGGAAACGGCGCTCCCCGCACAACCCCACCCCCGCGATAATCCCTAGGAGGTGGGGCTTGCCTGTGGCCCCTCCCTTCATCTGTGCTGTCCCCCCCCCCCTCAGCCCCTGCAAGCGGAAGGACGCCTGCCTGCCGCCGCCGCCTCGCTCGGCGCCGAGACATCCGAGGTCAGCCCGGTCGGCGGTGCTGATGCGGAGCGAGTTTCCCACAATGCACTGCTAGCGCGCTGTCCCTGGTGCTGAAGCTCCGCTCCGGGGCGCCGTCGATGCACAGCGCGCTCTTCCAGCTGGTGCAGCGGAGACAAGCGCCCGAGCTGCTGCTGCCGCCCCCCGGCATGGGCCTGTGAGGGGGGCCATGGAGGAGCGCAGCCCCTACAAGAGGAGCTGCCCGCAGGCCGGCGGCGGCAGCAGTGGCGGCGGGGCGGCCGTCGGGGGCGGCCGGGCCCACCTGCGCGGGGCCGCCGCCGGCGCCGGCGCCGCCGAGGCCGAGCCGGACCTGGAGGCCAAGATCCGGCAGGCGGTGGAGTTCAAGGCCGAGGGCGGGCGCTGCTACAAGCAGAAGAAGTTCCGCGAGGCCATCGGGAAGTACCACCGGGCGCTGCTGCAGCTCAAGGGGCTCGAGGCCGAGGCAGAGGAGGGCAGCAGCCCGCTGCGGAGGGCCGGCTGGCAGCAGCGCCTCTCCGAGGAGCAGCGGGCGCTGGTCGAGGGCACCGAGATCGAGTGCTACAACAGCCTGACGGGTAAGGCTGGGACGGATTCTCTCTTTTTTTGGGGGGGAGCTGTGCCCCAGGCCCAGAGGAAGAAGGTGGGGGGCCCTAGCCTGGCAACGGGAAACCCCAGTTTGGAAGGTTCTCCAGCTCCAGGCAGGAAGGAGAGCCCCAGTGTCGTGACGAAGCTGTCCCGCTTCAGACGTGTCTCTGGCTCCCTCTCAGCCGGCAGGGGGAGCCCTTTCCAATCCTGCTTTCCTGCTGGGGTCAGAGGAGCCAACTCCTAGGGGCCAAAATATTTGAGGAGGCTGCCCCGTCTAAGTTGATGGACATTGCCATTCAAATAGCGTGTGTGCACCACATCATGTGATTGATTATGCAGGGCGGGGCTTACCTGGGCCCCCACAATATTTTATTCGAGTTGGTACCCCTAATTGGGGCCAAGACCCAGCCTCTGCTCCCTTCCTAGTCAAAAGCATCCCCTCTGGGAAATGGGCATGGATGTCCCTCATTTAGGGGGGGGTCCCCTTTGGGCCAGAGAATTTGCAGCATTTTAGGGGGTGGTCTGTGGAGATCTGAACCCTGAGCTCTCACAGGGAAAGGCTTGACATTGTAGGTACGCGGTTCCCAGGGGACTGTTCAGGTTGCCAGCATGACACCAAGCAGCGAAGCCTCCAGCCCAAAGGGCCAAAGTCAGAGGCTCAGCCCCTGGGAAGTTGTGCCAGGAGGAATGGGGGCGCAGGGGGGTGAGGCAGAAAATGCTGCTTTATGGCCAGGATGTCCATCTGCGGTCTGAGAAAATGGTTAGAGGACCCAAGAGCCAGGGATGGTGAGGTGGTCAGTGATGTTGCTGGTCAGATGGCCACCCCTCCCTTAACAAAATATTTATCCAAAATCTCACAAAGCCCAAGGGATGTTCTCCCCACGCACCCACTGGTCCATCTCCCAAGGTCCTCCTCTTCCAAGCAGAGAGGAGGAACATCGCAGCCAAGACCAAGGGGGAGGCCAACTTGGGCACATCAGGTTTCAGGGGAAAACCCTCGAGGTCCCACTTCTCTCACCTGTTGCAAAGGTTGAAGATTCCCTTGGGAATCCATCAGGCGTATGTGTTTAAGACTTTTGTATATTGACAGTGGTCTTTCCTCTAGCAGTGACCCCCTCCCTGACCTTCGACCCTCCTTGCCCCTCCCTCACCTTCTCCTTCCTCTTTCTTTGGGTACTTCCTGCTGGGGATGAAACAAAACCATGCAAATCTCATTCACCAACATTTACAATTTTGACATAATTTTTTTGAATGCTAGTCCACAGGACTGAAATGCATTGATTCCCCATGAAATTCAGAAGTATTACATTTGATGATTTATTGTATTTTTAATATTTTGTTGGAAGCCGCCCAGAGTGTCTAGGGAAACCCAGCCAGATGGGTGGGGTATTATTATTATTATTATTATTATTAATAAGATATCCACCTTTCCTCCAAGGAGCTTGTCAGTGTACAAGGCTCTGCCACTCCCCACTCCCCTTTTTAAGTCAAATAGTCATACAAATCAGGAAAATACCATTTATTCTGTGAACAGTCCTGAAATCTTTTGATGAAGGGTGGTATATCAATTTAAATTGACAACAACAACAATAACAACAACAACACGAAGAAAGGGAAGGGGTGTAAGTGCTTCTCAGTTATAATCTCAAATATTCACATCTCTTGTCATTTGCTACAATCCTATGAAGTTTTAATACTATACAAATCCTTACTTATTTATATGTGCATCTCGCAAAGGATAAGAAGGGATAATAATACTGCCTATGGCAGCCAACAGCCGACCCCTAAGTCAGGGAAACCCAATACTTAATATATTGGATTGTATGGTTCAGTTCCCTCTTTCCTTCTCTTCCTGTTTTAGAGACCGGGTGTAACATACTCATTAGTTCTCTAAT
This sequence comes from Zootoca vivipara, assembly GCF_965207765.1. Lineage (NCBI taxonomy): Eukaryota > Metazoa > Chordata > Lepidosauria > Squamata > Lacertidae > Zootoca > Zootoca vivipara. The sequence continues at coordinate 79,664,225 of NC_142589.1, forward strand.
TAGCTAATTCCTAATTAGTTCTTCTTGGTATCCAGCTTGGCTTCTATGTCTTAGCAAAGGGAATTTCTCGCATGTATCACAAGACACAGCCTTTGTGTTTGATACGCTTTAATATTTACATTGCCTCTTGTGCAATATAACCGAGCCATTTCCTCAACAGTTGCTATGACCATTTCCCAACAGCTTCACCATATATGGGGGTAGGGACAAGACATCATTTCTTCAAAATAAAATAAAATCAGGGAAGACCCAACATTTCCCACCCCCATTCTGCCCTTACAGCAACACTGCGAGATGAATTTTGCATAAATTTAGCGACTGGCCTGGAGAGCTTAATGGCTGAGTGAAGAGATTGGAACCCAGAACTCTCCGGCCATGAGCCAGCAATCTAGCTGTTGCACCACAGCGACGCTAGCTCTTTTTTTTTTTTTTAAAAATATTTTTATTAATTTTCCAATTAAAACCAATTATATCACATTCAATATTTCAAATTATACACATATATATATCAATCAGACCGAATGTTATGCCAAATCATCTAAAGAATTTTTTATTTGGGTTCCCATGCTTCAAGAAATTGGGAATTCCTCGCAACTGTCCACTGCCGTCTTTTTTCTAAAGTTCAAATCGTCCTTCAAGTTCATAATAATCCAAATCTTCCCCTTACAGTCACATAGATGTTTTCTACTTTCACGATTGTTTCCCAGCTGCTGATATAAATATCAAACAAAGTCTCACAGATGTTCTTTCTCCTGTGTGAGTTAATCAGTCCAGCCTCCCCATAAATCTTCTTAATGGAGCTCCTGTTGCGTTGAAGCAATTCGAAGTAGCGCCATCTTAAAAAGCTCAAATCACTTTCGCTTTCCTCTCATGGCCATGAAAATTTACGATCATTATAGAATTTACAGCTTTTCCAGGCAGGAGACCCAAACATCAAACCATAGACTCTTGGTAAATTAATGGATCTCCTTGCCCTATAGCTGAACTTAGCTTCAGGTCGCTGCTCCAATTTAAAGTGCGTCACAGCTCATAAATCCTCCGAACGCATTCAGAACTCCTTCCGTCCGACTAGGGGGGGGCTTTTCTCATCGGCAACTCCACATCTTTAAAAAAATATGCTCAGTAACAACAGTTATAAGGTTCAACTCACACAGTCTTTTGCTTCTCTTTCACTCCAAACAAGCCAGGACATCGCGTCCGGGAAGGTACGAGGCAACAATATGAAGAAAAAAAATAAAATAAAAACTCACTCCCCTTATCGCTCCGTCCCCATCAATCCTTCTTCCAGATGCAGTACAATCTTTGACTCCTCTCACTCGGCAGCATAAATTTCTCAGCAGTAAACAGCGCTTCTTTCCCTCCTTCTGAAGTATGTCCATAGATTTAAGCCTAATTATCTTCTTTAACCATGGAAATCCCCGCCACGCAGATTAGCGTCCGGGAGTCCTGGCCCTTGTAAGTGCTCAGCCCAAGCTCCCCCCACTCCAAAAACAGTCGGAGTGGGTCTGGGGGCATCGCGGGCCAGCGGCCCCTCTCCGTAACCCCCGGAGAGGGTAGGGGGTTGCCATTTACTCCCCTAGCAACCGCCAAATTCCTTACAAAGGTCAGAGAGATGGAAAACAGGTCCGCCATTCCTGCAGGCGGAAACCGGAACCACAGCGACGCTAGCTCTTGCTGGTGTCAGCTGACTGCTTCTTTTGGTTTGGCGACTTTTATGAATCACACAAAATGTCAAGCACCAAATGCCACTGGGGAAATATTAGCAGGGAAAGGGGCACACATTCGCTTACTTGGTAAAATTGATCCTGCTCCTCTGAGGAGCATGAAGAGCTATAAACGATCCTGGTTTGCTACCACCACCCCAGCATCCGGAAATCCTGTCCTTCCTCTTTTCCAGCAGCTGAGGTGTCACTGCGTGTTTGCTTTTGAGGAAGAATATTGAGATTCTCAGGAGGGAGGCTGGATCCGGCCCTTTGTGCTGTGTTATGTGGGCGTCCTGCCCTCCTGCAGGGTGGCAGAGGGTGCAAAGCAGAGCAGCCACGGCCAGAGTCAAGCAGAAGGGAGGGGAAAAACCTTAAATAAACCTGTCTGTGTTTTGCCTTGTGAAAAACAGGAAGAGAATGATTTGGATGGCAGGTGAGAAAAGGAGGAGGGGCAGATCAAGCCCCACCGGACAGATCTGCCAGGAACATTGTAAACATCAAAGCTCCACCATTGCAATGGCAATCCTAAAACACTTTTTTAAGCACTGTTGAGCGGTGGGGAGGGGGGGAGAGAGTATCCCTTCCCGGGGTTCCTGACCCTATTTCCTTCAGCACCTGCCTTGTTCAACTCAAGAGACCCAATCAAGGTGGGCAGGAGGAACATCCCAGGTGGGGCAGGAGGATGTCACCCGCTGTGCACGCCTCTCCCTGGTGACAACAGTGAAGCTTGTTAAAAGGCCAGCTGTGTGGGGGCTGCATCCTGGCATTCTGTCCTGACCTGCACTAGGCCTTTTCCCGTGAAAGTGTGGTTTATAAATTTAAAAAATCAATATTGTCGGCAGTGGCTGCATGAATGGCTACGTAGGGCTATCGCACAAAGGCCAGGTGGAGCAGCATGCAGGTTTGCAGGATCAGGGTGGGCAAGGATTCAGAAGGAGCCACCTGGAGAAAGCGTGGAGCATCCTGAGGGGGGCCAATAGTCTCCCTGGCTCCCTCATTAACCAATTCTCATGTGGGATATTTAAAGTCTAGTCAAGCCAAGAATTCATATTTGCTAGACAGGCACAAGATAGCAGGTGAAGCTCACCGAGATTTCCTGTAAACTTGCAAGAGAGAATTCTGCGAGAGATACCCCCCACTGTGCCCTGACAGAGGGGCAAGGGGCATAGCTGTTTATGCTCCTACCTGCCTTGGTGTGCTCTCTTTCTATCTTTTTTCCTACTCTGCCAGCAATGTGAGAACATCTGCTACGTTTCAGCTCCTGCTCAGACTGCAGTCTAAGCTAGACTTAAGTACAGTGCTACCTCGGTTTAAGAACAGTCCGGTTTAAGAACAATTCGGTTTACAAACTCCGCGAAACCAGAAATAGTGTCTGGGTTTGAGAACTTTACCTCCGTCTAAGAACGGAATCTGAATGGTGGAAGGGCACTGGCAGTGGGAGGCCTCATTAGAGAAAGTGCACCTTAGTTTAAGAACAGTTTCGCTTTATGAACGGACTTCCGGAACGGATTAAGTACGTAAACCGAGGTACCACTGTATGTCTTTGTAATCAAATTATTATGTTCAGCCTGCCTGAACAAAGCTGTTGCATCTGTTACTCTTCAGCAAGTATTATGAGAGAGCTAATGCTATTTTTTACCTTTTTTGCAAGTGTTTGTGTGATTGTTATTTTAAAGGGGGGGGGAATACCAGGAGAATCCAGTCTGCCTTAAAGCATCCTGCGTCACTTTAACTAAAAGGCTAAAACTGGCCTATCTAAGCTTCCCTTTTAAGATGCAAATGGATGACACTCTGCTGAACTCACAAACATGAGGAAGGAAGGATAATCTCATAATTAATAATAATAATAATAATAATAATAATTATTATTATTTATTTATTTATTTTTCATACCCTGTCCATCTGGCAGGGTTTCCCCAGCCACCCTGGGCGGCTCACAACAGAATTAAAAGCACAATAAACCATCAAACATTAAAAACTTCCCTAAACAGGGCTGCCTTCAGATGTCTTCTGAAGTCAGATACGGTAGTTGTTTACAGTATTTCCTTGACATCTGGTGGGAAGGCGTTCCACAGGGCGGGCGCCACTACCGAAAATGCTCTCTGCCTGGTTCCCTGTACCCCACTTCTCGCAGGGAGGGAACCGCCAGAAGGCCCTCTCCTAACATCTATTCACACCCCAATTTCTCTCTCTCCCCTCCCTCTCTCTCTCTCTCTCTCTCTCTCTCTCTCTCTCTCTCTCTCTCTCTCTCTCTCTCTCTCTCTGTCTCTGTCTCTCCAGCCTGCCTGTTGCAGTCAGAGCTTGTGAACTATGAGAGGGTGCGGGACTATTGCCTGAAGGTGCTTGCCAAGGAGAAAAGGAACTTCAAAGCCATGTACCGGGCGGGCATCGCCTTCTACCACTTGGGCGACTATGACAACGCCCTGCTCTATTTGAAAGAGGCCAAGAGCCTGGAGCCCGCAGGTGGGTGCCTTTGCTTGGCCCATGGCAGAAGGGAGAGGTGGGGCAAGGGGGTGGCAATGGAAGGGGCAGTTGGCAAGGGCTGGAATGGAGCACAGCTCAGAGGCAGAGCACCTGGCAGCTCTTCCACTTTAAGAACATAAGAAAAGGCTGCTGGATCAGGCCATTCTAGGCCAGCATCCTGCTCTCACAGTAGCCGATCAGATGCCCAAAAGGGAAACCCGCAAGCAGGATTTGAACACAAGAGCAACTTTCCTCTCCTGTGGTTTCCAGCTCCTGGCATTCAGAAGCATTGCTGCCTCTGACTGTGTAGGGCAGAGCACAGGCCTCCTGGCTAGTAGCCACCCAAAGCCCTCCCCTCCTCCATGAATTAGTCTAATCTTCTTTTAGAGCCACCTCTGCCTCCTGTGGAAGGGAGTTCCATAGTTTCGCTCTTTGCTGCATGAGGGAGGGCTTTCTTTTACCTGCCCAGACTCTTCCAACATCCAGCTTCCCCACGGCTTCTAGCATTTCTCTGTTGGCTTTCTCAAGGCCCATGCCTAATTTTTATAAACTCCAATCATGTCGTCTCTCACCTGCCTTTCCTCTGAGCTAAAAAGCCCCAAACACTGCAAGCTTTCTTCATAGGGAGGTGGGTGCCTTGCTTGTGCCATGCTGGGAGGGAGAGGCAGGGGATCTGCTTGGCTGTTGGAAGGGAAGGTGGCAAGGCCTCAAATCGCAGCTCGGTAGCACAGCACACCTTTGGGGTACAAAGGTCTCTGGGATCAACCCCTGGCAGCACCTCCGGCTTAAAAGGACCATGACTAGGAGGGCTGGCTGGGAAGGGCCCCTCCCTGAATGGGGCCTGGCTGGGCATGAGGACTTATCTTGGGTTTCCAGGATGCGGCCAGGAAAGGGAGAGCTGCGGTGGCTCCTCCTCCTCCTCCTCCTCCTCCTCCTCACAGGCTCTGCTTCTCCCTTTCCTTGCAGACACCAATGTCTTACGCTACATCCAGCTGACAGAAATTAAGATCAGTCGCTGCAGCCAGCGGGACAAGGAGATGATTGCGTAGCTGCCCCCTCCCCATCGGCGACAGACAGAGGCTTCTGCACGTGGTGCCAGCTGTGCCCAGAACCCACCACCCGCTGCACTCCAGGGCCCAGGAAGATGCCACCAGGTGCCGAGCGAGCCCCTGGCAGGTGCCGCGGCAGCCAGAGAGCCCCACAGCTCAGAGCTATGCTGCCCTCGAAGGACAGATCGGGACCTGACAATGTAGCATTTTGCCAAAACACTGTTGGGGGCTGCTTCTTTGTGCTTTGCCTTTTTCTATAAAAAAGAAACCTAAATCTAAACCAAAACAAAAAACCGAGAGAATTTGCAAGATGTGCCTCTGTCGGATTGGATGAGGGGCACTGGGAGCAGAGAGGGGCACCCCAGAAGGAGCAGATCAGGGTGCCATTGGGGAGAGTTGATGTCAGCCTTTAGAACAGATGCCCCCCCCCGAAAAAAACTAAGCAGAAGATGGTGGGGGCTGAGAACAAGTGCCCTGTTATCAATCTGGGGTCAGGGTGTCCTTTCCCTGCCTGGGACATATTCCCTCCCCCTCTTCTTTCATCTCTCCTCCCTCCCTGAGCACCCTCATGGCACCCTGTTCGCCTCCAAAAAGGTTGGCTTCCCCTCTGAGCTCCCACCCACCCCACAGGTGTGAAGAGGCAGCCCCTAGCACTTTGCTTCAGTAGCTCCGTTGGTTAGAGCATGGTGCTGATAATGCCAAGGTTGCAGGTTCAATACCCATACGGGTCAGCTGTGTATTCCTGCATTGGAGGGGGTTGGGCTGGATGGTCCTTAGGGCCCCTTCCGACTCTACAGTTCTATGATTCTATGAAATGTTGTGGGGCTAAGGGCCGAAGGGGAGCCCTGCTGGATCTGGCCATTGTCCTTCCCCAGCAGGGAGCAAGGACAGGGGGAGAGGACAGCAGCCTCCCCCACCCACCCCCTTTCCTCAAACAAGAAATCCATGAGGTTCTTGGGACCTGATATGCAAAGCAAGCACCCAGCTTGCGAAGCTGGTTAGGAGAGAGGGATTGCCTTTGTAAAATAGCAAAGGCCTTTATTCTAGGAAAGATAATTTTGAGTAGAAGAGGCTTTTCTGGTTCCAAGCCAAGCAGCTCAACCAGAGTCCAAAGGAGCAGCGATTGCTCCCTTGTTTTCAAAGGATGCGATCCAAGATGTCCAAAGGAAGAAAGGAGGGAGGGAAGGAAGGAAGGGCCATAGCTCAGTGAGAGATCACCTGCCTTGGATGCAGAAGGACCCAGGTTCAATCCCTCATCCAGGCCATGTTGAAAATACTGAGCCAGTTGGACCAGGGCTCAGAATGTTCCCAAGAGGGGAGCTGCAACCCAGGGGGGGGGGGGTTCGATTGCACTCCAGAGGGTCAGCTCAGAAGATCAAAGGAGAGAGAGAGAGTCTAGGAACAGGATGGTCTCCTGGTCTGCCTGTCTTCTCCCAGAAGGTGTGTGTAGAGTTAATGCACAGCTTGGAGGCTGACTTGAGCCTTGCCTGGTCGGAAGACCCCACTTTACCCCTGGTTAGAACCACACTGAGTTTAAGAAAATAAGAAAGCTAAGTTTATTAAAGGAAAGAAAATGCTTGACCGGGAAGATCTGAGTTCTGTCTCACTAAGGGGGGGGGGAATACAAAAGACTCACCTGCCTGCCCTTCTTTGTCCTCATCAGAAGAGATGCACAGAGATGTCTCCTCTTCCACAGGGAGGAGGGAGGAGCAAAGGCAGGAAGAAACCCCGAGAGTCTCCATCTTGCACCTCTGGGAAGGTCAGCACAGGCTGCAGGACAGTCTAGGACAGGCATCCCCAAACTGCGGCCCTCCAGATGTTTTGGCCTACAACTCCCATGATCCCTAGCTAACAGGATCAGTGGTTGGGGAAGATGGGAATTGTAGTCCAAAACATCTGGAGGGCCGAAGTTTGGGGATGTCTGGTCTAGGAAGTTTGGATGGTCCTCCCTGCCTCCCTCCCTCTTTCTCTGCGGACCGCCTTCAACACAATCTGAGTTCCATCCCAACACTTCCAACAGAAATCACCCCCATGCTTGATACTGGTGGCATTCGGGGAGTGGGGGTGGGGCTCCTCTTTGGCATGGTCACATTTGGACACCCAGTGAAGATGTCCAGAGGCCTGAGCAGTAGGAACAGAGCACTGCTGTCCTCTCAGTGACCCACCTCCCTTCAGATGAGTGACATATTTGACAAGCTGGGCTTGGGGGCAGAGTCTCCCTAACATCCTGCAAAGTGTGGCTTGTGGGGCTTATTGCTGAGCCCATGACCCTGGCCCATGGCAGCCTCTGACCACTGTTCTTGGGGGGGAGCTAACTTGGCAGAGCAAAACTTTTAACACCCTTGAAGTCCTCTTTTCCTGAGTGAGGGATTTTTGCAGGGAGGGCTGGTATCTGGAGTGCGACTCACACCAACCTTGGGAGGTCATGGGGGGGGGAGAGAAAGATGAGAGGGAGGGTCACTGTTGTTCAGTGGTGGGGCATCAGCCGAGGTCCCAGGTTCAATCCCTGCTGGCATCTGCAGGTGGGGCCAGGTAGAGAGACTCCCTGCCTGAAGCCCCGCAGAGGGGCACCGCTGCCAGCCAGTGTAGGCAACACTGGTCCAGGTGGACGCCAGGGCCTGACTCTTGGAAGTCAGCTTTCCAACGTCCCTAAAGTACAGACTGCAGAATGGCAGGGACACAGGGTGGGGCCACCCAAGAACTCCCCTGGGCCAGTTGAGATGCACTTGCCTCCTGCACCCCCCCTCCAGCCCCCCTCTGGACAACTGCTGCTACTTCAGCCCCCCCCCCGACTGTGGTGCTGTCCCAGGTAAGAACATAAGTGACAGTAAGCAGGTGTATTTGGGGCTTTCCCCCCAAGCAAAGCCCTTTTGTGGACCCCTGTGAGGGAGGCTGCGCTGTTCTTTTCCTGGGGGTGGAGGGGGGGGGCTTCCTAGGGCCACTTGGTGGCTGCCTGGCTGCTGAGTAAGGAGTGAACCAGACGTTTCCTTGCTCACCGCGGAGGGTCTTAGCCACCGCAGTTCCTCAGGAATGGATACCCGTGAAATTCAATCAGCACTAGAGTTAGAAATCGCCACATCCACCCCAAGGGGAGGGCCTGCAGCCCATCCTACTACCCACTCCCAAAAAGCAAGCAAAAGGCAGATAGGGAAGAGGAAGGGGCCAGTTCTAGCCCAGGAAAGATTCCTGCATTGCAGGGGGTTGGATTAGATGACCCTTGGGGGGTCCCTGCCAACGCTACAATTCTAGGATTCTCGGACTGGCAGAGACTGAGGGACAGCGTTGCAAGAACTGGAGTGTGTGTGTGTGTGTGTGTGTGTGTGTGTGTGTTTCAGCGTTGTAGAGTTCTGCCCATTTGCTTGTGGGATTTTCCGGAGATGGGGAGTTCGGGTGGGTGGGCAGGAGAGACCCTTAAGCGGGCTGGGTCAGAAGGGATGAAACAGCTCCCAGCCACCCCAGGGAGTTCCAGCCTGACCTCCGACACAGGCGGAGAGATTGCTAAAGAGAGACAGAAACACCCATTTGCAATGCTGCCTCGCTATGGATGGATTCTCAAGACTGCATAACCCGTGTTACCGTGAGACCCATTTATCCCTCACCTGCTGCCCTAACCAGGAGTAGCTGCGGTGCTTTTGGGGATCCTTTTTAAGCCCACTGTCCTAGGCCTTGTTTGTGGTGCTTATGGGGCCAGGCAGGAGCTGTCGACCCCAGGTTAAGCCCAGTACTGAGGTGATGTGTGTGTGTGTGTGTGTGTGTGTGTGTGTGTGTGTGTGTGTGTGTGATGCATGAGAAAGAACTGGAGGAGAGACTTGGGCCTTGCACTACGGGAGAGTTTAATGCCGCCGTCCATCTCTATGAGGATAGTCCTGCAGCCAAGGTACCTGCTCACCTCTGCCTCCACCCGCAGAATTGCTGCTGCAGCCGCCTGCCTTTGGTAACCGCTGTTGCTATGGTGACTGGCATCGCTAAGGAAGAAGGGCGAGAGAGATGCTCAGTCCACAACCTGCCGAGACTGCCGTTTGGGATGAAGGAATGGGGGTGGGGGTGGGTGGATGGAGCCCTGGGAACAGAACCCCGGAGCCCTGGCTCTCCTTGATGTTATCACCTGTTAGCCAATCAAAGGTGGGCGGGCAGCAGAGAGGTTGGTCTCGCCCCGCAGCCCCAAGCTTAATTTCTAAAAGGAGATGTCTCAAGGTCTACAGTTTCTCTGGTTGAAAGAATGGCCGTAAATGCCAGCAAATAAAGATTTTAAGAAAAGAGCCCCTGTTGCTGGATCAGGCCCAATGGCCCCTCGAGTCCAGCATCCTCTTCTCACAGTGGGAAGTCCGGAAGCAGGAGCCAAGTGCAAGAATTTCTCTCCCCTCCCGGTAAGTTTCCAGCAACTGGTATTGTTCGGAAGCATCACTGTGGTGGCAGAGTGAAGCCATTGTGGCGAGTAGCTATTGAGAGCCCTCTCCTCCTCCATGAATTTCTGCAATCTTCTCTGAAACCCACCCAAGCTAGCGACCACCCCTGCCTCCTGTGGGAGGGAGTTCCACAGTTTAACTATGCGCTGCATAAAGAAGTGCTTCCTTTTATCCATCCTGAATCTTCCAGCATTCATTGGATGCCCACAAGTTCCACGTGAGAGGAAAACCTTTCTCCATCCACTGTCTCCAAGCCATTTTACAACTTTCTATCCTGTCTCCTCTCATTCACCTTTTCCTCTTAACGAAAAGCCAAAGTTTCATCTTATAGCATTCCTTTGTGCTGCCTCTCGAAAACAGGCCCTGGATCAGATGAAGCCCTTTCTTGCCCTCGAACCCAGGCCCAAGGGCAATTAGAAACGGGGTGGGGTGGGGGAGCCACAGAGGTATCTGAGGCGGAAGTGACCGGGCGGGGGGGGGGGACTTTCTGTTTTTTTCACAACAGCAAAGAAATCCTTCCCTCGTGGCTTTAGAACAGCGTCCTGTGCTGTGTCTGTGTCAAGGGCAGAGAGCGGAGGAGGAGATGTCCCTGGTGTGTGTTTGTATAACCCCTATCAGCTCTAACAGAGTACGGGGCAGTGTGGTTGAGTGGTTGGAGGCCTGGGCTAAGAAAACTCAAATTCCAGTCTCTGTGCAGCTCCCTGGATGCCTAACCTATTTAACAGGGTTGCCAGGAGGTTAAAATGTGTGTGTGTGTGTGTGTGTGTGTGTGTGTGTGTGTGTATGTTTAGGGGAGAAAGCTATGTATGTTTGCCACCCTGAGCTCCTGTTTCAATGACCAAGATGACCAAGGGGCTGGAGACCAAGCCTTATGAGGAGCAGCTGAAAGAGTTGGGTCCATTTAGCCTGGAGAAGAGGAGATACTCTCGCCATCTTCAAATATCTCAAGGGCTGTCTCCTGCTCTGGAGGGTAGGACTCGAACCCATGGCTTCAAGTTAAAAGAGATTCCGACTGAACATCAGGAACAGTGGAAAGGACTCCATTGGAAGAAGGTGGCAGGCTCTCCCCTTCACTGGAAGTTTCTAAGCAGATGTTGGATGGCTGCCCTCCAAGGATTCTTTCATTGCGATTCCTTCATTGCAGGGGGTTGGACTAGATGGCCCTCTATGATATTCTGAGGAAAGGCAGGATGGAGATGTAAGGGACGCAAACAAACCAGGACAATGGGAATGGGCCTGCACCCTTAAGGCCCCTCCTGAAGGATGCAGGATCCTGGCGGAATTCTGCCGAGCGGCAAAGAAAAGACAGGCAAACATCTTACTTCTCTGACACACAGCTTTTTCTTAAAAAAAGAAAAGCAACGTAACGAGTGGAATCACAAGAGGTGCTTGGATCGGATACGACTCGGGAGATCCACCTGCTCTCTCATGCTCTCTCTCTCTCACGCACACAGACACACATCTGTGGGGCAGAACGTCAGCCCAGCGCCCCCAACTGGCTGGGCTGTTGCATTGTTTGGAAAGGAGCTGTCCTTTGGGCTCATCACTTAAGTGCCTGGGATTCCCCAGCATCAATAAATACAATGCCCCACATGGTCCACCCGTCTCCGGGACCCAGAGAGACGCAGCCTTGCCCCTGGAGCTTCCGGCCGGTGTGGGGTGGGTCCGGTCTGGAGAGGGGTGCCACATCAGTGGGAGATGTCTCCCTCCAGTCCGCCGCAGCAGGAGGCCTGACCCCCACATAGGGGGACGGTGCTGTCCCGGTTCTGCCCCTCCATGTCCATGTCCATGTCAAGAAGGGTCTGCCGGGCTCCCTTGGTGGGCTCACCCGGCAAGGAAGAGGAGGGCCCCCCCTGCGTCCGGACAAAGGAGACGAGCTTCCAGGGGTCGATGCGGTGGCGCCCTGGAGCTGGGCGCGGCCGGGGGGCAAAGGCCAGGGTCCGGGGGCGCTCCACCGGCGACAGGGTGGTGTTGGGGGCGAGGTGCTCTGTGGCCTTGCGGTGGGCTGGGACGAGTGAGGGGGGCTCCGGCAGGCGAGGGAAGGGCGGCGCTTCTTGTGAGCCTGCGGAGGGGAAAGGAGAATCAGCAGGGCGGGCAGGAGAGGGTGCTGGACCTGCATTCTGTGGGGTCCTGCCACCACCACCCCAAAATATACAAAATGTTGGGGAAACATTTGCTGCAGATATTTATCCTTTCCCACCTTAAGTGGCCAACCTTTGACCATACTGCACCTGCCCTGAGGTTTTTAAACGAGGTCGGATGTGTTTGCTGTGATTCCTGCATTCCCTCCCAAGTCTGTAATTCTATGATAACTTCATGCAGGTCTCCCAAAAAAACCAAAACACTAATTTTGCAGAAGGAGGCGAAACAGGCTCTCCCCACCCCCAGCCTAGCCATGCCTGGGGCTCTGGACCATTTTGGGAGCCCCTCCCACCTCAGCTCTTCTCCTGGCCTGCGCCCATTCACTCCCCCAAGAAGACTGACAGGTGCTCAGCACAACCCTTGGCGGTTCTCCTGCTCCAGGGCCCAGGAGAGAAGCCCCCCTCCCCATTCCGATCAAGCCGGCCACCCCAGCACTCACCCCGGCAGTCGGGCCCCGGTGGCCCCTGACGGATGGCCCCGTCCGAGGGCGTCCGGCGGTGCCCGCGGCTGACGGCCCTCGTGGCGCTGACGTGGGTGGGGGTAAGCGACTGGCGGGGGTCCTTCTTGAAGCTCTCCACCGTGACATCCACCAGGGGGTTGTGGCGGGGGGCCCTGGGTGGGGGGCTCTCGGGGGGCCCGCAGGCAGGGGCTTCGTCGCTGTCCGAGGGTATCAGGGACTTGGTGGAGTTGCAGTCGGAGAGCGAGGAGAGGGACAGGAGCGTGGTGGAGCTGGGGGGGCCCGACAGACCGCCCCCGGCCGCCCCATCCCCCGCCAGCTCGGCCAGGTCGCCCCCAAGAGCGATGGAGGCCAAGATGGAGGCACAGCCCAGCAGGACCAGTTCACTGCGGCGGTGGCAGGGGGGCGCCCCCCGCTTGGGACCCTCCAGTGACAGGCTGGTGGCGCCTTCGGCCCCTGGGGGCGGCGAGAGGGGCAGGTAGGGGGAGCAGGGGCTGCTGCTGCCCACTTCCTGCTCTGCAAACTCCTCTGCATAGGGAGAAAGGCAGGTCAGGTCAGGTCAGAGGAGGGGGTAGACACCAAAGCCCCTTCCCCAATTTTGCCCTCCTGCTGCTTCCCACATCCCCACCCGACTGGCCCCCGCAAAGGGCAGCCCCCATCCCCTCTGCTTCTTCCTCAGAGGGAAGGAGGACACACTTACCCATCTCTGTGAGGCTGGCAAAGCCCTCCGCCAGGGGGGCGTGCTTGGGGGACTTGCCCAGGTTGGGGGCGCTGGATGACCACTGCTTGCTCCCCTCTGCCAGGGACTTCAACCTGCGAGTCGGCAGGTGAGATGAGGATGGAGAGGAAGGGTGAACTCCCTGCTCTCTGCCCCACCCTCCAGCCGCTTCAGGTCTGCAGCTGCCTTGTTGGCCCCCACCCCACTTCCAACACCGGAAGCCACCTCCTTCGCAGGGGCTGCGATAGCTGAACCTGTGGGACTCAACAATTCTGCGATTCTTTAGCTGCGATTCCTGCCTTGCGGAGGGTTGGGCTAGATGACCGTGGGGGGTCCCTTCCAAAGCTACCACCCTGCGATTTCCTCCTCCCTCGCAAGGCCCTCTTTCACTCATCCTATGAGGGGGGCTGGAACCCCCTCCCCCTTAACCCTTACCCTCCCACAGCCAACATGCCCCCCCTCGCTTTGCTTACCTGTCCTCCCCTCCCAGCCTCTCCTTATGGAGGGTGGAGCTGGGCCCCCACGTCCTGCCTTTCTTCTTGCTCCCCACTAGTTCCTCCTTCTTCACCAAGCTGCTGCGCCCCCACGTCCCGGTCCCATCCAGGGGGGTCACTGCAACACCAGAGAGGAGGAGGGAGAGAGCAGGAAGGGGGGGAGAGATCAGGCGCGCCTTCCTCTGGTTTCAACTGCATCCGTCCGCGCCCCCCCCCCGTCCCGTCCCAGGTTTGACGTGGCCAATTTTAGAGTGTGGCCCTTCGTACCTCACTATTGCTCTTCCATGAGAAACCCCGCCAGATCTGGCCTGTCTGGGCAGCCTGGAGGACACTGGGGGGAAACTACCCGGTGGCTCTCGAACGCTTGAATTTGGGCTTTTTGCTGGGGCCAAGAGCACAGCGAGTCCTGCGGTTGTTTTGATGGCGCTACATTAGGGTGACGTTTTCCATGATTTTATGGTGTGAGTTGGCCTTCGCAGGGTGGGGTGTGATTCATAAAAATAGGTATCTGCAGCCACAAGGCCACAAAACATCTTAGAAAATAGAAAAATGAAACTGAGCCACCGAATTCCCCTTTTGCCCAGTGGGATCTTGGGTGCTCAGAATATCCAGGAAGGGGGAACAGCAGAAACCTCAGCCTGCAAGCCAAGAGATGCATCCTTTGCAAGACTGGCGGGGGGCGGCGTACATGCCTCGCTAGGCCTCCGAAAAACACCAGCCTCCAACCAACCTTGGGGGGGCGATGGCCACCCAAGAAGCTTAGCCAGGAAAAGAGGGGACTAGAAGGAGATATGATGGCCACCTTCAAATATCTCAAGGGCTGTCCCATGGAAGGTGGGGCAAGCTTGTTTTCTCCTGCTCTTGGGGGTAGGACTCGAACCCATGGCTTTAAGTTACAAGAAAGGAGATTCCAACTAAACACCAGGAAGAACTTTCTGACAGTAAGAGCTGGTAGGTGGCAGATTCTCTTTCCTTGGCAGTTTCTAAGCAGAGGCTGGGGGGGGCACCTGTCATGGATGATCTAGTTGGGATTCCTGCATTGCAGGGGGTTGGACTAGATGGCCCTTGGTGGCCCCTTCCAACTCCACAGTTTTACAGTTCTGTACGGAAACACTTACGGCGGATGGCCCGCAGCCGTGGAATGCTGATGGGGCTTGCGGGGGGACTGGCCCCGTTGGCCCCCAGGCCTTTCCGCCGGTCGAGGGTGGGAGAGGCCTGGACCGTGATCTTGTGCTCAAAGCCTAGATGGGGAGGAAGGAGACAGAGAAGGCGTCAGTCCCTGGCCTGCCCCTCCACCCACCCTCAAGGCTGGATCATGGCCCTCCTGCTTCTCACCAGGTGTCCTTAATTCTACAAACCTGCGATTCTAGGAGACCAAGGGATGGGATGGGCAAGGATTAAGAGAGCTTTGGAGACTCTCCAGACTTGCCTTTTGCCAGCCAGAGCTCTTTTGTGACTGAATTTATGAATCGCCGTTTACAGTAGTCCCAAGGCGATTTTACAAACATGCTATTAAAAACAGCTAAAAATGGCTTCGGCGACTGGATGGAAAAGACAGGTTTAAAAATAATATAAAAGGAACGTCTAAGCCGGCAAACCAAGATCATGGCCACTGGTCTCATCACCTCCTGGCAAATAGAAGGGGAAGAAATGGAGGCAGTGAGAGATTTTACTTTCTTGGGCTCCTTGATCACTGCAGATGGTGACAGCAGTCACGAAATTAAAAGACGCCTGCTTCTCGGGAGAAAAGCAATGACAAACCTAGACAGCATCTTAAAAAGCAGAGACATCACCTTGCCGACAAAGGTCTGTATAGTTAAAGCTATGGTTTTCCCAGTAGTGATGTATGGAAGTGAGAGCTGGACCATAAAGAAGGCTGATCGCCGAAGAATTGATGCTTTTGAATTATGGTGCTGGAGGAGACTCTTGAGAGTCCCATGGACTGCAAGAAGATCAAACCTATCCATTCTTAAGGAAATCAGCCCTGAGTGCTCCCTGGAAGGACAGATCATGAAGCTGAGGCTCCAATACTTTGGCCACCTCATGAGAAGAGAAGAATCCTTGGAAAAGACCTTGATGTTGGGAAAGATTGAGGGCACTAGGAGAAGGGGACGACAGAGGACGAGATGGTTGGACAGTGTTCTCGAAGCTACGAACATGAGTTTGACCAAACTGCGGGAGGCAGTGGAAGACAGGAGTGCCTGGCGTGCTATGGTCCATGGGGTCACGAAGAGTCGGACACGACTAAACGACTAAACAACAACAAAGGCAGAGAATCTTTCACCCAGCTTGTCAAAAGAAAAACGACTTTAATTGTTTCCTGGAAGTGCAGGTAGTACATTTTAAAATGAAATAAATAGACACTTTACCAAAACAAAACAAAACAAAAACCACCACCCACTAACTTAAAACTTTTGGAAAGTGAAAATAGCAATAGACAAAATGCAGATTAGAACTCGATTCAACTTCTTAAAACACCTGCCTGGGCTTGTCTAAACAAAAATGATTTCAGCAGGCGCTGAAATGAGTCCAGCGAAGGAGACTGCCTGATGTCAATCGGCAGGGAGTTCCAAAGTTGTGGTGCTGCAAGCAACCCTTTTGGACTGGCCTTCCTCCCCTCCACCCTCCAGGCTTTTTGGCCTGCCAAGCCAGCGCTCTGCTGCCGGCCCGTACCTGAAGGGAGGCTGATGTGGTTCCCGTCTCGCAGCTTGAGGCGGGCGCATCGAAAGTGGCCCTTCCTCTTCTTGACGCGGGGCTTCTCCTGGCCCATCTGCATCATGATGAGGTTCAGCTCCCGCTCCACGATGTCGATCTCCCGCTCGGCCAGCTCCTGCTCTCGCCTGCGCAGCTCGGCCTCCTGAGTCTTCTGCTCCTCAGCCGCCCGAAGGAGCTCCTCCTCCCGGCTACGCAGCTCCTGGGGCAAAGGAGACAGCAGGCGATGGGATCCCAGCGCCACTCGACTGACTGACTGGCCACCCACCTGCCACGGCTCAGCCTCAGGACCTGCTCACGAGTGCAAGGCAGGCTGAGCCCTGAGGCGTCCCTCTGAGCATGTGCAAAGTAAGCACGCGTCTGCCAGTGTTGACTGGCAGCCTAAGAACGTGAGCAGAGCAGGTTGGGTCAGCTGCCAAAGGGTCCAGCCTCCTGTTCTCACAATGGTCAAATGCCCCAAAGAACCCAAGAATCTCTAGACAGACTGCCTCAGTACCTGGAGGCTCCATAAGAACAGCCTGACTGCTGGATCAGGCCAATGGCCCAACAACAACAACAAAAATTTATTTATACCCCGCCCAGCTGGCTGGGTTTCCCCAGCCACTCTGGGCGGCTTCCAGCAAAATATAAAAATACAATAATTCATCAAATATTAAAAGCTTCCCTAAACAGGGCTGCCCTCGGGTGCCTGAAGTCAGATAGTTGTTTATTTCTTTGACATCTGGTGGGAGGGCATTCCACAGGGTGGGCGCCACTACCAAGAAGGCCCTCTGCCTGGTTCCCTGTAACTTCGCTTCTTGCAGGGAGGAAACCGCCAGAAGGCCTTCGGAGCTGGACCTCAGTGTCTGGGCTGAACGATGGGGTGGAGATGCTCCTTCAGGTATACTGGGCCTTTGAGGCCGTTTAGGGCTTTAAAGGCCAGCACCAACATTTTTAATTGTGCCCAGAAACATACTGGGAGCCAATGTAGGTCTTTCAGGACCAGTGTTATGTGGTCTCGGCAGCCACTCCCAGTTACCAGTCTAGCTGCCGCATTCTGGATTAGTTGTAGTTTCCGAGTCACCTTCAAAGTAGCCCCACATAGAATGCATTGCAGTAGTCCAAGCGGGAGATAACCACGGCATGCACCACTCGGGCAAGACAGTCCACGGGTAGGTAGGGTCTCAGCCGGCGTACCAGATGGCACTGGTAGACAGCTGCCCTGGACACAGAATTGACCTGCACCTCTGTGGACAGCTGTGAGTCCAAAATGACTCCCAGGCTGCACCCATGGTCCTTCAGAGCCACAGTTACCCCATTCAGGACCAGGGAGTCCTCCACACCCACCCGCCTCCTGTCCCCCCCCAAAAAATCTAGTCCAGCCTCCTGTTTTCACAGTGGCCAAATGCCTCTAAAAAGCTAGGAATTAGGATAGACTGCCTCTGGATCTGGAGGTTCCATGGAAAACAAGAAGAGGCTGTTGGATCAGGCTAGCATCCTGTTCTCACATTGGCCAGCCAGCTGCCCCAAAGCAAAACCCACAAGCAGGATCTAAGCACAACAGTCCTCTCCCTTCTTCCAGTTTCCAGCAAGTGGCATTCGGAAGCATGAATCTGTCCTCTTCTAAGCCCATCTAGGTTGGTGGCCATCACTGCTGCCAGTGGGAGTTCCATAGTTTAAACTAAGCAACCAGATCTCCCGCCAAGGCCCAGAAATAAAAAGGAGGGGAGATACTTAGCAGGACTGTGCTTTTCTTGGCCAGGGGGCAAGGCTGCTGTCTCGCACTCTCGACCCCCATTTATCAATTCATATGCACAGATGCAAATTTCATCCAACACACCACAGCTCTTGCTCTCAGTGCAAACTCTAAGGGCTTGTCCCCACTTAGCTGCTGTCCTGCTCTTCCCAGGCATTTTATAGCTCCATGTCTGAGCAGCCTTTCCTTCGCTCTTTAAAACAGAAGCACACCAAACAGCAACTGGGGTTTCCTGCCTACTGACGTTCATAGCTGCCAAGTTATCCCTTTATTTCAGGGATTTTCCATTATGCTGAATAGGCTTCCTCGCGAGAAAAGGGAAAACTTGGCAGCTATGCTGACGTTGGCTCCGATTCAGCAGTAAAGAGCGGGGCTGGATCTACACCGATCTGTTTAACGTTATAAGAACGGTATTAGATTTGTCATTCCAAGGAGTCACAGGGCATACTTGAAAAGGAAAGCGTTTTTTACCTTGGTTCCTTTCATCAAAATTCCGCCTTCCTACTGCCGGTTGCTCTGCAGCGCCACATTTTAATAATGCCTTAAAGTAGGATGACAGGTGTTCATCTACGGTACGTTATCAAAACCCTTCCTCAGCGTTAAAAACCACAAGTGTAGATCTGCCCTGGATTTCCACAGAGAAAGCTCTGGGGCAGAAAAGGAGTAAATAAAAGGAACTCGGACCCGGAGCTTTAAAGCAGAGAGGAAAGGCAAGTGGGGCTCAGCCCCGAGAGATGCAGAGCCCCGAGACGCCGACTCACTTTCTCCTTGGCGCGCAGGTCGTAGAACATGTCGGCAATCTCCACCTTCCAGTCCTGTTGCAGGGAGTGGAAGGACTCGAGGGGCATCTGGAACATGGCAGACTGCTCGATGGCCACCAGCTGCTGTAGGATGGAGCCAAAGTCCGGCCGGGCATGGGGGTCTGGGCTCCAGCACTCTGTGGGGTGGGGAGAGAAGGCCGGAGGAGAGATTGCCCCAAACAAACCCAGCATTAAGCAGAGCCTGGCGGATCCAGCCAGGGGCGCAACCAGCCCAGCTTCCTGTTCCCGCAGAGGCCAAATGTCCCCAGGAATCTGGATAGACTGCCTCCGAGAATGGAGGTTCCACAAGAACAGAAGAGGAGCCTGCAGCATCCGGATGATGGCTCGCTCAGCATCCTGTTCTCACAGTGACCGGGCAGATACCTCTTGTGGGAAACCAGCAAGCAAGGTCCGAGCGCAAGAGCAACACTCTCCCTTCCTGTGGTTTCCAGCAACTGGGATTCAGAAGCACTTCCTGCCTCTGAAGGTGGAGACAGGGCATAGTCTTCTCCTCCATTAATCTGTTCTATTGGGGTTTTAATATTTTGTTGGGAGCCACCCAGAGTGGCTGGGGCAACCCAGTCAGATGGGTGGCGTATACTGTAGTAGTAGTAGTAGTAGTAGTAGTAGTAATAATAATAATAATAACCATCATAGTCTGTTAAAGCCATCTGAGCTGGTGGCCCTCACTGCCTCCTTGGGTCTTCCATCATTCATTTTCACCCCAAATTTTATGCCAACTAAGTTGCCACAGTGCAGGGCAAGCCATGGCAGGGCCAGGCTCAGCACTGAGACCTGGGCAGCATGCCCTGAAATCAGGAAGAGAGTGCTTCTGAGCATGTGCAGCTTGCTTCTCCCTTTGGACCGGGTTCTCCCAGGTGGCCTCCCCAGAGCACCTCTCCCCCGAGCCTGGGGGGAGACTGAGGAAGCTCTTGGCTGGGCCCCCAGAGCGAGGGAGAGCCCCCCAGGGGACACAAGTGGAATGGGGCTGGGGGTGTCATCTTGTCCTTTGCCCACCGCCAGCAAAATGTCTCAGGTTAGTTCAGATATTTGGGGAATCTTTGGGGCGAGGGGCTGGCAGAGGAAGCAAGGGGAGAAGAGTGTCATACAAGGGGGTGGGCATTTTTATTTGATAATAAAACAAGGGGTCTTGAGCCAGTTTTGACCTCTTTCCGAGCCTTGGGTTGCAACTGGTGGGGGGCATAAGGCTGAAGTCGCCCCTCCGCTCTTCCCCAGCCCTATAGCTGTGGGAGAGACCACACACCTCTGCCAGAAGACCCCTGCCACCCTGACGTGCCCCCCGCACCCTCGAAGCACTGAGCAAGGATGGAGAGGGCGCCCTCGGAGCCCCAGCAGCAGCAGCAGCCCCCACTCACCATCCAGCAGGCGGGCAAAGGGCTCGGGGCAGGTGGAGGGGATGGGCAGGGTCAGCTTGTTCATGGCCACCCCGTAGGCCACCGCCAGGGCGTCGATCTCCCGGTACGGGACCTCGCCAGTCAGCAGTTCCCACAGCAGCACCCCAAAGCTGGGAAGGGGAGACGGGAAGAGAGAGGCAAGGAGTGAGTCCGTGGGAGGCCCCAAACCCACAAGCAGCCACAGAGGGAAGGCGCGCCATACCCCTGCCCCAGAACTGTTACAAAAACAAGCATGGCATCTGCGATTCCGGGGGTTGGACTACATGGCCCTTGGGTATCCCTTCCAACTCCACGATTCTGTGGTTCTGGGTCAAAAAGGGCCCACCCTCACAAGCGGCTGATCTCTCTGTCTGCACCCTCTAAGCCCCTGAGTGGTGGTGGGTGGGGGTTCTGTTTTTCCCAGGGGGTGCTCCTGTGCCCTTCATCAGCTGTGCAGCAGGCTGAAGTTCAGCAGGTGAAGCTTCCTGTGTGACAAGGAGAGCCGGTCCATTTCCATTTCTGTTTGGCTCTCGGTGTCTGGAGAGAAGAAAGATGGCTGCTCTCTGGGCAACGGAGCTAGCTCCTCCTTCCTTCTTTCTTTCCTTCCTTCTTTCCTCCCTGCCCCCTCCACTGCGGCCCTCAATTACCTCCACACGTCGCTGCTCTTGGAGAAGAGGGAGAGCTTGATGACTTCGGGGGCCATCCAGGCGTAAGTGCCGGCGGCGCTCATCTTGGTGGTCTTGTGCCACTCACGTGCCAGGCCAAAGTCTGTGATCTTGAGGGTCCGGCCGCCCAAGTCATCGTTCTCGATGTGCTCCAGGATTAGGACTGAGGAAGGAACCGGGAAGAAGGAAATGGGCAGGTGTCATCGAGTAGAGGCCGATGGCGGAAGGGGAGAGGTGAGCGCCACCCCCACCGCTTGCCGGCTCCATCGGTTGGTTTGGCAGGTATTGTTTTGAGCATGCGGGGGGCTTTGTGGCTCCATTTGCATGGTTGTTGGCATTTGGGGAGAGGGAGGAAGTTCTCTCCCCTCCTTCCTGAGCAGGCCTGCTACCAACACCGCCCAGGAGGATGGTGGCCAAGGATGGAGGTGTCCTCACTGCAGCTGCCCACCTTTGAACAAGCCCCTTCCGCTGCTCTCCTTGGCCAATATCTGGCCAGGGAGCCAGTGGATCAGTTGTGGGGGGGGGGGGGACGGGGTGGTAGGAGGTCCCGCTCCAAGGTGGCACCTACAGGAGAAAGGTCTGCCATCACACCCTCCCTATGCACCTCCAGTTCTGCTGGGACTGGGGACTCACAGAGGGTGGGATGGCAATTGGCAGAGCCTCTTCCAGCCACCTCAAGACCAGGACCCACATCCTGCCAAGGGACATGACAGTATTCGGGGTCGGCATTGCAAGGTTCACCCTCAGCTTTTGTGCTCTTCCCCTGCCAGATCTCTGGTATTAGGGTTCAGCTCTGCTCAGGCCTGGAAGTTAGGGGTCTCCTTGGAAGAGGAGGACAGGCCTCCGCACCACCAGTGACCCAGAGGAACCGTCCAGCCCAGACACCCCCAAACCCAGTCGCCAAACCAGCTATCCTTCTCGAGCCCCTTCTCGTTACCCCCAGGGCCCCAGAGGAGATGGTGACTTTAGCTGCGCTTCCTGCATTGCAGGGGGTTGGATTAGATGACCCTCGGGACCCTTCCCCAAATCTACACAGACTCAGGGAGCAGCTTCTCCTGCTCCGGAGAGGAGGACCTGAACCAGTGGATTCAAGATACAGAAAAGGAGATTCCAATTGAACATTAGGGAGAGCTACGAACTACCTCGAAAGTGGTGGGCTCTCCTTCCTTGGAGGGTTTATTTTTAGCAGAGCTTGGATGGGATTCCATAGCTGTGATTCCTCCATTGCAGGGGGCTAAACTAGGTGATCCTGAGACCCTCTCAGCTCTACCAGCCCATGACTCTATCATTCAGGGTCACTGGTAAGCAGGTGAGGCTACACAAGAGGAGGAGGGAAGCCCGTTGCCAGGATCAGGGCCTGGCTGAGCATGCAGGACTAGGCAGGGCCTCCCCCTGTGAGCCCCTTTGCCGCTGAAGCAACATCTCCCAGTGACAGCGAAGGAGCCGCCCGCTTACCGTTGATGGACTTGAGGTCCCGGTGGATGATGGGGACGACGGCCTCGTTGTGCAGGTAGTTCATACCCCTGGCGATCTGGACGGCCCAGTTGACCAGCACGTGGGGGGGCACCTTCCTGCCCACCAGGGCACGGTTGAGAGCCCCTCCCCGGGCATACTCCATCACCAGGCACAGATTGGGGGGGCTGAGGCAGACAGCCCTCAGGGCGATGATGTTGGGGTGCCTTAGCATGGCGAAGAGGCGGGCCTCCTGGCGCACGTTCTCCGCCGTCACTGCCAGGTCCTCCTCGGGGTCCTGGCGGATGGCTTTCACAGCCACCTCCTCCCCCCGCCACAGCCCCTTGTAGACCTTCCCGAAGCCCCCCACGCCCACAATCTCCTCCAGCTCCAGCTCCTCGAAGGAGATCTCCAGCGGAGGCGGGCAGACCAGCGAGTCCTGCAGGCGGCCGTACTTGGTGTCACTGGCCACGTAGTTGCTGGGGAAGACCCCCACCTTCTCCTGGACTTTCCCGGCCCACCAGCCCTCGTCCCCAGAGACGGTGGAGTCCTTGGAGAGGACCTCCACCAAGTCCCCCCTGCGCAAGGTCAGCTCCTCCTCCGCCGAGGCCTCGTAGTCAAAGATGGCGGTCCAGAAGGGGCAGGGGGCAGGCGGGCAGGCGGCCCAGAGGTCCCCGCTGCCCGCCCCCTCCTTGCAGGCCTGCTCCATCAGGCTGGTGTCCAACGTGGGGGCCCTGCTCCCCTGGTCACGGCCTTGCATGTCTCAGGGGCCAGCTGCAGCTGAGGTCCGCTTGCCAAATCCTCCACCGTCCAGAGCTCTGGGCTCTGGGGGGTCCATCCTCACCACCATCACCCGTAGTCCTGGCTGCTGGCCCACCACCACCAGCGCTCTTCCCAGGAAGCCTCCGCAACTCTCAAGGAGCCAAATGTGGGCCGAGGGAGGGGAGAAGCGCTGCAGGGGGAAGAAAGGGTTCTTCTTTAGCATGCCGGAGAGGGAAGCCTGTGTCTTTAAGGCAAAACAATCATGCCAGGCTGGGTGCCCCCCTTCTCAGCGGCTCAGCTGAAGAGCCTCCTCCTCCTCCTCGAGTGACAGCCACCGTCCCCTGGCAGAGAAGAAAGAGGCTATTATCCTCCCCCCACCCTCCGAAACACCACCCTGTGATGACAGAGAGATGGAGGAAGAAATCGGGGCCATTTGCCCGCAAGGGCCCCATGCCATGCTCAGAGGGCTGGAGCGCATCCTGAGCTGGAATCCTCACCTGGAGGAGGTGGCAGACGCGCGCCTCCCCCACAGCCCCCCTTTGCTGCCGCAGGTGTGCCCGCTCGGCCCGCCCACTCCTTCCCAACCCACAAAGACCAGGGCAACCAGCTGGCACGCCAGAGATGAGCTTTGCGAAACCTTATGTAAGCTGCCTGCGGGGCGGGTGTGGTGGTTTGGGGCTGGGGGTCTGCGTTGTCTTGCTCCAGCCCCCCTGCAGGGTCGGCCGGCAAGGGGGGGGGGTCAGGATCGGGCTCGCGCCGCCTCCCCGCTCGCTCTGCCCTTGACCGCGGTTAGGTGGGTGCGTGCGTGGGGGACGGACTCACCTGGATGGCTCTCCTGCGCCTGGCGCCCCCCGGCGGCCGGGCGGCTTCCTGGGCGCCCCTGCTCCATGCACCTGCCCGGGCGGCGGGCGGGGATGCAGCCGGCAGCCCTGCGGATCCCTCCGGGCGACGCTCAGCGCAGGGGCCGGCAGCCCCCTCCCCGCCTCGGCGGCGCCCCCATCGCCCGCGCGCCGCTGCAGATGGCCTGGCGGAGAAATGGGGGGGGGGTCCCTGCTTGGCTGCGCGCCCCGCCCCCGGCACAACCTTGCGATTACCTCGCCCCCTGCAGGCGCATCCTGCACAACGGAGCGGAGGGTGCGGGGTTCCCTGCCGATCTCTCTCGAGCAGCACCCCCTTGTCAACGCTGCTGCCCCTCCCCCTCCTCTTCTTGTCCCCCCCCCCTTTCCCGTGGACCGGGCTCTCTGGCTTATTCTAATGGTGTCCCTCCATCCCCTGGGCAGCCGCCGGAGCTGTCAGCTGGTGCCAGGCTGGTTTCCCCCCCCCCCGGGCCCGGTGCATCATGGGACTCGTAGTCCTCCTCGTCGTCGTCGTCCCCCTGGAAACGCCGCTGCAGCCGATTCGGCCGGCTGCAGGAGAGGGTGCCGCCGAGCACGTGCAGAGCGCGGCGCTCCTTTCCCCGCTCCGGCCAAGGCATTGGTTCGCGTGGGCCGCTTGGGTGGGTCCTGATGGACCAGGGAATGGCGGAGGCTGGCGGTGCCGAGGAGAAGCTCCGCCCGCCTTGGGAACTGGGCTTGGAGCCTTTGCTGGGGGGTGCAAGGTAAGGCTGCAATTTTAGAGGACGCCTCCCTCGCGCTTTCAGCTTCCACCACGTTGATTGACGCTATCTGTTTCGAATGTTTGTCTACCTATTGCATGATTTGTATCCCGCCTTATTCTCCAAGGAGATCAAGGGGGCTGGTGCTGTTCCCTCCACCCCACTCCTCATTTAAACATCACAACCCTGTAAGGTAGACTAGGCTGAGAGGCAGGGACTGGGTCACCCCAGTGAACTTCAGGGAGGAGTGGGGATTCGAACCAACCCACATCTCTCCCAGGTCCTAGTCCTGCACTCTAACCCAGGGGTAGGCAACCTAAGGCCCTGGGGCCGGATCTGGCCCAATCGCCTTCTCAATCCGGCCCGCGGACGGTCCGGGAATCAGTGTGTTTTCACATTAGTAGAATGTGTGCTTTTATTTAAAATGCATCTCTGGGGTTTTTGTGGGGCATAGGAATTCGTTCATTTTTTTCCTTCAAAATATAGTCTGGTCCACCACATGGACCGGCCAAACGGCAGAAAAAGGTTGCTGACCCCTGCCACCACACCACACTGGCTCTCAGATATGTGGATATTGGTCTTCCCTTCAAGTATCCAAAGCAGTTTACAATGCAAAATGTATCATAAAATAGTTTTTTATATTGAAAAAAAAATCCCGTAAAAGATTTAAGCAGCAGCAAGAAATTGAAGGGGCCTGGCGAAAAGGAGCAGCCTCCCTGCCTGTCCACCTGCAAGACATTTTGCCCCACTGCCTCCTATTGGGGACATCAGCAGAAAACTTTTGGGGTGAACAAACTTGCTTGCAGGGTCTTGTTTCTCCCCGGTGTAATAGTTGCCAGCGACCCCTGGCCTGAGCTCCTTAAACCTCCACAGGTACACTGGGAGCCCATCACCACCATCAAAGCTGCAGTGAGGATCACCTAAAAGGCCTTGGAAGCCACAGCCAAGTGAAAGGCAAGATATAAATCTGCCATATATTTGGCGAAACTGTTAGTCCATTTGTCCGTTCTCCGTGCGTCTGGGCACCTCTTGAGATACCGTAACCAGTTTTTGCATGGTGGTTCCTGAGATCCAAGAGCAGACATTCATCTGTATTGGCATACGGATGGATGCCACCCTAAATCAAGATGGCAGACTGAAAACTTGCAAAACTGTGTCAGATTTTTTTGAATCCCGGAGCAACACAGCGCATGGCTCTGCTCAGGTAAACAACAAACTCTCAGAGTTTTCTCTGTTGGTGGATGAGTGTGAGTACATTCAGTTTGGGATTAAGCCCCATTGGGATCCAGGTCTTCACGTCGGATCTGGTCATGTGCTGGGTATGGAGAGTTTGTCCAGGGGAGCTTCTGTTCAGCTTCCATCAGAACAATTTATCCAGAGGCAGCCTGTAGATTAAACAGCTTTTTATTCAAAGTCTACGGTAGCTCTGGTGGCAAAGGCTGGCTGGATCTGGTTTTAGTAGGTAACCTATCCCTGTCCGTAATGGCAAGGCTCATTTTCCTAATGTCTCCCCTTTCAAACAAATGACTTCCAGCCACGGCATGCAGTCAAGAAAAACTAGGACTAGGTTACAGCACAAAGCAGAGGAGTCAAGAATTGGTAGTTCTCCGGGAACACTGCTCATCAGCCCATGGATCCTGCAGAGTGGGCTCCTCTTTTCTGGTGAGTTTTTCAGATCCTGTGAGAAGCCTGCTGGATCAGGCCAATGGCCCGTTGAGTCCAGCCTCCTATTCTCACAATGGCCAAGCAGATGCCCCAAAGGGAAACCCACAACAAGTAGGACCTGAGCACAAGAGCATCTCTCCCCTCCTGTGGCTTTTAGCAACTGGTGTTCAGAAGCATTTCTACATCCAGCTGTGGAGGCAGAGCAGAGCCATCCTGGCTAAGGGCCATAGATAGACTTCTCTTCCATGAATGGGTCAAATCCTCTTCCAAAACCACCTGGGTTGGCAGCCATCCCTGCCTCCTACAGAAGCACATCTTCTTCAGGAATACAGTGGTACCTCGGATGTCAAACAGAATCCATTCTGGAAGTCTGTCCGACTTCCAAAACATTCGGAAAGCAAGGCGCGACTTCCAGCCGGAAGCTGTGGAAGCCCCGTCAGACGTTCGGCTTCTGGCATGTGCCATTTGTGAACAAAAGAACCTGAGATCATACCATTTAGTCCAGCATCCTGTTCTCACAGTAGCCTGCCAGATGCTTCGGTGGGAAGCCCAGGAGCAGAACTCAAGCACAGCAGCATTCTCCCTGAGTTGTACTCCCCAGCAACGTATTCAGAGGCCTGGCACCTCTGGGTGCAGGCACATGTTGCCATTAGGGTTTAGCAGTTGCAATAGTTGTGACACTGTGATAGGATAGATGCTGCTTATTTTGCATCTGAATCAATTCCCTCCAAGCCATCTCTATGAAGCCTGGAAGTCAAGTTCTCTGTTTCCTGAGGAAGGATGGTTTTGCCAGAGACTTTCCATTCACCAAAGGAAATGCTCTGAACTTCAGTCTGGCATGATAGGGATTTGTCCCTGGATCCAAGGTTTTCTCTATCAGCCTTTGGAGCCATCCCGGCCCCATTTTCTAACACTGCCTTTGATTTCAGTTGGATGTGGCATGGCCCTGGTTTTATTCCCCCCCCCCCGATTTTGTGTCTTGCAAATTGAGGGTCACTATGTCGTGCCTTGGAAGGATAAGAGTTTGAGCACACGACAGTGCTTTGTAACGGCAGCCCCTCTCCTGCTTCTCATATGATCCCAGCTGGAGTCCTGTGCCCAGTTCTGGGCACCCCAATTTAAGAAGGGTGTTAGCAAGCTGGGACATTTGCAGAGGAGAGTGACCAAGATGTTTGAAGGTCTGGGAACCAAGCCTCACGAGGAATAGATGAGGGAGTTGCGCATGTTTAGCCTGGAGAAGAGGAAACTGGAGAGTCACCTTCAAATATGGCAGGGACTGTCCCATGGAAGAGGGAAGAAGCTTGTTTCCTGCTGCTCTGTGGGGGATGGGACCTGAATCAATGGATTCAAGTTACAGTGGAACCTCGACTTACGTACGGTTCGACTTACGTATGATTCCAGTTACGACCTTCAGTAGGTGCTTCGACTTATGAACTTTCCTCTGTTGTTGTTGTTGTTGTTGAGTCGTTTAGTTGTGTTTGACTCTTTGTGACCCCATGGACCAGAGCACGCCAGGCACTCCTGTCTTCCACTGCCTCTCGCAGTTTGGTCAGACTCATGTTCGTAGCTTCGAGAACACTGTCCAACCATCTCGTCCTCTGTCGTCCCCTTCTCCTAGTGCCCTCCATCTTTCCCAACATCAAGGTCTTTTCCAAGGATTCTTCTCTTCTCATGAGGTGGCCAAAGTATTGGAGCCTCAGCTTCAGGATCTGTCCTTCCAGTGAGCACTCAGGGCTGATTTCCACAAGAATGGATAGGTTTGATCTTCTTGCAGTCCATGGGACTCTCAAGAGTCTCCTCCAGCACCATAATTCAAAAGCATCAATTCTTCGGCGATCAGCCTTCTTTATGGTCCAGCTCTCACTTCCATACATCACTACTGGGAAAACCATAGCTTTAACTGTACGGACCTTTGAACTTTCCACTAGATACTGTTATAAGAGATACTGTTATAAGATACTGTTAAAAGGGGTCCTTCTCCGGGAGGGAGCCCAGACCTCCAGCAGAGCACAATTGAAAGCCCTTACCGGCTAGTAAAATGACAGAGACCAGACCAGAATTCTAGTGAAAAGCAAAGCGGCTAGTTAAGCCTGATCTTTATTAAAAGCTGTTGCAACAGGGTGTCCCCCACACACACACGCAGGAAGGGGGGAGAGACCCAGAACAAAGGTGTGCAAGCTCTTATATAGACATTTTAAATTGCCCGCCCTGGAGTCCAGGACCACCCCCAGAAACATCACTGATACATCACAGAACAGGCGGTCTACAACAGAAATCTGAGTGCGTTGTTTTTATCTTGCCTGGCAGGTTACCTGTTAATGGTCATTTGACTGGATTACCTGGGGAGCCTGGCCAGTCTTTTGTAATGATAAATACTTAGTTCCTGAGCCAGGTCACAGGCTCACACCCTATTCATAAGACAGGTCAGTTTGTTCAGGACTTTTTTTTCTGTGAAGTTTCAGACGTGTAGTTTTTATATACAGGTATGAACATTTATCTTATATATACATATGTGTGATCTTAAAATTTTTATAACAATACGAACATTACCAAGCTTAAAACCATGGAGCCACCTGGGATGAACAAAGACATTGGATTCTTATCTCATTATGCATGATCAAGCTTTCTTTAGCACCTCAGCCCTTGCTTTTCCCCCTCAGGACCAATTGTAGTCATCAGCAGTAGTTAACAGCCATCTACAGGTTTACCACTCCCATCAGCCCATCACCCATTCCCACCCACCCCCACCCTCTGTATATACATAAGGGACTGACTTCTGTTTCAAGTGTATCTGAAGAAGTGTGCATGCACACGAAAGCTCATACCAAAATAAAAACTTAGTTGGTCTTTAAGGTGCTACTGAAGGAATTTTTTTATTTTAATACGAACAGAGACCTTGCCAGTGGTGTGTGTGACAGTGCTGGGGCCTCCGCCATTGGGGAGAGGTCTCCAGTTTGCTGGAACTCACCCGGCCAGCTGCGGAGGCCTCTGCTGCTGGGGAGAGGGGCCCCATCCCACCTCCGAAGCTGTGGAAGAGGTGCCGCCTGCAAGAGGCATAGCAGGGTGCACTGCAGCCCCAAACCTCGCCGAGGAACTAACCTGAGGAAGTCCAGAGAAGAACCTGGCCTGGCAAGGAAAAAAAAAGTGACCCTGGCTGAAGTGAATCAGCTCTTTAGTGACCCTTGCCCCCCCCCAGCTTGTAGCCAGGTAAGCCCACCCACCCTCAGTGCGCGTAAGGGGGAAAAAATGTTAAATTTTTTCATCCATAATACTGTCTTATTTATTTTATAGTACAGTGCATTGATTATTGCCTTCATATGGTCTCGTTAGACAGTAAAATCCGTGTTAAATTGCTGTTTTATGGGTGTTTTTCATCGTCTAGAACGGATCAATTCACTTTCCCATTACTTTCTATGGAAAAGTGCGCCTCTCCTTATGTTCGTTCCTAGTTATGACTGGACCTCCGGAACGGATTATGGTTGTAAGTAGAGGTTCCGCTGTACAAGAAAGGAGATTCTGTCTAAACATCAGGAAGAAATTTCTGGTGATAAGAGCTGTTTGACCGTGGAACGGACTCCCTCAGAAGGTGCCAGACTCTCCTTCACTGGATGTTTTTAAGTAGAGGCTGGATGGCCATTCACTTGCCAGGGAGTCTTTAGCTTTGACTCCAGGATTGCAGGGGCTGGACTAGATGAGCTTCGGCATACCTTCCAACACTACAATTCTGTGATTCTATGGCTGTTGCTGGCCAGGCATACAAAGAAAGACTGGTGGAGCCATATCCTCCCGGTGGATGCAGCAGGTGTGGGGGGGCCTCAGTGCCAGAGTACAGACCCCCTTCCTTCTGCTCCCAAAGCTATCTCACCTACAATATTAGCGGGGTGCTCTCTGTGCATGCTCTGATGCATACTTTGATTGCAATGTATGTTCTAGGTCTGAGCCCTGGTGTGGAGGGCTCAAAGGGTAGCACTCCACCCTATGCCTGTGGGTCACCCATGGCTCTTGCCTCCCACTGGCTGCTACTAATTGCAAGATGGATTGATTGGTTGATTATTTAATTTCTGCACTGCTTAATATATCGAAAATATCTCTAAGCTGTGCACAAAAAACAAGCAACAGCCAAACAACATATCGCAAAGCACACAGCCACATATAAAAATGTTACATTTAATGCAGGTGTAAATCAGTATCCATTTTCCTTCTGGCACACCCCTCAGCCTCACCCAGGGTCCACACAGATGCTAGAACAGGGGTAGGCAACCTAAGGCCCGTGGGCCGGATGCGGCGCAATCGCCTTCTCAATCCAGCCTGCAGACGGTCCGGGAATCAGCGTGTTTTTACATGAGTAGAATGTGTCCTTTTATTTAAAATGCATCTCTGGGTTGTTTGTGGGGCCTGCCTGGTGTTTTGACATGAGTAGAATGTGCACATGCTAGCAAGGTTATGCTTAAAATTCTACAAGGCAGGCTTAGGCAGTATGTGGACCGAGAACTCCCAGAAGTGCAAGCTGGATTTCGAAGGGGCAGAGGAACCAGAGACCAAATAGCAAACATGCGCTGGATTATGGAGAAAGCTAGAGATGTCTACTTCTGCTTCACTGACTATGCAAAAGCCTTTGACTGTGTCGACCACAGCAAACTATGGCAAGTTCTTAAAGAAATGGGAGTGCCTGATCACCTCATCTGTCTCCTGAGAAATCTCTATGTGGGACAAGAAGCTACAGTTAGAACTGGATATGGAACAACTGACTGGTTCAAAATTGGGAAAGGAGTACGACAAGGCTGTATATTTAACTGTATATGTATCCCTGCTTATTTAACTTATATGCAGAATTCATCATGCGAAAGGCCGGACTAGATGAATCCCAAACCGGAATTAAGATTGCCGGAAGAAATATCAACAACCTCAGATATGCAGATGACACAACCTTGATGGCAGAAAGCGAGGAGGAATTAAAGAACCTTTTAATGAGGGTGAAAAAGGAAAGCGCAAAATATGGTCTGGAGCCGGACATGACTAAACGACTAAACAACAACAACAGAATGTGTGGTTTTATTAAAATGCATCTCTGGGTTATCTGTGGGGCATAAGAATTTGTTCATTTCCCCCCAAAATATAGTCCAGCCCACCACATGGTCTGAGGGGCACGGCTGAAAAAGGTTGCTGACCCCTGTGCTAGAGCATCTGGCCTGGGAGGGGGCGTGGGGGGCAGGGAGGGTCTATGCTGAGAGCAGGGCACCCCCAGGGCCTGCAAGCCAGGCTCATCTGGCAAAGCCCCGGCCAGGTACAAAGGGAATGGACTTAGGCAAGGCCTTGACACAGAAATGGCCCTGGATTACACTCACTCACTCTCTCTCTCTCTCTCTCTCTCTCTCTCTCTCTCTCTCTCTTTCTCTCTGCAGACAGCAGGGATTAGGAAGCACGTGGTGGCGGCAGGGGGCTTTTCAGCCACGGGGACGGGGTGCTGGTGTCTGGGAGGCGCTAGTGGCTCAAGGCTGTCACACCCAATGCCAGTCATGACACTGACATGACAGCAAGCCCAAGGGCAAGGAGATGCTTGTATTCTGCTGTGGTTGTGCTGTTGTTAGTGGCTACTTTTATGATAAGGGCATCATAAATAAAATGCACTACATAAGTACATAAACCACAGGTCTGAAACGGTACATGGAGCAGGGTGGTCTAACACATGTGGCCCTCAAAGCCTTTTGGGTGGCCCTCAGCAAGTTGGTGCCCCTCCCCAGCCCTTGCGCTGCCTTCCCAAAGCTGGGTAAGTCAGGCTCTGGAAAGGCAGGGTGAGGGGCTGGGGGTGTGTGTCCAATTTTGGCCTTGCTCCACCCACCCCTCCAGCCCACCCTCAGAAGGCAGTGTGTGACCATTTGGTGGGGCAGTTCTGTAGCCATGCATCAATTGGACACAAGTGAAATGGCCGCTGCCTGTGCTCTGGTGGCCCACTGGGTATGAAAAGTTGGGCCGCCCTGACCGAGAACAATACAGCAGCCATGTTTAACCCCTAGCCAACCTAGAGACTCCTTGAGCCACATAGCTGGAAATTATTGCTGAATCTCCCCCACCCCATGAACCTGTTTGACAAGTATCTGTTAAAATGGGCGAGCGTGAATGGAAGCGGGTCCCAGTCAATAGACTCCTGTGTCAAGGTTCTTGCCATTTCAAAAGGATGCCTCAGACTGGGTAGGAAAGGCCATCGGGAGGTATTGTCAGGTATCTTGATTGACAGGTGACAAGTCATGTCCCAAATCTCCTTTGTAAGATTTCCTATTTTGTCAGTCTCTGTTACAATTTTGGGGTGGCACTTGGCAAAGGACAGGCACCCCCAAACTGCAGCCCTTCAGATGTTTTGGCCTACAACTCCCATGATCCCTAGAGGAGCAGTGGTCGGGGAAGATGGAAATTGTAGTCCAAAACATCTGGAGGGCTGAAGTTTGGGGGTGCCTGGCAAAGGAGCTGGGCAATTTCTAAAGTCTTTAAAATGTGTCCCCCCAATCCTGCCCTGGGCCCTTCACCTGCCCTGGGGTGGGGTGGGGGGGTGGGAGACTCTGCTTGCCTTGTTTTCTCTGTCGCCTCTTTTTGTTACCTCTGACCTGCGATGAGGAACACAAGGGGTCTCTTTTTCCCTGATGGGGGTGGGTGAACTCGGAAAGCCAGCCCCCTATTTTCCCATAACCCTGCCAGGCCTGCCCTGTTCCTAAAGCAGACTGAGGCACCCGGAGCACCTCCCACCCACCGCCAGAGAAGCCAGGAGGGCAGCAGCAACAGCTTCAGGGTTCTGTAAGGAGCTTGCAAGAGCCTTGTGAAATCCTGTGGAGGCCCCTGGACCTGGAGGAATAACTGGGCGGCTGGGTTGGGCCACTAGCCCACCATGTCCAACCTCTTCTTCTCACAGAGGACAACCACATGCCCCAAAGAGAAACCCCCAAACAGGACCCAAGTCCAAACGTATTCTCCGATTGTTCCCCATTATCTGGTATTCAGAGGCAGGCTGTTCCTGGGCATGTAGGTTCTGCTGTCACGATAGGCCTCCGCAAGAAGAGCCTGGCAGCTGGATCAGGCCAAAGGGGGCCCATCTGGTCCAGCATCCTGTGCTCACAGTGGCCAACCAGACGCCCCGAAAGGGAAACCTGCAAGCAGGATCCAAGCACAAGAACCCTGTCCTCTCCTGTGCTATTCCGAAGCATTGCTGTCTCTGACTGTGAAGGGCAGAGCAGCATGGGCATAGGCAGGGGGGGCAGGAGGGGGCAATTGCCCCCCCTAGAAGCTGAGGGGCGCAGGCATGGCAGCCCCAGGCTCCCGCTCCCGGCGCGAAGCTCCAGAGGCGCGCGGGGAATGCGAGCCTGTGGCTGCCTCCTCCGTGCCTCCCCGGTCGGCAGCCACAGGCTCGCGTTCCCCGCGCGCCTCTGGAGCTTCGCGGCGGGAGCCTGGGGCCGCCTCCTCAGAAGAGCTGGGCGGCGCAGGCAATGTAGCCCCGCCCACATTCCCACTGTGGCCCCTCCCCTCCCGCCCCTTGGCCCCCCCCTAATTTTGATCCTGGGTACGCCCCTGCAGAGCAGAGCCATCCTGCTTAGTAGCCACCAGGCATTCATTCCTCTTCTCTCTGTGGCTAATTAAAGCGTCTTTTGAACTGTGGGCGGGAGGGGGGAGTGTTATTGTGGTATGCATTTTTGTGTTGTTATAAACTGCCCTGTGATCATCGGATGAAGGGCTGTATAATAACGATGATGATGTGGCAAGTGATTATTCTATTTTTTAGATAGTTCAACTTTTTTAAAAATCCCCCGAACATGTCATTTCCAATACAAATACAGTCCATTATCCCAAAGATTTTTTGGGGGGAGGGGGGGTTGCTCAAAGAGAGTGTATTTCCAGGGGGAGGGGCATCCTGCTATCTATCTATCTATCTATCTATCTATCTATCTATCTATCTATCTATCTATCTATCTATCTATCTATCTATCTATCTATCTATTATCTATCTCCTCTCACGTCTCCTTCAGTTGCTCCCTCCGACACCCTCCGAGCCCAAGACTCAGTGGGATGCAGAAGCTTCTGTTCCAGTGACTTCCTGCAGACAGCTGGCACTTTTAAATGCCAAGAACTGGGGGGGGGGAATTGCGTTCCTCCACACGCACACACCCCGCACACACACAAAGATACGTCATAAGACATGAGTTAGCAAGAACAGGAATTCAGGGCTTTGCTGCTGCCTTTTCAATTCTGGAAAGAGAGCGGCTGTTGTCCTCTCTGAGCTAACCTAGTGTGCTTGATTTTTCCTTGTCTTCTCTGGGCATCTCTTGCTTCTGTCCTGGCTGGCAGGATAGGGGCTGGCTAGAGATTTTTATTCTTGCTGTGGGTTTGTGGGGTCAGCCTGGATGATGCCCAGAGCCCCTTCCACTTCTTGGGATCCTGTGCTCTGTGAGGGTTGGACTCTAACAGAAGATTCTATTGTTGCACAGATCAGGGAAGGTTCTATGTAAGGCAGTGACTTTAGCTGGCAACTTGGGTGTCCTTGTCCACATCTCAAAAGAAGGAACCAGGTTGCAAGGGCTGCAGCTAACTGATGGGTCCCTAGAATAATAGAATCACAGTTGGGAAGTACACCCAAGGGTCATCTAGTCCAACCCCCCCCAACAATGCAGGAACCTCAACTAAAGCCATCCAACCTCTGCTTAAAAACTTCCAAGGAAGGAGAGTCCCTCCAGGCTAATGGATATGCCTTTCTTCCATTATTCTGCCAACCACCAGGATAAACAATAGCCAGAGTGCTGTGAGAGAGCTGAACTGGAAGCAGGCTGGAAGCTGGAGACCCAAAGACCTGCTTGCTCTGTGCTGGATCCAAAGCTACGACTAAGAGAGAAACAAGTTCTGCTCTGCCAGCCTTCTGGTTTGTTTTTTCATGGTCATGACATAGCACCTGCATGAGTGAATTAGCTTCCCAGTGCCAGGTTAGATGTGTGTGATACTCAGTGGCCTAATGCTTCTGAACGTAAGAACTTCCATGAGGTCTCCTCCTCATTGGTACACAAGGAGAGCCCTGCAGCTG
The DNA here is from genome assembly GCF_965207765.1 of Zootoca vivipara. Lineage (NCBI taxonomy): Eukaryota > Metazoa > Chordata > Lepidosauria > Squamata > Lacertidae > Zootoca > Zootoca vivipara. The sequence goes on from NC_142589.1 coordinate 79,699,491, forward strand.
GATCAGGCCAAAGGGGAGCACCCCTAGTCCAGCATCCTGTTCTCACAGTGGCTGAACAGTTGCATGCCAACTGTGGAGGCAGAGCACAGCCATGGCCATCTCTCAAGGATGCTTTAGTTGAGATTCCTGCATTGCAGGGGATTGGACTAGAGGACCCTTGGGGTCTTTCCCAACTCTACGATTCTATGATTGTGGCTAGTAGCCATCAGTAGCTTTATTCCCCTTCATGTTGCCCGATCCTCTTTTGAAGCTGTCTAGGTTGGCGACCATCACTGCTTCCTGCTCCACATTTTAACTAGAATCATAGAGTTGGAAGAGACCACAAGGGCCATCCAGTCCAACCCCCTGCCAAGCAGGAAACACCATCAAAGCATTCTTGAGATATGCCTGTCAAGCCTCTGCTTCAAGACCTCCAAAGAAGGAGACTCCACCACACTCCTTGGTAGCAAATTCCACTGCCGAACAGCTCTTACTGTCAGGAAGTTCTTCCTAATGTTTAGGTGGAATCTTCTTTCTTGAAGTTTGAATCCATTGCTCCATGTCCGCTTCTCTGGAGCAGCAGAAAACAACCTTTCTCCCTCCTCTATATGACATCCTTTTATATATTTGAACATGGCTATCATATCACCCCTTAACCTTCTCTTCTCCAGGCTAAACATACCCAGCTCCCTAAGCCGTTGCTCATAAGGCATCGTTTCCAGGCCTTTGACCATTTTGGTTGCCCTCTTCTGGACACGTTCCAGCTTGTCAGTATCCTTCTTGAACTGTGGTGCCCAGAACTGGACACAGTACTCCAGGTGAGGTCTGACCAGAGCAGAATACAGTGGTACTATTACTTCCCTTGATCTAGATGCTATACTATTGATGCAGCCCAGAATTGCATTGGCTTTTTTAGCTGCTGCATCACACTGCTGACTCATGTCAAGTTTGTGGTCTACCAAGACTCCTAGATCCTTTTCACATGTACTGCTCTCAAGCCAGGTGTCACCCATCCTGTATTTGTGCCTTTCATTTTTTTTTGCCCAAATGTAGTACCTTACATTTCTCCTTGTTAAAATTCATCTTGTTTGCTTTGGCCTAGTTGTCTAATCTGTTAAGGTCATTTTGAAGTGTGATCCTGTCCTCTGGGGTATTAGCCACCCCTCCCAATTTGGTGTCATCTGCAAACGTGCTCAGGATGCCCTCAAGCCCATCAAGTCATTGATAAAGATGTTGAATAAGACTGGGCCCAAGACAGAACCCTGTGGCACCCCACTAGTCACTACTCTCCAGGATGAGGAGGAGCCATTGATGAGCACCCTTTGGGTTCTCAACTAGGTGCCTTCTCTAACAGTAAAAACTCAAAACAGCAACTGCAGATGGCATCTACATCATGTTTATTCCCCAGGGCACTTCAAGGATCATTCCCTGCCCTGGAAACACTTTGCAACTCCCTGTCAATGCAGCTCACCGAGGGATGTCTGATGCGACTCTCGAAAAGATTCAGTAAAAAAGAACATCACACACATACAAATCTATATATTTCTCTCTGGGTTAAAAAAAACAAAACAAAAAGGGGGGGCTATTTGCTCTGGGAACGTGAGTGGACGTATAAGCGCAGCCTGGAGGCCTTCCCCCTGGCAATGGTGGTCTTCCACTTGAGAGACAGGGTGCCATAGCGGGTGATGCCCCGGACCTTGAAGGTGTGCACGTTGTTCTGATAGCTGAGCGGGATGATGCCATGCCAGGCGGGAAGCCTGGGGGGAAGCCGAACCGAGTGATGGACCATCTCGTAGAGTATCCTCGCCCCCAAACCAGCTTGCGCCTTCCGCATCTTCAGGCTGCTGCCCTGGACGTATGTGCACTCTCTGCGGTCGCCCAGCAGCAACTGCTGCGTCATGGCGTTGATGAGCGGGTTGCTCAGGCCGTAGAGGTCTAGCAGCTTGGTGGTCTGCTCCTGCCATGCCAACGACTCAATGCCCCCCTTCTCCTTCAGGATCATGAGGGACTGGTAGAGCTTCATGAACCTCTCCCAGTCAACCCCTTTGTCTGCACCCAGGCGGAAGGCCTGCTTAACGGGACCCCTGCCGAGACCCCGCCGAGGGAGTCGCACTTTTGGCTGGCCACGTCTGTACAGAGAGTCCTGTGGAAGCCGGTACTTCTTTGGCCTGATAACTGGGGCTGCTAGGGGCAGCCCCTCCGTCTGCATGATGGCCTTCCAGGCCTTCTCCTTCCCCCCCAGGGACCACGTTATCTTGCTTGAGCTCCGGCCAAGCTCCTCTCTCTTCTGCTGCTCATCCTTGTCCGCCTCCTTCCCCTTCCTTCTCCTTCCTTCTTCCTCTGGCCTTTCCATGTCTTTCTCCTTCAACTCGCCTAGCACAATGGGCCGGGATCTGAATTTGAGGCGCTTTTGCATTCGCTGCTGCTGTATTTTTTCTTGCTCAGCCTTTTCTTCATCAGCCTTCAGTTTTTTTATGGCTTCCTTCAGCCTCTTGTTCAGGAAGCTTTTCTTAATTAACTTGCCTTTGTCCTCCGCCCACTCCTTCTTCACGGTCTCCCACAAGGATCTCCTCTTGACATCTTTCTGCAGCTTTGCCTTCAGGTTCCTCGCCTTCAACACTGTCAGGGCGGTCTCCTGAAGGGTCTTCATCTTGGACATAAGCTCCTGAGAATCAGTGCTCCAGATTTGGTAGGCCTCCACTGCTTCTTTGAGCTGCTGCAGCAGAACAGAGTGCCCTTTGCTCAAGAGCCCCTTCATCTCCTCCCCTTCCTGTAAGATCTGCTGTGCTTTCTGCAGCAAAGCTTCGGCCAGGGCTTTGGCCTCCACCCCCGAAGAAACATCGAGCATTGACACCACTTGGAAGAGGCGCTTGTAGGTGGAGGCATCACTGGACTCCAGCTTCTCTGGCTGAGTCAGGAGGTCCAGGAACAGCTGAGCACGTTCTGAAAGCGCAAGTTGGTCGTCTTCTAGCTTTGGAGTCACTTCTTCCTCCCACAGGGCCATCAGTGCCTCTCTTTCCTCATTATTGAGGAACTCAAAGGTCTTCTCTACTAGGTCTTCCCACATTTCATCTCCTTCCTCCTTGCTTTTCACCTCCTCCCACTCCCACTCCTCCCCTTCCTCCTCCTCCTCCTCCCCCCTCTGTCTTCTTTTAGCCACCATTTTCTTTCTTCTTTCAGCCATTTCTCTAATTCCTTCCTCCTCTTCCTCCTCTTCCTCCAGGGCCATCTCCATGGCTTTGGCCTCAATGAGCTCATTGAGTTTCGACTCAGACAGGCCCAACATTTTTTCCTTAGCCAGCCTCTGAGCAATGGCCTCCACCAGTTCTTCGCGCCTTAACTCTGCCAGCTCCTGGACTCTCGCCTCGTCCACCTCCAAGGCTATTTCGCTGAGCAGCTCCAGTATCCTCTCCTCATCCACTACCAAGCCCATTTCCCTGGCCAGCTCCAGGACCCTGGCCTCATCCACTTCCAGCACTAGTGAGCTGAGCAGTTCCCGGATCCTTTCCTTGGCCTCCTCTCCCGCTTTCCCCTCGGCTTGGGCTATCTTCATTGCCTCGGCCATCACCCTCTCCTCCAACTCTGCCTGCGCCTTCCTGCGTGCCTCGTCCATCACCTTTTCCCATTCTTCCACCATGGCCATCTTCCGTGCCTTGAGCAGCGCCTGCTCCTTGGCTTCAACCAGGGCCTGGTCCCTGGCTTCGGCCAGCGCCTTCACCTTCACATCTTCCTTGGCCAGGTGCTGCTTGGCTTCAGCCAGCGCTCTCTCCTTGAGCTCCTCCATCATCCTCTCTTTGGCCTTGCCCCTCACCTCGGCCAGGGCGCTCTCGGTCTTCTCGACCAGCTTCCTTTCTGACTCTCTGAGGATGGGCATGGGCTTCAGGACTTCTGTCCTGACCAGCTGTGGCCCCGCTAGGCCCTCTCTGTCTTTCTCAACCAGCTTCCCCAATCTCTTCCTTTTCCTTACAGCTGCCTCCCGCTCACGCTCCCTCCGACGGGCCAGCTCCCGCTCTCTCCCCCTGGCCACCTCTCGCTCCCTTGCTATGGCTTCTGCCTCCAGCTCTCTTGCCTTGGCCTCCTCGTGCTCCCTTGCCTTGGCCGCCTCCAGCTCCCTTTCCCTGGCCACCTCTCGGTCTCTTTCCTTGATCGCCTCTCGCACTCTCGTCCTGGCCGCCTCCCGCTCCTTTTCCCGGAGCGCCTTCGCCGCCGCTTTCGCTGCCACTTCTTTGTCAGAGGCTGACTTCACCTCCTGTTCTCCAGCCACCCGGCCTCTCTTCTTTCGCTTGGCCCTTCTCCCCTCTCCATGCTCTCTCACTCCCTTCCCCCTAACGATTTCATCCTCAGTCTCAGTCTCACTCTCACTCTCAAATTCTGTCTCCGAACTGCTGAACTCCTCTTGCTTCTTTGTGACTCCCACCACCTTCTCCACGCTCTCCGTGGAAGACTCGGGCAACAACTCGCTTGCTGGGGGCTTTTGCAGACCCTCCATATATGCCTTCCACGCCTTTTCCTCCACGGCCGCCTTCTCCTGGGAAGTGAGGAGGGTCTGGCTGAGGTTGGCAATGTCCTCCCAGGACATGGTGCGGCCACCCAGGGCATACCGGGCCGAGGCCAGGAGGTCCTCGGCTGCAGTGCGGCCCTCTATGTGGGGGCCAATGCGGAGCATCAGCAGCTTGTGGAGGTCGGCGCGCCACTTGGTCTTGTCAGAGCTGTACTCCTGATTAGGATCAATGAGGCTGCCTTTGGTGGGCACTGGCGGCAGGGTGGGGCTGGGTTTAGCCGGCAGGACAGTAATCTCTGGCTTGAGTTCCGATGTCGGGAGGGCGGCAGCCTGCATCTCCTTCTTGTCCCTCTGGTGCTTCAGCATCTCAGTGTAGAGCTGGGTGCGAGTGTCGCGCCGCTGCAAGAGGATGGGCTGGGGTTTCTTGTGCACCTTGATCACCTTCGGGGCCTCATGGGAAACAGTGGGGAGGAGCTTGGGCCTGGGCCGCTTCTCCTTCTCCTTCTTCTCCTTTGCCCTGAGCTCCCTCCTGGCATGCCGCACCTCCCGCCACGTGGAGCCACTGCTGGTGCTGCTGAAGCTGCTGCTGCTGGAGCTGGTGCTGGAGATGACAATGCTGGGGCTGGGGGTGGGGGTGGGGCTGGGCTCCTCCAGAGCTGCTCGGCTCACTGCTGGCACAATGAGCCCCTTGCCTCGTGCTTGAGCGATCCTGGGGAGCTTATCGCCACCACCTGTCAGGGGGCAAGGAAAGGAGTGAGATTAACCAGAGACGTGGCTGGGCAGAACAATATCGGGAATCTGAGGGGAGATACCCATGTAGCAGAAGTTGTCCCCCACAGAGGCGGCTTCAGGTCCAAAACAGTTTACTGTTGCAGAAGATAAGGCTTCAGTAATACAGTTCTGGACACTGATCTGCACATACAGCTTGTAGGCTTTGAAGATGCAGGTGTAAAAAAAGGTAAAGGTAAAGGACCCCTGGACCGTTAAGCCCGGTCAAAGGCAACTCTGGGGTTGCAGCGCTCATCTTGCTTTCAGGCAGAGGGAGCCAGCGTTTGTCCACAGACAGCTTTCCGGGTCCTGTGGCCAGCAGGACTAAACAGCTTCTGGCGCAAAAGGAACACCGTGACAGAAGCCAGGGTGCACGGAAACGCCGTACATATATACTGTACAAGCACAAAGTAAAATAAAAAAATTCCTTCAGTAGCACCTTAAAGACCAACTAAGTTTTTATTTTGGTATGAGCTTTCGTGTGCATGCACACTTCGTCAGATACACTGAAACAGAATCCACCAGACCCTTATGTAGTCATTAACAGTCGTTAACAGTCATCAACAGGTTTACCACTCCTATCAGCCCATCACCCATTCCCATCACCCCCACCCCCCACCCTCTGAATATACATAAGGGTCTGGTGGATTCTGTTTCAGTGTATCTGACGAAGTGTGCATGCACACGAAAGCTCATACCAAAATAAAAACTTAGTTGGTCTTTAAGGTGCTACTGAAGGAATTTTTTTTTATTTTGTTTCGACTCAGACCAACACGGATACCTACCTGTAACAAGCACAAAGTAGTATCTCCAACTTCAATATGTAGCGCAGAATTTGATTCACGGACAGACACACTTGACTGACTAATGAGCTGACATGCCTGAATCACTTACATAGATGACACTGGGCCATTGCCATAGCAACTGGCTTGGCTGACCTTGCACCTGTTGACTTATCACGTACATGGGGAGAGTTTTGCTCACAAGGGAAATGAACCCCACCTTCCATGTCCAGTTCCTCCAACACATACTTCCTCTTGTGCCTCTGCTTTCCCTGCAGGAAAACTGTTATTTAATGCCCAACGGGAGCAAACGGTTTTGATTTTTTTCCTGGAGTGACATTGGTTCTGATCTCTTACTAGAGAGCAGGTTTCCCTGGAAAGGAATGAGGCAAGGGGGGGGGGAAGTACTTGGACTCGTGCTTCCTGAGTGCAGCGCAAGAGGAAGTGCCAGTCACTCCACAACTTTCTACTATGGGATTCAAGGTTGTTTGTGCAAGTGAAAAGGGAGACAAACCCACTTCATTGGACACTGGCCACAGGTTGCCAGTCCAAGTCAGGTCAGCCTGACCTACCAGGGAGCCTAAGCAGGTGATAGCCCCAGAGGATGGTGGCCAGCCTGGGAATGGCAGCCCTCCAAGAAACAACGCTTCAAGATGCCCTCTCTAGGCAGGGAGTTGTACTTGCCTGTTTCAGGGGCAAAAGGGGCAGCAGCAGCAGCTTTCTTCTCAGGCGTGCTAAAGATTCCCAGCCACCGCGCCTGTCCTGTGGGGAAAGTTTCGGGGGTGGTAAAGTCTTCCGATGTTCCCTGAGGTGGTGACTTAAGACGGGCAATGGTTGCGCGGCGGTCGCGGGCTAATTTGGTTGGGATCTCGTTCATCAAGAACAGGTTGGCCGTCAGCTGGTTCTCAACCCGATTCATCAGCTTCTGTGCTCCTTCTGTCAGGGCGACCTTCGCTTCATCCGCCGACTCTGCCATGATGCCGGCAGCGCGCACTCTGCGAGGGAAGGCGTTTGGATCACGGCCTAATGAAGATCTGGAAGGAGCAAAGAGATAAAAGCAAAAGACCCCTGGACGGTTAAGTCCAGTCAAAGGCAACTATGGGGTGCGGCGCTCGTCTCACTTTTCAGGCGGGGGGTGCCAGCATTTGACCACAGACAGCTTTATGGGTCATGTGGCCAGCAGGACTAAACCACTTCTGGCACACCGTGACGAGTGCCAGAGTGCACAGAAACACCATTTACCTTCCCGCCGCAGAGGTACCTATTTATCTACTTGCCCTTTGACGTGCTTTCGAACTGCTAGGTTGGCAGGAGCTGGGACAGAGCAATGGGAGCTCATCACCGTAGAGCAGATTCAAACCGCCAACCTTCTGATGGGCAGGCAGCAAGCCCAAGAGGCTCAGCGGTTTAGACCACAGCGCCACCCACGTCCCTTGGAGCAAAGAGTAACCAGCTGAAGGACGGGTAAAATGAGAGGAGAGCCCCAGATGAATGGGCGGGGGTGGTGGTGGGATCCAGGCCTTTGGCTTAGGGCAGATCTTTCCCTACCCTCTAGTAAATCTCCACACTGCAAAGCAAAAATATCTTATTCCCTTTCAAAACATCTTAATCCTGCTGTTCATCTCATTGAGTTTTAGCTACTTCAGGGCTTCTGCTATTGGCCAATTGGACACACACAGCTCCATGCAAATGTGCTGGGTGTGTGTCATATGTGAGGCCCACCTTTAAGCTCCTCATCCTCAGCCATAGCCTATACCTGGGTACAGCACAGAGCAGCATCATAACCCAATTGGGCAGGGAACAGCTGGGTCTAACTTTGCAAGAAGCTGCAAAAGAGACCCTTCCGGGAAGCTCCTCCGAACCACAAGGGGGTGTTGCTTTGTGGGCTGGGAATACCCCACTCACGCCTCAAAGGAGACACTTACAAGTCTACCAGGCTGGAATCTGCCATCCGCTGCATCTCCTTCTTCAGGACGAATTTGTCCGTGATGCCAGCCACATTGTCCAGCAGCGACCGGGCCAGGTCACGCACTTTCTTGTTCTCGTCCAGCAGGGCTCGGGCCAGGGGAACCACTTCCTGTTCACTCAGCAGGTCCATCTTCCCCAAGGCCTCCCAGGCTGCCAGCCTCATCCTCACCTACGGAGCAAGAACAGGGGTCTGTATCCTCATACACATGAGCTCAGGGGCTATTGCCTGGGTCTGGGCCAGGGTCTGGACTTTGGCATGGCCAGTAGGAAAGCCAGCCTTGGTTCCCCCTCCAGAAGATGCTAATACCTGTGACCGACCTCCTACTGGTGTTGCATAATAAAGTTTGCACAATAAAGACTTGGTAGTGTACCTGCTTATAGCGGCAGGAAGGACCATTGCACAGTTTGGGGGAAATTTAGACGGGGCCAATCTTACTGCTTGCTAGGCTAAAGTGTGGAGAAAGGAATGGATCAGCTGAGAGTCCTCAGGGTCCAAAGGAAAAGGGACGGTTTTCTACCACTTCGTTGTTGTCGTTTAGTCGTGTCCGACTCTTCGTGACCCCATGGACCAGAGCACGCCAGGCACTCCTGTCTTCCACTGCCTGCCGCAGTTTGGTCAGACTCATGTTCGTAGCTTCGAGAACACTGTCCAACCATCTCGTCCTCTGTCGTCCCCTTCTCCTAGTGCCCTCCATCTTTCCCAACATCAAGGTCTTTTCCAAGGATTCTTCTCTTCTCATGAGGTGGCCAAAGTATTGGAGCCTCAGCTTCACGATCTGTCCTTCCAGGGCTGATTTCCTTAAGAATGGATAGGTTTGATCTTCTTGCAGTCCATGGGACTCTCAAGAGTCTCCTCCAGCACCATAATTCAAAAGCATCAATTCTTCGGCGATCAGCCTTCTTTATGGTCCAGCTCTCACTTCCATACATCACTACTGGGAAAACCATAGCTTTAACTATACGGACCTTTGTCGGCAAGGTGATGTCTCTGCTTTTTAAGATGCTGTCTAGGTTTGTCATTGCTTTTCTCCCAAGAAGCAGGCGTCTTTTAATTTCGTGACTGCTGTCACCATCTGCAGTGATCAAGGAGCCCAAGAAAGTAAAATCTCTCACTGCCTCCATTTCTTCCCCTTCTATTTGCCAGGAGGTGATGGGACCAGTGGCCATGATCTTGGTTTTTTTTGATGTTGAGCTTCAGACCATATTTTGCGCTCTCCTCTTTCACCCTCATTAAAAGGTTCTTTAATTCCTCCTCACTTTCTGCCATCAAGGTTGTGTCATCTGCATATCTGAGGTTGTTGATATTTCTTCCGGCAATCTTAATTCCGGCTTGGGATTCATCTAGTCCAGCCTTTCGCATGATGAATTCTGCATATAAGTTAAATAAGCAGGGAGACAATATACAACCTTGTCGTACTCCTTTCCCAATTTTGAACCAATCAGTTGTTCCATATCCAGTTCTAACTGTACCTTCTTGTCCCACATAGAGATTTCTCAGGAGACAGATGAGGTGATCAGGCACTCCCATTTCTTTAAGAACTTGCCATAGTTTGCTGTGGTTGACACAGTCAAAGGCTTTTGCATAGTCAATGAAGCAGAAGTAGACGTTTTTCTGGAACTCTCTAGCTTTCTCCATAATCCAGCGCATGTTTGCTATTTGGTCTCTGGTTCCTCTGCCCCTTCGAAATCCAGCTTGCACTTCTGGGAGTTCTCGGTCCACATACTGCCTAAGCCTGCCTTGTAGAATTTTAAGCATAACCTTGCTAGCGTGTGAAATGAGCGCAATTGTGCGGTAGTTGGAGCATTCTTTGGCACTGCCCTTCTTTGGAATTGGGATGTAGACTGATCTTCTCCAATCCTCCGGCCATTGCTGAGTTTTCCAAACTTGCTGGCATATTGGGTGTAGCACCTTAACAGCATCATCTTTTAAAATTTTAAATAGTTCGGCTGGAATATCATCACTTCCACTGGCCTTGTTATTAGCAATGCTTTCTAAGGCCCATTTGACTTCACTCTCCAAGATGTCTGGCTCAAGGTCAGCAACCACACTACCTGAGGTGTACGAGACCTCCATATCTTTCTGGTATAATTCCTCTGTGTATTCTTGCCACCTCTTCTTGATGTCTTCTGCTTCTGTTAAGTCCTTACCACTTTTGTCCTTTATTATGGCAATCTTTGTACGAAATGTTCCTTTCATATCTCCAATTTTCTTGAACAGATCTCTGGTTTTCCCCATTCTATTGTTTTCCTCTATTTCTTTGCATTGCTCATTTAAGAAGACCCTCTTGTCTCTCCTTGCTATTTTTTGGAAATCTGCATTCAGTTTCCTGTATCTTTCCCTATCTCCCTTGCATTTTGCTTGCCTCCTCTCCTCCGCTATTTGTAAGGCCTCGTTGGACAGCCATTTTGCTTTCTTGCATTTCCTTTTCCTTGGGATGGTTTTCGTTGCTGCCTCCTGTATAATGTTACGAGCCTCCATCCATAGTTCTTCAGGCATTCTGTCCACCAAATCTAAATCCTTAAACCTGTTCCTCACTTCCACTGTGTATTCATAAGGGATTTGATTTAGATTGTATCTTACTGGCCCAGTGGTTTTTCCTACTTTCTTCAGTTTAAGCTGGAATTTTGCTATAAGAAGCTGATGATCTGAGTTACAGTCAGCTCCAGGTCTTGTTTTTGCTGACTGTATAGAGCTTCTCCATCTTTGGCTGCAGAGAATATAATCAATCTGATTTCGATGCTGCCCATTTGGTGATATCCATGTGTAGAGTCGTCTCTTGTGTTGTTGGAAGAGAGTGTTTGTGATTACCAGCTTGTTCTCTTGACAGAACTCTATTAGCCTTTGCCCTGCTTCATTTTGAACTCCAAGGCCAAACTTGCCAGTTGTTCCTTTTATCTCTTGATTCCCTACTTTAGCATTCCAATCCCCTGTAATGAGAAGAACATCCTTCTTTGGTGTCATTTCTAGAAGGTGTTGTAAGTCTTCATAGAACTGGTCAATTTCACTTTCTTCAGCACCGGTAGTTGGTGCATAAACTTGGATTACTGTGATGTTAAAAGGTCTGCCTTGGATTCGTATCGAGATCATTCTGTCATTTTTGAGATTGCATCCCATTACAGCTTTTGCCACTCTTTTGTTGACTATGAGGGCCACTCCATTTCTACTACGGGATTCTTGCCCACAGTAGTAGATATGATAGTCACCCGAACTGAATTCACCCATTCCCTTCCATTTTAGTTCACTGATGCCCAGGATGTCAATATTTATTCTTGCCATCTCATTTTTCACCACATCCAGCTTACCATTATCCATGGTTCTTACATTCCAGGTTCCTATGCAATATTTTTCTTTACAGCATCGGACTTTCCTTTCGCTTCCAGGCATATCCGCAACTGAGTGACCTTTCGGCTTTGGCCCAGCCGCTTCATCAGCTCTGAATCTACTTGTACTTGTCCTCCGCTCTTCCTCAGTAGCATGTTGGACGCCTTCCGACCTGAGGGGCTCATCTTCCAGCGTCATAACTTTTATATGCCTGTTGTCTTTGTCCATAGAGTTTTCTTGGCAGGGATACTGGAGTGGCTTGCCAATTCCTTCTCCAGGTGGATCACGTTTGGTCAAAACATAACTTCTCTAAGTTATTTAAGCCCCTTCGCCACGACAAGGCAGTGATCCATGAAGGGGCTACCACTTTAGTCTGACCTTATTCATTTCTAAGCCAGGAGGAACATGGCCTGGGACTGCCCTGGCCCATGAATGAATATGGCCAATACAGTGACTCTGGGCATTTGAATATGTTCATTACCTTCCCTTGGGATCCCAGGGTCCCTGTTTTGTAAGCCTGCCTTATTTAACCTCCTCACAGCTGCCATTCTGCATGGAGAGGACCTGGCCAGAGAAAGAGGAGATATCCAAGGAAAATCCCCTTCCAAACTTTAGCTGTGGTTCCTGCATTGCAAGGGGCCAGACTAGATGACCCATGGGGTCCCTTCCAACTCTATAATTTGATGATTCTGTGACAACGGAAGGTGGCATACTCTCCTTCCTTGGAGGCTTCTAAGCAGAGGTTGGGTGGTCCTTTGCCAGGGGTTCTGCAGCTATGATTCCCGCATTGCAGGGGGCCAGACTAGATGACCCGTGGGGTACCTTCCAACACTATAAATCTATGGTTCTATGAAGCTAGTAAAAGTACAGATTGTGAATGTCCCTGTGCTGCCCCCTCCCCCCAAGCCCTTTGAATGACCGCGCTAACCTCCTTGTGGGTGGTGTCTTGGATGAGCCGCTCGAAGGCGTCTTCTTGAACCTTGTCTGGCAGCGGGTAGGACTCGGCGAGCTGGACGAGGGCACCAGTGCACAGCAAGTACGTGGAGTAGGGCACGTCGTCCATGAGCTCCAGGATGGCCTTTGTGACGGAGGGCAAGCTGTTGTCGCTGGGCTTGTGCCGCAGCCAAGGCTTGGACACGATATCGGCCAGCAGGTCCCGGGAGCGCATCACCCCCATGAAGGCCACACTGGGCCGCCTCCTCTGCGGCTTTCTCCTCCGGACTGTCTCTACCTCTTCGGACTGATCCCCCTCCGGCAGCTGGATCTTGACCATCTTGCGCTTGGGCAAGGGCTGCCTGCTCAGGTCCAAGCTGCACTGCAGGGCCTCGGGCGTCCCCCTTGGGAACAGCAGGGCCCGGATAGCCGAATTGGGGACGTAGCCGTCGGGGGCGATAGGCCACGTGCGCCCGGCTTGGAAAGGTATCCTGCCGAGGACAGGGATGTGCTCAGTCAGCGGAGGAAGCACACGGGGCGGCGGTGGTGCTAGCGGAGGCTCGGCAGGAAGTGTCTTCTTCTCCTGGGTTGCCTTGGCACCCTGCTGCGGGAGGAGCTGGTACTTCACTAAGAACTCTCGCTGCGGCTCCTTGATGGATGGCACTGCCCCGTAGAAATCTGGCCCAGGGAGGCCGCTAATCTCCTTGCCAATGAAATGCATGACAGTGGCCACGTTGTTCTCCATCACCACCTCTTTGTTGTTGGAGATGGGCTCCAGCCGCTCATACTTCTTGGCCAGCCTCCCTACCTGGCGATACCTGGGGAGGGAAAGCACCCAAAGTCTAGTTTGTTAAGGGGGCTGGGAACTGTAGTTCTGTGCATTGGGGGGGGAGAGATTCTCTGCAGGAAGCCATGCGCTTTAAATGTAGGGGGCGCATGCAGAAGCAACAATTCCTTGCTAGTAATGTAGCCCAGAAATCCCCATATTTTCTACGCACGCCAGCTCTGCCTTGGGGTGGGCACAGTGTTACAGTGACAGGCTGGGAGTTTGAATATTTACTGCTGTTAAAGAGAACGTGAGGGGGGCACTTGGTTAAAATAAAGATGCCAGGCAGGAAGGCTCTCAAGGGATGTCGGTGGGTGGCGAGTGCGCTGTTGGGGTGGCTCTGCAGAGTCAGCCCATAATGAGGCAGCAGATGCTGTGGGATGGGGGGAATGGCCAGAGATGTGGGTGCCCTGTGGCCTGCCCTGTGCCCCCTTACCCTAGCCTGCTGCCTTCATTGTCCTTTGCCCAGTATTGTAGTAAGATTCCATTGCCGGTCCTACTGGCTTCTGTATGTGCCTTGGGGGAGGGCACCCTCTTGTCCTTTGCCTCAGGCAGCAGAATGTAATGAACTGGCCCTGGTGGTCTCCATTAGAGCTGGGCGGTATCTGGTTTTCAGCTTTGTGATATATAACCAGCTAAACATTGTGATACTGTATACTGATATATCACCAGGGCTTTCTTTCCAACCGGAACTCAGTTCCGGCACCTCTTAGGTGGGCTGCCATTGCCATTCTGAGAGAATGAGGGAGGCGTTCATGGTGAGTTCCGGCACCCCTTTTTCTAGAGAAAAATAGCACTGTATATCACAATGTCTGAAAAAAAGATGGAGCTATCTAGAGGCATTGGCTGGCTTCATGGTTTCCCCCACATTTTTCCATAGCATTCACACACACACCCATGATTCACAATACTGTACAGTGAACCCTCCGGATAAAAACCTAATTCATTCCAGCAATCTGTACTTGCCCTGAAAAGTCCGCATCTAGAGGCACCGCTTCTGCGCACACACGTGGCACAATAGAGCGCTTCTGCAGAGTGTTTTTTGTGCAGGCGCGCGGAGTGAAACCTGGACGTGTACACTTCTGGGGTTGCTGCGTTCGCAACCTGAAAGTTACGTTGCCAGAAAGTAATGTAACCTGAGTGTCCACTGTATATTGCCAGGTCAAAAATTTGGAAACCAATATCATGATATGGACTTGAAATTGGTTTGGGACAATATATCACCCATCCCTAACACACATCATGATTTGCAATATATTGCCAGGTCAAAAACTTTGAATACTGACTTCAAACTGACTTTGGACAATATATTGATATGTCGGCCAGCCCTAGTGTGTGTGTGTGTGTGGTGTGCATGCATGCGTGCGCATATGCCATGCAGACCTCAGACAGAGGATTGGCTAACATTGAATGCAGTTCTTGGGCCCAAAATTTTAACCATTCTTGCTCCGCAGCCATGGCTTCATAAACAGTCCATGGACCTGGAGACTGGCTACTGGCACTGAGTGCTAGAACCATTTGGACAAGGTATGTTCCCCCTTTTGTTTCTGCTCCATGACAGTTGCAAAGGTCAGTTGCCAGTGGTGGGAAATAAGTTGCCTGTATCACCTGAATTGGAAACTGGGGGTGGGGTTCACCCTTTTGCATCTATGTCTTCTCTGCCCACCTCTCCAACATTCAGATCCCGCTCTGCCTGCCTCCCTTCCCTTCCCTTCCCTTCCCTTCCCTTCCCTTCCCTTCCCTTCCCTTCCCTTCCCTTCCCTTCCCTCCCCATACGTACTTGGGCGCAAAGACTATGTCAAAGGTGAGGAGGAAGTGAGGCAGAAAGACCAAGGGGAGCTCGATCATGTCATCCCTCACACACCGGGAGGCCAGCATGTAGAGATGCTCTCTGGGCAAGTACGAGACGCATGGGATGAAGTAGATATTCATGTTGCAGCCCACAACCAGGTCTCCCCGCTGGTTGGCAAAGCAGACTCGGCTGAATCTGAGGCTCGTATCAAACTCCACCAGCATCTGCCCCAGGATGTCCCAGACGCGCACGGTGCCATCGGAGCCGCTGGTCACCAGCATGCTGAGGGTGTGGCAGTAGTCAAAGGAAGTGATGGTGGTGGTGTGCAGGGCTGCAGTCTCCTTCCAGTAGGAGTTCTTCTTGCCAGGGACCAAGGATGCCTGGCGCCACAGCCGGACCCGGTTATGCTCTGTCAGGGCACAGATGTAGCCGGGGATGAGCAGGAGGTTGTTGATGCGGCAGTTGATGCTTGGGATGACCACCAAAGGTAACACCTCTAGGAAGTTGTTCTTCTGCAAGAGAACATCAGAGAGGATGATGTACTGGTCCTGGCCATAGGAGCACAGGTAGGAAGACTCCCGCGAGTGGTAGGACAGGTTTCCTGAGGCTGAGATGCTGCTGAGTGCCACCACCTTGCCGTCATGCAATTTGCGGTTCCCCATCCGATACAAGTTCTGGGTGATGGTGCGTACCTTCCCGCTCTTGTACCCGCTGAAGATGAAACTGCAGGTGCGGCCTTCCAGGTCCAGGCGGCTGTAGGCCAGGCACAGCACCTTGTCATCGATTCCATCCGTGACACGCAAGATGTACTTGACTGGGCAGGGGTTCTTGGTGGTGTCCAGCACGTAGATGTCGCTTGTGCCCATTGTCACCAGCAACTCCTCTCTGTCCGGGTCATAAACATAGTCCAGGGCCTTTTCCAGGACCTGGAAGGGCCAGGTGACAAACAGCAGTTCCCCCGTGACGGGGGATAGGAATCGGATGACCCCGTCTTCCGTGGCTGCCAGGATGCGGGCCTTGTCTGGTCCACACTGCACCCGCACCAGCTTCGTGAGGATGGACTTGGTTATGTTGAAGAGCTGGCAGAAGGTGTTGACAGTCCGGATGGAGAAGGTGGACAGGGTGCATAGGAAAAAGGTCTGCTCATTGAGGAATTGCATCTGGAAGAGCTGCTCTCCGATGTCCAGGCGCCGAAGGAGCTCACAGGTGGTCAGGTTCCATTCCTTTAGCAGGCCATCCAGTGATGTGGTCATGATCGTGTGGAAGGAGTGCCTGGTGGTGATGGTGGTGATGGCGCTCTCGTGGGCCTTGAACTGGGTGGTCTGGGTCCCTTTGTCAAAGTTCCACACCTTGATGTCGCCACCGAGGTCCCCAGTGAAGAGGAAGCTCTGAGGCCAATAGGAGGAGCAGCAAGTGAGCGACAAACCTTGCCTCACCTGGAAGGTCCGGGTCTGGGTCTTGGTTCGGTAGTCATACACACGGATGATGTTCTCGCACAAGGCCACCAGCACTTTGCGCTCCTGCTCCACGCTGAGGTAGTGCACAAATTCACCACTTGAGATCTGCACCTCCCGTGTGACAGCAATGTTGGGAACCTTCCCTGGGGTAAAGCACCAAAAGGCCACAATGCCAATGGCACCTGTCACCACTTCGCCTGTCTCAGGATTGAAGCACATGCTGGTGACCGTATAGGGCGACTTCACCTCGGAGAGCATCTTGCATTCCTGAGTGTGGTCACCAAAAAGCCTCAGGTGGATGTCATCGCAGTAGGTCACAAAGAGGTGCAGGTGGGAAACATAGGAGATGTACAGGACCTTTGGGTCTCCCTCTATGGCGTACTCTCTCTCTGTCATGGGGGTCTCATCTTCTGTGTTGTACACCCAGACTCGAACCTGCAGGAGAAGTCTGAGAGTCAGAGGCAATGGACTCTGTCCCGTGCCCTAGGGGTAGGGTTAGTATCTTGGTTCACCTATTTAAAGACACAGACAACCCTAACAATCTCCAAATTAGCTTATGATAGATCATACAATCCAATACAAAGCTGTGGTGCTAGACGAGGGACATGGTGTTCAAGGTTCTCTCCAGCTGCCTGCTGTTTCTGCTGCTGCCCTCTCTGGGGCCTTGGGAAATAAACCCCTTTCAGGAGTTGAGATGCCAGTTGGGGGGAGGCCTGAGAATCAGGACTCCTGAGCTCTTTAGAGGAGGGGAAGGTGGGCTCTCTGGCTTGAAGCAAGGGAGGTGGGAGCTCAAGGGGCCTGGGACATTGCCCCAGCTGTGGAAGATGAGACTGGGATCTAGTAATATAACAATAATAATAATAATTTATTATTTGTACCCCGCCTATCTGGCTGGGTTTCCCCAGCCACTCTGGGCGGCTTCCAACAAAGATTTAAAATACATCAAAATGTCACACATTAAAAACGTCCCTGAACAGGGCTGCCTTCAGATGTCTTCTAAATGTCAGGTAGTTATTTATCTCTTTGACATCTGATGGGAGGGCGTTCCACAGGGTGGGTGCCACTACCGAGATCAAGCATGGCAGTAAGAAAATATCATTTCCTAAGGCTGCTGCTTGTCTCCTGCGCGGCAGGGGAGGAAAGTCATGGAGAAGTCATGGTGGCCATCTAGGTTCCCTCCAGGATTAGGGGTGGCCTGCCTCTGAACACCAGTTGCTGGGAAACAACAGCAGGGAAGGGGACTACTGTACACAAATGGGAAACAGGACTAAGGAGAGCTTTGGTCTGATCTTGTAGGGAAATGCTGGGTGAGATCCCATGGACAGAAATACTAAAAGGGAAGGATGTTCATGATGGTTGGGAGTTTGTAAAAAGGGAGATATTAAAAGCACAACTTCAGGCAATACCAATGAGACGGAAACATGGAAGGTGCCTAAAGAAGCCAGGGTGGCTATCTAAAGAACTTTTAACTGAGTTAAGATTTAAAAGGGATATGTACAAAAAATGGGGAAAGGGGCAAATCACCAGAGAGGAATTCAAACAAATAGCCAGCACGTGTAGAGACAAAGTCAGAAAAGCTAAAGCACAGAATGAACTCAGGCTTGCTAGAGAGGTTAAAAGCAACAAAAAGGGCTTTTATGGGTATGTCCGTAGCAAAAGGAAGAACAAGGAAACAGTGGGGTCACTTAGAGGAGAAGATGGTGAAATGCGAACAGGGGACAGAGAAAGGGCATAACTCCTCAATACCTTCTTTGCCTCAGTCTTCTCCAAAAAACAAAACAATGCCCGACCTGAAGAATATAGAGCAGATGATTCAGCAGGGGAAACACAGCCCCAAACAAGTAAGGAGGTAGTACAAGAATACTTGGCTAGTTTAGATGTATTCAAGTCTCCAGGGCCAGATGAACTACATCCAAGAGTATTAAAAGAACTGGCAGCAGTGATTTCCAAACCACTGGCAGTAATCTTTGAGAATTCCTGGAGAACAGGCGAAGTCCCAGCAGACTAGAGGAGGGCAAATGTTGTCCCTATTTTCAAAAAGGGGAAAAGAGAGAACCCAAACAATTACCGCCCAGTCAGCCTGACATCAATACCAGGAAAGATTCCAGAGCAGATCATTAAGCAAATGGTATGTGAGCACCTAGAAAGGAACACTGTGATCACTAAAAGTCAGCATGGGTTTCTAAAAAATAGGTCACGTCAGACTAATCTGATCTCATTTTTTGACAGAATTACAAGCCTAGTAGATGAAGCGAATGCTGTGGATATAGCCTATCTTGATTTCAGCAAGGCCTTTGACAAGGTGCCCCATGATATTCTTGTAAAGAAGCTGGTAAAATGTGGGCTAGACAATGCTACCATTCAGTGGATTTGTAACTGGCTGGCTGACCGAACCCAAAGGGTGCTCATCAATGGCTCCTCTTCATCCTGCAGAGAAGTGACTAGTGGGGTGCCACAGGGTTCTATCTTGGGCCCAGTCTTATTCAACATCTTTATCAATGACTTGGATGATGGGCTTGAGGGCATCCTGAGCAAGTTTGCAGATGACACCAAATTGGGAGGGGTGGCTAATACCCCAGAGGACAGAATCACACTTCAAAATGACCTTAACAGATTAGACAACTGGGCCAAAGCAAACAAGATGAATTTTAAATAGGAAAAATGTAAAGTACTACACTGGGCAAAAAAATGAAAGGCACAAATACAGGAGGGGTGACACCTGGCTTGAGGGCAGTACATATGAAAAGGATCTAGGAGTCTTGGTAGACCACAAACTTGACATGAGTCAGCAGTGTGATGCAGCAGCTAAAAAAGCCAATACAATTCTGGGCTGCATCAATAGGAGTATAGCATCTAGATCAAGGGAAGTAATACCGGTAGTACCACTGTAGTGTATTCCGCTCTGGTCAGACCTCATCTGGAATACTGTGTCCAGTTCTGGGCACCACAGTTCAAGAAGGATACTGAAAAGCTGGAACGTGTCCAGAGGAGGTCAACCAAAATGGTCAAAGGCCTGGAAACAATGCCTTATGAGGAACGGCTTAGGGAGCTGGGTATGTTTAGCCTGGAGAAGAGAAGGTTAAGGGGTGATATGATAGCCATGTTCAAATATATAAAAGGATGTCATATAGAAGAGGGTGAAAGGTTGTTTTCTGCTGCTGCAGAGAAGCGGACACGGAGCAATGGATTCAAACTACAAGAAAGAAGATTCCACCTAAGCATTAGGAAGAACTTCCTGACAGTAAGAGCTGTTCAACAGTGGAACTTGCTGCCATGGAGTGTGGTGGAGTCTCCTTCTTTGGAGGTCTTTAAGCGGAGGCTTGACAGCCATCTTGTCAGGAATGCTTTGATGGTGTTTCCTGCTTGGCAGGGGGTTGGACTGGATGGCCCTTGTGGTCTCTTCCAACTCTTATGATTCTATGACTCCCCTTATGGAATGGGCTTCCTCAGAAGGTGGTGGACTCTCCTTCATTGGAGGTATTTAAGCAAAGGTTGGCTGGCCACCTGTCAGGGTTCTTTAGTTGAGAGATTCCTGTACCGCAGGGGGTTGGACTAGATTACCCTTGGGGTCCCTTCCAACTGCAATTCTACGATTTAAGGGAGAGCACGAAGCTTCTGCATTGACCTTGAAGATAATGGATACAATCCTGACCATGTTTGGGGGTTGGAGGCTGAGGGCAGCCACACTTCTCAGCCATTTCTCTCCCCATCTCCCTGGCCAATCACAGGCCAGCTGACTGCCTCTCACCTTGCTCGTCTTGGAGGACTTCCAGCTGAAGGATGCAAAATAGTGGCTTGCCTCACTCGAATAGTAGCAGATGACCGGCATGACGTTGGGGTGGCAGCTCTTCCGGAATATGATGTTGGGCCTGTCGCTCAGCATGATGCTGGATCCTTCTGTCACCTCCTGCACACCCTGCCCAAAGGAGGGAAGAGACAGTGGGGTTGGTAGGAGGAGACCAGAACTGGAATTTGCCTGCGCTACTCACAGCACACGGTCAGCATTCATGCCACCTCAGCGTTGGGGTGGCAGGCACAGCCAATGCTGCTGCTCAGTGACAGTTGACTGAAGGCCAGAAAGAAGGAACTGGCTGCTGCTGCTTTTTTCTTATCTATACCCCACCCCCACAGTATTATTAAGATAAAAGCCTTTTTCTTAAAAAGTAATCCATTCCCAAAGGACAGCTGGAATAAAGCAGCCTTCAGCTGGCTGGCAGAAGGACAGCAAGGAGGGAGCCAGTTACTTTCTGGGACCATCTCTCTGTTTCTGTCTTTCATGCTTGCACACACCCTCCCTTCCAGGCCCCAAATCACTGGGAGAAAATCCTGTTCTCATCAGAGGACAGTGGTTGGTTCTGCATTACCACCTGAAGCTTGTGGAAAAGCTGGCCTTGGAGTTCCTTCCACAAGGGTACGATGCGGACCGGTTCTTTCACCATGGTGGCGCTGCGGGAAGCTCAGCCGCTGCAGAAAATACCCCTGGAAATGGGGAGGAACCAATCCCTACAGTCCTGGACAACCGTTGATCTGGAGAGGAAGGGAATGGTTTAGAAGAGAAGAAGAAGAGTTTGGATTTGATATCCCGCTTTATCACTACCCGAAGGAGTCTCAAAGCGGCTAACAATCTCCTTTCCCCTCCTCCCCCACAACAGACACCCTGCGAGGTGGGTGGGGCTGAGAGACTTCAAAGAAGTGTGACTAGCTCAAGGTCACCCAGCAGCTGCATGTGGAGGAGCGGAGACGTGAACCCGGTTCCCTAGATTACGAGTCTACCGCTCTTAACCACTACTAGGGTTTCTTGGTGGGGGCAGCCCCACAAGGTCCAGCCCCCATTAGCCTTGGAAAGGCAAGAGGGGACCAGCTCCTGCTGCTCAACCATTCAGACTCCGAGCAGGCTCCATCCTAAGGCCTCTCCATCCAAATGTGTTGGTCTCTCCATCCTAAGGCGTCGGGGATGATGGAGAGACCAACACATTTAAAAAGTGATGAAAGCAACATCAAGGGGAGGTTCAGAGGATGGCAACATGAGAATGGGGCTTTTCTGTAGTAGCTCCTCATTTTTGGGATGCTCTCCCCAGGGAGACTCACCTGGAGGCAGCAGGCTGTTAAACAATCAATGGCCTTTTAAACTGAAGGGGCATTGCTTAGTTTGCCTTATGTTATATTTTTGTGGTTTCTATACTGTAAACCACCCTGTGATCCTCCAATGAAAGTCAGTATATAAATTCAATGAATGATGATGATGATGATAATTGAGATGCATTTTAAAAGCACCGGATATATATAGTGCTGAATCAACTTTCTGTTTTTCTGATTAATTTTAATGGCTCAGTCTTATCCATTGCACTGTATGTTCTTCTTAAAAATTAATCTATATATTTACCACTTAGAAACTTTGGCGGTTAAGCAGTACTGTATAGAAATAGCTTAATTAAATAAATCAAATCAAAATGACGTCGTAGCAGCTTAACCCTCACCAGCCACAAAAAACTGCTGCCAAAGAAGTTATAGGGCAGGCATCCCCAAACTTCGGCCCTCCAGATGTTTTGGACTACAATTCCCATCTTCCCCGACCACTGGTCTTGTTAGCTAGGGATCATAGGAGTTGTAGGCCAAAACATCTGGAGGGCCGCAGTTTGGGGATGCCTGTTATAGGGTATGTAAGCCCTTGCTCAGGTCAGGCCAGTCTGTCATCTAGCCCAGAAATGTATTCTCTGACTGGCAGGCAGCTCTCCGAAAACTTCAAGGATGGAGAGTTATTTGGCAGCCCTGCTACCCCTAGAACTTAAAAAATGAAGCACACACACCAGGGGTTCAACTCAGGACCTGCATTCCCTGCCAGTGAGCAGTTGACCACCTAAAGTGCATCCAGAGAAGGCTGAGGGTCCCACGGGAGGCAGGACCAGATGGGCCATTGCCCTAATCCAGCAGGCTATTCTAATTTCTATATGTTTGTGGGGCTGCAAGCCCTATTAGTATCAATGCTTCCTCCTTGGTCTTCCATGGGACAGAGCTATGTTTCCTTTCCACCTCTGCCTTCCTTCCGTGCTTCCTAGCTTGGAACCAGCCTAGCCAACCAAACTCGCGTGGCTTCATGTTCCAGGCCCCACAAGATTGTGGGTGCAGCTGGGGCCAGCCACTTTTGCCGCAGGCAATGACTAGTAGCCCTAGACAGGCCCTAGGGGCGGGGTGGGGCACAGTGCCACAAGGAAGCTTAGAAGGTGCGTGGCCCAGGTAAGCCACCATTCTTGACCAGAGCTGCTTAAGAGGAAGATGGCAACCAACCCACAAAGCAGGAAAAGGGATTACCTGTTTAGATCCTTGGAATCCCATGGGGAAGACAGGAGTGTGACATCATGGCATTCTAACCAGTGGGCAAGAGACATAAGAATCTAAGAAGGGCGTGCTGGATCAGGCCTAGGGCAGATCGTCCAAGTGTGCCCAGGGGCATCGCTACAGGGGGGCGGGGGGGCGGGCCGCCCCGGGCACCGCCCTGGAGGGGGTGACAGATACTCGCTGGGGCCCTGCTCCTGCCCCCGCGATCGGCGACTCAGCCGATCCCGAAACCTTGCTCAGCATGTGGCGACGGCTGGCTTGTGCTTGCTCTCTCGCTCTGCCGCTGCCGGCTAGCGCTTTCCTCCCCCCCCCCCGCTGGGGTGGGCTCTGGGGGTGGAGCTGCGCTCGGAGGCGAGGGGCGGGCGAGCGAGGAGGGGCGTCACACCAGCCTCAAACGTGACGCCTCGCTGGCACGCCCCTCGTCTCCGCATGCGGCTCCGCCCAGGGCCCAGCCCAGCCGGAAAAAAAGAGGAAAGCGCTCTCCCTGCTGCGGCACTGCTCTCCCTGGACGGAGTCGAGGGGCGGGCCAGTGAGGGGTGTCACAAGCGCCGCCTCGCTGGCCCGCCCCTCAACTCTGTCCAGGGAGAGCGCACGTTGGCTGAGGGAGCAAGCCGCTTGCTCCCTCGGAGTTGAGGGGCGGGCCAGCAAGGCAGCGTCACGCCCGCACGGCATGACGGAGCGGCTAGCAACGCCCCTGAGTGTCCCTATTTTCCAGGGACAGTCCTGGATTTACAGAAGTTGTCCTGGTTTCTGATTTGATCCTGGAATGTCCCGCTTTTCCTTAGGACGTCCCTATTTTCATTGGAGGGTCTATAGAGTTATGCAACGCCTGAGCCAAGGGGATATGTAACTATGCATCCTTTAGAAGACATCTGAAGGCAGCCCTAGGTCTGGAAGATTTTGTTTTATTTTGTTTTTTTAATGATATCCTGCAAGGCAGCAGAGGTTTAGGATCAGAGTTTTCCTTCTCCTACATGGGCTCCCTTCCCAGGTGGACGAGCCCCACGTACCCCATATTTATTTATACTCCCCATTTCCCCTGACTCCAGTGGACGCCTTCCTCTATAAACAGGGCCAAGTGTCTATAGGGTTGTAGCATATAATCAGGTATTAATGATGTAAGATGTTTACATTATTAATGCATCGTTATGTAACCAACGTTGGGAGTTTATTATTAATCACTATTCATCTCATTAAGCTGTTGCCCTCTGTGCTTCTTCAGTATTAAAATCCAGCATAATCCTCGCCATCCCCAGAAGCTGACCTGCAGGGTCAAGTCTGCGTTGTGCAAACTTCAGTCTTGGAGGGCAGGGAGCCCAATATTGCCTTATCCTCTGAGGGTTTCATACAGCAACCGTGCTTGGAAGGCTGTGTACAGCGCTGGCCACCTTGCCTCAAAAAGGATATTGAAGAGTTGGAACAGGCGCATAAAAGGGCAACCAAAACGAGCAATGGGATGGAGCAGAAAGGTTGCAGCACTTGAAGCTTTTGAGCTCATCCACACTTTGCTTACCTCATGCCTAGAAAGCAGGAGTAGGAGTGGATTTCCTGCCGCTTTCCCTCGGGAAACCTATTTTTTTACCGCTGAATTGGAGCAAACAACCTATTCTTTACCGCTGAATTGGAGCAAACATCTCGAGCAGGTCGGCCGCCCTGGCGCTGAGGGGCGGAGATCGCTCCGGCGCTCCCGTCCTCGCAGGGCGCAGCATGGTTTCCTACCAGCCCGGCGCCCTTGCTCGCCGCGCCACCGGGGGTCTACCTAGAGCCGGCCCTGCAAACATCAATCCAGAGAAAACCCGACTGATGTTTGCTCTGATTTAGCGGTAAGGAGAAGGTTTTCCCGGGAGAAAGCGGCAGTAGAAGTGGAAGGACGGACGAACCCTTTAGAGCACAGGTGAGGACGAAGGGACAGGACAGAGGTGTGTAAGATTAAGCACAGTGTGGAGAAAGTAGAGAAACTCTCTTCATCCTCTCATATTAGTGGCTCAGGACCACAATACCTTTCTCCAGTGCTTTTTATCTGGGGGTACGCAAGGGTATGTAGTACCAGCTCCTTTTTTTCCTAAAAGAAAAGCACTGCCTTTCTCCATATGAACCCCCTGGACCCTGAGATCATCCTCTGAGGCACTTCTTCATGAGAGGGCCGCAGGTTGGCAACATGAGAATAGGCCTTTTCTGCAGTGGCTCCCCGTTTGGGGAATGCTCTCCTCAGGGAGGTTTGGCTGGCGCCGAGCTTGGGGTGACATTGGCTTTTAAAACTTCCCACCACATCCCAGAATACAGTTCGCACAGCATCATTGATACATCATATTTACATCACTGACATGTCACCAAAGGGGAGGGGTAGACAGGGGTTACACTAGTTCAACCTTGGCAAACATGCCCAGACAAGTCCTTGGTTCAAGCATAAAAAAAACATTCCAGTCTGGAAAGAGAATCTGTAAGGATTTATGGGGAAGCTGGACTTAAAATTCACACAGAAACAGAGACTCTTTGTTAAATCTCGCTTGAAAACATCTCAGAGGCTGTGAGGAGATCGAAGGAGAATAATAAATAGAACTGTTGGAAAAGATCTGGATTATGTTGGACTATAATGATTGGAAAGGATTTGGAATTTTGATTAGAAAGGTAGTAATTATCAATGTATAGAATCCTCAGAATTTGAAGCATGGGAAGTCAAGAAATTTTATAATTTGGCATAATATTGGGATTAATGGATATGCATTTGTATAATTTGGAATAATTGGTATCATATGATTGGTTTGTAAAAAATTTTTTAATAAAAATTGATTTATTTATTTTTAAAAGAGAGCGGTAGACTTATAATCTGGGGAACCAGGTTCGTATCTCCACTCCTCCACGTGCAACTGCTGGGTGACCTTGGGCTTCTTTGAAGTCTTTCAGCCCCACTCACCTCACAGAGTGTTTGTTGTGGGAGAGGAAGGGAAAGGAGAATGTTAGCCGCTTTGAGACTCCTTCGGGTAGTGATAAAGCGGGATATCAAATTCAAACAACAACTCCTCCTCCTCCTCCTCCTCCTCCTCCTCCTCCTCCTCCTCCTCCTCTTCTTCTTCTTCTTCTCCTCCTCCTCCTCCTCCTCCTCCTCCTCCTCCTCCTCCTCCTCCTCCTTCCCTGAGCTGTCAAGTCGAAAGGATACATTCAGGCATAATATTTGTAACATTTAACAACTTTAAAGATGTGGGGGCCCCCTGTAATTTCCGTAACACACTGAAAATGAATGTTGAAAAATACAGGGCAGACTAAACTGTGGAAAATGCTCTCAGAAGATCTAAGGAAGAGCACCAACTTTCAAGGGGTATTAGATGATGCAGATATGCAGATGATGCAGCCTTGACAACGCACTCTGAGGAAGGTCTGCACAGACACCTCAACCATTTTTCCCAAGTCTACAAGGAGTTTGGCCTTATTGATGAGGACCAACATCCTGGGTCCAGACATCACCAGCACCCCATGCATCAGCATTGCTGATCACACACTTGTAGATGGTTTTATCTACCTGGGTTCCCATAACCAGCAGCTCCTTCATCGATGCTGAGCTAGACAAGCACATTAGCAAGGCAGTGTTATAAGAATTTTAAGGTCTTATATACAGGAGTATATACATATAATAGATGTTCATAAATGTACCAAGCAAACACATACAGTGGAACCTCGGGTTGCGGACGTAATCCATGATGGAGGCAAGTCCGCAACCCACAGCGTTCGTAACCTGCAGAGCTGCATCTGCGCACGTGTGTGACGCAATTTGGTACTTCTGCACATACGCGAGCGGCGAAACCCGGAAGTAACCCTTTCCAGTACTTCCGGGTTTCCCGCAGTCAGTAACCTGAAAACACGTAAGCTGAAGTGTCTGTAACCCAAGGTACCACTGTACAAATATGTAAACCACATGTCTGAAACCTCCAGAAAAGTCCTGAAACCATTTTCTCTCTCCCAAAATGACCTCAAATATTTCTCTGCAAGGTTGAAGGAAATGGGAAATCTCCCCATTGTCTTTCACAAATCCTGTCTTAAGGGCACATTTAAGATGTGAATAGGGCGAGCCTGTGACTTGGACTCAGGAACTGAGTATTTACCATTATAAAGGAATCGGCAGACTGCCCAAATACTGTACCATAATCAGTTAGCATTCTCAGGTTACCTGGCAGGCAGGTTTTCTGCTGTAGGTGATGTAGGTATAATGTATCTGGGGGGTGGTATTGAGCTACAGGGCGGTGCAATTTAAAATGTCTATATAAGGGCTTGCGCACATGGCTCGGGTTCCCTCCCCCACTCCTGGGGGGGGGGAAGAGCACCCTGTTGCAACAGCTTTAATAAAGATCAGGCTTACTAGCTGCTTTGCTTCTCAATATTCTCTGGTTGGTCTCTCTTATTTTCTCCTACCGATAGAGAAGACTCTTGAGAGTCCCATGGACTGCAAGAAGATCAAACCTATCCATTCTTAAGGAAATCAGGCTGCAGTACTTTGGCCACCTCATGAGAAGAGAAGACTCCATGGAAAAGACCCTGATGCTGGGAAAGATGGAGGGCACAAGGAGAAGGGGAAGACAGAGGACGAGATGGTTGGACAGTGTTCTCGAAGCTACAATCATGAGTTTGACCAAACTGTGGGAGGCAGTGGAAGACAGGAGTGCCTGGCGTGCTCTGGTCCATGGGGTCACGAAGAGTCGGACACGACTGAATGACTAAACAACAACAACAACCGATAGAGAACCCACAAAAGGACTCTATATGGGCTGTTGGGTACCCCATAAGGGAAAATGATTTTTTTTCTCATAACAGCAGCTATGGCAACGACTCACCTCCACAAAATAGTATGGGAAAATGCAATGCCAGAGAGGGTTCCTCAGCCACTGAGTGAGGCAGAACGGACAGGGCATCTATCAACAGGCAAGGGTGGCAGAGCTGGAGATGTGAAGGTCCCCAGCAGGGAAGTCGTATGGGAATCTAAAGTGAGAAGAGATAGGGGAATCAAGAGGGGAAGAGAGAGGGTTCTGAAGGTAAGGATGAGGAGTTTGTGTTTATTTATTAACATATGTGCATCCTTGGAGTAAAACAGTAAAACACACACCAAGAATAATTGAATAAAATACATATAAATAAGACTATTTCTTATTTCAAAACTCACAGCTCTTGAATCTGGGGGTGGACAGGCAGCCAGGGCAGAGGTTTAAAGGGGCGGGCGGGCGCTGTTTCATGTTTATTGCTGTTGTTGGCACCTGTCTGTTTTGAGAAACAATGGAGTTCACCCACAGGGGTGAAGCCAAACTGCTGTGTTAGCAGCACCAAAGTGACCTCCCTGAGATGCAAGACTGGGCAGTGTGTCCGGGGGTCCTGGGCTGCTCAGACAATGGGCCTCACTGATATGGTCCAAAGAAAAGCAGAGCAATACATTTGGCACCAGCTTGGCTGCAGGAATTGCTGGGAGGAGACATACCAGGTGCCATCCAACCACCTTAGGAACTCCATTCTGGATTTGTGTAGGGTTTAGTCCTGAGCCCATGAGGCAGTGAATGTTTAGGATCCGAGTTTTTCTTCTTCTAATGCAATTTTATGGGGGAAACAAGCCTTGGAGCCCTGAGTTTACATGAGGAGCTACCCTGTGGAGCTGTGAGATGATGCAGCCATTTGCCTGGAGCCAAACCTAATGAGTCCATGATGGTAGAACATCGTCATCATCATCATCATCATCATCATCATCATCATCATCATCATCATCATATACCAGAATGGAAATGAAATCCCAGTAAGCTGTTCCTTGAACTCTTTCCTGCATCTGTGAGGGATCACAGGAGGCCCTTCCCACCCACAGCCCAAGCTGGCTGAGCTGCTCCCTGGGGTTGCCATGGCAATCTCAAAGGAAGGGACCACTCCTCCTGCATCCATGGATGCAAAGGGAGCAGGGTGCATGGCAGCGAACGAACACAAGGGGGCAGTAGGGACTCTCCTCACGGCTGACACTCTGGCAGGGGAGGGAGATCTCAGATTTCTTGGGGAATTTTTACTCAATGAAAAAAGCAAAGGCAGCAAAATCACAGCTGCTTCTCACAGCTCCTGCGTTACTAACTAGGTATCCACATGGAATTGCACCAGGAGATGGTTGACGCATTGCAAGGGGGCTGTGCAATGTGTGTGTGTTTGTTTAGTGGGAAGTTGTAATTATCATGTAGCGTATTTAGGGCAGGAATTCTGTAAGAGAGCAGAGAGCAGGTCTTGTCGTAAGGCAGGGGAAAGGGTGGTGGCAAGACTTTTGTCATCTATTCCCAAATTGGGAGGTGGGACGGGGACAGAGGTGTGTTTTAGGTCTGGGAAGTGTCTGTGGGGGTGGCAAGATGTATTGAATTAACACCAGACCCTCCTGTTTTAACTTTTCACTAAATGGTGTTTACTGAGTTTGTATCTTAGATTTGGGGACCCAGGTGGCGCTGTGGTTAAACCACTGAGCCTAGGGCTTGCTGATCAGAAGGTCGGCAGTTCGAATCCCTGTGACGGGGTGAGCTCCCGTTGCTTGGTCCCAGCTCCTGCCAACCTAGCAGTTCGAAAGCACGTCAAAATGCAAGTAGATAAATAGGAACCGCTACAGTGGGCAAGTAGATAAATAGGAACTGCTACAGCGGGAAGGTAAACGGCGTTTCCATGTGCTGCTCTGGTTTGCCAGAAGCGGCTTTGTCATGCTGGCCACATGACCTGGAAGCTATATGCCGGCTCCCTCGGCCAATAATGCGAGATGAGCGTGCAACCCCAGAGTCGGTCACGAGTGGACCTAATGGTCAGGGGTCCCTTTACCTTTACCTTTTTGGCAAATTTAATCGATTTGGCTGCTGGGTACAATTCCTGCACCACCAGGACACATTTGGGAAATGGCAGTTCTGAATACACCTCTCTAGCTACGCACTACAGGAATGGCGCCTACCCCAAATCCATGTAGCTGAATCTGACTCCATCACAGGCAAATAGGGCAGCAGACTAGCTTAGGGAGCGCACAGTTCTGTTCACTCCCTGGCTATCAAAATCTGCTGCCTGAGGCGGCTGCCTCCTCTTGTCTAACGGCAGGGCCAGTTCTGCCTGAGCTCCTTCCTGTGGGAGACAAAGGAGGCAGGGAAGGTCGGTCGCTCTTGTGCCTGGCGAGCCCGTTGCTGCTCCTGGACTCATTTCCAGAATTTGCCCTTAATTAGGGATCTTTGGTTTTAATGGGTGGATTACTTGTGGGCGCAGGTTGAGGTCCAGATGGTTTCTTCGTTAGTCTAATTAATGGTCAAAGCTTAGATTAAATTCCCTGAGAGGTGGAGGAGGACATGGTCTGGCTGAGGAGAGGGAGCAGAGAGATGGTGTTGACACAGCTGAGGAAATGGATCCTTCCCCTCCTGCCACCAGCCTGTAGACCGCTGGGTGGTTCCTCGGTCATGCTGGGCTCCTGCCAGCTGCCCCAGCTCACTTCAGATTAACAGGATCCCTACTCCACCCCTGCTTTCCAATCCCTTAATGGAGAATAAGCCTTTTTATGTCTCTCTCGCTTTCTGTGGGACACATTGCCCTGGAGTGCACTGGGCTTGTTAGGCAAGCTGGCATGAGGACTTGGTGGCCCCAGAACCAGCTTCAGCTGCTAAGCAGGCATTCAAGAGCTGAGCATGGGCAGGTGCCCTGTTTCCATGTGGAAGTGCTGGTGGACTTGTTATAGGCCTTCAGGCTTTCTTGACTACAGGGCAGGCAGGCACAGGAAGAGATGGGGATTTCACTCCCGGGTTCTGCAAGCCATGCCTTGGGTCCTGTTCCACACCTGCAATTAATGTCTTCATGGTTTGATTCCCTGGGCATCCAGGATTGTTCTCTTTCCTTGTTACCAGGCTCATATAGAGCTGTTCTCCTGGAGTGAGTAAAGCGCTTTCTGCAGATGTTCCATAGAATTGTAGAGTTGAAAGGGACCCCAAGTGTCATCTAGTCCAACCCCCTGCAATGCAGGAATCTCAGATAAAGCATCCATGACAGATGGCCATCCGATCCAGCATCCATGACAGATGGCCATCCGATCCAACCTCTGGTTCAAAACCTCCCACCGAGAGTTCACAACCTTCCGAGGGAGACTGTTCCACTGTCGAACTGCTTTTACTGTAGTTAGAATCATAGAATCATAGAGTTGGAAGAGACCACAAGGGCCATCCAGTCCAACCCCCTGCCAAGCAGGAAACACCATCAAAGCATTCTTGACATACGGCTGTCAAGCCTCTGCTTAAAGACCTCCAAAGAAGGAGACTCCACCACACTTCTTGGCAGCAAATTCCACTGCCGAACAGCTCTTACTGTTGGTTTGGTTCTACTCTCCAGAGCAGAAAACAAGCTTGCTCCATTTTCCATGGGACAGCCCTTGAGATAACTGAAGATGGCTTTCATATTTCTTCTGTCTCCTCTTTTCCAGACTAAACAAACCCAGGTCCATCAACCATTCCTCATAAGACCTGGGTTCAAAAGCAACCTATATTTTCTCTTTTACTCTACTAAGAGCCAAGGTGGTCATGGATGATTTTTATTAGCCAATTATAAGAAATAGTGGCACCAACTGAAGGTTAAATAAACAAATTCACACCGTGCACTTCAGTACAGTCTAGGGCTGCTCAATGAACTCTGGTGTCACGGAGGCTTCTGGATGATTTTTGGTGGAGTCTGGTAAGCAAGAGAATCGAAAACAAGAATCCTTTAATCAGGGTGGAAATTCTGCTTTTTATTCCCCTGCAGCTAAAGTGAGGAAAGTGATTGGTCACATTTTGCCAAATGGCTTCCACAATTTCCTTGTAGCAGGTAGAAACCCGAGTGTCTTGAAGGGACGGCAGAAAACTTGCCTGCTTCACCAGGGGCGGGCAGAGAATGAATGCAGCAGCTCCACAAGACCCGATAGGCTGGCCTGTTTGGGCAGACAACACAAGTCATGACCCACAGAGTAAAACAACAAACCTGCTGGGATTTCCCTGGCTTGTTGTAAGCAGTACTGCATTCCAGCGCCCTGAAGGCAGACAAGCCCATAAGAAACAAATGAAGTAAGGTGATACCAGCTATTTCACCAGCGATGCTTAGAAGCAAAAGTTTCCTGGCTTTCGGTCTTCGTACAGCTTTGCACTGGGTAAAATTTGCCAGGCAAGAGCCATCAGTTTCTACCTTTCTCCTCCATTCCAAGCCATGCCTATTCAGCCTGTGTTTTATTTCTTCCACCTGTTACAAGAGCACAGAATCATAGAATTACAGAGTTGGAAGGGACTCCAAGGGTCATCTAGTCCAGCAATGCAGGTGCCACAGCTGAAGAATTCCTGACAGGTGACCATTCAATCTCTGCTTACAAAACTCAAATGAAGGAGAGTCCACCACCTTCCAAGGGAGTCCGTTCCACTGTTATACGGCTCTTATTGTCAGAAAGTTTTTCCCCGAATGTTTAGTCAGAATATCCTTCCTTACAGTTTGAATCCGTTTGTTCGGGTCTCAAGCTTGCTCCATCTTCTATGGGGCAGCCCTTCAGATACTGGAAGATGGCTCTCATTTCACCTCTCAGTCTCCTCTCCCGCAGGACCAATTGCAGTCATCAGCAGTCGTTAACAGCCATCTACAGGTTTACCACTCCCATCAGCCCATCACCCATTCCCACCCACCCACACCCTCTGTATATACATAAGGGACTGACTTCTGTTTCAAGTGTATCTGAAGAAGTGTGCATGCACACGAAAGCTCATACCAAAATAAAAAATTAGTTGGTCTTTAAGGTGCTACTGAAGGAATTTTTTTATTTTGCTTCGACTCAGACCAACACGGCTACCTACCTGTAGGCTAAACAGAAGTTTAGGACCTTTTGCTAGAGTTGTAACGTGTGTTCGTTATGAATATGTGTTTACTGTAACCTGTTGCCCCAAGAAGTTATTGCACAAGAGGAATAAAAGCGGGTTGTTTCATAATAATAATATAATAATAATTTATTATTTGTACCCCGCCCATCTGGCTGGGTTTCCCCAGCCACTCTGGGCGGCTTCCAACAAAGATTAAAAATTAATCTTTATTACAGGAAATGAAGGTGACTGAATATATGTGTGCTGGTTAAGGATAAACATACCGTATATTATTCCTAACAAACACACATTACAACTCTAGCAAAAGGTCTTAAAGCTCTTGGGAGTGTGTGCTAGACATGGGTTCAGAAACACATATTGTAACAGGCTATGCAGCCTGTGGAATCGGCTCCCGATAAGAGGAAGCCAGCCCATCACAGAACCTGCAGAACTGGATTTGCACCCCCTCCCAGGGTTGCATGCCAGGATCAGTCCAACAGGCATGGTGGCGCAGACAGTGGAGAGATTTTAACTTCCACGTTGAGGTAGGAAATTCCTCTGCATTGGGAGAGGATGTTGTTAGGGAGCCACAGGTGCTGCAGGACACGGGGTGTGTAATTTATTTCATGACATTGGTATTTGGTTTACAAAGAGAATAATATCAGTGAAAATAACTCTTTAAAAGAGGCATGCCTAGCTGCCTGACAAATGCACAGCCAATCAGAAACACACACACTGTTCACATCCCCCATGGGTACACCTTGTGCCAGCTGTTTCCAAACTTTTTGGGGCCTGCTTGGTTCCCTAAGTTCCTTGCCAGTGCCCCCCCCTTACCCTATAAAAAGTATTATTTGCAATAGCAGTTTGTATGACCCACTATCCACACAGTAACAGATCAGTTAAATGTTTATTGAAACTCCAATTAAAATTATTTAATTAAATCTATTCAACAAAATTGGTGAATTTGATCCATTGAGACCAGCTTTTCAAAGTCTGGAAAGTTATTTGCACCTCCAGCGTGTGCCCTGCTTGCCTCTCAGTGACCACCTGGGTCATTCTACTGCCCACTTTGGGAACCACTGCCTTATGCAAATACATGTGGCTGCAGGGGCATTTGAATTGTGTGGTGATAGCAGCAGGTAAAGGTAAAGGACCCCTAGACGGTTGAGTCCAGTCAAAGGAGACTAAGGGATACGGCACCCATCTGGCTTCAGGCCGAGGGAACCGGCGTTTGTCCAGTCGTGACCCCATGACCTCATTTCTCCAGGTAGCCCTAGTCGGGCCATCGGCCACCTTACAGCTTGCCAAAAGCGCAGGCCCAATACCGATGCCTGCGGGGGTATGGGTTGGTGCCCAATTGTGGTTGGTCTGGACTCTGGAGAAAGAGCTGCAGGCAGAGTATGACAGAAAAGGGGGCGCTGCGGGCTGTTTTGGGGATAGGATTTTTTTATTTTTAAAGGAAACCCTCCAGTCATGGCCTTAAGTGGGCCAATGCACAGGATTCGCGCGCGGACATTCACTCCGCCCGTTTTCCCGTATTTAAGATCCACTTTCTTCCTGGTCTCTAGAAGCGGCTTCTTCAGCAACCTGTCCTGGACCTTCTTTCCCGGGGAAGCCTAACAGAGGGGCTGCGACTGCAGATGGAACTCTACACATGCCCATGGGCAGCCTCTCCCTCGGATCCCCCACAGCACGGAGGAGAAGGCGGGCCAGGGCCGCCCCTGCCGCGCCACGCTCGATCGGTGTGCTCGGCCGCCCCACGAGGCTCGTCTTGAACTTTGAACTTTATTGTTATTTCGGCCAAAGGCCCACAATATAATCTTATGCAACACAATGTACAAAAACACTGGGCAAGACAGGATAAAATAAAGCAAGAGTAAATAAAGTTTTAAAAAAATCAATACATATAGGCAGATATAATTTGCAAGAATTCCTTGGCTAAAATAGATGGAACAGTACATTTGTTTTGACAATTTCCACTATAAATTGGGTAATAAAACAGATTTTCAATAATCATGAAGTAAACCATTTTTCCTTTTGTATGAGAGAACTGTAACCAAATATCTTGCTACTAGCAGTGTTCTGCTAGAGTCGCTGTCTTGTAGCAGATATGTTAACTGAGACTCACGAGGCTCGTCTTCTTCAGAGGAGTCCTGCGCCTTTAAGACGCGCGGTGGCCCCTCAAGCCGAGGGGCGGAGCTTCCCGCGGCGCCGCCCTCTCCCTGAGGGAGCAAAGCCGCCCCGAGCTCCGGCGATGGGAGGGCGGGGCTTCCTCTACGGCTCCGCCCCCTCTTCCGCTCGCGCTTCCTCCTTCGACACGCACTAGAGGCGAGGAAAAGGCGGGGCTCCCGCTCTGGCCCCGCCCCCGCCCCCTCGAGCGGCGCGAAGAGGCGAGGCGAGGGGGCGGAGCTTCCTTCCGTGGCCCCGCCCTTCCCTAGGCGAGCGAGTGAGCGCGGCCGAGCCCGGCCAGAGCAGCTGAATCCCTTCCTCGCTTCTTCGCGGCCGCTGCTGTAGCTGATTCTTCGCGCCGCCGCCTCGCGCTCCCCACCCACGTCCGCCAGGTGAGTCCGCGCTTCCGCTCGACTCCCCCTCCCACCGCGCGCGCCCCGTCAGCCTCGTCCCAGAACGACCATTGGGCGCCGCCATTCGCCCCCCCGAGGACAGGGGGGGGGCACGCGGGGAAAGGCGAAGGAACCTGCCGCGGCCGCCGCGACTGCTCTCCGGTCTCTCCCTCCCTCGACTGCTCCGCCGCCTCCCGGACTTGTCTCCCCTCAGCCCCGGCGCCTTCTGTCCCTCAGAGCCGCCTCTTCTTTCTCTTCGTCGTCCCCCATTCCCGCCGCTCCGGTCCCCGCTCCCGCCTCGCCGCACGAACACAGCGCCGGGGGAGCCGCGCGGGGCCTCCTGGGAGCCGTAGTCCGCTCCCTCGGACCGCGCAGGGACGGCGGCGCGGGCGGGACTACGCTTCCCGGCGGCCCCTGCGCGTGAGGGCTTCTCGCTCCCCGTTTTCACCGGGGCGGCGGGGGGAGCAAGGAGGGCGCGCGCGTGGCTCCGGGGGAACGGAAGGGGCGGTCCCTGGAGGAAGGGGGCGGGGCGCCGGGCGGCTCCTGCAGGGGGCAGGAAACACGCCTGGACCCGCTTCGGGGGCTTAGGGAGAATCGTAGAACGGTAGAGTTGAGAAGGGACCCCTAACGGCCATCTAGTCCAGCCCCCTGCAATGCAAGAATCGCAACTGAAGCAGGGGTAGGGGGCTTCCCGTGAGCGCCTGCACGGCCCCCTCTTTCGGTGGGGTGGGGGCAAAGTTCCTTCCTTCAAGGGAAGGGTTTTCCTCGTGTCCCGGGTCAAAAGCGAAGCCACCGCCTCCCCATGCCTGCGCCCTTCCCATCAGTTGCTCAGTCCCGCAAGCTGTTTGTCCATCTGCCTTGCTGACTTTGCATCTGCCCCGGTTCTCCCACCCAAAGACTCCGGCTCCACACACGCCAACTCCGGGCAGCTTTGTACTGGTGGGCTGAGTGCCTGGCTCCGTGAGCTCTCCTCTTACCCCTCCCCGCCCCCAGCAACTGCGAAATGTGGGAGCTGGTGCGGCAGCTCGAGCTTCTCCCTAGTGGGAGCCTCTGCAGGGCTTTCCTGACCTAATTTTGCAGACAATCGCCTATTCAGGCCGGATCTGGTGCTGCCTGAGAAAACATGATTGGTGGAGGGGGAGCGCCTCAATTTCCAGTTTGGGTTTTGTTTGCCATCTCTCCAATCTGTCCCGTGGGGCAGGAGTTGGCATAGGGAGATGCTTTCTTTTGCCCTCCCAACACCTATCTTTGAAGAGGAGGGCTAAGTCTGACATTTTTTCTCTCCCTTTCTCCCCTCCTGGCAAAGGGGTGCAGTTTGGTGTGTGTTGCACTGGAGGCATGGGCTGGGAGTGAAGCCTGCCAGGTCTCCTGTTTAGCATCCGCCTGGCCAAGGTGCACACTTTCCTTCCAGGAAGTTGGGTGGCTCTCTGGCTGCCAGAGGAACAGCAGTTGCTCTGCTCCAGCCCCGAACTTGGCATGAAGTCTCCCTCCATGGTGACTTTGGCCAGGCTTTATCATAATGTCGGTAGACTGGTGACTACAAAGGGGACAGAGTTTGATGTGCTGTGAGAGAGTTTTAGTGAGGAATGCAGCGGGCCCTCTTCCTAATCTCGCTTGTGCTGACCTGCCAAAACATGACACTGATTTCCAGATGGCATTGGCCGTGTGAACTTTGGGGCTGAGGCTGTTGGGACTGCCTAGGTGATTCCCACCCCCACCCCCCCTCTTTACAAACAGCTCTGGGGTTTCTCTATGGGATGGATCTCCAAACAAAGGGTCAATGTGTCATGGGAGAAGCTGAATAGGAAAAATGGAATCCAAACAGACAAAAATGACATTAAAGGAGGGGGGTGTTAAACTTGCTCACTTTGCCTGGCGGTATTGGCTCCATTATACAGTACTCTGCAAGGAACAGCTGCATCGGGAGGCGGAGGCAGCAGCCGAGAGCAGGGGGATTTGCAGCATTAGGGGCAGAGTACTGTCAGACACCGACTTAATAAACCCCCTATTGTTTGTCTGGACATATTGGAACACAGGAGGTGCTTGCCGGGCAGGAAAGTGGCTCTTAGAAGGGGCTGCAGAAAATCCTGGGAGTGTCTAGGAAGATTGGGATTGTTTACCAGGGAAGGGAGGCAAATAAACAGAGGTCTAATAAAGGCCTGCAAATGGTGCTCGGAGCAGCACCAGAAGAGAGCAAGTGTGAGGATAGTTTTAGTCTTTGAAGCCCTGGGTGCCAGCTTCTGAGTTTATGTGGGAGAGGAGACTGTGTGCTTGGTCTGTGCTGGTAGCCTGTACATGCTGTGGTGATGGGAATGTGAACAACTCAGTGTTTGGCATTCGAGTCTTGCAGGTGTGTATTGCATGCAGTTGGAGCAAGCAGGTGTCCTAGGTCCTTAAGAAGAGCCTGCTGGGTCAGGCCAAAGAGGGCCCATCTAACTAGCACCCTTTACTCACAGTGAGGCCTAGGACCATGTCTGTTGCCCAAACCTGGACCTTAGCAGTGGCAGGCCAGGCCAGGTGCCGGCTTCCTCTGCTGCTGCCTTTGTTAGAGGAGCTTCCAGAATCACTGGGCTGAAAGCAACCAAAAAACCCTCCTTATCTGCACCCCTTTCACTTGGCAAGGTCTGTTGCATATCACCCTTACAATTTAGACTTTAATGTGCAGTGGGGAAAAGGCCAGAGGGTTGGCATGAATGGGGACCAGTGCAAAACTGGCTGCTGAAACGCTTGCTGTGTCGCCTGCAGTGTCCAGTTCCACAGACTAAAAATACGGTTTCCCACGTGTGAAATAGGTGTTCCATGAAAGTCCAGCAAAACAAATGCACAGGTGTGTCCAAGTGTCGGAAACGGTTGTCCAGCTCGGCTCAGAAGCGTGGGGGAAAATTCAGATGCCTTCCTGTCTCCAAGGCCTAAAGTTAGCACTTGTTGGGAGTGAGGTGTGCTCCCAGGTTTGGCTTGTTGGGGAGAGTGTAGCAGGTTGCCAAATGCTCCTGGGCCAGGTCAGCATCAGCCTGCCTTTAAGAGGAACAAAACCAGAGAGTCCAAATGGGAGAGTTTCTGTTTGTTCTAAAGTTACACAAAGGACTCTCCAGGCAGGGGTAGCTGTCCTTAAGCAAACAGCCACTCCCCTGCAGTGTTTGCCTCCCAAACATTCCTGCTGCAGGCACCTGAAAGTGAAATGGGCGGAAGGTGCAGGGCGGCAATTATGGGCTGTGAGGGATTGTCTGTAGCTCGGAAGTCTTAATGCATTGCCTGAATCCTGCCTCTGATCTGCACGCAGCTGCCCCTTGGCTGCCTGGGATCAAACGCCCAATTTTATAGCCAAAATTGTTAGAAAGCAGTGAATTCTCCCCAAAATATTTCTTTTGTGTGGGGTGGTCACACTTCCCCTTCTCTGGTGTGAGAGACACCACCTCCATCTTTTCCCTTTTCTGTGGGGATGCATTGGGAGAAGATCTCTAGCTTCCATCCCATTAAGAACCTGAGAAGAGCCCAGTCCAGCATCCTGTTCTCACAGGGGCCAACCAGATGCCCGTCCTAGGAAGCCCCCCAAGCAGGATTCTGCCCCCTTGCAATTCCCAGAAGAATTACTATCTCCAGTGCATACAGTGGTCCAGGTATCTTCAACTTTCTCA
This sequence comes from Zootoca vivipara, assembly GCF_965207765.1. Taxonomy (NCBI): domain Eukaryota; kingdom Metazoa; phylum Chordata; class Lepidosauria; order Squamata; family Lacertidae; genus Zootoca; species Zootoca vivipara. Next base: position 79,738,175 of record NC_142589.1, read on the forward strand.
GACCCAGGACCCGCCTTAAACCCAAGCTTGCGTTTGGGGATACATTTCTTAATCTTTTGCCATATGTTTGCATGGTTGTCATGTGCTCCTGCTGTGACCCCCCCCCCAAGCAACTGCAATAAACACTCCTAGAAGTTGCAGGGGTCAAGGCCCACCCTAATGGACTGCTGCCCCTAGTGAGGTGCCGTCATTATTCAGAGGAGGGGTTGTAGAATGGGGACCTAGTGAAATGGGATTGGACCCTCGGGGTTCTGGGGCTCTTCTGGATCCCTTCTGGATCGGGAGCAAGGCAGGGGGCTACGCTTGCGACAGGAGCCTTAATAAAGCGAAACCTTTGTCGTGCATGGATCACCTGGGCTGCCCTTGCCCCACTGAGTGAGACAGGCAGAGGAGACACACACAACCCTTGGGGCAACCATCCATTGGGCCATTTTCTTGTGCAGACGCCGTTGCCAGGAACAGCCTGGGCATGTGGGCTACCTCCACCCACTTCACTCCACCGCCAGGAAGATGAAATGCGAGAGTGGGCTGGACAGCCACCTCCCAGCTTGCTTCATGTGCAAGTAAAGCACGGGAGAGGCTTGAACTTAAGAGTTAAAAGAGGTATAGAAGAAAAGGCAGCAGGCAAAGCCAAAGAGAGGCCAGAAAGGGAAGAAAGAATATTGATGTGTAGAGGAATACGGGGGCAATTAAGTGAGAATCCCTGTGCATACCTTGCCTTGAGGGTCCTTTGCGGGCTTCAGCCTCCCTGTAGTGAGGGGTCTGCTATGCAAGGCCTGTCAGGATGGGTGAGACTCCCAGTGTTAGAAAACGGGAATGGAATGCTAGGGGCCATGTGGCTGCTGGGACCTAGGTTCTGGGTACAAAAACAAAATGTCTAGGTGCCAAATTTTCTTGGTTGTTGGCCCGCTACCAGATCAGGCAGCCCCGCAGCAAAATAATAATAATAATAGTAATAGTAATAATAATAAATTGCTGTGGGTGAATCAGTGTCTGGAGGGTAGCATGGCAGCAAAAGATGTGTCTTTTGCTAGCGCACTGCCCTACAAACACCTGGTTTGCACGGCAGCAAAAAAATGACACGCCTTTTGCTGCCACAGTGCCTGGCAGACCAGGCAGGTGGGGATGCTAGGTGCCAAGGGCGGCTGAATATCTCTGTCCTGTCGCAAAAGGCTGGTTGCCACTCTCAAAATGCAACTGGCACCCGGCTAATTCCGAAAGCTGGAGACCTGCCTACAGTAAGTACCAGTGTTCACTTCTGCAGGGAGGATGGCGAACATGTACAGAGGTTACATACATCTCAGAAGTTCCCAGATCGGGTGGGAGCTGCTGCGGGCTGATCCTCTGCCATATTGACTCCCTGCTGCTGAACTCGCCTGTCAAAAGGCACCTCTGAGGGTAGCTTCCTAGGCCGGATCCTTACCTGGATGAAAGTCTGGATTTACTGAAAAAATAACACCCTCTTGCATCTATGTTTTATCTCCCCCGCCCCACTTAACCTGTTTAAGGTAGGATGGTGGAGATAGAGTCTGCCTTCAGTTTTGCAGTCTGCGTCTTGAGCAGACATGAGCAGGGCTTTGCCAGGCAAGTCCTTCTTGCCTCCATGCCACCGCTACATTCTAAGTAATTGACAACCCCATAAATCTGCAAGTCTTTAAGGTCGCTTGTTGGATGCTTTTCCCTATCAAACTGAAGCTCTGGTTGCCCTGCAGAGGAAAGCAGTGGGCTTCCAGTGGAGCCGGCGCTCTGGCACGGCTACCTCTGCTTCCAAGAGCTTCACAAGCTGTTTTCAAGTTGGACTCTCGGTTCTTGCAAATTCCACCTTCTGTTCACGGCGGAAATCTTCTCTGGAGGCATGCTGCAATTGAGCTCACAGGATGCGTGGTTAGTTTTTCTGTGTGGGGATCTGGGGGTTTTTAGTAGAAGAAGAGAGACTTAAAAACTCATGTCCTGTTGAATTGTTGTCCCCCCGCCCTTCAGATTTGTTTCATTCCCGCCCCCTGCAATCGATGCCTTACAGAGTGTTCCATGCCCCATTTTCCTCTACGTTTGAGGGCTCTGCCACTCAGCTGTGGCCCATCAATCTGTAAGCCACCCACAAAAGATCTGGCGTCAACCCCCACCCCCACCCACTTAGCAAAGCTTTCTCTTTTCACTGTCAGTTCATGGGGGTTTGGTGCTAGCTTTTCCAAAAGCTTGAGCTTCGAATCACAGCCCTTTGCTGTTGATTGACACCTGTCGATCACAACTGTTGGTGCTGTGCCTCTCTGTTGGGGAAGGACCACCGTAGCTCAGTGGTGGGGCCACTTGCCTTGTGCTCAGAAGGTCCCGGGCTCCATCCCCAATGGCCTCTCCAGGTGGGGCTGGGAGAGACTCCTGCACCTGAAACCCTGGCTAGCCATTGCTGCCAGTCAGTGTAGACAGTACTGAGGCAAATGGACCATTAGTTTTACTTTGCTTCCTGTGTTTCTATTGCACAAGGACATGTTGGCCTCTAAGGGCACCACGCAGCTCTTAAAGCCACAGGGCTCGGTGTATCTTGGGGAGTCTTCCTTGGTGCCTGGAATCCGGAGTTGGGGTTGGGGCCTGGAATCCGGAGTTTTGTTCCCAGTCCCATTTCCTTCTTCCTAGCCCTTCTAGGCTGTGAGGCCTTTGGTGCAGGTTCTCCTTTTCAGTTTGCCTGGCAGTATCCAGATCCGCTTGGTGGCAGTGAGTGGCAAAAGGTGTCCCATTCTGCAGACTGGAGTTTGGCTTCAGCAGTTGGGTTTCATTGGGAGGGCCTTGGCATTTCCCTCAATGCCAAGGCCCTCTTGCATCCGACAATCAATTGTTGTCGGATACAGGAGGGACTGAGGTTCAGCTTGCTTGTCTTTGATTGGTATTCTGCCAGTGGGAATGCGTCCGCCAATGTCCACATTAGCAGGCAGCCTGCGATGGTGAGTTCCAGGAATGTAGCAAGCAATATCTCTTGTCCTGAAGATAAGTAGATCTTAATTAAATGGCAGGCTGCAGGAACAAGGTTGTTTAATAGCAGAGAGAGAGCTTCTGCCAATTCCTTCTCTCAGGACCTCCATTCCTGTGAACAAGGCAGGTCTCTCCTGGGAGCTTTTCCATGTGACCTTTAGCAAAGTGGGACTCTGGGCTTCTGAGTTAAGCTTCCAGCTTCTCAAGCCCCCAAAACTCACCTAGTGCTAGAGCTGTTGTCCCCAAATTATTGAAACAGGTTGGAACTAGAAACCTTGGGAGGAAGTGATCATGTCCTCTTTGGACTTTAAGAAAGCCAATTTCAAAAAGCTTAAGGATTTATTGGGTGAGATCCCATGGTCAGAAATACTTAGAGAGAAGGGGGTCCAAGTTGGATGGGAGTTTCTTGAAGGTGAAATATTGAAGACACAAGCATAGACAATTTCAACCACAAAGAAAAGAGGGAGGCATCTAAAGAAACCAGTATGGCTGCATAAGGAGCTTACAGATGAGCTGAGATTTAAGAAGGGCATGTATAAGAAAGGGAAATCACAAATAAAGAGTTTAAACAAGTAGGCAATAGTTGCAGGGAGAACAACAAGCAGATCAAAGCTCAGAATGAGCTCAGGCTTGCAAGAGAGGTTAAAAATAATAACCAAAGATTTATTCAGCTATGTTTGAAGCAAAAGCAAGTAGCAGTTCCTCTGCACAGAGAAGACAAAGAAATGCTACTGGGTGACAGAGAGAAAGTAGAATTGCTCAACACCTACTTTGCCTCTGTCTTCACCCAAAAGGAGTGTGATGCCCAACCTGGTGATAACAGAATCAATGATGTAAGGAGGGAGCTGCAGCCCAAGATAGGAAAAGAGGTAGTAAGGGAACACTTAGCTATTTTAAATGAATCCAAATCTCCAGAGTTTGATGAGCTGCACCCAAGGATACTAAAGGAGCTTGCAGATCAAATCTCAGAGCCTGTGTCTATCAATCTTTGAGCATTCTTGGAGAACAGGTGAGGTGCCTACAGACTGGAGGTGGGCAAGTGGTGAAAAGGGGGGGGGAGTCCCAGGTAACAACCAACCAGTCAGCTCAACATTGATACCAGGAAAGGTCCTAGAAAGATCGGTTTGAGCATTTATAAAATGATGCTATGATTAAGATCCAGCATAGTTTTCTCAAAAACAAGTCATGCCAGATGAATCTAATTTCTTTTCCCGACAGAGTTGCAAGCTTGGTGGATCAGGGGAATGCTGTGAACATAGTGTATCTTGATTTCAGTAAGGCAGTTGACCAGGGGTAGGCAACCTAAGGCCCATGGGCCGGATGCGGCCCAATCGCCTTCTCAATGCAGCCCGCGGATGGTCCGGGAATCGGTGTGTTTTTACATGAGTAGAATGTGTCCTTTTATTTAAAATGCATCTCTGGGTTGTTTGTGGGGCATAGGACTTCGTTCATTTCCCCCCAAAAATATAGTCCGGCCCACCACATGGTCTGAGGGATGGTGGACCGGCCCATGGCTGAAAAAGGTTGCTGACCCCTGCATTTGACAAAGTCCCCCATGCTATTCTTGCAAAGAAGCTAGTAAAATTGGGCTAGTCAAGGTAACTGTTAGGTGGATTTGTAGCTGGTTGACTGATTGAACCCAAAGAGTACTCATTAATGGTTCCACGTCATCCTGGGAAAAAATGACAAGTGGGGTGCCACAGGGTTCTGTCCTGGGCCCGTTGTTGTTCAACGTCCTTAAAACAACTTGAACAAAGGGCCCAAACTAACAAAATGAATTTCAATAGGGACAAATGTAAGGAAGAATTGCTGCAGCAATATAAGATGGGGGACACCTGGTTTGCCAGTACAGTGGTACCTCAGGTTACAGACGCTTCAGGTTACAGACTCCGCTAACCCAGAAATAGTACCTCGGGTTAAGAACTTTGCTTCAGGATGAGAACAGAAATCGCGTGGTGGTGGCAGTAGGAGACCCCATTAGCTAAAGTGGTACCTCAGGTTAAGAACAGTTTCAGGTTAAGAACAGACGTCCGGAACAAATTAAGTTCTTAACCCGAGGTACCACTGTAGTACGTGTGAAAAGGATCAAGGGTTTTTAGTAGACCACAAACTTAACATGAGTCAACTGTGTGATGCAGCAGTGGGGGGAAACCCCTATTGCTATTCTAAGAAACATCAACAGAAGTCTAGTGTTCAGATCAAGGGAAGTCATGGTCCAACTCTCTTCTGCCTTGATCAGACACACCTGGAATACTGTATCCAGTTCTGGGCTCCACAATTTAAGAAGGATGTTGACAAGCAGGAATGTGTGCAGAGAAGGGCGACCAAGATGATCAAGGGTCTGGAGACAAAGCCTTATGAGGAACAGTTGAAGGAGTTGGGTATGTTTCGTCTGGAGAAGAGTTGGGTATGTTTCATCTGAGAGGAGATATGAGAGCCATCTTCAAATATCTCAAGGAGTGTCTCACGGAAGATGAAGCAAGCTTGTTTTCTCCTCCTTGGGAGGCGAGGACCGAAACAATGACTTCAAGTTACCAGAACGGAAATTCTGACTAAACAGCAGGAATTACCTTCTGACAGTGAGAGCTGTTCAACAGTGGAAGGGACTCTCTTGGTGGGCTCTCCTTCCTTGGAGGTTTTCAAGCAGAGGTTGGAGAGGGAGAGATGCAGGAAGCCAGCTTCTTTGTGTGGCCGGCAGGTGAAACCCACTTCTCTATCTTGCATCCCATCAGGTGTCGCCTGGGAACAGACTGTAAACCTACAGCCTGGGAGGCCCTCCTGCCACGTCTCCCGGGTGGCTGTGTTGACTGGGGGCTGTTCTCGGGCTCCATGTCTGGGCATTTTCACCTGCTCTGACCTTTTGCCCAGCAGAACAAGAAAACAAATGGCAGAATCATTCCATGCCGATGAGGATTACTTGACTTTTGCCAGCGCTAAGGAGGCCTTACTTTGTCAACTTCTTAGCCTCATGGATAGCGCTGGGCAATATCTGGTTTTCAGCTTCATGATGTATTGCCAGCTAAACATCACGATATACTGATATCTGAAATAAGATGGAGCTACGTAATCACTTTCATCAGCAGGCAAGCCAAAATGCACCCAAGCAGGACTTGAGTACCAAATGGTGGTATTCAGGTCCAGGACAATCCAAAATACAGTGATGAGTCATATTGAATGCAAACAATCTGAGAAAATACTGAACAGCAACAAAACAAAAAAATCCAAATTTGATGCATGTCATTATATGAAAATTAACTCAATGATAGCATGCTTCAACTAAACCATTAAAGATTTCTGGAGAATATATTAATGTACTATGCAGTTTTAGAGGCAATTTTAGAATTTACAAAAGAAGATTTAGTAAAAATACTAATTAAACTTCCGTACGATTAACAATATAATCTGTTTTCTACAAGTTTAAGAGCAATTCATGTAATTTACTAGTCAAGTTGCATCTCCTTCCCCACTCAGAGAGCCAACTGCAATTCTATGCTTACTCAGTTCAACTAAACTCACTTCTACTTTCCTGGGAGTAAGCCCCATTGATTCCACTAGTTAATACCATTTCCATTTCAACTGTGTGCATTCTCCTCCTTGCACTCTGGGACTCCCTTGTTATAAGAGCAAGCTACAGTCAAGCAATGTAGTTGAGATCACAGAATTGTAGTGCTGGAAGGGAACCCCTTGGCAAATCAGCATTCTGTTGTGGCGACTGCAACCTAGGTTTAAGGTGCCGTTTGGGGCCTAGCTGATATATCTGTCAGGTGTTGCACTTGATGGCAGAGCTTTTGAGAGGGTGAAATAAAGATATTTTTGTATAAAGATCTTTTTTGTATGCTGTTGTGTCACTAGACATGCAACTTGTAACTGGTTAACTGCTATGCTTGTGTGTTTTTTTGTGTTTTTTTCTCAATAAGAACTATATCTGTGTTGTTGTTGTTTTAATGTGGGCGGAAGGGTGTCCGAGGCATTGTAAGATAGGTGGGCTGAGCGAACCAGGTGGCAAAATAGTTTTGTGCTTTCTTGTAGTGACAGAAAATGTTTTTCCCCCGGTGCTGAAAGAATGCTGAGCGAGGCCCAGATGACATGCAGCGCCATCAGGAAAGTACTGTGCGAGAGAGCACATGAAGCGGCCCGTTTTTCTGGAGGAAATACAAAGGGAGGCAGGACAGAGTCTCACGCAATGGACCATGTCAGAATGGCCTCTCAATTGGCAGAAACGAAAATAATTTTCTGCTTGTAAAAGGTTGTCCTGAGGACCCTCCAATTACACACACGTTCAGTCCTTCAAGGCAATTGTTCTTTTCCCAAGCCCTCCAGAGGCGGTGGCTTGTGTCCAGCACTAACAACATTCTGGGATTAGACCCATGGAAATGAATGGATGTGGCTAGTTTAGGTCTATTAATTTTAATGGAAATAACTTAGATGGATACAACCCCCCATGCTTCTGTCTATGTGGGATCACGTTAGAAGTGGCTGTGAGTGACGGCACAGAGAGCAACAGTTGTTGTTTTTTGGTAGGAAAGTCCGCAAACAAGGGCATCTTCCCGGCTGGCTGCTGGTGGGCCCCTCTTAGCCTCCTCTAAGAGGTGGGTTGTGTGCTAGGGGTCATTCCTTTGTGTCAAATGGGCCTACCCTGGCTGAGAGTACCTGGCTTCCTCTGAGAAGCCTACCACCCAATTCCTTGTGGGTGGCTCTGGTGCAGGAGAGGGCAAAGCTTGCTGTGAGTTCCTGGCTTGAATCCTGCCTCCGCAGGCTGGCTGCCATCACCCTTAGGACACTTGCTGGGGATCATTTCACATGGGACATTCTCTGCCACGGCCCCCTCTTGCTCCTCTGGGGTCTCTCTTGGTGAGGGCGCAGCATTTGGGGGCTTGTCTGCCAGGCTGCCTTCTCTGCAAAGTGAACGCTGCTGCCTCGTACGCTTCAAGACACAGAGAAGTTGCCCTTTTGCATCTAGCTTGTTTGCATTGGGGCGGGCAGGCCAGATCCTTCCCCAGCAGAGGCAGTGTGCAAGAGGAGTTGGTCCAAAGTCTCCAAGGCTCTGAACATATGGTTCCTTTAGAGCAACTGCCAGATTGCCCCATCAGGAGAGGAGAGGAGAGCGTTCATGGCACTCTGGTTCTCTTTGCAGGTTTCCCCACAGGCACCTGTGAAAATGGCCCTCAGCTTTAGTTGTGATTCCTGCATTGCAAGGGGGTTGGGCTAGATGACCCTAAGGGTCCCTTCCAGTTCTATGTTTCTATCTAGTTGGCCACTGTGATAACAGGTGGGCCACTGGCCTGATCCAGCAGGCTCCTCTTAGGTCCTTCTGATTCCCCTGCACATCAGTGGTTCTGCATCCTTCCAAAGTCAAGCAGCGATTTCTTTTTAGCAGCACTTCGGTCTGTGCAACAAAGGAGGAGCATTTGTTTCCTTTTTTTGTAATTGCTTTTGTTTGCGTTTCTAATACGCAACAAGCAATAACAACAGCAATAAAGAGAAGAAAGGAAAATCAAGGAAGGCTATGAGGAGAGAGGAGAAAGTGGTAGCATTGCAAAAACAGCCCCCTAGTTCCAGACAGGTGTCCTTCCTAAGTACATTATCCAAGAATGTTTTTCCCTGGGAGTTCCTTCGCTTCCGTGTTCAATAAATGGATGCCAAACTTTCGAAAATGTCTACTTCCTGTTCTGATTTAAAGGAGTGTTGGTGCTGGGTTGGTGGCGTGTGAAGATCTTGCTGTGTTTCCCCCCAAAAAAACACGCCCAGTATTAGCAGAAGCTCAAGTCGCCCTGTGGAACCTTTTGGCAGCAAACCAAGTGGCCGCAGGAGGGAACCCAGTTGCTGCTGCGTCTCAGCACCTTGGGACTTCCTTGTGTTGGCTGAGATAAATGAAGCTCTTCACTATGCCCCCCCTTCCAGCTGCTTCTGCATTCAGAAAACCAAAACAGTGATTGAGTGGAAGGAAGCTTGCCAGCTTGTAAAGGTGTCTTCCAGGTCGGAAGGCAGGAAGAGTTGTTTAGTAGACTGCAACTCTCCACGCGTCTCCAAAGACAACAAATTTTGTGGGGCACCTTAAAGACATAACTAACGCCTTTGCCATGATATCAGAGCTCTTGGGAGTCCCACTTTGTCAGGTGGCCAGCTGCAAGGGGTCTTATCTTATCCTGAGTTTTTATAGCTGTGAGTGTTTGGAGAGGCAGGCGGAAGGAGGGACTGTAATGCAGATAGCACAGGCTGCTATATAATTAAGTTGTTGGCCATTCATAAAGCTCTTGTTGGGGGTCACCCAGACATCTTGGCGTTTAGCCAGCTGCAAGAGACCCACTTGCTTGCTGTTTTCCTGCGACCCACTTGCGGAGGCAGAACCCTTGCTGCCGGGGCCAAAACCCAGCCGGTTCCTTTCCGTGATGCAGCGATATACTGTAGTTGCTGACCTTTGTGCTCAAGAGGTCTGGGCTTGGTCTCCCGATCTTTTGCCCTCTTTCCCCGGGGCAAAAACGTTGTTTGCAAGGAAGTCCTCCTCCTTCAGGGAGGTGAGTCAGGATCTGTGCTTTCCTTGGGAAGTGCTGCTTGAGCCAAAGCTCACCCCAGCTCTGGGCTTCTGCAAGGAGAACGTCAGTGAGACAAATGGTGTGTGGGGGGGGAGAAGGTGGTGGCTGTAAACATAGGAATGCCCTTGCCCTTGCTCTGGCCTTGACAGGTAGCCCAACGGGCCCATTCATGGTTTTTGCCAGGACAGTGGGGAAAGGATTGTGAATGGGATGAATCACCCTCTTCCTATCAGGGACCGAAACATCTGGCTCAGCAGCCTGAGGACTCGCTTCATCGGAAACCCACACGGCGCTGTGATTGATTGTGTTATTTATTTAAGCTATTTTTTGTCTACTGCTTTTCTACCTTGCTGAACAGGTTATGTTAAAACTAGTGCCATTCAGCCCGTTTAATAAACGGGCGCTAGAACATTCGGCCTTTTTCGGTGGCAGCGGCGCGTGGGGGGCTTTTATTCCTTGTCTAATTGATTGTTCCTCCCCCCATCCCTTTGATCCTTAATTTATCCCTAATTTTCTCCCCCCCCCCCCCGGTTCCCAAACCCCAAGCCAAAGTCCCCCCCTTTTTTACCTTTACAGCCCGGGCTCGGCTGGGGGGTGCGGGGGGTATTTCTTCCTTTACCCCCTCCGAAGCTTGTGTTTGGAGTGCGGATCCCTCCCCACCCTGTTTTCGCGTGCTTTTTGCGCCTGCCGTTTGGTTCCTATTTTTTTCCGTCAATAGCGCTGCTGCTGCCAGGGCCCAGTGGCCGAATTCTGGCTCCTGGACGGCCCGGGCGGCTGCTCCGGGGTGTACGCCCAGTTTTTTGGGGGGTGGGGGTGGCTCCCGCTACTTTTGTTGGCCTCCGCGGCTGTTTTTCAGTCGCCTGCTGCGTCCGGGAGGGAGCTTTGCCATCCGGGGGGCTTGCGCCCACCCTGGCGCTTTCTGAGGGTCCCACGGTTGGCGCTGAGCATTCGGTGGCCTCTCCGCGCCTTTCCTGGCCGTTCCGGCCCAGCGGGGGTCTCCCGGTTGCTTGCACTGTTTGGGCCTCAATTTCGGGCCTGTTAGTGAGGAGAAGCCGGGGCCTCGATTTTTTGGTCATCCCGGCTTCCTCCTCAGGCCCTTGGGCACGTTGATAGAGGGCCTGCCCTGCTAAGGGGCCTTGCTGCCTGCTCCTGCCTTCCACTGGTGGCCTGCTTTATCTTGCGCTGCTTGGGCCTCCATTTTGGGCCTGTTGGTGAGGAGAGGCTGGGGCCTCGATTTTTGGTCATCCCGGCTTCCTCCTCAGGTCCTTGGGCACGTTGAGAGAGGGCCTGCCCTGCTTAGGGGCCTTGCTGCCTGCTCCTGCCTTCCACCTGGTGGCCTCTGTTTTAACTGCTTATTGAGCCAGTGCAGGGCAGGGGGGTGGGGGTGGGGTGGGGAGAGCGTGTGTGTGCGCGTGCGTGCAGTCTCTGCGTCCAATCCCTGTGTCCCTGGAGCACATGCTCAGGGACACAGGGAATCTGGATGCAGAGACATAGGGACTTTATTATATAGGATAAGCATAAAACCGTGTAACGCAACAAAGGAAAGCTGCAAGGATTTTTCCTTTGGAAGGCCCAGTCTCTCCTTCCTGCAGGTTGCTCCTGAGTAGCCCTGCTGTGGGGCGGGGTGTGGGGTGTGGGATCCAGGGGTTTGGCTCAGATTTTGCAGCAGCTTCTCAGAGCAGGCCGCAAGGCTCCTGCTGCAGTTGCTGCTACCTCGCGTTTTATCTGATGGCTGCTTGCTCCCCTGTAGCTCATCTGCGCAGATGTGGCACTTCCAGGGATTTACAGGCTGGCTGACTTACTGTGACTGGTGGGGTTCGTGTGCTGCACATTGCAGGGGAGGGGCAAATGGGATGTGGAACTGCAACCTGGCAATAGGGCGGCCACCACTGTTCCTTTGGGGTTGCGTGGATCCCATAGGACGCGTTCTCTCTCTCTCTCTCTTTTTTATTTTGCCTTTGTAGCATTAACAGCAACAAACGGTGACCTCATGAGGCTTGGCATAGTGCCTAAATGTGAAAGAATTGATGAGTGACAATGGCACGTGGCTGCGATTCCTGCCTTTCTGAGGGCTGGACTAGATGACCCATGGGGTCCCTTATGTCCCTCTCCTTTGTCATACCCTCTCTGCACCAATCGGGGCCCCACTGAGGACACATTGGAGTAATTTGCTCGGCAGGTTACCAGAGCATGTGGTGCCAACTTGAATAAATTTGGGGGGGGGGGTGCACTGAGGTGAGCCCTGCCCCACATAATTGGTCACATGACGCGGTGCTTGCTCACCATTTGAATGGCAATGCCCATCAACTGGCGGGGGGGGGGGCAGCCCCTTCAAATCTTTTATTGGAGCAGGGAAGCCCTCTCTGCCCCTAGGAGTTTGTTCCTATGGACTACCATGGTCAGGCTGTCTCTGCCCAGGAGTGGCCATAGCTGGCCAGAAGTTCTTGTCTTGAGCTAAGGAGAGCTCCCAGGCAATGTTTGTGCTCCTTGGGGGGGGGAGGGGACAGCGCAGTCCCACCTAGAGGAAGTTGATCGCTGAATTCCTGAACCTGAGCCCTGCCTGCCTGCCTGCCTCTAAAGCCCCCACTTGGTTGGGGCTCCGTTTCAGTGCCTTGGCCCTCATTCAGCTCATTGCAGCAGCCAGGAAGAGGCCCAGCACCTGCCCAGCCTCACCTGCCTCAGGTAACACAGGGAAATGGCACCAGGTGACAGTTGCCTGCGGCTTGGCTCCTGCAGTGGGCAAACCCCGAGCAGCAGGTGGGAGCCCCTCCAGCCTTAGGCTCCTGCCTTTTCAGGGCTGTGTCTGAATAGCCAGTTTGGTGGTTGTGGTGGGGGAAGTAGCGGGTCTTCCCCGGGGATCTGGCTCTTTGCTTGTGATCTGAAGGTGTCCTTAGCTGGGAGGGCAGAAGGTGTGTGGGTTGTGCTTTTCAGGCTTGGTGTGTGACTGTTTGTTTTGCAGAGACTTTGGACTCCTGCAGCAGGAGGAGAGGGCCTGTGTGCACCTGGCTCATTCTCTCTCGCAGCCCAGCTGGCCATGTGGTTGGGGGCTGCATGCAGGTGCTTGAAGCTGAGTTGGGGGGGGGGGAGAGAAGCTTTTCTCTTCTGCAGGGCTGCTCTGCTGGGATTGCATTTGCTCTTTAGATTGGGGGTGTGTGTGCACTTTTAGAGGTCCCCCTCAAGCTCTAACTTGGCATGTGGAACTGCCTGCTGCTTTGCTAGGACACTTTCTGGGCTCAGTCCAGCCGCTCTGGGCATCTTTGGTTCGAGGACAAAAGATTGTTAAAAATGTCTGAGTGATCTGTGCAGGTTGTGCTACGCTGCCCCCCCCCCCATGAAGCAAATTGGGTCCCTGCAGCCTCCACACAGCTTGTCCCTGGATTTCTGCTGTTCACCATCCCTGTAGCGCTTCTTTGCAGAAAATGCATGCTTAACTTGTCAAATATTTTATTTTATTTTTTAATAATAATTTTTTATTTGATTTTATACATTCAGAGGGGAAAAAACAAAGAAAAATACAAACATTATAAAAATATACATAAAAAGAAAATAGAAAACATACCACAAAAAAACAACGCACAATAACAATACCTATAATCATTTTAACTTTCTTCTAACTCTTCAAACCATTATTTCTGGGACTTCCCCAAGTCCCCCCTAACTGATTTCCTTTTCAGCTCTTCTTTAGCAGTTTCCTAATCATCCTTTAAACCAGGCACCCCCAAACTTCAGCCCTCCAGATGTTTTGGACTACAATTCCCATCATCCCTGACCACTGGTCCTGTTAGCTAGGGATCATGGGAGTTGTAGGCCAAAACATCTGGAGGGCTGCAGTTTGGGGATGCCTGCTTTAAACATTTTCCAAAACTATCTCCATATCTTTACAACTATATTAAATTCATCTATACTTTCTTTCTAACATCTACTTTCATCCCTAATGCCTAATAAGAAATCCCCCCCCATAGAAATTCAAATTTTTGAACTTCTTCCATATTTTCCACCGTATCCTCTGTCTGATCTCGGAGTCTCCCCATCAGTTCATGAGTTCCATAAAATCCACCATCTTCATCTGCCATTCTTCTATAGTTGGTAGTTCTTGTTTCTTCCAGTATTTTGCAATTAATATTCTTGCTTCCTTTTTGGGAATTTCTTCCCTTATTATTCCAAGTAAAAAAGCTTCTGGTTTTTTCATAAATGTGTTTTTCAACACTTTCTTCAACTCATTATAAATCTTTTCCCAGAAGTTTTTTAAAGTAAAAAAAAAAGTATAACTTGTCAAATATTTTAAACTCAAATATTATTAAACTCTGTTCCGCGGAGAGAGGTTGTTGGATTGTACTTCCAGTGTGCGAAACTACTCTCTTTGAGGATCTTTCCTAGAATTGTGGAGTTGGAAGGGATCCCAAAGGATCATCTAGCCCAACCCCCTGCAGTACAGGAATCACAGCTGAAGCATCCCTGACAAGTGGACATCCTTTTTTTGCCATCTCACTGTGTGCCCTTTTTGTGTCGCTTCGAATCTTTGTCTCTTGAATCTGCAGGAGGCCTGGTTCTGCATGTTTGTGATGATGATGATGATGATGATGATAATAATAATAATAATAATAATAATAATAATAATTTGCTGCCCATCTGACTGGTTTGCCCCAGCCACTCTGGGTGGTCTAGATGATTGAGGTTGCACCTGCCAGCCCAAGACAAGGATGTCTCTTGAGACGGTGACTGTGGCAATGCCTTCACCGTGCCGCAGACCTAGCATCCTGCAACGGTGATTTAGTGGCCGGCAAGCTGCTCTCCGTGGAATTGGGAGCGCATGACACAGTGTCCAAGGTTACTGGGGGTCTAATTTTAAACTTCTTGGCCTGGAAGCCCTCCCTTTAAATGTTTCACGGCACTCTTCTGAAATATTTTAATAGGAAACTTTTCTGTTTCTCGAAGAGTGCAGTTTATTTTTATGCCGGATATGAAAATAAGCCTGCAGGAAGCCTTTACCCATGGATGCCAGGGTGGGCACAATGGGCCCTTATCTTCATACAATGCCTGCCTTGTCGGAAGGCACCCCCTGAGGGTTGTGACAGTTGGAGGAATCTGCCCCCATGGGCCAGTTCTGCTTCTCAATGGCTCTCCTGTCTGTCTGGAAGAAGGGTCTGAGCTTACTGTGGGCAGGGGCTGGCCTGTTGTGGCAAGAGGAAGTTTTCTGCAGGACGGAGGCTTTGTGGGGGACCCCACTGCCTTTTTCCTGAGTGCACATTTCCTGAAAGCAGTTCTTCGCCATCCTGGCTCACTTTGATCCATGGGTTTCTGGGTTCTCTTTTTTCCCCTTATGTCGTGAAATCACTGCAACTTCAGGTGAACAAGCAAATAAACATATTAACACCCTCTTCTTTTTCTTATGATCTTTTTTTTTCTCTTTCCACTTTCCCAAACTTCCAGGTTCTTGTCATGTCCCCTCCTTTTCACCTTTTTTCTCAACAAGAAAGCTCCAAACATCATGCCCCCTTCTCATAGTGAAGTTGCTCCAGTCCCTTGGTCATTCTGCTAGCCTCTTTTCTGGGCTTCTTCCAAGCTCTGCAATGCCCTTTTTGAGATGAGGCAGCCAGAACTCTATGCAGTGGTGTTTGTGCCATAGCTATGTATAATTGACAGCTTCACCTTCATTCCGTTTCCTAATGATCTCGATCTTGGAATTGGCCTTTTTCACTGCTGCTGCACATGGGGTCGACATCTTCCTCAAGCTCTCCACTCCCACCCCAAGGCCTGATTCCTTGTCAGTCACAGCCAACTCAGGTCCCGTGAGCATATACCGCTTTGCGAAATTCAGATCTTTTCGCCCTTGTTTACATTGAATTGCATTTGCCCTTTTGCTGCTTGTTCTCCCAATTCAGAGAGGCCCTTCTGGAGCTCTCCGCAATCCATTTCCCCCCTCTAATCCCCCTGAATCAGAGCCAGACTTGATTCTCTGTGGTGCGTGCTCAAGGGAGGGAGTAACTCAACCGATAATTCCTTGAGTGAGTGAGCAATTGGATAAAGAACTCAGGTTTAATAAATAGTGTTCTTTGCAAAGGACGTTTGTGTGCAGTGCCCACAAGAGATGCTTCTGAGCTTGGCAGTGCTTTGTCTTTGGCAGTGTCTCAGAGCAGGGCAGCGTTCCACTGAAGGGGACTGATAATTACATTGGGTTAGGGCTGAATTGCCACCTCGCTACTCAGTTTTAAAGTTTATCGTTTACTTGGGGCTTAGTAAGAATCTGTGAGATGGAGTCTTTAAGGAGCTGTTTGGCACCTAGCTTATATATCCGAGTTTCTAACACTGCCCGCTCCCCACCGGCAAATCTTCAATAATGGCCAAACAAGCAAGTGTTTGGCAGACAAGTGATACAGTGGATGGAGAGGAGAAGTGGAGCTTCTCTGTCCTGAAAAGCTGGCCTTGGCAGAGAAGCTCCACTTCTCCTCTCCATCCACTGTATCACTTGTCTGCCAACTACTTGCTTGTTTGGCCATTATTGAAGATTTGCCGGTGGGGAGCGGGCAGTGTTAGAAACTCGGATATATAAGCTAGGTGCCAAACAGCTCCTTAAACCAAGGTTGTAGTTGCCAAAATGAAATGTCTAGTTGCCTGATGGGCCGACTGTGTTTGATTCTCCATTAAACATCTGGCTAGTTCAGATTATAACCTTGAGCTAAGTTAAGAGCTTTGAGAACTGAAAGAGGAAAATCACTTGATCCGGGGACAGTCCACATATGTATTGGCCTACCCCGACCTCCTTTTCTTAATGGTGACATCTCTTGCTCAGGCTGCGCAGAAGAAGCACATCATTCTTATTGTGCAGATGAAATATACTGTAACTGATAGCATTCTAAAGGAAAGGGTCTGAATGTGTGAAAACAGTCCAGATTCAAGGATTCCCCACATGGTGGAGGTGTCAGGCTCCACCTTGGCGCCCAAGCCAAGCAAGTTTAACTTGTAAAGCTTAACTTGTAAAGGCACCCCTGACCATTAGGTCCAGTAGTGGACGACTCTGAGGTTGCGGCGCTCATCTCGCTCCATAGACCGAGGGAGCCAGCGTTTGTCCGCAGACAGCTTCCGGGTCATGTAGCGCATGGAAATGCCGTTTACCTTCCCGCCGGAGCGGTACCTATTTATCTACTTGCACTTTGACGTGCTTTCGAACTGCTAGGTGGGTAGGAGCTGGGACCAAACAACGGGAGCTCACCCCATCACGGGGATTCAAACTGCCAACCTTCTGATCGGCAGGCCCTAGGCTCAGTGGTTTAGACCACAACGCCACCTGCGTCCCAGGCATGGGGCCTGGCCAATTTCAAACACTGCTATCTTCCGGTTGCTGTAAGATTCCAGCTCACATAATCCCTGGCCCCGTGCTGACTGCAGCTGACGGGAGTTGTAGCCCAGCAACAGCTGGTGGGCACTCTGTTGGTTCAAGTGCCTGTTGTGGTCTGTTCCTTGGTACCCTCAAACTGCTATGCCAGGACGGCCTGGGGCTGCCGGGAGGCTCTCAACCCAACAGTGGCTGCTGTGCGTTTGAAAGCCCCACCTGGGACTCAGAGGTGGAGGCTGGCTGAGAGGCCTACAAGGTTGTCCATAGATGGCAAGACTCCCCAGCACTGGAAAATTCAGCCATGCAAGACTCCCTCCTCTGCCGCTTGCTGGGGCAGCGGAAAAGAAGCAGATGCCTCTTTGAGAAGGTGCCCTCGCCTGCAAGGAGCTCAAGGGGGCAATGCAATGAATGGAAGCTTCCAGCCAGTGATGGAATTGTCTTTGGGAATCTGGCCCTCTTCCTCCTTCTTCCTCTCCCTCTCTGTTTCTTCTTCCTCCTTTCCTCTCTCCTCTCCTCCCTGCCTTTTGCAGACATTAAGCTTTGCCTGGGGTTTTTCTATCTCCAGCAAATCTCCCCCCCCCATTTGATGCAGCAGCGTAACTCTTTGCCTTTTCAAATCCTGGAACCCCCCCCCTTTGTGTGCCGCATGTACACGAAGAGCCGCTCGTTCCCTAGTAATAAAAAATTAATGCCCCCATAAATCTTTGATGCCTGCTCCAGTTTGCGTAGGGGGTGTTTCTGGCTGGCCGCCCTGCCTACAGTTTCCCACCGCTTCCCCTCCAGTCATAGATTTGTTAAATTGCCTCCCTTTGCTGCCACTTCCAGCCGACAGCCAGGCAGCTACCGGTAGGAGGTGGTCTTGGAGCAGAGGCTCCTCTCCAGAGGAAGGCACCTCCGAGAAAGCTGAGGCTTGGCTTCTGGGCCCAGGGCGGGGGCCGCGGAAGGAGGGGGCGAAAGTCTGGCAAGTCTTTGAATGCAGAAAATCTCAGGCAGAAAAAAATACTGGCTCCTCCCGCAAAAATACTGTGGCTCCTGGGGGGAGCTGAGCGTTCGAAACTCCCATTGTTCCAGGCACATTTTGCGACAGGGAATTTCATTCGCTCAAGCAGTTTCTGAGCTCGGGGTGCAGTACTGAGCCCAAGATTTCAGATTAAATATGACCTTTTTCTGCCTCCCGACTTCCAGCCACTCTCTGAAGACTGGAGAAAGGACCCTCATAAGAATATTAGGGGGATGGTGAAAGGAAATATGGCTTTGTTTTTTGCAGTCTTGAGCTTTGTATTCTTGCTATTTAAAAAAGCGCACCTAGACACTCCCATGCGGCAGCGCCTATAACCTAGGTTTTGGGTGCTATTTAGCTCCTAGCTTTCATATCTCAGTTTCTAACACTGGAAGGAAGGTGCCACCTTGCATGGCTCCCAGTTCTTCCTAATGTTGAATCCCTTGGATAGGGTCCTCCCCTTTGGAGCAGCAGAAAACAAGCTTTCTCCATTTTCCATGGGACATTCCTTGAGATATTTGAAGATGGCCATTGTGTCATCTCTCCGTCTGTTCCTCATCAGGCTTGGCTTCCAGGTCCTCCATCATCCTGGCCGCCCTCCTCTGCCTACCTTCCAGCCTGTTAATACCCTTTTGAATGAGTCATAGAATCATAGAGTTGGAAGAGTCATTTTACCTCGGAACAGAAACGAAAGCAAATGAAACCAAACACTTATAAACACTAATGGACCTAAAAAGTCGGCATGCAACAATGCTGCTGCTGGCAGGGGATGCTTGCCCCTTGCTGGCAGGAAGGGGCTGAGTCCAGGGACTTCAAGGGCAAAGTGGCACCTGAGCCACCTAGGCGTGGGGAGACGGCATCGCACATGCCAGGGGACTTTGTCTTGGCAGCCAAAGGTGGAATGTGCTGAGGCAGACACACACACACACACACACACACACACACACACACACACACACACACACACCCTGCCTCCTCAGGATCCTCGTTTATTTTTCATCCCATTTCTATGCCGCTTTTGAGCGTCCGAGTGTTTCCCTTGGTATGATTTCTTCACCCTGCAAGGCACATTCTGGGTGCTGCTGCAAACCAACCTTTCGTGGAGTCTGCGGTAGGCCAGGGACTGAGTTGCGGGGTGGATCTTGGCCCAGCCAGTAGTGGAGAGGGGAAGGCTGGAAGGGGCTGGTGGTGTAGGGGGAAGGAAGCCTGCAGGATGTGCAGAGGGTGAAGCTGGAGGTGTGAGCTCTGTCTGCTTTTGCAAGACCTTGGGCCCTGCTGTGGGTTCCTGTGCTGCTGCTTCCCTGTGGGCTGCTCATTTCTGGTGCTGCTTCAGCCGCCCTCTGGGCTTGACCAGCCTCCCACTTGAGGCCTGGCACCGTCACTGGTCAGCCAGCCAGCCAGCGCTGGCCTTTTGTCTGCCTCTCCCCAACCGCAGCCCAGCTCCTGGCTGGCAGCGTGGGAATCACAGAGCCGAGCCTTTCCTGGCCATTGGGACTGCCTCTCGCTCGCGAGGCTGGCCAGGAGGCAGCGGCAGCAGCAGGACAAAGCTCCTTCCTGGGCACCTGGCAAGGCCAGTCGGCATGACCTCTGCGGCCCCTGCAACAACCACTCTCTCTTCCACCTCCTTCCAGGGAGAAGCCTTGCAGGTGCTGAATTAATCTTGGACATTTGTAATGGATCGGATATGGAAATGGACTGAAACGTCGCCAATCCTTCCTCATCACAGGTGCAAATTCCCGGCAGCTTGGAAGGGAGGCAGCAGCGGCCCTTAATGGGGGCTGCTGGCCTTGTGCCCCTGTTCTGCTGGTGGTTAATATTGATATATCCTTATTCATACCCCGCCAAGGCAGCCTTGTTCCCCTTCTGCAGCCTGCACAGGCTGTGGGGCCAGTTTTGCATGCCTTCCTGGTTTGCGTCTGTTGAGCCTTTCCTCCTGAGCTCTCTCTGGCCCCTTTGCGCTGCCTCTCCTCTTCTTTCCTTTCCTTTAATCCTTCACTTATTGCAATCCACTCCTTGGCCAGGGAAGTTAATCTGCTACCTTCAACAGCTGCCTCAAAAGCCAGCTGTGTCTTCTCTCCCCTCCTCGAAAAAGCAGAGGGCTGCTTTTGCTCCTTCCTTGTGCTGCTGCCCTTCCCCTCCCTCCCTCCCTCCCTCTCCTCTCCCATAGCTGCCCAGCCCCAGAGTGTTATGTTCTGGCTCCTTGGAATTTCCTTTGGCTTCGAGTAGCTGCCAAGCCAAGGAGAACCCCCCCCCCTCCCACCAGCCAGTTTCCATGAGCTTTGCTTGGAGTGGGGATTTGTGCTTTGTGAGCAGGGAGCCCAGTAGCGATGAATCGGTGGCCCCCCGGGAGTTAGCCTGTGGGGAGGAAGCCGCAGCATGCAGACTAGGGGATCCCAGAGGGAATCTGTGGGTGCCCCTTCGGAGGAGGAGCAGGCGGAGACTCAAGAACTAACACATGTTCCCTTCCTTTAGTCACTAGTTTCCTAATACTTCACTATATGTGACATTTCAGGATCAGATATATATATATCTATATCTATATCTCCCCAAGCAATTCTTTTGGCACAGGGATTGCAGCTTTCCCAGGGTCCATGGAGCAGCTCTCCAGCATGGAACTGACACAGCAGTGTGGTGTAGTGGCTAGAGCGTTGGAAATAGGTCCTGGGAGAGACTTGGGTTCAGGAGGAAGCAAGCCCCCCCCCCCGAACCAAGGGTGCTTTGTTCCCAGTGCAAACTGATGATGCCTGTGGCTCGACCACACCGGCCAGCTGCCCCGTCTCCCTGTTCGCCTTCTAACTCATTTCTCATTTCCTGGAGGAAATGTCACAGCAGCAAGACGTGAGTAATGGGGATGACATGCCGTGAGCTTCCTTCTCCTTACAAGAGCCGTGCTGGGAAGACTGATTTGGAAGGAGCCCAGACAGGAGGATGAGAAGGAGTATGTCATTCACAAGGAACAGGGTCTCCAGATAAGCAACTTGTGCGTCCAGGACCGAAGGAGAAAGCCAGGAATTCGGGGCGGGGGCTTGTACTTGTCTCTCCCTTTGCATGTGCAAACACTTTCAACTTCTTGCTGACCTTCTTGATAGGAGAATGGTCCTTGAGTGCTTGAGAGTGATCGCTTTGTGTAGGCTGAGTTTAGGCTGCTTTTCAAGGAGGTTTCCCTTCGTCCAGGTGTCATAAGGGACCACAGGTTTGTGTCCAGGGGGA
Source organism: Zootoca vivipara (assembly GCF_965207765.1). NCBI lineage: Eukaryota > Metazoa > Chordata > Lepidosauria > Squamata > Lacertidae > Zootoca > Zootoca vivipara. The sequence continues at coordinate 79,759,215 of NC_142589.1, forward strand.
TTTGCGGCTCTTGTGTGCTGTTGTCTCAGCCGCTATCCATGCCCGGCTTGGGCGTCCGTGTTCTTGAGGTGGACTTCGGCTTGCAGAAGCTAGTTACCAATAGCTCACCTCCAGGGTTTGAAATTGCCCAGGCACCAGGCACATTTTGCTATGGGCACCTGCCAAATTGCGACTACCTGGAGATTTCTGGGTGCCAGTTTAAAAAGCTCTGTCTTAGTCCATAGTTAACTCCATTTCTATTTCTGCTGTGTGTGTTTCTCCTTCTGGGATAAGTGAGTTGTTGTAAGAGCAAGCTAGAGTCAAGCAGTGTAGCTGAGAGTGTAGAATCGTAGTGTTGGAAGGGATCCCCCAGGGTCATCTAGTCCAACCCCCTGGTGAATAGACATTCGGTTGTGGTGACCACAACCTAGGTTTAAGATGCCATTTGGCGCCTAGCTTATATATCTGAGTTTCTAACACTGCTTACCTCAGGGGATGGTGTGATTTCCTGTCCCATGTGGAACCCGTGCCTTGCCCCCCTTATCCTTGTTCTGAACCCAGTTTGGCCCAGGTTTGTTTTATCTATTAAATTCATTAGATTCCTTCTCTCGCTGCAGCTTTACAGAACCAAAGCAAAACAATAGCAACAAAAATCCCAAACCCATACATTCATAAGAAACCCCTGCTTTAAAAGGCCATACGATTGATTAGAAGCCAAAATACCTGGCTGAAGAGGAATGTTTCTGCCTGGCACCTAAATATATGTAAGGAACTCTCATGAAGGAGGCACACGAAGCTCAGGAGGTGATTGCGGGGTCTGGGTTTAGCATGGTCCCCTGAGGCGAGTCCCCTTTCCCACATGTCGTTTTGCTTGCATCAGTTTCTGTGCGGTAGTTCAGTGCGAGAGGATTTGACGGGGGCGAGCTCTTTCCTCTGGGCTTGCCAGTTTTTTCCCCCCTGGCTGACGAGTCTAGAAAAGCTGGTATTCTGATCATGTTGGAACATTTCAGATGCAGCGCTGCATATCTAGGGGGAATGCATGGAATGGATTTCACATGGATTTCTAATATGTTTGTGAATGAATCAAGTGCCTGTTTCCTCCCTACAAGCCCTGGGAAAGCAATTCGCCTCAGAGTTAGTTTTGCCAGGAGAACGTTGTGGTGTTGGAAGCACCCTGGAACCGGGTGAGTCGAACCCGGGTGCATCTGCCTTTCCAGTCTGGGCTCTAATGAAAATGAGGGTGCCTTTTCTCTGGCTTGTCTGCCCCCATGCATTGGAGGAGCTTCTGTTCATTTTGATTAGGCTTGTGCCAGAGCTGCTGCTCTGAAACAGCTTGCATCTTTCAGCCTGGGGCTGTTGTTCGTAGCCTGCCCCCAGAGAGTCCCGCAGCCTAACCAAAAATGCACGCTCTGTTTGAAGGCAAACTCTCCTCTGGGGAAGAGAAAAAGAGATAGAGAGGCAGTGTTAGAAACTCAGATATATAAGCTAATCATCAAATGGCACCTTAAACCTTGGTTACGGTTGCCACAACAGAATGTCTAGGTGCCCTTTTTTGCCATGAGCTTTATTATTATTAATATTCTTTTCATTTCTATGCTGCTTCATATTTTAAAGGCGAAAAAAAACCTCAAAGCAGTTTACAACACATTAAAACATCAAATAAACATCAAATAAAACAATCCAGAATAAATAAAATTCAAGCGTCAAGGAAAATATTTCAGATCCTTCTCTAAGTGACATTTGGCTTTCTCCATATTTATTCACCTACTTAATTTCGAGAGCTGCCCCATAGCAGAAGTGCCTTAGGAAGCCATTGTGGTGTAGGGCGGGAGTCCCCAAACTTATCCAGCTTTGGGCCGGTTCCTTCGGCGCTGATCGCGTGGCAGGCCGGAGGGCGGGGTAACATGCTCCCATGCGCGCGCACACTCGCTTTTTCTGGCACGGCACCAGAAATGGCGTCTGTGCGTGCTTATGGGAGTGCGCCCTCCGACCCGCGTGCACGCACAAGCTATTTCTAGTGCTGCGCCGACCTGGAGATGGGCAACCGCACCACGGTGCGCCAATAAGAGCAGGCTGCGGGGGTCATCGGGGGGCCGCATAATTGGCTCGCAGAGGCCGCATCCGGCCCACGGGCCTTAGTTTGGGGAGCCCTGGGTAGTGGTTCGAGTGTTGGACCTGGGAGATCAGGGTTCGAATCCCCACTGTCATGAAGCTCACCTTGGAGTCAGTCGCAGCCTCTTAACCTCCCTCGCAGGGTCGTTGTAAGGATTAACTGAGGAGGGGGGTGAACCATGTGCCAACCTGGCATCCAGATATCTCCACGGGGTTGTAATTGGACCCAGGGCAGCTGCAAAATGCGCCTAGCGCCTGGGGAATTTCAAACACTGGCGAGAAGATGCCCAGAGAGGGTGCCCAGGATGGCTGTTCTTCTTGCATCATCGATTTGCTGAGGGAGGCAGAGCATTGACCATTAGCTGCCACTGCCATTCTGGGCACATTTATGAGGATTGCCGTCCTCTTCAGCCCACGCAAGGGCTCTCACCTAGGTTCGTGCGGTACCTAATTCATGCTACGACTCGGCCTGGCCATCTGTCGCCCTTTTTGATTGACTGGTTCAATGGGATCTGCACAGTGTGATTATTCTGGTGTAAACATCTTTTCTTCCCGGCATTGCCGGCGTCCGGGTCAGATGCCTCCGAGACTTTGCTTTGCAGAGCAGGCTCATTGTTGGGCTCTCTCCGCTTTGCAATCCCGGGGCTCCAGGAGGCGGCTTTGGTCTGTGTCCAACTCGCACTTGTGCAAATGGAAGCTGCGTTCTTGGCATTTGCCGGAGGAGCTCCTCTCTTGCCCCATCACCCCACACCCTGTTGCTTTTGTCTTTTCCCGATTTCCACACCCAGGGCTTTGGCCTCTCTTCATACCCACCCCCTTGTCGCTGTCTGTTTGTGGCAATTGCTGGTGCCTTTTTAGGGGGTGTCTTGGGTGGATTGTCACCCCTGTTGGACGCAGCAGGGTACCCCTACACGGGGCCTGTTTCTGGGCGGCGTTTGTGGAGAGGATCCCAGGATGAGAAGGGAGCCTTGCTTCTTCTGCCCTCCTGGAGAGAGGAATGGCCTTTGTGAAGATTGCATTTTCTCACACCATGCTGGGGAACAGGCAGAGCAAAGGGAGATAACAGCACAGAACGGCTTTTTCGGCCAGAGTCAAGGCGGGCAGAGCCTCCTAGCTCTGTGGGTGTGCAACTGTGGCTTCTCAGCCTAGCAAGCGTACAGTGATGCTTTGGCAAAGGCCTTCGCCCGCCTGCTCTCCTCCTCCCTTGCTCACTGAGTCACAAAGCAAACAAGCTGTTTCTCTCTGTGGCAGCCAAGCTCCACAACCCGGGAACGGTTTCCTTGGGGACCGTGGGGCTGCCCTTGGAGACTCAGTTGGAACCTGAAACGCCAGGCCCCTAGCCTCTGAGACCTTCCCCTTCCAAAGGCAAGAGGGCCTGCCATGTGCCTCGTTCAGCTGCTGCTTTTTAGCAGGCTCCCAAGCAGGGTTTTCGCCAGCAGGGCTGCTCCAAAGGGCTGGCGTCTTGCACACCGTGCACATCTTGCAGTGTCAAGACTACATTCGCCCTTGGGGAGAAACCCTGAGGAATTCTGGGACTCAGTGCAAGCTTTTGGAAGGAAGGCTTGTAAGGTTACCAGCAGCAGACCTGTGGGATCTGGAGCCCAGCAGTCTTCGAAATTCCCCCAGGCGCATTTTGGTCCAGCTGTGACTACGGGGAGCCATGTTGGCGACCACACTTTGAAAACCTCCTCCTTAGTCCATAGTTAATTCCATTTCCATTTCCAGGGTGTGTGTGTTTTCTTCTTGAACACTGGCACAAGGGAATTGCTGTAAGAGCAGGCTGCAGACAAGCAATGTAGTTGACATCATAGAATTGTAACGCTGGAAGAATCCCCGAGGGTCATCCAGTCCAACCCCCTGGTGAACAGACGGTCCGTTGTGGCCACCGCAACCTAGATTTAAGGCGCCATTTGGCGACTAGCTTACATAGCTGTGTTTCTAACACTGGAGCCCAGTCCCGTGCCCTGAGACAGGCTAGTGTCCACCTGCTCCTTGAAAAACCTCAAGGAGTCATCCGTGGCCCAGACTGCTTCTTCCAAAGCTCTCCTAACAACAACAACAACAACAACATGGGCCACCTCCACTGTGAGAGCAAGATGCTGGACTGGATGGGCCATGGCAGATGTTCCTGGGCAGGAGAATGACACCCACACCCCCGGCAGTCGGCAGAGCCTGTTCGGCTTGTGTGCTTCGCAAAAAATGACTACTGTATTTTTTTTCCCAAGGGTTGGGGGGCTTCTGCTTGAGGAGTCTGGCTTGGGGATTGACTTGGAGGAAGAGGGGATTTGGGCTGTCTGCAGACGGGTTTCTCTGCCTGCTCTTCCCTAAGCTGCTGCCGCCGCCGCCATTGCCACGGCCGCAGGGGATGCAGCGTGCAAGGGAGGTTGGCTTGGCTGAGGGAGCTCAGCCGGGGCTCAGCTGCTGCAGGGGGTGAATCCTACTGCTCTTCCTGGCCTGCAAGGCTCTTGACCCCCTCCCTATGCCCCTTCTGCCCGCAGGGAGGAGCACCTGCGGCTGCTGTGTGCAAGGCAGGTGCCGGTCTCCCCCTGGTCTCCCCCATGGCATAGGGGCTGCTGCTCCTACCCAGAGTGTGATGCAGCAGTGAGGCCGTTGGGAAGCAAGAGGCCAGGCCAGGCGCCCATCCGGCCCATTTTGCCACCGGGATAAGTGAGCCAGTGGCAGCCCAGGTTCCTCCCAGCGGAGTCCAGGTCAGACCACCAGGGGTCTTGGGTTGAAGCCTTCGGACCCCGAGGAAGGGTGCCAGCCCCCGTTTTTGCACCCAGGGCTGTGTTGGGAGGCCTCTTATTGTCTTGCCTACCTTGGCAGGGCAGCAGAGAGAATGCACGCAAAGTGCTTTTTGCAGCCTGGGGCCGTCAGTCGATGTGGTGAGCTGTGCGCTTCCTTGGCTCTGCAGCAGCACAGGATTTCATAGAATCATAGAGTTGGAAGGGACCCCCGAGGGTCATCTAGTCCAGTCCCCTTCAATGCAGGCATTTGATTTGATACCTGCATTTTCAACTTTCCCAACAATGGCTGTTGAGCTCAAAGTGGCACACGATAGCATTGAGAAAGCAACAAGTGTTGCGGTCACCATGATAAAATATATTACAATAATAATAATATAATCTTTATTGCGGTCCAATGACCCATAATATGGATTCAGAATAAAATACATATTCATACAGACAACCCCCCAGGGAAGGGAGAACAGCTTTACAAATTCATCAAAACAATAAATGCAACTCAGGGAAGTCGCAGCAATTTGAAATATCAAATCCAATCCAACCCCGCCCCCCCCCCAGCAACGCAGCTAGAGCATCCATTACAAATATGAGAGCCATCTTCCGATATCTGAAGGGCTGCTCTGTGGAACACAGAGCAAGCTTGTTTTCTGTTGTTTTAGGGGGCAGGACCCGAACCCATGGCTTTCAGTGGTAAGGAAGGAGATTCCAACTAAGCCTAAGGAAGAACTTCCTGGCGGCAAGAGCTGTTTGAGAGTGGGGCGGACTCCCTCGGAAGGTGGAGGTGTCTCAAGCAGAGGTTGGCTGACCATCAGGGATGCTTTAGCTGAGATCCCTGCATTGTGGGGGGTTGGACTAGATGGCCCCTGGGTGTACCTTCCGGCCCTACAATTCTATGCTCCACCTAGTGAGCAATTGGTTGCCTTTTGTCAGGAGTTACCAGGGTGCGTCGGTGGGAAAAGCTGACGGTGGGAGTTAAGCAACCTGGAAGGCAGGTGGAAAAGAAGCCTCAGGGTGTTTGGCCACTGCAGGGGCGGCGTCCTCATGGCACGGACCACGGCTGAGCTCTGACTTGCACAGCCCTTCAGAGCCCCGGCCATAAATCACCGCTCGGTTGCAGGCAGGTTGCAAGAGGAATCGATTGGGTCTCAGCCTCAGAGGCCGGGACTTTGAACGGTCTGGCTGGGCTGCTCCAGGTTTCTATGGTAACAGAGGACTTCCGCTGTCGCTTCCGTGGCTGAGGTCAGGACTGGCCCTGGCTTGCAACCCCTGGGTGGCTAGTCCTTTCTGAAGCCCCTTTAGGGTTGAAACAGGACCGAGGAACACCTGGCTGTGCTCAGGTGTGGCCAGAGCTGCCCCCACCTGGACCAGAGAGGCAGCAGGATTCCTGTCCTGGGTGCAAAGCTCCCTCCCTTTCTAGCTGAGCTGGGAATGCTAGTTTGGCGCCTTACGAGTGCCAGGAGTATGGCAGTGTGTCCTGCTCACAAGTCAAGGGACTCCCTCGGGTATTGGTAGACTCTTCTTCCTTGGAGGATTTTAAACTGAGGCGGTGGCATCACTCAGTTGGTTAGAGCGTGGTGCTGAGAATGCCAAGGTTGCGAGTTCAATCCCCGTCTGGGGCAGCTGCGTTGTCCTGCATTTCAATGGGTTGGACTAGATGGTCCTCAGGGGTCCCCTCTAACTCTATGATTCTGTAGTTTACTTTAAAGGAGCACGATCTGCTGGATTTGAGGGTGGGAGGTGTGTGTTTGTTGGGGATTTGAAGCTGGAAATCCAAACCATAATTTCCTTTGCCGCGTTTTAAAGCCACAGCCAAAGAAGGACTGCATCTGTCATTGTGCGTAGCAGATGAACTCTGGGAAATGGAAGTCTCCCCTGTGGGCAAGAAAGCAGATGGGGGACAGTTTTGGTCTTAAGTGGCTGGCAATTAAACAGTTAATTACTCATCCCCCCCACCCTTGGGAAGGAGCAATTAACCATTTTCCTGCAGGCTGCTTGAGATCAAAATTGTCCCCCATCTGCTTTCTTGCCCACAGGAGAGAGTCCCTTGGGTGAGGAAGCAGAGGGTGTGCCTGCCGGGAAAGGGTTAAGCATGCTCTCCCCCAAGGCTGCCCCTCTGAGAAACTTCACACATACACCCCCCCCCCTTGCAACTAGGGTTGCCAGACTCAATAGAGGACAGGACTTCTGTGCCTTTAATTGCCCTGCTCTCTCTTGAGTCTGGAAACCTTAAAAGAGAAACCAGCAGACCCTTTGTTTAATTTCCAAGCAAAGGGTCTGCTGGTTTCTCTTTAAGGTTTCCAGACTCAAAAGAGAGCAGGGCAATTAAAGGCACAGAAGTCCTGTCCTCTGTTGAGTCTGGCAACCCTACTTGCAACTAGTGTGTGCAGATAAATAACCACCAGACTACACTGGAGGGTTGTTGTATTCTGTGCTCCCTCTTTCAGCCGCTGCCTCCTTCCAGTCTGTAACATAGAATATATTTTCATTTCCAACGGCAGGTCACTCTTAAAAGAAAAACGTTTTACTGGTATTTTAAAAAAATTAAATAGCCCATTGAATTTAAAATGACCCAAAGCATGAACTTAGAATCATAGAGTTGGAAGGCACCTTGACTGTCATCTAGCCCAGGGGTCAGCAAACCTTTTCAGCAGGGGGGGGCCAGTCCACTGTCCCTCAGACCTTGTTGCGGGCCGGACTATGTTTTGGGGGAAAAATATGAACAAATTCCCCACAAATAACCCAGAGATGCATTTTAAATAAAAGGACACATTCTACTCATGTAAAAACATGCTGATTCCCGGACCATCCGCGGGCCAAATTTAGAAGGCGGTTGGGCCGCATCTGGCCCCCGGGCCTTAGTTTGGGAACCCCTGATCTAGCCGAACCCCATGCCATACAGGAATATGCGCTGGCCAAGGCAACGTGGTTCTGGTTCACAGTCTCCTGGGACTGGGGTGGCTCCTAGAATCAAACGGGTGCCAGGGTCCCGAGGGTAGGCAGAGCAGGGGCAGGCAAAGAAGCTGCTTGGAGAGGGATGTCTGCCAAGGAAAATGGTGGCCAGAGCAGGTTTGCTGTGGTCCTGCACCACTTGGAGGGGGGAGGATTTATTTTCATTTTATTTTTCATACCTGTTTTTATGGATACTTGTCCAAGGATATGCAAAAGCCCACACCCAGTGCAAAGTTTCTTTTTATAATGCACCATAATAAAATAAAATAAAAAGTTTTCAAGATCTAATCTGAAAAGGAACAGAAGGGAAAAGGAGGGGGGGAGGTAAAGAAAGGAAAAAGAGAGAGGATGAAAAGAAAACAAGAAAAAATATAAGAAGACTTCCAGTTCTCTGTTAGCTAAATATAGTATTCACTCATTAACATCCAGCTCTTCTATAAGCCAATATTTTTTCCAATTTTCAAATCCAGATTTACCAAGTTCATTTTCCCTTTTGTGAAAAAGGTCCATAAGAGGGCAGGAGGATTTATTAAGAGCAAAAGAAGAACCTGCAGGATCCTCCCAGGGGCCCATCGAGTCCAGCATCCTGTCCTCACCGTGGCAGACCAGGTGCCCATTATGTGAAATCTGCAAGCAGGATCCGAGTGCGAGAGCAACACTCTCCCCTCCTCTGGTTTCCAGCAACTGGGATTCAGAAGCTGGAGGCTGTGGCTCAGCCTTCCTAGCTGGTAGACATTGACAGCCGTCTTCTCATCTTCTTTTATAGCCAGCCGGGTCGGTGGCCATCGCTGCTTTATTCGTTGCTTCTTACCTAGAAGGTAGAATCACAGAGTCGGAAGGGAACCCAGGGGCCATCTAGCCCAACCCCCTGCAATGAGGAATAAAATGCAGGTCTGCAAGCAAGTTGCATTTGTGAGCATAAATGCAGCATACGTTGGTTGAGTGGCGGGGGGAGAAAATAGTTCACCAGGAAGCGGTCAGGGAGCATGGGCTGGATGCGCAAGGGATCCACTCCTTGGGGTTGGGGGTTGGCAGGTGGTGTGGTGAAAGTAGCCTAAAACTCTTCCAAAACATTGACATGGGGAAAGTAATCTCCTTTGAGAAAACAAACTCGAAGGATTCTAACACAGAAAGAGAGGAAATCTAAATCTAATATAAGCAATGGTATTGAGCTCTTGTCGCTTCTTATTAGGTGTTATGGTGGGTTGTTTTTAATTTTTTTTGCAATGGCAAAGTTGTTGTTTTAAAAAAAGCAATTAATGTTTTATTTTAAATCTTTGCGACCTCGTCTGGGGACCCTCGGGTGAAGCGCAAGTAATAAATCATATTTATCTCAATATAGTGGGGTGCGAGGAAACTGCAGTGACTGTGGAATTGGGGTGTTGTTGTTGTTTTGCAAACCGTTCCTGCAAGCCAGGAGACCTGCCATTTCGTTGATTTCTTTAAGAAATCCGGGGAGCTCTCTTTGCTGCAGGGGAAGCCTTTGAAAGCCCTGTCTCATGGTGCTTGTCAAAAAACAGCACGCCCAACGTATTGCAATGCATGCCTGTATTTCAGAAAATTCCAGGTATACCTTCAAGCCCGGGTGTCACAGCTGCTTGCAAGGGGCAGCCGCTGCCTTTGGGCTAATGAAGCCAAAATGCTCACTCGGCCCCTTAGTTCAGGGCCTTTGGCTTCTGGGCTGTGAACTTTTGACTTGGAGAGGCCATTGTATATTTTTCCATTACTTGAGTCCCACCCCCTTCCCCTCTGAGGCCTGGCCTGCCTGCGAGTCCCTCTCTGAAAGACAGAGCCATTTCCTACTCTTTCCTGATTAATTCAGTCTGTTTTAATTGCCTTTGCAATTTCCGTGTTGTTCCAGGCATTGCTGCTGCTGCTTGGCCATCTGACTCTGTGGCTGGGGAGGGAGGGGGCACCTGTTCTCCGCCTTCCCCCACAAGGGTCATTGTTTGAAGAATTGCTTCAATGGATGCTCCCTCCCTCCTGCCAGAAACATCGACCCTGGCGAGCATTTTTAATAGGCGATCCATCAATGCATGGGACTGCAGGTTTGCAGCCCCCTCTTCCTACTTCTCCTTTCTCAAGGCCTCTGGATAAGCCCACCCCCCTATTTTTTCTTGGGGGGCAGGTCTCCAGGCTTGGTGGGGGGGGGAGGCAGGCAGCCCTGTTTAGGGGAGTTTTTAATGTCTGTTGTTTTATTGCATTTTTCATATTTTGTTGGAAGCCACCCAGAGCGGCTGGGGAAACCCAGCCAGATGGGTGGGGTATAAATAATAAATTGTTGTTGTTGTTGTTGTTGTTGTTGTTGTTGTTGTTATTTCCTCCTGGGGTGTGCTTCAAATGGACCTTGTGTGCGTTCTCCCAAGCCATGCCAAAAGAGAAAGGTGATCCTAAGAGCCCCATTTTTCTTGCGGTGTGCCTTTAATCTGAAGGCAGGAGGGCAACTAGCACAGCTGGCTTGGCCAACATAGGGTGCCTTTGGTGGAGGTTTTTAAGCAGAGGTTGGGCAGCCACCTGCCAGGGGTGCTTTAGTTGTGATTCCTCCATTTCAGGGGGTTGGACTGGATGACCCTTGGAGGTCCCTTCCAACTCTACAGTTCTATGAGTCAGCCGTAAGCTGTGTGGTGGTTGCCAGCTTTTGAATTGCTGGTGCCACCTTGTTGGTGCACTGACATGCGCTCCTTAACGCATGTCAGAGACGAGAAGCGACTGTGATTGAATTTTCCCAAAGCTGGCTGAGCTCCCAGCGACTGGCTGGCCAAGGGAGTTAGGCCTGGGCCTGTGAAGCAGGTGCCTTTTTGAGATCATCAAACCATCTTGTGGCACCTTGAGAAGACTAGCAGATTTGTCGTGGGGGGCACAACGCTTTGTCACCTCATGTCTCTTCTCCCGCCCTCCCCCCCCCCATGCACATGTGGGAGCACCTAACTGTAGGGGGAAATGCAAGCCGTGGTCCAAAATCTGGAATGCGAGGGGTGTGGCCTGCAGCATTGCTGTGCAAAGCTAAGAACGTCTCCACAACAACCGTTTCGTCCCGGCATGACTCTTGCTGAATGGTTTATTATTTGCAGGGTTTCTTACCCGCCCTTCTCTGGAAGGTCCCAGAGCAGGTGACAGCATTGTGGCCATGCAATTATAAACAAATAAGCAAATAAAAGAAGCAGAACCGTGTGCATGCAACTGTAAAAGCAGGTAAAGTGCTTCTGGGCAGAAGCAGCATGTAATCGACTAACTCTAAAAAAGGGAAAGCCTTTGCTGTCTGTGGTCAGGAGGGTCTGGAGGCATGTCTTTAGCGTGCAGCAGAAGCTGTCTAAACCAGATGCAGTACAAGGATAGGGGGAAGCAGTGCTAGAAGCTTGGATGTACGCCACCAAATGGTTACCGTCACCAATTTTGGCACCTAGTTGCCATTTTTGGGCCAGACGGCTTTGAAAGTCACATTTTTCAATATGCCTTTTGGTCCCTGAAATTCATTCCGATGGGGCAGATAAAATCCAACAGATAGAATTCCACAAGATGTGGTCTTGAGTGTGAGATAAACAGCCCAGATCCAAGGATTCCCAGGATTTACCTCCAGATGGTGGAGACGTCAGGCGACAACCTGGCACCTGGGCATCTTCACCTGGTCATAGGTGGCCAATGGCCAGGTGCAAAATGAGGCACGCAGGCCACAGAGCGAGGCCTGGAGCTGGGCTGCTTGCTCCTTCCTGGCAGAGGCAGGCTGAGGAATCCTCCCGTTGCTGTATTTTGGGGGGTGGTGGTGGGGGGAGTGAGAGAGAGAGCAGATGTGCTTTCCAGGGTCCTGCTGAGCCTGAGGAGGCTTTGGAGTTGACAGCTCCCACGATTCCCCCAAATGAAATCAGACACTGCAATTTTCTTTGTGGGGCGGCCGCAAACGGATCAGCAGCCGGGGATGATTCTGCATGAAGGTTGTCGTCTTGAATTATCTCGCCTGCCCGCCTCCCTCCCTCCCTCCCGCCAGGGTCACTTCGGTTAAGGCTGTTTCCCAGGGTGCCGCTGGCCTCCTAGCAAGCCGTTTCCCTCATCCCCAGAAGAGGGTCCCGCGAAGGCAGGCACCCCCAAACTTCGGCCCTCCAGATGTTTTGGACTACAATTCCCATCATCCCCGACCACTGGTCCTCTTAGCTAGGGATCATGGGAGTTGTAGGCCAAAACATCTGGAGGGCCGAAGTTTGGGGATGCCTGCGCGAAGGCTTCCTAGGGTGAGCCCTGGTGTGGCTGCTTGCACCGGACGTTCCCCTGATACAATCATAGAATCGTAGAGTTGGAAGGGACCTCATGGGTCATCTAGTCCAACCCCCTGCAATGCAGGAATATGCAGCCATCCCACACAGGGATTGAACCTGCAACCTTGGTGTTATTAGCACTACCCTCTAACTATGACTGATTGAGTTTCCCTAGATGCTGTTTTCCCACCATGAGCTGCACCCAAAGTAGCTTACAGCAAACATTACAAACATTGAAATGCAGAGCACTGGAAATACAAATATATAAAACACTGAGCATGTCAGGAAATTTAAAAATGACCCAAAACCAACAATTTGGCAAGCATTAAATTCAATACTACATCTCCCCTGCCAAAAAACAAAACAAAAAACCCAATCTAGGCTTAAGTACATAAATACAAAGCAAAAGGAGAGTTAACTGACAATAGAGTTTTTGGCCCTAGTCTTACTGCATTCCCAGGAGCCTGGCTTAAATATTGGTCAGAGGGAAGGGGGTCTTCCAGAAAGCTCTCTCTGTTGCATGTAAGAAAAAATATATTTTAATTTTTATCATCTACAATTCTGTCTTAATTATTTTATAGTATAGTGCCAACCTAGCAGTTCGAAAGCACGTCAAAGTGCAAGTAGATAAATAGGTACCGCTCCGGCGGGAAGGTAAACGCCGTTTCCGCTCTGGTTCGCCAGAAGCGGCTTAGTCATGCTGGCCACATGACCTGGAAGCTGTACGCCGGCTCCCTCGGCCAATAAAGCGAGATGAGCGCCGCAACCCCAGAGTCGGTCATGACTGGACCTAATGGTCAGGGGTCCCTTTACCTTTACATTGATTATTGCTTTCATTTTATGGATCAATGGTCTCGTTAGTAAAATTCATGTTAAATTGCTGTTTTAGGCGTTGTTTTTAAAAGTCTGGAATGGATTAATCCATTTTGCATTACTTTTTATGGCAAAGCACACCTTGGTTTTAGAACACTTTGGTTTTGGAACAGACTTCCGGAAGGGATTAAGTTTGGGAACCAAGGTACCACGTTACTGTGATTGTTTTGTGCCCCCGCACCAGGCCTTCCAAGCTCTTACAGTCATACCTTAGAAGTTGAACGGAATCCGTTCCGGAAGTCCGTTTGACTTCCAAAACGTTCGAGAACCAAAGCATGCCTTCCGATTGGCTACAGGAAGCTCCTGCAGCCAGTTGGAAGCCTCGGAAGCCCCGTTGGAAGTTCAGCTTCCAAAAATAGTTCACAAACCGGAACAGTCACTGTTTGCGACGTTTTGGAGCCGAAACGTTTGGAAACTAAGCTGTTTGACTTCCAAGGTATGACTGTATTTTGTCCTTGAACAGAAGAACTCCATTTCAGGTGGCTGCACCCAACAGCTGTGCTTTATCTCTTGGTTATTCCTTGACTTTTTTTGTGTGGAATTGAGATCGAAATGGCTCAAATAGAGAAAGGTTTACCTCTTTGCATGCCTCTGGTTCTTAGGGTCAGCAAGCGCATTCACACTGGTCTAGTTTGGGGCACAGGGTGAGGGCAAAGCTGGTATTGGCAAGCCTGTCAGGAGCTTGGCAGGTGGTTGGACTGGATGGCCCTTGTGGTCTCTTCCAACTCTATGATTCTATGATTCTATGGATAAGGAACCGTGTGCACAATCAAGTGGAATGCTCACACACAGTTTCTGACTTCTACGGAGCCCCGTCTGGCAGCTGTATGCTGTGCATGCAAACTCCTGTCACGTTCTTGGTGGAAGCAAGGCCCACTACAGAAGATAAAATTACCCGATAAAATTCAAAACAGTAACAGATTCATTGCGTGTTTATTCAAAATCCAGTTAAAGCTGTAGTTTTATTAATCCGGCAAAGTGGATGAACTTGCTTGAGCAACACCAAAGCCTGGGAGTCATTTACACCTCCAGCGCCCAAACCCTGCTGCTCCCTTGCCTCTTAACGCCCCCCTCCCAGGTAATCCCACTGTCCCCCAGGAGACACTAGTGCCTACTTTGGGTACCACTGACCTAGGTGATCCTGCTGAGCTCCATCAGAAAAAGGGGACCAGCTTAGATTTCGCTTGGTTAAGGGTCTCAAGAATCATAGAATCATAGAGTTGGAAGAGACCACAAGGGCTATCCAGTCCAACCCCCTGCCAAGCAGGAAACACCATCAAAGCATTCCTGACATATGGCTGTCAAGCCTCTGCTTAAAGACCCCCAAAGAAGGAGACTCCACCACACTCCTTGGCAGCAAATTCCACTGTCGAACAGCTCTTACTGTCAGGAAGTTCTTCCTAATGTTTAGGTGGAATCTTCTTTCTTGTAGTTTGAATCCATTGGTCCGTGTCCGCTTCTCTGGAGCAGCAGAAAACAACCTTTCTCCCTCCTCTATATGACATCCTTTTATATATTTGAACATGGCTATCATATCACCCCTTAACCTTCTCTTCTCCAGGCTAAACATACCCAGTTCCCTAAGTCGTTCCTCATAAAGCATCGTTTCCAGGCCTTTGACCATTTTGGTTGCCCTCCTCTGGACACGTTCCAGCTTGTCAGTATCCTCCTTTGGAGGGGTGGTGCCCAGAACTGGACACAGTACTGCAGGTGAGGTCTGACCAGAGCAGAATACAGTGGTACTATTACTTCCCTTGATCTAAACGCTATACTCCTATTGATGCAGCCCAGAATTGCATTGGCTTTTTTAGCTGCTGCATCACACTGTTGACTCATGTCAAGTTTGTGGTCTACCAAGACTCCTAGATTCTTCTCACATGTACTGCTCTCAAGCCAGGTATTACCCATCCTATATTTGTGCCTTTCATTTTTCATTTTTATTTTTTGCCCAAGTGTAGTACAAGAAAAGCCTGGGTTCCCTTGAGGTGCCACAGGAAGCCATCTGGGACGTGCTGGTTTCTGGCCCAGGGTGGGATCCAGCTTGGCTGATGCCCTTGACCTCCAGATCAAACACCGCTTTGGAAACCCGAGCGCTGCTGGCTGAACCTCTACCTGGCTCAGCCCCACAAAGGCCTCCTCTGTTCCTTTGGTATCACCACCATCCGGGTCAGGTCTCCTGTGCTGGGCAGCTGCAGCTGGACTGAGCAGGCTCACATCCCCCCCCCGGGTGACTCTTACTGGAGCCAGCTGTGGCCATTTGTGTTTTTAGGGTAAGCCTAATGTGGGTTTCTGCCTGCCTTTGGGCTTGACTCCCACAAGCAGCAGTGCTGCATCTTGTGTTCCTGGAAGGCAAGTGGCATGCGCTGGGTGCCAGCTTTGCCAGGCAGGGGGTCTGGGCAACAGAGACAGGCTCATCACAGAGCTCGGAGATTGCAGCTGCAGCACCTGCCTGCTGTAGGCACATCTCTGCCCGTTCAACACAAACTCGGGTGGTACTGTTTGCTCCCCTCTACTTGAGCCGGGTGGGAAGTTTGGGGAATCGTCTCTGGCCAGAGAAGGCAAAGGCATTGCCCTTTGGGGCAGGATTTCAGGAGTCAAAATGAACATCCTACCAAAAATGATTTTCCTGTTCCGAACCATTCCAATATTGGGAGGAATGAAATGCTTTAAAAGCTGGAGGGAAGACATCGCTAGATTTATTTGGAATGGAAGAAAACCAAGACTCAAACATCAAATACTTACAGACCAACGGGAGAGGGGAGGCTATGCCCTACCAGGGTAAGAACTTTATCATGAAGGCATTGCCCTGCAGATGTCGCTGTGCTACAGCTTCCATCATCCCCAAGCATCTTGTCCTGCGGGCAGGGGCTGGTGGGACTTGTGGCCCGAGCACCTCTGCAGGGCGCCATGCTGGGAGCCTCTGGCCTACAGCCTTCTGCTGTGTCTCTCAAGCAGGGAGGTTCTCCTTTGAACGGAGTGCCAAGACCTTCCGGCTCACAGCTTTGTGCAGAGCGTTTGCACGTGGCTTGTGTTGGCCTCTACAACACAGTCCTGCACGCAGACAGGCTTTTGAGTTTGTGGTGAGCCTCGGGTAGAAGACACCTCTTGCCATCTGTTAGCCTGCCCCTTATATGGAGACCCAAGAGATCGCTTTTGGGAGCCTTAGCTTGCAAAAGAAAGCAGGTTCACCCGGCTGAAACAGTTCACTTCCGCCTGAGGGATGATAATAGCTTTGCAGTGCATAAAGTGGTTCTTTATGCCTTGACCGCAAGAAAAAGCCCAGGAAAAATGAGTTAGATAAAATCTCTGTAAGCTGTTTTGCCGCTGCTTCTGGTATCTTCTTTCTCTCATGCCTGGATGTCGGTTTGTCTCATGGATGTCTGTTTTGCATTATTTCATCAATACTATTGCTACGAAGTTGTCATGGCCTTGGGCTAGAACAATAAAGCTATTGAATTGAACTGAAGTGGCTTGTGGGACCTGAACTTCCGGCAGCCCAGGGTTGTTCGCTCAGAGCACTGCGCCCTTGACAAATATGCAGCTTGGAAGCTGGTCAGGTTTTCTCGAAAAAGGCAGGCGGTGCCGTTGTGGAGTAGAGGCAGCCTCTCTGGCACTGCAAGTACGCTTCCTGCTCAGGCAGTGAACTTCCCCATCCTTGTGGACATTTGAACCTCTCTGGCCTTCAGAGAAGAGGCGAGGAAGAGGTGACATTATAAAATGGTGCAGAGAGGGGAAAGGTTTTCTCCCTCTCCCATAACGCCAGAACCCATGGGCATCCCATGAAGCTGAATGTTGGGAGAGTCAGGACGGATTAAATAAAGAGCATATGTACGCAGTGCAGACTGTGGAACTCCCTGCCACAGGAGGCAGCGATGGCCACTAACTTGGATAACTTGAAAAGAAGATCAGACAAGTTCATGGAGGTGAGGGCTGCTGATGGCTGCCAGGCATGATAAGGCCACCAACATGGCCTTGTTGGTCGCTATAAAATAGGACTAGACAAATTTATGGAAGGCCAGGCTATCCATGTCTGTTAGCCATGTTAATACAGTGGAACCTCGGTTTACAACTACCTCTGTTTAGGAACGCCTCCGTTTACGAACGCTGCAGACCCGGAAATGTTTACATCTGGGTTCCACGGCATCAGATGCACAGATGCGCTTTTATCAACGCTGCGCGCACGCGCAAAAGCGTGCCTTTGGGGAGCGGATGCCTCCGTTTACGAACGCCCCCGTGGAATGGATTACGTTCGTAAACCGAGGTTCCACTGTAACTCTGTCCTGCCTCTGCAGCAATGTTTCTGAATCCCAATTGCTGGAAACCGCAGGAGGGGAGAGTTTCTGTCTCCCCACAGGCAACTGTTTGGCCCCTGGGAGAGCTGCTAGACTAGATGTGGCCTCACCCTGTAGTCTCTTCTTATGATGCCGCTTGCCTGGGCCAGCGTGGCAGAGGAGCTTCCTCTGCCCTCCTTGAACCTAGCAAGTCCCAGCAGGCCAAGCGGGAAGCTGGCTGAAGGCCGCCTCTACGTGGCCTCGGGGCGTCCCTGCGCCACGGAAGGGAACGCCCCACCTGGAAAGGTGGAATCCCCCAAGCTGCCTCCGCTTCACAGGGCCCTGGGCGCCCAAGCCAAGGGAGACTCTGTGAGGCTGCCAAGGAGGGTAACGGTGGCCTGCCAAGGTGCCCTGTTCCCAGAGCCGGACAAAGGGGCTTTTGTGGGGTGGGGGTGGGGAGACTCCTTGCCAGCCCTGCCCTCTAAGAGGAGGCTGCTGCCATCACCGGAGACCGCCACCCACCCACCTGGGTGGGGAGCATTTGAGGGGGGCTGGTGGAATAGAATTAAGAGGAGCACACACACCCAGTGCAGGGCTAGGGGTTTGGCTTTATAAAGGCCTCCTGCCGCCACCGCCACCCCCAGCAGGTTGGTGGCAGGCTGTGAAAGTACAGATTTGTGCCTCCTGGGTGTGGAAACGCTGCCATCCTCTGGGTAGGAGCCTCTTTCACCACCTGCTGAGATGAGGAACGTGGGCCGCCCACCCCCAGCCTGACATTTCTAAAGAGTAGCTTGCGTCTGTATGGAAAAGGGAGGGAGGGGTGTGGAAGGGGCGCAGTTGAGGCTTTGCTTTGTGCGAATGATTAGAGCAGGGATCTCGCTGCACCAGCCCAATGGCCCATCTAGCGCAGGCTCCTGTTCTCACAGGGGCTGAACGGTTGCCTCTTGCAGGGAAACGCGCAAGCAGGACCCGATTTCGAGAGCTCTCTCTCCCCTCCTGCTGTTTCCAGCAGCAGGGATTCAGAAGAATGTGAGGCAGAGCCTAGCCCTCGTGGCTAGTAGCCCTTTCCTCCCCCGTGAATTTGCCCAGTCCTTTTTCAAAGCCTTCGCCGCCTCCTGCGGGAGGGAGTTCCACAGTTTAACTAGGCAGTGCGTGAATGTGTCCTTTGTTGTTGTTTAGTCGTTTAGTCGTGTCCGACTCTTCGTGACCCCATGGACCAGAGCACGCCAGGCACTCCTGTCTTGCACTGCCTCCCGCAGTTTGGTCAAACTCATGTTGGTGGCTTCGAGAACACTGTCCAACCATCTCGTCCTCTGTCGTCCCCTTCTCCTAGTGCCCTCAATCTTTCCCAACATCAGGGTCTTTCCCAAGGATTCTTCTCTTCTCATGAGGTGGCCAAAGTATTGGAGCCTCAGCTTCAGGATATGTCCTTCCAGGGAGCACTCAGGGCTGATTTCCTTAAGAATGGATAAGTTTGATCTTCTTGCAGTCCATGGGACTCTCAAGAGGGCCCCTTGCTTATGGGGAAGGGGCGACGTTTGGTGACAGGATCTCTAGGTGGGGGGGGGGAAATTCCGTGCGTGAGACCCAGGAGGACTGTCGATGTCAAGCCAGTGCAGGCAGTCCTGAGCTCAGAGGACCAAGAGCCTGGCTCTCTGTAAAGTGCCAACTTCCTGCTTTCCTGTGCAGGCTGGGCTTGTGGTTTCAGTCCCAGGCCTTGCAGGGGAGTCCAGCCCAGTTGCTGCAAACCACAGGAGGGGAGACGGCTCTTGTACTCAAATCCTCCTTCCCAGTGGGGCATCTGGTTGGCTGCTGTGAGAACAGGATGCTGGACTTGATGGGCCTGATCCAGCAGACTTGTCTTACGTTCTTAGGAGAGTGCGTGCAATGGTTGGGACCTATTTCAGATGCTCCAATAGGGTTTCTGAGATGGCGCAGTGCTGCTGGACTCGTCCGGCATCCGTGGACAATGGCATCTACTGACTCACTGCGCAGAGCAGGAAAGAGCTCAAACGTCCTTTGGAGCCGCTGCCGCCTACACTCTGTCCGGACCTCTCCTGAGTCTGTTTTGCGCCTCATGTTTCCAGGAACAACAGAAAGGGTGGGGTGGAGTTGCGAGTCCCTCGTGGTCGTGGAGTTTGAGCTTGCCAGTGTGTGACTCCGACTAAACATTAGGAGGAACTTTCTGAGGATAGGAGTTGTTTGACGAAGGGGCAGACATCCTTGGAAGGTGGCGGACCCTCCTTCACCGGAGGCTTTTACACAGAGGCTGCCTGTCGAGGATTCTTGACCTGTGTGGTTCCTGCATTGTAGGGGGTTGGGCTAGATGGCCCTTGGGGGTCCCTCCCAACTCCACAACTCTATCATTCTGTGAATCTGAAGCTGCCGGTGACTTGAGTAGGGGCTCCCTCGCTAACCTCTCTTTTCTTTCCTCCTCTCCTGCAGGGATGGCCCAGAGTGAAACGTTCCCGCGGTTAACGTCACCGGATTAGCCTGGGGTTTGCTGGAAGAAGCTCTGACGGCCCTCCTCCCCAGCTGCCTCCTCCTGCAAATGCCGGGGCGCCTTGAGGATTGCCCGCCAGTGCGATGGCAGCAGGGGCCGATCCCCCAGCGGGGAGCCCCGAGGGAGGCTCTCGCGGGCTGGCGTTCCATGGCGCTGCGCCCCCCAGTCACGGCTGACGTCTGTGTTCCCCAATGGGGATGAGTGTCCCCTTTGAACAGGGAGTCGGAGTCCTCGCTTCCCTTGGACTATGACATCGTACCGGCCTGTTCACGAGAGCGGCGACGTGGGGGGCCCCGGATTGAAAGGCGGCGACTATTACTCCCCGGGGTTCTGGGCCCAGAATGGCTGTGCCGCGCAGGCGGAGGCGCCCGTTTCCTCGCGGCTGGCAACGGCCACCCCGGCCATGCCCAAAATGGGCGTGCGGGCCAGGATTGCTGACTGGCCCCCAAAGAGAGAAGGGCTGAAAGATCACACCACTGCCACCAGCAGCACTTCGAGAGACCTGGAGACGCCAACCACGGGCTTCCGGGGCTTCCAGAATGGGGCCGCCTTCCCCGGGACGTCCCGGGGCTTTCAGCGCCTGGCCCGGCGGCGCTCTAAGGATGCGGAGTTCCCTGACGGCTGGCCGCGGTCCCCGGCCCGGGGCTTCCTGCCTCTGCGCAATCGGAGCAGCAGCGAGATCACACTCAGCGAGTGTGACCCACAGGAGGCGTTTGAGCCCCGGGGGCCTGGCGCCAAGCTGCCCATTTTCCGGGAGTATGGGAGCACCTCCTCCATTGACGTTCAGGGTGTCTCAGAGCAAAGCTTCTATGAAATGCTTGATGAGTTTCGCAGTGGAAAGGCTGCGCGGCGGAAGGAGCAGGCGGGGTCTTTCCGCGCGGCGCGGAACAGCAGCAAAGCCGAGGCCCGGAGCGAGCAGCAGGCGCTCTCCCTCCTGGGCGCGGACGAATTCCCCCTGCAGCCCAAGGAGAAGTCCCGCAAGAAGGGACCTCGGGGCGATGCAGGCAGCGGGGACTCCATCTTCCGGAAGCTGCGGAGTGGCCGGGGGGACCCCGAATGCGGCAAGGGTGGCCCTCCGGACCCCGAGGATGCAGGCGGGCGGCCCTGGCTGTGCCAGAAGAGATTCGCGCACTACGACGTCCAGAGCATGCTCTTCGATCTCAATGAGGTGGTAGCACGGCGGGCCTATGTGGCGCAAAGGAGGAATACCGCCACGGGGGCCTCTGCCGCTTCAGCTGTCTCCTCTGCCTCGCGGGCCTGCGGCCCCCCGGAGCCTGTGGCGGCAGCGGCCCCCTTCCTCGGCTCCGAGGACCTGAACTTCAAGGAGCACTTGGGGCACGACCCCGGGGACAGCCTCAGCAACGGGCTCCTGCTCAGCTGCCCGCACTTCCGCAACGAGGTGGGCGGGGAGCGCGAGCGCGACATCAGCTTCTCACGGGCCTCGCCTGCCTCCCTTGGCTCTCCCGGCGGGGAGGCGGCAGGGGCAGGAGGGGGCGGCCTCACGGAGGTGCCCCCCGCCCCGTGCTGCACCAACGCCAGCATCTCCGTCCTGGAGGTGCCCAAGGAGCTGCAGCGCAACGTAGCGCGGCTGAAGCACTACAGCATCGAGCATGTCGACCTGGGCGCCCGCTACTACCAGGAGCACTTCTGTGGCAAAGGTGGGCTGCCTGGCAGGGTGGACCAGGGGGCGGCGGAGGAGGGTCATTGCTCAGGAATTTGCTTTGCTTCTTTATTTAATGATGATGATGATGATGATAATTTCATTATTTATACCCCGCCCATCCTCCTGGGTTTCCTCAGCCACTCTGGTCGGCTTCCAGCACATTAAAAATTGTAAAACATTAGACATTAAAAATTTCCCTATACAGGGTGGCCTTCAGATGTCTTCTAAAAGTGGATTTATGTGCAATGTTGGAAAGGCAGATATAGAAGCCAGGCACAACGGAATGCCTCTTCTGCAGGGGGTTGGACTAGATGACCCTTGGTGTTAATAATAATAACAGCAATAATAATAGCCATAATAATAATTGTTTATTTATATGCTGCCCATCTGGGTGGGTTATCCCAGCCCCTCTGAGCAGCTTCCAACAGAGTAAAAACATTAAGCACAGTCAAACATGGAAAAACTTCCCAATACAAGGCTGCCTTCGGATGTCTTCTAAAAGTCAGATAGTTGTTTATTTCCTTGACAGCTCTAGAGTTCTGTGACCTTGGTAGGCAGGGGACTCTCCTTCCTTGGAGGTTTTTAAGCAAAGCTTGGATGGCTCTCTTTAAGAATCCCTGACAGCAGTGTTAGCAGTTCAGATATATAAGCTAGGTGGCAACTGGCACCTTAAATCTAGGAATGTCTCTTCACCAGGGGGTTGGATTAGATGACCCCTGGGGTGCCTTCCAGCGCTACAGTTCTGTGATCTCAACTACCATCACTAACTGTAGCTTGCTCTCACAACAGTTCACTTGGCCCAGTATGCAAGAAGGAGAAACACACACAGTGAAAATGGAATTAACTTTGAACTATGGCAGACGTTTTTAAACTGCGGTCTGATCTGATATTCTTAGCTAAAAATGAAAAGAACGTTCAGCAAAGAGTATCGCATGAAAAATATTGTTAGGCGTTCCTACAAAAAGCACAAGGGTGGGGGGAAATTCATAGCGTGAAATCTTGATATATAGCTACTTGCCAAACATAAACAAACCTTCACCTGCCACAGATGTACAATAACTAATAAGTTAATCAACCGCTATTACCAGTGACTGGCTCTCTTGTGACAACTCGGCATCGTAAGTACGAAAGAAATAGGTTTGAAAGCAACGAGAGCAGGAAAACTTCAAATATGAAGCGAGGAAGGTGTTTCGACCTAGAATTACAGAGTTGGAGGGGACCTCAGGGGTCTTCAAGTCCAGCCCGCTGCAAGGCAGGAAAAAGTGATCCAGGCACTTGGAAGGTTCAGCCTCCCGTGCTCCCCCTCGATCGCCTCCTTGCCTCTTAGCATCCCAGTA
Source organism: Zootoca vivipara (assembly GCF_965207765.1). Lineage (NCBI taxonomy): Eukaryota > Metazoa > Chordata > Lepidosauria > Squamata > Lacertidae > Zootoca > Zootoca vivipara. The sequence continues at coordinate 79,781,893 of NC_142589.1, forward strand.
GGTAATCCCCAAGGGACGTGGGTGGCGCTGTGGTCTAAACCACAGAACCTAGGGCTTGCCGATCAGAAGGTCGGCTGTTCGAATCCCCGCAACGGGGTGAGCTTCTGTTGTTCAGTCCCAGCTCCTGCCCACCTAGCAGTTCGAAAGCATGTTAAAGTGCAAGTAGATAAATAGGTACTGCTCCGGCCGGAAGGTAAATGGTATTTCCGTGCACTGCTCTGCTTCGCCGGAAGCGGCTTAGTCATGCTGGCCACATGACCCAGAAGCTGTCTGCGGATAATAATAATAATAATAATAATAATAATAATAATAATATATTATTTATACCCTGCCCATCTGGCCGGGTTCCCCCAGCCACTCTGGGCGGCTTCCAACAAAATATAAAAATACAGAAACGCCGGCTCCCTTGGCCTATAGAGTGAGATGAGCGCCGCAACCCCAGAGTTGTCTGCAACTGGACCTAACGGTCAGGGGTACCTTACCTTTACCTTTAGGTAATCCCAAAGCACCCCAGCATGCTGTGTATGTGTCTTGAGACAGGGAGCCTCTGCTGCTGTTCTGGATGAATACCCAAAGTGCCCCCCTCCCTCCCTCTCTTTCTCTCTGCAGAGCATGCCAACTACTTTGGGGTGGACGAGAAGCTGGGTCCGGTGGCCGTCAGCATCCGGCGAGAGAAGCTGGAGGACCACCGAGAGCACGGGCCTCAGTACCAGTACAGGATCATCTTTCGAACCAGCGAGGTAGGTTGCTGCAGGCGCTGCTTCGTTCCTCTACGGATCGCCTTCCGCATGCGTGTCAACACAGTTCACAGAAGAGCAGCTTAAAGATAGTTTTGAAAACAAAAACATCTAACGATAAGGGCTTTAAAAAAACCCTGTATTGTTATGAAACCTGGGGCCGAGGCCTTTTCACTCAACTGGAAAAGCTTGTCAAGACAAATATACAGTGGTACCTTGCTTTGCATACGTCTTGGTTTGCATACATTTTAGATTACAAACACGTCAAACCGGGAAGTGCTTGTCCCGGTTTGCAACCTTTTTTTTGGATTACAACCCATTGGGGGGGGATTACGAACAATTTTTTGGGGGGAGGCCCCATTGGCGAAAGCTCGCCTTGGGTTACAACCTGTTTTGGTTTACAAACGGACCTCCGGAATGGATTCTGGTTGTAAACCAAGGTACCACTGTATCTTGCCTGGTTCCCATAGAGTGGGCACCTCTCGTATCTCGACTGGGATGCTGTTCCGCCAGAGGGGGGAGGCGGCATTGAAGACCCTGCCCTGAATGACTCTGGGTGGGTGGCTCTGATACTTTAGCAGAGATTCCTGCATCACAAGAGGTTGGACTAGATGTCCCTTTGGGGCTCCTTCCAACTCTACAACTCTATGGCATCAAGGAGAGACTCTCCTGCAAAATTCAGTGCCCTCCTCTGCACAGGAGGGATGTTGCCGTTGGCTGCCTGTGTGTAAATAACACACCTGCCTCTTAAGGAGTTCAAGGTGCAACACTGAACGCAGCAGAAGGCAGTTTCATATCTTTCAAAACTGCCCCTAGATTTCAACAAACCCAAGGCCCGTGGCTCAGGGGTGGAGCACCTCCTTGCACCCAGAAAGCCCCAATTCAATCCCCAGTATATATGGGAAGGGCTGGCAATGTCCCTGCCTGGAACCCTGGAGAGCCACTTCCCCCAGTCAGTGTGGGCAGCATTGATGGCACCCACCGGTCCAATTCTCGTTATTAGGCCATTTCCAGCTTTCGTTTAAAAACTGCCCACGGAGTAGAGGTCTTACTCCAGAGGTGGTGGACTTTCCTTCATTAGAGGTTTCTAAGCAGAAGTTGGTCCTCTGTCAGAGATTCTTTAGCTCTGACTCCTGCATTCCACGGGGTTGGACTGTATGACCCTTGGGGACCCCTTCCACCACAACAGTTCTGCGGTTCTTGCGTTCCTGCCTGGCACTGACTTCCCCAGAGCTCTGCTAGAGGAGCTGCTGCTGATTCTTGTTGGAGGCCACACTTTTGTTGTTGTTTAATTGTTTAGTTGTGTCTGACTCTTCGTGACCCCATGGACCAGAGCACGCCAGGCACTCCTGTCTTCCACTGCCTCCCACAGTTTGGTCAAACTCATGTTGGTGGCTTCGAGAACACTGACCAACCATCTTGTCCTCTGTCATCCCCTTCTCCTTGTGCCCTCAATCTTTCCCAGCATCAGGGTCTTTTCCGGGGAGTCTTCTCTTCTCATGAGGTGGCCAAAGTATTGGAGCCTCAGCTTCAGGATCTGTCCTTCCAGTGAGCACTCAGGGCTGATTTCCTTAAGAATGGATAGGTTTGATCTTCTTGCAGTCCATGGGACTCTCAAGATTCTCCTCCAGCACCATAATTCAAAAGCCTCAATTCTTTGGCGATCAGCCTTCTTTATCGCCCAGCTCTCACTTCCATACACCACTACTGGGAAAACCATAGCTTTAACTATGCGGACTTTTGTTGGCAAGGTGATGTCTCTGCTTTTTAAGATGCTGTCTAGGTTTGTCATTGCTTTTCTCCCAAGAATCAGGCATCTGTTAGTTTCGTGACTGCTGTCACCATCTGCAGTGATCATGGAGCCCAAGAAAGTAAAACCTCTCACGCTAGTGAGGCTTTATAAGACTCAGATGTGTTCTCTATTTCCCTAGCACCCTCCTCTTAATTTTCTTGATTTTCCCTCTGGTTGGCCTCTCTGAGAGCAGGACGCTGGGCTTGAGGGCTCTCTGGTCTGATCCATCAGCCAGCCTCTTCTTGGGTGCACTTCCTTCCCAGGCTTTAGCTCCTTCCCCGCTGGCCTTTGTCCTGTCCTACCCAGTTCCCAAGGTTCATGCAGTGTGTCCGCTTCCTCCATAAATGTCTGCAGAGCAAGAGTCTAACCTAAGTCCCTTGCAGGCTGACAGTGGTGGGGGAGGGAGGAATGCTGAGCTTGGGGAGGGCTTTGGAAGAAGCCACAGAATCCACCGGGGGGGGGGAGAATGTGTGGCTCCCTGTCCCACAGAAGTTGTGCGCCGAAGGGGGTGGGCAGTTTGCCCCTCGGTTGCTAAGAACAGACCCCTCACAGCTGGCCAGCAAAGCACCTTGCTGCTTTCTCCCTACCTCCCAAATCTCTGGCCCGCCAAACATCTCTCTGAGCCGAGCGCCTGGTCCTTGGAAGCCCAAGGCTCGTTTTGCACTTCGACTTGAGCCCTGTGTGTGTTTGTGTCTGATAACGCCACCCCCTGCTCAAAAGCAGTGCTTTGCTTGACTTGGGGAAAGTTTTGGGTGGTGCCTCCATGTTCTCAGGTGCTCCTGGTCTAATCCAGGGCACACACTACCCCAATGAACCTCTGCCCTACCAGCTGCTGTGAATAGAACAGGAAGGGCTGTATCTCTTAGGATGCTTCCGTTGGGATGCTTCCACGGCCCCTTGGCTCCTGCGGGCTCTTTTGGCGACTGAGCGGCGTTGGGGGGTTCGTCTGCCAGGCTGCCTTCTCTCCAAAGTGGGCGCTGCTGCCTCCAGGACCTGGAGAAGCTGCCCTTTTGCATCTTGCAAAGGACAGGATCCTTTTCTGGCGGGCAGACCAGATCCTTATCTCCCCTCTGCTCACTACCGGTAGCTGATTGCAGAGGGTTCAGTCCTTTGGCTTGCAAATGTCAATTCCCACAAGCACGATCCCAGCACCCGGGAGGCTGGAGCCCTGCTCACCGTCTGACTTCAGCCCCATGATGTCAGCAGGTAGGCGGATCATAGAACCCCAGAATCGTAGAGTTGGAAGGGGACCCAGAGAGTCATCTAGTCCACCCCCTGCACTGCAGGAATCACAGCTAAAGCATCCCTGACAGAGGGCCATCTGACCTCTGCTTAAAAACCTCCGGCAAAGGCAAGCCCCCCACCTTCTGAGGGAGAGTTGATATAAGGCAGCTTCCTGTGGAAAGCAGACCCTCCACCCCGCGCGCTGTTGCTGTGCTCTGAAAAGAGGGGTCAGAAGCGTGGCCTGGGGGTCCTAAGCAGCCATTGCTCTCGCCTCCTGTCTCTGAGCTGTGAGGAGCTCCCCAGAGCCCAGCAGAGGGCATTGCAGCTCAGCGCAGAGCCTGCATTTGCTGCTTCAGCCAGAGGAAGAGCACACCAGCAGCAGGCCTCGTGAGTAAAAGGGCGGGGAAAAGAGAGAGCAGGCCTTGACTGCTCTGAGGCTGGGGTCTCTATGGGGCTCATAGGCTGCCCCCCCCGGCCTTCCCAGGGGTCCTTTGCTCTGGATTTTTTTTTTTTTGCAACCTCAGAGCAAAAGCATGGATTCCAAGATGCTCTTCAGAATCCTTTCTGCAGCTCTCCAGACCATTTATCTGCGAGGGCTTCCAGCTCTCCGTCTGAATTGACTGCCCCCCTTTTCAAGATACATATTTCCATTATCTAGGGAAAGTGAACGGTCTTCCCTGCAAGAAGCCACCTTGCTTAGGGGCCTCTTTGAAAACTGGAGCCCAAACATCCCCTCTTCCAGCTATCTGTTTCTCAATCTCTATTCGCAAAGTGAATTGGAGAGTGAATTGGAGACAAACCATTAAATGTTCAGAATTGGGCATTTGTGTGGCCCTGAGGTGTGTCTCGAGGTTGACTCTCTCCTCCATCACTCTGAGACCAAAATTGGGCAGGTGCCAACCTTATGGGTTCAGCAGCAAGCCCCAGAGTTTTGCTCTCTCTCCCTGGCCTTCTGCCTCCCCCCACACACACCTTTGCTTCACATGCAGCCAGCCAGAGTTCCAGACACTGCAATAAGTGTTTTGTTATGTTTTGCTTGGCCCAATAAAGGTCTTTCCCTGCTGTCTCAAACACAGACAGCTCCTCCTGGACCCACCTAGCTCAGGGGCTCCAACGCCCACAACTCTTCCCCCTCCAGGGCCTTCCCTAGCTTTGCTTGTGGAGTTCTCCAGTCGGAGATGCTTGAGTTGGGACCCCCAACCTCTCTGCAAGAGCCCTCTTGTGGGAATGGCAATTTTCCTGTGGCAGTATACCCATTTCTCAGGCTGGGAACGGAGGCTGAGAGAGTGACCGAGAATCATAGAATTGTAGGGTTGGAAGGGGACTCAAAGGGTCATCTAGGCCAACCCCCTGAAATGCAGAAACATACTGGGATTTGAACCTGGGTCTGTCCCAAACCTCTTTGTCCCAGGCTCTTGGGCAAACTGAGCTCACTTTCCCAGGATTTGTGCTTCCCTGATACAGACTCACTCAGGAGGTGGTGGGCTCTCCTTCATTGGATGTTTTTAAGCAGAGCTCGGAGGTCCATCTGTCGTGGATGCTTCAGCTGAGATTCCTGCATCGCAGGGGGTTGGACTGGATGACCCCTGGGGGTCCCTTCCAACTCTACGTTTCTGTGATTCTAAAGGTGGCCATTCTAAAAGGCTTCATCCAGAATGTGCCTGTGGTGACCATTTTATGTAGCTTCATTGGCCATCCTTGCTCAGCTGGGGCCCTTGGCATGCCCACCCATCCCCTGCCGCTTCCTTTCCAGTGGCCCCCCCCCCCACAACCATGAGGCAATCCTGGCCCTGTGAGTTCTGGTCCTGAGCCCACCATGATGCCAGCTTGTTTTAGTGCCAGGAGGAAGGCATCGTCTCCAGGGGACCCTGTTCCCGAGCCATGTGGGCAGCCTCTCTTCGCGGGTGCCCAGCAGGCAGCCTGCCCTGTTGCGCCGGTTTCAGCCGCTGGCTTTCTGCTCCGCTGGGGGCGGGAGCCACCACAAAGCGATCCGTGTCGGTTAGCTCAACCCACGTGGCAGGTCCGGGAAGGCTCCCCCCGCCTCCTCTGACCAGACGCTCTCTCCTTGCAGCTGACCACCCTCCGCGGCTCCATCCTCGAGGATGCCACGCCCACCTCCACCAAGCATGGCACTGTCCGCGGGCTCCCCCTCAAGGACGTGCTGGAACACGTGGTCCCCGAGCTGAACATCCACTGCCTCCGCCTGGCCTTGAGTGTCCCCAAAGTCACGGAACAGCTGCGGAAGCTGGATGAGCAAGGGGTGAGCGAGCCGGGGGGGAGGTGGGGTGGGATGGCTGAGGGGGGTGGGCATTGATCCTGTGACGCGTGGCACGGAAAGTGTCTCCCGCGAGGCCTCTGCCCAGTGGGCTCCCCCTGCTTGGCGCTTCTCACCCGGCTGTGTCTCTCTTTCTTCTGCCCCCTCAGCTCTGCCGCAAGCACAAGGTGGGCGTCTTGTACTGCAAAGCCGACCAGAGCTCCGAGGAGGAGATGTACAACAACGAAGAGGCCGGGCCTGCCTTTGAGGAGTTCCTGGCGCTGCTGGGGGAGAAGGTGTGCCTCAGGGGCTTCGACAAGTATGCCGCTCAGCTGGACACCAAAAGTAGGTTCCTCCGGCCGTTTGCTGGGGGCGGGGGGCAGGCAGAAGGCCGGCAGGTTTGCCAGCTGCTCTCTGTTCCCCCGAAACCTCCCGTTCCCCAGCTCTCTCTGGCTGCTCAGGGGGGGAGGCTGTGAAGGCGGGCAGGAGCCGCCCAGCCCATCCCTCCTCTCCACCCACTGGTCCCCACTGCCCATCCCTCCTGAGCCTCCCTCCTGCTTGCTTTTGCCTTCCAGCCGACTCCACGGGCACCCACTCTCTCTACACCACCTACCAGGGCTACGAGATCATGTTCCACGTCTCCACGATGCTTCCTTATACCCCCAACAATAGGCAGCAGGTAAGGGGTGGGTTCCACATAAGTGGGGGTTGCATTTTTTATTTTAAAAAAATGACTTATTTGATCAGATTGTTACAAGATGTGGGATCTTTGCTGTCTATTTTGTTGGTTCTGCAGCTTGCAAAACCGCCTTGTGTTCTAGCAACGTAGAAGAAAAGCGGTGTGCAAATTAAAACGGAAAATGAAATGAAAACGTTGGGTCCCCCTGACCCCAGAGAGCAAGGAACGCCGGACATGTTCTGAGGGGGCGGCTGTGGCCTTCTGGGGGGTCCTGGCAACCCCACCTCCTTTGTTGCATATCCAGTGTCCAAATGTGTTCTTGCATTCAGGGGTGCCCTCAGTGGTGCTGCCCTGCCACCACCTGGACCCCTTGAGCGTTTATGCTCTCTTCTTCCCTCCTACCAGAACATCTGGACACAGAGGTCTATTGAGATTTGGGGCATTGTTCTCGGCTTCCGTTACGTGTTGCTTTCTTACTGTCCTAATACAGTGCCTTATGTGTTTAGGGAAGTTTTTAATGTCTGGTGTTCTATTGTGTTTTTAATATTTTGTTGGAAGCATTATGGTTAACTTGTGCGATGTCAGCCTTACACGGATGACGGCCAGTGGGTTGAATGCAAGCAAGGCAGAGAGCTTAAAAGCACTATTTGTGCTTGGAGGACATAGTGCAAGGCAAGCTTCTAAGCTCTCTGCCTTGCTTTTGGGGGCAAGGCCTACTCAAGATAGAAGCTCAGGGACGCCAGCACAGGGGTGGTTTGAGTATGTGCATTCTTGCACATATGTGGAACCCTTCGGCACAAACCCCCCTGCAGAATGCGATTGGGCTGTATGGTTTGCACATGTGGCCCTGGGTCTGGATGAAAATGCATTTGAGGAACACTTCAAATGAATAACTGAGACCACCTCTGTCTGTCTCCTCCTTCCTCCGCCAGCTGCTCAGGAAGAGGCACATTGGGAACGACATTGTCACCATCATCTTCCAGGAGCCGGGGGCTCTGCCCTTTACCCCCCAGAACATCCGCTCCCATTTCCAGCATGTCTTCATCATCGTCCGGGCCCAGAATCCCTGCACAGAGAATGTTTGCTACAGGTAACACCCCCTCCCCGAAAGGGGCCCCAGGCTCATCCCACAGACTCTCTGGCAGAATCATCAAATGGTGCAGTTGGAATGGGTCCCAGGGTCATCTATTCCAACCCCTTGCAATAGTCGTCCTAGAAGGGTCTGGCAGAAGGGAGGAAGCGCCGCCCCCCCGGCAGAGCTGATGCTAGTCAGGAGGAATGCTTATCCTATGGGCCAAGTGAGCTTTTGAGGTGACCAGGGCCACTTTTAACGAGTGGGCGGGGCCACCCTTCCGCCCGTCACATGAGGTCATCACGACATCATTCAGCTGAAACAGGAAGGGTCTGTGGCAGCAAAAGGTCCAGATTCAGAGGCAAGAGAAGAGGCAAGCCAAGATGCAGAGATGAGTTCGGCTGGTGAAGTGGCCCAGGTGTCTCCCCTTCCTGCTGTGACCAGCTCCCCTCCTCCCTGGTCTCCCAGATCCAGGAGAGGCATGAAAAGGGCGGAGGGGAGGTTGGCTTAATGCAGGCTAAGGATCTGATTGCTTGGGGGAAACCCAAGACCGAGATGGCTATGGGGAGGAGGGAACTTTAGTCTGGGCAACTGCCGGCTTCTGCTTGGTCCAAGCTGTGCTTCCCCCCTCTCTCCTTCCATGTCCCCAGCGTGGCGGTGACCCGCTCCAAAGACGTCCCTCCCTTTGGGCCAGCCATCCCCAGCCGAGCCGCCTTCCACAAATCCGACGTCTTCCGGGACTTCCTGCTGGCCAAGGTGATCAATGCCGAGAATGCGGCCCACAAGTCGGACAAGTTCCACACCATGGCCACGCGGACGCGACAGGAGTACCTGAAGGACCTGGCAGAGAACTGCGTCACCAGCACGCCCATCGACTCCACAGGGAAGTTCAACCTGATCTCACTGGCCTCCAAGAAGAAGGAGAAGACGAAAGCCCGGCCAGGGGCTGAGCAGCACAGTGCCGGGGCCATTGCGTGGCACTTGCAGGCGCAGGATTACACCCAGGGGCTGGAGATCGAGTGCATCCTGGGCATCTCCAACGAGTTTGTCGTCCTCTTGGACCTGGGCACCAAGGAGGTGGTCTTCAACTGCTTTTGCGCGGACGTGATCGGGTGGACTCCGGACACGTTCAGCATCAAGATATTCTACGGGCGCGGCGACCACATTTTCATCCGGGCCCTGGAGGGCAACCCGGAGGACATCAAGGAGATTGTGCAGCGGCTGAAGGTCAGTGACGGCCACATTGGGTCAGGGTAGCACCCTTGGGTCCTTGGGCCCCTCGCTTGCTTGCGTGGAGCGGAGGGGTGTTCGAAACCAAGCTTTATTTAGGAGGAGTGGTGGAGAGAGTTGGGGGAAAGAGGACTGGGGGGTGGGTGATGTGAGAGAATATCTGAAAGGCTGTCCCATGGAAGTGGGAGTTTTCTCCTGCTCCAGAGGGCAGGCCTTGAGCCAGCGTATTTAAATGACAGGAAAGGAGATTGCGACTAAAGCGTAGGAATGACTTCCTGATGGCCAGAGCCGTTACAGAGAAATCAAGATAATAAACGTTTTATAAAAGAATGGAAATGCTCTATTGAATATTTGCAGATAAATTGCAAACAGGTAAAAAAGTTGGCAAGGTTATGGTAATAACCTGCAGTTTCATAAGGGTATATATTTAAAGTAGGTAATTAAATGAGCAAATTAAATGAATTTGGATATGCAGAAGATACTAAAAAATAAATTTAAGGAACCGCAGAAAGAGGGGGAAGGAAGTCAAGCTTTGAAATGTTAAAATGATTGTAAAATTAATGACATGTATAAACCTGATAAGTATAAATAAAATAAAAAATTGGGGGGGGGGGAGGAAAGGAGATTGCAACTAAAGCTTAGGAATAACTTTGTGATGGTCAGAGCTGCTCCAGAGCAGAACGGACTCCTTCGGAAGGTGGCAGTGGCATGCGATTGGTGGATTGGGGGGGCTAGGCTGGTCCCCTAAATGTTCCCAGTAAAATAAACTGTTGAAGCCCGGCGCCTCCTTCCCAAAGTCTGGGAAGCTTCTGCCCAGCTTAGGGAGGGAGGCAACTGTTCCCCTACGAAAAATTTCACTGCTGGAAGATGGGGGGGCGCTATCCTTCATTGGAGTTTCTTAAGCAGAGGTTGAGCAGCTCCCTGTTGAGGATTCTCTCCCTGTGATCCCTGCAATTCGGGGGGTTGGACTAGATGACCCTCGGGGTCCCTTACGGTTCCACGCTTCTTTGCCCCTTCCGACTCTTTCCCTAGGTCATGACCTCTGGCTGCGAGACGGTGGAGATGACGCTGCGGAGGAACGGGCTGGGGCAGCTGGGCTTCCACGTGAAGTTTGACGGGACAGTGGCCGAGGTGGAGGACTACGGCTTTGCCTGGCAGGCGGGGCTGCGCCAGGGCAGCCGGCTGGTGGAGATCTGCAAGGTGGCCGTGGTCACGCTCAGCCACGACCAGATGATCGACTGGCTGCGCACCTCTGTGACGGTGAAGGTGGTCATCGTCCCTCCGCACGAGGATGGCGTCCCTCGCAGGTAATGTCGGCCTTGCTTTGCGTCCAGCGTCCGGCAGGCTGGCACCAGCAAAAGGACTCCTGTAGCTCCACACAGCTGTCTTTTCTGCACCAAACTGTTGTGCTGTGCCAAGAGGATCCAGCCCTGCCCATCGAGTGGCCTTGCATGAATCCCTTTTGCTCCCGCTGCTCATCACAGAGCTGGCAGGGGCCGTGGAAGCCGTGTTGTTAGTGCCTGATCTGCAAGGCAGGAGGCTGGAACGGGGTCCCTGGCAAACGGCTTGTGCAGCCTCCGGTGGAGGAGAGCCTGCCTGCTCCTGAGGAAGAGTCTGAAGTTCAGTTAGGCTGATGGGAGCTGGAGTCCCAACTTCATTTGGGTGGCGCCTGGGTCTTCATTACTGTCCCCGTGAGTGATGGGCAAGGCTTGTGGCTGATGTTGCAGCAGTGGACGCTCAATTCTTCCTCAAGCAACATATCCATTTAGGCCTGAGCAACTGTTTGCTGTTACGGTTATTATTAATTGCCCAGCCTTCACCCTAAGGTCCCAGTTGCTGCAGGCCCAGAAGGTCTCTGGGTGTGTGCGGAGGTAGTTGCTTGACCTCACCCCTTGCCCCAAGTGGTGGAGCAGCAGGGAGAGGGGAGTTTGGGTGTCTTGTAGCCTTTGTCTCCCTAGCGCCACAGATTCAGTGACAGAGGAATGCATTGAGAAATGTGGGGTGGGTGGATGAGCGATGGGGGGGAAACCTAGAAATCGGGAAAGAGGCAGGGTGGAGGCTCAGTGCTGTCTATGCGCTCCATAAACCAATCAGAACAAATGCTCAGTGAAGATAAAGACTCAATAAAGACTGACTACCATCTAATCTCTGCAATAAGCTTTGTGCATGGAAGTCAGAATGGCTGGGTCAACGTTTGGCTAATTCAGTACAACCCCAAGATCTCATTCCTGGTCAGTCACTGCCAGTTCCAGCTCCCCCTAAACACATGTCAAGTGAGGCAATATTTTGAGCCAATGGGCTTCACATTACCCTAGTTTCAATTCCTCGCGTTCCCTTTTTGTTCCTATGGGATCTGTAAACTTGGCCTCCTTGCTGCTCTCCTACAACTCCAGGTCATTTGTGAACAAGTTAGCAAGCAGAAGCCCAAGCAATACTTGAGGGACTCCACTTTATGCATACCTCCATCCTGTTCTCCGGTTCTCCTGTTCCAGGGGTCTGCAAACTAAGGCCCGGGGGCCGGATGCGGCCCAATCACCTTCTAAATCCGGCCCATAGACAGTCCAGGAATCAGCATGTTTTTACATGAGTAGAATGTGTCCTTTTATTTAAAATGCATCTCTGGGTTATTTGTGGGGCCTGCCAGGTGTTTTTACATAAGTAGAATGTGTCCTTTTATTTAAAATACATCTCTGGGTTATTTGTGGGGCATAGGAATTTGTTCATTATTATTTTTTCAAAATATAGTCCGGCCCCCCACAAGTTCTGAGGGACAGTGGACTGGCCCCCTGCTGAAAAAGTTTGCTGACCCCTGTTCCTTAACCAGTTACCAGTCCATGGTGGAATCTAGACACATATAAAAAAATGCTGTGGAAATGCTTTTTTTCCTTCGTATTGAAAAATGTATTGAATTCCCCATAAGGCTAACAATCGCCATCTAGTGTCGCATTTGTTTATTGCACTTTACAACACACTTAAAACGTTTTATTTGCAGCTGTAGAACTGAGTCCCATGACAGGCCCTCTCCTGTTAATCTGTGTCTGCTACGCTTACTCAAGGGACTTGATCAATGGCTTTTGGAGAGTCTTAAGTACTCAGTATTTCCTGCATCACCCCTTTCCATATGCTTATAAAAGTAAAGGACCCCGGACAGTTAAGTCCAGTTGTGAACGACTCTGGGATTGCGGCGCTCATCTCGCTTTACTGGCCGAGGGAGCCGGCATACAGCTTCAGGGTCATGTGGCCAGCATGACTAAGCCGCTTCTGGCTAAACCAGAGCAGCGCAAAGAAACGCTGTTTACCTTCCCGCCGGAGCGGTGCCTATTTATCTACTTGCACTTTGAGGTGCTTTCGAACTGCTAGGTTGGCAGGAGCAGAGACCAAGCAACGGGAGCTCACCCCGTCACGGGGATTCGAACCGCCAACATTCCAATCAGCAAGCCCTAGGCTCTGTGGTTTAGACCACAGCGCCACCCGCATCCCTATGCTTATAGAACATTATTATTATTATTATTATTATTATTATTATTATTATTATTATTATTATTATTATTATTTACACCCCACCCATCCGGCTGAGTTTCCCCAGCCACTCTGGGCACCTCCCAACAGATTAAAAACAGAATAAAGCATCAAATATTAAAAACTTCCCTGTACAGGACTGCCTTCAGATGTCTTCTCAAAGTCAGATAGTTATTTATTTCCTTGACATCTGATGGGAGGACGTTCCACAGGGCAGGAACCACCACCAAGGAGGCCCTCAGAGCTGAACCTCAGTGTCCATGCTGAACGCTGGGGGTGGAGACGTTCCTTCAGGTTAGCCACTGCAGGGGGTTGGACTAGATGACTGGAGGGTTCCCTTCCAACTCTACAGTTCTAGGATTCTGTGACTTGACCCTGCAGAAGCCTTGCTAGTCCTGCTCCAACAAGACTTGTTCTTCCAAAGGCTTGGCCATTCTGTCTTGGGACGATGTGGAACGCCCGTTTCCCTGGAGCAGAGGCTAACAGAGAGCGAGGATGGATGTGCTGACACCCTACTCAGGACTGACTGCATTGCTCAGGAATGAGGGCTCCCGGGGGTGGGGGGAATCTGGGCCGCACCCTGCATTGCTGGAACGTAACCATGCCGGCTAACAGCTGTTTTGCGCTTGAGGAGTCGGGGAGGAGAGCGAGGAGCCGTTTCAGATGTCGGTTCAGGATTCAGATCCGCTTCTGGCCTCACAGTCGCCAGAGCAGGAGGGAACAGTCCCCGGCTCAAGCGCAAGGTCGGGCGGGGGGGGGGCAGCACAGAGCACCATCTCTCCCAGGTTCTAGTCAGTGGATGTTTGGGGGGGGAGTCGCAAGAGCGGTGGTGGATGTCCTGTTTCTTACTGAACCCATTCTTATTCTGGTGAGCGAGACGTCCCAAAGTCGGTGGGGGGTAGAGATGGAGTTACTTCTGCTTCTTAAGCCGTTGTCCTCTTGACGTTGATCCTGCGCCAAACAGCATCTGAACGCTTATTGCACATGGACCCCTTTTGGGGGTGAGGGTGCGGGAGTTTCTGGGTTTGCATGTCACCTTTGCCACACCTGACCACAGGCAGGTTGCCGACTCAGTCTCCCATCTGTAACATTAGTGTTGTTGTGGTGGTGGTGGTTGTTAAACCTATGAACAACCTGCCCTTCACCGGCATGTCCCCAGGGCAGCTTAGGGCACTTTAAAATCCAGAATTAAAAGCAGCCAGGAGAAATAATGGCCATGGGAAGAGGGTGCGTCCTGCAAACACGCATCTCAGGTGTGACTTCAGCATCCGGCCGGAAGCTGTGGGGAGGGAATTCTGCAGCAAGGGGTGAAGGCGAGCTTTGCGGTTCCTGTTTTTTTAAGCTCCTCCTAATGCACTTTGGATGTGAAAAGCTGTGTTTTCAGCGAGCGAGGCTGCCGGGGTGCGGACAGCGAGAGCGAGCGTTTCATGCTGGCTTCTCCCAGACTCCCCTTTTGGGGAAGTTCTCCACCCTGCACGGCCCCTTTCCGCTCCTGCTTACGAGTGGGCTGCTCTTACTCATCTCCTCTAGAGGAGGCGGATGCATCTGCCGCAGCCTGCAAAGAGTTAAGTGGCATCCTCGTGAGCCCCAGCTGCGCCCCTGGCCTCTCCAGCTTCCTGTCTTGATTCTCCAGGTGTGGTTGGGAGAGCAAGTTGAGGCACCCCTTGGCTTGCCGGCAAGTCCGCCCTCCTCCTGCCCTCCCAGCCAAATTGCCGGTGCCAAACAGAGCGCATGAGCACAATGCCTGAACTGGCCTTGAGGCTGCTGCTTGTCCTTCCTCTCCACGGAGCCAAGGGGGTGGGCAGTGGGGCTCCCCCAGCAGAGGCAGGTATTGAAATTTGAGCAGGGTGGTCCTGTTGGGCCATTGAAGCCGGCTCTGGTGCTAGGTGTTGCCGGGGGGCGGAGGCTCTCCCTGCCAAGGCTTGCTGCCGGTGACTTCATCTTTCCCAGCGCCGCTTTTTGGGCATCCAGCTGTGGAGCTGGCGGAGGGAGGAATCAGATGCTCGCTTTTGCTAGAGACTTGCCTGGGTGAGTGAAATCTGCAGTTCCATGTGCTGTCCCGTCCCCAGCAAACAGTAGCACCCCAGAGGAATGGGGGCAGACCCCTTTGGCCAGGGGAAGCCCACCACAAGGCGGGAGGGTGTCTCCATCCTCTGACAGAGCCTGGCCCTGGAGACTGTCTCTGCCGTTCTGAAATCCAGCCTTTAAAAGTTCTGGTTTGGTGCAGAGGTGGCCGCTGGCCTTGAACCCTCCTGGGGTCTCCCAAGAGAGAGCCAGAAAAGAGGGGTCTCCTTTTGGAGTTGGAGGGCAGCCCAGAGACACGTGCCGGATGGGGGGGGAGTGGAACATGAGTAATGCCAAGAGGTCTTTGCAAAGGTTTGACTCAGCATGATTCTTTGCTTCCGAGAATTGCATGGAAGTTCTTACATCAGGCGGGAGGATTGGAGCTGCAAAGTGTGTGTTGGGGGGGGGTCAATGAGCACAGCTCCCCACCATCCCTCTAAGCACATGTGTCTCTCCTTGTTTCATAAGCGTGACTCAGAAAGCAGAAAGTCCTTCCTCATGCAACTCCGTGTTGAACTGTGGAACTCCCTCCCGCAGGAGGCAGGGATGGCCACCAGCCTTTAAAAGAGGATGAGACCAATCCATGGAGATGGAGGAGGAGGAGGAGGAGGAGGAGGAGGAGGAGGAGGAGGAGGAGGAGGAGGGGAGGGCTGTCGATGGCTCTTAGCCAGGATGACTATGCTATGTCTTCACAGTTGTGGCAGCGATGCTCCTGAGTACTAGTTGCTGGAAGTCACAGGAGGAGGGGAGAGGGCTCTTGTGCTCGGATCCCGCTTGCGGGCTTACCTTGCCATTATCTGGTTGGCCCCTGTGTAAATACGAGTCTGGTCCTGATCCAGCAGCCAAGCTCTTCTTACATTATTGCGGAGCCTCCAGGTCTAGAGGCAGTCTATCACAATTCCTGGATTGTCCGGGGTAACTGGTCACCACGAAGACAGAATACGGGGTTAGGTGGGCCCTCTTGGATCTGCTTACGTTGCCTCTGGCCTGGTGGAGGCCACGAGGGCCAACTTTGATGGCTCTAAAGGAATCGCCGGGAAGGGTTCCGGAGGGTCATCTAGCCCAACCCCGTGCCGTGCAGATGGTGGAGAGCTGTGCTCAGTGCGCCTCTGCTCTGCTCTCTCCCTCTGCAGGGGCTGGGCCGAGTCCTTCAAGATGAGCACCCTGGAGCCCAAGGGGGAGCAGGAGAGCCTGCCGGTGGGCTACCGGCCCCCCTACCGCAGCAACTCCGCCTGGCAGTGGAGCACCTCTGCCACCCATGGCTCCTCGCAGCCGAGCCACGGCCAGTCCCAGTCCCTGACCAGGAACCCGAAGCAGAGCACCGTGACCCCTTACCGAGAGCCCCAGCCCCTGCATGGCAAGAGGTGAGGAGGAGGAGGGTCGGGAGTGGGGAACGCTTGGCTTGCTCATTTTCTGCCTCCTTGGCAGCCCATGGAAGACCCTCCCCCTCCTGTTGCTGCTGCATCCAACCTCTTTGGAGCTTCCCGAGGCACTTCCTGCCCGCTGGTGCCCTTTGGACGGTCCTGCTGCAGAGCGCATGTGCCCTGTGGGTCATGACTCAAGCTCTTTTCTTCTCCCATTGCCTCTCCTCCCCCCCCCCCCTTTGGCTAATTGCTCCATTATCTCTCTGCTGAGGATGTTCAGAAGAGGCTCTGGTGTCAGGCGCTAGTGTGGCTCCGCGGAGCTGCCTGCCGAGGCGCTGCTGGGCACCCGGGAGAGCGCTGAAGTTCCTCTTCCTCCTCCTGATGCATCTCCATCTCTCTCTCTCTCTCTCTCTGCCTTCCGCCCGCCAGGCCAGTGAGCTTCCCAGAGACGCCCCAGGCGCTCTCTTCCTCCCAGCCTGGAGCAGAGAGGATCCTGTCCTACCGCCAGCCCTCGGGCAGCTTTTCCATGCCAGGCTCCTCGGGGGCAGCAGCGGGAGCGGCCTACGCCCGCTACAAGCCATCTCCGGAAAGGTAGGCACGGCGGGGGCAACCCCGGGGGGGTCTCTGCACATCCGTTTCTCAGGTGGCAACCGGGCAAGGCCCTGCAGGGAGTGGGGAAGGGCGGAGGGTTCGATTCTCAGCGCAGAGAGTTTGGGGCCCCAGTCCTGGGAGCTCTGGGCCTCGTTCCCAAGCTGCTGAAGATTCCCCACCCCCAGCAGGGGCATCTCACCAGGTGGGGTGGGGGGCAGCAGGGCAGGGGGCAGCACCTTCCACCTTGCATGGCAAGCAGCTGTGAAAGAAATCAGGACAAGAAGTAAGAAAGCTGCAGAGCCTCCTACCTGTTTCCTGTGACTTCCTTGGTTGGCGCAGGCTTTTCTTAGCACTGCAGCGTGTGACAAAAGGTGCCGAGCGGCAGAGAAGGTTTGGCTGGCACCTTGTGATACCCTGCGAAGTGGGCAGGTGGAGGTGTTTGGGCCTAAGCAGGGAAAGGGCATTTTGCACCCTTCTTCTCCTTTTTCCCCTCTTTATTCCCCTTCGTGGTGACTCCGTGCAAACGGTGCCCGCTGCAAAACACTCGGAGGCTTCAGTGCCAGGGGCCCCACCCTGAGCACAAGGGACGCAGCTCCTGCCGAGGGGGGCATTAGCCTGACGGGCAGCACTTGGCGTGTGGAGGAGCGATGGGTTGGCCTGGCATGAGCTGGGACGCTTCGGAGAGGGCAGTGAAGTGGTTGAGCCAGGAAGGGCAAGGCAAAGGGCAGCAGGCTGAGCTTGAGGCGCTGGCTGGCATCGTGGCATGGTGCCCGAGAGAAGCTCCTGGCAGAACATCCTCTCCCTTTCCCCAGGGGGCTGTTGCTGCCACTCCATCCAACCTGGCCCTGCTGCAACCTCTCCTTGCTCTCTGAAGCTGGAGGGTCGGGGGGGGTGCCTTTGCTGCCCCCTGCCCACCTGACTTGGGGAAGTGAGCATCTTCTTCCTCTGGCCTGGGACTTGACTTAAGTCTTCTGCTGGAGCTCCTGCCCCGAGAGGTCTGGCCATGGAGCATTGCTGCTCTGGGGGTGTGGAGGGGCTGGAGAATGGTGGTTGGGGGGGGGCTGTGTGCTGAGCCTCCCCTTGTCCCTTCTGCATCTCTCCCCCCGCCCTCTTTCTGGGCTGTGCCTCCGTTGCCTGGGCCACCGAACTGAGGAGCTGTGTGTCTTCATTCCCCTCCTTCCCTCTCCCCCCCCTGCCACAAATTTGGTATTTTTAAAACCTGCTAATGAACGGGAGGCAGGCTGGGTGGTGTTACTCCCCCCCCCCAAGCCTCAGTTTGCCATCTTGAGCTGCCGCCTGCCTCATTCCTTCTCTCCCCTCTCTCCCAGTTCCACACACAGGTATGCAGCCCCACAAGCGCAGCGGCCCTTGATGCCCTTCGACCCCCTCTGTGCCCACGAGGCAGCCTCCAACGGGGACTCCTGCTCCTCCTCCGGGGGGGTGGCCAGCCAAGAGAGCACCATGGAGAGGCCCAAGCCTGGTAAGGGGGAGAGGGGCTTCCAGGGGGCGGCGGGTTGTGGGACTGAGTTGGGCTCAGCCCTTTATAGAATCGTAAAATTGGGGAGTTGGGCGGGACCCCCAGGAGCCATCTAGCCCAACCCCTTGAGTTGCAGGAATCACAACTCAAGAAACCCTTTGGTGCACCCAGAGAGACCGTTGTCTGGTGCCATGGGACAGGAGGGAGGGAGGGAGGGCAGGCAGAGAGTGCCATGGGGCAGGAGGGAGGGCAGGCAGAGAGATATTTGGGTCACGCTTCTGGTGGTTCATCTAAGGGTGCTGGGAGGAAGGGCGTGTTCATTTGCCTTCCCCCCGCCGCCGCCCCGGTCACCTGCAGGCTAAGACTGTGCTCCCATGTGGGTGATTTGGGGATGTAGCCAACCTCACAAGGTTGTTGTGGTGATAAAGGGGAGGGGGAGGAGAACCATTGATCTCCTTGGAGGGAAAGGTGGGATCCAAATGTGGTAAATAATCATTCCTAGCTCTGTGCTGGCCTAGCAGCAGCCCATCCCATGAAGCCAAGGCAGCAGTGTTTGCCCTGGCCTCTGGGCCTCTGGGCAAGGAAAGGAGGCTTCATGAGAGAAGGGCAGGCCTGCCATGCTTCCCCCCCCCGCCCCCCCGCTGGTGGCAAGCCTCAACCCCTCCTCTCACGCCTTGGACCAGGCTGAAGGGTGCCCCTCTCACAAATGCCAGCTTCTGGAAGCCGCAGGAGGGCAGAGGGTTTTGTGTTCAAATGCTGCTTGCGGACTTCCCCATAGGGCATCTGGGCTGCATGGGTCCCCTTGGCCAGATCTAGCAGCCAGAAATCCATTCTTGGAAGTCGCTGGAGCATGTTTTGCTGGGGGGCCCTTGATTTTGCTGGGGGGTCAGGCATGGGTGTGGGTGTGTGAACAAGGGGCTTTTTCTGAAGGTGTGACTCCCGGCCTCCCTTGACCTTGGCAGAGCCTCTTTGGCATGTGCCGGCACAGCCCAGGGCATCGGCACCGTCTGGCAGCAAGCGACCGAGCAGGCAGGAGCTGGCGGGCAAGGACTCTCCCAACCGGCACTCCAAGGTGAGCTGGGTGGGCGCCGGGGGGGACCCCCTCCCCGCAGAGGCCTCCCCCTCTGCAGGCCGCGCCTGACGCCCTTGCTCTCCCTGCTTCCAGGGCGAGGGCCAGTATTCCAGCAGCCACTCCAGCAGCAACACCCTCTCCAGCAACGCCTCCAGCAGCCACAGCGATGAGCGCTGGTTCGACACGCCCGACCCCGCCGAGGCCGACCCGGACCCCCTGGCCAAGGGGGGCTCCAGCGACAGCGGCATCGACGCCACCAGCGCCAAGTCCTCCTCGCGCAGGGACAAACCCACCACCAAGGTCCCGCCCCCCTTCGGTGGCGCCCTGCACGAGGCAGCGGGCAGCGGCAAGCGCAGGGACGCGTCTCCGGCCGTCGGCCCTGGCGGGCAGAGCTGGGGCTACCATGGCCCCAAGGCCTTTGGGATGGGCTCCGGAGGGGCTGCCCGGGGCGGCAGCGGGAACCAGCACTTCAAGCAGCCAAGGTGAGCAGGGCCTCTCTGGGGCTGGTCCCCTCTCTCCCAGCTGCCCCTGCTAGCACCGTAGAATTGTAGAGTTGGAAGGGAACCCAGGGCTCATCTAGTCCTGCATGGCCTTCTTGCTCCTTCCTCTCTGATAACGGAAAGGCTGGTGCTGTGATGATAAGCATAATAATATTATTACTATTATTTATACAATCCTGATGATCATATTATTATTATTGATTTATTTGGTTTTCAATGTCACAATTCTGCATGTTTTTATATAGATACAGTTAGTCTGTTAACGTTTAATTGTTTTCAACTATTGCTTTCCCCCTTCTGTTTGTGGCTGTTCTTACTTCAGCCGTAAGCCGCCTTGAGTCCCTGTGTGGGGAGAAAAGTAGGATATGAACAAATATAGTAATGATGATGCTTAAAACACGCATCATGGAAAACACGTTTTTCACCCAGTGCCACCCAACCTCCTCCCCCTAATCACCCCCAAATGGGTGCCCTAAAACAGCAGCCCCTCCTGCCCCCTTGTGGCCATTCCCCACAAGCACGCCAGGTCCCAGGTAGCAGCTGAATGAGCAAGACCCCTTGGGTCAGGTGGCCTCTCCCCACAGAGCTGCGTGTCTGGCGATCTCTGCCTGTCTCCCCCCCCCCCCCGCCCTGTGAACTGAGCCTCCTCTCTGTTTTTCAGCAGCGGCAGGGCCACATACCCTGCCCAGGTGTACAAGGCGCCCCCGGCTGACGCCCCACGGGCCCCCCACATGCCACAGTCCAGCTCCTTCCAGCTCTCGGCCTCCGTGCCCAAGTCCTTCTTCTCCAAACAGAGCGGCAGGAGCAAGCACCTCCCGGCCGGGTGGAAGAGGGGCGAGGAGACCCCCGCCAGGCCCACGGCCTTTGCGGACCCCAAGAAGTGAGTAGGGGGTCTGGCACAAGCGGAAGGGGGGGACCTCTCCACCCTGGCTTCTCTCTCCTGCTGTCTTCTCCTTCTGCTTTTTTGGGGGGGAGGGAGGCGCATCCGAAGCTGTTTTGGCTAGGCTTGATTTTTTAGGTCTCTTTAGGACCCACCCCTGGAGCGTGCAAGGCAGAGGTGAAGAGGAGAGGGCCTCTGAGCATGTGCAGCACCCTCGCCAGCCCTCCTGCCTAGGGTTGGGGGCTGGGGGGGCAGGGAGACAGATCAGCTCCCATTGGACGGACGAAGGGGGTCCTGCTGCTCTGCGGCTTGGCCTGCATCTGGGGTGGGGGTGGGCAGGAAGCCCACCCCACCATGGCCAACCAGGTGGTTGCTGAGGTGTGCTTCTGAAAGGCCAGTGAAGCTGGGGGGAGGAAGCCTTTGCGGAGGAGGATGTACTGGATCAGGCCAAATGGGGCCCATCTGGGCCAGCATCCTGTTCTCACAGGGGCCAACCAGTTGCCTATTTGGAGAAACCCGCAAGCAGGATCTGAGCACAACAGAAACTCTTCTCTCTTGTGGTTTCCAGCGACTGGTGTTTGGGAGCATTACTGCCGCCAACTGTGCAGGTAGAGCAGAGCCATGCTGGCTAGGAGCCTTTGATAGCCCTCTTGAATCTGTCCCTTCCTCTCTTAAAGCCATCCAAGTCAGTGGCCATCTCTGCTTCCTGTGGGAGGGAGTTCCACAGATTAACTCCGCTTGAAGGAGAACTTTCTTTCACCTGTGCTGTCTTCCAACGTTCCCTGAGTTCTACTGTTAGGAGAAAAACTTGCCTCCTGTAATACTGCCTCTCCCCTAAGTGAAAAAGCCTCTAAATGCTGCAGCCTCTCCTTTCCACCACCCCCTTTTCTCTCCCCCTAGGCAAGTGGACCTGAACACCAAGAACGTCTTTGGGCAACCGCGGCTGAGGGCCTCCCTGCGCGACCTCCGCTCCCCACGCAAGACCTACAAGTCCACCATTGAGGACGACCTGAAGAAGTTGATCATCATGGACGGCGGCTGCGCCGAGCAGGAGAGGGATTTGGTGAGCTTGGGAGGAAGAGCGGGGCTGGCAGCATGCAGAGTCCAGCAGACACACAACTCACTGACTTAGCGCGTTGCAACGTTGCAGGGAAATGAATAAATGGAGAGCTGGGGGGAAGGAAGCGGGAGGGTCCAGCCGCTATTTCGTGCCACCTTCGCAGAGCCCAGGAAGCAAAGCGGAGCGATTAGGAAGCTCTTGGCATGAGTCACCCGTGTGATGCAGCAGCAAAACAAGCGAATGCTATTCCAGGCTGCATCCACAGAAGTCTAGTGTCCGGATCAAGGGAAGTCATAGTCCCTCTCTATTTTGCCTTCGTCAGACCACACTTGGCATACTGTGTCCATTTCCGGGCACCACAATTTAAGGAGGACGTTGGCAGCTGGGAGGTGTGCAGAGGAGGGTGACCAAGATGATCAAGGGACTGGAAACTTAAGCCTCATGAGGAATGGCCACCTGGCACAGATGCTTTAGCTGAGATTCCTGTGTTGCAGGGGTTGGACTAGATGACCCGTGAGGTCCCTTCCAACTCTCTAGATTCTACGCTTCTGTGAATGGTTGCCGGAGGTGGGGCTGTTTGGCCCAGAAAAGAGATGTGATAGGCCTCTTCAGATACCTGAAGGGCTGTCCCATGGGGAGAGGGAACAAGCTTATTTTCCGCGGCTCCAGAGCTTGGGACCAAGGGGTTCCAATGACCGGAAAGGGAATTCTGTGCCTAAACTTTGGGAAGACTTTTCTGAGCTGTTTTGACAGTGGAACGGACTCCCTTGGAAGGTGCAGGACTCTCCTTTCTAAGCTCTCCTGTGGGAGAAAGAGAGTCCCCCGTCTCAGTGGGTCTTTCCTCTCCCGAGTCTCCCCTGACGGTATCTCTCCTGCCCTCAGTCCCCCCAGAAGACCCTGCAGAGGACGCTGTCGGACGAGAGCCTGTGCAGCGGGAGGCGGGACCCCAGCTATGCCAGCGCCTACGGCTTTGAGCAGCCCCTGCCGGGGGACGTGCTCTTCACCACCACCTTCAGCACCCTCCCCGTGCGGAAGCAGCACCCCACCCCCAGCAACGGGGGCCTGTCGGAGAGGAAGGGTGAGTGTTGCTTTCTGGGGAGCGCAAGGGGGTTTCAGGAGCATGCACCGCCTCCGACCATGGAGGGCAGAGTGGAGCCATCCTGGCTGGGAGCCCTCCAAAGGCCTCTGTGTATTTTCCCAATCCTCTTTCTTTTTTTTTTAAAAAAATAACTTTTATTAAATTTTTCATTTTTTCCCAATGTTACATCATAACAAATAACATACAGTGGTACCTTGGTTTACGAACACCTTGGGTTACGAACTTTCGGTTTACGAACCATCGAAACCCGGAAGTAAGTAACCCGAGGTTTCCGAGGCCCATGAAGGCCTCCATGGAGGCATCGGAGCGTCCGCGACTGGGATGCAGCCATGGAAGCGCTCCGATGCCTTCACGGAGGCAAACTGCACAGAAAGGAGCCTTTCCCTGACGCGAGTGCCCTGCGCTGCGGCCACCTCTCAGTCAAGGCGGCTGAGTAAAGCGTGGGAAACCGGGGGGGGGGGTTCTCTTCGGAAGCTCTTACCTCGCGCTTAGAAAAGGGCTTCCAGCAACAGTAGCAGCAACAGCAGTGAGAGGCTTTGCGAGTTGTTTCGCTGCACGGCGGTGGCAGCGCTCGCAGCTCTCCTTCCCCCTCTCTCTGCAGTGCCGGCCGGGCGACCTTCCTCCTCCTCAGAGCAGCCGCCGCCACCACCAGACGCCAGGACTGGCCGGGGTGGCTCGCGGTGCGCCTGGCTCTGGTTGGAGCAGCGGCGGCAATGGCAGCTCTCTCAACCCCGAGCCTCTCCACTCCGCAGGGGCGCAATGGTGAAGGCCCGGCCTCGCTTCTCTTGACCCCTCCGCGAGGCCGGGCCTTCGCCGTCGTGCTCCTGCGACGTCTCTCCACCTTCGCCGTCGCGCTCCTGAGGAGAGGCGTCGCAGGAGCGCGAAGGCCCGCTTTTCTTGAGCCAGCCTCCACCCTGGCCAGTCCTGGCGTCTGGTGGGGGCGGCGGCTGCTCTGAGGAGGAGGAAGGTCGCCCGGCCGGCACCGCAGAGAGAGGGGGAAGGAGAGCTGCGAGCGCTGCCACCGCCGTGCAGCGAAACAACTCGCAAAGCCTCTCACTGCTGTTGCTGCTACTGTTGCTGGAAGCCCTTTTCTAAGCGCGAGGTAAGAGCTTCCGAAGAGAACCCCCGGTTTCCCGCGCTTTACTCAGCCGCCTTGACTGAGAGGCGGCCGCAGCACAGGGCACTCGCGTCAGGGAAAGGCTCCTTTCTGTGCAGTTTGCCTCCGTGAAGGCATCGGAGCGCTTCCGTGGCTGCGTCCCAGTCACGGACCCTCCGATGCCTCCGTGGAGGCCTCTATAGGCCTCGGAAACCTCTTGGTAGAAAGTAAAATTATTGTTAAATTGCGGCTTTAGGGGGTGTTTTTCATCACCTGGAACGGATTAATCCACTTTCCATGATTTTCAATGGGAAAGTTTGCTTCGGTTTATGAACGCTTCGGTTTATGAACAGACTTCCGGAACCAATTGTGTTCATAAACCGAGGTACCACTGTAATTCACAATTCCAAAATTTCCAGACTTCCCTCAACCTCCTTCTCTGGTTTATTTCAAAATAATATCATTATTTGTATACTGCCCTTTATACACAGTTTTAACTATGTGCTGTATAAAGGAGTGTTTCCTTTTATCCATCCTGATTCTTCCGGCATCTGCCTTCCTTTGGATGTCACGGGTCTGAGTGCCGTGAGAGGGAGAAAAGCTTTTTCTCTGCCCACTTTCTCCAGGCCAAGCATACTTTTAAGCCTCCCCCGTCTATTGTGAGTCAAAGAGGGAGACACACACACACCCCAGAGGAGAGTTGGTGTATGTGGTTCACCTCTGTTCCTTTAATCCCTATAACAACAACAACCTTGTGAGGTAGCCTGGGCCGGGAGAGGTGAGGGCTGGCCCCAAAGTCCCACCCAATGAGCTTCATGGCCATGTGGCGGGATTTGAACCCTGGTCTCTCCCAGGGCCTAGTTGACACTGCCCCCTACTGGCTCCCCAGAGCACCAGCCTCTGGTGCTGACTGGAGAGGCTGCATCTTGGCTCTGGTTCCCCCTGGTGGGAATGGGGGGGGGTGCGCTTGGTATGGAGGGTGCTCTTGTCTGGGGAGACATTGGCAGCTGTCGTGATGAGGCCGTTGCTCTCCCTGCAGGTGCCATTTCGGCCTCTGAGCTCTCCTTGACGGACGTGCGGGAGAAGCCTCTGCGGCGCATTGACCCGGGCCTGATGCCCCTTCCGGACACGGCCGCCGGCCTGGAGTGGTCCAGCTTGGTCAACGCAGCCAAGGCCTATGAAGGTAGGGAAGGCCAGTGGCGAAAGGGCTGGATCCCCTCCCTCCTGCCCCCCCCCCACGACCCCTCCGCCTTCCTAGGGAGCGTGGCCAGATGCCTGCGTGTGGAAGTGGTTGCCAGGGGGCCTCCGGGGGGGCTTGACCCTCCTTGTGCCGGGGCAGAGGCTCCCCAGGGCCTGTGCTTGGATGGTGCAGGGTCTCTAGTCCTCAAGGAGGTCGGCTCCTGCGTTCTCTTCTGGGAGCGGCTTGTGGCCTTGCGAGGCTCCTGGCTGCACCTGAGCACCTTCTTTCATGAATTGCTTTTATCTCCTAAAATTTATGCGCCGCTTGATTGTTATCAGAGCCATTTACAGAAAAGATGAAAGCGTAAGATTGTCACTTAAGAAAAGCTAAGAGCAATGATTTAAGACTTTCAAAAAGTTTGAATGACAATAGACTAAAAGACTCACAAGATCCAGACAGACTCGGCTAAGCAGAAATACAGTTTTAGCTGAAAGCACCACCACTCTATGTAAGGTTAATTTCTTACCAGGGAGGGGTGGGGATCAATTATGTGCCCCTTGTCACAGAGCCAGTTGCACCCATGGAAGCGCACAGGGGGCAAGAAAGATCTTGCAGCTAAACTGGACCCACGTTCTTAAGTATGAACAGCTGCATGCTTCCTGCCTTGCAGGGGGTTGGACTAGATGGCCCTTGGGGTCCCTTCCAACGCTACAATTCTGTGATTCCATCAGCTGAACTAGGAGGCTTGTGGCTCTGGGCGCCTCTCTCACATCATTTTGAGAGCCTGGGAGGGGAAGAAGGGGTGTCCCCGAGTCCCAGGAAACTGCCGGTGCAGCTCCAGTTTTGCTTAGCGGGGAGTTTCCGCCCCCCCTCTCCTGGTGCCCTTGCCGCCTTCTTGGCGGTGCAGGCCTGAAGCCATTGCTTGGAGAAGAGTCTCACCTGCAAAGTCGAACAGAGGGCCAAGGTGGAGACTGAGATCTCCCAGGGCAGCTCTAGGGATCTCTTAAGTCAGGGGTGTCCAACAGGTTGATCGTGATCTACCGGTCGTTTGCGGGGCGTCCGTGGTCGATCCTGGTCAATCACATGACCCCAATTCCCCCCCCTCAAAAAAGCTTAACAACTCTGGTCAATCCAATGGGTAGATCACTGCCAGTTTATTTATAGTGGGAGTAGATCGCAGTGTCTTGGAAGTTGGACTTTTGCAGTCTTAAGTCATGCATTGCTGAGTTCAAGGCTGAATTCCCGGAAGCGGCAGTCAGTGCAGAATGCTGCAGCACGGTTGCTGACGAGAGCGAGGCATGAAACCCCTTTGCTGGAATAGCTACACTGGAGGCCCATTTGTTCCTGGGTCAAGTTCAAGGTGTTACTGTCTGATAGAAACCCCTCAACAAATTGGGACCAGTTTACCTGCGAGGTGGCCTTTGCCCATCCATGCCCACTCAACCACTTGGATTAGCAGAACAGGTGCTGCTGCAGGTGCCAGGTAATGCCTGCTCCACCTTTGTAAGAGCTCGGTGGTTTCTAGTCTGGCCGCACCTGCACTTTGGAACTCCCTGCCTTTTGCTATCAAGCAGCCTCCTTCCTTTTGGGTGTCTACTTAAAACACATCCTTGTTTAGACAAGCCTCACCCGGATGCTTAGAAACCTGGCGTGAGTTTTGACCTGTTTTTAGTCTATTTCATCTCTCTGTTTTAAACCTTTCTCGATTTTATGCTTTTATCTTTTCTTTTCTTTGAGGGTTTTTGTTTTACAATCAAGCCATGTGTAAATTTCCTGAAATGAAAAAAAAACCCGAATGACTAAATGTGCTTGGATCTGGGAAAGAGGCACTGCATTTGTAATGGATTTGGGGGGGGGGAGTCAGTTTCCCCCTTGAAAAAATGAAAGAAAAATCCCAGGCACTCTGTGCCTTCAGGCCTTCGCTTGCCGTCTGCCCTGGGCTTAGCCTTCCCAGACACTCCCCCCTTCTTCCTGGTCGCCAGCATCCTGGATTAGCCCCCACTCCTGGATTAGCCCCCACCCCTGCTGGCCTCTCGGCTGAGCCTCTTGTCTGCAAAGCCCCAGCCTGCTTCTGCCCCAGCGCTTCCATTTCAGTTATAATTTGCACACTGCCTCTCCATAATGCACAAGCTGGAAAACACAATAAAACATACAGCGAGGATTGCACGCCTTGTAGCATCCGATCCAGTGCACATAAAGTCACTTAAAAAAAAAAAGATTTTCAAATGAACAACATCAAATGGAGCAATATTCCACAATCCTTTCGAATACCCAGATATCAGAAATTTGCTTGCAAAATTATAATCGGTAGAGGAGTAGCAGCCATGTCACAATAGGTAAAATGCCACCGTGGGTTGTGAGTGACCTGGGTGAACCCCTGAGCAGCTTGGGGCACCCTGAGCCCCCTCCCCACTTCCTCTCTGGGCCCTTGCACGGCTGCTTTCATTTCCAGCCAGGCAAGCTAATGAGGATCTGGCTGCAGCTTCTGCCCCTGGGGGAGCCGCCTGCCTCCGTGACCTGCTTTCCTTTCGGCTGGAGGAGGAGCAGAGGCTCCCTGAGCGGCTCTGCTCTCGTCGCTTTGCCTCTGTGTGAGCTGAAAGTAGGGCAGAGGGGTGGAGGGCGGCTGCGTGTCCAGGCAGGGCCCGGCTCCCGGCAGGGATCTTCCTTGGCAGCAAGGAGGATCAGCCACCTCCCTGCCGGTGGGGGGGGGGAGAGGTTCGGCAATCTGCTCAGGCCTGCCATCTGCGTCACAACGCCGGCCCCACCCTCCCTCCCTGCCTGCCTGCCTGCCTCCCGACACCAGAGCGGAGCCGCCACTCGGCCGAGCACAGAGGAGGGAGACGGGCCCTCGGCTTCCGGAGTCGGCTGCACACTGATCAGCCCACCTGTGCCTCCAGCTCCAGCTCTGGTGCCCAGGAGCCCAGCGGGGAAAGGTAGGAGCGGGCAGAGCCCTCCAGGAAGCACCCCGGTCTCCCTCGGGTGCGCTGCGGCCACAGAGGGGGAGAGGGGCCCTTTCTCTTGCTGCCCTTTGCAGCAGCCCCTTGCCCTTCTGCCCTGTGGCTTAGAAGATGGAGAGAGGGGTGAACCATCAATCCAGGGCCTGGCAGGAGATGGGGAGCTCTGTCTCGGGACGGGAGCTGAAAGCGTCTCAGGGCAGTGCTGCTGGACAGCCCAGGGGTCTGCGGGCACAGAGCTGGTGGCATCTGCACCACGGCAGGGCAGAGTCCCTGGTCTGGTCCAGGGGGCCTGGCAACGCACAAAAAAACCATGGGTGTGGGGCATACAAAGGCCGTGGGGAGAGGGGTTTTAAAGCTGGCCAGATGCCGGGTGGTGGGCGCCACCAACGAGTGCTGTGTTCCCCCTCTGCTGGGTTCTTCCCAGCGTTCTCTGGTGCTTTGGGGAGCAGGGACACACACACCCGGCCTCTCCCCAGGATTTCCCTCTTTCCCCCTGGTACCAGAGTTGGAAGGGACCCCCAAGGGCCATCTAGTCCAACCAAGGAATCTCAGCCAGGGTTTCCCTGGCCAATGGCCGCCAGACCACACACCCCGGCAACTCCCTGCCTCTTGACATTTCAGGCTCTCTATATTTAGGCTCTTGCGCCTTGAAGTTCAGCGTCTCTGCCTTAATTAGCACTTGGCTGTTTTAATTGAGGGAAAGGCAGAAGGGAGGGCTTGATCACAGCGCTGGGGGAGTGGAAGAGCTCAGCAGTTGCTGGGGGGGCGTGTTAAATGGGGAGGTGAGAGGCTTTGCTGAAGAAGCAGCTAATTGGGTGAGAGGGAAGGGCAAGCGCTGGGGGGGGGAGCCCTCCCTTCAACCCTGTTTGATGCTCAATGGCAGTGGCGGCAGGTTTCAGGCAGGCAGCGCTGAGATCACCAGGGCATGGGAGCCTCGGCCTTTGCCCTGAGCTCAGAGGAAACAAACGCCCTGACTCCTCCAGGCCCGTAGCTTGTAGCAGAACCCGAATCCCAAGTTGCCCATTGAAGCGGCAGCGGATCCCAGTGGCCGCCTGCCAGGGAAGGGATGGGCCCAGTGTGCTGCCCGGCTGGTTTGAGCCCCACAGGGCTGGGCCAGCTGCACCTGCAGCCCCAGCGCTGCAGCCTCGGAAAATGGGCTGGGACTCCATTCTCCGCTTCTGCGCTCCAAAGGCCCTGGCCCTAAGAACCTGTGAATTATTATTATTATTATTATTATTATTATTATTATTATTATTATTATTATTATACCCCGCTCATCTGGGCACTCTGGGCAGCTTCCAACACATATAAAAACATAAGAAATCCTCAAACGATATTCTAGATAGACTGCCCCTGGACCTGGAGGTTCCATAGGTCCATAAGATTTGCCCGGCTGGATCAGGCCAATTGTCCGTTTCATCCTCCATCCCATTCTCCCAGTGGCTGAACAGTTGCCTGTGGGGAACTTGTGAGCAGGATTTGAGCACAAGAGCCCCCTTCCCATCCTGCCGTTTCCAAGAGGGCAGAGCATGGCCCTTGGGGCTCCTAGCCGTCGACAGGGCACACACACCCTCTGCCCCCCTCAGGCAGGCAGGGGCCAGGGGGACTCCCTGCCCCATAGCCCTGGCAGCCCCAGTGCCTGCAGAAAAAAAGGGGTGATGGGCTCTGCCAGGAACGGGTAGGGGGGCTGTTACTTTGCCTGGACGTGCTGCAAAGCCCTCCTCCTGTTCCTCTTGCAGTGCAAAGAGCCGTCTCCCTCTTCTCCCTGCATGACGCCACGCTGAGCCCGGACGTACCCTCTGCCCACAGCCCTGTCCTGGGGCACCTGAGCCTGGAGAGGCAGCTGACGCCCCGCACGACACCCACCATGAGGTGAGAGAGACCCCCCTCCCGGCAGAAGCCCCTTCCTCTAACCCCTCGTTTGGGGAAGGCGGGCCGCCTCCTCCTCCTCCGACTGCCCAGCTAGGAGCATGTTTCTGGCACTGAACTTGGGCCCTTTGGAGGTCTGGGGGCAAGGGGGTTGTGCTGGGATTCCTCTCCTGCTTCTCCCTGGGAGAGCAGGGTCTCAGGGGGGGGGGCAAAAAATGTGGGGGAGGGAGCTGCAGGCACACTTTCTCTGGATGCCCAGGGTAGAGGGGAATCAACCTAAAACAATGGGCTGCCCTTTTTGCACAGCACTGTTTATTGGGGGGGGGGCTTCCATCTCAACCTGCTTCTGGACATTTTGGGATCAGGGCACTGGCTGGGGGTCTTGGCAAGGGGGCTCTGTTCTCACAGGGGGTGGGGTTGAGATGCAGGCACTGCTCTGCCTTCACTCGCTTGCTTCCCTCCTGGCCTGCTCCCTCCCTCCCTCTCTCCTTCCTCATACATACCAGCTGCTTTGCCCTCCCCTCCAAATGCATCTGGGCCCTTCCAGGAAGAAGTGGGGGGGGGGGGTTCCTTCCACAGAGCCTGGAGAGCTGCCAGGAAGGGCCTCTTCCAATCTGCATTCCAGCCATCCCCATCCCCCCCAAACTATGTGGAGTGGTTGTGCAGCACCTTTTGCTCCTGTCTTCCGAGGAGGGATCTATGCCCTCGTTTTCTCCAATTATTTCATCCATTCATTTGCTCCATTTAAATTCTGCGAGCACAAGGTGACGTCCAACATGGCTCTCCCCCTTCTCATTTTAACCTTCCCCCACACACACACACAACAACCACTCTGCAAGGTAGGCTAGGCTGAGAAATGTTTTGGTCCCACGCCGTGAGCTTGGCGATGGCCGAGTGGGGGAGATTTGGACCCTGGTTTCTCCCAGGCCCCTGGTACGATGCTCTAACCACTGTGCCATGCTGCCTCTTGACGTTCTGCTCTCCCCTTCCTCCGCAGCGAGGAGCCCTCTGTGGACCTGACGGGCAAAGTCTACCAGCTGGAGGCCATGTTGAAGCAGCTCCACAGCGACTTGCAGAAAGTAAGATAGTCGTCCGTCCCCCCAGGGGATGGCTCAAAGCGGGGGGGGGGGGGCTCTTTTCCCTCCAGGCTCTGGGACTGCCTAGGGCAAAGCCTCCCCACCTGAAATGCCCTCCTCATTTAAAGGGATGTTTGGTTGTGATACTTACTTGGGCGTGGGGAGGGAGAGCAGAAGAACCCCCAGAAAGTCGACAGACAAGGGGCAAGAAGGGAGCTCGGACTCATGGGTTCTCTTCTCATCTGGAGATGCGGCTTGACTCTGAGCAGCCGTGCCTGCCTCCTGCTTCATAGAATAGAGTTGAGGTCACCCCAGGGGTCATCTAGACTGACCCCCTGGAACACAGGCATCGCAGCCAAAGCATCCACGACAGATGGCCATCCAACCTCCAGCAATGGAGAGGCCCCCACCTTCCGAAGGAGCCTCTTGCGCCTTCTGACCTCTGTGCAGAGGAAGGGGGCTTCTCCCCAGAACTCACGGAAGATTCAGGACGAAACGAAAGACTTATTCACACCGTGTTTAGTTACACTGTGGGAACTCCATCCTGCAGGAGGCAGGGATGGCTTTAAAAGAGGATTGGGCAAATTCACAGAGGAGGAGAGGGCTCTGGGTGGTTCCTAGCCAGGATGGCTCTGCTGTGCCTTCACAGCCAGAGGCAACCATACTTCTGAATCCCAGGGGCTGGAAACCCCAGGAGGGGAGAGTTGCTTTTGTGCTCTGATTCTGCTTGTGGGTTTCCCATCATGGGCATCTCTTTGGCCACTGTGAGAACAGGATGCCAGACTAGATGGGCCCTGATCCAGCAGCCAGGCCCTTCTTAGGCTCTTATGGGGCCTCCAGCTGCAAAGGCAGTCTATCTGCGTTCCTAAGTTCTTGGGGGTATTTGAGAAGAGGCTGCTGGACGAGGTGGACCACTGGCCTGATCCCGCAGGATCTTCCTGCATACACCGCTCCAGCTGCCCGGATTCCCACCTCCTCCTCTCTTTTCCCAGGAGAAACAGGACAAGGTGGTCCTGCAGGCGGAAGTGGCCAACTTGCGCCACAACAACCAGCGCCTACAGGAGGAGTCCCAGACGGCCAACGAGCAGCTGCGAAAGTTCGCCGAGATCTTCTCCAGCGCCGTGGAGAAGAAGGAGCTGTGAGCAGCCGGAGAAGGGGGCTGCTTGGAGGGGAGAGATGGGGGGGCCTGCTGGCAGTGGCTCCTCTGGTGTGGGGCCCCAACAACGCCCTAGCCAGCCTCCCTCCTCCTTCCTTAGGGAGCAGAGCCCCCTCTCCTCCCACCCTCCTGCGTGCCCGCTTGCCAGGCGTGGCGCTCGGGGGCCCAGGGCACCTCTTGCCACAGTGTATGTACTCTCAGGTGCTTCCTAGGGAAGAGAACTGTGATATGGGCACCTGGCCTCGCCCACCCCGAGCAGGGAAGAAGGGGGCTGAGGGGGCCACCGCTGCCCATCCTGGCTTGCCACCAGGGGGCGCCTTGGCGCTCGACAGACTCGGGGTGTTGGCGGAGGGGGCCCCCCTCGAGCGGGACCACCGAGAATCTCAAAAGAGCACTTTCTCACGACTAAATTATTTTCTAGAGAACGCAAGGATGGGAGTGGCTCAGGAAGTTTAAAAAAAGTTTTAAAAAAGAAGTTTAAATGTATATGTTCTTTATAAAACACTATATTTGTATAAATGGTACTGTTTGTAATTCCACCCACCCACCCTCTGGAGATCTCTGTGCATGCCTCAGAACTCGGCGTGCGCGCACACACACACACACACTGCCCCCACGGTTGCACAGCGGAAGGAGGCCAGAGGACACTGGGCACTGGGCACTGGGGCAGGAGTGGTGCCCCTGCCCCACTAGCCTGGGGGGGGGAGCGCTTGCCTCTCTTGTGTGGCAACGGATGGTCCTGCCCTTGGGGGCCACCCTTCCCTCCCGCCTGGGAATTGGGGGGCTCCCAGGTTTCCCACCTCTGGTGCCGCCCCCCCCCCCGGCATCCCTGTGCCTGAGTGACCTCGGCAATAAGGAAGTTCCCACGGGCAGTTGGTACGTCGTGGTTGTGAAACACAGACCCTGTTGCGGTTTCTTTTTGCTTTCAGGGTTGTTGTTGTTATTGTTGTGTGTTAAAAAACATATGGTCTGGACCAGCAGAGCCATTTTGGGAGTGCTTTGAGCAGGAGGGGTCCATTGCAGGAGGAACAAAACCCCTTTTGGGGGGGTGGGGTGTCCTGGAGGTCTGGCAGGGGCCAGCAAGGCTCCGGCTTCTTCCAGCCTGAGAAAGGGAGCGTCTGGCTGCTAGCATAGGGCGCAGGGTCCCGGGACGCCCCAAACTGTGATGTTGTGCACCCCTGGACAAGTCGCCAAGCCAGCGTCTGAACTATGCAAACCCCAGACCCACCCAGGGGGGGGGCTTCCTGGCTCAGGCCGTCTTCCTCCCCTGACAACAACGAGGCCTTCCACTACCTGCCCTTCCCCAGGCGTGAGCCAAGGGCCGTTGGAATTGCTGCAAGTAAAAAAGGGGTTGGTTTTTTTTGCAGGGGCAGGGTAGCCAGGAAAGTGGGGAAGAATCTCCGAGCTCCGTATTGCCAAGCACCCCAGGAACTTGCACCATAATCGTCTTAACTCCCTGGGGTGCTGCCCCTTTTGCACTCCCAGCTCAGCCTTTGAAGAGCCTGCCCCCCCGGCCATAGAGCCTGGCGGAGAAAGAAGCCTTCTCCACCTTCTCCAGAGCCAACTTAGGGGTGCAAATGCCAGGGAGAGTCGCAGCCAGAAGTGGCAAAGTCCAGCCCCTACCCCTGCCTGCACCACATCACCGCGAGGCTCCTCCAGCGCCACCCCACGTGTGGAGCGGGCAGCAGCACCCCCTTCCCCATAACTCTTCCTTAGTTTTGTACCAGTATCTCACTGCAATTTGTACGGATTATTGTCTTCCCCGTTCCCACTTTTAAAAAAAGAATAAATCTATCCTTTAGCGTTCCTCTCTGTGACATGGGAGCCCCTCCCCCAGCCCCCCTTGTGGGGTGGGAGGAGTGGGGGGCTTGCCTTCATTTTTTTTTGTCAGTCGTGTTGTGTGAGTTGTTTCTTGTGTTAATTTTATATGAATCTTTTGGGATCAGATCTGTCTTATTTAATTGTTATTTTTTTTTTGTCTTTAAAAATTGCTGATAGGAAAGAACAACAACCAGCCTTTTGTAAAAAGAATAAATCCCCCAGTATAATTCTCTGGAATCCTCAATGATAGTTTCTTTGGGGGGGGGGACACACCTCTGGGTGTTCGGGTGGGGAAGGAGAGAAATAAAATAAACATTTCATAGAAAACCCTGTGTGATTTCTTGAGCACCCCCCTCCTCTCTCCTTTCCTTCCTTCCTTTCCTTCTTCTTCTTTCTCTCTTGCACGGAGACCCCAGATTTTGCCTGAGTATCAAGGCGGGGCGGGGGGGGGGGGCAAGCATCTTCAGCCTGGTACCCAAACATCCTCCTCTTCCTGTCCTGTTGTCATGGCAACAGCTCTTGTAGAAGACACCAGCTTAGTCTTGCCAGGTGCAAGGATGAGGATGAAGGCAGTGCCTTGTGGGAGGGGGGCTGCCCCTCCATCTTTTTCTCTCCCCCCCCCACACATCAGTCTAGACACACCTGGAACTTGACACCATGACTAGGGGAGGAGGCAAAAGAAGGAGCAGCGGCTGTAATTCAGACCACATTTAATGCACAGAACAATCCAAGCACATTAGCAGATGCAGGCAACAGAACAACACCATGTACACAAGGGGGGGGGCTTAGTGGGAACAGCCCCTGCTAGCCTCTAGTGGCCCCTGGGGCTGCCTCTTCCCAACCCAGACACATTTTTTTTATTTTGGGGGACTGTAGTTTCCCCACCCTAACCCCCTTTTCCGGGGGGGTATTTTTTTCAAGTTTTCATTCCCCCCTATTGTAAAATCCAGCAACACTGAAAAAAATCCTGCCTTGTGACAGCCGATCATCACCCACCCACCACCCCTGCCGAACCCCTCCCCTTGCCCTGCCAGCTCCAGCTGTGACCCTCTCTTTCCTCCCATTGCTACAGCCAGTCACCGCCACCCCCCAAAAAAATTGCTCTTCATCCTGCCCCCCTGCACTCCACTGGCCTTTGAGAAGCTTAACTCCGCTGGCCGCCTTTTCGGAGGTTGTGCCAGGTCCGAAAGAGACGGGAGCAGAGAACTGGGTCGCAGCCCAAGTGAGGGGAGAGGAGGGGGCTTCATCCTCCATGGGGCTTGTCTTGCAGGAGGGGGGACCTGCCCACTTTCACATGCATCTAGAGGGTGGGCAAGGGGTTTCCCATCCCAGGCAGCCGAGGGGGGCAAGGGGCCAGGAGCGGCTGCTGTCCTGCCAGCTGCCTACCCCTGGCTATGGCTTTTGAGTCGAGTTTTGGTGACAGCCAGCAGGAGACGCAGGCAGGGTTTGGTCCCCGCTGCTGCAGCTGGGCGGGGGGGGGAGAGATGGGGTGCAGAAGAAAAGGTTCTTGTGGCAGGCGAGAGGGCAACAAACGCCCCGAGGCCTGGCAGGGCTCAGCACCATCACGGCTAAGGGCACGGAGGAGGAGGAGGGGGGCGAGGACGGGCAAAGGGGTGGGCAACGGGTCCCCAGCCTAGGTCAGGGTGATGTAGGCGGACGCCTTCTCCTTCAGCTGCCGCAGGCACAGGTGGCAGCTCCAGGTTCCTGGAAATGGGGAGTGGAGAAAGGCGGAGAAGCATCAGATGGGGGTGCATTTTCCAAGAAGCCCCTCCCACCAAGCCGCCTTGCCTAGGGTGGGGTCCCTCCTCACCTTCGGGGGGCTCAGCCATGGGTGGGCTCAGGCAGTACATGTGGTAGCCCCGATCACAGTCATCGCAGAACAGCAGCTGGTCCTGCAGCAGAAAGAGAGAGAAGGGCGTGGGAACGCTGCTCTGCAGGGGTGTACCCGTGGATCGAGCAGGCGCTCCTCTGGAGCACCGGGAAGCCTGGCGCCCATGAGGACTCATTTCAGGCAGAAACGGGTCTTCCTGGGAGAGCTCAGCTAGTAGAGCATCAGATTCTTCATCTCAGGGTTGTGGGTTCAAGCCCCACCTTGGGCAAAGGATTCCTGCCTCGCAGGGGGTTGGGCTAGATGACCCTTGTGGTGCCTTCCAACTCTACAATTCCATGATTCCCCCCCCCCCCGGGTGAGGGGGTGGGGCGCTTCTGGCAGACAAAGGGGAGTCTTCATCCCCTGAACTGTACTTCTTTCCCAAAGGAACAACGGGAAAGATTCAGGACAGAGAAAATAAAAAGTCCATTGCACAACAGCTCAGTGTTCAAACCACGGAACGCTCTCCCGCAGGAGGCAAGGATGACCACCGACCTGGATGGCTTTAAAAGAGGCGGAGACAAATTTCTGGAAGGCTGTGAGCCACGAAGCTGTGCCCTGCCCTGCCCAGCTGGAGGCAGCAGGAGGGGAGAGCTGTTCTTGCACCCAAAGCTTCCTTGCGGGCTTCCTATAAGGGCCACCTGGGTGGCCACAGGGTGCTGGCTTAGAGGAGCCCCTGGCCTGATCCCGCAGGCTCTCCTTAAGGGCAGGTGATCGATCCCAAGAATAGATAGACCAATAAAAAATTCCTTCCAGTAGCACCTTAGAGACCAACTAAGTTTGTCATTGGTATGAGCGTTCGTGTGCATGCACATGGGAAGGCAGATGAGGGGGAGGGGAGTCCTGGCATTTGCTGAGCTCCTGGAAGGGTGGGGTGGGGGGGAGGCGGTCAGATCCAGGCCCGGCCGGCTCACTTACGTCGTTCTCGGAGGTGCCGCAAAGGCTGCAGCTCTTGCACTCGATGCACTGCCACCGGTAAGTCCGCACGGCAGCTGTCATGTTGACGGTGAACTGCAGGCAGGATGGGTGCCCTGCGCACGAGAGAGGGAGACAGAGAGAGAGCAGCACATGAGGCCACGCAGGATGTAGCAATTAGAGCGTCAGACTAGGACGCGGGAGAGACCAGAGTTCAAATCCCGCCACTTGGCTCTGAGTGAGGCTCACTGGGGGTGACCTTGCGCCGGTCACTGCCCCTCTCGGCCTCACCTCCCTTGCGGGGGGGGGGGGTCAAATGAGTAAATGAGGAGGGGGAGGAGCTTTGGGGGGAAGGGGGGGTAAAGGTAGAATATAAATGGAAGGAAGGAAGGAATGGGCCAGCTGCCCATTGCAGGAAAAGCTCTTCCAAGCATCCCTGGCAGATGCCCACAAAGCCTCTGCTTCAAAACCTCCGACGAAGGAGAGTCCACCACCTTCTGAGGGAGCCCCCTCCGGGGTCCGAAAGTGTCCAAAAGTGTGCAGTTCTTGTCGCACTCGAGAAGGATATTGCAGAGGTGGGGAAGGTTCAGAAAAGGGAGGGAGCGCAACTCCTCCAGGAGGAAAACTGCGGCATCCGGGGCTTGCTACCGGTAGTTGAGAGGAAAGTATGAGTGGACATGATGGAAGCGGATAAAATCAGGCATGACTTGGATAACGTGGAGAGAGAGAAGTTTTTCTGCATGTTTCAGATGAAAGAAAGGCTTTCTTCAGAATTCAACTATGGAACTCCCTGCTGCAGGAGGCTCTAAAGGGGCTCTAAAAGAGGGCTCTAAAAGAGGGCTAGGCTCCTTCATGAAGGACCAGATTCTTGTGCTCAGGTGCTGCTTGCTGGTTTCCCATAAGGGGCACCTCATTGGCCACTGGGAGAACAGGAGGCTGGACTGGATGGGCCTCCTTTGGCCTGATCCAGAGGCTCCAGACCGGCAGTGCTTTTACCCCTCCCAATTATCGTGTGGCAACGAAGTGGGGGGGGGGGGTAAAGCAATGGCTCCTGAAGGCTGGAGCAAAGCTACACACCTCAAAGAACCCACCCACCCACTATGGCACTCTGCATGTGCTCAGGGAACTTCTGCCTCCTGCTGCTGTGCACCTGATCTGCGGATGAGACCTGTGGTTTGAGAAACGCTCTGTGTCCTGGTGGACCATTCTTCTTGGGAGGTTTCAGAGCAGAGGTTAGGAGCGTCAGGGGTTCTTTAGCTGCGATTCCTGCATTGCAGTGGGCTGGAACAGATGCCTCTTGAGTGTCCCTTCCAACTCTGAGATTCTCTGATGATGCTCTTTGTTTATAACCTGGAGGCAGGTTCCCCCACCGCTCTGTCCCGCATGGGCCAAGCCCTTCCCCCCTACTTCGCCCACCAGCCCCGGCCTCACCTGAACGACCACAATCCGCGCAGGAGATGAGATCCTCGGGGCAGCCGGTCTTCTTGGAGCCGCCTAGACAGAAATCACAATAACCGTTTGGTATGACTGTGCCGT
Source organism: Zootoca vivipara (assembly GCF_965207765.1). Lineage (NCBI taxonomy): Eukaryota > Metazoa > Chordata > Lepidosauria > Squamata > Lacertidae > Zootoca > Zootoca vivipara. The sequence goes on from NC_142589.1 coordinate 79,819,983, forward strand.
CCGGTGCTTTCTTAGCTGTAAGACAACAGCAAGGAGAGGCCAAAATCAAGGGGGGAGCCACACAGGCCCCCCTGTGCACCCCAGCATCCCCCTCCCTCCACCAGCCACCCCCAGGCAGGAGGGGGAGAGTCCCACTCCTGCCTGCCTGCCTGCCTGCCCACACATTCGTCGCCTCCTCCCAGTGCATGGAGAGTTTTTGCAGCATCACAGAATAGTACAGCTGGGAGGGGACCCCAGGGTCATCTAGCCCAACCCCCTGCGATGCAGGACTTTTGCTGGCACCTGGTCCACATGCAGCTGGGGAAAGGGGCTGATGCTTCCTTCCACACATGACAAACGTCCCACTGCGCCATCATCACCTCACACAGAGACTGTCAGCAAGCGGCATGTGTGGGCTTCTGCCCCACCCCGGGTACCATGCAGGGGCAGCAATCCTGCCGCGAGGGGGCTTGGCAGCTCATGAACACATGCATCCATCACAAAGGATTGTACAGCCCATGCAGTTTCAGTTTCGTCACCTGTGCCCTAAGTGTCTAGTCCTCAAGGCCGAGCTTTCCCAAGGCCTCCTTCCCCCTGCCCTGCAGCCCATCTTTGGCCCAAATGAATTTGAAATGCACCAGAATCGCAGGAGCAGAATGAAATCAGCAGAGCAGGGAGTGGCCACCCCCAGGCAGAGGAATTTTACCTCTCCTGGTTGCAGGAGGGGGAAGTGTTCGATCGGGTTTGGTTCAAGGGGGCGTCTCTCAAACAAGAGCCCCCACAGGTGGCTCACCACAACCCTGGAGAAGTGGCCAGCAGGGTGAGGAAGGAGGAACCGAGCCAGGAAAAGGGTGGCACCCCAGGACTCGAACCTGGACCCCTCAGCTGCCCCCCAGGAGATGGCGGGCGGAGGGGGGCACCAGGCACGCTTGCCACGGCCACCTCCTCCTCCTGCCCCCCCCCCGCCTCACAGGGATGGTTTTACCTGTGTGCCTGCGCTGGTTCTCGGGGACCCAGTTCAGCTCTTTGTAAAACTCTGGAGGAAGCCAGACATGCAAAAAGATATATATATATAAAAATGGAAATAAGCAGGAGGGGGGGGGGGAAATAAAAATGGAGCACATCAAAATCAGCCGTGTGAGAAGAAGCCAGTCGGGTTTCCATGAAGGGAATCGTGGTTTTTCCAAGAAAAAAAAAGAAATATATATATATATATCTGCCTCTTTGGAATCGGCAAGCAAAGAAATGAATATGTAAAAAGAGGGGGGAGCTTTGTGAAAGGATGGAGGGGTTTGTGGGGTGGAGGGGCACGGAAGTGAGTCTTTGGCACCGTAATGGGGTGTGTGTGCAAGGGGTGGGGCAAGAGCAAATGAGGCAGTGGCAGCTAAGAAACAGGCAAAAATCTGTTTTAGGATTGAGCCTCCAAGGCCCAGAGGGGGCAGCTCAGAGAGAAGCAGGCACAGTCCTCTGGGTCAGAATGGGGCAACTTCCTGCCCACCCTCCAACCATCCGAGGTGGGGAGGGGGACCCAGGCGTCCTGGCCCTCTTTCTCCAGAGATTGTGGTGCTAACCAAGTCCCTTCCCCCAATCTCCTGCTCTTTGTGCAGATCCAACTACATCAGTATGCACTGGTGGTCGCCATGGCAACTGTCTAGAAAAAAGGATGGGATGCATGTTAGTTGGGGGGGGGGCAGGAGAGAACTGCTCTCTCTCTCTCTCTCTCTCTCTCTCTCTCTCTCTCTCTCTCCCAAGCTTTTAAAGCTAGACTTCCACCAACCACACCCTGTTTCCTTGCACAGTTCATGCCCCCCCACCATGATGTTCCCCCCTCCTCAAAAAAAGGGGGAGGGGAAAATCACATCAATTCAGTCTCCCTTAGCAATGCACCCCCCACACACACACACTCCCCCCTCCCCACTGCCTCAGTGCTCTCTCTCACACACAGCAATTTTAAATGGCCTAATAGGCAGCAGATTCCTAGATAGTTGCTGGGGTGTGCTATGCGCCTGCCCACCCTCTCCCCGAAAACAAACTTCCCTTCCATCACATGTATAACAGACAACACACAGCACAGAGCACACTGCTTCAATCTCATGATTCACAGAGATGGGACTCAGCCGATGGGACAAAGATTCTCACACAACACAACACAACACAACACAACAACACAACACAGAGAGCATTGGATATTGAGAAAGTTGCACAGAGTTTTCATGGCATCATAGAATTGTACAGTTGGAAGACACCCCCAAGGGTCATCCATACCAACCCCCTGAAATGCAGGGATCGCAGCTGAAGGACACTGACAGGTGGGCATAATAAATAATAACGGTGACAGGGGACATCCTTATGTTGTCCCCTTCGTTATTTTACACTTTTCAGTTATCACATTGCTCACAATCAGCATGGACTGTTGTACTGAATAGATTTCCTCAATACCTCTGCCAAATACCTCCCCAAAGTTCATCATTTCTATTGTCTTCTTCATAAAAGTCCATGAAACATCGTCAAAGGCCTTCTCTGCATCAATGCCACTTTTTTTATTGTTTCTGACATCCAAGGAAGGATTTCCACTCTCTCACACACAAACACAGACATGAGACTTTTCAGAATCGAGAGGCCTTCATGTGCCTTCACACAAATTGAGCCTTTGGAAGCCGGACCTCTGTGTGCATTCACACAAAGGCACCCACCCCAGCATAGGCACCCTCTCATGCTGAAGATTGTGGGTGTCCTGCCCGCAAGGGAGGGCTTCAGCTTTGCCCATTGACTTGGGGGGGGGAAGTCCCCACAAATATATTATTGTGGGTAGCAAAGCACCCCCGCCCCCCGGAACTGGCTCCAGGATGTACATTCAGTCCACCTTCAGGGGGGAGCTTCGTGCCCCCCAAACACACACCCATCAGAATCACCAGCACCAGACACTATCTCCTCTGCCTCTCCCCTGTTTGCAGATCAGCTGCTCCCTCCCCCTCAGGGCTCTCCCCCACCCCACCCCAGGCCCCCTCCTCACAACAACCCCCACCAATGGCAAAGCTCCTCCAAGCGTCTCCAACTTAATTGAAATGATAAATCAGGGGAAAATATTATACCTGCCAACTCCACCCACCAGGTTGCCGTGGCAACCTCATCGGCAGGTGGGTGGGGGTGTTAAAAATGAAGACCCTCACTCAGTGGGGGGGGGGAGCAAGGGAAAGGAAGGGAAAGGAACAGTGCAGCCACCATCTCAAGGCGGCGATGTGCGTGTGAAGACATCCAGTAATTGCACTTTGCATATGCTAATTCAACCAAATGTATGTAAAATCTTAACATGCAACAGCCTAGCAGAGATGGAGCTTCTGCAAGAAGCAGGGAGCCAAGGAGCTGAGGTGGCAGGTTGTGTTTCTAAAAGACTGTTGCCAATTGGGATGCGGCTGAGTTTGGAACACCAGAAGAGCCTTGCAAAGGCTCAGTCAGTCCGGGATCCTGTTCTGACAGCGGCCAAACAGATGGCCCACAAACAGGACCCGGGCACAAGAGCAACTCTCCCCTCCTGGGGTTTCCAGAAACTGGCACCTGGGAACATTGCTTCCTCCGACTGTGGAGGGCAGAAGTTGGTGGTCATTCCTGCCTTCAGTGGGAGGGAGTTCCGCAGCTTCACTCTGCGCTGCATGAAGAAGTCTGCGCGAACCTTCCCACATTCCACTTCCTTGCATGCCCAGAAGTTCAAGTGTTATGAGAGAGGGAGGGAAACTTTTCTCTAGCTGCTGTCTCCAGGCTGTGCATAATTTTATAAACTAATAATTAACTTATCACAGTTTTCTGAAACCAGAAAAGCACAAAATGTGGCACCCTTTCCTCACAGGGGAGTCGCTCCACCCTCTTTTAGCTGCCCTTTTTCAAATCTTTCCCGGCTCCGCTTTTGAGGCGAAGCAACCAAGACCATACACGGGACATCCCAAACGTGTTCACGCCAGAGCATCGCATAATGGTGGTGTTGTGAAATGGCCTGCTTTGTTTTCAAGCTCCTTTCCTAAGGATCTTGGGCATGGAAGAAAGACCAGAAACCGCCTGGCATGCAGCAGGCACCCACTTAGCTTAGGGCTTCTGCTGCTGAGTCAGACCAGCTGGCAATGCCAAGGCCAAGGCAGACTTTTCCTGGGCCCAAGGGGGCTTGGCATCGAACTGGGGCACCCTTGAGCGGCACAGGCTGACCCACCCCCTTGAGCAAGGCTGTCCCTGTCTCCTGCATCACAGGGAGAGAGGAAGAGGCCTTTGGGTCATGCCAGAAAGGGGGGGGGCAAAGGCCTCCCACCCAGGAATCAGCCTCAGGAATACCCACTGCCCCCGAGGCTGGCATCAAAACCACAAGTCCTCCAAGGCATATCCCATAGGGATAGAATATTCCCCTTTGGGCACTATTTACGGTACTTCTCGGACAGACTCATGCGTTTTGGTCCATCTGGCTGGGCATTCTCAGCAGCCTCTGGCCCACCTGGTGTCCTTGAGATGCTGTGGACCACAATTCCCATCCTCCCCAGCCACCGCAGCAGAGACTGATGGGAGATGTAGTCCTGCGGTGGCTCTCCTGATTTCTTCCTTAGCTGGAGATGCTGGAGGCCTGCGAACTGCAAGCTCATTCGTTCCTTCATTGCATTTATATCCCACTTTTTTCTCCAAGGAAAAAAGTGGTGCACGTGGTTCTCCTCCTCCCTGTTTCATCTTCACAACAACCCTGCGAGGTAGGTTAGGCCAAGCAGGACCGTGACTAGCCCAAGGTCACCCAGGGAGCTTTGTGGCCAATGAGGGGGGACTTGAACCCTGGTCTTTCCCAAATCCTAGTTCTCAATTAATCTCCGCAGCAACAACAACCCTGCGAGGTAGGTTAGGCCGAGCGAGGCAGGGACTGCTCTAGTCACCCGGGGAGTTTCATGGCCAATGAGTGGGGATTCAAACGTGATCCCTCCCAGGTCCTAGTCGGACACTCGAACCATTGCCCCACACTCTCAAAGCTATGCAAAGCAGATGTTCTGCTACTGAGCTGCAGGCTAAATGCTAATTTCTAGCGGAATTCATTAATTATCTTTATAATCCTCCTTGTCCTTCTGTCCTTTGCAGCCTAGCGAGGCAGTTTGGGGTCCTTCCCTGCACCCCACAAAATGCAAAGGCATCTAATGTGAGGCTGAGCTTTGGGAAGAGGAGATACTCAAGTGACGCAACGCCAGTCCAAACCAGTCCAGGGGTGAGGCAGGTGCAAAGTAGCCCAGGTGGAGTTGTACATTTGTGAGAGGGGGGTTCTTTCAGGTGGTGGTGGGGAAGCGTTCCCTGCAGCCAAAGGAGAGGTGGCCAGGGAGGGTCACTCACGTTTGTGGTTGTTCTTGCGATGGAAGGGGAGGGTGTGGCGTTCAGGGCCCTCCTCGCCCTCCTCCTCTGCCAGGTGCGTGTGAGTGTAGTGGTAGCTCAGTCCCGGGCGGTTCTTGTAGCGCTTCCCACAGACTGAAAAGGAAGAAGCAGCGTAGAATTGTGGAGCTGGAAGGGGAACCCCGAGGGTCATCCAGCCCAACCCCCTGCCCCGCCATGCCGGAGTCCCAGCTCAAGAACCCCTGGCAGGTGAAAAGAACCCACAGGGCACAGGAACATAGGAAGCTCCCTTATGCCACTGGTCCCATCTAGTTCAGTGCTGTCTACACTGGCTGGCAGCAGCTCTCCAAAACTTCGGGCTCTCTCCCATCTGTACCTGGAGATGCCAGCAGGAACTGAACCTGGAACCCTCTGCATCCAAAGCAATGTGCTCTGCCACTGAGCTGGCACCCAAGGGACTTTCTCAAAATGGGTAAAATGGGGGGGGTGTCCCATCACTTGCAAGAGGCAACCCCTGCCCTTAACCCCCTGGAAGAGGGTCACCCGTCAACCCCACCCCCTGCCTCTAATGCAGCCCTGTCCCCAATTCCCACCCCATTCCCATCTCCCAGTAAGGGGTCTACTCCAGGCATTCCTAGATGACAACTTATTTATCTCCTTATTTCATAAAATTCATGTACCACTCAATGCAAAAAGAAACCTCTAAGCGCTTTACTGAAAGAGAAAACAATAAAATCCAGAAAGGTTTCCAAAAATTGTGGTGAAGGTGCCCGGTTGATATCAAGAGGCAGGGAGTTCCAAAGTGTAGGTGCTGCCACACTAAATGATGGAGTTCTTCCAAATGCAGAAGAGGGATTTTGTGGCAGGGCCAATTCAATCTCACAGGCAAACTGGTCCCAAGTGCTTAAGGGGTCTTATTTATTTAGGGTTATATTTACAGTATTAAATTTGTTAGCCCAAAGCAACTTACAACCAATATACTAAGAGTAACTCCTGGAACTCAGCCCAGGAGCAAATTGGCAACCAGGACAGATCTCTGAGCATCGGAGTTACATGCGGACAAGACCCATCTCGGCTCAGCAATCGCGCTGCAGCATTCTGCACTCCCAGCAGCTTCCCCACATCCTCCACATCATCCCTGGCTCTTGGCCACAGCTCCCCACCCTGCTTCCACCCCGAAGTCCCCCAGACCCACAGAGCTGCCCGTTCAGCCCCCCTGTGCTCTGCCCCAGGCTCAAAGCAGGTTTGCCACGCCAGCCTCCTGCCATCTGAGTCAGCCCCCTCCTCTAAGCGTTTGGAGACACCCCTGGGGGCTGCTTCTCCTGAGCCAGGAAGCGGCAGCAGGAAAACTCACCCCGTGACCCACCTCCACCCCTTGCCCCAAACCGCCATCAAAGGGGCACTCACTGTCGCAGACATACGGCTTGTCTCGGTCTTCCAGCAGCGCCGCGTCCTGCCTCTTCCGCAGACCTCCGATGCCGTAGGCCTGGGCGTGGGGAAGAGAGACAGGCTGGTCTCAGTGCTGATACATTCTGTTTTTAAATAAAAAGCAAGCTCCTAGACCTCATGGGTATGGCGGACAGGGAGAGGAGGAGCTTGGTCTCAGAGCCTTGCGCCTGGATTGGCCAGTTTTGTCTGTGTTGCGCTCATGAGAACATGAAACTAGCCAGCTGGTTCAGGCCCAATGGGGCCCATCTAGTCCAGCCTCCTGTTCTCACAGTGGCCAAATATCCCATAGAACCTCAGAATCCAGATAGACTGGGCCTGGGCTTGGAGGCTCCATAAGAACCTAAGAAGTGTCTGTCAGCCGGTTCAGCACCCAGCTTCGATGTTTTCATTACAGAGTTTCCCTGGCAATGATCCCAACCAACCAGGGGAACTCGGCAAGAGCTGAGCTGCAGAAGCCGGCCCCGAATTCCCTGAGCTTCAGGTGAACCGAGATAAGCAGCCTGAGCTTTGCAAGAGCTGAACTGCAAGCTGGTTAAGGTTGAAATGGAGAAGTCGAGCTAAATAACAAGGCGGGGGACAGAACAAAAGGCAAATTCAGCCTGATCTTGTAGAAATCCAAAAACATGCCTCTGTGGTTTCCAGCTTTAAACACAGATTAAGGAATGTGATTTAAACAGACGCCAATCCTAAAAGAGGCTGACCTACTTTGGCTGCTTTTACAAGAGGAGGAGGAGTGGGGGGGGGATTAGGGTGCCTCCCAGGCCCACTTTGCACAAAAAAAGAGGGCCGGAGGCTCAGTGGCAGCAGACGAGGACCCTCATTTTCACAGGGGGCTGCCTTTGTCAGGGGCCCCCACAGCATGCATGCACTGTGCTTGAGGGCCCCAAATTTCAAGAGCCAAGAGGAGAAAGGAGGGGGGGTGCTGCCTGTCAGGAGCTTTGCACCTGTTGTCCCAGCACAGCTGGCAGCTGCTTTGCAGGCCTGTCTTTGGGGAGGCCGAGGGAAATCCTCAGATGTCCCCCTGAGCCCCCCCCCGGCCCAACATGCATTGCAGGGGGTTGGACTAGATGACCCCATGGGGTCTCTTGGCAGCTCTATGAATCTATGACCCAAAGTGCCCTACGCTGAGCAACGACACTGGTCCCTCCAGCTCTGGGTCATCTACTCTGACCGGCAGCAGCCGGCTCCCAGGGGCTTCAGAGAGGGACCCTTTCCCAGCCCTGGAGAGGCCGGCAGGGGTTGATCCCGGGACCACCAGCCCTGCCCTCTGCTCCAGGAAGAGGGGGAGGGGAGGGGCAGCACTCTGCATGTGCTCAGGGCCCTTGAGTCTTGCACGATCCAATTGGCAATGAGCCCCATCGCCGTAAAGCAGGACTGGGGTGGGGAGGTTGGAGGGCTAATCTTTCCCTTGAAGAGGACTGCCCACTCCCCACACCCTCAACTACTCCGCTCCCATGCTCTGAGCCCAAGAAAACCAGCCTTGCAGGGTTGGACGGAAGCAAGGCCACCTGTTCCAACTTCCTTTTCCTGGCAGGGGCTGGCTAGTTGCTTCTGAGAAGCCCCCAAGCAAACCTTGGCCTTTCCCTGCTGCCGAGGCCCTGCCTTGGGCACTTGCAGGTAGACTGCCCCTATCTCTGGAGGCTTCGTTGAGCCGTCGTTGCTTTAACAGAGGAGGGTCTGCTGGCTCTTCAGGCTGGGGCTTGAGAAGGTTACAACCTTTTTACCCCTGCCTGCCCCCTTTCCTTGCCCCACCTTGCTCTTGGCCTTGTTCTTCCGGCGAGGGACGTCGTCCTCCAGGTCATCCGTGTCCAAGTCATGGAGAAATTCCCCAATTGGCGCCTTCTGCAAGGTGTGTGTGTGAGAGAGAGAGAAGTGAGAGGGGCAGGGACCCTCCTCTCGCAGTCAACAGCACAACAGCCCCAGGAGGCAGGCCACCCAATGATCGCTGTGCTGAGCACCCAAGGAGTGCTTTCTAGATCAGGCCAAAGGGGGCCCATCTAGTCCAGCCTCCTGTCCTCCCAGGGACCAAATGTCCCATAGAACCTAGGAATCCAGGTAGACTTCCTCTGGAGCTGGAGGTTCCACAACAACATAATATGATCCTGGTGACTGGACCATCTAGTCCAGCATCCTGTTCTCACAGTGGCCAACCAGATGACTGTTACATGGGAAACCTGCAAGCAGGATTTGAACACAAGAGCGCTACCTCCTCCTGTGATTCCCAGCGACTGACATTCGGAAGCATCACTGCCTCCATCTGTGGTGGCAGAGCATCTAACCTAAGGCTGCCAGACGTCCCCGGATTTACAAATCAGTCCCCAGACAAAATCCATCTGTTAAGTCGGAAGTTGAAAAGTGTCCCCGGATTCATTGGGGGAAAAAATCTGGTCACCTGAATCTAACCCTCTTGGCTAGGAGCCATCCATAGCCCTCTCCTCCTCCTCCATGGATTTGCCCAATCCTTTTTTAAAGCCACCCCTGCCTCTTGTGGGAGGGAGTTCCACAGTTCCACTAGGCATGCTTAGAGGTGAGCCATGGGTCTGGCGGTTGGGGTGGGGTGGGGGTTCTTGCTTCTCTCACCGGACAGTCCAGGACGAGTTCTTCCTCCTTCAACTCCGGCTTCTTGTCTCCCGTCTCGGCGCACAACAAGGCTTCCAGGACGGGACCTTCGGGCAGCCCCCCCTCCTTCTTCAAGGGGGGCTCACAGTCTGGGGGAGGAGAGAAACCGAGTCAGAGGAGGAGGAGGAGGAGGAGTCCCCAATTCATCCTCTCTGCCTGTATCTGATCAACACACAGACTCTCTACACACAGCCACACATATGCAGGCCCCTGACTCTCCAGGTCGGCTTCCGGCCCAGGTGGCAAACTACAACTCCCACCAGCCCCCAGCTAGCCACTGGCCACGTGGGGGGTGGCTGGGGGAAGCGGTCATCCTAATCTCCTGCAGGCCATCAGCTTGGGGAAGGGTCTAGACCACCCCTGGGGTGGAGTTGATTTCTGCACTGCAGAGGGTTAGACTAGATGACTCTTGGGGTCCCTTCCAGCTCTGCAATCCTACAATTCTATAATTACCTAGAGGGACGTTTAGAGTCAAGGGGGAGGGAAACAGAGGCTGGAGGAGTAAAAGATAATCATTTTCTTCATCATTATTTTATTATTTGCACTCCGACTATCCAACTGAGTTCCCCCGGCCACAGATATAAAAACATTATAAAACATCAGCCATTCAAAACTTCCCTATACGGGGCTGCCTTCAGGTGTCTTCTAAACGTTCTACAGTTAATTTTACATAAAACCATATAATTGTAAAGTTGGAAGGGACCCCTAGGCCCATCTAGTACAACCCCCTGCAATGCAGACTTTTAAAAGCGAGTATCACTGTCTCAAGTTCACCAGCTTTGTTGGACCGATTGCAAGCGCATTTTGAATAAGTGTGCAATTAATCGTGGCTGTTTTGAATCTTACTGTGATGTGATCTTCCCTAGTAGGTCACGCGAACCACTATTCCAAATAGTGGGGGGCACTGGAGATGAGTTCATGGAACAAAGCAGGCTCAGAAAAGTTTAGGAACCAAAGGTCCAAACTGACTTTCAGTTAAAAAAAAATCCTCCCTAAGACTGCAGGGAACATCTGTGTTGATGGGAGCTGCCTTGGACCAAGTCGCCTTTGCAGACCCCTCTTGCAGCCAGACATCCGCTGAAAGCCCACCCACCCCCTGTCTCCTGCTCCACATTGCACAGCTCAAATGCCACCTGCCTTTGGGTCAGCCTGCAGCCAAGTCGTGGGCCCCGATCCACCAGGGGAGACCCATTGCCTACACCAGGGTGAGGAGCCCATTTGAGAAAACAGGCAATGAATGGATTTCCTCTGGGAAATCTTCCAGGGAAGCATGGTGGGCGGAGCCAGAGGCCAAAGGTGGGAGGAGCTCTTTCCAAGGTACTGTACAGCCAGAGTCAAGGTTTTCTACAAGCAGGCTGCCCCCCCCCCAAAAAAGATGCATTTCCAGCATCCATCTAGGCAAGCAAAATGCATCATTTATTTGTTTCATTTAACAATACTTATATTTGCCTCTGAACGATTTACCAAAGCATAAAATGAAACATTGAGATCATAAATAAAAACGCAGAAAGACAGGTAGCTAAAAAGAAATAAAACTCAGGTAACTTCTAGCTATCTGGATAGGCTTGCCTAAACAATTTTGTAAAAATCAGGCACCAAAGAGAATAGAGCAAAGGCATCTGTCTGGCGTCCAGAGGCAGGGAGTTCCAAAGTCTCAGGTGAAGGACACATCCCAGACAGGCTAAAGCCCTCTGGGAAGGCACAGAGGGGTGTGGCCTGGGGACAGGGAGTATGCAGCCTAGGGAAGGGGTCTCAAGGGCTGCTCTTGCACTTCCTTCTGGGGCTGAGGCCCCCAGGTCCCCCTACTCGACACGGGCATGGCAGGCTATCCAGGGTCTCGGAGAGGAGGCCTTCCTTCCAGATGCCACACCTGGGACCTTTCACATGCTCAAGAGACGCTGCGGATCTAACTGAGCATCTGGAGAATGGAGAGACGCCATGGGCCCAAATCTTTGCTAACAGGCCAAAATAATGATGAGAGCCTTCTGGCACTGTATTTTAGCTTTGTTGTTTAGTCGTGCCCGACTCTTTGTGACCTCATGGACCAGAGCACGCCACTGCCTCCCACAGTTTGGTCAAACTCATGTTAGTAAAAATAAATAAATTCCTTCAGTAGCACCTTAAAGACCAAGTAAGTTTTTATTTTGGTATGAGCTTTCGTGTGCATGCACACTTCTTCAGAAGCGTGCATGTTGGTAACTTCGAGAACACTGACCAACCATCTCGTCCTTTGTCGTCCCCTTCTCCTTGTGCCCTCCCCATCTTTCCCAACATCAGGGTCTTTTCCAGGGAGTCTTCTCTTCTCATGAGGGGGCCAAAGTATTGGAGCCTCAGCTTCAATCTTATTTTCCCTGCTCCGCTCTGCTTCTGATCTGCAACCTCACTAGACTGAGATCCTGCAGGGCTCCTGTTGCTTCTCTTAACTGTCCTGACTTTATCAGATGCACCACAAGGACTGCAGCCTCCTTGTCCTGACCCTCCGAATTATGAGTCTCTGTCGTGGCAGCTGGAGTTGAAGCCTGGTTTAAACCAGGGGGAGAAGGGAGGAGCCACCACTCCCTAGCACTGCCTCTTACTTTCCTGGTGGGGCACCAGACACTCCCTCACCAAACACACACACACACACACACAGCCCATCCCCTGTGATTCCTGCCCTGCCAGGGGTTGGGCTAGATGACCCTTGGGACCCCTTCAGGCACTTGCCCTGGCACCCCCACACCCTGCCTGCCCACCCACTCCTTACCAATCTTGAACTCACAAGGCCGCAGGCGAGGATCCTCAAGGATGTTGAGCCGCCGCTTCTTCCGCCAACAGCGAGCCGGGTAAGTGTAGATCTGGCCTGGAGCCAGCCCTAAAGGAGGGGCAGGTTAGAGGCAAAATACCCTCCCACAAAACTTTGCAGGATCGGTGGGGGGGGGAGAGGAATTGGGATTTGGCCTGGGCTGAACAGCTATGGCTACCTGCCATCCATTTATCCCCTTGAAATCCCTCGTCATTTTCCGCCACTGAGGCAAAACTACGGTAGATTTTCGTTTTTGTCCAGCTACCTTGCGAGAAGGAAGAGGAAGAATCAAGACAGTGGCACCAATGCCACCTTCAAGCCTCTAGTCCATATGAGGTCAAAGTTCTCTGCCTCTCAGCTTCCTGGCTGCATTTTGCCTCCCCTTTCACGCAGTTCCTTAGGAACATGAGAATGGATTACTGGATCTGGCCAAGGGCCCATCTAGCCCAGGCTGAACAGCTGCCCGTGGGAAACCTGCAAGCAGGATTTGAACTCAAGAGAAATACTCTCCCCTCCTGCGGTTTCCAGTAACTAGGATTCAGAAGCATGGCTGCCTCTGACTGTGGAGGCAGAACAGAGCCATCCTGGATGGAAGCCCTCCTCCTCCTCCATGAGTTTCTCCAATCCTCTTTTAAAGCCACCCATGTTGGCGGCCATCCCTGCCTCTTGTGGGAGGGAGTTCCACAGGTTAACTTTGTCCTGCATGAAGAAAGACTTTCTTTTCTCCATCCTGAATCTTCCAACATTCACCTTCGCTAGAATGTCAAAGAGTTCCAGCGTTAGGGGAGAGGAAGGAAAACTTTCCTTTGTCCTCCGTTCCATAGCACGGCTCCCAACTAAAGTCCCAAATGTTGCCACCTTTCTTGGAGTCCCAAACACTTCACCCCCTTGATCATTTCGGTGGCCCTTTCCTGAACCTTTTCCAACCCTGCAATATCCTTTTCGAGTCAAGGCGAACAGAACTGGACCTGGTTCTTCCCATTACAGTACTCCACACAATAGATCTGTTTAAGGGAATTACAATATCTGCATGTTCCCCCCCCCCCAATTGCTTGCCTAAGGATCCCTTGCGTGGAATTTGCCTTTTTTGTGGCTGCTACACATTCCTTCTTCCCTCTCCCCCCACCCTCCTCCAGACACACATGCGGACCCCCCCCCCCAGGCCTCCAGAGAAGGGTCCGCTCTATGCACAGCGCCCAGCACAGGATGCCCTCCTCAGACAGAACCCGTACCTGGTCCCCGGTGAGTCTTCTCCATCCAGATGTAGCAGTTGTTCTGGGCGACCCCCGTCTGCGAGTCGAGGAAGGGCAGGCGCATGCTCCGCTCTGCGCATAGCCGGGCATTGTAGCTGCGGCAGTGCTCAATGGCTTCTCGGTAGAAATCTTCGCCTAAACTGTAAGGAGAAAGGCCCACGTTTCTACACCTGCCTTAAGAGCCAAGATCATTGAGACAGTTGTCTTCTTGTTGCTGTCGTCATATTTACAACTTACAAGGCATAAGTGTTTTCTGCTTGGCAAGCTGAACTGAGCTGCAGCTGAGCTCTTGCAAAGCTCATGCTTCTTAACCCAAACTGCAGCTGAGCTCTTGCAAAGCTCGTGCTGATTAAACTGCAGCTGAGCTCCAGCAAGACGTTCTGGGCTGAACCAGCTGCTCCGTTCTTGAACGCTTTTCTCTTGCCCTACTTAAAGGCCAAACGTATGAAGCAACAGAAGCTCAACCCCAAATCCCTCCCATGTTTGCTGACAAAGAGGCAGCAAAACCTGGAGAGGTCTCCAACCTGGAACTCTACCAAAAGAAGCCTCAGGGAATCTGGTTGCAAAACATTGAAAAGCCCAAAGAGCCTGGCTGGCTGTGCCACTGCAGCGAGATGCTCAATCCCAAGGCAGACTCTCTCCAAATAAACAACTGCAAACATAGATACGGGTGGAGGGGAGGTGACCCACATCCCTTTTTGGTTCTAGGGCAGTAACAAATAACATGTGGGACCTAGGGATGTTGTGGAGGGGGTAGCTCAGGAGACCTGAAACTCTGGCCTTTTGCAAGGGGCCCAGATCTCCTGTTCATTTCCCTCTTTTTTCAACATTTATAAGCAACATTTGTTTAAAGCCCAGGGCCAAAAAGGCAGCTCACCTCTCCCCAACAAAGCCATCTTAATCCATCCAGAGGCCTCTCAGTTTTCCAGGGCACATAAGCCACAGATCGTGGGTGGAGCAGAGGAGGGCCCAATCCACCACATTCAGCGTCCCAGGCTAATAAAGCCTGTTGACACCATCCCATAGCACAGAGGATGCCCTGCCAGGCAGAATTTGCCCCCCCCCCCCGAAAGTCAGCTGGAAATTGCATCTATATGTATAACTTTGCATATGAAAACATCATGCAAATGTGTGCCCTGGCCCCATGCCACTAAGCCTCATATGCGCCCTTAAGAAGAGCCTGCAGGATGGGGCCAGTAGCCCACTGAGTCCAGCATCCTGTTCTCACAGTGGCCAACCAGATGTCTGTAGTCAGCCCACAAAGCAGGATTTGACCGCAAGAGCCCTCTCCCCTCCTGCGGTTTGCAGAAGCATTTACTGGAGGCAGAGCAGAGCCATCCTGGCCAATCCTCTTCTAAAGCCATCCAGGCTGGTGGCCACCCCTGCCTCTTGTGGGAGGGAGTTCCATAGTTTCACTCTCCACTGCATCAGAACAAGTGCCTTGATGGAGCCATCAGGAAATAGCGGGCCTGGGGGTGTGGGGGGGTGTGGGGGGTGTGGGGGTCTGAGGAGTATCCCTCTCTGTACTGCAGGAGGGCAAGGCAGGTGAGAGGGAGAGGCGGTTTCACCTGTGGAACCACTTCTTGCCACAAAGTGAGGACAGGAGTCCAGAACGAAGAATGAGCTCTGGCAGGGAAGGTGTCAAGCCTTATGAGGAGTGGTTGACTGGAGTTGGGGGGGGGGGTGTAGCCTGGAAAAGAGAAGAATGAGAGCGGGTAGGGTAGGCATCTTCAAATATCTGAAGGGCTGTCCCACGGAAGAGGAAGCTGGCTTGTTTTCTCCAGCTCCAGAGGACCTGAACCAATAGATTCAAGTTACAAGAAAGGAGATTCCGATGAAACGTTAGGAAGAACTTTCTGGTGGTAAGAGCCATTTGACTGCCCAGGAAGGCGGTGGACCCTCCTTCATTTGAGGTTTTTAAGCAGAGGTCAGGGGATCTTTAGCCAAGATTCCTGCTTTACACGGGGGTTGGACTAGATGTCCTTTGTGGGTCCCTTCCAGCTCTACAATTCTATGATAAAACGCAAAGCAAGGGGTCTAGGAAGAGCAGACTGGTTGGTACCCCAAGGGGTGGATTTGTGTGAGAGCTCCCCCTGCTTTCAAGACTTCAGGACAACGTCACAGTAATGATAAGAGCATCTCTGTCCATACACAGAGGGCCTTCCCCTCGCCAGTGACCGATTCCTGCCATCCCACAAGCGCCTCAGAGGGGCAGGCAGTCTGGCTTTCCAATCCGAAGGGGTGCGCTCCGGGCACATCCTTGACACCCAGGTCTGTCCCGTCTTTCGGAAACCAAACCTTGACATTAAAATGTTAGCAATTGTTAAACACACACCGGGGCTGGGAGGCCAAGCGGCTCTGGCCTTTAGCTCCTGCATCATGCTTTGGGGTGGGGGGAACGGAGGGAGGGAAGAAAAACAAACCCCACCCCAGATGCTCAATCCCTTTGCACACAGACCCTCTGACAACAGGGGCAGTCGGGAAGGGGCGCAGAGGTGGGGGAGGGGTGGCCTGGCCGAGGTGACCCCACCCCCACCCCACCTCTGCACACCTGTTCCCTTGGAGCCCGTGCATGCCCAGCTGTCGGTTGTGCAAGACCCTTTTTGCACGCGCAAACACGCGCGGAGGGCACCCAGACACAACACCGGCGGGCACCCTGCACGCTCAGGATCCACACGCGCGCACCCGCACTCGCGCTGCCCCCGGGGAGCCTCTCCCCAAGGCGCCCCCGCCAGCCACCACCACAACTGCTGGGCGCTTTGTACAGGGGCGCGCGCAGGCTGGCACCATCTCCCGGTGCGCCCCATCTCCGGGGTGCCCCTCTGGCAGCAGCACCAGCTGCCCCCCACCTGCAACCGTGTGGCTGCAATGGAAGCCCGGCCGGCCGGCCTCTCCCATCCCGAGCCCCTCACCCACCCCCACTCCGCCCCCCTTCTCCCTCCCTCTCTCCCTCCCTCCCTCGCAAGGACCAGGAGCCGCGACGCCTGAGCCCCTCGGCTGCCCGCCGCTCTCCCTCGTTCGCCCTGCAAAGCCATCCACGCCGAGGGGAGACGGGGAAGGCGAGGCATCCATCCCTCTCCTCCCTGCTCCCCTGCCCCCCATGCCTGGGGGAGGGGGGACCTGCCACCCCCCAGATGTGGGGCACCCACTCACCATTTGATAGGCTTGTGCACAGCTGTAGCCATTTTGGGAGGATGTGGAGGTGCCTCTGCCTTCCAGGGCTGGCGGGTTGGAGGAGCAGAGAGATTTTTTTTCTCCTTTTCTTTCTTTCTTTCTTTTGCTTTTTTTTTTAAACCTCTCACATCAGAATATACTGTACAATTTTATTCATTCTCCAGCAGCCTGCAGGAAGGGGGGGCCCAATCACAGCCCAGCTCCTTTGAGCCCCGGTGCACCATGGGGAATGTAGTCCCAGGGTTGCACAGAAACCTTCCTCTCCTCCCCCCACACACTTCTTTTTCTTTTTTCTGTTTTGCATTATTATTTTTTCTCTCCCTCCTTTGCAAGCCGCGGCAGGGGGGAGAAAGAGTGCCAGGCGGGTGCCACCAGGGGACTACAGCTCCCAGAGGGCCTTGCGTTTGACAGCTGAGAGGGAGGTTGGGTGCGGGATGCAAAAAAAAAAAAAAAGAGGGGGGAGGAGAGAGGAGGGGTGGCAGTTCCCCCGTATAAATTGCACTGAAATAAATAAATAAAAATGCAGTTTGCATCTGGTTAGCGCGCACTTTTGTGCAATTGCGTTTCAAGGGAGGCGGTTGCAGAAGCATCTCTCCCTCAAGTCAGGTGTAGGGGTCAGAAACAGATGTGGGGGGGCTTCTTATAATCAGTTATTGGGGTGTAGGAGGGATGGAAGGAATCCTAAATCCTGGCTTTCTTTGATCTCCAAGCTGGAAGCCCTCTCTGTGAGGGGTTACTATTTGGGTGTGTGTGTTGATATCTCGATTGTGTTGTAAGAAGGGGATTCTGGAATCTCGCCTTAATTCCATGCCCAGGCTTAGCGCCCCCCCAACCTCTCTGGAGTGCCCAACCCAGGGAATGGGGAAGCTGCGCTGAGGACGAGGGTGCAGAGTGCATTTTCCCTCCCCAGTTCAGAGCCCAGGCACAGAAGCAGCAGCAGCTGGGGGGGCGGGGCGGTGTAGGACCACCTAAGCCCATCACACACTGCCCCATTTGCCTACAGATGGGTGGGGGGCATGCCTGTGCATGGAGAATTCCTTAGCACTCCCCACCCCACACCCCAAGGTGATCACAGAATCCTGTGGCCCTAGATAGGTGGTTGGACCCCCATCGGCCAGCAGGGTCACAGGTCAGGGGTGATGGAGCAGCAGCAACATCAGGAAGGCTGCAGGGGAACCCCCCCCCAAAAAAAAACCACCACACCTGCCTTCTCCAGCCTCCTTTGAGAACTAGATTCTGCTGGGTAGGGAGAAGGAATTTATTTTGGGGGGAGGTCATATTTGTGTGTGTGCAGCCGATATATTCTTTTGGGGTCACCCGCTAATGTTGAATTTCTAAAACAGAAGTCCTGTGTGCCCCAAATGCCATCGTCCTTCCACTCCTGTTTCAGGATCAGCTGCTAGGTGGGGAGCCCCACATTATTATGGGGTAGGGGGCTGCAGGATGCCAGTGTGGGGACCAGGGTCCGTCCCACAAGGTTGAGGGACAGTGGACCGGCCCCCTGCTAAAAAGGTTTGCTGACCCCTAGAGCCCCAAATGCTTAAGGATTTGAGGCCACTTTAACTCGTTTTAGTATTTTTTGCATTCATATGTTCTGAATTTTTAAAAGACCCTGGCCCACCAGTGTGTGTGGTGGGGTCATGCTCACCACTGAAGAAGAAACCTAAAAGCCTTGAAAAGAGACGTCCAGAGTTGCCTGGCTCTGCCTATGGGCACTCTGCATATCCTCAGAGGCAAGCTGGCATGGAAAAGGAGTTCTAGACCAGAGGCTTTTTTTATTAGGAATTTTAGGTGCAGAGATACCCAGAGAGCAGAAAATACTATTTCTTTTATGCAACCACAGCAGCCTGGATACTACTGGTCCAGAGATGGAAAGAAGATAAAAGTCCCGACCAGAGATGAATGGTTGATGAAGGTGATGCCAAAATGGCAAAAATGACCTGGAAAATCAGAAACCAGGAAGAGAACTACTTTAAGAAGCAATGGGGGGAATTTACAATGTATTTAAGAGAACACTGTAAACAGCTAAAGGCTTTGGCAGGATTTGTGCGACGCTTGTAATGTACTAAAAATTAAGGTAAAAATGGATTAAGAAAAATAGAGAAGATAAGTGAAGCAGTTGAAAAAAAGATTGATAATAATGGTGACCATGGAAGGGCAGGAGGGGAGTCAAAGCATTCAGGGAATCCTAAATGATGATGTTGATGTTTAAATCCAAAATTTGCAATGTAAAACTCAACAAATAAAAAGATTTAACAAAAAAGGGAAAGGAGTTCTAGAGCTAGCTTTCCGTCCCCCCAGACCATGGGTAGGCAAACTAAGGCCCGGGGGCCGGATGCAGGCCAATCGCCTTCAAAAATCCAGCCCATTGACAGTCCGGGAATCAGCGTGTTTTTACATGAGTAGAATGTGTCCTTTTATTTAAAATGAATCTCTGGGTTATTTGTGGGGCCTGCCTGGTGTTTTTACAGGAGCAGAATGTGTGCTTTTATTTAAAATGCGTCTCCGGGTTATTTGTGGGGCAAAGGAATTCATTCTTTTCAAAATATAGTCTGTCCGTCCCACAAGGTTGAGGGACAGTGGACCGGCCCCCTGCTAAAAAGGTGTGCTGACCCCTAGAGCCCCAAATGCTTAGGGAGTTGAGGCCACTTTAACTCGTTTTAGTATTTTTTGCATTCATATGTTCTGAATTTTAAAAATTTGGTTTAAATGTTTTATCTTTTTGCAAACCGCTTTGAGGTTTCCCTTACAACCAAGCAGTATAAACATTTTGTAAAATAAACCAATAAGTGGCCCGCTTCCTTCCAAGGAACTTTGTGCTTAACATAAGAAGAGTCTGCAGGATCAGGCCAGCATCCTCTTCTCCCAGTGTCCAGCCCAATGTGTGTTATTAGAAACCTGAGAGGTTTAGAGCAGGTAAAACATTCAGCCTTCCTGAGGTCCCCAGCAACTGGGATTCAGAAGCATGGCTGCCCCCAAACATGGAGGCAGAGCAGAGCCATCCTGGCCAGTAGCCACCCCAAGCCCTCCATGAATTTGCTCAATCCTCTTTTAAAGCCATCCTAGTTATTGGGACTCTTGTGGGAGGGAGTTCCACAGTTTAACTATTGGCTTCGTGAAGCACTTTCTTCCATCTTTCCTGAATCTTCCAGCCTTCAGTTCCATATCTTGCTCAGGAGTACGAATGCTTTGAGAGAAAGAGAAAAAAACTGTTCTCTAGTTTTCTCATTCTAGGCATAATTTTATATACTTCTGCCCCATCGCTTTATTTGCCTTATCTTTAAAAAGTCCCAAAAGCTGCAATCTTTCCTCACAGGTACATCTTTTTTCTTTTTTTTGCAGAGAAGCGACCAGAAATGTACACAGGATACCAAACGCAGGGGACGAGAATCTCATTTGCCCCTTCCATCATGGCTTTTAAAAGGCTCTCGTGAATTTTTGTGGGAACTGTTGTGATTCATTACCCATTTCATAAAGGTAAAGGTAAAGGGACCCCTGACCATTAGGTCCAGTCGTGACCGACTCTGGGGTTGCGCGCTCATCTCGCATTATTGGCCGAGGGAGCCGGCGTACAGCTTCCAGGTCATGTGGCCAGCTTGACAACGCTGCTTCTGGCAAACCAGAGCAGCACATGGAAACGCCGTTTACCTTCCCGCTGTAGCGGTTCCTATTTATCTACTTGCATTTTGACGTGCTTTCGAACTGCTAGGTTGGCAGGAGCTGGGACCGAGCAACGGGAGCTCACCCCGTCACAGGGATTCAAACCGCCGACCTTCTGATCAGCAAGCCCTAGGCTCAGTGGTTTAACCACAGCGCCACCTGGGTCCCATTACCCATTTCATGCTGCAGGATAAAAACAAAAAAGCAGGCTGCCTGCTGGCAGAGGTGTGTTTGTGCAACTGTGTGTGTGTGTCCAGCTGCTCTCCTCCTCCAAAACGCCCAGAAGCTTTTCAAAAAGCAAAAAATTACAAGCTCACCTAGAAGTTCCTTATTTTGGAAATGGAAAAAAACAGCATTAATACTACAAAACGCCCAGCCCTCCCCCCCCCAAGTTCCTCCCGCTGTTCCCTGGGGGACGATGACAAAAAAAACCTCCACATAAACATACAACGCTCAAAATTGGGCTATTATATTACTGGCTTTATTTTGTCATTTATTATATAATACAAATATGTGGAATTCTTAGATACAAAACATCTGGAAATAAGATAGAAAATAGAAAGCGGGGGAGGGATTTTCTGTGCCCAGGCAGTTTGGGGGGGGGCAGGAGAACCAGAGCTTCTTCCCACCCCAGCCACAACTGTATGTGACCTAGGTGGGAGGGGACAGAAGAAGGAATGGCTACTCAGTTGGGGGGGCATCAAGTGTGATGTGCGCCCCCCCCCCCATGAAATGGCACCAGGCTCGCCAGCTCCATCGCTGCCTGGTGGGAGCGGGGTTTGCCACAGCCCCCAAACGGCAGAAATGTGGCTGGATTATTCTTCAACTGAACCTGCAGTCCAACATCTAGTTTTCTTGGGGGGGGGGAGGCAGTCCAGCTCCATCATATTTCATCTCTCCCCCCCCCCATGTCCAGCTTTCTGCATCCCTGCAGCTGCAGAGCCAAAATCCCCCCCCACTCCCTCTCCCAACATCCACACTTTTCCTGCAGCACAACCGGGGGGGGGGGGTTGTTTGGGTTTTTGTTGTTGTTGCTGCAACCACATTTTGAAATTGTTCAGTTCCATTACTGGAATTTGACTTTGAGGCACGGTTAAAAAATAAAAAATAAATTAACATGATTCCCTTGCTGAATTCAATATAAATTTGACATCCTAAGGGCTTTTATCCTTCCCCCATTCCAAAATAAAATCCAGCGGAGATCAAATTATTTAGGGGGGCAGGGAAGGAAGGTAGGAAACCCACAAGCGCACCCCACCCCCAACCAATTTTATCCACGTCATTGCCGATCGGGCAGATTTCTAAAATCAGCAGCTTCGAAGTGGGGGTGTCCGTCGCTTCGCCCCACAGATTCCCTGTAGTCCGGGCGCCATTCGTAGCTGGGAATGTCGTTAAAAAACATCGGAAGTTTCCACCAGACAAAAGTGAGTTAAAACCGTTTGCTTGGGCACGATCCGCTCGAAACATTGTGCCAGATGAGATTGCGTCCCACCCACCCCCTGCAACGCACAGAAGCCTACTAAGCAGTTAGGGAGGAAGAAGCAACATTTCCTCCCCCCCCCACTCCAGCCACTGTAGGGCCTTAAGGGGCCTTGACTTCCACCTGAGCACCACCCAAAATGGGTCACAACTCTGCCCCTGCCCAAGAAGGCTTCTGCTTCAGGGCATTTGCTCCCACCGGGCTGCAAGGAGAGAGGTTTAATGTGCTCAGATAGCTGGGGAACTCCCTGCCGCAGGGATTCGAGCCCTCCAAAAAATGACTCAGTCGCTTGCAAGGTGCTGCCTGAGGAATGGATTATATAGGGGGGTAGGGGGGGGGCTCTGCAGAAGGGAGCAGGGGCAGGAGAAGCCAGGGAAGAGAGTCTTTGGGCTGCTCAACCAAACGGAAAGGGGGGGGGAGGAAGCACAGAGAGAGGCAGCGCCAGGCCAGCTGGATCCACCATCGCCCCAAATGCCCAGGGGCAAAAACTCTGGACGTTATGGCAAGAGAAGGGCCCCTGTGCACCCGCACCTCGGCCCCCTCTTTTGTTTCCTCTGGGGAGGAAGAGAGAAATAAACTGAGCCCCCCAACCAGACAAGGAGGGACATCCCACCAGAGCCGCTAGAAGCAACAAAAAGCCAACAGGGGGCTCCCCCAAAACCCGGGACATTGGCGATGCCAGCCCCTGGAGAGTCCGAGAACGTTGACTACCCCCCACCCCAACCTGCAGGCGGGACTCTGTGACGGGGAAGGGCCCGGAAAGGAGAGCAGGGCGCCCCCCCCCGGCAGTCCAAGTTGCTAAAACGTGGCGGTCACAGCTCGATCTCGAAGGTTTTCTGCTGGTCGCCGGAGAAGGGGTTCGGGGCGACGGAAGAAGCTCGGGACTCCAGCGCTGCCCACTGGGCTTCAAAGGGGTCTGTGGGGGGGTCCTGGCGGGGGGCAGGAGGCGCTGGCAGGCTCTGCTCAGGGGGCCAGGAGCCGCCGTTGGGTCTGGGCCGGGCTGGGCCCAGCAGGTTCTGCGGGAAAGGGCTGGCCTTGGCCCCCAAGTTTGTGGCGGGTGCCTGCGTGGCAGAGCAGAAAGCGTTGGCCACCATCTGGGAGGGGGTGATGCCCACAACGGGCAAGCTGGGCGCAGCGGCGGCAGCAGCATAGGGCATCCCCGGGGGGTAGGGCATGCCCATGGGGAGGAAAGCCGGCGCCATCTGAGGAGGGGGCGGCACAAACATGCCCAGGGGCGGGGGGCCCACGTCGTAGCTCAGGGGGAAGGTGGGCAGCGGAGGGGGCAGCGCCATGGGCACCTGCTGCTGCTGCTGCTGCTGCTGTTGTTGTTGGGCCTTCGCAGCCTTGGCCACTTCCTGCAGCCAGCGCTCGGCTTCTGAGGGTGTCCGTTTGTGGCCCGGCTGGAACGGGGGGGTGACGGGGGCTCCGGCAGAGGGACCTGCAGAGGGCAAGAGGGAGAAGAGAAAAGCAGCTCAGTCCAGGAGGAGGAGGGGAGAGGAGTCGTCGTAGGGTTGGGGGTTGAGGGTTCCCCAGGGGTCATCTAGCCCAACCCCCTGCCAGGCAGGAATCTCCAAGGAAGATGACCGCCCAAACTCCACTTTAAAAACTCCAAGGAAGCTGAAGTTCGGTCGCACATCTCCTTTCTGCCGAGCGTGGCGTTGACACTGAACTGGAGAGTGCCTGGCTTGTGTTTAGCTGGTGTATAATGAGCTGTCGGATATTCTCCGCTCTCAAACGGAGCGAGTGCCTTTCAACATGTGAGAAAAGCTATTTGGTTGCAAATCTCCATTTTGAAAAAGGGCTGCCTTTGGTCCAGTGCTTTCCCAAACTTGGGCGTCCGGCTGTTTTTGGACTACAACTCCCATCATCCCTAGCTAGCAAGACCACCGGTCAGGGATGATGGGAACCGTAGTCTGAAAACAGCAGGACACCCAAGTTTGGGAAGCCCTGCATTAGTCTTCCGTTCCCAGCCAGCGTGGAAGGAAGGACAAACAACTCTCCTGAAAAACAGCTCCAGGCTAATGGAGACTGTGAGGAGAGAGAGAGACCTTCAATTCCAAGTCTGTTTTGAACTATACAATATTTCTAAGAAGATGCTGAGCGTATGTTTGGATAAGCTTCTCTCTTATGGAATTATCCGGATGTATCTTTGATGCTGTTGTCCAGTTTTGAAGAAAGTTCTACAAGTAAAGTTTTGAACAAACTGATGGGTCTGGGCCAGGCATAGGCAAACTCCAGCCCTCCAGATGTTTGGGACTACAATTCCCATCATCCCTGACCACTGGTCCTGTTAACTAGGGATGATGGGAATTATAGTCCCAAACATCTGGAGGGCCGGAGTTTGCCTATGCCTGGTCTGGGCAATGTTACATCCCAAAAGGACTCCGTTTTTATGCATCCGTGCTGCAAACTATTAATATCTGCAATACTTTCTTGCAACTTGAAGCCAGAGGATAGCATCCGTCCCTTCCCCAAAGTGGGAGAAAACAAGTTTGTTCCCTCTTCTGTTTGACAGCCTTTGAGATATTTGAAGATGGCTCTCGTATCTCCTCTCAGCCTCCCCTTTCCCAAGCTAAGCATGCCCAACTCCTTCAAACGTTCCTCATCAGGCTTCGTTTCCAGGTCCTTGATCACCCCCCTTTGCACACCTTCCAGCTTGTCAATATCCTTAAATTGTGGTACCCAGAAATGGACACAGTATTCCAGGTAAGGTCTGACCAACATAGAAAAGAGTGGAACTCTGTGGGGCAGAGGCCTTTTGGGGGAGGGGCGGTGGCAACATACCTGTGCTGCCCCCTTCCATGGGCATTGCGGCTGCCGTGGGTCCAGGGGTGCCATTAAGCGGGGTGCCATTGGCGGGCTCTCCGGCTGGCTGGGTGAGCGAGGAGTCGATCTGGCTGCAGAGGGCAGTGATGCTGTCGGAATCGCCATTGGGAGTTGAGTCGAGCTCAGTGACTGGCGGGAGGGAGGGAAGGAGGGATTTCAGAAGGGGCTGCACCCCAAAAGCAGCTTGAGCCCCCCCCCCGGCAACACACACAAACCCTGGACCTCAGTCTCCCCACAAGCCTTACCTACATGTTTGGTGCATGTTTTAAGTCTTAACTTTTTGTATGTTTTCAATTATGGCTGTCAGAAAAAAATTCAAATTGATAACGCAGGGATGGCCAACTCCCAAGAGACTGCGATCTACTCACAGAGTTAAAAACTCTGGTCAAAGTTGAGCTGGTTCAGGTCAAAGTTGTTGAGCTTTTTTTAGGAAGGAGGAAGGCCCATTTTTGGGTGGTTCAGGTCAAAGTTGTTGAGTTTTTTCAGGGAGGGGGTAAAATGTTGAGCTTTTTTTAGGGGAGCCACAGTTGTTCAGCTTCTTTGGGGGGAGCCAGTGATCTACCAATGATATACCGCAGATGTCCAGTGATCTACTGGTAGATCACGATCTACCTGTTGGACATGCCTGGATAATTGTATCGCTTTTTGTAAACCGTGCTGAGGTTATCTTTCTACCATCAAGCGGTGCATACCTTTTATGAAAGAAAGAAAGCAAATTCATGCCCGCTTTTTTTTTGCCAAGACAGCTTACAGGTATATATATATATATATATATATATATATATATATATATATATAAAACCAAGATAGAAAAAGCTAAAAACATAGATCACCATTAAAAAGGAATTGAAAACTAACAGAATTGAAACAATATAAATTTTAAATATCTGTTAAAAATGCAGATTATAAGAGCAATAAAAATATCTCAGTACCCTTTCCTTAAAAAAACAGGCAGTTCCTAAATTCCTGTTAGAATAAAAAGGACTTCACCTGCCAGCAGAAAGACAGCAAGAATAAATGAGAAATGCTACTAAGGATTTTTTGTTGTTGCATAAATTAATGGAGATGTATTGTCAAAAGAATTGGTCTTATGTGTGACACAGGCAGCTCAAATAGTCATTGCAGCTCTTTGGGAAACGCTGGACGTTTAGGGCCATTTGCTCTGGAACAGAGAAAATTATGCATTCTTTGATATTTCGACAGGGACTAGAACCTTCAGGTCCTTTTTATATTATTTGCCTTATTATACACATACAAGGGAAGCATCATTTTCAAGCCAGTCCTTCTCAAAAGCTTGGCAAATTGGGAACTAGACTGAATAGCACCCATATTCTTTACCGGAAGACATTTATTCTTGCTTTTGTCTTTCACAACCTGGACTTTATTTTAACCCCTGAGCAGCCGTACTTAGTTTACGTGCCTATTTTTTAGTTTGGTCCCCCCCCCATCTTTTAATTTTCTCTCTTTTTAAAACAAACAAAAAATGTTTATCTGCCGTGAATCTTGCAAGTAATTATACCCCGAAGCGCGGGGCGGGGGGGGGGGAGGCTAAGTTTCATCTGTCGTTATAACGGTTCCCTCTTCCTTTATATACGGCATGAAATGAAATAGAAAAGAATTATTTCCAAAAATAAAAAAAACCAACCAACAAGTGTTTTACACCTGCCCCACCCCCACCCCCGGCATGGTTTATCCCTCCAGGGTAATCAGAGGGTAGACTGCCATGGCATGTGGAAGCTCCATTTAGGAAGCACATTTGAAAACCTCCATGGAATGACTCCCATGCACCCAAAGGGTCTCTCAAGGCACCCCCTTCACCTCCCTCTGCCCCCCCCCCCCGTTCCTCACCTGCGTCCCCCCTGCGCTGCAAGGTGGAGGGCAGCTCGTTTAGCCGCAAAGAGAGTTGCCTCTTGAATGGAGAGTTCTTCTGGCTGAGGGTGGGGAAGCCCCGGAAGGAGCCTTGACGCACCAGCTGCTCCAGGGGCGCATGGCGGCGTGGGATGGCGTGGGCGCCCCCCACCTCGGCCTTCTCCTCCGGAGATGTGGCCCCCTGCGGAGGGGAGGCGCTGCCCGGCTGGGCGGGAGCTGGGGAGGGGGGTGCAGGCACCGTCGCCGCTTCGGCTGAAGGGGGGGGAAGCAAAGATTTAGAGAAGTCCCCGGGGTGGAGGGCACCCGAACTCAGGACCTTGCGCTTCTCCTGCAAAGGAGCCTTGGCACAGCTTTCCCTGGTTGCCACCTCCTTCCCCCGCCCCCCTGAAGTGCCCACATTTTGGGGTCTTGGGGAGGGGGCCACCTTTATACGATTTATGCATGGAAAGGAGAAAGTGGAGAGAGATTTTTATTCCCCTCCGTATCTCCTAAGACTGGAACTTGTGCCATGAAGCTGAAGGTTGGACAGATAAAAGAGAAGGCTTTTTCACCCAGGGCTGGGTTAAACTGCGGAACTCCCTCCCACAGGAGGCAGGGATGGCTTTGAAAGGGGACTGGAGGAGGTCACAGAGGAGGAGACGCCCATCTAGGGCTCTGCTCTGCTTCTACAGTTGGAGGCAGTAAATGCTTCTGAATGCCAATTGCTGGAAACCAAAGGAGGGGAGAGGGCTCTTGTGTTCGAATCCTGCTTGTAATGTGGGAGCAGGAGACTGGATTCAATGGGACATGGGCCTGATCAAGCAAGCAAGGCTCTTCTGATGCTCTTATGGAACCTCCAACTCCAGAGGGAGTCTGGATTCCTCGGGGTATGATGATGCTGGACTAGATGTGCCCCCCGTTGGCCTGATCCTGGTCTTCTCCTCAGCACCCAAAGACCGGGGTTTTACCTTTCTTCCTGTCCTGCGGGGGCCTTGCTCCCGACGGTCGGCTTGCAGAGGCTGGGGGTCCTGGCAGGCGGAAGGAGCCTTCGCGGGCGAAGCTGGTGCGGGTGGCGTCAAAGGAGGCTGTGACGCCACACTCCTTCTCCCGCTTCTGCTTGCGCTCCAGGCAAGCGGCAAAGGCACATCCCACGGCGTGGCTCAAGCGCTCTCCCTGCGAGGGGAAGAGGCAGATGAGGCTGTCAGTGCCGCCCAGAGGGAAGGCGGGGGCGGCCCTCGCATCGACTGAGGAGGAAGGCGCGCACCGCGTACCACACCAAATGCCTGTGGAACTCCCTGCTACAAGATGCAGTGACAGCCGCTCACTTAAGATGCCTTTGGGAAAGGGCTAGGCAGATTTATGGGATGTTTGCTGAAGAACACTTGCCCCCCTCCTTATTTATTCCCCACAACAACCCTGTGAGGTAGGTTGGGATGAGAGAGATGGGGACTCTCTTAAGAGAAGGGCTGAGTTGAAGGCTTTAAATCTGATCCTTTTCACCAAACGACAAGAGGGGCCTCGCAGAGGGAGGGGACCCCACGGCATCCACACAGCTCTAGGGTTGCCCTCGGAGGGAGAGCAGGTAACTTTGGGGTGCCAGGGGGCAGCGAAGGGATTCTTCAGGCTTTGCCCGCTGCAGGAGGACATCCAGAACAGCATCTATGGTTCTGACGGTGCCGGTCAGGGGGAGAGTGGCAGTGGTAGTGCAGTGGTTAGAGTGACTGAGTGACTTGGGGGCCGGTCCCTGCCTCTTGGGCTGACCTACATCACAGGGTTGCTGTGGGGATTAAATGAGGAAGGGAGAGAACCATGTACATTTATTATTAATTATTGTGATTATTAATTATTAATTATTTTAATTATTTTAATTATTTTAATTATTTTAATTATTTTAATTATTTATTATTATTATTGCTGCTGCTGCTGCAGGAAGCTGCATTAGATGACACTTGGGGTCCCTCCCAGCTCCCCAATCCTATGATTCCGTGATTATTATTATTTATTAAGTTTATATTTTGCCCTTCATCCAAGGACCACAGGGCAAGTTCACAACCTAAGAATGCAAAGTGAGAACACAAAACACATGATAAAGCGAGAACTAAAGCAAACCACACCATGAGCCCCATGGAGGAAAAGGTGTGGGGTACCGATGCAATAAAATCAGAAACCGTTAAGAGCTCCATATGCACGGGTGTGCAAAGTCTGTGTGCCCCCCTCCGTCTGCCCGATGCCCCCCTGGTGCCACCCACCGAGTCCTTCAGCGCCAGGAAGCAATGGCAGATCCAGCGCCGTGTGGTTCCGTCCCGGCAGATGTAGGAGAAGGCCTTGTCGAAGTTGCGGTCTGGGGCGCAGAAGGAGACCTTCTCAATCGTCTGGTCCACGATCAGATCCTGGCGGGAGGGAAAGGGAAAGGGCAGCCGTGACACTGCAGAAGGGAGCGTTTGCATGCTGCTCCGTGGGGAGCGGAAGCTGCTCTCTGTGCATGCTCAGAGGTTGCTCTTCCCCAAGGCAAAAGCCCCTCCATGTCGCCGCTTTGAAGCTGGAGCGCAAGGAGCCCTTGGGCCAGCGGAAGGCAGTTTCCGGGGCTCCGCCGCGGCTCTCCCGGGAAGCCACAAAGAGCCTCACTCGAACCCAGAACCTTCCGTATCCAGAGCAGGTGCTCTGCTGCTTAGCCACAGCAACTTCGTACCTTGGTCTTGTCGTCCACAACTCTCAGGCCATCTGCCGAGACCCAAAGCACGGACTTCACCGATTTGCGGCCGCTCTGTTGGGAGGGGAGCAACAAGAGGGAGGGCAGGAAAGTTAACAGAACTCCACCTCGCCAGCCTTGCTAGAGCCCCTCGGGCTCTCTGCTTTTATTTCGGGAGGAGAGAATGCATTTCTTTGCTTCTGCCCTCCTGGGTTTCGGAGATGGCACCAGTTGTTGCCCACTGGCTGCAACCATGCCGCTGCGCCCAACCGGGGGTCACAATCTCCAGCCACCCACAAATTTGTTCTGGACGACAATTCCCTGCAGCTTCGGCCAAAGGGAAGAGTGGTTGCAGAGAAGCCAAATATCCGATGCGGCTGTCGGCTATTGTTTCTGGGCACCTGCACCAATCAGAAAGCTGTGCCTTGGTTTTTGGACATTTCAGAAATCAAATGGCCTTCCAGAACTGATTAAGTTTGCTATTTATTTTGTGCTTTTGTTTTCGAAGCTTTTGCGATCCATTTGTTTTTGTGACTGTGTGGAACCAAGCTCAGCTACTGATCGATTTTGACTGCGGAAATCAGTGCAGGTAAGGAAATAATAATGATTTTAATTTTTATCATCTACAATACTGTCTTGTTTATTTTATAGTACAGTAGATTGATTATTGCTTTCATTTTATGGATCAATGGTCTCGTTAAGACAGTAAAATGCATATTAAATTGCTGTTTTAGGGGTTGTTTTTAAAAGTTTGGGACAGATTAATCCGTTTTGCATTACTTTCCATGGGAAAGCGCACCTTGGTTTTGGAACCCTTTGGTTTTGGAACGGACTGCCAAAATGGATTAAGTTTGAGAACCAAGGTACCACTGTACATTTATGGGGGGAGTCAGAGAGGGAGAGGGAGAAAGGGTTAGAAACAGAACGGAGGCATTAAAACACAAAGGACTGGGTTTAAAAAGAAGTTGGTTGGCTTGACTCTGCTTAGATCTTAACGAAGAAGACACCTCCCAATTTAAAAACTGCTCCACTTTTTAAAATTAAAATACAGTAAAATGCTTGTTGCTTTGTTATTACTTTTAAAAAGCTGCAGAGGGCAGCAGAGGCCTCACACCACCATCACTCTCAGGGTGGTCCCTCCTGCCGCTGCCTACATAACCCCCAACCTCTCTCTCCCTTCTTCAAGAATACTATGGATTTCATCCTGTGGGATTTTATCAATTTACTGTGTTTACACCCCACCTTTTCCTCCAAGGAGCTCAAGGCAGCAGACATGGTCCTCCCCGTCCTCATCTAATCCCCACAACCACCCTGGGAGGAAGGTTAGTCTGAGAGGCACGGACTGGACTCCCAAGGTCACCCCCAGTGAGCTTCATGGCCCAGTGGGGGATTCGAACCCTGGTCTCCCAGGTCTTTGTCTGACACTAACCACTACGCAACGCTGCCTCTACATTTTGGAAGATTTAACTAACGCAAATGGTTAAATCCTTGGAAAAGACCCTGATGTTGGGAAAGATTGAGGGCACTAGGAGAAGGGGATGTCAGAGGACAAGATGGTTGGGCAGTGTTCTCGAAGCTACGAACATGAGTTTGACCAAACTGCGGGAGGCAGTGCAAGACAGGAGTGCCTGGCGTGCTATGGTCCATGGGGTCACGAAGAGTCGGACACGACTAAACGACTAAACAAATGGTTAAAGCTCATCTGCTCAACTCACTCTGGTTTCTTTAGGTAAAGGTAAAGGGACCCCTGACCATTAGGTCCAGTCGTGACCGACTCTGGGGTTGCGCGCTCATCTCGCATTATTGGCCGAGGGAGCCGGCGTATAGCTTCCAGCAAACCAGAGCAGCACATGGAAACGCCGTTTACCTTCCCGCTGTAGCGGTTCCTATTTATCTACTTGCACTTTGACGTGCTTTCGAACTGCTAGGTTGGCAGGAGCTGGGACCAAGCAACGGGAGCTCACTCCATCACAGGGATTCGAACCGCCGACCTTCTGGTCAGCAAGCCCTAGCTTCTGGTCAGCAAGCCCTATGCTCAGTGGTTTAACCACAGCGCCACCTGGGTCCCTGGTTTCTTTAGCTCTGCATTAATTGTTTCGCTAAACGGCTTTCGAGGTTTTCTGATATTTCAAACGACTAAGACTGTATTGAATTGCAAAAATCATTTCAATGAATCGGTTGCTGTTTGCTGTATTTATATGTTACTGATAGCACAGTGGTTGCAATGTTGGCTGTTTTTTCCCCAACGCTTTTGTGATCATTGGGAGCCACTCTGAGCTCAAGATTTGTTGCTGGAAAAGTAGGATAGAAATATAAAATCAGAGCAAAATTCAACCTTCTAATTAATGGGGGCATAGAAGTCTCCCCATCCATGCCCAACTCTCCGTCCAGAATGACAAGGAGGGCAAACTCTGCTTTCTAGATAGAAGACTTCAAATCGCAAAAATTAAAAACATGCAACGAGCTAATTTTTAAAGATTCTCCCCGTCTCCCTGCTTTTTTAAATTTCCCTTTTGACCATCTGCTTTATGACGCTGAGTCATTTGGCAACCCCGTTAGGCAACTGCACAGATCTGCTGTGACCCTTTCGGTGCAAATGGTCCAGGTCCTACTTCCCAGGCTTCCCAGGTCAGTGACCCACCCCACCTGCCGCCACGAAACACACATGAGCCATTCCCCACATTGCAGGGGGTTGGACTAGAGGACCTTTGGAGGTCCCTTCCAACTCCACGATTCCGCATCCCAGGGCAGAGAGGCCCTCCCGGAGCAGCCAGTGCCTGCTCCACACACAGGTTGCCAGCCCCCGGCCTCTTCTCTGCCCCCTCCCCATGCGTTTCCTGGAGAGTGACAGAGGCCGCAGAGACCCAGCCACACACACACACACCCCGGTGAGACCCCCCCAACAAACTCACCGCTTTCAGCTTCTTCACGGCTTCTTCGCAAACGTGCATTCCCCGAGACTCCGCTACTTCGGCATGACCCAGGTACTACGGGGGCAAGGAAAGACTCAGGACAAGGGCCGGGGACAAGGTGTCGCTATTAGGGTATAAACCCTTTTAAACTTGGGAACAGTTCGCCCGCGAAATCGCCTCCCCCCACATGCAAGCCCTCGTATCGGCGGAACTGGCCCTGTTGCAGGGGCCACATGAAACCTGCTCCCATGTTTCTAAGAAACCCATCTTCTCGTCTGGTGGAAATTACACTTTGGAACTGCCTGCCACTTGATAACAAGCTGCCTAGAGCGGCTAGGGCAACCCAGTCAGATGAGCGGGGTGCTAATAAACAAACAAACAAACCAACAAAATAATCATCATAATAATACCAGCAGTGCCTTTACTGTACTCCTTTCAGCATCTGCTTAAATCCATTTTTGTTTAGACAACCTGCCCAGGTTGACGAGAGCTTCAACCTGCTTTTAGTCTAAGGGTATTTAAAACTTTTCAAAAGTCTTAAATTGCTATTCATCCTTCTTACTGATAAT
The DNA here is from genome assembly GCF_965207765.1 of Zootoca vivipara. Lineage (NCBI taxonomy): Eukaryota > Metazoa > Chordata > Lepidosauria > Squamata > Lacertidae > Zootoca > Zootoca vivipara. Next base: position 79,852,563 of record NC_142589.1, read on the forward strand.
TCTATCGCTTTATCCTTTTCTTTTCTTTTTGTGATCCGCCCCGTTTTTTCAAAACAATCAAGCAGTGTAAAAATTTATGAAATAAATAAAGAAGCAAGGCTTTTGCTTCCTGCTCCAAACACACACACCCTGGTCAAAGGCCGAGAAGACAGACGTGAGCACTCTGCACATGCTCAGAGGCACACTTCTTTATATTCTCCTCCCCAAGCGTGCGCGCATGCACACACACACACACACACACACACACACATGATCCTAGAGCAGAGTCCAGGTGGCTGGACTCACCTCCCTGACCATCACTCAGGGTCACCACTGATATATCCATTTCACAGATAGGAACGACGCTGTGTCTGACCGACAGTTTGGGCAGCTGCTCTCGGGAAATCCTGGGCTGAGCTGGGATCCGGACCCGACAAAGCAATGAAAGATCCCCAAGGGACCTGAAACCATTCCAGGATCAGGAAAGGTTGGCCACAAAAGTTCATGCACAGGTTTCTTCAAGACTGGACTGCCACAGCACCCTCTCTGTGGGGCTTCCCTTGTGCCTGATCTAGAAGCTGCAGGCAGTGCAGAATACTTCAGCAAGATTGCTGGCGGAAGCAAGTCCCTGTCACCAGCGTCAAAGCATTGCTGCCCAGAGATCCACGCTGGATCCTGAGTGTGGCAGCGCAGCCCTGTGGAACTCCCTGCCTCTTGATATCAGGGAGGCGCCTTTGCCATACAATTTGCAGCGCTTGGCAAAAAACAAACAAACCATTTCCGCTTGGGAAAAGGCTTCCCTTGACTTGTACAAGTTTTAATCCATTTTCCATTCATTGCCCAATTTTACCTTTCGAATATTTCAAGGAGTTATTTGTACGGATCGTATCATGCTTCCTGCAAACAGCTTTCGAGCTGCCGCCTTTAAAACAAGCAGTGTATATATCTCACAAAATAAGGTAAAATAAAGGCATCCCCCTCTTTCTGCTCCCTCCAACTCCCCCCCCCTCGCCCCTCACCAGACTCACCCGCACTGGGAAACTACAACGCCCCTTCCGGACGGCTTCCTCATCGGCCTGCCACTGGTGGGGGCGGCTGGCCTCCGGGACGTAGGCTGGCTTCTTCCGCCTCAGGCTCTGCCGCAGCTTGTTCATCGCTGACCCCCCTGGGCCTGCAAAGAGGGCAGGGAGGGAAAAGGTCGGGCTCAGCATCCCCGAGGACCCCAAAGGAGAGAGGGAGGCAGGACTCACAACATGGAGGGCTGCTACAACCCCAGAATGCAGCTCACCAAAATATTAGGAGACACGGCAGTCTCTGGCATAGCAAGGGATAATAACCCCATGGGTCCCTTCCCCCCGCCCCGCCCCCCGTCTCACGGGCAGATGGGAGGTGAGGGGTGGGTGGACCCACCTACCCGGCTGCCGTCTCTAAGCCAACAAGGAATATCCTACATGCTCAAGGAGGAAGAATGAGCAGGAATTGATTGAAACACAGCAATGTGGGGTTCTCCCCCCCCCCGCCCTTTTGGCAAGGATTTACTGGGAGGCGAATCTCCAGAAAATTTCACATCCCCAAGATCAAAGGAGCATCGGGAAACAGGGAGGAGGAGGCCGGGGCTTTTATAACCATCTCTGAGCATGCCCTGTCTGATTTAACTGGGACGCCTCAATCACAGGCAGAGGAAAGAAAAAAACACCACACACACACACACACAGTCCTTGCAGCCCAGACAGGAGCTGCTAGGGGGAGATCTAGGACCCTGGAAGACCCAGAGATGCACAGACAGAGGCCGGAGACGATTAGAAACTCAGGTATATACGTCAGGTGCCAAAGTGGCTTCTTAAATCAGGGTTTCCAGTCGCCAAAGCGGAATGGCTAGTTGCCATTTGGCTCCAAAGCTGAAGTTTTCAATATGCCCTTTGGGTTCCTGAAATTCATTCTGAAGGTGCAGATAAAGTATCACGGACAGAATTCGACAGGCTGTGTTGCTGGTGTGGGAAAACAGTCCAGAACATAGAATCCCCAGGCAGGCACCTCCAGATGGTAGAGATTGTCAGGTGACATCCTGACACCTGGGCATCTTCACTGGGTCGCAAGTGGTGGCTGGTAGCCAGGCGCAAAATGTGCCCGAAAAATTTCGAACACTGGTGGAAAGGCACTTCCCGCGTGCTCAGGAGCAGTCTCACAAGGCAAAGTCCTGCCACAGTCAAGCATTAAACCTGCAAATGGTACAACACAGCAGGGCCCCCACCCACCTACTCCTTTGCAGGGGGAGGGAAAAAGGGTTGCCCTTTTTCCTCCTGGAGGGGGCTCTGCTGCCCTGGCTGCACATTTCTGCCTGCAGCAAGGTTGCTAAGCGCACAGGAGCCCCACCAAAGTGGGGAAGTGGCCGTCTTTGGAACGAAAGGGGCTGAGTGTCACCAGCTGCTCCCCCCCCCCCCCGGCCCAAGGCCAGGAGGTCAAAGCTACTTAGCCATCTCCTGGGGTGGATCGAGGGTAGGATTTCTTGCCGGGGGGGGGGGGGGGAGAGGCCATGAAGCCAAAAAGAGCCATCACTCAGGAGTTGAGCAAGAGGCCTTGGACAGAAGGACAGCTGAATCAGGCCCAAGGAAGCTCCTCTGGCCCAGCAACCTCTTCTCCCAGGGGCCTCAAAGGGAAACCCACACTCAGGATCCAAGCACAAGAGTTCTCTCCCCTCCTGCGGTTCCCAGCAACTGGGATTCAGAAGCATCGTTCCATGAATTTGTCTAGTCCTATTTTAAAGCGACCCATGTTGGCGGCCATCTCTGCCTCCTGCGGCAGGGAGTTTGCACTGCGTGGAGAAGGAGAGAGGGAGAGTAACTTTTCTCTCTCCCCTTTCTCTTACTTGCTTTTTTCCTCCGAGCGCTGCAGCATTCCCTGATCTCGGCCAGCTCGAGACGTCGAAGCATTGCTGCCGCCTGGAGGGACCCCAAATCCAGCGGGGTTGGAGCTCCCGTTTAGAATGATAGACTCCTAGAGCTGGAAGGGGCGCCATGGGTCATCTAGTCCAAACCCCTGCAATGAAGGAAAATGCACCCACACGGGGATCAAACCCATGACCTGTGCATTTTCACCAGCTCCGCTAACTGCCAAGGCTCCTTCCCAGGTCATTGAATTGTGGAGTCAGAAGGTGGTCTCGCCATCTAGCAGGAATCTCAGCGAATGATTATTCCGAGAATCATAGAATTGCAGAGTTGGAAGGGACCGGGGGGAGGGGGGTGTCATCCAGTCCAACCCCCACAGCAGAGGAAAACCACGGATCCTCACTCTTACTCTTGAGCTGCAGAGGAAGTTCGCAGACTCCTTTGCCTGCTGCACCAGCCTCTCTGCAGCTTGCAGATACCTCCCTTCCCACTGCTGCGACCCCACGGCTCCTCTCATCTCACAGATGGCCCCGGCCAGCTGTTAAAGGCACCCCCCACCAAAATAGCCAGCGCAGACGAGGACAACAGAAGAGGACATGCAGGAGTGCGGGGAGCCGAGTGTTCTCTTTTTTTGTGACGCGTGTGCCCCACACAATGTCCACAAAGCTAATCTCCCCCCCCCCAACCCCCACCAGACGGCCGGCTGCAGAGAGAGACAAAAAGGGTACAGACACTGGGCTGGTACAGCCCCCCCCCTGCCATAACTCTGACCCCACTTGTGCAGATGGGGGGTGGGGAGGGGGCGTCGAGGAGCGGAGAAATTGAATGGAGACCCCCAAGCAGATTCTACGGGGAATGGGGAGGGGGGCTGGTTTAAAGGCAGTCCCCCCAACCCCCTCTCTTTTTGCAAAGTCAAACTTTCCCTTGCAACAGCTGCACCAGCCCTGTTTGAAACAAAAGAGCATCCTGCAGGGCCCCCACCCCACCCCCCACCCACCCAACCCGTTGTCAGGCAAGGCAGCTGCCCCTGAATGGGTTTGGGGAGCCAACAGCTGTGTGTGTGTCCTGACAAGCCCCCTCCCCGGTTTCTTTGCCCCCATCCCAGTGCCTGGTCCAAGCACACCAGCTGTACTGGGGCTGGGCAAACATTTGGCCAAAAGGCGGAGGAGGGGGGGGGAATGGCGGGATTGTTTCCTCAGCTGCCACCAGCCGCTGGCTCAGCAGATGGGAGCCAGTCCCAGACAAGCAGAGAGGGTGGGCCGGGAGAGGGGGGGTCCTCAGATGTGCCCCCTCTAAAGGGGGGTGGAGAGAAGGTCTCCTCCTCCAGGGACCTTCAAGCCCAGGACAAAACCAAAGAGAGACGGGTGGTGGGGTGAGTCTCAGAGCTAGGAGCTTGGGCAGAGAGGCCAGAGTGAGCTGTAATAGGTGCTGGGGCTCAAGCTTGTGTCTTTTCAGGAGTCGACAGAAAGACTCAGAACTCTCTGCAGTGGGTCACGCACAAACCTCACCTCCCCACCCCCCCACTCACAAAGTAGTAGTAGTAATAATAATAATTATACCATGCCCATCTGGCTGGGTTTCCCCAGCCACTCTGGGCGGCTCCCTGCAGAATACTAAAAAAAGAATAAAACTTCAAACATGAAAAACTTCCCTAAACAGGGCTGCCTTCAGATGTCTTCTAAAAGTCAGATAGCTGTTTATTTCCTTGACATCTGCTGGGAGGACGTTCCACAGGGCGGGCGCCACTACCGAGAAGGCCCTCTGCCTGGTTCCCTGTAACCTCACTTCTCGCAATGAGGGAACCGCCAGAAGGCCCTCGGCTCTGGACCTCAGTGTCTGAGCCGGATGATGGGGGTGGAGATGCTCCTTCGGGTATACTGGCTCGAGGCCATTAGGGCTTTGAAGGTTAGCACCAACACTTTGAATTGTGCTCAGAAACGTATTGGGAGCCAATGAAGGTCTTTCAGGACTGGTGTTATATGGTCTCGGTGGCCACTCCCAGTCACCAGTCTAGCTGCCGCATTCTGGATTAATTGGAGTTTCCGGGTCACCTTCAAAGGTAGCCCCACATAGTGCACATGGCAGTAGTCCAAGCAGGAGATAACTAGAGCATGCACCAGTCTGGCGAGACAGTCCATGGGCAGGTAGCGTCTCAGCCTGCGTACCAGATGGAGCTGGTAGACAGCTGCCCTGGACACAGAATTGACCTGCGCCTCCATGGACAGCTGTGAGTCCAAAATGACTCCCAGGCTGTGCACCTGGTCCTTCATGGGCACAGTTACCCTGTTTAGGACCAGGGAGTCCTCCACACCTGCCCAGCACTCTGTCATTGCTTGCTGTTATGCTTCTTTGAGATTTAGCCGGTATCTCCTGGGGCCAAATCCTGGCATCTGGTGCTGCAGGAGTCCCAGGACAGATCCTTGCAGGTACAGGAAGGAGAGGTGACATACTTGAAAGACCCTCGCGGGGAAGAAGATGGAGCAAAGCTCGCTTTCTGTGGCTCCAGAGGGGAGGAGCCGAAACGATGGGTTCAAATTGCAAGAAATGAGATTCTGCCTAAACATTAGGAAGAGCTTTCTGGCAGCTTCCTGGGAGGCTTTCAAGTAGAGGTTGGAAGACCACCTGTCAGGAATTCTTCCATTGCAATTCCTGCACTGCAGGGGGTTGGACTAGAGGACCCTTGGGGGCCCCTTCCAATTCTACTCCCCTATGATTGTGGAAGCAGATGCCCTTCCAAGCCAGGTCCAAAGGGACGCCTCCCCCCCCCACTTCCTGCATTTGGTACCTGCACCAGCTCCTTCCTCTGGCTGGCTTCCTGCCTGCCTCGTCCGCCCTGGCCCATTAATGGAACAGCTTTTATCGGCTTTCATGGCTTTCATCCTCTCTGCGCATCACTCAGCCTTCTAGGAGAAAGCAGGGGGGTGGAGAGGGAGAGAAGCACCATTATCCATGTCTCCGCTTGAGAGTTTTCCTGGAGACACAGATCAGCTAGGTCATAGAATCATAGAATCGTAGAGTTGGAAGAGACCACAAGGGCCATCCAATCCAACCCCCTGCCAAGCAGGAAACACCATCAAAGCATTCCTGACATATGGTTGTCAAGCCTCTGCTTACAGACCTCCAAAGAAGGAGACTCCACCACACTCCTTGGTAGCAAATTCCACTGCCGAACAGCTCTTACTGTCAGGAAGTTCTTCCTAATGTTTAGGTGGAATCTTCTTTCTTGTAGCTTGAATCCATTGCTCCGTTTCCACTTCTCCGGAGCAGCAGAAAACAACCTTTCTCCCTCCTCTATATGACATCCTTTTATATATTTGAACATGGCTATCATATCACCCCTTAACCTTCTCTTCTCCAGGATAAACATACCCAGCTCCCTAAGCCGTTCCTCATAAGGCATTGTTTCCAGGCCTTTGACCATTTTGGTTGCCCTCCTCTGGACACGTTCCAGCTTGTCAGTATCCTTCTTGAACTGTGGTGCCCAGAACTGGACACAGTATTCCAGGTGAGGTCTGACCAGAGTGGAATACAGTGGTACTATTACTTCCCTTGATCTAGATGCTATACTCCTATTGATGCAGCCCAGAATTGCATTGGCTTTTTTAGCTGCTGCATCACACTGTTGACTCATGTCAAGTTTGTGGTCTACCAAGACTCCTAGATCCTTTTCACATGTACTGCTCTCAAGCCAGGTGTCGCCCATCCTGTATTTGTGCCTTTCAATTTTTTTTTGCCCAAGTGTAGTACTTGACATTTCTCCTTGTTAAAATTCATCTTGTTTGCTTTGGCCCAGGCTGCCAAGGGGCGGGAGACACTCAAGAGAGGCCTCTCCCACTCAGCTTCCTTATCCCATTGCAACACAACAACCTTGCAGTGCTGACAGTTGGTGTTGCCACCTCCCTCCCACTGACACAACAGTGTGAAGCTGCAGCAAAAAAGGCTAGTGCTATTCTAGGCTGCCTCAACAGAAGTCTACTGTCCAGATCAAGGGAAGCCATAGTGCCATTCTATTCCACCTTGGTCAGGCCCCACCTGGAATAAATACTGTGTCCAATTCTGGGCACCACAATTTAAGAAGGATGTTGACAAGCTGGAAGGTGTGCAGAGAAGGGCGACCAAGATGATCAAGGGTCTGGAAACCAAGCCTGATGAGGAATGGTCGAAGGAGCTGGGTATGTTTAGCCTGGAAGAGAGGAATATGAGAGCCATCTTCAAATATCTTAAGGGTTGTCACATGGAAGATGGAGCAAGCTTGTTTTCTCCTGCTCTGGAGGGTAGAACCCATGGCTTCAAGTTACAAGAAAGGGGATTCCGACTAAACATTCAGAAAAACTTCCTGACAGTAAGGGCTGTGGAACAGATTCCCACGAGAGGTGGTGGCCCCTCCTTCCTTGGAGGTTTTTAAGCAGAGGTTGGATGGCCACCTGTCATGGATGCTTTAGCTGAGATTCCTGCATTGCAGGGGATTGGACTAGATGACCCTTGGGTCCTTTCCAGCACTAAGATTCTGTGACTTTATAATTCATGCAGCCCAGGAGGGAGGGGACCTCGGCTGAAGCAAAGCCATTATTTTCTAAAAAGCTCCGGAGCCAGTGCACTCAGCACCCCTTGGTCCAACCATACATCTGGGGGGGAAAGTGGCTTTCTTATCCCAGTCCAATATCAAAGCAACTTGCTCAGCTCCCTGGCGGACCCCCGCTTCTTAAGAAGAAGAAAACTTCTTAAAACCCAGGAACTCTGAGGCCAACTGTTTCCCTTTTGCGCTCCTTGAAGTGTAACGAGGTGGAGAAGGATCAACGCATGAAGCTTCCTTCTACAGAAACAGGCCATTGGTCCATGTAGCTCAATATTGCCTACGCTGACTTGCAGCAACAGAGTTTCAGACAAGGGAGCTTTTCCTGGCTGTACCTGGCAAGGCTGCTAGGTACTGAACCTGAGACCTTCTGCAGGCAGAGCAGCTGTTCTGTCTGAGCTGCTTCCCCTCTCAGCATCATCACCCTCTTGTGGGGGCAACGACCCGCCCCCACCCTCTAGATCCACACCTGGGATTTCCAGCCTTTGTCCACCAGACCAGAGACACTGCCTTGGGCAAAGGCCACAGCTCCCAGCTCCCTCGGTCAGGGATAGATTCCGGCTACCATCCACAGCAGCGCCAGTGAAGGGCAGAACCCTAGAACTGCAGAGCTGGAAGGGACCAGGAGCGCCATCTAGCCCAACCCCCTGCCATGCAGGAATCTTTAGTCCAATGCGAGGCTTGAACCCACGACTGTGAGATTAAGAGTCTCATGCTCTGCCAACTGAGCCACTCCACCGCTGTGGATCAGAGCAATCTCACACCCTGTTGGATCAAGGTGACTCGGTGGTGACTCTGGGCTGGCACAGACCAGCTTCCCCACCCCCCTGCTACCTGGACACCTCCCCACTCACCAGGGTCGTCGCGCCTTACCCCAACCTGCCCCAGAAACAGTCTCTCGTCCCACCCACCCACGTCAAAGCCGATTGCTGGGGAGCGAAAGCAAAGCAGAAGTCTCCCTGCCACCCACGGAGACCTGGAGAGTCATCGCCTCTGAGCCACTTAGAGCCATCACAGCCCCCAGGGAACGGCAGGGCTTCTGGAGCCAAGCTGAGTCAGGTGGAAGAGGGCGGCAGAGCCTCCATCCAGGCAAGACGCAGGCCCTATGGCAGGGAGATTCTCTCCCATACGAGACCCCCAGTCAGGACAAGGTGGGGGAGAGCCCCCACTCCTCTTTCAGGAGGATGACATGGGGACTCAGCCCCAGACTTGACCCAGCGTGCAAAATCTATGGGACCCCTACCCAGCCTGGCACACCAAAGGCTGCCCATTACAGGAAGCTTCTCCTCCACCAGCATGGAAGTGGGTGGGTGGGGGCTGCAAATAAAGAAAGGAGCAGCCAAATGGAACAAGGCGGGGACGGGGACAGAGGGATTCCCCGAGGGAAAACGGTTGCAGAATTTGGGGTTGTTGGGTTTAGGGGGAAAGTCGAGGAAGAAGCAACACAATAGAAGTTTAGAAAGTCCTTCTCCACGCATCACAGGGTTAAACTGTGGAACTCCTTCCCACAGGAGGAAGTGATGGCCACAAACAAACTATATGGCTTTAAAAGAGGATAAGACCAATTCATGGAAGGGGAGGCGGCGATTGATGGCTATTACCCACCATGGCTGTGCTCTGCCTCCACAGCCAGAGGAAGCAATACTTCTGAATACTAGTTGCTGGAATGCACAGGAAGGCCGAGCGCTTCCGTGCTCAATTCCTGCTTGCGGGTTTCCCAAAAGGGGCAGCTGGCTGGCGCCCCCTCCCCCGGTGAGAACAGGACACTGGACGGTTCTGTATGGCCTGATCCAACAGGCTTCTAAAGGGCCGTGCACCCAAAGGGAGAAGTCCTCATCACCCCGTCTGCAAAATGGGAACAAGAGTGACCAGCCCCTGTAGGGTTAGGGAGAGGACAATTCCCCCTCCCCAACTTCAAAAAATAATAATTGCAAAACAGATGCCCAATGACTCACACACACTGTCTGCCAAACTGGAACAGACTCCTCTTTCCCACCCGCCCACTGTGTCTGCTCCAAACAGACCCAGCAAATCTCAGGAGCCGGATTCCCCGCCCTTGTGCTGCTGCCTGGCCTGCCCGTACAACACCACCACCCCCCCGGCAGAGAACCCAGGAATCCTAGCTCCCATCTCCCCTTGCGTCACCAGGGGAGACCCCAGGAGTCCTTCTGTGCTCCCCCTGCGGAGGAAAGCGGCAAAGAAACAGCAGCTGCGCCTCTCCGGAGCTAATTGGGCCTCCTTAATGGGCAGCAATAATTGCGGCTTATTTCCCAGTTTCCTGCCGCCGCCGGCTCCTCTGCCCATGGTCTGGGAAGCCATGAACTCAGCTGCCCTTCTGAGACCAGACATGGGAGGGGCAGGGAAACAATCCCCTGCCGCCTGGAAGAGGAGGGTCCCTGCCTCTGGCAGGATGATGTACACACAGCTGAGCCAAGCTCCTGGCCCTGCCAGAGCACAGGGATGAGGACAGCACATTCTCCTCCTCCCCTTGCCACTGGAGAACCACAGCCAGTATCCACCCATCACAAGGTCAGGATTCTGAGTAACCTGAATGGCAAGTCTCAGATGTGCCCCCCCCCACAAACCCCATCAGCTGCCAACCAAGGCTGGGGTGTGTGTGTGCTTTCGGAACTGCCCCATAAGCTCCTATGCAGCTTTTGGCCCTCTGGCAAAAGGGCCTCGGGAAGCTCTTGCCATGGGGCCTTGGGCTGCTCCCATCTACTCAGAGTAGCTTCACAGGGTCGGAGCCACGATGATAAAAGGCCTCCCCACACCCCAAGGCCACACCTGGGACCTCCCTTAGACAAGCCCTGCCTGGATCCATTCTCTTTTCCTTTCCCAAACAGTAAGAGCATCTTTGCAAAGGAGGGGAAGTGTCTTTCCAGGGTGCTCCAAAGCAGCTCAGGAGCCCCCTTCATGTTCAGTGCCAGCCAGGGCTTGATGGGGTACCTCTGGGCATGTGCAAAATGCCTCTCCCTCCCCGTTTGGGAAGAGGCCATAGCGAAGCAACTGAGTGCCTGAGTGCATGACCCAGACTCAATGCCCAACATCACTTCCAAGTCAGGATGAGACTCTCCCTGCCCGGGATTCTTGAGGGGGCCGCTGCTGCCCAGGGCTGGGGTACCTGTGGAGACCAATCCAGAAATTCCTGGATGCCACATCCATGGCCACACTGGGCTGGGGTTGGTGGGGGGCCATCGACCTCCGGAGAGGCAAAGGAACCCCTTTGCTCCTGCAGACAATGTTGATCTGGGTGTGACTCTGAACAAGGCAGTATCCTATGCTAATGCCTATGGGGAATGTACTCCTGGTCTATGGGGACATTCTCCCACAGGCAGGCCAGGCCTATTTTAAGAAACAGGCACTCGATGGTCCCAGGAATGTCACATCTCCAAGGTGGTCCACCTTTGGCATTGCCCAGGCATGACATGCCCAAGTAGGGCAGGATTCAGGCAATTTGCTCTGGCAGTTATGTCTTCCCCTCTCCATGGGGCAGAGGGATGCTGGGGGCGGGGGACTGATGGTGGCCTCCACTGGAACACCCCCAAACGCACACACCAACACCACCTTAGGGATATCCTGACAACCCCGAGAAGGCAGGGATCTACTGGATTATGACTATAGATTCCCCCTGGAATCTAGAGCTATCCCCAACAAGGCCATCAGGGCAGGACTCAGCAGAAAATTATGCATGGCTCAGAGAAAGAAGAAAGCCTTTTTTTAATCCCTCTCTCATAGGGCCAAAAGTTATGGACAGCCAGCACAGCAGAAACGCTGGAAGTTTCAGGACAGATTAAAAGAAGTCCTTCTTCAATGCAGGACAGAGTTAAACTGTGGAACTCCCTCCCACAAGAGGCAGGGATGGCCTCCCGCCTAGATGGCTTTAAAAGAGGACTGGACAAATTCATGGAGGAGGAAGAGGGGCCCCTCGATGGCTCGGCTCTGCCTCCACAGTCTGAGGCAGCAATGCTTCTGAATCCCAGTAGCTGGAAGCCACTGGAAGAGAGAAGACTCTTGGCCACTCTGATCACAGGATGCTGGACTAGACGGGCCCCCTTTGGCCTGATCCAGCAGGCTCGTCCTATATTCTAATGTGGGGAGCACCCCCAAACACACACACACAATGCAGCACAGCTGTCTGGCTGGATCTGGAAGTGAGCGACGCCAGAGAGTCTAAAATCACTGGTTGGGGTGGAATGGAGAGGCAGATTCTCAGAGAGTTTTTTTCTTCTCCTAAAAAGCAGCATGTTGAGTTGCAAGTGCCCCAGGAAGAACATCCTTCAAGCAGAGCCCAAGGAGATGTTTAGCGGAGAAAGGAAAAGAGCGCTGAATGTGCTCAGAGGCACTCTTGACGAGGGCTTGTCATTTCGCAAGGCTCTGCTTGAGAAGCCACTGAGCTCTCCAAATCCACTCCAAGTCTCTCTTCCCCCTGGCTAAGATTTTACAGAAAAATGAGAGGAAGGCTGGAAGATTCCTTAAACCTAGCCAGGCCCCTGTTCCATATAAAGCAGTGTTGTCTACACCGACTCGCAGCAACGGCTCTCAAGGGTTTCAGGCAGGGCATTTCTTTTGACCCCCACCTCTAACATGAACATCCAAACCTGGGCTGGCCTTTAAGGAGAGATTGTCTCTGAGGTGGGGAGGGGAGCGCTGAGGCTCAAACAGGAACATCTGGAAGTAAGACACTCGGAAGTCCCAGATGCACCAGGGTCGGTGGGCATTAGAAATTCGCTTTGCACATGTTCAGAGGTGGCCATGCTCTTATCTTGCCATCTAACCTGAGGCACAACATTTTAAACCAAGCAGGTCCTGGGCACAGAGGGGCCTGGGACAGGATGACTTCAAAGCTTATCTTGAAAAAAGCAAGTTGAAAAGCTGGAAAATAAAACCAGGGGTGGAGCTCTAGACTGGCCTCAAAATAGCCAAGGCAGAATCTCCCCAAGCCCTGGGCACCCAGCGGAAGAGGGCAGACTCTGCATTGGTGCTCTGCCCAGGGAATGCTGAAGCGTCATTAGCACCCAGACCCCTTTGCCCACTGCAAGGGCCGGGTGTGGCTCGCTGGGGGCCACCTGCTCTACACTGCAGATCCTTTCAAAAGTCAGGCCTTGGAGGGCAGAGGGAGCTCCCCACCCGAATCACATGCCTCCTCCGAATCCAGGGGCTGGGGTGGAGATCAGACCAAGATGCTCATTCTGCCAGGCGTGAAGCCAGGACTCACCCACCTTCTCGCACCGGGAGTCACCCGCCATCATCAACAGGCCCTGAAGGAGACCTGGGGGGGGACCCCAGAACCTCTTCCTTTAAATACATGCCTGCCAACAGGCTCCCAGCCGCATAGGATCCAGAATTAAAACAATCTGTTCCGCGACAGCCAAGAACAGAGAAATTGAGTGGCTCCACCCGATGCTACTAGCCATTTGGGGTGATGGAGGTCATTAATGCTCCCCAACTTAAGATTCATTGATTTTGACACCCCGCCAACAAACCACCTCTTCCGTTACCCAACCTGTGCACTTCTCAAGGGGGGGAGAGCCCCCCCCAAATGTCCCCATGGGCCTTTTCCTGGCTTCCGCGGGGGGGATTCCATTCCGAATCTCTCTGGAACAACGGGGAGGGGACGGTCGGCGCTTGCAAGGTTTCCAGAAGGCCCCCTCCCCAAACGACTGGCCCTGCGCAATCCCTCTTAACCCCACCCACCCAGTTACGTCGATCCTGAAGTATTGGCGAGTGGGGAGCCCCATTCTTCCGTCCCCCGGCCCAGTACTGGGTGGGGCAACTGCTCTCAATCCCCTCCCCGAGCACCATGATCCCGCGAGGCCCGATCGGGGGGCCGGCGAGGCAGAAGGGGCTCAGCCCTGCCTAGCCGGGGGCGCCGCTGCCTGCCGACGGAAGGAGCGAACCCCGGAGGAGGCGGCGGTGGTGCGGGGGGGGGCCCAGAGAGATGCGATCCCTCCCCTCCGTCCGCTTTGATTTCCGAGCAAGGCTTTGGAGGGGGGAGCAAGAGGAGGGCCTGTGCCCTTCACAGCTGTCACTCGACGCGGGGTGGGGGGCGGAGGAAGGGAGTGAGAGAAGGGGCGCGGGAGAGGGATGCGGAAAAGCGGGGGCGGCGGGGATCCCCGGAAAGAGGCATCGCGGGAGGGGGCGTCGTTGGTGCGCAGAAAAAGAGGAGGGAGAGAGAAGGAGAGACTCCCCCCTCAGCCCCCCCCAATTCCATCCTTCGCTGCATCGCATCCCTGCCCGCTTCGCCTTACCCGGGTGCGGCGGGGCTCCGACGCCTCCTCCGCCGCCTCTTCCCGGCTCCGCATCCACGGTGAGCCCGGCGCGGGTCCTCCTCCTCCGCTGCTGCCGGTCTGGGCCGCCCCTCCCCGGCTGCTGCTGCTGCTGCTCCTCCGCCAGCCCCCCGCCCGATCCTCCCGATCCGCCTCTTCTCTCGGCTGCGGACGCCCCGTCTCGTCTCACCGCTGCCTCGGCTCCTCCGCGCACGCGCCTTGAGCCCAGCTGGCCTTGGCCCCGCCCCATGGCTCTTCGATATGCAAATGAGGACGCGCCCCCTTTCCTCGCCGGCGTTCTTTTTTAGCCGCAAAACTCCGCCTCCCACGCCTCCGCTGATTTTTATTGGCTCCACGTTCCTGAATATGCAAAAGAAAAAACGTCGCCGCCGCGCTCGCGCTCTCTTCTTCCTTCCCTCCCCGCCCGGTGTTATTTACAAAGTTCTGCCGACGCCACCCACCGAAGCAGGCTATTGGTCCGCGGGCGTACCCGCATGCAAATTAGCCCGTCCGCTCAGCCCGCCTACCTCGTCGTGATGCGACTATGCCTGCCTTAAGCCGCGCCCTCCGCCCCGCACCATGAAAGGGAAAGTGGAGAGGTGCCCGGTTTCAAGGCTCTCTGACCACGTTTGCAAACCGCTCCGGCTTCTTTCTCAAGGCTGGTCCAAGGGAGGCACTCTGCACATGCTCGCAGAAGCCATTTCACAGCACAACGCAGCGTAACGCGCCTGTCTCCTCTCTGCCCCGCCGCTGATTCTTGCCTGGATCTGGATGGGCAAAGGGGGTGCAATGAACCCCACATTGGTGCTTCCCTGGAGCCAAGCTCTGTACTTGCCTTGTGGACAACGCTCCTAGAGTGACCCCAAGGGCGGATCACCCTTTTGCCGAACCCCCCCCCCCTTATTTTTTAGTGTTTGCCGGAACCGGAACCTTTGGAACTCTCTGCCTCTTGGTACAGGCAGCGCCTACTTAAAACATTCTCGCTTGGCTGAGCGCCCAAGCAGCTTAGAAAGCGGGTGCGAGTTTGGGTCTGTTTTTCGTCTATCGCTGTTCTAACATCCCGAAATGCTTCTTATTGATAACTTTATTATTGTATCCTTTTTTGTAAACCGCTTTGAAGTTTTAAAAAAATAAAAATCGTGCGGTGTATAAATTTCATGAGATAAAAATGGCAGCTGGGGGGAGAGGGTTAAAAACGGCGACAAGGCACCCCAAGGTCCATTCTGTGCGGTTCTTCAGCCTAGGCTCTGCCCGCCTGACCTTGGGCAGAAACCAGGAACCCTTAAGAAGATGCCAGGCCATAGCAGGAGGGAGGATGGGTGTAAACCCTCCCCTGCCCTTGTCCCCAGATGTGCAGCCTCCCCCCCCCCGTGCCTGGGCACCCACCCCTGGGTGTTGCCCGCTGTTGTCGGCCAGGGCGGGTCCCACAAAGGATGGAAGGGAAGGAATTGTTTGCTTTCAAAACAAACAGGCTGCGCCCGCCCCACCCATACCAGGCCGGGGTGGGGGGAAGGCTAGGAAGGGCCTACTCCTCTCCCGCTGCCACTAGGGCAGACTGCGAACCTGGGGCCCGTCCATCTGCCTCTCCCGTGACCGTCAGCCCCAACATCTTTGACGCACGTTCCATGGTTTCCCCTGTTTGCAAGCCGCCTCGCGTGTAGCGATATGGAAAGACTGTAGCCTATACGAATGAAAAGTGAAATGAAATGAAAAAGTGCAAAAAGTGTCCCAAATAAGCTCTTGTTCCGGTAGGGAAAGAGGAGCTGGCAGCCCTGACGTTTTCGGGCATCTCTGCAGTGGAAAAATGCGCCTCTCTTTTTGGGAGCTGCGGTTCCTTTTTCCGGAAGAGGATGCTTAGATTGAATCCAGCTGTGCGCTGGTGGGGGGGGGGGTGGCTGCACCTGGGGAGCCAAAACTGCAAAGAAAGAGAAAGTTTGGGCAGGATCCATGTTCCACATCTCCTTCAAAAGAAGTGTGCATGCACAAGAAAGCTCATACCAATGACAAACTTAGTTGGTCTCTAAGGTGCTACTCACTGGAAGGACAGATCCTGAAGCTGAGGCTCCAATACTTTGGCCACCTCATGAGAAGAGAAGACTCCCTGGAAAAGACCCTGATGTTGGGAAAGATCGAGGGCACAAGGAGAAGGGGATGACAGAGGACGGGATGGTTGGACAGTGTTTTCGAAGCTACCAACATGAGTCTGACCAAACTGCGGGAGGCAGTGGAAGACAGGAGTGCCTGGCGTGCTCTGGTCCATGGGGTCACGAAGAGTCGGACACGACTAAACGACTAAACAACAACAAAGGTGCTACTGGAAAGAATTTTTTTTATTTTGTATCCCCTTCAACGTTTCTCTGATGAGAAGAGGGATGTCCATTCCGTCCCCTCCATTTCTCCCGTGAAAAGAGGGACTTCCGGTTCCAGAAGATGTCCCAGAACTGCTCAAGGACCCCGCCCAGCAGACAAGTTTCTGGATCCAGGGAAAGGTGCAAAGGGAGCTGAGCTCACTTCCAGGCTGAATCTGAAGTGGATTCACACCACAACTTGGCTGCCCACTTCAGGCGCCTGTTGCCTAGTCCAACCCTGCCTGGGGGTTGGAGCTGCTGCAGAATGGCTCAAGGACATTAGTCTAGGAAAAGGAGCAGCTGTAGACAAAGGAGGGAGGGAACCTGTTTCTGGGGGAGCCCCATGGATGTGGTGGGGACCACCCCGCAGGGTTCCTAGTGCAAAAGGGAGCTCTTGGCCTGGCCTTAGGCTCTGAACCTAAGGCTGCTGCGCCAGGGGAACCACGCCTTCCGGTATGGCCGAGGGGAGCGATGGGCAGAGGCTGGTGGCCAACGAACTGGCTGGCCCTCCTTCCTTCCTTAGCCAATTATGTGTGGAATCAGAATCGTAGAGTTGGAAAAGAATCCCCCAAGGGTCATCCAGGCTAACCCCCTTGAACTTGGCCCCTTAGCAAATCAGCAACCAGCTCTGATCTCTGAGCACAGGTCTCCCTCCTGCCAGCAATTGCACTGCAGGATCCTGCACTAACCATGGCTTCCAGATTAAACAGGGGGGAAGCTCCACATCGAGCGCATTGCAGTAATCTCTTCTTCTTCGGGGCAGGGACCAGCCAGATGTTCTACACCGCTGCTCCCAGGCAGCACAGCCATGTTGCCCCGGGGGCTGATGGGAGTCGTAGTCCAAAACATCCCCAGAAGGCACTAGGTTGAAGGAAAGCGATGGTGCACATCAGTGACACGCAATAAATAACATCCTAAAGGGTTGGCAGCCCTGCAAAGCAGCTCGCAGCCTCCCCTCTGAACAGCTGGACGCTTAAAATCCTAAATCCGGGAGCAACACTTGCCCAGATGGGATTAGTTTGTGAATGGAGGATCCGGCGTGGATTAAGGCCCGAAAGCACTCAAAGGGAAAAGCCCGGGGAGATCAAGCACAGCGAGGGAAAGCCCCAGATATGGGGGGCAGGGGCTCAGGGCAGAATTTGTCCAAGGGTCCAGTTCCTCCCTCCAATGCAGTGTGGGGGCAAGGAAATACAAGGCCAGGTAGAGTTTCCAGAGGAAACAGAGCTGTGGAGCAGAACCTGTGAGAGGCAGTGTGGAGTAGTAGTTAGAGTGCTGGACCAGGACTTGTGGGACCAGGGTTCAAATTCCCACTCAGTCATGAAGCTCCATGGGGTGTGACCCTTGGGGGGCCGGCCACTGCCTCTCGGCCAAATCTACCCCGCAGGGTGGTTGTGGGGATTAAATGAGGAGGGGGAGGGAAGCTCTGCACGCCTTCAGCTCCTTGGAGGGAAAAAAAGGGGGGGAGAGAAATTGAAAGTGCTTCCAGAGGACACCTTCTCTGGCCCCGTCTTAAGCACTGCAGGACAGAGATTTCCTGGGAGAAGGGAAAGGGGTCAGGCAAGAAATCCAGGCGGAGAACTGCAAGTCTGTGTGTGGACCAGGGCAGCCATGGCACTTTTTAAAGAGCTTTACAGTATCTTAACACGGACTGCTTTTCAAAGCACTTTAAAGCCTTTTTAAAACAACTCCGAAAAGATGGTTTGGAATCATAAAGGTAGAGAAATGTAGAGTTGCAAGGACCACCTAGTTCAACCCCCGCAGTGCAGCTAAGAAACCACTGGAAGGGCCATCCAACCTCTGCTTCAAACGAAGGAGAGTCACCACCTTCTGAGGCAGTCCTAGCTGTTGTCTCCCTCCTGCTCCTTTGCCAAGACCTGAACCTGATGGCCAGTGCATTTGACGCCCTTTTTTAAAAAATTCCCTTTATGGGTCCCTACAGCAGCAGCAGGTGCTGTTGGCTGCAACCTTCCAACCGTCTGACTTCTCCCACAAAGGCGCACTCCTCCTCCAACGAACAACGACAGATTTCTCCAGCCCAGGCAGAGCTGGGACCCTCCCAGCCAAGGTGACTCAGATTTGATATGGCTGTGGGAGACGTCTGCATCCACGCTTGGGCTGGGCGGATGAGAGCCTGCACCCACAATCCGAGGAATGTCCGAGGGTTTGTGGGCGAGGGATGTGGAAGGTAAGAGACGGCCGTGACCTGCGAAGAGGCAGGACCCAAAGCCCCAAAAGGAGCAAGGGTGGAGGAAGGGAGAGGAAAGGGGCTCTGGTGTCCGAAGGAGCTTCTAGACCAAACAGAGGCTGGAAGGCTATCTGTCCGGGATTCTTTGGCTGTGATTCCTGCATTGTGGGAGTTGGTCTAGATAACAACAAAAAGAGCCTGCTGGATAAGTCCAAGGGCCATCTCGTTGAGCATCCTGTTCTCACAGTTGCCTGTGGGAAACCAGCAAGCAGGATTCCAAGCATTGCTGCCACCACTGCCCCCTGTGGGAAGGAGTTCCATACTTCAACTATGCGCTGCATGAAGAAGGACCTTCTTTTATCTTTTAACAGACTCTTGGGCATCCCTTCCAACTCTAGAATTCTGTCATTCATTCGATATTTTCAAACACATGTTGGATGGCCGTACCTGAAGGAGCGTCTCCACCCCCATCGTTCGGCCCGAACACTGAGGACCAGCTCTGAGGGCCTCTTGGTGGTTCCCTCACTGTGAGAAGCGAAGTTATAGGGAACAAGGCAGAGGGCCTTCTCAGTAGTGGCACCCGCCCTGTGGAACGCCCTCCCATCAGATGTCAAGGAAATAAACAACTACTGACTTTTAGAAGACATCTGAAGGCAGTCCTGCACAGGGAAGTTTTTCATGTTTGAAGTTTTATTCTTTTTTTAATATTCTGCTGGGAGCTGCCCAGAGTGGCTGGGGAAATCCAGGCAGATGGGCGGGCTATAAATAATAATAATAATAATAATAATAATAATAATAATAATAATAATAATAAATTATCATTATTACCGTATCTGCCAGGGATTCTTTAGCTGCGATCCCTGCATTACAGGGGGTTGAACTAGATGACCCTTGGAAAATTCTATGATTTTCCTGCCGTGCCCCCCACTTTCTGCCCATTCACAGGAGAGGGTGACTGCAAGGCACAAAGGAACCAAAGGTTCCCCCCCTCACCACATTGGCTGAGCTTCCTTGCCGGCATGTGCCAACGCACCAGCCCCTGCCCTCTCTTGCCCTCCTTCTACTCAACAATTGGAAGAGAACCGGGTGCTCAACATTGCTTTATTGATCACCTGGCATTAAATGCTCTTGCCTTAAATGCATTCCCAATTGATCTGAGCTCAGGCTCTGCAGAGCACCCCTGCCAACCCTCTTCAGTGACAGGGCCTGTGTGCCAGTTCCATGCCAAGCCAGGGCCCACGAGCCCCTTTATAACTCTTCCTCCTCCTAGCACAAGGACTGGATGACCTCGATGACCCCTTTGCGGGGCTTCCCTCCCACTTGACCCAGAAGCTGTGGTCAGTGCAGGAAGCTGCAGAACGATTGCTGGCAGGAGGGAGGCCTTATCTTCAAATCTGCCCTGGTTCCCCATTTACTACTGGGCCAGGTTCAAGGTGTTACAATTAGCATATAAAGCCGTTAACAAACTTTGGACCAGCTTACCTACGAGATTGCCTGACTCCTGATTGTTTGTAAGAACTTGGCCATTTAGTGTGGCACTTTGGAACTCCCTGCCTATTGATATCAAGCAGGCGTCTTCACTGCACTCTTTTTCACTGCCTACTTAAAACACACTTTTTTGGGCAAGATGCTGAGAAATGCTGGTCCGACTTTTAACCTGTTTGAGTATTTTTGTCTTCTGTATGTTCAAACGTATTCTTGCATTCCACTCTCACCCTTGATTTTCTTGTTCTACAGTGGTACCTCGGTTTATGAACACAATTGGTTCCGGAAGTCTGTTCATAAACTGAAGCGTTCATAAACTGAAGCGAACTTTCCCATTGAAAGTAATGGAAAGTGGATTAATCCGTTCCGGACGGGTCCGCGGACTACTCAACCTGAAGCGTTCATAAACTGAAACATGGGTGTAATTGGTTCCGGAAGTCTGTTCATAAACTGAAGCGTTCATAAACTGAAGCGAACTTTCCCATTAAAAGTAATGGAAAGTGAATTAATCCGTTCCAGATGGGTCTGCGGAGTTCATAAACCGAAAATTCATAAACCGAGGTGTTCATAAACCGAGGTTCCACTGTATTCTTTTTTCGTAAAATGCTTTGAGCTATGGGTGGGCAAACTAACGCCCGGGGGCCGGATCCGGCCCAATCACCTTCTAATCAGAGTGTTTTTACATGAGTAGAATGTGTCCTTTTATTTAAAATGCATCTCTGGGTTATTTGTGGGGCATAGGAATTTGTTCATTCCCCCCCAATATATAGATAGATAGATGATAGATAGATAGATAGATAGATAGATAGATAGATAGATAGATAGATAGATGATAGATAGATAGATAGATATAGTCCGGCCCCCCACAAGGTCTGAGGGACAGTAGACTGGCCCTCTGCTGAAAAAGTTTGCTGATCCCTGCTTTGAGTTTTTTGGCCTTCTTTTTGCAATCAATTATTTCATGAAATAACTAAATAGTGGCTGGTGTGGAGTGGAGCCCTTATTCCTCACAAGGGCTTAGCGGGGAGGAAGCAATGTGGATCCCTTGGTTAGAGCAGCAAGAGTTTAGCTTTTTATGATTATTCCTGAGCAGTGTTGACTCAAAGGAGCATCTCTTGGGGGGGGGGCCTTCATGGGCTGCTTCTGGGATCAAATGCCACCAAATACCAGTTGCTGGGAAACAGAGATGGAGAGGGGCTTGGTTGGGGGTGGGGACCTATTGTGATCCTGCTCTGCTTGTGGTCTTCCAAAGGCATCTGGCTGGCAGAGCAAAGGAGAGGGGCCTTTAACCTGATCCAGCTGCAGCACTTTCGCTGACCATCTTGGCTGTGGGTCCTGCCAGACAAAGGGCTGGCAGATTCTTGGGCCAGGATATTGTTTATGGGTTTTCGTTGGGGTCAATATTCAATTGTGTGTGTGTGTGTGTGTAAACAAATTTCATGTTATAATGTACTGTATTTAAAACAGGCGCAACAGTTATAACAACACATGAAAATTAAATGACGAAAAACAAAACTAAAAGATATTGACATAGAATGGCCACAGGTATAGGTTGGTTAAAGGAAGGACTATCAGTCTTATCAGATTATCAACAGTTTCAATTTGGGAGATATTAATTTTGCTATTATTGAAATTGGGGGTGGGTTGTTTGTGTGTGGTTTTGTATCACAACTTTTAGATCTTGTCAGGGGACCCATCCTGTTGACCAGCTCTTTGCCCAGTGAGAGCAGCAGCAGTGGGTCAGGTGGGGGGAATGAGGAAGTTAGCAGGGATGGAGGAGGCAAGGCTCAGTGATGTTGGGGAGCCTTTGCGCAGCCTTGACCAAGAGGTGGAGGGGAACAGGCAGCCCCTTCCGGTGCCCGAATTGAGGCGCGCCACTAAACGTAAGGTCGGGAGGAGGCGTTTCGTGGTGCCCAAGCTCTTATGCTGGTCACGCAGCAGGAAATGTCCACTCCCGGATTCTGCGAGTGACTAGGAGGTCATGTTTTCTGCTATCTCTGCACTGTAAATACTATGCACAATAAAACCTTTAAAGACAAGTACGGACTTGGGTGTGTCCTTACTCAAGAGAAGCCGCAACAACACCCTTACAGATCTTATTATGACTTACCTGGAAGATTGTTTGATTTTTATTTACTGCTTGTGATGACTCCTTTTGTTGCATTTTTGCAATGTGAATCCTTTCATGTCGCAAGCCGCCTTGAGCATGGATTTAACTATGGAAAGGTGGCACACAAATAAGCTACGATCGTAGAACTGTAGTGTTTGGAAGGGACCCCACGGGTCATCTAGTCCAACCCCCTGCAATGATGACGGCAATGTCCTTCTGTTGGCCTTCTTAATTCTGCCAGCGTAACTGAACACACCAGCCCTGGAGGTCAGCTCACCCCTCCACAGAGCTGCCCAAGAGTATTCTCTCTCTGGGAAATGTTATGGAAATGTTGGGGAGGGGCACATCTTTAAAGTTGTTGCAATGTTACAAACATTACAGGTGAAACTCGGAAAATTAGAATATCATCGAAAAGTGCATTTATTTCAGTAATGCAACTTAAAAGGTGAAACCAATATATGAGATAGATGCATGACATACAAAGCAAGATACGTCAAGCCTTTATTTGTTTTAATTGTAATTATTTGCCGTTAGGCGGGTCAATTATAAATGGAATGTAATTATTGTTGTTGTCGTTTAGTCGTTTAATTGTGTCCGACTCTTCGTGACCCCATGGACCAGAGCACGCCAGGCACTCCTGTCTTGCACTGCCTCCCGCAGTTTGGTCAAACTCATGTTCGTAGCTTCGAGAACACTGTCCAACCATCTCGTCCTCTGTCGTCCCCTTCTCCTTGTGCCCTCAATCTTTCCCAACATCAGGGTCTTTTCCAAGGATTCTTCTCTTCTCATGAGGTGGCCAAAGTATTGGAGCCTCAGCTTCAGGATCTGTCCTTCATGGATCAATGCCTTGTCGTGGTGAAGGGGCTCGAATAACTCAGAGAAGCTATGAGCTATGCCATGCAGGGCCACCCAAGATGGACAGGTCATAGTGGAGAGTTTTGACTAAACGTGATCCACTTGGAGAAGGAACTGGCAAGCCACTCCAGTATCCCTGCCAAGAAAACTCCATGGACAAAGACAACAGGAATGTAATTAATGAAATGTAATAGCAGTTTATTTTTGTATTATTGTAACTATTTGTTTTATTACTGTGGAATTTCCAAAAGAAAGCATTTGTAAAAATTAAAAGAAAAATAAAAAATAATAAGTTGCATTACTGAAATAAATGCACTTTTCGACGATATTCTGATTTTCCGAGTTTCACCTGTATGCCTAAATGTATCTTTTCAACTTGACAGCTCAGGAAAGATACCTAGCTTTATAAATTCGTAGAAAATCCATACTTTAACCGACTCTCCTCATTCCAACGCCATTTTAACCCTTAAAGAAAGGTGAATTTGGGCTCCACCTCCCTCCATGAACCAAGAAGCAGGAAGTCACGTAGGGCATCCCGCCATAATTCCCCAAGCGTGAGAGCAGAGACATGGCCCCCCACCCAGGGAGTGACTAGGGGGCAACACTAGACATCCACAGAGGCAGTTGAGCAAGTCAGGTGTTCTGAAAGCCCATCTGCAGTCAAGTCCTGAGGGCAAGGAGATGTAAAGAAATTTAGTGTTCTTCTGGTGATAGGGACTTAAGAGGTGTTGGGAAAGGTGCCTGATCAAGTGCCCTAATGTTGAACTTGTGTAACCTTTGTATACCCCTCCCCATTTGCAACATGCTCTGTGGTTTAAACCACAGAGCCTAGGGCTTGCTGATCAGAAGGTCAGCGGTTCGAATCCCCGTGACGGGGTGAGCTCCCGTTGCTCAGTCCCAGCTCCTGCCAACCTAGCAGTTTGAAAGCACGTCAAAGTGCAAGTAGATAAATAGGCACTACTCTGGTGGGAAGGTAAACGGCGTTTCCATGCACTGCTCTGGTTTGCCAGAAGCGGCTTTGTCATGCTGGCCACATGACCTGGAAGCTGCACGCTGGCTCCCTCGGCCAATAACTCAAGATTAAACACATTAAACAAAAACAAAACATTCAACCACACACACAACAACACATAATAAACACAAAATTTCCTCTTTTTAGCTTCTAATCAATTATTACAATTTACTTTGCTCTGCCGAGCTTTGACTTCCCTCCTTCCCCCCATTCGGTTTTCTTGTCCACTCCTATCTCGCAGTTCCTGTATTCCTTCTACTTAAAGTCAATTCGTAGGATTTATTTCAGTCCTGCAAGTGCTCGAAGTGTATTCTGGGGGAAAGAGGGAAGTTTTGAAAGAGGATGTCACCCCATCCTCGGGGTTCTTACTCCTGTGGGGACCTGTTGCAACAATAAAGATTGTGGTCTACTGACCGCTGTTTTGCTCCAAATTACTTGGCTGGAACTTCCTTCTTTTACTGACCGCATGGACCCGCAGGGGACTTGCACCCCGATGAGCTGGGCTGTTGGGTAGTCCCTCTCCCCAGAATTTTTCCTTAACAGAAACAAAACAGGACACACACACACCCCGCCCCAGGATATTCTGGCTTGGCTGGCCATGTATCTCCTTCTGATGCACCCTTATTCATTTTATTTCTGCATTTATATCACACCTTTTCCTCCAAGGAGCTCCAAGTGGCATTTATAATTCTCCTCCCCATTTTATCACTGCAACAACCCTATGAGGTAGGTTAGGCTGAGAGAAGACAGTGCCTGGGCCCCCCAAGGCCACACCCAGTGAGCTTCATTGCTGAGTGGCGGAATTCGAACCCTGCTCTCTCTCAGGCCCTAGTGCAACACTCTTAACCGCTACCCACACTGCTTCTGGGGACAAGCATACTAGGAGGCAGCCACACACACCCCTGGGGCAGCCTGGGTGCTGTTTGCCTTTGCGAGGCAGCCGGGGGAATCGAGCGTGAGGTGCAAAGTGGAAGCGATCCTGAAAACTCATCTCCCTTCAGCCGCAGTATCCGGTTCTCTGGAACAGCTCCAAAACACTCACACAGATGTGATAAGAGCATCTCCTTTACATGCTGACAGGCTCTTGGCAGAGCTGGAGAAATTCACCAGCTGGAATCCTGGAGAGCTGCGGTGGTTGCTGCTGCCAGCCAGGGTGGGCAATATTGAGCCAGATAGGCCTGTGGCCTGGCTCAGGTTAATGCCACTTGCTGGAGCAGGTCAGGGAAAGTTCTTGTTTGGTTAGTGGGCAGCTCCTGAACCCGGCACAATAGCAAAAGCGCTCCCAGGCGTTTGCAAACATTGCTCTGCAGAGGATATTGTGTTGCTGAGGAAGAGTTCAGGAAAGGGCCCCCCACAGTGATCCAGGCGATGGAGAGACTCTCCCGCAAAGGAAGGCCGGAGCTTTTTCGCTTGGAGAGAAGGCGAGGAAGAGGCAGCAGGACAGAAGTTTCTAAAAGGAGGCAAGGCACGCAGAAAGGAGAGAGGGGAAAGCTTATCTCCCTCTCTCCTAATGCGAGAACTCGCAGACATCCAATGCTGCTGAAGGTCGGATGATTCAGGACGGGTAAAAGAAAGCACAGAGTTAAACTGCGGAACTCTCTCCCACAGGTGGCCAGCAACCTAGATGGCTTTAAGAGATTAGGACACAACTGCATTAGTCAAAAAACAACATTTTGAATTCGTTATAAACATGCAACACCAGATGGCGCCGAAGAGCAAAAAACAATTATATGCGGTTTTTACATAGTTTTCTTCTTCTTTTGTTCCAACAGTTTAATTTCTGACTTATTTATAGCGGGTTTTTCCCCCCTGTGTGTAGAGCTATCCTTAGACAAATTCATGGAGAAGGAAGGCTAACCAGGGTGGTTGTGCTCTGCCCTCTACAGCTGGAGGCAGCGAGACTCCTGAACACCAGGTGCTGGAAACCGAATCCTGATTGCAGTTTCCCAGAATGGGCACCTGGTTGGCCCCTGCGAGAACAGGAGGCTGGACTAGATGGGCCATTGGCCTGATCCAGCAGGCTCTTCTTAGTTTGTTAGATCATCCCAATGCATGAGATGAATATATGTTCTGATAATCTCATTTTGAGCCTGTGGTTCCAGTGGACCCAAGCAGACATTTAAACCTAGAGAGGTTAAAAAAAACAATTTAAAGTTTCCTGGAAAGGGACTCTGGGATTCTAATTCTTTAATAGCAAATCTCATTGATGCTAATATTATAGCTGCTCAGAGTGGCTGGGAAAACCCAGTCAGATGGGAGGGGTTATTATTATTATTGCCACCTTATGAGTGGAACAGGCCTCTCTTCCTGGGAGCAAAGAGGGTATCCTAATGACCCTAGATCTTGCAGATGTGGGACAAGAGGGTCATTGTGGTGTAGTGGTTGGAGTGCTGGGCTAGGGCCCAGGAAAGACCAGGGTTCGAATCCCACCACTCGGTGAAGCTCACTGGGTATGAGCTTGCGGGACAGTAATTCTCTCTTGGTTTGACCTACCTCGGAGGGTCATTGTGAAGATAAAATGTAGAGGGGTGAGAAGTCTGCAGACCACCTGGCAAACTTGGATAAATGGAACAAATAACTATTAGACGATTCAGCGAAGATGAAACAGATCAGGCTGGTTATCCCACAAAACAGTGAAAATCTATTTTATAGTGGAATCGGTGTTATGAATGGGCATGACTGGGATTTTCTGTTTCTGCACTTTTAAAATTGATTTCCCAGCATCCCTTAAAAAAAAAAAGTACACACATTTGTAACTGCCCACATCTTTGTGAAGCTGCTTGCTTTAAACCCCCCAGAGCAGTTCATATAAATTAACTGTATGGATCAATTCCAATATCTCCAGCTGTTAGCTGGGAAAACATCTGCTGAGATGCAAGAGCGGTTAACCCTTTGGCTGCCTCCTTTCCTGGAACAGGAGGACGCCAAGTGGGTCTTTAGAAAAAAGGAGGCAACCTGCAAACCCACCCACCCACCAAAGGCAGACTTGCATGCCCAGCCAAAGCGGAGCCCACTGTCAGCAGCTCCCATCGGGGCTCCCTCCATTGTAGGGAAATGGAGGTATAAATAATTGAACTTTAGAGGTATTGATTGGCACACGCCTGCCATTAGCTCCAGCAGAAGGCAAGCAAAATGTCCTTTTTTGTTTTGCCGTTCCTGGCTTTATGAAACCCGCCTTCCTGTTTCCGTAGGAGGGAGAAAGCCCAAAGATTATCAATCTCTCTGCACCCTCTGTGGTCCTGAGATCAAGGGTGGTTGGAGGTGGTCTCGTGTGTGTGCTTGGATCAGGCCCCCATGGTCTGTTCAATTGGCACTTAATCCCATGAAAACACAAGGGGAGCGATTCCTGGGTAAAATCCGCACAGGAATTTTAACAAGATGAATTTTAACAAGGAGAAATGTAAGGTACTACACTTGGGCAAAAAAAAAATGAAAGGCACAAATACAGGATGGGTGACACCTAGCTTGAGAGCAGTACATGTGAAAAGGACCTAGGAGTCTTGGTAGACCACAGACTTGACATGAGTCAGCAGTGTGATGCAGCAGCTAAAAAAGCCAATGCAATTCTGGGCTGCATCAATAGGAGTATAGCATCTAGATCTAGGGAAGTAATAGTACCACTGTATTCTGCTCTGGTCAGACCTCATCTGGAGTACTGTGTCCAGTTCTGGGCACCACAGTTCAATGATACTGACAAGCTGGAACGTGTCCAGAAGAGGGCAACCAAAATGGTCAAAGGCCTGGAAATGATGCCTTATGAGGAACGGCTTAGGGAGCTGGGTATGTTTAGCCTGGAGAAGAGAAGGTTAAGGGGTGATATGATAGCCATGTTCAAATATATGAAAGGATGTCATATGGAGGAGGGAGAAAGATTGTTTTCTGCTGCTCCAGAGAAGCGGACATGAAGCAATGGATTCAAACTTCAAGAAACATTAGGAAGAACTTCCTGACAGTAAGAGCTGTTCGGCAGTGGAATTTGCTACCAAGGAGTGTGGTGGAGTCTCCTTCTTTGGAGGTCTTTAAGCAGAGGCTTGACAGCCATATGTCAAGAATGCTTTGATGGTGTTTCCTGGTTGGCAGGGGGTTGGACTGGATGGCCCTTGTGGTCTCTTCCAACTCTATGATTCTAGGGCTGTGCCTCAAGTAGCTTCCTTTGCTCTGCTGTGCAGCTCAGCTCACTTCCCTGAGCTGCCTGGAACCACTTGCTCTGCACCATCCAACCACCTGCTCTGCCCTCTGCTGGATTAAAAAGGGGGGTGCGGCCAGAGCAGGGAGGTTGGTGGATAAATGGAAAGTCAGAATATAGGTCGAGCAGGCTGGATCAGGCCAAAGGGGGCCTCCCATTGAGTCCAGCATCCTGTTCTCACAGAGGCCAACCAGAAACCCGCAAGCAGGAATTGAGCACAAGAGCAACTCTCCCCTCCTGTGGTTCCCAGCGACTGAGATTCAGAAGCATTGCTGCCTCTGACTGTGGAGGGCAGAGCAGCGCCATTCTGGCCAGGAGCCATTGAGAGCCCTCTCCTCCTCCGTGAATTTGCCCAATCCTCTTTTAAAGCCATCCTCATTGGTAGCCATCACTGCCTCCTGGGGAAGGCAGTTCCGTAGTTTAACTATGCACTGCATAAAGGACTCCCCTTATATATTTTAACCTGTTTTTAGTGTGTCTTTCAACATGGGGGAATTTCACTGCATGTTGGGTGAAAGAGCCTACCCAGGGAGGTAAATCACATTTCTAACACATTTTAGTCCTGGGAAATGTCTCCCCAGAAATCAGTTGCCTCTTTTTATCCCCTCCCCCCTCTGTTTTCTTTCTCCTTTCTCTCCCCCTTTCTTTTCTCCTCCTTTTCTCCCTTCCGTGCTACCCTCTCTCTTACCTTAATTATTACTAATCTTAGTTTTGTTTCTATATACGCCTTTCTCTCATTTCCTTTTTGTCTTTTGGATCTGATTACCCTAATATAATTTCCCACAGATGGGGTCATCAAGTATGTGATCATTGTCTAATGAGATGCGCTATGTTTCTCCCCATTTACTTTCAACTTTTCCATTCTTCAGGCACTCCCTCTGCCCTAAAAGAAATAAAAGCAAGGATGAGGAGCTAAGACGTCAGAGCCACAGGACAATATCAAAGCATTTATCTGAGCTTTAATATATATATATATATATATATATATATATATATATATATATATATATGGAGTACCTTCTCCAATAAAAACAGATATCAAACAGTGAAAAGCCTTGCTAAATTTGCAGGAGCCAGTGGGAATTGTGACAGGTCATTCTGATGCATCAAATGCTTCTTTCATGTCCCTTGAACATTAGAGAGTCCAGGAGGCTAATCCCCTCTCAGATTTTGGGCTCTCATCTGTTAGGTCTTTTTTAAAAAAAGAACAGAAAAGCTGAACAACCCCCCAGCCATTTCCCAACTTCTGAAGAGAGGAAGCTTTTCCACCGGGGTGGGGTCTCAAACAGGGTCAGTTCCAGCCACTTCCATTTCCCAAACTGGGTGTTGGCTGTGTTAGGCGCTCTGGGGTGGAGCTGGGAGGCCCCTCCCTGCGCAAAAATGCCCCCAAACTGCAACTCATGGCTACCCGGCCCGCTTTTGGCCCACAAGGAACAGCCGCTTGCTCTTCTGGTCCTCAGCACCTCCCCGTCTGGATGGCAGAGAAAACACACAGACACAGTTTTTTCATTTTAAAAAACAAAACACCCGGTAGCTGTAATGGGCAGAGACACATACAGACACACACACACACTTTGGCAACCCAAGTCAGGCCCGAGACCCAGTTGCTTCTGCCGGAAGAGAAGAGATGGATCCCTCTCCCCCCCCCCCAGATCTCTTGCTGCCTTTCTCTCTTTTACAACACTTAAAGTCTTCGTCTAGCTGCCCCAGTTTAAAGTCACACCCAAGTTTGTATTTTAAAAGCAGAAAGAGGGGAGGGGTCCCTTTCATGGGTGGGACGAGCCCCAGCTCAAGGGTGGTCGAACAGCGCTCATGTCCTCCTGCTTCAAAGGCCACAGGCGGAGGAAGCCAAGACTTTCCTGGCTGGAGTTAGGAACCGGAAAGGGACGTGGGGCGGGTTGGATCTCCTTGGGGGCAGCAGCAAAGCTCCTTTATCATTCCCCGGAGAGTGACAGCCCCCAAATTGCTGAGCTTCTTCAAGCCTCTTTCCTTGGCAATGAGAACCATTGGTTCCTCCAAGGGAGTGGATTGCAGGGAGGGCCAAACCTCTCTGATTTGACCCTACCCTTTTGCGCAGCGGCGGCATCTAAGCTCTTGCTGCCCTAGGGACACCAGGCCAGTAGGGGGCAGGAGAGTGGGCAGGAGGCCAAGTGAGGGCATGGGGCAGAGCCGGCTGGCGCCACCCCTTCCCTTGCTCAGAGGAGACCGCCAGAGGGGTCGAGGATGGAGATGCCAGGCCAGGCAGCTGTGTTAGAGGGCAGGTCAGCCAGGGCCTAATACCGGCCAGCGGCTGGTCCGAAGAAAGACCCCCGCTTGGCAGAGATGCTGCTCCAACACCCCAGAGGGCCCTTGCCCCACACAAGCTGTCTTGGCAGCAGAATGGTCAGGGCTCTCTCGCGGAGAGTTCCAGCCAGCTGGCGAGCTACAGGATCCACTTGCGGAAACAGTGGAGGATCCCCCTAGGCCCTGCCGGCCATGGGAGCTGGGTGCTCCCCGGCCAAGTATCGGGCATAGGCCTCTTCGAACATCTCCCGGCAGGGGATGGCGGCCCCGAGTCGGGCGCAGATGAGGAAGGATCCGGCGATCTTGCGGTGCAGCGAGTAGCTCTCCTCCGGAGGGGGGCTGAGGCGGTGCTTCAGCATCACGGGGATGAGGTCCTGGATGCAGCGAGTAGTGCGCTGGGTGCCGAAGTCGAAGGGGCCTGGCGTGGAGAAGGCCTCTCCCAGGATCATCACGGCGTCCACGTGGGCGTCCTCAAACACCTGCCGGGAGGAGGAGGGAGGGAGCAGGGAGGTCAGTCCAAGAGGGGCTCCTGGGCATGGGCAGGCTGCCTTTGCCACTTTCTTCAGCCTTGGTCAGACCCCACCTGTGTCCATTTCTGGGATGGCATAGTTTAAGAAACGTGTTGACAAACCGGAAGGGGTGCAAAGGAGGGAGACAGAGATGATCAAGGGTCTGGAAACCACCAAGCCTGATGAGGAACGGTTGAAGGAGCTGGGAATGTTTAGCCTGGGAAAGAGGACACTGAATGCTTTGGTAAGTAAGGGCAATGAGATGGGCCCAGGGCTCTCCCCTTTTCTGGGTGCAGCACCCCTGCAGGATTAGGCAGATTCAAAGAATCTGAAACAAGCAAGCCAGCCCCCCACCCCCCACCCCCGGCTAAACTGCCCAATGGTTTAGCAGAGGAACTGCCCAGAGGAGGGGGGCCAGAGTATGACACCCCACTCCGGCCAGAATGGGACTCAGACTTTGCCCTCCTAAGAAGAGCTTGGCTGTGGGATCAGGCCCAAAGGGGCCCATTTAGTCCAGCCTCCTATTCTACCCAAAAGAACCAAGGACTCCAGATAGACAGCCGCTGGATCTGGAGGCTCCACAAGAACGTGAGAAGAGCCTGCTGGATCAGGCCAAAGTCCTGTTCCCACAGTGGCCAAGGAGGTGGTGCCTCTTTGGGGAAACCCACAAGGATACGGGGACTCTCCTCCCCTGTGGTTCAGAGCAAATGCTGCCCAGAAGCATTGCTTCTAAAGCCATCCAGGTGGGTGGCCTTCACTGCCTCTTGTGGCAGGGAGTTCCACAGTTTATGTGCTTCATGAAGAAAGTATTTCTTTTATCTGCATTCAGCTTCATTGCAATGACCATGAGTACTAGAGTTATGAGAGAGAGAGAGAGAGAGAGAGAGAGAGAGAGAGAGAGAGAGAGAGAGAGAAACTTTCCTCTCTTCCCACAGTTATCATTTTATAATCTCCTCTCTGTAAGCAGCAAGAGCTCTGGTGCTCCTTGAGAAACTTTGCGACTGTTAAACTAGCTTAAGGTGGGCAGGCAGGGACAAAGACCATCGCAGCAGATCGGGTGGCAGGGTGTGGGAGAGATTTAAACCTCCCCTCCTCTTCCTGCCCCCCCAGCTCACAGCCTCTTGAAATCCACCCGCTCTGCCCTGCCCCCCCCCCAGTGCCAACCCAAAAGGCTGGTTCCTGCTCAGCCTGGGGCAGCTGGTGAGATTAATCTCCCGACGGACACACTCACCTTGGTCTCGAACCCCGTCATGAACTTGAGGTCTTTGGACTTCTGCAGCACTTTGGCCCGGTCTCCATCCGCCGCGGCCCTCACCACCTTCCCAGAGAGAAAAGAGAGGGGCTGAGGTGGTGACTCTCCCCTGGATATTGCGGGGCTCAGCCCTGCTCTAGCTAGCGGCTGACATTATATAGCCACCACTGGAGCTAAATGTGTGGGGCGTGTGCTGCTATTAGGATTATTATTTTATTATTTTTTTGTGCATTATGTGAGGAATGAGGTTCCAGGGAACCAGGCAGAGGGCCTTCTGGGTAGCCTGCCCTGTGGAACCCCCTCCCGTCAGATGTCAAGCAACTATTTGACTTTTAGAAGACATCTGAAGGCAGCCCTGTATTAATAATAATATTTTTTACATTTTATTTGTATTAGTTTTTCTATATTTACAGAATAAAAAATTAACCACAAATAAACTTACATTCAACATTTATTAACAACAACAACAACAACAACAACAACAACAATAAAACTTTTATTTATACCCTGCCCATCTGGCTGGGTTTCCTTAGCCACTCTGAGCAGCTTATGGCATATATAAAACATAGTGAAACATCAACCATTGAAAACTTGCCGATACAAGGCTGCCTTCAGATATCTTCTAAAAGTTATGTAGTTCTTTATCTCCTTGACATCCGATGTTTTATTGTGTTTTTAGTATTTTGTCTGGAGCCACTCAGAGTGGCTGGGGCAACCCAGTCAGATAGGTGGCATATAAACAATAGAATTAATTAGTAGTAGTAGTAGTAGTAGTATCCTCTGAAGTAAAGGTAAAGGTAAAGGTAAAGGGACCCCTGACCATTAGGTCCAGTCGTGACCGACTCTGGGGTTGCGCGCTCATCTCGCATTATTGGCCGAGGGAGCCAGCGTATAGCTTCCAGGTCATGTGGCCAGCATGACAAAGCCGCTTCTGGCAAACCAGAGCAGCACATGGAAACGCCGTTTACCTTCCCGCTGTAGCCGTTCCTATTTATCTACTTGCATTTTGACGTGCTTTCGAACTGCTAGGTTGGCAGGAGCTGGGACACCGAGCAACGGGAGCTCACCCCGTCACAGGGATTCGAACCGCCGACCTTCTGATCAGCAAGCCCTAGGCTCAGTGGTTTAACCCACTGCGCCACCTGGGTCCCTAGAATCCTCTGAAGTATGTTATTGTTATTATTAGAATGACAGAGATAACACATTACGGAAGTGATGGAAAAGGCCAGGAAGTTAAAATGGACACATGCAGGCAAGAGTCGACTCAGGCTGATGGACTAAAATAAGGTATGTATGGAGACCCTGCCCTTTCCAACAGCCGAGGGGATGCCCGCCTGCGTGATGGGTGGACAATCTAGAGTGCAGGGTTTTGTGAGGATGCAGGAAGCAAACAACAGACAACGATGGAGAGAGCTTGAAGAGGCATCTACCTCAGGAGGGATGTGAGATGCTGTAAAAGGAGGAGAAAAAGATAACTGGCACTCACCTCAATGTAATTGTCAGTGAACTCTTTGCTGAAGTCTCGGCTGGCTCCAAAGTCCAGCAGGGTCACCTGCGTGGAATGAGGCCAAGGTGTTAAAGGCATCTGCAGCCTCTCGCACCCGGCAAACATCTCCCCCCCCCCCCGGGGAATCCAGCCCAAACTCCCACCTTGTGCCTCTCGGCATCGTAGAAAAAATTGGACCAGTTTGGATCTGTCTGCATGAAGCGGAACTCAAAGACCT
Source organism: Zootoca vivipara (assembly GCF_965207765.1). Lineage (NCBI taxonomy): Eukaryota > Metazoa > Chordata > Lepidosauria > Squamata > Lacertidae > Zootoca > Zootoca vivipara. Next base: position 79,886,218 of record NC_142589.1, read on the forward strand.
CTCGAAGGCACAGGCGAAGGATGTGGGAGCAGATCTGCGGAGAGAAGGAAGAGAGGGAGCCCTCCTTTATTTTTAGATACTTTTAATGGAAGGAAAGGCAAAATTTACAGGGGGGAAAATAAGAAAGAAGGTACCAGAAGAAAAGCATTAGGTGGCAGCAGGGCAGACACGGAACACGGATATTGCAGCTTAATAAATACTTCTAAAATATTACCAATATGTTGAACACATGGTGGGCTGAACAAAAAAGTTAATCTTAATTTCCTTGCTTTCTTATCATGTGTGCACCATGCAAATGGAGAGATGGCAAGAATAAAACGGAAGAGAATGGGCGAACTGTATCTTATCTTCCATTAGCGTAACCTGGAATGGCCATCCGCCCGTTTGCCTCCTTGTTCATAAATGAGGTGAAATCAAACCATGCTGCAAGAACCCTTCCTCTTTCACTAGATCCTACTAGAGACTCATTACTAATTTTTTCTGGCCAGGCTACCTGCCAGACTCTTGAGCGCCACTAGTGCAGAAAGACTAGCTAAAGCGTTTCCCAGAACCTCGCTAGAGACATTCTTGCTGTGAGAGATGAGCTCCTTGTTTTTTTGCATCTCTTTATTGGCTTCAGAAAATCAATTTCAAAGCGCCAAATACAGAGAAGGCACAACAGCTTGATCGGTTACTGGAGATGTTCCCTTTAATGCTCTGGCCCAGAAATCTGCAGCCTTCAGGTCACCCTATTGCAGGTTCCTGCCATTTGGCAGCATTTATGTTGTCCTCATGGCAGTCTTCCCTGGGCAGGCAGGAAAGGGGGCTGCGGCCGCCTGGGGGTGGGGGGCAAATGCTAGGAAGCTCCCCTATAGGAACGCCCCATTTTGGAGGGTAACGCCATCCACTGACACAGAGGCCTCTCCTCCTCCCCCCAAGCTTTCTCCGTAAGGAGAGCCCCGCGTTCTGGCCCCTGCCTCACCTCGTTCCGCAGCTCCTGGCTGAGCTCTTGGCAGCGGTCCAGCGGGACGCCCCCCGCCAGCTCCATCGACAGGACCCTGTGGGTGGACAGCTCCTCTACCACCTTGGGCACCTCGAAGAACGGGTCTCCTTCCAGGAGGCGCCTGGGGGAAGAGATGCTTCAGCAAAGAGGCTTTCTCCAAGTGGAAGGGCCGCAAGCCACCATGCCCCCCCTCCCAAAGGTTGGTTGGTCCTGAGGCTACAGGGGTCCTCCAGCCTGGTCCCAAAAGGCACCTCCCTGGCTGTGCCCAGATGTGGGGCTGCCATGGATAAGAAGCCACCAGGGGAAACCGGAGCCTGCCGGGTCCCAGGACGAAGGGGAGTTTCATGGATTTCTTCAGTAGCTATGACACCGTGATGCTTAAGGCAACGTCACTCGCTCATAGCAGCAGCCACTGCAGAGTCCCCAAAGGGGGCGTCCTCAGGTCTTTAAGTCGCACAGCCCTATAGAGAGGCCATCCCTCTCTTTCGTTTTGCACAAGCGCAGAAATTATGTCACGTTTTCCAAGGCATGTCTGCATTATCAGAGCTGGATGCCTGATTCAGAAAGAAGGACAGAGCACCTCCTTTCAATCAGCTCAAGGCTGAGTTTTTCCTGCACACGCATTCATAGAATAAGAGTTGGAAGGGAACTCCAAGGGCCATCTAGTCTAACTCCCTGAAATGCAGGAATTGCAGCTCTTGGCACATTCTTAATCCAGTCTGAGCAAGCTGTCAGATTCACCTAACAACATCCCTCCGCACTCTAACTGTGTTCCTGATTAGAACTCCACAGTTAGGTTTCCTGATAGGAAGATTAGTACCCAACTAACTAGGGGGACATGGGTGGCGCTGTGGTCTAAACCACTGAGCCTCTTGGGTTTGCCGATTGGTAAGGTCGGCTGTTCGAATCCCTGCAACAGGGTGAGCTCCTGTTGCTCGGTCCCAGCTCCTGCCAACCTAGCAGTTCGAAAGCACATAAAAGTGCAAGTAGATAAATAGGTACCACTCTGGTGGGAAGGTAAATGGCATTTCCGTGCACTGCTCTAGTTTCACCAGAAGCGGCTTAGTCATGCTGGCCACATGACCCACAAAAACTGTCTGTGGACAAACGGCGGCTCCCTTGGCCAGTAAAGCGTGATGAGTGCCGCAACCCCAGAGTCGTTCTCGACTTAACTGTCAGGGGTCCTTTACCTTTTTTAACGAGGCACTAAATTTTGTCCGGTGCCCCTTGCCTTAGTTTGAACAATGATCCTAGAAATGTCCCTTGTTCACTTGACAGGTTGTCAATCCTCTGTCATTACTAGACCACCTCGCCCCCCACTCCCCGTGCTTCAGAAACAGCTTCAAAAGCCTGCTAATTAATCAATTCCTCAATTAAGTTAATTAATTATGCAATAATTTTGCATCATTAAGTCATGCAAAAACTCCTGTGTTTTTTATCTTGCAAACAACCCTGAGATCTTGGGATGAAAAGTGTCTCTAAATCTGATAAGTAA